>NC_141693.1:174392726-175711440 GCF_964263255.1 Lissotriton vulgaris
ATCTGGTGAAGTCTCCTGTCCACTTTGGTGTGTCGATCCTGCATTTCTTCCCTTCCTGAGATCGGAGGGAGGCGGCGGCGAAGTGCGGCCTGGTGACCGGCCGGAGACCGGGGTCCTCGAGTTTCGCGACGCCTGGTGGCGGTTGTGATCTGGCGGGCGAGGCTGGCATCCGCTACACCGCCCTTGGCTCATCTTTCTGACTGCGATCGCCTGGAGATTGGGACGGTGCCACTGGTTCCTACTCATCGGCTCTTCCCCTGTGTGACCAGCGAGCGGTGACGGCAAGGCGTAGCCCCGCGACAACCTGGAGACTGGGATCCTTGCGCCCGAGGCGACTGGTGCCGGACTAGCGGACGGTGGTGGCATCCGATCTGCCTCTCCTGGCCCAGCCCGCTGGATACGGCTGCCCACAGACCACGGAGCCGTAGCTTCTTCCTGTACTTTGAACGGCCGCTCGCGGTGACGAGTGCGGGTGAGGCCTGTCCCACCTGGGTGGCGCCGGGACCTCGATTTTTGCGACACCGGATTTGGGCGGCCGGCCCACTTTTCTCCTCTGAGGACTCGTCTAGGCCGTCTCATCCGGGACTTGTGACGGTGCCCGACGGTTCAGGGGTGGTGTCTGCCCTGCCCGGCGTGTGCCATGACCAGGGACAGAGGAGGTGGCCCGCCTAAACATGGCCCCATCGATAAATTCACTGGGCCGAGTGGCGGCGCCGGGGCGGCCGGTGGCAGCGGTGGCTCTGGGCCGGACAATGCAGCTATACTGGTGGCCATCACCCAATCCCGGGACATGCTTGATGCCAAAATTGGGGCGGTTGGGGTGGATGTCACGCTCCTGCGCCAGGACCTCCGCAACGCGGTGGAACGGATCACTGGGGCTGAGACCCGCATCACAGCGACCGAGGCGGACATTGGTGGCCTAAAGAAACGATTGGCGGAGGTGGAGAGCATCCAAAAGACACTGGCGGCCCGCGTGGAGGATGCAGAAGGGCGCGCGCGGCGCAACAACCTCCGCTTCATTGGCTTTCCGGAGCGGTGCGAGAAGGACAGTATGGAGCGGTTCTTAACCGAGTGGCTGGAAAGCTGGCTCCCCGAAGGGGCACTGTCCACATGCTTCGTGATTGAGAGGGCCCACAGGGCTCTGACCCAGCGGCCGCCGGAGGGCGAGCGCCCACGACCTGTCATCGCCAGGCTGCTGAATTATCATGACCGGGATGTTATCCTGCGGGAGGCGAGGAACAAGGGCTCACTCGCCTTCGAGAATCATACTATCATGATCTTCCCGGACTACACGAAGATGGTACAGCAACAGAGGCAATCCTTCATGGACGCTAAGGCTAAGCTACGGGGCCTCAAGCTCCAATACTCTCTCCTGTATCCGGCCCGCCTACGGGTGATATATCAGTCCCGGACCCATTTCTTCGATTCACCGGAAGAGGTGTTCTGCTGGACCGATGAAGCGGTGCGAATTAGGCCCCACGCCCAGCCGGGGCTGGACCCGGGCAGGTCCCAGGGATCGTGGCCGGAGCGGACGGATCGCCCGACCAAGAAGGGCCGCCATCGGAGGTCTCGCTCCAAGAAGAGATCGGCTTCCGCCAGTGCATCGCAGTCGGGTGGTGCCAGGGACTCGGAGCACTCCGATGCGGGCAGCTGAACATTGCCGAGACTGAACACACTCTGTATGCTGAATATTGAACTGCTCTGCTTTGGCTGGTGAGACTGTTTCATTCTGTCCTTGATGTGCCAGTCGGTTCCCATGTGAAGACTCCAGTTATTGCCATGGGGACGCAGTGGGGCTCGGGGGGTACTGTTTGTGGGCCTCAGACCCTCACGGTTGTGAGTGTTGTTGGGGGGGTGATGTGTGTGTCAGGGTGGGGTTGTTAGGATCCATTGGTATGGCGGGCCCTGGGTCCTCTGTTTTGGACCCGGGTCTCTCCATGCCGCGACAGATACTTCAACGTTCTCTGAGGTACTGGGGTGGTGGGTGTGGGGTGAGGGGGAGAGTTCTGGTGTTGCAAATGTTGGGGGGGTTTTGGGTTGGGGGGGGGTTGCTGAGTTCGCGGGTTGGGGGGGTGGGACCACACGTGTCTGAGGCTTCGATTTTTGTTGATTTGCGGGTTGCGCCAGGGCGGGAAGGGGGGCCGGATTCTGGACGGTGTGTCGATAATGGCTGATACTGCGGCTATGTCTCCTCCAAAGACGCTGCGGGTGGTGACATGGAATGTGCGGGGTATCCTGGACAAGATCAAGCGTGGGGCTGTGCTGCGGTGGGGGAAGAGGGAAATGGTGGACGTGCTTCTGCTCCAGGAGACTCACATGCTGGGCTCCAAGGCCCTTAGCCTTCAGAGGTTTGGTTATCAACAGGTTTATCATGCTGGCTTTGCGAGGGGGTCGCGGGGGGTGGCCATATTGGTGCACCGTAGGGTGGCGTATGTTCATGAGAAGCAATGGATTGATCCTCAGGGCAGGTTTGTCTTTATCAAGGGCCTGTTGGGGTCCGAGCCGGTGGTCTTTGGAAGTGTGTACGCCCCTCCCCCCCTGCAGTGGGCATTGTCTGAGCGGTTGTTTGCGCTGTGGGACGAGATCCCGGAGGCCCTGACCATGGTGGGAGGCGACTGGAACGAGGTCATGAATGTGGGCCTGGACCGCCTGAGACGTACTCCTGTGGTGTCTGACCCCCCCGCGGCTGCTCCCACCAGGTTGTGTGCGACTGTGCGTGGTCTGGGCTGGATTGATGTGTGGCGGCATTTTCATCCCGCAGAGCGGGCGTTCACGTATGTATCGGCGGTGCATGGGTCCTTCTCGAGGCTCGATTATTTGTTTGTACCGGGTGCCTGGCTGAGTCGTGTCAGGGATGCCGCAATACTCCCCAGAGGCCTCTCAGATCATTCCCCAGTCCTGGCCACCGTGACCCTCCCCTCTAAGCGACAACCCTTTCGCTGGCGTATGTCCGCCTGGCAGCTGCAGAGGCCGGAGTACGTGACGCACTTACGCGAAGCGATTGATCCCTTTTGGCGCGAGAACTTGGTGGGGGGTGTCGATGCAATAGTTGTGTGGGAGGCGCTGAAGCCTACGCTCCGGGGCATTGATATAACTTGGTGTGCGGCTGCTCGGCGGAAAAGTCGGGAGGACATTGTGACTGCTGCAGCCCGCATGGAGGAGCTGGAGCAGCGTGGTCGGCTCGGGGGTGACGAGGGCGTCGTGCGACAGCTCCTGCAGGCCCAACAGACGTATGCTTCGGTCCTATACGAGGAGGCCCGACAGGCGTGGCTCGCCACGTGCAGCAGGGTGTACCAGTGGGGCGATAAGTCCTGCACCATGTTGCATAGGCTTTGCCAAGCGACATTCCAGCCCCTGGAGCTGCCCGGTCTCACGGCGGATGACGGCTCGGTCATGACCGACCCGGGTCTGCTGGCGGCTAGCTTTGCCCGCTACTACGAGGCACAATACGCTCCTCGTGACCCCTTGATGGAGGGCGAGATTGCCTCATATCTAGACGACCTGCTCCCGCAGGCAGTCCCTGATGAGACTAGAACCGCCTTGGAGGCCCCGCTTACATCTGAGGAACTTGGGGAGGCCCTTGGCCAATTGAACACTGGAAAGGCGCCCGGCCCGAGCGGCTATCCTAGTGAATTTTATAAAAAGTTCCACGTCCAGTTGGGACCCCACTTTCGCAGGAGGCGGCGCGGACTAGGGGCGAGCTGCCACCAGACTGGCGCCATGCTGAGATAGTGGTATTTTTGAAGCCGGGCAGGGCACCGGACCGGCACGACTCTTACAGGCCGATCTCCCTTCTTAACATCGAGGCCAAGATCTTGGCGAAGGCCCTGGCCTCTTGCCTCACATTGCCGACCTGGTCCACCCTGACCAGGCCGGGTTCATGCCGCGCAGGGCCACCCGGCATAATATCCGGCGGGCACAGGCGGCGGTTGACGCCATGGGTGCTAGAGATGAACAAGCCGCACTTCTTCTTGCGGACATGGACCGAGCCTTTGATTCGGTGAGTTGGGCATATTTGTTTGCTTTGCTGGCCCGCCTCAATCTAGGGCCTGTCTTCCTGTCGTATATTCGTCTCCTCTACACTAATGTTACGGCGTCGGTCCGCGTGGCCGGAGCGGTCTCTGGGCGCTTTCAAATCGGACGTGGTACTCGACAGGGTTGCCCGCTGTCCCCCTACCTATTCGTCCTGGCCATGGAGCCCCTGGCGTCGCGGATACGAACAGATGCCCAATTACGTGGCTTTGTCTGGAACGATGACTTGGCGGATAGGATTGCACTGTATGCGGACGACGTCCTCCTGTTCCTCACTGATCTGCGGCGCTCGGGCCCCCGGGTTTTAGAGATTATGCGGGGGTTTGGCGAGGTCTCTGGGCTCCACCTTAATCTGACTAAATCGACCCTGTGGATTTTGGGTGGCGGAGTGGTTGCCGACCCATGGGCCGCCGAATTGCGTGTGGCGACGGATGGCCTGAAGTATCTGGGCGTCTTCCTCTCGACCTCGCGGACCGTGGCCTGGACACGCAGTGTCTTGCCGGTGTGGGAACGGGTCCAGACAGATGTTAAAACTTGGTCCAGGATGCCCCTCACGATCTTTGGGAGGTCGGCCATCTTTAAGATGGTGGCACTGCCGAGGCTGCTGTACCAACTCCAAAACTTCCCACACCCTATTGGCATGGAGTGGTTCCGCCAGGTGAACTCTGTGCTGAGCCGCTTCCTGTGGGATGGCGGTGCAGCCAGGGTGGCCTTGAGGACGTGCTTTCTGTCCACATACTGTGGTGGTTTGGCCACATCCGACCTCCTCTCCTACTACCAGGCGTCGCACCTACTTGTCCTCAATGAATGGTGGTATGGAGATAGGAGTGACCCGGCCTATGCCCTGGAGAGATTTCTCATGGGAGATCGCACGCTTCACACTATTCTCCACTCGGCTCGTATACGCCGTGGGTTGCCGTCGGTCACTAAAGTGGTATTTGCAGTGTGGCGGCAGTCTCTGCGCCGCATGGGTTGGTGGGGCAAATTAACAGCTGAAACGCCGCTGTGGCATAATGGCATGCTTCCGGAACTTGCGGCCCTGGCCGGGTTTGAGGGTTGGGAGGCTATTGGAATCGCGCAACTGGGCCAGGTCATGTCGGGTACCACCCTCAAGTCCTTTGAGGAACTCCGCGCGGAGTTCCAGATGCCTCAGTCCCAGTTCTTCCGCTACCTCCAGCTGCGGCATGCCCTTGCCCCGAGCATTGCCGGCCTCGACTCCCTGCCCGAGTTCAGCCCACTCGAGGCGAAAGTGTTTATGGGAGACTTGGGAGACAAGAAGGTCTCTAGGATCTATCAGTCACTTGTTATTCACTGCTCCTCCACTCTCCGCTCCCTTCGGGAGGCGTGGGAGGTGGACGTGGGCGCTCTCGATGAGGACGATTAGAGGGAGGCGCTGGAGTCCCCGCGCAGCACCGCTGTTGCGGTTCGGCTCCGCCTGATACAATTCAAATATTTGCACCGTGCCTATTATACACGTGAGCGTCTGTGGAAGGCTGGCTTGATTGCGTCACCGGAGTGCCTGCGCTGTGGGGAAGTGCCTGGCTCCCTGATACATACGGTGTGGTCGTGTGGTCGCCTGGCTGGATTCTGGAGGGGTGTGTGGAGTTGCCTGGCTGAGGTTCTGGGTTGGGATCTTCCTCGTACCCACCGGCTGGGCCTGCTGCATATCATGGAAGGGGTTGGGGGCAACATGTATAAGCGCCATCTGTTGCTCCTGGGTCTGGTAGTGGCCAAGCGTGACCTAGCTCGGGCATGGAAGTCTGTGAGGGCCCCCCCTGTCTGCTTGGAAGGCTGGGCTGGACTATTTCATGGGCCTTGAACAACCGGTCTTTGAGGCGCGGGGCTGCCCACGCAAACACTACAAGATCTGGAAGCGGTGGGCCGACTACCGTGGCCTGTCCTTGGAACCCCCGGCGGAGCAGGAGGAGGACATTTGATCGCAGTGACACTTCCGGCCTCGAGTGGCAAAGCCCTGGCTGCGCTATACCTGCTTTTTCCTTGTGCATCTTCTTTGTGTTGCTTTCTGTACACGTGTGGTGGGGGGGGGGTGTTGGGTACGGGGGGGGGTAGTTGGGGTTTAGGGTAGGCTGCTAGGGCATCTTTAAAGCTGAGCTTCATTGGCACTTGTTTCATTCATTACTGTATATGTCATCATTACATTGATACTGTTGTGGTGATCTTGGTGTGTGAAGATACCACATTCTTGATACTCTTATGCTCAATAAAATTGGTTATGAAAAAAATGACTAAGTCCCCATTTTTGTACTTTTGCTCTTTGGCTGTTTGGGGGTCTTCTGCTCGTTTTCTCCTGGGTTGACGGCTCTGGGGCCATTGCTGGGAAGCTCTAATACCGGATAAAAGTGGTTTGGACCAAATCCCAGGCGGAATTTTTTTGTGTTTTTGCTGACTTGCTTGCCTTTGAGGTGCTCTTAGGGGGGGTTCCGTCTATTTGTGGGTGAGTTTCGGGGTCTGTGAGCACTGCTGGGACACTCTAATCTTGATTGCATTTGCTTTTCAGGAAATCCGTGGTGGCAAACCGGACTTATGGCCTAGCTACACAGCGCGTTTGGACCGAAGGCCGAGAAATATTGTAAGTAGGAGATGTTGCTTTTGGCCTGTTTGGGGGTGTTATGATTTTTGGCGGGCGGGTTGGCGGGTCTTGGGCCATTCCTGGTAAGGTCTAATACCGGGTAGAAGTGGTTGGGACAAAATCCACGCCGATTTTTTGTTGTTGCTATTTCTGACATTTTGCTCAATGTAGCATTTTCGGGGGCCTGTTTGGGGGGCTTCCTGGTGTTTGTGGGTGGGTTTCGGGGTCTGGGAGCACTGCTGGCTATGGATACTTTACTTTGCAAGAGGTTTGAAGCAAATCCATGGTGGCAGAGGGGAGTTAGGGCCTAGCTGCAGAGCGCGCGCGGAGTGATTTGGGAAAATATGACTAAGTCCCCATTTTTGTACTTTTGCTCTTTGGCTGTTTGGGGGTCTTCTGCTCGTTTTCTCCTGGGTTGACGGCTCTGGGGCCATTGCTGGGAAGCTCTAATACCGGATAAAAGTGGTTTGGACCAAATCCCAGGCGGAATTTTTTTTGTGTTTTTGCTGACTTGCTTGCTTTTGAGGTGCTCTTAGGGGGGGTTCCGTCTGTTTGTGGGTGAGTTTCGGGGTCTGTGAGCACTGCTGGGACACTCTAATCTTGATTGCATTTGCTTTTCAGGAAATCCGTGGTGGCACACCGGACTTATGGCCTAGCTACGCAGCGCGTTTGGACCGAAGGCCGAGAAATATTGTAAGTAGGAGATGTTACTTTTGGCCTGTTTGGGGGTGTTATGCTTTTTTGGCGGGTGGGTTGGCGGGTCTTGGGCCATTCCTGGTAAGGTCTAATACTGGGTAGAAGTGGTTGGGACAAAATTCACGCCGATTTTTTTGTTGCTATTTCTGACATTTTGCTCAAAGTAGCGTTTTCGGGGGCCTGTTTGGGGGGCTTCCTGGTGTTTGTGGGTGGGTTTCGGGATCTGGGAGCACTGCTGGCTATAGATACTTTACTTTGCAAGAGGTTTGAAGCAAATCCATGGTGGCAGAGGGGAGTTAGGGCCTAGCTGCAGAGCGCGCGCAGAGTGATTTGGGAAATTTGGGAAAAAATGACTAAGTCCCCATTTTTGTACTTTTGCTCTTTGGCTGTTTGGGGGTCTTCCACTCGTTTTCTCCTGGGTTGACGGCTCTGGGGCCATTGCTGGGAAGCTCTAATACCGGATAAAATTGGTTTGGACCAAATCCCAGGCGGAAATATTTTTGTGTTTTTGCAGACTTGCTTGCCTTTGAGGTGCTCTTAGGGGGGTTCCGTCTGTTTGTGGGTGAGTTTCGGGGTCTGTGAGCACTGCTGGGACACTCTAATCTTGATTGCACTTGCTTTTCAGGAAATCCGTGGTTGCAAACCGGACTTATGGCCTAGCTACGCAGCACGTTTGGACCGAAGGCCGAGAAATATTGTAAGTAGGAGATGTTGCTTTTGGCCTGTTTGGGGGTGTTATGCTTTTTGGCGGGTGTGTTGGCGGGTCTTGGGCCATTCCTGGTAAGGTCTAATACCGGGTAGAAGTGGTTGGGACAAAATGCACGCCGATTTTTTATATGCTATTTCTGACATTTTGCTCAATGTAGCGTTTTCGGGGGCTTGTTTGGGGGGCTTCCTGGTGTTTGTGGGTGGGTTTCGGGGTCTGGGAGCACTGCTGGCTATGGATACTTTACTTTGCAAGAGGTTTGAAGCAAATCCATGGTGGCAGAGGGGAGTTAGGGCCTAGCTGCAGAGCGCGCGCGGAGTGATTTGGGAAATTTGGGAAAAAATGACTAAGTCCCCATTTTTGTACTTTTGCTCTTTGGCTGTTTGGGGGTCTTCTACTCGTTTTCTCCTGGGTTGACGGCTCTGGGGCCATTGCTGGGAAGCTCTAATACTGGATAAAAGTGGTTTGGACCAAATCCCAGGCGGAATTTTTTTTTGTGTTTTTGCTGACTTGCTTGCCTTTGAGGTGCTCTTAGGGGGGGTTCCGTCTGTTTGTGGGTGAGTTTCGGGGTCTGTGAGCACTGCTGGGAAACTCTAATCTTGATTGCATTTGCTTTTCAGGAAATCCGTGGTGGCACACCGGGCTTATGGCCTAGCTACGCAGCGCGTTTGGACCGAAGGCCGAGAAATATTGTAAGTAGGAGATGTTACTTTTGGCCTGTTTGGGGGTGTTATGCTTTTTTGGCGGGTGGGTTGGCGGGTCTTGGGCCATTCCTGGTAAGGTCTAATACTGGGTAGAAGTGGTTGGGACAAAATTCACGCCGATTTTTTTGTCGCTATTTCTGACATTTTGCTCAAAGTAGCGTTTTCGGGGGCCTGTTTGGGGGGCTTCCTGGTGTTTGTGGGTGGGTTTCGGGATCTGGGAGCACTGCTGGCTATAGATACTTTACTTTGCAAGAGGTTTGAAGCAAATCCATGGTGGCAGAGGGGAGTTAGGGCCTAGCTGCAGAGCGCGCGCAGAGTGATTTGGGAAATTTGGGAAAAAATGACTAAGTCCCCATTTTTGTACTTTTGCTCTTTGGCTGTTTGGGGGTCTTCTACTCATTTTCTCCTGGGTTGACGGCTCTGGGGCCATTGCTGGGAAGCTCTAATACCGGATAAAAGTGGTTTGGACCAAATCCCAGGCGGAAATTTTTGTGTGTTTTTGCTGACTTGCTTGCATTTGAGGTGCTCTTAGGGGGGGTTCCGTCTGTTTGTGGGTGAGTTTTGGGGTCTGTGAGCACTTCTGGGACACTCTAATCTTGATTGCATTTGCTTTTCAGGAAATCCGTGGTGGCAAAACGGACTTATGGCCTAGCTACGCAGCGCTTTGGACCGAAGGCCGAGAAATATTGTAAGTAGGAGATGTTGCTTTTGGCCTGTTTGGGGGTGTTATGCTTTTTGGCGGGTGTGTTGGCGGGTCTTGGGCCATTCCTGGTAAGGTCTAATACCGGGTAGAAGTGGTTGGGACAAAATCCACGCCGATTTTTTTTGTGCTATTTCTGACATTTTGCTCAATGTAGCGTTTTCGGGGGCTTGTTTGGGGGGCTTCCTGGTGTTTGTGGGTGGGTTTCGGGGTCTGGGAGCACTGCTGGCTATGGATACTTTACTTTGCAAGAGGTTTGAAGCAAATCCATGGTGGCAGAGGGGAGTTAGGGCCTAGCTGCAGAGCGCGCGCGGAGTGATTCGGGAAATTTGGGAAAAAATGACTAAGTCCCCATTTTTGTACTTTTGCTCTTTGGCTGTTTGGGGGTCTTCTACTCGTTTTCTCCTGGGTTGACGGCTCTAGGGCCATTGCTGGGAAGCTCTAATACCGGATAAAAGTGGTTTGGACCAAATCCCAGGCGGAATGTTTTTTGTGTTTTTGCTGTCTTGCTTGCTTTTGAGGTGCTCTTAGGGGGGTTCCGTCTGTTTGTGGGTAAATTTCGGGGTCTGTGAGCACTGCTGGGACACTCTAATCTTGATTGCATTTGCTTTTCAGGAAATCCGTGGTGGCAAACCGAACTTATGACCTAGCTACGCAGCGCGTTTGGACCGAAGGCCGAGAAATATTGTAAGTAGGAGATGTTGCTTTTGGCCTGTTTGGGGGTGTTATGCTTTTTTGGCGGGTGGGTTGGCGGGTCTTGGGCCACTCCTGGTAAGGTCTAATACCGGGTAGAAGTGGTTGGGACAAAATTCACGCCGATTTTTTTTTGCTATTTCTGACATTTTGCTCAATGTAGCCTGTTTGGGGGCCTGTTTGGGGGGATTCCTGGTGTTTGTGGGTGGATTTCGGGGTATTGGAGCACTGCTGGCTATAGATACTTTACTTTGCAAGAGGTTTGAAGCAAATCCATGGTGGCAGAGGGGAGTTAGGGCCTAGCTGCAGAGCGCGCGCGGAGTGATTTGGGAAATTTGGGAAAAAATGACTAAGTCCCCATTTTTGTACTTTTGCTCTTTGGCTGTTTGGGGGTCTTCCACTCGTTTTCTCCTGGGTTGACGGCTCTGGGGCCATTGCTGGGAAGCTCTAATACCGGATAAAAGTGGTTTGGACCAAATCACAGGCGGAAATATTTTTGTGTTTTTGCAGACTTGCTTGCCTTTGAGGTGCTCTTAGGGGGGGTTCCGTCTGTTTGTGGGTGAGTTTCGGGGTCTGTGAGCACTGCTGGGACACTCTAATCTTGATTGCATTTGCTTTTCAGGAAATCCGTGGTTGCAAACCGGACTTATGGCCTAGCTACGCAGCACGTTTGGACCGAAGGCCGAGAAATATTGTAAGTAGGAGATGTTGCTTTTGGCCTGTTTGGGGGTGTTATGCTTTTTGGCGGGTGTGTTGGCGGGTCTTGGGCCATTCCTGGTAAGGTCTAATACCGGGTAGAAGTGGTTGGGACAAAATCCACGCCGATTTTTTTTATGCTATTTCTGACATTTTGCTCAATGTAGCGTTTTCGGGGGCTTGTTTGGGGGGCTTCCTGGTGTTTGTGGGTGGGTTTCGGGGTCTGGGAGCACTGCTGGCTATGGATACTTTACTTTGCAAGAGGTTTGAAGCAAATCCATGGTGGCAGAGGGGAGTTAGGGCCTAGCTGCAGAGCGCGCGCGGAGTGATTTGGGAAATTTGGGAAAAAATGACTAAGTCCCCATTTTTGTACTTTTGCTCTTTGGCTGTTTGGGGGTATTCTACTCATTTTCTCCTGGGTTGACGGCTCTGGGGCCATTGCTGGGAAGCTCTAATACCGGATAAAAGTGGTTTGGACCAAATCCCAGGCGGAATTTTTTTTGTGTTTTTGCTGACTTGCTTGCTTTTGAGGTGCTCTTAGGGGGGGTTCCGTCTGTTTGTGGGTGAGTTTCGGGGTCTGTGAGCACTGCTGGGACACTCTAATCTTGATTGCATTTGCTTTTCAGGAAATCCGTGGTGGCACACCGGACTTATGGCCTAGCTGCGCAGCGCGTTTGGACCGAAGGCCGAGAAATATTGTAAGTAGGAGATGTTACTTTTGGCCTGTTTGGGGGTGTTATGCTTTTTTGGCGGGTGGGTTGGCGGGTCTTGGGCCATTCCTGGTAAGGTCTAATACTGGGTAGAAGTGGTTGGGACAAAATTCACGCCGATTTTTTTGTTGCTATTTCTGACATTTTGCTCAAAGTAGCGTTTTTGGGGGCCTGTTTGGGGGGCTTCCTGGTGTTTGTGGGTGGGTTTCGGGATCTGGGAGCACTGCTGGCTATAGATACTTTACTTTGCAAGAGGTTTGAAGCAAATCCATGGTGGCAGAGGGGAGTTAGGGCCTAGCTGCAGAGCGCGCGCAGAGTGATTTGGGAAATTTGGGAAAAAATGACTAAGTCCCCATTTTTGTACTTTTGCTCTTTGGCTGTTTGGGGGTCTTCTACTCGTTTTCTCCTGGGTTGACGGCTCTGGGGCCATTGCTGGGAAGCTCTAATACCGGATAAAAGTGGTTTGGACCAAATCCCAGGCGGAAATTTTTGTGTGTTTTTGCTGACTTGCTTGCATTTGAGGTGCTCTTAGGGGGGGTTCCGTCTGTTTGTGGGTGAGTTTTGGGGTCTGTGAGCACTTCTGGGACACTCTAATCTTGATTGCATTTGCTTTTCAGGAAATCCGTGGTGGCAAAACGGACTTATGGCCTAGCTACGCAGCGCTTTGGACCGAAGGCCGAGAAATATTGTAAGTAGGAGATGTTGCTTTTGGCCTGTTTGGGGGTGTTATGCTTTTTGGCGGGTGTGTTGGCGGGTCTTGGGCCATTCCTGGTAAGGTCTAATACCGGGTAGAAGTGGTTGGGACAAAATCCACGCCGATTTTTTTTGTGCTATTTCTGACATTTTGCTCAATGTAGCGTTTTCGGGGGCTTGTTTGGGGGGCTTCCTGGTGTTTGTGGGTGGGTTTCGGGGTCTGGGAGCACTGCTGGCTATGGATACTTTACTTTGCAAGAGGTTTGAAGCAAATCCATGGTGGCAGAGGGGAGTTAGGGCCTAGCTGCAGAGCGCGCGCGGAGTGATTTGGGAAATTTGGGAAAAAATGACTAAGTCCCCATTTTTGTACTTTTGCTCTTTGGCTGTTTGGGGGTCTTCTACTCGTTTTCTCCTGGGTTGACGGCTCTAGGGCCATTGCTGGGAAGCTCTAATACCGGATAAAAGTGGTTTGGACCAAATCCCAGGCGGAATGTTTTTTGTGTTTTTGCTGTCTTGCTTGCTTTTGAGGTGCTCTTAGGGGGGTTCCGTTTGTTTGTGGGTGAGTTTCGGGGTCTGTGAGCACTGCTGGGACACTCTAATCTTGATTGCATTTGCTTTTCAGGAAATCCGTGGTGGCAAACCGAACTTATGACCTAGCTACGCAGCGCGTTTGGACCGAAGGCTGAGAAATATTGTAAGTAGGAGATGTTGCTTTTGGCCTGTTTGGGGGTGTTATGCTTTTTTGGCGGGTGGGTTGGCGGGTCTTGGGCCACTCCGGGTAAGGTCTAATACCGGGTAGAAGTGGTTGGGACAAAATTCACGCCGATTTTTTTTTTGCTATTTCTGACATTTTGCTCAATGTAGCAATTTCGGGGCCTGTTTGGGGGGCTTCCAGGTGTTTGTGGGTGGGTTTCGGGGTCTGGGAGCACTGCTGGCTATGGATACTTTACTTTGCAAGAGGTTTGAAGCAAATCCATGGTGGCAGAGGGGAGTTAGGGCCTAGCTGCAGAGCGCGCGCGGAGTGATTTGGGAAATTTGGGAAAAAATGACTAAGTCCCCATTTTTGTACTTTTGCTCTTTGGCTGTTTGGGGGTCTTCTACTCGTTTTCTCCTGGGTTGACGGCTCTGGGGCCATTGCTGGGAAGCTCTAATACCGGATAAAAGTGGTTTGGACCAAATCCCAGGCGGAAATATTTTTGTGTTTTTGCTGACTTGCTTGCCTTTGAGGTGCTCTTAGGGGGGGTTCCGTCTGTTTGTGGGTGAGTTTCGGGGTCTGTGAGCACTGCAGGGACACTCTAATCTTGATTGCATTTTCTTTTCAGGAAATCCGTGGTGGCAAACCGGACTTATGGCCTAGCTACGCAGCACGTTTGGACCGAAGGCCGAGAAATATTGTAAGTAGGAGATGTTGCTTTTGGCCCCCTTTGGGGGTGTTATGCTTTTTGGCGGGTGGGTTGGCGGGTCTTGGGCCATTCCTGGTAAGGTCTAATACCGGGTAGAAGTGGTTGGGACAAAATCTACGCCGATTTTTTTTGTTGCTATTTCTGACATTTTGCTCAATGTAGCGTTTTCGGGGGCATGTTTGGGGGCTTCCTGGTGTTTGTGGGTGGGTTTCGGGGTCTGGGAGCACTGCTGGCTATGGATACTTTACTTTGCAAGATGTTTGAAGCAAATCCATGGTGGCAGAGGGGAGTTAGGGCCTAGCTGCAGAGCGGGCGCGGAGTGATTTGGGAAAAAATGACTAAGTCGTTGGTGGGCGAAGATGGCGGTCGCAGCCTTGTAGAGCTCCCGCCGGCCCGGACTTAATCCGATCATTTATCCTGACCCCCGAGCCAGCTGTTGATGCCCAGTGTTTGATTTCGATCTGGTGAAGTCTCCTGTCCACTTTGGTGTGTCGATCCTGCATTTCTTCCCTTCCTGAGATCGGAGGGAGGCGGCGGCGAAGTGCGGCCTGGTGACCGGCCGGAGACCGGGGTCCTCGAGTTTCGCGACGCCTGGTGGCGGTTGTGATCTGGCGGGCGAGGCTGGCATCCGCTACGCCGCCCTTGGCTCATCTTTCTGACTGCGATCGCCTGGAGATTGGGACGGTGCCACTGGTTCCTACTCATCGGCTCTTCCCCTGTGTGACCAGCGAGCGGTGACGGCAAGGCGTAGCCCCGCGACAACCTGGAGACTGGGATCCTTGCGCCCCGAGGCGACTGGTGCCGGACTAGCGGACGGTGGTGGCATCCGATCTGCCTCTCCTGGCCCAGCCCGCTGGATACGGCTGCCCACAGACCACGGAGCCGTAGCTTCTTCCTGTACTTTGAACGGCCGCTCGCGGTGACGAGTGCGGGTGAGGCCTGTCCCACCTGGGTGGCGCCGGGACCTCGATTTTCGCGACACCGGATTTGGGCGGCTGGCCCACTTTTCTCCTCTGAGGACTCGTCTAGGCCGTCTCATCCGGGACTTGTGACGGTGCCCGACGGTTCAGGGGTGGTGTCTGCCCTGCCCGGCGTGTGCCATGACCAGGGACAGAGGAGGTGGCCCGCCTAAACATGGCCCCATCGATAAATTCACTGGGCCGAGTGGCGGCGCCGGGGCGGCCGGTGGCAGCGGTGGCTCTGGGCCGGACAATGCAGCTATACTGGCGGCCATCACCCAATCCCGGGACATGCTTGATGCCAAAATTGGGACGGTTGGGGCGGATGTCACGCTCCTGCGCCAGGACCTCCGCAACGCTGTGGAACGGATCACTGGGGCTGAGACCCGCATCACAGCGACCGAGGCGGACATTGGTGGCCTAAAGAAACGATTGGCGGAGGTGGAGAGCATCCAAAAGACACTGGCGGCCCGCGTGGAGGATGCAGAAGGGCGCGCGCGGCGCAACAACCTCCGCTTCATTGGCTTTCCGGAGCGGTGCGAGAAGGACAGTATGGAGCGGTTCTTAACCGAGTGGCTGGAAAGCTGGCTCCCCGAAGGGGCACTGTCCACATGCTTCGTGATTGAGAGGGCCCACAGGGCTCTGACCCAGCGGCCGCCGGAGGGCGAGCGCCCACGACCTGTCATCGCCAGGCTGCTGAATTATCATGACCGGGATGTTATCCTGCGGGAGGCGAGGAACAAGGGCTCACTCGCCTTCGAGAATCATACTATCATGATCTTCCCGGACTACACGAAGATGGTACAGCAACAGAGGCAATCCTTCATGGACGCTAAGGCTAAGCTACGGGGCCTCAAGCTCCAATACTCTCTCCTGTATCCGGCCCGCCTACGGGTGATATATCAGTCCCGGACCCATTTCTTCGATTCACCGGAAGAGGTGTTCTGCTGGACCGATGAAGCGGTGCAAATTAGGCCCCACGCCCAGCCGGGGCTGGACCCGGGCAGGTCCCAGGGATCGTGGCCGGAGCGGACGGATCGCCCGACCATGAAGGGCCGCCATCGGAGGTCTCGCTCCAAGAAGAGATCGGCTTCCGCCAGTGCATCGCAGTCGGGTGGTGCCAGGGACTCGGAGCACTCCGATGCGGGCAGCTGAACATTGCCGAGACTGAACACACTCTGTATGCTGAATATTGAACTGCTCTGCTTTGGCTGGTGAGACTGTTTCATTCTGTCCTTGATGTGCCAGTCGGTTCCCATGTGAAGACTCCAGTTATTGCCATGGGGACGCAGTGGGGCTCGGGGGGTACTGTTTGTGGGCCTCAGACCCTCACGGTTGTGAGTGTTGTTGGGGGGGTGATGTGTGTGTCAGGGTGGGGTTGTTGGGATCCATTGGTATGGCGGGCCCTGGGTCCTCTGTTTTGGACCCGGGTCTCTCCATGCCGCGACAGATACTTCAACGTTCTCTGAGGTACTGGGGTGGTGGGTGTGGGGTGAGGGGGAGAGTTCTGGTGTTGCAAATGTTGGGGGGGTTTTGGGTTGGGGGGGGTTGCTGAGTTCGCGGGTTGGGGGGGTGGGACCACACGTGTCTGAGGCTTCGATTTTTGTTGATTTGCGGGTTGCGCCAGGGCGGGAAGGGGGGCCGGATTCAGGACGGTGTGTCGATAATGGCTGATACTGCGGCTATGTCTCCTCCAAAGACGCTGCGGGTGGTGACATGGAATGTGCGGGGTATCCTGGACAAGATCAAGCGTGGGGCTGTGCTGCGGTGGGGGAAGAGGGAAATAGTGGACGTGCTTCTGCTCCAGGAGACTCACATGCTGGGCTCCAAGGCCCTTAGCCTTCAGAGGTTTGGTTATCAACAGGTTTATCATGCTGGCTTTGCGAGGGGGTCGCGGGGGGTGGCCATATTGGTGCACCGTAGGGTGGCGTATGTTCATGAGAAGCAATGGATTGATCCTCAGGGCAGGTTTGTCTTTATCAAGGGCCTGTTGGGGTCCGAGCCGGTGGTCTTTGGAAGTGTGTACGCCCCTCCCCCCCTGCAGTGGGCATTGTCTGAGCGGTTGTTTGCGCTGTGGGACGAGATCCCGGAGGCCCTGACCATGGTGGGAGGCGACTGGAACGAGGTCATGGATGTGGGCCTGGACCGCCTGAGACGTACTCCTGTGGTGTCTGACCCCCCCCGCGGCTGCTCCCACCAGGTTGTGTGCGACTGTGCGTGGTCTGGGCTGGATTGATGTGTGGCGGCATTTTCATCCCGCAGAGCGGGCGTTCACGTATGTATCGGCGGTGCATGGGTCCTTCTCGAGGCTCGATTATTTGTTTGTACCGGGTGCCTGGCTGAGTCGTGTCAGGGATGCCGCAATACTCCCCAGAGGCCTCTCAGATCATTCCCCAGTCCTGGCCACCGTGACCCTCCCCTCTAAGCGACAACCCTTTCGCTGGCGTATGTCCGCCTGGCAGCTGCAGAGGCCGGAGTACGTGACGCACTTACGCGAAGCGATTGATCCCTTTTGGCGCGAGAACTTGGTGGGGGGTGTCGATGCAATAGTTGTGTGGGAGGCGCTGAAGCCTACGCTCCGGGGCATTGATATAACTTGGTGTGCGGCTGCTCGGCGGAAACGTCGGGAGGACATTGTGACTGCTGCAGCCCGCGTGGAGGAGCTGGAGCAGCGTGGTCGGCTCGGGGGTGACGAGGGCGTCGTGCGACAGCTCCTGCAGGCCCAACAGACGTATGCTTCGGTCCTATACGAGGAGGCCCGACAGGCGTGGCTCGCCACGTGCAGCAGGGTGTACCAGTGGGGCGATAAGTCCTGCACCATGTTGCATAGGCTTTGCCAAGCGACATTCCAGCCCCTGGAGCTGCCCGGTCTCACGGCGGATGACGGCTCGGTCATGACCGACCCGGGTCTGCTGGCGGCTAGCTTTGCCCGCTACTACGAGGCACAATACGCTCCTCGTGACCCCTTGATGGAGGGCGAGATTGCCTCATATCTAGACGACCTGCTCCCGCAGGCAGTCCCTGATGAGACTAGAACCGCCTTGGAGGCCCCGCTTACATCTGAGGAACTTGGGGAGGCCCTTGGCCAATTGAACACTGGAAAGGCGCCCGGCCCGAGCGGCTATCCTAGTGAATTTTATAAAAAGTTCCACGTCCAGTTGGGACCCCACTTTCGCAGGAGGCGGCGCGGACTAGGGGCGAGCTGCCACCAGACTGGCGCCATGCTGAGATAGTGGTATTTTTGAAGCCGGGCAGGGCACCGGACCGGCACGACTCTTACAGGCCGATCTCCCTTCTTAACATCGAGGCCAAGATCTTGGCGAAGGCCCTGGCGAACCGCCTCTTGCCTCACATTGCCGACCTGGTCCACCCTGACCAGGCCGGGTTCATGCCGCGCAGGGCCACCCGGCATAATATCCGGCGGGCACAGGCGGCGGTTGACGCCATGGGTGCTAGAGATGAACAAGCCGCACTTCTTCTTGCGGACATGGACCGAGCCTTTGATTCGGTGAGTTGGGCATATTTGTTTGCTTTGCTGGCCCGCCTCAATCTAGGGCCTGTCTTCCTGTCGTATATTCGTCTCCTCTACACTAATGTTACGGCGTCGGTCCGCGTGGCCGGAGCGGTCTCTGGGCGCTTTCAAATCGGACGTGGTACTCGACAGGGTTGCCCGCTGTCCCCCTACCTATTCGTCCTGGCCATGGAGCCCCTGGCGTCGCGGATACGAACAGATGCCCAATTACGTGGCTTTGTCTGGAACGATGACTTGGCGGATAGGATTGCACTGTATGCGGACGACGTCCTCCTGTTCCTCACTGATCTGCGGCGCTCGGGCCCCCGGGTTTTAGAGATTATGCGGGGGTTTGGCGAGGTCTCTGGGCTCCACCTTAATCTGACTAAATCGACCCTGTGGATTTTGGGTGGCGGAGTGGTTGCCGACCCATGGGCCGCCGAATTGCGTGTGGCGACGGATGGCCTGAAGTATCTGGGCGTCTTCCTCTCGACCTCGCGGACCGTGGCCTGGACACGCAGTGTCTTGCCGGTGTGGGAACGGGTCCAGACAGATGTTAAAACTTGGTCCAGGATGCCCCTCACGATCTTTGGGAGGTCGGCCATCTTTAAGATGGTGGCACTGCCGAGGCTGCTGTACCAACTCCAAAACTTCCCACACCCTATTGGCATGGAGTGGTTCCGCCAGGTGAACTCTGTGCTGAGCCGCTTCCTGTGGGATGGCGGTGCAGCCAGGGTGGCCTTGAGGACGTGCTTTCTGTCCACATACTGTGGTGGTTTGGCCACATCCGACCTCCTCTCCTACTACCAGGCGTCGCACCTACTTGTCCTCAATGAATGGTGGTATGGAGATAGGAGTGACCCGGCCTATGCCCTGGAGAGATTTCTCATGGGAGATCGCACGCTTCACACTATTCTCCACTCGGCTCGTATACGCCGTGGGTTGCCGTCGGTCACTAAAGTGGTATTTGCAGTGTGGCGGCAGTCTCTGCGCCGCATGGGTTGGTGGGGCAAATTAACAGCTGAAACGCCGCTGTGGCATAATGGCATGCTTCCGGAACTTGCGGCCCTGGCCGGGTTTGAGGGTTGGGAGGCTATTGGAATCGCGCAACTGGGCCAGGTCATGTCGGGTACCACCCTCAAGTCCTTTGAGGAACTCCGCGCGGAGTTCCAGATGCCTCAGTCCCAGTTCTTCCGCTACCTCCAGCTGCGGCATGCCCTTGCCCCGAGCATTGCCGGCCTCGACTCCCTGCCGGAGTTCAGCCCACTCGAGGCGAAAGTGTTTATGGGAGACTTGGGAGACAAGAAGGTCTCTAGGATCTATCAGTCACTTGTTATTCACTGCTCCTCCACTCTCCGCTCCCTTCGGGAGGCGTGGGAGGTGGACGTGGGCGCTCTCGATGAGGACGATTAGAGGGAGGCGCTGGAGTCCCCGCGCGGCACCGCTGTTGCGGTTCGGCTCCGCCTGATACAATTCAAATATTTGCACCGTGCCTATTATACACGTGAGCGTCTGTGGAAGGCTGGCTTGATTGCGTCACCGGAGTGCCTGCGCTGTGGGGAAGTGCCTGGCTCCCTGATACATACGGTGTGGTCGTGTGGTCGCCTGGCTGGATTCTGGAGGGGTGTGTGGAGTTGCCTGGCTGAGGTTCTGGGTTGGGATCTTCCTCGTACCCACCGGCTGGGCCTGCTGCATATCATGGAAGGGGTTGGTGGCAACATGTATAAGCGCCATCTGTTGCTCCTGGGTCTGGTAGTGGCCAAGCGTGACCTAGCTCGGGCATGGAAGTCTGTGAGGGCCCCCCCCCTGTCTGCTTGGAAGGCTGGGCTGGACTATTTCATGGGCCTTGAACAACCGGTCTTTGAGGCGCGGGGCTGCCCACGCAAACACTACAAGATCTGGAAGCGGTGGGCCGACTACCGTGGTCTGTCCTTGGAACCCCCGGCGGAGCAGGAGGAGGACATTTGATCGCAGTGACACTTCCGGCCTCGAGTGGCAAAGCCCTGGCTGCGCTATACCTGCTTTTTCCTTGTGCATCTTCTTTGTGTTGCTTTCTGTACACGTGTGGTGGGGGGGGGGGGGTTGGGTACGGGGGGGGTAGTTGGGGTTTAGGGTAGGCTGCTAGGGCATCTTTAAAGCTGAGCTTCATTGGCACTTGTTTCATTCATTACTGTATATGTCATCATTACATTGATACTGTTGTGGTGATCTTGGTGTGTGAAGATACCACATTCTTGATACTCTTATGCTCAATAAAATTGGTTATGAAAAAAATGACTAAGTCCCCATTTTTGTACTTTTGCTCTTTGGCTGTTTGGGGGTCTTCTGCTTGTTTTCTCCTGGGTTGACGGCTCTGGGGCCATTGCTGGGAAGCTCTAATACCGGATAAAAGTGGTTTGGACCAAATCCCAGGCGGAATTTTTTTGTGTTTTTGCTGACTTGCTTGCCTTTGAGGTGCTCTTAGGGGGGGTTCCGTCTATTTGTGGGTGAGTTTCGGGGTCTGTGAGCACTGCTGGGACACTCTAATCTTGATTGCATTTGCTTTTCAGGAAATCCGTGGTGGCAAACCGGACTTATGGCCTAGCTACACAGCGCGTTTGGACCGAAGGCCGAGAAATATTGTAAGTAGGAGATGTTGCTTTTGGCCTGTTTGGGGGTGTTATGATTTTTGGCGGGCGGGTTGGCGGGTCTTGGGCCATTCCTGGTAAGGTCTAATACCGGGTAGAAGTGGTTGGGACAAAATCCACGCCGATTTTTTGTTGTTGCTATTTCTGACATTTTGCTCAATGTAGCGTTTTCGGGGGCCTGTTTGGGGGGCTTCCTGGTGTTTGTGGGTGGGTTTCGGGGTCTGGGAGCACTGCTGGCTATGGATACTTTACTTTGCAAGAGGTTTGAAGCAAATCCATGGTGGCAGAGGGGAGTTAGGGCCTAGCTGCAGAGCGCGCGCGGAGTGATTTGGGAAAAAATGACTAAGTCCCCATTTTTGTACTTTTGCTCTTTGGCTGTTTGGGGGTCTTCTGCTCGTTTTCTCCTGGGTTGACGGCTCTGGGGCCATTGCTGGGAAGCTCTAATACCGGATAAAAGTGGTTTGGACCAAATCCCAGGCGGAATTTTTTTGTGTTTTTGCTGACTTGCTTGCCTTTGAGGTGCTCTTAGGGGGGGTTCCGTCTATTTGTGGGTGAGTTTCGGGGTCTGTGAGCACTGCTGGGACACTCTAATCTTGATTGCATTTGCTTTTCAGGAAATCCGTGGTGGCAAACCGGACTTATGGCCTAGCTACACAGCGCGTTTGGACCGAAGGCCGAGAAATATTGTAAGTAGGAGATGTTGCTTTTGGCCTGTTTGGGGGTGTTATGATTTTTGGCGGGCGGGTTGGCGGGTCTTGGGCCATTCCTGGTAAGGTCTAATACTGGGTAGAAGTGGTTGGGACAAAATCCATGCCGATTTTTTGTTGTTGCTATTTCTGACATTTTGCTCAATGTAGCGTTTTCGGGGGCCTGTTTGGGGGGCTTCCTGGTGTTTGTGGGTGGGTTTCGGGGTCTGGGAGCACTGCTGGCTATGGATACTTTACTTTGCAAGAGGTTTGAAGCAAATCCATGGTGGCAGAGGGGAGTTAGGGCCTAGCTGCAGAGCGAGCGCGGAGTGATTTGGGAAATTTGGGAAAAAATGACTAAGTCCCCATTTTTGAACTTTTGCTCTTTGGCTGTTTGGGGGTCTTCTACTCGTTTTCTCCTGGGTTGACGGCTCTGGGGCCATTGCTGGGAAGCTCTAATACCGGATAAAAGTGATTTGGACCACATCCCAGGCGGAATTTTTTTTTGTGTTTTTGCTGACTTGCTTGCCTTTGAGGTGCTCTTAGGGGGGGTTCCGTCTGTTTGTGGGTGAGGTTTGGGGTCCGTGAGCACTGCTGGGACACTCTAATCTTGATTGCATTTGCTTTTCAGGAAATCCGTGGTGGCAAAACGGACTTATGGCCTAGCTACGCAGCACGTTTGGACCGAAGGCCGAGAAATATTGTAAGTAGGAGATGTTGCTTTTGGCCTGTTTGGGGGTGTTATGCTTTTTGGCGGGTGGATTGGCGGGTCTTGGGCCATTCCTGGGAAGGTCTAATACCGGGTAGAAGTGTTTGGGACAAAATCCACGCCGAAAAGCCTTTTGGTACTTTTTGTAACTTAGGGTTCGTTAGGGTTAGCCCTAGCAGCAGGATTGCATGTGTTTCGGGGTGTTCTAGATTTTTGCAACTGAGTTCTGGGGTCTTAGAGCACTCGTGAGAATGTGTAATTTTGGTTGCAAGTCATTTGAAGAAAATCCATGGTGGGAAAGGGGGGATTTGGCATAGTTAAAGAAAGCCTTTGCCACTATTCCTAACTTAGGGTTCGTTAGGGTTAGCAGTATTTCTATTGCATGTGTTTGGGTGGGGGGGTTTTCGAGTCTTGGAGCGATGCTGGCTATGGATACTTTTGCTTGGTTGCTTGCAAGTGGTTTGAATGCAATCCACGGTGGGTAAGGGGGTATTTGGGCCTACTTTTACTTTCAAAGTACGTTTTGTCACCAGTTTTCTGCCAGGCCTCGTTTTTTGCGATTTGATTGGGGGTCTTCTACATTTTTGCGACTGGCTTTAGTAAGGGCCTGGGTGGGAGCACTGCTGGGAAGATCTAATTTTGTTCTAAAACACAGTTTACAGTACACCTAGCTTGAGGGGAAAGATCCGCTACATTAATTTGCCCATACTTATTTATCCTTCAAAAGGTGACTCAGACAGAGTACGCACTGTCAAAAATATTGTACTGTCTACTAGGAAAATTAAAGTGTGACTTTTTTGCAGTCCACAGCCTACATACCTTATATTTATTTATCAGTGGTATTGTAATATTATATCACTTCCTGTTTTTCGTTGAATAATTACAGGCCGGGTTTCAGTCTGTGCAATGGGGAAAAAAGGATGGAGTCAGGCTTCACATTAGCGAGCCGCAATTCAGCATCCGCCAGGCAGGCAGTGGACAGGGTGTCTTCTGGTCACCAACATTGATGGACGAGGCGTCAGATGGAATGGAGGAGTGCCGCTAATAAGAGGAATTTTTTTCTGCATGCAACTTACTTACAAAATTCAACAGGACAACTACAACAACATACAGATACAGTATCCATTGTGTTTTTCTATGACTGTGACTGCATTTCTTGGATCTCTCTCTGCTTCTAAATTGATCCCTTAATACATCACTTAGTCCACTCCACAATCACATCTGCACCACACATAGTCATTTGTAAGTGCTCCTACGTAATTCGCAAGTCGCAGCACGCCCCAGCCCATAGAGGACTGGGATGGCCCCAATGATGAAGCATGTCACCAAGGGGCAACCCTGGTGAGTGAGGGGACACCTAGAAAAAGAGCAATTTCTCCTTTTCTATCTACTACACTTTCCAGACCAACCCCATTGAGTGTTGTGAATGGATTTATAGTGACCAGAAAGGCTCTCAGGTATCTGGCAACAGAGACCTTATGTTGAATATAGTTATCAATAATTCCACACACGCCCTGTACTGTCGCATTCTTTCTTCCACAGTTGTCGAAAGTACTACTTACTTTTCACTGACATGCATGCAGTAGTGCATGCACTTTCAAAGATTGATGGATAGGTTTGTACCCAAAGATTTGTTTATGTTCAATTGTTTGTCCATGCTGTGCTTTTCTTACAGGGTGTCTTCTGGTGGTGACCAACATCGATGGACGAAGCGTCAGCTGCAATGGAGGAGTGCTGCTAATAAGAGCAATTTTTTTCTGCATGCAACTTACTTACCAAATTCAACAGGACAACTACAACAACATACAGATACAGTATCCATTGTGTTTTTCTAGGACTGTGACTGCATTTCTTGGATCTCTCTCTGCTTCTAAATTGATCCCTTAATACATCACTTAGTCCACTCCACTATCACATCTGCACCACACATAGTCATTTGTAAGTGCTCCTACGTAATTCGCAAGTCGCAGCACGCCCCAGCCCGTAGGGGACTGGGATAGCCCCAATGATGAAGCATGTCACCAAGGGGCAACCCTGGTGAGTGAGGGGACACCTAGAAAAAAGAGCAATTTCTCCTTTTCTATCTACTATACCTTCCAGACCAACCCCATTGAGTGTTGTGAATGGATTTATAGTGACCAGCAAGGCTCTCAGGTATCTGGCAACAGAGACCTTATCTTGAATATAGTTATCAAAATTTCCACACACGCCCAGTACTGTCGCATTCTTTCTTCCACAGTTGTCGAAAGTACTACATACTTTTCACTGACATGCATGCAGTAGTGCATGCACTTTCAAAGATTGATGGATAGATTTGTTTATGTTCACAATTGTTTGTCCATGCTGTGCTATTTTTTCTTGTCTCCCAAAACCTTCCCCAAAAACCCCCGTACCCATCCATTTTTCCAACCCTAACCCTCTTCCCCCGGGCTGTGTGGTTTTGATTGATGTGTGACTAAATTACAGCAATAAATCCACACACTTGCTGGGGAGGATAAGGTGATAGCAACAGGCTGGTGAAGAAATCCGAGGATATATTCTCACTCTGCTTGACAAAGACCCATGGCTAATGTCAAAGAACTTCAACCGAATTAGTAGTTATACTTTACCATTTCTTAGGCTACAATGTGGCACTGTTGTAGTGTACTTCTGTCACCTGCTATATTCTCTATTGTACCGTTGTATTGCTCAGGAGGACAAACCAGATTTCATTTTCTTTTTTTTCCTAGGCATGCAACTACCACTGTGTCACACCACTAGTACCACCGCTATGAGGAAATTTTATCCGCCCAGGATTGCCAACCTTATTCGCTGTTTCCCGTGGAGCCAGCCCTGGGTCTAGCCCTACTTTCAAACACAAATTACAGGTAAGATAAGCGTTTGGTGGTTTGGGAGTATAATGGAGTATTAGGAGAGACGAGAGACTGACGGTAGTACTACTAAAGTCCTAGGACTCTTGAATTCACTTCACTTACTCTGTGAGAGGCACTTAGGGTGTCATTAGTATTGCGGTTTTTCCGCATCCTCGGGGCCGGCGGAAGCCACCGCCGGCCCGAGGATGCGGAAAAACCGCAGC
The DNA here is from genome assembly GCF_964263255.1 of Lissotriton vulgaris. Classification (NCBI taxonomy): domain Eukaryota; kingdom Metazoa; phylum Chordata; class Amphibia; order Caudata; family Salamandridae; genus Lissotriton; species Lissotriton vulgaris. The sequence goes on from NC_141693.1 coordinate 174,417,918, forward strand.
GGACTGACCAAAGACCCACCGCCACATTAGGATGACTGGTGGGTCCTGGTTTCCATCCGCAGCTTTTCCGCCACGGTCGGCCTACAACCGCGGCGGAAAAGCTCTAATATGGTGACGGTGTCTTCCAGACACCGTCAACCATATTAGGATGGCCAGTAAATTATGCTTTTCCGCGGCGGGTTTTCCGCAGTGGAAAAGCATACGGAACTTCACTGCGGGGGCCCGTTGCGGGCCCCCTAGGTGAAGGGGGGGTGGGGGAGCACATGGGGGGTACCTATGGTACCCCCCTGCATTTGCATGCAGAAAGCGGCAGGCACCGCGCGGTGCCTGCCTCTTTCTGCATGCAAATGCAATGCGTGCATTTTTAACATTGCCGCGGCTGCAGCTTGAAGCTGCACCCGCCGCAATGTTAAAAATAGAGGATGTGACCGCCAGGGTGGCGGTCACATCCTAATTGCACAGGAGGGAACTCCGCATGCCATGCGGAGGTTCCCTCCTGCTCTGGGGCGTCCGTCCGCGATCCTAATGAGCCCCTAAGTGTTGAAAACATTTGGGCATTTACACTTAAAGGAAGAAAATGGAACTAAACTTTCAGGAAAACAAAGTCACTGTTAAACCCCCACCCACCAGGCAAGCAGTAAAAAACAGGTATGCTCAGATAAAGTTTGAAAAAGTATATTTATATCCCTAACAAAATAATCTCCCGCAAGACCCTCCCTAACCCCAACGATTGTCCTTCAAAAGTCCCCAAAAACCCAACTCCCAATTCCCACCCCCCAAAAGTCTCTAAAAAAGGGGCAAGGGACACTATGGGTGGATGCTGTTAACTTTTTGGACCAGGGCATCATACTCCTGGCGGAGCAAGGCGTGCTCTACGCGGAGCCCCTCCAACACGTTTGTAAAGTGGTGGAGCTCCTGCTGAAGGCGGGACACCCTCAGGGTACTGCGGCGCAGGCGTGCCTTGCAGGTACAATGGCTGTGAGAGGCAGCTGTTGTCCTTGCTGCTCGGCGGTGGCGTTTGGCTTTGGCAGCCCGGCTCAGTCTGGGTGGAGCACTGTGCTGGGTGGCAGCCCGTGGGGGCACGGAGGCCGATGCAGACGACGTTGCTGTTGTGGTCGACTGCACACTTTCGTCGTCCTCCAGGGCCACCAGCCGCTGATATTCTGCAACAGTGGCATCGACCCTCCGTTGCCGGGCCGCTCTAGCCAGCTCCTTCCTCCTTGTTTGTTTGGAAGGAGCATCTATATGAAGAAAGAAAGACATAGTCTGTAACCAATGCTCTTTAAGATTAACTTAATCATTCAGCAGAAATTTGTGTTGCAGTACAACTAGCAACTTGCAAGCGCATTACATAACTATTGAGGCCAGTATCTATCTAACCTCCCACTTCTTCATCCTTGCTCTAACATTAGTGGGAGTTTAAGGAACAAATTCTACGAGCACTATGGACTTCCATTGGATTCGACTATGAAAGTACACCAGTCTTATTCTTTTTTTGTCTCTTGTTTAGGAAAATTGGTACGTTATCTTCTGCAAGCTGGCATAATGCCAGCGCAGTGAACTTGCACCCGAGAAAAAGAGACGCACGCCATGATGAGTGACCTAGACTTGCGTTGCGTTACTGTACCGGTCCAGTACATGCAGGTGGTGAAGCTCTTACTTTTCTATTACGGGTGGCACTGAGAATACTCTGTTACAAGGGCTACTGCTTAATTAATTTAACTTTCACCCTACAGTGCAAATGAGTACTAGAAAATTGAAGAAGATAAATAATCTGATTATCTATCACTTCACATGGGATGTTTTTGCTTATATATGGGATGACTTTAGGCGCTTTGCTTTTTATTGAGTGACCAGTGATACATCCACACATGAATGACTGAGTACTACTAAACTTATTAAGAGAGGTAGGGAGTGGCCACCGTAATAACTGGATCTATGCTGTGCTTGCAATACAAACTACTGCTACTATTGATGGTAGTATTTGGACAAAATTACAACTTGTTTTCCTTTCCTTTCCTACACTGGAACGGACGTGCGGGTGCAGTGTTACATGCTCTTCAAAGTTACACTTAGTTCATCCACTGACCGTCTACTCTCTCTAGATCATGGGATTTCACAAACTTTCTCTCAGGGGCTAAATTTACAGTGTAGTTTGTGGCCGAGGGCCGCACTGGTGGGGGCGGAGTCAGAGGGGGCGGGGCTAAAGCAAAACGAAAACTTGTGACCATGAGGTTGCACACAGGTCCCTGCAGCATATGCCTTCATCCACTGAGCCACCAGACCCAGCATTCACATACATCTCTCTCCCTCCTGCTCTCCCTCCTGCCCTCCCTCTCCATCTCTCTCTCCCTCCTGCCCTCCCTCTCCCTCCCCCTCTGTCATCTCACTGTGTGTGTGTCTGTCTGTGTCAGCCTTCAGCCCGGGCTGAGACAGCTTCCTCAACGCGCACACACAGACAGCCACACCAAAGTACTTAACAGGTCTTTAAAAGACCATTAACATATTATTGAGGCTTTGTTTGTTGTAGCGCCCCTGCATCTCCACCCTGACAATCACTGCTTGCCCGGCCCCACAGAGCAGAGGCTTTGTTCTATTTCACCTCTTTGTGGCCCTGCATCTCCACTCTGCTCTGTGGGGGCCGGGGGAGCAGTGATTGTCTGCAAGGTCTGCGCACCGCCAAGGAAGGCTTGCCGGGCCGCCACCGGCCCGCGGGCCGTACTTCGACTACCCCTGCTCTAGATACACATATGCTATCTAAGAGTCAGATAGTAGCATGATCTAGGTATATGGACACATACAGTTTCTGTGTCACCCACCCAGGCTGTTGTCCTTCCACCAATCATTGCTTCATCATTCACCCAGCCAAGCATCTCATATTCTTTCCTTCCCAGCCACGTCTTCAATCTCAATAAGTAAGGAATATATAAGAGCTTACCTCTGCCCGCCACCACCACCGTCTCAACTCTCACAACCGGCACTGGACCCGCCGCCTCCTCCCCTGAAGAATTGCCCTCCGCCTCCGTGTCGAGCACCACCACCTCCGCGTTGGCCCCGCCACCAGATGTTCCACCTACAAAGTACATTTAAGAATGTTAGAATAAACCACTCACTAGTATTTGGTCTCGGAATGAAGACATGTGAAAACAATGTAATGCAGCACTTTTTGGCACAACTGATGAAGGCTGGCTTTTTAACACGCACCATTTTTTTCCACACAGACAGAAGATGGACTTCTAACAACAAGATCAAGTTGAAACAAGGTGAGAGCTCGGCTCGACCACAAGAAATGTCTTCAATTAATCGTCAGCACTAACCACTTTTCCATTCTCAGTTAAACGTTTAGTTTTTTTATTATGACTTCATTTTAATAAATGTGTTTACTTTTAATAAAGCTTTTAAACTTAAAGAGACTCTGTGTTTTTTGGTCCAGACTAGAGTGACTGAGCGAAAGGTTTTGCAATTTTTGCAAGCATGAGTCCGTGCCTCTGACACTTCTTGACTCTGACTCTGTACTCTTGAGCTACGTTGGATAATCATCATTGGGGATCAAACATCGATGAATTCGGGAGGTAAATGACTGTGCCACACTATGTAGTCAGTCAGTAAGGACATTGGGGGTTCAAAGTCTGTTATCACAGAGGTATGTGGAAACTCTAACAGCTCCTATTATAATTGATAAGCAATGCACTATTTATTGTCCATAGTTCTGTTTCTGCAGAAGAATTGTCCCCACAACAGTAGTGGTATGGATTGTCCTCCTATCCAAACCAAAAGGTAGTATCTTATTCTTTCTTGGTGGTCATACACATTTTATAGTTGGGAATTTTCAAAGCAGATAGAACACTTCAAAAGACATTATGGACAATCCCAGAGGACTGCACTAAGTTGATAGAGCTATTGCTGACTAGAATGGGAGTTTCGCCAACCGTGCAATCTTAGTTAGCTACACAGACAGACTAATAAGAATAATCTAGTAATACCACAGGGAGTCATAGTAGAGGCAGGATAAGAATTTAGATACAGTCTACAAGAAGATCAAAGACGATTTTGGAAAAATCAAATGAGGAACGCTAGGAAAAATAGGTACTAGTCTAAAATGAAAACTTACTGGGGCCAGCAAAGGAGCCCTCGCCTGCCCGATTCTGGCCCTGTTCAACAGCATCCGCCGCCGCCTGCTGCTCCTGTGCCCCCTCGCCCCTGGGGGGAGCTGACGTACAACATGAAAGAAAGAACAGAAAACATGGATGATTGTTGCTTGTCAATGTCAACCAAATCAAACATTTCAAAACAACAATAACAAAATATTTCCGCGAAATTATCTTGATTAGGGTTAGTTTTCATTGATTTGCGGACCTGCGACTTCGAAAGTCACGTAACTGACTAAACAAAGTACTGAAAGGTTCACCTAGGACTGACAGGCAGCAGTCCGCAGGCAAGACGCAAAGTGACAGACAAACTCCATTGTGATTTCAGTCAGATCAGTGACAACACTAACAGTTGCCTGCTACATAACCATTCTTTAAATAGTCAAACTATCAATCCACCGCCACTATTTTTCTTATTGTCAGGGGTATTAAGGAAGGGGCATATTTAAGCCCCTTGCGGCTTTTTTGCTCCGTTCTTGCGTGACTTTTGTGACGCAGCAGCTGAACAAAAGAGGCGCCATGGTGCGGCGCATAATATTATAACAACGTGACGCATTTGGGAGATGCATCCTGTTATAAAGCCCTGCGCTATCAGGGGGCGTTCCGGCGCAAGGAAGGGCATTCCTGCGCTGGAACACATCCTAAAAGTGGCTGAGGGAAATCTACAAAATTTCAATCAGTCACCTTTAGGACAATGATGCGTCACACAAACCCTGCACCTGCTTGAAGCAGACGTACGGCTTGACCCAGCATTGGGGTGATAGGGTACCCCAGATCATTGCTGGAGCTGCACCATCGTTGCGACGCAACTCCAGCAGTAAAGCTTCGGTGACGTTTTGGGCCCATGGTGCGCCACATTGCAAATACGGCGCACCATGTTTGGTGGTGGTAGCGGGCCGCACAATTACTGGTGCATCCCTGCTACTTTGCAGGGATGCAACGGTAATTGCAATTCTGCCCCTTAGGGGCATACTTACTTACGCGTTCTGGCGCATCTCCAGAGATGCGCCAGATCAAATGCGTCACGCAAAACTACCCTTGCGACACGGCATATGCGCCTCATTTACAATGCGGTGCGCCCTGGCGCAAGGGTAGGCACTTGCGTGACGCATCTCGTCACGTAAGGGCGGCGCATCGCTGGAGTCACGTCGCCAACGCAATGCAACTCCAGTAATGCTCAGGGCCACCCAATACTTAACATGCTGTGTCAGTCCTTACGCCTGCTTCAAGCAGGCATAAGGAATTGAATTGATGTAGCAGCGTCGCAGAAGTGCCTGCGTTAAATCTTGTAGATTTCACGCAGGCACTTTTGCGAGGCGCACAGCCGCCGGACCGCCCACCCTGCGTACTAGGAACGTACCCATTGTGGCGCAGGCCCATGGCTTTATAACGTGACGCATCTCCCTAGATGCGTCACGCTGTAAATGACTCGCAGGGATGCGCCACGTTTACGCCGCTGTTGCGTCACGCAAGGCAACGTAAACGTGGCGCAAGGGGCTTGTAAATGTAATCTGCCCCCTAGTGTCTAGCATTACGCAGTTCTGTAAAGTACACTCATACATAATAGTTACTCAGGCCAATGAGACCACAAAATAGAAAACAAATAAGCATAGTAGCAACGCCACTGAGAAGGAGAGCAGTGCACCTGAAATGCACAGAAGATTTTGAAATATAATTTAACTACAATGTAATCGTCAGCAGCATTATTGGCTTGCTCCATGTAAAAAACAAATATTTGCAATACAACAACACAGAGCAGGAGAAAACATACTAGTGAGTGATGAAATAGCTACTACTACTCACCAAGCCCGGGGATCTCCAAGCCGAGCTGGTCCAGCAGGTCGCGCTCCCGGTCCAGGAGGTCCGTCCAGCGGTGGGTGACCTGGCTGTAAGTGCGCTGGACCCCGGAGAGTTGGGACATGGCCCAGCACACCTTCTGCCACCGCTTCCGGCGCTCCCGGATGTTGTAGCCGCCGGCCGCGATCCTGCCGCCTCCCGCGATGGTCCTGGGCAGGCGGCGCTGAACGAAGTAGACCAGCGCGCCCACTTCCTCCGGGCTGAATATCTCCCGTCGCGTCACCTGCTCCCCCCTCAATCGCCCGCATGCTGTCCTGGCACGGGGTCCAGGACTCCTCCTCCCCGCCGCCGCTGCGGCCCTCAAGTGCCTGGGCAGCTTCACGGCGCCTGGCTTCACCATGGTCTGGGCAGGTAAGGTAGGAAGTAGAAAATTAAGAAAGAATAGGATAGGGAAGAAGAAAAGAAAAGAGTTTAAAAAAGTAGTTTAAAAGTAAACAAAAATAGCAGAAAAGACAAAAATATACAGCTAGGAAAAGAGAGGGATAGATAAGAAGCAAAATCGTTCGAAAAAAACTGAAAACAAGCAAAGGATGGCAAAGATAGCAAGAGGATTAAACACCATGCTCAGACACAGGAAATAAATGAAAAACAAGATGGCCGCCCGTTCACGAACGCGAAAGTAAGTTCGCACGCGATTTCCCTCGCGATCTCGTGCGAACTTGTACTCGCAATGCGCTTACGTCGCGAGATTATACATCGCGGGCGGAAACGGAAATACGTCACGCAAACAAAATGGCCGCGCCCGTACTCGACCTTGGGGTAAATTCGCGTGTTGCGCTGCAAGCGGCTCGCGAATACTGCAAAAAAACTGGTGCAACAACACGCTGCAAAAAAATATATAGCTCATTCGCACGAATTGGCGGCTTCCGCGGTCGGTTTCGCACGACGCCGAGCCTCGCAAATAGCGCGAAATTACCGAAAACCGATTTTTGCAAAAGCAAAACAAATGAGCAGGTGCAAAAGGTCAATCTCATGATTTGTAACGATTCCCTGTTGTGCTTCCTGAGGGGGCCCTCCAGAATTCGGTTGCCTACTTGCAACTATTGTGTGACCCTGCTCTGACCTTAACTGTATGCCACAAAGGTCCTGATTTACAGCTAAGGGAGCAGACAAGCAAGTGCCAGGCTGGAACTTCAAATTCAGTGACCCATTAATTAGCCCCTAATTCATTATTGTCAGTTGGGGCAGGGCAGGTGTTGTTAATAAACTAACCCCAAATTAATTCATGTCAGTTGAAGCAGGGCAGGTGTGCTTGCTTCCCCCCCCCCATATTCTACAGTGATGATGAACCAGAGGGTGGCATTGATGTAACAGAGGGTGGCATGGGTCAAAGAGAGGGTGGCAGTGGTGAAACAGAGGGTGCTGGGAGGCTGTGATGATGAACCAGACGTAGAAACAACATAGTCGCGACCGTTGCGAGCCGACAAGTAAGTTCGCAATTGCGAACTAGTACCAAATCCTCGCGAACTGGCAGAAACCCTTGCGAACACAAAAAAAAGAAAAATCCGCAAATTCGCAGGAATTCGCGGATTTTGCGGATTGCGAGTTCGCAAATTCGCAAAATTCGCGAATGCCAGATTCGCAAAATTCGCCCATACTTAATCCACTCCAGTGCCTTCTCCTGGACTCCGACGTTGCTGAGGCGTTGTACTAGGGTACGGTGGCAGACAGTGTCGAAGGCCGCGGAGAGGTCGAGGACGATGAGGGCCGCTGTTTCTCAGTTGTCGAGCAGCGCCCGGATGTCATCGGTGGCTGCGATCAGGGCGGTCTCGGTGCTGTGGTTGGCCCGGAAGCCAGACTGCGAGGGGTCGAGGGATCCGTTCATCTCGAGGAAGGCGGCCAGCTGCTTGTTGACGGTCTTCTCGATGACTTTAGCAGGAAACGGGAGCAGCGAGATGGGGCGGTAGTTCTTGAGGTCGGTGGGGTCGGCCGATGGCTTCTTGAGTAGGGCGCTGAGTTTGGCGTGCTTCCAGCTCTCCGGGAAGGTAGCGGTGTCGAAGGAGGTGTTGATGATGTCCCGCAGGTGGGGTGCGATGACAGCGTCGGCCTTGTTGAAGACGTGGTGAGGGCAGGGGTCGGTCGGAGATCCGGAGTGGATGGAGTTCATCGTGCGGACGGTGTCTACGGTGCTGATTGGAGGCCAGGCGCGGAGGGTGGTGGTGGGGGGCGGTGGTTCGGTCGTGGTGTTCGTCGGTTGAGTGCTGAAGCTGTTGTGTATGTCCGCGATCTTGTTGTGGAAGTAGGAGGCGAGGGAGTTGCAGAGGTCTTGCAAAGGGGTGATGTCATTGTTTCCGGCGTTGGGGTTGGAGAGCTCTTTGACGATGTTGAAGAGTTCCTTGCTGTTGTGTGCGTTGTTGTCCAGTCGTTCCTTGAATGCAGTTTTCTTGGCGGCGTGGATGAGTTGGTGGTGTTTTCGGGTGGCGAGCTTGAGGGCAGTCATGTTGTCTGGTGTTGGGTCTCTGCGCCAGGTTCTCTCGAGGGCTCGGCAGTTCTTCTTGGAGCTCTTGAGTTCGTCGGTGAACCATGGGGCTTTCTTGCTACCGGGTCTGCTAGGCGGGGTCCTCACGGGGGCAAGCTCGTCTGCGCAGTCGCTGATCCACTTCGTGAGGTTGGTGGCTGCCTGGCTAGGGTTCGTTGTGCTGGTGGGAGGGTTCATGCTCAGGGAGGTCGCGAGCTGGTCGGCTGTGATCTTGTTCCAGCTTCTGCGTGCAACCTGTTGCTGGTGGTGGTGGATCGTGGTCCTTCCGAAGCTGAAGTGGACGCAGCTGTGGTCCGTCCAGTGGAGTCCGGTGGCGTGGCTGAAGGCGATGTCCTTGCTGGATGAGAAGACGGGGTCGAGTGTGTGTCCGGCGTAGTGGGTGGGGGTGGTGACCAGCTGCTTGAGTCCCAGGTTGGCGAGGTTGTCCAGCAGGGTGGTGGTGTTGCGGTCGTTGTTGTTCTCCAGGTGGAAGTTGAGGTCCCCTAGGAGGATGTAGTCAGCGGAGCAGAGGGCGTGCGGGCTGATGAAGTCGGCGATGTCTTCGCTGAATTTTGTGCGTTGTCCCGGGGGTCTGTAGATGAGGGTGCCTCTGAGGGTGGTCTTGGGGTTGATGTGGACCTGAAAGTGCAGGTGCTCGGCGGTTGCGAGGGTGTCGTCTGTGTTGGTCGTGATGCGGATGGTGTTCCTGTGGACGATGGCGATGCCTCCTCCGGTGTGGTTGATGCGGTCCCTTCGGATGATCTTGTAGCCGTCTGGGATGGCGATGGCGATGTCGGGCGCTGAGGAGGCGTTCATCCAGGTTTCCGTGAAGAAGGCGACGTCTGGGGCTGTGGTGTCGAGTAGGTTCCAGATCTCAATGGCGTGCCTGTGGACGGAGCGGGTGTTGAGCAGGATGCATTTCAGGTGGCTGCTGCTGTTGCTCGTCTTGGTCTTGGTTGGTGCTGGAGTAGTGCAGGTCCGGATGCAGGTGAACTTGGAGGAGTTGCAGCAGAAGGGTCCGTGGGTGCGTCTCGGGGTGGCTCGGTAGCAGCCCGGGACTCGGCCGGCGTTGAGGGCGTGGAGGGTGGCGGCGTCGTACGTCCGGCGGGCGGGCTGGGGTCTGCGGGGGCCAGGGGTCCTGGCACTGGGCGTGGTCCAGGCACGGACGGCACAGACGGGCTTACCTTTGGCGCACCTTCGGCGCGTAGTCGGCGCGCCCGCTGCGCGTCCGCACGTTCGCCATTTAAGGCGAAGTGCGAGGGAGGGAGGAGCAGCTGGGAGGCGGGAGCGGAGAGGGTACAGAAAGGAAAGGGGGCGTGGCCGCACGCAGGCGGCGGGAATCGGGGAGCGGGTCACAGGGCCAGAGAGGGAAGCAGCACTTGAGCAAAACAAAGGGGAACAGGCAAAAATTATACAACAATATGGGGAGCAGTACAATGGGGAGTAAAATACTCTATAAAACACACAAGAGAATCACGAAGCAGCGGCGGGGGGCGGGGTCGTCAGGGCGGGCTCATCGACGCTGAGACAGCAGCGGGGGAAGACCACACATGCAGCAGCTGGTGGCCGTGCGGCGCGGGGGTGTCCTAAGGATAGGTCACGCTCACCTGCGCCGCACGGTCCCCATTTAAGGCCAAGTGCGAGGGAGGGAGGAGCAGCTGGGAGGTGGGAGCGGGGGGTACAGAAAGGAAAGGGGGTGTGGCCGCATGCAGGCGGCGGGAATCGGGGAGCGGGTCACAGGGCCAGAGAGGGAAGCGCCACTTGAGCAAAACAAAGGGGAACAGGCAAAAATTATACAACAATATCGTAATGAGCCCCTTAATGTTTTGAGCCAAGTAGTAACCTTAATTCTAAAATTTGTGTAATGAATGCCAATGATATAGACCTACAGGTAATTGAACCATTCCCCACAGAAACAAAGATCAAAAAGACTAACATACCGATCTTGATTTTGGTGGTCGGACGTCTTCCACCAGGGTGATGGATTAAATGACTGCATCGTCCTGGCAGAGGTTCCGACAGCCAAATTTAGAAATTGGCATCAGGGCAACGGAAATTTCTACCATTCACAGGAATGGCTGTAAAGTCAGTTCCCATGGACGCATTGTAACTTTGATGTATGTTTTTTTTTTATTTTCATAAAGAAAGTCCCAAAATGGGATTGCGTTTTTGAAAATAAAATAAACAATGCCCCCTTCGCCATGGGAGTTATCTCCAATGGTGAGAGGGGCTTTTTTTTAATGTATTTACTGCCCCTTACCACTAGGGTTTTCCTGGCAGCGATGGGCATTAAAAAACAATTATAAGTCCTCCCATCTAAATTTGGTTGTCAGGCATACAGTCAATCCTACGCCACCCCTCACATCTTACCCAATCGGGCTATCGGCAAAGTTTGGCAATGGTGGACACCGTTTAGTCTCAACTGTGGCCAAACTATAGTCTGCCCATATTTAAATTTGACGGGCAGACCCTTATGTTGGCAGGAGGGGTACTCTGTCATCATTGCGATAGAGTACCCTTTCTGCCAACAATTAAATTAAGCCCTAAATGTGCAGTGTCACAAACTGTACACTTATTTGAATCACTATTGGTTTAACATAAAAAGGATCACACTGTTCTCATTCCTGGAGATTGTAATACTATATTTACCCATTGTCATAATATGGAGAACGTATTGTTGTATTTCACAGCCCATATATGTTAAAAACACTTCGGTTGTGAGCAATCCCATTGTGAGCTTGATACTTACTCAGGGCTGAGAGCTTGCAATGGTGATAAACCTTCAGATGCAATTCCACATAAAACCAATAAAAAGGCCATTAAAGCTCTAGAACTTACTACATAAATATTAACATGGAAAGCATCTGGTTATGGATTGGGCTGTGATTGGATGTCTTGAAATGGATCAGACCCCGCCTCCCCTTGTCTTAGCCTTAGCATATATTTTCATGTTTATCTATATAAAAGGATATGCCTCGCAAACTATAGATTTATTGGATTAGGCATTGACCACCAGACCCAACTTTGTCTCCCTTCTGCTTTTCTTCACGTCACCTTTCATCTCGGTTTTCGTTTTTCGACAAGTTTTCCCTGTTACTCCTTCAGCTCATACCATAGCCGTTTCACAGATATAATCACATCCTTCAATCTTACTTCATCAACTAGATCAACCTAAATCTTGAAAACCCTACTACACTGGGCTCATGTGCCCTTTGCCAATGCCTCCATGCACCTCACCATTGTACAGACACCACTCATCTGCCACTGCCGCTCTGGAGGACGCTCCTTCTCCCAGCTCACCGCCAAAGCCCAGAATGCCGATCCCCTCCACCTTGCACCTCACACTCAATGACCAACCTGAAGAAGAGACTCAAGACTAAGGCTGGGAGTAGCAGGCAGAGTTGCTCTACGCAGAGCACCACAGAGTTGACCAAAAACTCTGCTACGCGCCTCCCACCCCCGCAATAAATATTTTCTAAATGCAATCTACAACTAATGTAAAATAAAAGCGCACTTTCCCTATCTTGGCTTTCCATGCTGCCTTTCTCCTCATCGCCGTTATCCATGATAGTACTGCACATGCGCATGTGCACGCATGCACAGTCCTACCATTACGTATGTCCAACATAGGAGATTACGGCAAGGAGGAGGAGGGCAGCCCAGAACATTGCGATAAGGTAAGTGCGGTTTTATTTTACATTAATTGTAGATTGTGTTTAGAAAATATTTATTGTAGGAGTGGGAGGCGGGCGAGTCCGGGGCTGAACTTCGCTCTGCTGCGGTTTTGGGAGTTTTGCAGAAACTTAGCGTTCTCCGCGGAACACACAAAATTCCACAGATTCCACCAGTGGAGCGGAGTTCAGTGACCAGGGTTATTACTCAAGACGTGGATCTTCGACTGATATCTGCAGCACAGCGCCTGGATACCCTCTGGAGCGATAAGCCGCACTATACAAGTACAACCTGATTGATTGATTGGAGACAGCCATAGTATTTCCAGTTTTTTAATTAACAAATTTTCCTACATTCTGTTAACAAAAATATTCAGGATTGATCGCTGTTTGGCATCACCCATGGAACAACCCTTGTTGAAAAGTAGCCTACAGCAAAGAGCTATTTGTGATACAAAATCTTCACTTTTTTAGAGCAAAAAAAGTCTTGCACTGGAAAGTCAATGCCATACCAAAAGTTTGCACCATTTTGCATCACTTTACAAGGCTTTGTGCCTGTGCAAAGTATTTGTGAATCTTGTTCCAAGTGTTGTGTCCCTCACTGGTAAGTGTTCTATGATGTGCGTTGTACAAAGAGGGCAACATGATGATGTGATTTTTAACCATACTAACCTGTTGTGTGCTAATCATTGTGGGTACTCTGACTCCATGATTTGGAAAATCTGCCCTTCAGTGTACCTAATCTAATAGCACCAACAATGATTTCCTTTTTCTATGATGTCAAAACAGGTCAAAGGGCATGTGATGTTTCTTGTGCTACCCCTGGCATTTTGGTGAATCGACGTCCATGTACCACGCTTTTCCTTGATCAAAACTCTCAAATCTACCCACAAAGATCAGTCTATAACCCTACATTTTGCCAAATATGCATAAAAAATAGCGAAGCTTGTATCCTACAGCTGAGAAGATGACCTCTTCTAGCACAGTTCTCTGCTTTACACCTTTTCATTTCAGACAGCAGTCGAAAGCAGTGTAATGCTGTGCCTTCGTCTCCCCACAGAGGACATAGAGCAGGAGTGAGTTTGTGAATGCCTTTATTCGTTCTGAACAATCGCTATACAAAGAGAGCGTTTAACGTCTAGCAATGACCTGCTCCGGTCCCTTCTGCCTCTCTTCTGCTTCGCGCGCTTTCTCCGAGCCCCTTCGCGCATGCGTTAGTGTTCCGCTCTTGCTCCGGCGCACCACGTCATCACGCTGGTGCATCGGAGGCTAGAGCGAGACACTACATATCTCCTCCTTTTCCAACAACATGAAAAACAACTATAGTCCAAAAATGTCAACAGTCATTCATATCATAGTCTTTGAATCGAGAGGGCCGGTTAACTGCCCTACCAGCTCGGATGCGTCTTACCGGGGTGAACTCTTCGCTGGTGCCTTCACGTGCTGGGCTCCTCACTCCCCTCTGCATTCCTGCTTCCTTCCCGGCAGCTGAGGTTGTATTTTTTGCTGCTCCTTCTTCCGCACTTACTTCCTCGTTCTCCTCGTTATCTACTTGACTTAGTTCTTCTTCCTGACCCTCGCTTCTCACAGTCATCTCTTCTGCTCCACTGGCTTGCCTCCGATACTCAGTCTCTTCCTCCTTGTTGGCAGGCCACAGCATGATCCGGTTGACTTTCGCCATGCGGTCTTGGGACCACACTCTACCATCGCTGAGTAGGGCTGCTCTCCCATACACTTCCTTCACCTGCAGGGGTTTGCTGTACTTGCTTTCACCTTTCCTTTGGAGAGTGGCAAGTTTGACTCTAACCCATTCCCCTCTTTCCAGATCAGTGTTTTTAGCATTGTGCCTCCTGTTGTAATGCTCGGTGTACACCTTTTGGGCCCTTTCCAGGTTGTGCTGTACCACCGCCGGTGACGACTTGCTCGTCACAGTCTTCTCTCTCCAAACAACATTGTCTCTCGTAAAGGGGAGTCTGCCTCTCAAAATTTGGAAGGGGCTGTAGCCTAGCGCTGTCGGGGTGATTCTGTAGGCTCATTGCATGCTCTGAACTTCTGTTTCCCAATCTTTCCCTTGCATTATTGCGGCCTGTATGGACCCCATCAGGACACGGTTGAACTGTTCCACTTGTCCGTTGCATGCGGGATGGCACACTGCTCTGTGTTTGGACTTTATCCCATTTCTCTCCATGTACTTGTTCCATTTCTCTGAGGTAAATTGAGGTCCATTATCACTTAAAATCGTCCTCGGTATTCCTTCACGTAGAAACACTGAGGTGAGAAATCTCAACACTGTGTCTGAGTCCATGACTTCTTGTACATCTATTTCTGGCCATTTGGAGTATTTGTCTATGACCACACACAGATATTTGTCCGTTCCTCTGGAATCGAGTACAGGACCCAATATGTCCACTGCTATGTCTTCCCATGGATTGTGGGGTTGCTCAAATACCCCTAACGCTGGCCTCATCGGTCTCAGGATTTTATCCGCTCCTTGGCACTGAACACATTCTCTCACTAATCTCTCTATCTGATTGTCCATTCCCGGCCACCAGTACGTTTGTTTTACCCTCATTTTTGTCTTTACAATGCCGAGGTGCCCTTCATGAAGTTGTTTCAACAGCAGAGGGATCAGAGTCGCTGGAGGGACTACCTTATCTCCCCGATACATGAAGATTCCTGAGTTACTCATCGATAGCTCCTCTCGCACTTCGTAGAATTTCCTCAGGCTTTCTTTGAGATGTCTCTTTTCTGGCCACCCAGAGATCAGATATTGTTTAACTTCTTCCGTGTCACCATCTCTTTCGTAGGCCTTGGCCCATTCTTGCCTGCTGATTGTTCTCTCCGAATCAGCCATTTCAGCCACCATTTCGTCCATATTGGGTGGTACTACAGGTGCTTCTTCCATTGCTGAGGCCCTGCTCAGATAGTCCGCTACTTTATTCCTTGTCCCTGGCAAGTACTCCACATCGTAGGTGTAGTCCAACAACTTGAGTGTCATTTTTGCAATACGCGGCGTTGCTGTATCATGCCCACTGGATGTTAGCACCTTGACCAGTGGCTTGTTGTCCGTCTGCAGCTTGAAACGGGTGCCCCATAGGAACTGTCTGAATTTCCCCATGGCCCATGTGACCGCCAGCATCTCCTTCTCGATGACACTAAATTTCTGTTCCCGGGATGCAAAACTGAGTGTTTCCACCGTGCCTTCCTCTCTCTCCTGTGCTAGCACCGCTCCTAGGCCCTTTTCACTGGCGTCGGTGGTTAAGACAGTGCGGCCCGCCGGATCATAACCATGCAGAGGTATTGCTCCACTTATGTCGTTTTTCAGATCCTCAAATTCCTTCTGTGCTTCCTCGTCCCACTGGAACGTTGACTTGTCTCTAATCAGTTGTCTGAGCCTATGAGTCTTGGTGGCGAAGTGTCTAACGAATTTTCTATAATACTCCGCCATTCCCAGGAATTACCTCACTTCTTCTTTGTTGGCCGGGGCTCTGGCGTCACAAATGGCTTTTACGTTTTGGCTTTTGGGAGTGATTCCTTGACTCCCTATCTCATGTCCAAGATAGGTGACAGCCGACATGCCCAGCTTACACTTACTCCACTCCGGGGTGAGGCCCTTTTCCTGTAGCACCGTCAATACCTTGGTCAGTTTCTTATCATGATCTGCTTGGTTAGTCCCCATTATCAGGATGTCGTCCTGAAAGTACTGAACGCCTTGTAGGTCCTTGAACAGGCGGTGCATTAGCTTCTGGAACACTGCGGCAGCAGATGCCAGACCAAACGGCATGCGGCGAAACTGATAACACCTAAAGGGTGTGATGAAGGAGGTTAGCTTTCTGCTCGCCGGGTGCAAGTCAATTTGATGGTACGCCGAGGTGAGGTCAATGGTAGAAAACCATGTCACCCCCCTCGTTTTTTACCAATATTTCCTCTATCCTAGGTAAGGGAAACTTTTCCACTATCAGACATTTGTTGAGTTCGCGCAGGTCCACACATAAGCGCACCTTGCCATTGGGTTTCTTGGCCACGACCAAGGGGGCCAACCATTCGGAACTGTCAATTGGTTCTATTATACCTTGTTCCTCCAATCTTTGAAGTTCTTGCTGGACCGCCTCCTTAATGGCAATGGGAATGTTCCTGACCTTGTGTGACACCGGGCGAGCATCCTCCCTGAGTAGAATTTTGTGCACAAATTTGTCCAATTTTCCAACCGTGCCTCCGAACACCTTGGGGAAGGCTTGTTTGAGCTTCTCTAGCTCTGGCCATTGGCTATCTTCTGTCAGAAGAATTTGTTCTTTGCCTCCTGGGTCCAACTTTATCTCTAGGTCACCCTGGTCTCTCCAACCCAGCACCGAGGGCCCTCGCTCCACCACATATAGCTTGCATACTGCTGATCTTCCTCTGAATTCGAACTTCAGGGCGCGGAACCCCACTATCGGGATTGCGTTGCTGGTGTACGAAATCGGTCGTATGTCTGGTGGGTTTAATAGCGGCCCCAGGGTAGGCACAAAGTCTTCCTCCCATACAGATCTTTGTACAATGGAGTATGGCGACCCCGAGTCAATTTCTATGTGATTTTTCACTCCCCCTATCATCATGTCTGTTCGCGGTTTGTCTGATCGTTTGTCCGTTACCTCCAGCACCTGTTCCTCAACACATAAGACCATGTCGTCTTCTTCCTGGTCATCCTCGGTCCGGTCCTCCGACTGAGACTGCTCGATGCATTTTACCACAGACTTCTTCTCTTTCTTGCGGCACACTTTCTCATAATGGCCCACCAGGCCGTAGAACGAGCATCTGGCGCGAAAAGCTGGGCACCGTTTGTCTAGTGCCGAATGTGCTGTACTCCCACACCTGTAGCATGAGAACCTACTGTCCGCGGGCTGCCTCCCTGGTGTGGCCTACTTCCCTGTCCACCTGGGCTCGCACCTCCCCTCACCAGTGGTTCTCCTTTGTCTGTTGGAAGGTTGGGCTTCGTCTATTTTGTTGACCATTTGTCTTTGAGGATTCTCCTTTTTCGCTGCTTCTGCGCAGCGTTTGGAAAGTTCAGCCTTCTTTACCATCGCGATCACGTCTTTTAGCTCTGCTTTGCCCTGTGCCCACAACTTGTCCTGGACTGACTTGTCTGTGGTGTGCATGACTATTGGGTCCTTGATGTACTCGTCCTGCAGTTGTCCGTATTTACATGTGATTGCTAGTCGCCTCAATGCTGCCACATAATCGTCTATGGATTCTCCTTCTTCCTGCTTCCTTTGTTGGAAGCTTTACTGGTCAATTGAGACACATACCGCCGGGCGATAGTGGTTGTCTATATCTTCCAGGGCGTGTTTGAAGACATCGTCATCTGCAGCTCGTCTCGTTGCTGGCACGATGTTTGCAAATACTCGCACTTCTTCCGAGCCCAGGTTATGCAGTAATAACCTTCTCTTCCGAGCACTGGGGAATGGCTCACCATTTTCATCTTCTAAGGCCTCCACATAGTTCTTGAAATATTCCCTCCAGTCCTCCCACTTCATCAGGGGCTCTCCTGGTCTGGGTAGGAAGGGGATGGGCGCTGTAAGAGTTGACATTTGGTTGCTCATCTGGGCGCTGTTCCCGGTTCTCCGTCTCGGTTCCCTGGGCTGCCAGGTGTGCTGAGGTCGTCTTCCCGGTCTGGGTTGTCTCCCTGACTTTTAGGGCTGCCAGGTGCACTGGTGTTACCCCCGCGTGATTTGCTAGGGAGGCGTTCCTTTTCGTCCCCCGTGTCACTATCCCTATTCTCTGCCAGGGTCTCAGCTGCGTGCTCCCCTTCGCGTTATGCGAGCCTTGGCTGTTGATTGGGCTTGGGGCCACGTGTCTGTGGGCTGCTGAGGTCGTGCGCTGCTGCCACGCTCTCTCGTGAATAGCGCTGTCGCTTTAGGCGTGCTCACTGTATGGTGCTCTTTTCTACGATTCCTGACCTGTAGTCTCTTGGTGTCTCTCGGTGTCACTTTGGGGTAGGTCCGCTCGTTGTGTTGCTGGTGGGGTGAAGTTGGTGGGGTGATCCCAGTCCTCGTCGCCACTGTAATGTTGTGCCTTCGTCTCTCCACAGAGGACATAGAGCAGGAGTGAGTTTGTAAATGCCTTTATTCGTTCTGAACAATCGCTATACAAAGAGAGCGCCGAGCGTCTAGCAATGACCTGCTCCTGTCGCTTCTGCCTCTCTTCTGCTTCGCGCACTTTCTCCGAGCCCCTTCGCGCATGCGTTAGTGTTCCGCTCTTGCTCCGGTGCACCACGTCATCACGCGGGTGCGTCGGAGGCTAGAGCGCGACACTACAAGCAGCAGCAGTAAGCTCCAGTGGCATAGCAAAGATGCCAAGGGCCCGCATACAAGCAGGGGAAATGGATCCCCTTCACCTTGTTGGGTAGTAAAATAAAACCATGATTTGAGTCCACTGCACCTGCCACTCTCTTGATAGCTATGCCCCTGGCAAGTACACTACAACAAACTTGGAGTCACCATGTAAACCTCAAGTAGAACTTCCTTTGCCTACCACGTAGGCTACACTATGCACAGACTCTGCCAGCCATGCGCCACAACAGCCTTTTACTTTACTCGACCACTCAGAACAGTTTCGGGGCCTTGAAAGGGATATGACGCTACATAAGTGCATCAATACCTTGCCACATCCCACCTCCAGAATTCTGATGTCCTGCTCCTGACACGCCCCTCGTCTCCAGAAAACACCATGTTGGACGGAGCATGCAGATATTCAAATGTTCTGCATAAACACGTTTTTCAGCCAAAAGGTCTGCTAGACTGTGAGGTCTTCCCAGATGACATGCTTAGAATTTATTGGTGAGAAAACTGAAAGCGGCTGCTAATTTTCTGCCAGCAGAATATTTCTTGACAGAAATGGAATTAAAGTTCCTTTTCATCTGTCCTCACCTCAGTCATTGTTTATTCCAACCGAGCAGTATTCGGAGATTGCTGATGACAGGCGCAGGAGAGAGGGTGCCACCAGGAGATGCTTTTAAAGCTACCCAGAATATTCCGGTCAGGCTGAACTGTGAGATCAGTCCGTATGGGAATCCATGGCTGAATGTACACGGCCTTCAAATAGGTGGGTCACAACAATGGCATCTTAAAAGACCCCAAGCCACCTCAACTTGAATTAGGGCTCCTGCGGTCAGATACACGACCCTTTTTAGCGGTCTCAAACAGGAAATCGGCCTGTTTGCGACCACTAAGTAGGTGTGTGGTATGTACAACCCCTACTTTGTGAGTCAGAAACCTATTACCGACTCGCAAAATAGGGTTTGCGAGTCGCTATTAGTAAGGGGCGTGCCAAGGGAGTCCCTTCCTAATAGCAAGTCGCACTAGTATGTACAATTGTTTTACGACCTCAAATGCGGTCACAAAACACTCGCAATTTACCATCTACTTCAAGTAGGTGGTAAGCTGTACGCAAACCGGAAGGGGTCCCTCTGAGACCCCTTCCTCTTTGTGTTGGGGAGCAAAAAATGTTTTAAAGAGCAGGCAGTGGTCCCACCAACCAATATCTACAGGCCACCATCCCTGTGGGTGCTGGCCATTCCCAATAGGTCGCAAATTGCGACCTGCCTCATGAATATTAATGAGGCAGGTCATTTGAGATCCATTTGTGAATCACAAACAGTGTCTCAAACACTGCTGTACCATTTTGCGAATTGCAAATTGCGAGTCGCAAAACATCACAATTTACGACTAGCAAAATGGAATGGCCGTATATCTGGCCCTTCATCCATTCGTCACTGCATTGGCAGTGCTCTACTCCAAAGAACTATCAAGTGATACAAGTGCTCACATATGATATGTAGAAGTGTCTACTCAAAATCAGAAATTAATTTGTAACAAGACCACATCAGCTTACACCACCGACAACCCCTGACAGCCAGGGTCTGATTGGGACAGAAAATAGGCCCGGGCTCCAAAATAAATGTAGCCCTATTCAGTGAATCATACAGATAAAAAAAAGTGTACCACATTTGCAAATTGGATCATTTTTTAACTTGTAAAGTCAAGCTGCATAGCTGTTTTTCAAGGTTGAGGAGACTTCAAGCATTTGTGTTTGCTGCAGGCAATGTTTGTGTCCACACACTGACCTGTCAGACCAGCCAACCAAGCGCTGCCTGATTGACTTATAGGCAAGTCTGACCCTTCTACCAGCACTGCCAATGACAGTACCAACCCAACTACTAACCATTGCACTCATACAAGTGTGACAATTCTGACTATTGCAGGTTTCCAAAGTTATAAGAATGGTTTGGGTTGCAGGTATTAGTTATATTTAATGAATACTGAATTAATAAATAACTGTTATTGTGCTCATCTTTAAATTAAACAAACAGACTGTTTGCAGTGTTTACCATAAAGTGCTGGTGCTCAGCACCTGAAACCATAGCTCAAATTAAGCACTTCCCAGGATTACACAAGAAGTAGAGGAACTTACAAATATAGGTGTGGTATTGTTACACCTCCGATTTGCAATTCAGTAGGGAGATGAATTTAACAGGTGCAGTATTAACACACCACTCCGAATGGCAAACCTCAAAGGGGAGGGTTATGTGATCATGTTTTATTTCATTCTGAGCTGCCATATAAGGAATGGTTGTATATTGCTTAATCTGAAATTTCATGCATGTTGCCCATACAAGATACACTAAGTTTACGTGGCACAACCAGAGTGAACTAACACCTGTGAAGAATCAATTTGCGCCTGATTTGGAATCTCAATTTGAGACCAGTTTATAGGTGATGAGCTGTATCTGAAAAGCTGTTCAGCTGTTCTCAGAGCTAAGTGTTTCTATTTAAATGTTCGGGCCTAATTTGGGTTTGGTGGTCCATGGGACTGCCAAACTCGGGATATAGGTGCGGCGGTGGTTAGAGACTGCTGCACTAGAGGTCTGATCTCCGTATAATGAGTACTGCAGTCAGACCTCCCTAGGACTGCTGCAACCGCCAGGGAACCACGATCCCTGGCAGTGGTGTGGAGGTCTTGAGGCTACAATATGCTTGGTGGTGTTGTTGTGGCAACACCAAACATAGTATGAGTTTCCTCACCGGCAGTGGTCTGATGGCGGTTTTCACACCATAAAACTGCGGTCAGTGAGGAAACAAAGGGGGCCATCCAGGGCCCCCTCTTGCCCCTGTGCATGGTGGTGCATGCAGGGGGGCTCATGTTGTGCCCACGTGTGCATTTACCCCTGCCCCTGCATGGCATGGACTGCACAGTCCATGCTGTGCAGGAACGTGCATCGGCAGTCAAATACGGTGGTGCAGTTTCAAGGCTCACATATGAGCCTTTGTACTACACCGCCATGGGACCGCCATGCCACCAGCCTGCCAGACCACAAAATAACTTGTTATCTGGCAGGCGGGCACAGGTAAGGTATGGCGGTGTGGAAGCAGGACGGTGGTGTGACGGCCTACTTCCACATCGCTAGACTCATAATCATCACGTCTTTAGTCAGGCTATTCACAAAGCTAACTTAAGGTAGTAAATTTACATTTGTAACTTTCTCTTACTTGTGAGTAAATGTATTGCTTTTGGCTATTCACAGAATCCAAGTATAAGGTTAGTTAAAAGTGTAGACTTACATGTCTCCACCCCCAGAAAAAGGGGATGGAGCCTAACTTAAAAGTGTATATCATTATTAAAAAAGTAGTAAATCTAGCACCACACATGGCCAACCCCTCGTAGTGTAACACCATCCCATAGAAAATAATAGAGGCAGGGACCTAATTGTAAACCCCCCGGGAAATAATGTTAATTTAAATAAAATAGTTTAAAATAGTGTAAAATATAAATAAATATAATTTAGTGCTAACAATAATTAAAAAATAGTACATACTATTAATTTAATTATTAAATTATATTATACATTTTCATGTATTTAAATTATTAATATAAATAGAAAGTTGTTAAATATAAATAAAATACATGTTATACATCACCTCTTATAAATATTAATGCTTAAGTTTGACTACTAATTTTGTCGCGCAAGTGGGTGTACTGCAGACGCATTTGCTGCAGACGCATTTGCTGCAAGGTGTTTTTACTTGTGAAACTTTTAAAACTGTTCAAATATAAATTGTTATTACCCTAATTTGGCGCGCTACTCCCCGGTCCACCGCAGCAATTTCATGCTGTTTGCGTGGAGGGAGGAACAGCGCTCGTACTTCCGGACTGTTCCTTGGTCGGCAGCCATGTTACCGAGGGTGACGGTCTAGTCTCCCCCCACCTCCCTGACTACAAAAGGGTTGGACACTCATGCGCCCGATAGATTGACTACTAATTTCGTCGCGCAAGCGGGTGTACTGCAGACGCATTTGCTGCAAGGTGTTTTTACTTGTGAAGCTTTTAAAACTGTTCAAATATAAATTGTTATTACCCTGATTTGGCGCGCTACTTCCCGGTCCACCGCAGCAATTTCATGCTGTTTGCGTGGAGGGATGAACAGCGCTCGTACTTCCGGACTGTTCCTTGGTGGGCAGCCATGTTACCAAGGGTGACGGTCTAGTCTCCCCCCACCTCTCTGACTACAAAAGGGTTGGACACTCATGCTCCCGATAGATTGACTACTAATTTCGTCGCACAAGCGGGTGTACTGCAGACACATTTGCTGCAAGGTGTTTTTACTTGTGAAGCTTTTAAAACTGTTCAAATATAAATTGTTATTACCCTGATTTGGCGCGCTACTCCCCGGTCCACCGCAGCAATTTCATGCTGTTTGCGTGGAGGGAGGAACAGCGCTCGTACTTCCGGACTGTTCCTTGGTGGGCAGCCATGTTACCGAGGGTGACGGTCTAGTCTCCCCCCACCTCTCTGACTACAAAAGGGTTGGACACTCATGCGCCCGATAGATTGACTACTAATTTCGTCGCGCAAGCGGGTGTACTGCAGACGCATTTGCTGCAAGGTGTTTTTACTTGTGAAACTTTTAAAACTGTTGAAATATAAATTGTTATTACCCTGATTTGGCGCGCTACTCCCCGGTCCACCGCAGCAATTTCATGCTGTTTGCGTGGAGGGAGGAACAGCGCTCGTACTTCCGGACTGTTCCTTGGTGGGCAGCCATGTTACCGAGGGTGACGGTCTAGTCTCCCCCCACCTCCCTGACTACAAAAGGGTTGGACACTCATGCGACCGATAGATTGACTACTAATTTCGTCGCGCAAGCGGGTGTACTGCAGACGCATTTGCTGCAAGGTGTTTTTACTTGTGAAACCTTTAAAACTGTTCAAATATAAATTGTTATTACCCTGATTTGGCACGCTACTCCCCGGTCCACCGCAGCAATTTCATGCTGTTTGCGTGGAGGGAGGAACAGCGCTCGTACTTCCGGACTGTTCCTTGGTGGGCAGCCATGTTACCGAGGGTGACGGTCTAGTCTCCCCCCACCTCCCTGACTACAAAAGGGTTGGACACTCATGCGCCCAATAGATTGACTACTAATTTCGTCGCGCAAGCGGGTGTACTGCAGACGCATTTGCTGCAAGGTGTTTTTACTTGTGAAACTTTTAAAACTGTTCAAATATAAATTGTTATTACCCTGATTTGGCGCGCTACTCCCTGGTCCACCGCAGCAATTTCATGCTGTTTGCGTGGAGGGAGGAACAGCGCTCGTACTTCCGGACTGTTCCTTGGTGGGCAGCCATGTTACCGAGGGTGACGGTCTAGTCTCCCCCCACCTCCTAATCTATATCAGCCTCAATCCTTCGCGCAGCGGTGACGCGCAGCGGTGACGCGCAGCGGTAGCACCTTAGACGCGCCGAAGAGGCACCAAAGAGAAGCCAGTCTGCGCCAGTCCGCGTCCAGACGCTTCGGGCTTCGGACTTGGGCAGGATGGCAGGGCGGCGTATTACATATAGTGCTCCTACGCTGCATGCTTTACGATCCATCGGTAATCCTTCCTGTTTCATTTCACTTCCTCCCCACTCTATCAATACTGGCTGCAAAACCTGCCGCTGGCGTCCTATTCCTCCTATGCTAGACAACCATTTGTCTACACATACAATGAAAATGCTTCTTCTTAATTGTCGGTCCCTCCCAAAGCACCACACTGAACTTGCCTTATTGATCGAGGAGCACAACCCGGCAGCCCTTTTTTTAACTGAGACATGGCTTCAGTCTCAAAATGATCCTACGGTAGTGTGGGCCATTCCCCAAGGCTACACCCTTAAGCGCCTAGATCGCCAATCAGGCAGGGGTGGAGGACTGGCCATCATCTATAAAGATATCTATAGATGTCGTGTTACTTCCTCGTCCACCTCAGCATGCGAGAGTCTACACTTTTCCCTTGAGTTCTCCCCCACAAGTACCTTTTCCGGTATTCTGGTCTATCGACCACCGGGCTCTCTCGGCGACTTCATCGCTGATATAAAAGACTTAGCCGCTAACTCAGTGCTCACCACAGCTAATCTCACCCTGCTAGGTGACTTAAACCTGCATTTAGACGATCCACTTCATGCTGCCGCTAACAATCTTCGGTCAAATCTTCAGGCCATCGATTTGTCCCAAAAGGGTTTTCAGGTGACACACAATAAAGGTCATCTTTTAGATCACGTCTATAGCAATTTAGACAACCTATCGGTAGAAGTACCACTACCACTACCCTGGACTGACCATTTTTTAATTCCTCTTATTTGGTCCACTAACACTCCTTCTACCCCACAAATTCATGACAGGCATTGGGGTAGGAAATGGAGCTCTCTTCCGCTTCTTAAGTGGGAACAGGCTCTCTCTGAACAGCCACCCCAAAAATCCAGGAATTCCGACACGGCAGCTTTCAATTTTGACAGCTGGATTTCCACTACATTAGATCAAGTTCTCCCGAAGGGCTCTCTGCAAGTGATAAAAAGATCTAAAGTTGCACCTTGGTATTCTCCTTCCCTTAGGACGATGAAACAAGTTTGCCGCAAAGCAGAGAGAGCCTGGAGGAAAGACCGCTCTCAATTGAAGAAACTGGAGTATAGAGTGGCAATAAGGCAATACAAGAATAAAATAAAACTTGCTCAAGCTGAGTTCTATGAAAACAAAATCAATATGGCAGCTAACTCCCCTAGGGAAATTTTCAAAATTGCAAAATCTTTAATTCCCCCTCCTTCTGAGATCCTGCTATCAGAGGGTGCACAGGTCCGTTGTGAGAATCTGGCCACCTTCTTCTCCCAGAAGATTCAGGCCATTTATTCCCAACTCTCGACTGGTAGTGAAGATACGGCTTCCTCCGTTACTTTGGACTCTGACCTGCCTGTATCCTGCTCATTAGTTACTTTTCCACCTCTGGATCCCAGCACTTTAGATATTCTGGCCCATAAAGTCACCTCAGGATCTCCAAACGATCCAGCTCCTCCACAGACCTTAGTGAAAGTAATTGATACTTTTCGCCCGTTTATTCTGGAGACTCTTAACACCTCCATTACCTCCAACTCTGTCCCAGCCACATGGAAGTGCGCGATGGTAAGGGCACTGCTGAAAAAGCTGAATTTGGACCAGAACAATCTGTCCAACTTCCACCCTATCTCGCTGCTTCCATGGATGAGCAAATTGTTGGAGAGACATATCAATAAAATGTTAGGGGACTATTTAGAGTCCAACAATCTTCTACAGGTCTCCCAGACGGGGTTTCGTCCCCAGCATGGCACCGAAACTGCCCTTCTGGCAGTGACAGAGGCAGCTAGAGCTACAATGGACCAGGGAGGAAAAACAGCCATTATACTTCTTGACCTAAGTGCCGCGTTCGACACTGTTAATTATGCCACACTATTACATCGTTTGAAGGGCATGGGGGTGTCGGGCGCGGACTTGACTTGGCTGACTTCCTTCCTGGAGGAACGCTTTTTTCAGGTGTTTGAGGGAGAGGTGGCATCACCAAAACATCCGCTTAGCTGTGGGGTTCCGCAGGGTTCCTCCTTGAGCCCCACACTTTTTAATGTCTATATGCAGCCTCTAGAGAAGATAGTCCTCCCTTTTGGTGTGCGGATTGTCACCTACGCAGACGATACCCAACTTGTGGTCTCTCTGGACCACAATGAGGGTTCGTCTAACACCTTGGGCCCTTGTCTGGAGGCTGTCGCTAAGTGGATGCAACTCTCCCACCTCAAACGCAACGGGGAGAAGACTGAGATCATGTTACTAGGTAACCCCTCCCCAACCTCCTTAGCGTCTAGCTGGCCTTCATGCCTCGGTGTCCTCCCTCCTCCTAAAGACCAGATAAAGAGCCTAGGAATCTGGCTTGATAGAGCGCTGGATTTCTCAGTCCAAGCTACCAAAACTGCCTCCACTTGTGTGGAGCTAATGAAAATGCTCCGCAAAGTGCTCCCCCTACTTCCATTCCAGGCGAGAAGGGTCATGGTTCAGGCCCTGATACTCTCTCGCCTGGACTATGGAAACGTTCTATATCTAGGAGCCCCGGCAGCAGTGACTAAAAGACTCCAAGTCACCCAAAACTGTGCCGCTCGTCTATTGTTCAACATCCCCCATTGGCAATCAGCGAGGAATGCCCTAAAAGAACTCCACTGTCTCCCAGTGGCTGCCAGAACACAGTTTAAGGCAATGTGCATTTTGCACAAATCTTTCCATCGAACTGGCCCGGCAGTTCTGTATCCCCTAGTGTTACCTTACTCACCATCCAGAGCCCTTCGCTCGGCTTCATTGCATCTGGCAACCATCTCAAAAATCAAGAAAGCCCACTGGGGAGGCCGCTCCTTCACTCATACAGCGGCGAAACTATGGAACTCCCTGCCTCTAACCCTCAGACAAAATAACAACCGAATTTCATTTAGGAGAGATCTAAAAACCTACTTGTTTTCAAAAGCGTACTAATTCACCCAGCAGCCTGACACAGTAATCAGTCTAAAGCGCTGCGAGGCCTCCGGGTGGTTATGCGCTATATAAGTGGAATTTTTCATTTCATTGAGTAATTTTGTAATTGAGGTGGAAATTAATTTTTCACTTAAACTTTAGAAATGTAATTTACCTCATTACACTTACATTAATGAAGTCGAAATTAAGTCAATAGTGTTGCATTTTTCATTTTGTTCAACATTTAAAATAATTAGATAAAATGAATTCACAAAAGTATTTAACATGAAAATATTTGTAATATTTTTTCAGGTTTAATAAACTTTTAAACTTTCCCTATAATTTGCAAAGCATACTTCTTTGCCCCAACTGTAGAGTCTCTCTTAATGTAAAGTACAGGGAAACATGAATAAATAGTATATTGTTTTGCCAACTGTAATTGTGTGCTCATTTGTAATATTATGCGGTACAAAAGGGGGTGGTGATGGACGGAGCATCTGAATCAATCAAACACTCACACACAGTCAAAAGATCTGGGTTTAATCCATCACCGTTCATTAGCCCACTCTGTCACCCCAGTTCAGACATGGCTGTATGCAAATCAGTCTGACCCTGTGCCTCATGGGAACAGTCCAGCCCGAACTGCCAAGCCATGTCTTCCCTGGACCGGAAACAAGCTTCCGAGGACCAGTTTCTGGCATTCCAGCCGTCTTCAGCCCGGCTTGCTTGAATCCAGTGGCAAAGTGAGCAAGGGACTCATGTCTGAGCATACCCTGCCACACTTATGGCGCCCAAAAGCGGTACAACAGGGGGTGGTGATGGACGGAGCATCTGAATAAATCAAACACTCACACCCAGTCAAAAGATCTGGGTTTAATCCATCACCGTTCTTTAGCCAACTCTGCCACCCCAGTTCAGACATGGCTATATGCAAATCAGTCTGACCCTGTGCCTCATGGGAACAGTCCAGCCCGAAGTGCCAAGCAATGTCTTCCCTGGACCAGAAACAAGCTTCCGAGGACCGGTTTCTGGCATTCCAGACGTCTTCAGCCCGGCTTGCTTGAATCCAGTGGCAAAGTGAGCAAGGGACTCACGTCTGAGCATACCCTGCCACACTTATGGCGGCCAAAAGTGGTACAAAAGGGGGTGGTGATGGATGGAGCATCTGAATCAATCAAACACTCACACCCATTCAAAAGATCTGGGTTTAATCCATCACCGTTCTTTAGCCCACTCTGCCACCCCAGTTCAGACATGGCTATATGCAAATCAGTCTGACCCTGTGCCTCATGGGAACAGTCCAGCCCGAACTGCCAAGCCATGTCTTCCCTGGACCGGAAACAAGCTTCCGAGGACCAGTTTCTGTCATTCCAGCCTTCTTCAGCCCGGCTTGCTTGAATCCAGTGGCAAAGTGAGCAAGGGACTCACGTCTGAGCATACCCTGCCACACTTATGGCGGCCAAAAGCGGTACAAAAGGGGGTGGTGATGGACCGAGCATCTGAATCAATCAAACACTCACACCCAGTCAAAAGATCTGGGTTTAATCCATCACTGTTCTTTAGCCCACTCTGCCACCCCAGTTCAGACATGCCTATATGCAAATCAGTCTGACCCTGTGCCTCATGGAAACAGTCCAGCCCGAACTGCCAAGCCATGTCTTCCCTGGACCGGAAACAAGCTTCCGAGGACTGGTTTCTGGCATTCCAGCCGTCTACAGCCCGGCTTGCTTGAATCCAGTGGAAAGTGAGCAAGGAACTCACGTCTGAGCATACCCTGCAACACTTATGGTGGCCAAAAGTGGTACAAAAGGGGATGGTGATGGACGGAGCATCTGAATCAATCAAACACTCACACCCAGTCAAAAGATCTGGTTTTAATCCACCACAGTTCTTTAGCCCACTCTGCCACCCCAGTTCAGACATGGCTATATGCAAATCAGTCTGACCCTGTGCCTCATGGAAACAGTCCAGCCCGAACTGCCAAGCCATGTCTTCCCTGGACCGGAAACAAGCTTCCGAGGACCGGTTTCTGGCATTCCAGACGTCTTCAGCCCGGCTTGCTTGAATCCAGTGGCAAAGTGAGCAAGGGACTCACGTCTGAGCATACCCTGCCACACTTATGGCGGCCAATAGCGGTACAAAAGGGGGTGGTGTTGGACGGAGCATCTGAATCAATCAAACACTCACACCCAGTCAAAAGATCTGGGTTTAATCCATCACCGTTCTTTAGCCAACTCTGCCACCCCAGTTCAGACATGGCTATATGCAAATCAGGCTGACCCTGTGCCTCATGGGAACAGTCC
This sequence comes from Lissotriton vulgaris, assembly GCF_964263255.1. Classification (NCBI taxonomy): domain Eukaryota; kingdom Metazoa; phylum Chordata; class Amphibia; order Caudata; family Salamandridae; genus Lissotriton; species Lissotriton vulgaris. The sequence goes on from NC_141693.1 coordinate 174,447,157, forward strand.
AGCCCGAACTGCCAAGCCATGTCTTCCCTGGACCGGAAACAAGCTTCCGAGGACCGGTTTCTGGCATTCCAGACGTCTTCAGCCCGGCTTGCTTGAATCCAGTGGCAAAGTGAGCAAGGGACTCACGTCTGAGCATACCCTGCCACACTTATGGCGGCCAAAAGTGGTACAAAAGAAGGTGGTGATGGATGGAGCATCTGAATCAATCAAACACTCACACCCAGTCAAAAGATCTGGGTTTAATCCATCACCGTTCTTTAGCCCACTCTGCCACCCCAGTTCAGACATGGCTATATGCAAATCAGTCTGACCCTGTGCCTCATGGGAACAGTCCAGCCCGAACTGCCAAGCCATGTCTTCCCTGGACCGGAAACAAGCTTCCAAGAACCAGTTTCTGGCATTCCAGCCGTCTTCAGCGCGGCTTGCTTGAATCCAGTGGCAAAGTGAGCAAGGGACTCACGTCTGAGCATACCCTGCCACACTTATGGCGGCCAAAAGCAGTACAAAGGGGGTGGTGATGGACGGAGCATCTGAATCAATCAAACACTCACACCCAGCCAAAAGATCTGGGTTTAATCCATCACCGTTCTTTAGCCCACTCTGCCACCCCAGTTCAGACATGGCTATATGCAAATCAGTCTGACCCTGTGCCTCATGGGATTAGTCCAGCCCGAACTGCCAAGCCATGTCTTCCCTGGACCGGAAACAAGCTTCCGAGGACCGGTTTCTGGCATTCCAGCTGTCTTCAGCCCGGCTTGTTTGAATCCAGTGGCAAAGTGAGCAAGGGACTCACGTCTGAGCATACCCTGCCACACTTATGGCGGCCAAAAGTGGTACAAAAGGGGGTGGTGATGGACGGAGCATCTGAATCAATCAAATACTCACACCCAGTCAAGAGATATGGGCTTAATCCATCACCGTTCTTAGCCCACTCTGCCACCCCAGTTCAGACATGGCTATATGGAAATCAGTCTGATCTTGTGCCTCATGGGAACAGTCCAGCCCGAACTGCCAAGCCATGTCTTCCCTGGACCGGAAACAAGCTTCCGAGGACCGGTTTCTGGCATTCCAGCCGTCTTCAGCTCCGTCCATCACCACCCCCTTTTGTACCGCTTTTGGCCACCATAAGTGCGGCTGGGTATGCTCAGACATGAGTCCCTTGCTCACTTTGCCACTGGATTCAAGCAAGCCGGGCTGAAGACGGCTGGAATGCCGAAACCGGTCCTCGGAAGTTTATTTCCGGTCCAGGGAAGGCATGGCTGGGCAGTTCAGGCTGGACTGTTCCCATGAGGCACAGGGTCAGACTGATTTGCATATAGCCATGTCTGAACTGGGGTGGCAGAGTGGGCTAAAGAACGGTGATGGAATAAACACAGATCTTTTGACTGGGTGTGAGTGTTTGATTGATTCAGATGCTCTGTCTATCACCACCCCCTTTTTTACCGCTTTTGGCCACCATAATTGTGGCAGGTTTTGCTCAGACGTGAGTCCCTTGCTCACTTTGCCACTGATTCAAGCAAGCCGGCCTGAAGACGGCTGGAATGCCAGAAACCGGTCCTCGGAAGCTTGTTTACGGTCCAGGGAAGACATGACTTGGCAGTTCGGGCTGGACTGTTCCCATGAGGCACAGGGTCAGACTGATTTGCATATAGCCATGTCTGAACTGGGGTGGCAGAGTGGGCTAAAGAACGGTGATGGATTAAACCCAGATCTTTTGACTGGGTGTGAGTGTTTGATTGATTCAGATGCTCCGTCCATCACCACCCCCTTTTGTACCGCTTTTGGCCGCCATAAGTGTGGCAGGGTATGCTCAGAAGTGAGTCCCTTGCTAACTTTGCCACTGGATTCAAGCAAGCCGGGCTGAAGACGGCTGGAATGCCAGAAACCGGTCCTCGGAAGCTTGTTTCCGGTCCAGGGAAGACATGGCTTGGCAGTTCGGGCTAGACTGTTCCCATGAGGCACAGGGTCAGACTGATTTGCATACAGCCATGTCTGAACTGGGGTGGCAGAGTGGGCTAAAGAACGGTGATGGATTAAACCCAGATCTTTTGACTGGGTGTGAGTGTTTGATTGGTTCAGATGCTCCGTCCATCACCACCCCCTTTTGTACCGCATTTGTAATATTATGACATCTGGGGAGGAGTTGTGGCTCTGTTCACAATTTGATCCACTTGAGCATAGGTTTAGATTGGACGGAAATGCAGTGTTCCATTGAAAAAAGAGTGCCTGTATTGTGTCTTTTGTACTCTGAGAAAGCTTAGGCCAAAGCAGCAGCAATGAGGATTTTAGACTGGCATTTTGTTACAGGAAATCTGACAGATTGCTAAATCAGTCAAAGTTGTTGATGGCGGTACCCCGTATGGCAAATCCTGGGGATAGAAGAATGCACTTTGAGTATTCATGTTTTACCGTATTAAGAAGGGTTGTATATTGTTTTGCCAATTGTCATTTTGTTCATATTCTTCATTTTATGACCCCTGAGTGAGCTTCTTTGGCTCATCTCAAATGCAGATACCGTTTAGTATATATATTTTAAATTCCCAAAGTCCATTATTCCTTTTAATAAGAGTTCTTGCACTGAACCTTTTGCCTTGTCGAAAAATGTATTCTTAATACAATTGAACTGACTTACATGTAGAGGCAATTTATTTAGAAAGGTTATAGGTCTGATTAACAGTAGGCCTTTCCAATGTTTTGTGAAAAGCATCAGCCAAACTCCAATATACTTTTGGGTGTAAATTATCATTACACTGAGTTAAAGCTTGTAGAAAGGTATTTGGTTACAGAGATTCTCACAGATCACCTTAGTAGACAAGGTTTTGGTGTTGTTCAGTACTTCCTTCGAGAATCGTTGTTATACAATTTTAGTTAGGGGTGTGTATTGTTTTAACAACTTGAAATGTTCATATATTCGTAATTTTATGACTACTGAGTGAGGGTTGTTTCCTCTGTCAAATGTTGTCTACCATGAATATTTTTTTGATTTCAGCTGTAGTTGTGCTAAAAAAAGAGTGCTTTTGCTGCACTTATTTCCTTGTAGGAAAGCACACGCTCAATATAGTATATTTTGTTTAGAAAAAGAGCAACGGTGGAGGATTCCCAACAGAACAGCACCTAGTCAAGTATTCTCCCAAAATTATTTTAGACCCACACTGTAGTACATGGGACAATATGTGTGCACTCTTCAAAAACACCCACCGTTACCGTGTTGGTTCAAAACATGAACTATGAAATACTTTAAACAAGGTCAAGGTGCACCACTTCAATGTTTGCAGAGACTGTTAACTTTGATCAGGTTAACAGAAATAATCACATCAGCTATTACTTGTGTTCTTTGATAGTTCTTTTATTCGATTCAGTTGAAAGTGAAAAGTATATACAGGTGCTACAGCCAACGCGTTTCGTCCTCTTGGGACTTCTTCAGGGCTGTTTACAAAAGATGACAATAAACAAAAACATACAGTTAAAATTTACATTAAAAAAACGGGAAGCAATTACGCTCATACAAAAAATGCCAGGCTTCATAAACAATACATTACAAGATTAAAAACTAGTGCAAAGCTTATATACAAAATGCCAACAACAATTTGAAATAGATGACTTGATTGAGTTAAAGAAAGCATTTTGAAATTACTATCAACTAAGATCAGCATATTCTGGGTTATTGCATATTGTTCTCCTTATGGGTCTATCCCTCTTTAGTCTGTCGTCCCCATCTCAAAGATTTGTAGAACATCATATATGTAAAGAGATGGGAGCCCCAGCATAGAGAAATTAAAAAGTAATCAGTAGCTGTAAAGCGAGGATATTGGCGCAAAAATGAAGACATACCAAAATTAATCTTAAGGTATTGTTCTTAGATCTTCTTCCGAAAATTCATAAAGGCGGTCCCTTTCCACCGGGCCGCCCCATTATTGCAGGTATCAATTCCCCAACGGAGAGACTGTCGGAATATGTCGACACATACATTCAACCTTTCGTTCAGAATTTACCAGCCTACATTAGGGACTCCAAAGACATCCTGTCGAAATTCCAAAATTTGACATGGTCTGAGAATATGCTCTTTGTAATTATGGACGTGTCAAGTTTATATACTTGCATTAAAAAAGAATTTGGAATAAGAGCTTTGGCCTCTTTTCTGGGACAACGGACTGCAGATCACAGGTTACACAATGAGGTGCTGATGGAGATGACTGAAATCATACTGTCTAAAAACTTTTTTCTCCAAAATTCAGTGTGGTTTCAGCAAATACAGGGCACGGCGATGGGGTCCAGGTTTGCTCCCGCTTACGCTGGCCTTTTCATGGGCTGGTTTGAGCGGGAGCATGCCTGGGGCCGTCACTCGGTAAGGTGGTCTGATCACATCATTTTCTGGGGCAGGTACATTGATGACGTGATTATGTTGTGGAATGGACCTGCCCCGGATTTATTGTCATATTTTGATTTCTTGAATGATAATCCGTACAATGTGAAACTCACCATGGAATACAGTGGACAGCAAATTGATTTCTTAGATGTAACCTTTTTTATTGAGAATAACATGATCAATAGCAAGACACACAGAAAAAGTACTGCATGCAACAGCACGTTGCATTTTAAAAGTTCACATCCTCGCCATGTGATTAGCAACATACCATTTGGCGAAATGTTGCGGATGCGAAGAAATTGTAGCACTGAGGAGAGTTTCCAGACAAACATTAGAGAAACCGAGGAACGCTTCCTCCAAAGAGGATATCCTCGGAAAGTACTTTACAAAGCAAAGGAAAGAGTAGCTAAAATAACTAGAGAAAGCACATTGGAAAATAGGGTCCCAAAAGAGAACAACAAATTTCCCCTTGCTTTCTCTACGAAATTCACTGATGAAAACAGTAGAGTTTATAATACTCTAAGAAAACACTGGCACCTCTTGACAGAGATCCCCAGCATTAAAAATGATCTTCCATCCAAACCCAAAATTGTCTACAGACGCGGTTACAACTTGAGGAATATGCTTTGTCCCAGTTTGGTGACCACTGTAAAACAGAAACAGCTTCCGCCAAAAACTATGGGTTTCTTTACGTGCAGATGTTGTAATGTATGCACTTTAGGAAGGGATAAGACCAAAACTTTTTGCTTTAACACAAACAAAACACATAAAATCAAGCATTTCATAAACTGCAACACAACCTTTGTAGTATATATCGTAGGCTGCCCATGTGATAAAATCTATGTGGGCAACACAAAACGACCTCTGAAACAGAGGATTCAGGAACATGTTCGGGCCCATCGCAACAATGATCACAAATATGCGATGACCTTCCACATGCAGGACAAACACAAACCAGACGACACATTATGGTTCATGGGAATTGACCATGTCCCTGTGAACCCTCGAGGAGGTGACCGAACCCTAGCCTTAAGTAAATGTGAAGCAGAATGGATATGTAGAATGCGGAGTGTGGAATTGGGACATAATTATGATGACGAAATGCACTACCTTATCTCATAGGTCTCACATAGATACCTATGAATAACCCTAGAGGCTATTTATATTTGACATCTATATATCAATGGCTGTGCTTACATCAACTCCAGTTTCTCCGTTCACATAAGAGCTAGATACCAGTATGTCCTGTACTTTACTTTTCTGTTATTTCTGTTAACCTGATCAAAGTTAACAGTCTCTGCAAACATTGAAGTGGTGCACCTTGACCTTGTTTAAAATATAGTATATTTTTACTGACCAAGAAACGGGTTTAGAAATGGATAAGCAATCACCAATTGGGAATGGATGTGTTGTAGGCGCCTCTTCCAATCAACTAATAATATTCATATACATCAATGGTTTAGGACCCAAGTAGGGGTGGTATACTATTAAAAAGTTACTGATCTCTAAGTTGGCCTGGTAACACATTTGTAAAAGGCAAAAGGTCTCATGGGGACCCCTTAACCTTGTGAATGTTAAAAGAAAAGAGTTTTGGAGTAGGCATTTTTCCACAGGATCCCTGCATAGTCTCAAACATAAGCAAGCATTTACAATGCAATAGGTCTCGGCTTAATTAAGTTTAAGCTATTGGCATTGCTAAATATTGCAACACCAACTGCAACAAAAGTCTATAAATTGTAGGTCAAAAAAATGTGTATTTATTTTTATAGCAATGGTGGTATTCTGCGCTTTAGATGAATATGTTTAAAAGTAAAGTGCGCCATACTACGTTTGCTACAATAGTTAATTGTGAATGCATTAACAATTGATGTGTGCACTGATGACTGGTGTTGTGTGTGCCTGTAGAAATTGTGCACTGATGGCTGGTGTTGTGTGAACCTGGTGGAAGTATGCACTGATGTTTGGTGGTGTGTGTGCCTGGTTGAAGCGTGCACTGAAAGCTGGTGGTGTGTGTCTGATGAAAGCGTGCACTGACAGCTGGTGGTGTGTGTGTGCCTGGTGAAAGCATGCACTGACGTCTGGTGGTGTGTGCCTGGTGGAAGCGTGCACTGATGGCTGTCGGTGTTTGGGCCCGGTAAAAGTATGCACTGACGGCTGGTGGTTTTTGGTCCCGGTAAAAGCGTGCACTGACGGCTGGTGGTGTTTGTGCCCAGTGAAAGCGTGCACTGACGACTGATGGTGTCTGTGCCTGGTGAAAGTGTGCACTGACGGTGTGGTTGTGTGTGAGGTTGTGTGTGTGGTTATGTGTGTGGTTGTATGTAGGAAGGTGGCTACCTGACTGTGGTTACCCCAGATTTTTTGCCTTGTGTTTAGCTGGTTTTCAACTTAGTTGGCCTGGTTCCCTGCTTTTCAGGGCCCCAGGCTATCTGCTCTCTCTGTAAAATGGATTCCATGTACCCTAGGTGTATAACTAGATTGGCTTGGGTCACCTTATCAGCCCCTGTTCAGAGCACTATAGGTGCCCAGGGCATAGGTGCCTCCAAGGCCTACCAGGGGCTGCAGCATATCTTTTGCCAACCCTGGCTGGCTATCTAAAATTGACACAACTGGCTGATCACTCAGCTGGGGCAAGGTGGTGTAATCACCCCTTGCTTAGATATAGTATGCCTATATCTAAACCTATCTGGACACATATAGACCTGTGAGCCACTCCTATGGCAGGCCTTAACAATCCTGAAGGCAGAGTGCGTGGTTTAATGTGAGATGGTGCTCTAGCATGAGCTGAGCCTGTCTGCAGCTGTCGGGACCAATTCCCTTAGCTGTTCCGGGATAATGCCAAACCATATACTATTAAGTGCATTATAATCCTCGAGGTTATATGTTAACTTTGGTTTGGCTTTATCAAAACATGTCGTGTAAGGTGTCATACGAATTGGAATACTACCCCCTCGCCAGTCCTGGCGACAGGGGTAGCATTCCACCCCTCTAGAGGGGACGACATGTTACTTTTGCTAAAACACGGTTGATTATTAAAAGAGCCTCAGATCCACAAAATGGATGCTTCTGCCACAGACACATGTCTGACCTCCTGCTGCTGACCGAAACTCTATTCGCTAGAGGGGTTTTGTCCTACAGGACCAGGCAGGACAAATTTACAATATACAATAAAGATTGCCTGGTCTCGGGTTCGATCGCTGTTTTTTTTATTTATCAGCAAGTGTGAGCTCTATTATGTAGTTTTAGAGACTCATTATTAATTAACTTTTTTTTCAATGTTTATCTTACTTGTACGTTAGCAGTAAGAGGTTATAACACAACCTGAAGCAGTTCTTACACATAAATCAAAATTCAAAAAAACAATTGTGCATGGAAAATCATAACAACAGTGATTTGCATGACCATTACATACGTAATCATAAATTTCAATCATTAAAAAGGTACACCAGAATTTTCAACAATCAGTCTTAGATCATATTTCGTTTTGAGAATTTTTTAAAGACTGACACACTATGGGCATCTAATTTATGCAAGGTTCGAGCACGTCCTAGCAGCGCGGGACGTCTTTTTCAGTTTAATGCCTTATAGTGGATTTGGGGAATCAATCACATGTGGAAAAGCCAACGCGTTTCCAAACCCGGTATGGATACTCGGGTTTTTCTTCAGGGCAAGCCTGGGTACCTGTTGGGTTAAAAATTATATTTTAGTCTCTACTCTTTCTCATAGTTTTTGCAAGTGGATGATATTGGATGGGGCATATGGTACCTGTTATTTTCGAGTGCGCGATGTCATCATTATCATTCCGGTTTCCTGACCTTGACTCTGTATCAAGAGAAAGGAGACCGTAAGTTGTCACTATGTCTCACTCTCTTTTGGCTCCATGGGCATAACCGAGTGTTTAAAGTAACTTTACTTACTTAGTCTCAAGGTGTGTGGGCGTCAGTCACGCTGGCTTTTTCGAGCGGGTGCTGGCAGGGAAGTTTCCGCGTTAGGCGCGTATTCTTAGCTGGGATTGTTTCTTTGTTTCAATCGCTCATGGCTACAAAGTTAACAAGAACGCTCAGATTAGTTCGGCGTTTTTTGCTTCAGAAATGAAAGCTAAGTACGCGAGGTTGCACACGCGAGGCTGTGGGAGCTCACCTTTTTAGATTCAATCACGGAGTTCTTTCGACCACACTGACTCTGCCGGACTTCACCCGGAAGTGACAAAGGTTAATCACCTGACATAACCCGCTGGTGGAGTTAAGGGAGTTGAAGTGCGCTTTTTATAGGGATTAGAAAAAGCTAGAAGAAGCTAATTCATTTGTTTTCATTGAAGGCAGGGTGGGTGCTCCAGAGGGCGCGGTGGCATTACATGAGGGCTCAATGAATGTTCCTTTGTAATTCAGATAGTTCATTCATCCCCTCTACTACACAGTTGAACTTGAGAATTAAGTAGGCTTCTCGTTGTAGCAGCAATGTTTCTATGTCTCCTCCTCTTGGTGGAATTTTTATTCCTGACAGGACTGTCCATTTAAAGTCTTTTTCTGTGTGTCCACTTTGAGTGAAGTGTTGTACCATTGGGGCTGTTAGTACTTTTTGTTTAATGCGGGACCGGTGTTGGGCCATTCTCTGGTTTATTTGCTGACTAGTTTTCCCAATGTATAGTTTGGGGCATGGGCAGATAACCGCATACACCAAGTTGCGGCTTTTACAGTTGGTAAATTCTTTATGGAACCATTTCGTATTGTTGAATTCAAATTCAGTGCCTTCAATTGTGGTGGCACACGAGACACACGTTCCACATTTGTGGTGTCCTTCAATTGGTTTCAGTCGCCATAGTGTGCGTAAGTCTGTTCTAACTTGGCTGACTCCTAGGTCTGCCCTCACAATCTGTAGTCCAATACTTTTATTCTTCTTTAGGGCAAAGAGAGGTTTCTGCATTGGCATCTCTAGCCCAGACAGCAGGTGCCAATTTTTGAGAATTATGGATTTGAACTTGTTAGTGTAAGGCCCGTAGGTACTAACACAAACTAGTCTGTCTAATGGTTTTTTCTGTTTTTTAAACAACAACTCTTCTCTTGGAGTACACCAAGCCCTTTTGATGGAGTGCTTTAACATTTTGTCAGGGTAACCTCTTTTTTTAAGTTGGTTACTAAGAATTTCTGAATGTGCTGTGAAGTCCTCTTTTCTGGAGCAGTTCCTCCTAATCCTTAGCATTTGTCCATAGGGGAGGTTAGCTTTCAAACTTTGAGGATGGTAACTTCGGTAGTGGAGGATGGTATTTTTGTCTGTGGCTTTGCGGTGTAACGTGGTAATGAGTTTTTGATCTTGTACACCAACCTCAACGTCAAGAAACGTTAGGTGGGTGGTACTGTAGGTTAAAGTTAATTTTATATCCGGGTGTCTCATGTTCAGCCATTCATGAAATTGGATCAAGGATTCAACTGAACCCTTCCATTGACACCAGATGTCGTCAATGTAACGATACCAATTTAAAATGTGGTTCTGATAGGGGTTATTGTGGTACACAAACCGTTCCTCGTACAAGGCCATATAGAGGACCGCCATTTCCGGGGCGTAAGGACACCCCATGGCGGTCCCCTTGACCTGCACGTAGAACGTGTCCATGAACCTGAAATAGTTCCTCTTTAGTGCAATTCGAGCTAGATCGATTATAAACTCGGTGGGCACTCTGTGTGGTTTGGGGCGGGTTTCCAGAAAAAATTCAATTGCTTCTAAGCCTTCCTCCTGTGGGATCTGTGTGTATAGGGAAACTATGTCAAAGGACACCATTAGGTGTTGGTTCACATCAAATGGAACCCCTTCGACTTTGGTTATAAAGTCCATGGTATCTTTTAAGTAAGATTTTACTTGGCCCAAAAATGGCTTCAAAAACACATCAACATATTTTGCTAATGGCTCTAGCACAGAATCACACCCGGAGACTATGGGTCTCCCGGGCGGTTCTGTGAGATGTTTGTGTATTTTGGGCAAAAAATAGATTACCGGGGTATGTGGATTCTTTTTGAGTAGGTAATTAAACTCTTTCGGACCTAAGATGCCTTTGTCAAACCCTTCTGTTAGTTTGGAGCTTATTTCATTTTGGATCTGTTCTGTGGGGTCTTCATTCAATGCTCTGTACCACTCAGAGTTGTCAATTTGATGATGTGCTTCAGCAACATATTTATCTTTAGCCCACACCACTAGTGCTCCCCCCTTGTCTGCGGGTTTCACCACTATTGTATCATCATTTCTTAAATCATGGATGGCTTTTTGTTGTTCTTTTGACAAGTTCTTTTTCAAAAAGGGTTTCTGTTTGCTCAACTGTGTAATAGAGGAGAGAACAGCTTGTTCGAACGTGATTATTTCTTTCGGAACCAAGTGTGTGGGAGGAATGAATGTAGACCTGTTGGCAAGGCCAGAGGGTTCAAGTACCCTTGTATTTTCCTTGTCATAAAAGAAAGCCTGTAGTCGCAGTTTCCGACAAAATTCGAGTGTTTCAATCTTTAGTTTGGTCAAATCCGTATGTGTGGCTGGGACAAATTTAAGCCCTAACTCTAAAACTGTTTTCTCATGTAAGGTAAGTTGTTTCTCCGACAAGTTAACTATGGATGTTTCAGCTAGCTCTTGTAGTAGTTGCGGCGTGTCCTCATTTCCCATGCTGTCGGCGGTTTGAATCTTACCCTGTTTCTGGCCTCTCCTTTCTCTAAAAAAGGGTTATTGCGTTTAGAGGGGCCTTCTCTGGGGTCTGAATCACCTGCTGATTCAGATGAGGATGTATCTGAAAAAGTGGAAAACCGATTTTTAGATCGCCCTTGATATTGGGATAGGGCGCGTCGTGATTCGATTTGGGTGTAGTAATCGTCCTTTAAATATGGATACACCAACTCTATTTTGAATGTTTTGACGTCTTTTTCGAATTTATTCGCCCTGAAACTGATGGTGTTGTCCCTAAATGTTTGAATCTCTTTGTCTATCTTATCTAAGAGGGCCTGTGCTTCTGCCACGGTATGGTTGTCATTAATCGCCTTTCAGAGGAGGTCTGGACAAAGGCTTTCCTGTCGCAGGGAGGTGTCACACCACCCCAGACAGGAGATAGTGGATTGTAGCAGGGAGGTTTGAAAGAAACCAGACAGTGCCTGGGGAGCACGAGGCTTCCCCTTGCATAATCCGGTCAAACCGGTCCTGGGGCATCCCAGCCCCAGCTCCAGTGTGACCTGGACAAAGGAAAGGGGGTGTAACCGCCCCCCTTCCTGGTCCACCCATAGGGAGGGACCTAGCAGGAGATCCACCCCTCCGATTGGAATAAGAGTGGGAGCATGCCAATGCAACTCAGATCATCCTGAAATCACCTTTAAACTAAGAAGACGACTGGACTTCGACATTCTGATGATAGAAGACTGAAGAGCATCTCCCTTGTGGCCTAGGAGGGGCCACCCTGTGAACACAGGCACCACCCAGCACCTCGATGTCTGCTTTGCTGCCGCCTCCCGCCGGAGCCTGAGTGCAGAGCCTGACAAGACCCAGCTTCCCAGACTTCTCCCAGCGCGATCCACAGTCCCTGCAAAGAAGGGACCCGTGGAGGCACCGAGAGACGTGGGAGCCGACCCGAGACGCTGACTGCGCAGCACCCGAGGCACCCTCGACTCTGTGCTTTGAAGTTTGAGAAGCCCCACAACCGAGCAGCATTTGCACCAAAGATCAGCCCTCCAGCATCTCCACGATCTGCGTGGGGCCCTTTTGCTTTGTGCCACTTGACTCGCCATCCCGGCCGCTTGTCACGTGGTCAGCGGCCATCTTGGCAACAAAACCTACAATTTACATGGTGGGTCTGGTTGCTCTAGACCTTCCTTCGCTCCTGTAGAAAGGAGTATCCGCTCTGACCTTGCTGGTCCGAGTAATAAGCCTTTTTCACTTTCTGCGTGGCTTGCATTAGCCAAGGCTTGTTTGCTTCAATCGAGTTGCCGATACCGCCATCAGCTAGAGCCTTCGTGGGACATCTCGTGATTGACTCCAGGACGTCCTTGACTTCTTCGTGTCCACGTGGCTGCAGAGAGAAGCAACCCCTCATCACCTGTTTGCACCCGACTTTGCCTGGTTCCAATCTGGTTCCACGGTGGTCGCTGGTCAGTGACTTTGAACATTGTCCCCTCTGCTTTCAGGTCTTCACCACTTCAGATCCACCCTTGGATCCACCAGACACTTCTCCTTCACATCGCCTGCAGCATCTTCAGCTTTAGGCGCCAAGAACCGGCGTGTCAAAACCCGACGCCACTTCGACCCTGTGCACCCACTTCCTGTGGGTGAGGTAACATTGCAACGCCGGTGTCCCTACACTGGTACACACCTCTAGGGCCTGTGTCTTAAGTTTTGTTCCTCTAGGTTCAGCGGAAGTGCCCTTAAACTAACTTTGTGTAACTTTTACGCACCATTGACTTTACATTGGTGCAAGCCGCACTTTACGTGCTGTACCCGAATCCCGCAGGCTTTTCCCGACTTCAGCATTGCTAGCCCAGACTGCTCCCAGCGATTCCCTAGGCCCTAGGCCTAACCACTGTTCAATTGGTATCTCTTATACCACTTTTTTTAATATATGGTTTGAGTGGCCACCCGCCCTCATCCATAATTGTGCAACTTTGTATGTTATACTGTGCTTTTGATTTAACGCTTGTGCGCCTTTGCTCATAAAGAGTACTGGGGATTAATTTAGAAATAAACACATATATTTTTATAATATATACTTGTGTGGTGTCCTTTCATTTGGTATTTTAGGATTGTATGTGGTAAAACAGCTCGCTTAACACGACCGCTTAAGTTAAGCCTTTAAGGCTGCTTAGTCCATGCTACCCCTAGGATAGCTTGTCTAACAAGGTTGACTTACAACCAGACACCATAAGGGATGTTTTGGACTGATACAAAGTGGTTCCAGAATTGGAAACACCACATATCAGGCCAACTTCTCACATTGTATGTGTGGTTGTATGTGTTGTTTTGCATGTAGTTGTGGTTTGTGTGTGGTTGTGTGTGGTTGTGTGTGTGTGTGTGGTTGTGTGTGTGGTTGTGTGTGTGGTTGTGTGTGTGGTTGTGTGTGTGGTTGTGTGTGTGTGGTTGTGTGTGGTTGTGTGTGTGGTTGCGTGTGGTGTGTGGTTGTGTGTGGTTATTTGTGTGTAGTGGTGATTGTGGTTGTGTGTGTGTGTGGTTGTGTGTGTTGTGGTTGTGCGTGTGTGTGGTTGTGTGTGAGGCTGTGTGTGTGCCTGTGTGTGTGTGGCTATGTGTGTGTGGATGTGTGTGTGGTGTTGTGTGTGTACTGCAAACCCAAAGTAACTATTGCGCAGACACCTTGGAGACTGGAATCTTCCAGGGCACTGCTGGCACCACAGATTGGTGTGGGCATTCCAGCCAGTGGCATCTTCACTCAAGAGTCTCCAGTATACCATGATATGACATAGCAACGCAAACCATTCTATATAGCAGACCACAGCATATCTGAACATAGTGTACCTCAATATTCAAAATCATAACATCCTGCAACACAGCAAGGTGCAACTTAAATAACATGTTGTAACTGTTAAAGTGTGTACGTGCCAGCCCTTCACTCGCATATTAAACACACTTGTCCCATAATAAAATCAAAGCATACAACAGCCTAAGCTGATCCCGGGTTTTAATATTACCACATGCAAGCGTAAGTAGATTTCCGGTTTCGGTTTTATTCTTTGCAGTATGGTGAGCAAAGTTCTGTTTTTGCGATTAAACATTTTAGTCTATATGTACCAGATATAAATATACAACTGTGTCTTTCTGTGCAAGTTACTTGTGCATAGAAGGGTAAACTTGGCACCTGTCTAAAGCTTGGGTCGGGCTACAACCGTTGTTGTTTCTGCTCCCACCGAGCTCAGCGTGGCTGTAAAATCGCAGCTACAGGTAAAAGGGAGGTGGGCGGCGGAGGGGCGGGGTTAACGGAGACCCAGCATCTGTGCACTAAAGCGGAGCGGCACTAGAGAGTGAACCTCAGTGCACGCTCCACAGAAGGTGGCACGCAAGCCCCTGGGGACACACACACACAGACATATGTGCTCCCAACACACACCAACACAAGTTACTCCAGCCCCCGCGAGGTACCTGACTCTGTCCTAAGGGGCTTGATTTGGCAACACCCAAGTGACTGACGGGCGTTTGGGCCAATTGCCAGCATCTACCGCTGCGAAGCTTCCAATGGGCCCCCGAATTAGAGAGGGCTCTACCCAGGAGCGCTCAATAGAAAATGCGCCAGCAGCAGGAATAGGTACAGTCAAATATTTTCTCTAAGCATGGGACAATTACCCTCCTGTCCTGGTTGTCTTGAAGTACAGATTACTTACAAGATGCTTTATTTAGTTTAACAAGTTCTCTCCTTGAGCTTGCTCATTAAAATGTGTGCCTAACATGTCAAGCACACTGTCACAGAGAGTGACAGCTCTCACGGCTTCTTACTTGCAGCAGAGTTATTAAATGACCCCATCCGTCTCACTAGAACACTTCAACTCCAGACTGGGGCTTGCCCTAACAAAGCAGTGCACTCTGGGACTTGTAGTCTTGGTCAAATTACAAGGAACAGATTGTACTTATCTATACGAAAACAATGAGCAGTGAAGAAAACCCATTTCAGAGAAGTGTGTGTGTGTGTGCCGGTGCCATGGCACCATACGGCAACACTTTCTCGACAGGTATGGGGCATTCAATGTTAAAAATATTGAACTGATAACGTAAATCTCCGATTTTTTTGCAACGCCATTTAAGAAATATTTTTCAAAGTACTAATTTACGGAGCCTATTTTTCCTTTTATGTGGGAGCAAATTAGCTATACAAAAAAGGTAAACAAATAGAAAACATGCAGGCTGGGAGCCTAAAGATCTCGGTGGCATGCCCTTGCGATCCCTTCGAACACGAGGGCAAAGAGACAAGGAATCTGGGAATGCGATTCCTCTCAGACAATGGGGCAGAGCGGAGAGAGGCGGCTGAGGCCCTGGAAGAGCCTTTAATGGATCAACACTTGTGCTCTCACACACAGCCACAGAGAGGGGGAAGGGAGAGGCGCTCCGCTCTCAAGCAGGCACGGAAGGAGCCCAAAGACCTCTTTCTTCGTCAAAAATAAAGCAGCAAGGGGAGCCCCTCATACCTCCCTCTGCTCGCCTGCAGCTCCCCTGGAAAGTGGATATTTAATGCCGGTTTGGTGGGAAACAAAAGCAGGAGGCTGGCTTTTTTGTCTCTTTCTTTTTTACAACTACCCTCGCTGTTGCCTTTTCAAACAGAAAGGATCCTCTGGGCGATGAGTGTGGGGTTAGGGGCTCTCATACACTTTTAATGTTTTGTTTTGCTCCGATTTCCCCGGATTTTGCAGAAATGCCAGTGCAGGTCGTGGGTGTGGTGCCGGGGTGAATGAATGGGGCGAGGGACTTAGGAAGGGAGGGATTGTTTAATGGAGGATGATGGCGCAGCGACAGAGGCTGCCTGCAAGCTGGGGTTTTTCAGAAGCCAGCAGGTCAAGCTGGAGGCTTCGCTACTTTCGTTTGTTTGAATGTTTTGCTGTGTTTTCTCACCGGTTTGAAAAGCCGCCCCTCGTGCGGGCCTCCGAAGCCTGGGGCTTTCCTAGGAATTCAGACCGGCTGAGGGGCTCACCCGGCCAGTCGCATGAGGCCCGGAGAGGACGGAGAAGGTCGGAATTAGCTTAGGTTACACAGGTGGGGAGGGACAGCAATGGCGAATAGGTAGAAGAAATGCCACTGCTGTTTTCGCGTTTTAAGGTTAGTTTATCTTTGATAGGCGGTGTGTATTGGTTTAATTATATCCACACTGTCTTTTGGTCTCATTGTTTAGGGAGCCTTCTCAGGCGTCCATGTTTGCACTTGGTATTCAGTTGTTTGCAGCTTATAATTTTGCTACATAGACTGCCTGCACTTTTCTACAAGCAGCACTATTGCTATTTACTATTGCGATCGCTATTGTAAAAAAAAAAAAGCCCGCGAGTGGTGCACGTGAGCGCCACTGCGAAGCATATGTCTTCGATTATCGCGCCCGTATTGGGCACCATTATTGAAGACATATGGCCTTTGGTACGCGTAACAGACACCAATAAGCCATGGGCGGAGGTATGCGACCGCCCACGGACTATTGCGTGTTCTGTTTTAAAAATACACACTCACAAAGCCCAATCAAAATGGACCTAGGAAATAACACGCACGAGCTGTGTGGAATTTCCAGGTCCATTTTTAAAACCCTTAAAAAAGGACTCTGGCTGTGCGAACACTGCTGCGCAGTGTACATTAGGCCGAGACCTAAAAAGGCAAACACAGCCTGGCTTCCTTTAAGGAAATTGAACTGTGTTCATACATAGAATTTCACAGATTACTGTATTAAGTAAGGGTTTTAGTAGTGGTTACTTCTTTTGATAAATCCTGTGGGTAGAAGATTTTGACTGTGATAATCCTTACTAGGCCCTCCTAGTGGGGCCTGACTGGTGCAGGTGTCTGCAAGATCCTTATAAAAAAGAAATGTAACAGTCCCAAAACATACCTAGAAGACCTTTATACCAGTCCTCTTCTGTCTATTCGAGTATAATATACAGTCTGCTTCTTCCATGATAGAATACTGTAGGCAGAAATGAGTTAGCTCATTTCTGCCATTGGCTCCATTGCCCTGTGAGTAAGGGCATGTCGCCTAATCACATGGGCGCATCCTTCTAAAAGAAATGTGTTTCAGTATCTCGGCTGTTGGCAAGCCCTTTAGTTTTCCATTTTTACTTTTATTAGTCCCCTATCATTTCATTTTTTTCATTTTTTTAGCATCCTGCAGCTCATTGTCAGTTCTGCCACTTGCCACTCATCTGCTTCATGCTGTACTTGTGTGACCTGTAGTACCAAAATGCAGCACAACCATCTTAGGCTGGTATTGTCCATAATGCATTGTTATTTTATCATGCTAAGATGCAGTTTTAAAGCATTATTTTGGCCACCTTTGCTCAATACAGCAGTGATATACTATACACTTTAGCATTCGAAGATGACCGCCCAGTCTGATGTTTACAGAATGACTATTTTGGAATTCCCAGTGTATAATTCTTTTTACCGCACCATGATGGCCAATCCATTGCTTCTAAACATGGCAGCTATGTTGGAACTTTAAAACAACATTACAGTATGTATAATAGATCTGTAAGATGGTTGTGTGCTCCTATGTTTAATTTTATTTTGTATAACATGCAAATGCCCACCAAGTTTAGGTGCCGGCAAACTTTAGTTTTCTACTTTTACTCTTTTAATTTCTCTTCCACGTCTGGAAACGTGTATGTCACTTTTATAGCAGATGGGGGTAAGTGGGTGAATGTAAATATGAGTCAGTGGGTGGATGAATGTGTGTATGAGTGCAAGGATGAGAGATAGAGGGTATCTTGTAAGACATGAATTGCCTAAACACTTTAGTTACGGAAGCGGCTCTTTCAGTTAGCAGTCAGATCTATTGACATTACCAATGTTTGTATAGGATGGAGCATGAAACCACCACTCCCACATCTCTGCCCCTCCTGTAGAAGCAATGGGGTAGAGCGCATCACCTTCATCCTCTATACAGCTCAGCTGTGCACTGCAGAGGGGGTAGAACAATATGCTGCCACTGACGGGAGATTGGGTACAATGCTCACCAATGCAGCCCTTAAAGTCTGACAGTCATAGGCCCCATGCAAGCTGAAAATACCCGCCTCTCTGAAGCACTATACTGATGCCCTGAATTCTTGAGTGTTTTACCGTAATGCCCAACTCAGGGGGATATTTACAAGAAGTTTGTGTTGCCGCTGCGTCATTTATTTTACGTATCTAGGCAGACGCGTCACTTTTGGTTGGGCTGCATCGGTTATTTCCTATGTCGGAATCGTCTGTGTCTCATTAGGATTAGGATTAATATATGCAAGGTAGGCATTCCTTCATAAAATCCTCTGTAAAACTGATGTAGTGGTATTTGTGACTTTTCCCAAATGTTATGCATCATCTGGAAGTGGCCCGCTGCACTTGAGATGTGTAAAAGTTGCTACGCCTCTAAAACACCGGCATAGGAATGACGCATTGGCTGTTGCCGAGGAATTTGATCAGCTGAAGTGATGTGAAACAGTGCAATCTGCAATAAAGTCACATCCTCTCAACAGTTAATTGCAAACATACGGTAAGTAACACAGTAAATCACACATTACATATCATCAATTACTTATGTCACCATAGGTAGCCATGGTTGCACACATAAGAACACTATGCCCACTTGTATGCGTAACATTCAGGACCAATGTAATAGAGTGCAAGATGGGTCTTTCAATTTTTGACAGTCTATTGCATTGGTCCCCATACAGTAGGCTACTTGCATCAGTCAAAAGTGACTCATCACCTTTTGTTTGACGCATTGCTGTGGTTGCGTCAGTTTTATGACCAATTACTGCAATACACCACTTTTTGGGGTGGATGCCTTGCGGCATCCTTCCCACGGATACGTCTGAATTTCTGACACATCCTTGGGACCTTGAACCATGGAGCCCCATATTGTAAGGTGGGCCTGATAAGAGAACCATAAAGAATAGGGCTGAGGCCCTTGGGTAACCTCCAGATATACATATCACTGTGGCTAGCATCCAGGTGTGAACTTCTACTCACTCCCGTGGCCTGTGTTGTGGGGCTATCAGACTTTGGAGTTCCTTCTACTGTGACAGACTGTTTTCCTGTGGAAGGGCAGGGCACAGGGCAGCGGAGAGAGCACTTCTAAAGGAAGCAGCGACCCAACATAATACTTCAAAGACTCAGAATCTGATCCACTTGTGGTCTTTTAAAATTAGGACTATATAAAGGGGAGCTTGAGGCCTTCAATAATCAATAATTGTCAACTGTTAAGCAGCGGGTTTATCTGCACAATGAGAAGCTCTGCAAAACTTCTGCCTGTGACCAGGACCTTGGTCCCAAGTCCTGGTCACAGGCAGAAGTCTTGCAGAGCTGACAGGTCTTGTCTCGCAGCTGGGTGAATGGGCATCTTCCAGACCACCAGCCACAGAAGTCTGGAGAACCAGTGTCTGCCTGCTTGCCAAGACCAGTTTTTCCTCTGACGAAGAGAAGAGTGCTGGAGGGGGCGAGGTCAATTGGGGGATGTTGTTGATTGGATCCCTGTAGCGAGCAGTAGTGGCCGGTGTTTATGAAGAGTGGCGGACGGTGGGACCTTAGGGTCACTAAAGGAGGGGGAAAATAAAAACTAATAATATTTCTTTTTTAAATGTACCTTCAGCCGGCCGTGTCACGGTCCTCTGCTCCTCTTCTTCAGGCACAGGCTCCCAGAATGCCATTCGGCCAATCCTGAAGCTGCTTCCACACATTAGAACAGCTTCAGGATTGGCCTGAGCACTCGCGATTAGCACTCGAGGACCGACTGGGAGTCTGTGCCTGCTCTCTCCAATCTCAGCAATGCAGCTGGAGTTGGAAAGTGCTTCACTGCCCATGATGACTTGACCAGCCTGAGCCAGCCGGCCAAACTACCATACCCAATGAAGGGAGTACACTACCACTCCCCTTAGTGCTGTCACCCCCAAGACTCGGCAGGAAAGGAGAAATAAAACAACTGTAATTTAATTTTTCAATCACTGCTGTTTTTGGGTGGTGATGCTCCTCCGCCATAGCGGAGGAGAAGTCGCTGGTAGCGAGATGTGAGGAGGTGGCTGTTGGACTGAACTGTGCGCAGGGAAGAGTCGGTGACCATTGTATGATAGAGGACAACAGCTGTGACCATTGCTGCACCAATTGGGTCATTGCTCATGTGCAGGTTTTGGGTCAGCGGCCCTGTATGCCATGCAGGGCCAAGGTGAAGAGTGCTGCCATGCCGACAACGCCGTAGCCCGTTTGCGGAACTGAGTTGATAACCCCATATGCTGGGTGGAACCTACGTGAAGAGTCAGCTCTGCCGATCGGGCCATAGCCTGTGTTCAGAGATGTGGACCCATGTATGCTGGGGGGAGGAGGAGGGTGACACCAGGACAAGGCGAAGATTGTGGTCTTGTCGAAACTGCCATTGTGAGGAGGAGGCTGGTGTTGTGATGTGAGCAGGCCCAAGAGCCAACTGAGACCCAGCACCATCAGCATTTCAAAACCCCCCAACATGTTAGGAGGATCCACAGAAACGTACCCTGCCTGAGAGGATCTTGCAGGTCCCTTTCAGACGCTGTCTTTGCCGGATCACATGTGAGGAACTCAAGAGCACTCAACTGCTGCTCCTCCTGGGTCATGTGGTGGACAACTTATCGGAGACAACCCATTGTGGCTTCAGCACCCGCAAAGGGGGCATAGTCGGAGACACGGGTCTATCGTGTCTGTTGTGGATAAGACTGCCTTATATACCAGGCATCCCCATGGGAACTTGCCTGGCATATAGTGCTTCAGCTCTGGAATACTTTTGACATTAATAAAGAGTCAGGGTGGGACCCCTGAGACTGAGGCTAGTAGTAGGGCTTAAGCTGAATGTAGCAATACTGAATCAAAAGGTAACCACTACCACTAGTGAGAGGGAATTGGGACTCAGGAACCCACATTTAAAATACTAGAGCCCTGACCTCACAGGACTGTGTGTATTGTCTGTGAAAACCGTATTTTACTTTGTGTTTATATATAAATACACCTTTTTTCATAAAAGCAAGCATTTGACCATTTATTGCTGCTGCTGAACGCATTTTGAGTTGTGAGCCTGTGTTCAAACCCCCCACCACCAAGATAAGGCTGGGACACACAACCCAAACTACCACTGAGAGTCAAGTGCTGAATGATACTTGCCCCAGTTGCTCAGGATCCAAAGTATATCAAGCCCTGGGACATCAGGAGTAAAAGACCTCAACCCCCATAGTAGGGCCCAATAACTGCTGCTTGTCCCATGGCCCTCTGAACAGGGTTCTGACAGTGCGGTTCCCAGGAGGCCTGACTTGTATTCAGACAGGTAGGCTGTGGCATTTAAGCAGAAACAGCACGCATTGGGGCAACACATGGGGGAACAAGACCATGTTTGTGGGCAGAATAAAGTGAAAGGAGCTCCAGCAAGCTCCATGCATACTTGAGTGAGGCCAGAGGATACGGAAGCATTTCTTCCACCCACAGAACATCCATATTTCCACCACTGGCCATTGCTCCAATGCCATTGGAAGAGAGTTATTTTCATAAATGTTATGAGTGTGCTCCCACTACAGTGAAAGTACACTTCATTGTCAGTGGATTGCAGTAGAGGCACTCCCATTTTCAATAATCAAAGGATATTGCGGAGGCTATGTGACTCGTGCTTTAAAACTGTTTAGCTTGTGTTTATTTAGCATTTGTTCTAACTTTGTATATAATCAGAGATTCTCTCTGTTTTTAAAACTTATGTAAACACTTACAGCGGATCCAGCGCTGTTCCTTTGCACTAGACTCCACGGCCACCATCGCGAGCGCGAGGCCACGCCCACCCGTTAGGCCACGCCCACCCGCTCAACCTGTTAAAAGCGCTGATTACAAGCGCGCCCACAAACACTGAAGACCTCTGAGGCGGAAGCCGGAGGCTATGTGACTCGTGCTTTAAAACTGTTTAGCTTGTGTTTATTTAGCATTTGTTCTAACTTTGTATATAATCAGAGATTCTCTCTGTTTTTAAAACTTATGTAAACACTTACAGCGGATCCAGCGCTGTTCCTTTGCACTAGACTCCACGGCCGCCATCGCGAGCGCGAGGCCACGCCCACCCGTTAGGCCACGCCCACCCGCTCAACCTGTTAAAAGCGCTGATTACAAGCGCGCCCACAAACACTGAAGACCTCTGAGGCGGAAGCCGGAGGCTATGTGACTCGTGCTTTAAAACTGTTTAGCTTGTGTTTATTTAGCATTTGTTCTAACTTTGTATATAATCAGAGATTCTCTCTGTTTTTAAAACTTATGTAAACACTTACAGCGGATCCAGCGCTGTTCCTTTGCACTAGACTCCACGGCCGCCATCGCGAGCGCGAGGCCACGCCCACCCGTTAGGCCACGCCCACCCGCTCAACCTGTTAAAAGCGCTGATTACAAGCGCGCCCACAAACACTGAAGACCTCTGAGGCGGAAGCCGGAGGCTATGTGACTCGTGCTTTAAAACTGTTTAGCTTGTGTTTATTTAGCATTTGTCCTAACTTTGTATATAATCAGAGATTCTCTCTGTTTTTAAAACTTATGTAAACACTTACAGAGGATCCAGCGCTGTTCCTTTGCACTAGACTCCACGGCCGCCATCGCGAGCGCGAGGCCACGCCCACCCGTTAGGCTACGCCCACCCGCTCAACCTGTTAAAAGCGCTGATTACAAGCGCGCCCACAAACACTGAAGACCTCTGAGGCGGAAGCCGGAGGCTATGTGACTCGTGCTTTAAAACTGTTTAGCTTGTGTTTATTTAGCATTTGTTCTAACTTTGTATATAATCAGAGATTCTCTCTGTTTTTAAAACTTATGTAAACACTTACAGCGGATCCAGCGCTGTTCCTTTGCACTAGACTCCACGGCCGCCATCGCGAGCGCGAGGCCACACCCACCCGTTAGGCCACGCCCACCCTGCCTCTCCTCAAATGTGCTTCATACGCAAGCGCAGCGGGAGCGCCGTTTGCGCGCCCAAGGCGCGCCCAAGGCAAGCCCGTCTGCGCCCGTCCGCGCCAGGATCGCGCCGGGCGCGGGCCATGCTGCTCCTACACTCCCAGTCCTCAGGTATGACTCTATTGCGCTGCTTTCTATGCGCCCGACTTTATCTAGTCCTTCTTGTCATGTTCGCTCCTTCACAGACCACCTCTGGGGCCCTTTTTCCTGCCGATCATGCGGTTGGTCATCCTCTAGTCCTGTCAGTCCTACCCCTCCCCTTCCCCTCCTCCCTCGCCACAAAACGACCTCTTTCAACTGTGGTCTCATCAATGCCAGATCGTTAGCGCGTCACGGACAAGACATCCATGACCTTATTGTGTCAGCCGATCTTGACGCCCTATTCATTACTGAATCTTGGCTGCATGATGCTTCCAATCCCGATCTCGCAACCGCTCTCCCTCCTGATTTCACCATCCCCAGGCGGGACAGACCTATTGGTCGGGGAGGCGGGCTGGCCATCATTGTAAAGAAATCCTTCCAGTGCCATACATTCGACCTGGCCCCCCTCAAGGATTGTGAGTCCCTTGGATTTGTTATCCAAATTAGTCCTTCTTCCGCCTTCTCAGGAGGACTCGTCTATCGCCCCCCCGGGAATGCCGCACCATTCTTGGACTCCCTCGATGAAACTCTGGCAGCTCTTCTGACTCACTACCCCACTTTTACCCTTCTGGGGGACTTCAACTTTCACTTGGAATCCTGCATCGATCCCCACACCCTTAAATTCTGTCACTCCCTTGAGATTTTTGGTCTTTCTCAATCAGTCTCCTACCCTACCCACTGTGCCGGGCACACCCTGGACGGCATCTGCACAAATTTGGCTTCCTTAGATGTTTCTCCCCCATTACCACAAATATGGACAGATCATTGTTTCATTCCCTTTTCCATTAAAACTAAATCTCTGCTGTCCCCTACCACCAAACACTCTCACACCCCCTTCCCCATCAATTGGAAGAAGGTAGCTGAGGGCATCAAACTTAATCCCCTACCGGCTGTCCCCCCCCCCTCCCATTACCGGAGATGCATCTCAAGACTCCATAAACTTTCATCTGTGGATTGACAGAGTGGTCTCTGATAATTCAAAATCTGCTACTCAAAAACCAGTTCGAGGTAAAAAGAAGCCCAATGCCCCCTGGTATACTCCGGCCCTCACTGACTGTCATCTCAAGTGTAGGATTTTGGAGAGAGAATGGAGAAAAACCTACGACCCCACTTCCTGATCCATATACATTCTCCAGAGGAAATTATATCTTTCTAATATAAAAAAAGCAAAAAGGGCATTCTTCACCCTGGCAATAGACTCAGCCAAACAAAAACAACAAACGATTTTCAATATAGTAAAATCTTTCACTCACCCCAAGGCATTAGCACTCGAAATCCCCCCTTCACAAACTCTCTGCGATCAAATCGCAGATTTCTTTGAGGAAAAAATCAATAATATTCATAAGGACTTCCCCCCTCCACCCACTCCTACTCAAGAGACTGACACAACCATTCCCTCACTAAATCAATTTACAACAGTTTCTCTGCTGCAAACGCACAAAGCCATCTTGGCCTGCAAATCAGGTGCCCCTACGGATTCTTGCCCCCCAATCATCCTACACCATCTTATCGAGGCCGTCAACCCTCTAATCAATGCCATTGTGAATGAATCCCTTAACTCTGGCATTGTCCCTACTGAGTGGAAGAAGGCCATAGTTAAGCCCCTCATGAAAAAGCAAAATAAATCCCCAACTGATTTGTCTAATATGCGCCCAATTTCCCTTCTCCCAGCGCTAGGTAAAATTACCGAGCAATTAGTTCATGAGGAATTAAAAAATTTTGTGGAAGACAAACGCACCCTGCACCCACAGCAATCCGGCTTTCGCCCTGGCCATTCTACAGAAACCGCTTTGATTGAGTTATCTGACACCATCAAGTTCTTGCAGGATGAGGGCAGGCAGGCTGTCCTCATCCTGCTCGACTTAACCGCGGCCTTCGACACCATCTCACATGTCATTCTAATCAATAGAATGCGTGAGATTGGTGTCTCGGGTTCCGCTCTTGCTTGGATAACATCATTCTTGTCCAACCGCTCTCAAACGGTTTCCTTAGGCCCCTTTCTTTCTGGCGAACGACCTACCATCTCAGGTGTGCCCCAGGGTTCCATCCTGAGCCCTCTCTTTTTCAATATATATATGGCCCCCCTTCTCACATTGATCGAGTCCCATGGGATCCTTGTGACATCCTACGCTGACGACACCCAGCTTGTCGTCACCATTGACAAAAGACTCCCGGATGCTGCC
Source organism: Lissotriton vulgaris (assembly GCF_964263255.1). Classification (NCBI taxonomy): domain Eukaryota; kingdom Metazoa; phylum Chordata; class Amphibia; order Caudata; family Salamandridae; genus Lissotriton; species Lissotriton vulgaris. Next base: position 174,472,459 of record NC_141693.1, read on the forward strand.
CTTTGATTTCAAAACTGCCTTTCACAAGCCTTTTCCTGGCTCAACCTGAATCATCTTAAATGCAACAGCGCCAAAACCGAAATAATACCCCTTGGTAAAGGCACACTCTTTTCCCCCAAAGACTGGTGGCCCCATAACTCCGAAGCACCACCGAGCGCGGTCTCTTCAGCCCGCAATCTTGGAGTTCAATTTGACGCATCCCTCAGCTTCGATGAGCATGTGCGCATTACCGCAGGGCGCTGTTTTAGCCTGATCAGGCAACTAAAGAAATTTTTCAATTTTTTGCCTATTTCAGCCAGGAAATCAGTCGCGGTGGCGCTTATCCTCTCCCGGCTGGATTACTGTAACGGCCTCCTAGCAGGCATCAAGAAATCTTCCCTTAAAAAATTACAAAGTGTTCAACACGCAGCAGCCAGGCTTGTCCTGAAACTCCCCCGTAGGTCCTCGGCCTCTGCAGCTCTCAACACCCTTCACTGGCTGCCCCTCCATAAGAGAATCTTATTCAAGCTTCTAGTCACTGTCTTTAGATCCACCAGGAGCACAGGTCCATCCTACCTGATTAAGCGCTTCCAGCGTTATATTCCAACCCGCTGCTTGAGGTCATCAGGTGCTAATCTAATCACTGAACCCCGAATAAAACTAAAAACCAAAGGCGGAAAGACCTTTTCATTCCTGGCTGCTAAGGCATGGAATCGTCTTCCCCCCAACCTCAGGCATGCCCCCTCAGAAAGCCTTTTCAGGAAACTCCTGAAGTTTTGGATTTATTCTCAGTCTGACTCATCGGTCCTCGCAGCTATCTGATCCTTGCTCCCCACAGTTGATCTTCTGTGTGCTCAGCGCCAAGATGCTCCCTCCGGAGCGAAAGTAGCGCTTTACAAATGCTAATAAATATCAAATATCAAATATTGTTTTTTTATCAGTACATAGGCATTACTTTATATTTCATTATTGACATTGACAATAACTAATGGATGCAATTTGTGTTAATCCTCGTGTGAGTGATACTGAACTGTTGGCCTCCTGTTTGTATATATCTGGAATAACCTCAGCAGCACTGCTATTGCTTTACTATCTAGACCGAGAAAGTAGTCAGGAATATTAAACGAATATGTTTGCTACATTTTCAAGCAATGTGCAGTACAGATTAAAGAATCATTGCATTCCCATTTACACTGTCCTCCACAATAAACTGGAAGATAGACTTCAATGATCTCTGTGGGTTCTGGGGAAGCAGTTGCTTAAAATGACTGCACATAGGGCTTATGAATTATCAACTCTAGATCCAAATCGAAAAGCATTTTATGCACATAACATATGTGTTGAAAATATGATATCATTGCGCTTAACGTTTGCATAATAATACACAAAATTAAGACCTGCACATTTTTACATGCGCAGATAACAATGTAGACAGCAGAAACTCTGCCTGATAGGCACCAGGATGTGGGTATCCTGGAAGTGATGATTGCAAGTGTGAATGAATGAAAGGGTTGGTGGATGGGTGGATGAATGAATGACCTTGTAACACTTAGGTCCTGGTCATTTAGGAGAGAAGCCTCCTGACACCATGCCACAGTCACCAGAGATCGGGTTACGTGGATGTCAAAAGGTGAAAAAGTCATTCAACCAGTGTAGATGGGCAGACGCTGTTCTACACATGCGCGTAGCCGCCGAAGGCGCCATGATCTCTGATACACGCTGGAAAATAGACATTCGGATCCTTCACTGGGCTTGATTCTTTCCACTGGCCAATTAGTCACCACAAATCAAAGCCTTTGCACTTCATGCTATTATTTGCAAACCGGAGATCATTTTGGAGTGCACGGATCGTTGTGCATCCAAACAATACACAAGCGACTCATCCTCAGTACTACACTCTGTGCCAGTATTCTCATTGTCAGCCTCCCTCCCCTCACATTGGGTACACGCCTGGGTCCTGTGTGAGTATATCTTTTCTTCCTCTCACTTCCTGGGTTTTATCGGCAAACATGCGCTGTACAACTTAAACCCTCAGATGTCCCCACTTCACTAGGTCATGAAGAGACCCTTTACTGCACAAAGGGTCGAAACGCCGCTAACAGAAATTAAAGCAAACCATCCACTGTAATGTTGGTAAATAATATCACACAGCAGGTGGGGGTAGTATAACTCTTCTTTAATTAGGTACAGGATTTATTTATCCGAGGAGCGCCGGCCGGCGCTCTGCTCCGTGTAATGTCTAGCGCGCTCTGTGGATCGCGCGCACCCGGCGCCAACATGGCCGCCGTACGTCACGTCAGGGTGACGTGCGTCAGCTAGAACGCTACATATCTCCCCCTTTTACCAAAGTCTTGATTACCCCCTACCCATCGTTGTCTAGTTCAAAGTCTCGAAATCTGGAGGGCCTTACCACTTGCCTTCCGCTCCTGGTAACCTTACCGGTGTTCTCTTGAGTCCCTTGATACTGCGTTCCAGTACCTTCCATTTCTTCACTCTCCGCTCCATCACTGTTCGTGTTTCCTCCTAGCAGGTCCATCTCAGCTCCTTGAGTCTCGCTCCCATCTTCACTTTCTCGCGCCTTCACTGCACTTGCTCCTTCACCGTGCTCACTTCCGCCTTGCCTACTTTCCACGTTCAACTCATCCATGTCTTCACCTTCTGTTCCAAATCGTCCCCATCTCAACACCTTGTTGCACCGGGCCATGCGGTCCTGTGACCACACATTGCCGTCGCTCAACAGGGCCGCTCGATCATACACCTCCTTGACTTGAAGGGGCTTGCTATACTTGCTGTCTCCTTTCTTTTGTAGGGTGGCTAGCTTTACTCTCACCCACTCTCCCTTTTCCAGGCTAGTCTCATTCACATTCCTCCGTTTGTTGTAGTGGTTTGTGCAAATTGTTTGTGCTCTTTCCAGGTTGGCCCGTACCACTGCAGGGGACCACTCGCTGGTAACCACTTTTTCCTTCCAGATTCTATTGTCGTGCGTGAAGCGTTCACGTCCTCTCAATATTTGAAATGGGCTGTACCCCGTGCCTGTGGGGGTTATTCTGTAGGCCCACGCCATGTTTTCTAGTGCTTTTTCCCAGTCTTTGTTGCTGGATATGGCGGCTTGTATGGCTCCCATCACTACCCTATTGAATCGTTCTACAAGGCCGTTTCCCGCTGGATGGTAGATTGCCGTATGTTTGATGGTGATGCCGTTTCTCGCCATGAATTGGTTCCATTTCTCCGACGTGAACTGTGGCCCATTGTCGCTTAGAATTGATTTGGGGATTCCTTCTCTAGTGAAGGTTTCAGACAGGAACTTCAGGATATTCTCAGTGTCCATGGACTCGCCCACTTTCAACTCTGGCCATTTGGAGTATCGGTCTATGAGGACGCACACGTACTTCTGCGTGCCCTGGTCGTCTAGCACAGGTCCTAAAATGTCTATGGACAGTTCTTCCCACGGATTGAAGGGAGCTTCGAACTTCCCAAGAGCTGGGCGTAGTGGTTTCAATGTTTTGTCAGCTCCTTGGCATTGGGGACACTCCCTGACATGCCTCTCCGCTCTTATGTCCATTCCTGGCCACCAGTAGTTTTGTTTCGATCTGGCTTTAAGTTTTCCTATGCCCAAATGGCCTTCATGTAGCAAGTCCAATAGCTTGTTAGTGAGGTTCCTTGGGGGGATCACCTTGTCTCCTCTATAGACAAACACCCCCTTGTCTCCTACAGACAGTTCCTCCTTAACTTTGAAATAGGGCCTAAGGTTCGTTTTCACATTTTTCTTGTCTGGCCATCCTTGCAGGATGTACGATTTTACTTCTTCGATGTCGGTATCCTCCTCGTAGGCTTCGGCCCATTCTTGTTGGCTGATTAGCTTCTCCTGGTCCTCTATGAGGGCCACCGTTTCCCCTTTGTCCGCAGGGTCTTCGTCTCCAGGATCCATAGCAGCTGCTCTGCTCAGGTAGTCCGCTACTCGATTGCGGTTTCCTGGTAGGTATTCCACGTCGTACCTGAACTCGAGTAATTTTAGGGACATTTTGGATATTCTGGGGGTGGCACTGGCATGCCCGCTCGATGTCAATACCTTTACCAACGGCTTGTGGTCCGTCTTAAGCAGAAATCGGGTACCCCACAGGAATTGCCGGAACCTTGTCATGGCCCACACCACCGCTAACATCTCCTTCTCGATCACGCTGTATTTACTTTCTGTATCCGTGAGTGCCCTGGATGCAAAGCTGATTGTCTCCATGTCCCCTCTTCCTCGGTCTTGCATGAGCACAGCGCCCAGACCTTTGTCGCTGGCATCAGTCGTGAGCACGGTGGTGCCCTGTGGGTCGTAACCTTTGAGCGGTATAGCTCCCGTGATGTCCCTTTTGATGGTTTCAAACTCTGCTTGAGCTTCCGGTGTCCACTGAAACGCCGTGCTCTCCCTGGTCAGCAGCCTCATGTTGTAGGTCTTTGAGGCGAAGTGTACCACGAATTTACTATAGTACTCCGCCATTCCCAAGAACAACCTGACCTCTTCCTTGTTCTTGGGGGGTGGTGCTTCGGCGATGGCCTTTACATTTTCTGCCTTTGGTGTGACCCCTTGGTGTCCGATTTCATGTCCTAGGTACGTCACCGCTTGCAGGCCCAACCGGCACTTTGACCATTCTGCTGTGAGGCCTTTTACTTCCAATGTTTTTAGCACCTTTCCTAACTTCCGGTCATGATCTATCCTATCACATCCCATCACTAGGATGTCATCCTGGAAGTATTGGACACCCTCGCAGTCTTGGAATAGTTGGTGCATCATTTTCTGAAAGACTGCAGCCGCCGAGGCCAGCCCAAATGGCATGCGACAGAACCGATAACACCCAAACGGGGTGATGAAGGATGTTAGGCTTTTGCTGTCCGGATGTAGTGCTATTTGATGGTAGGCCGATGTCAAGTCAATGGTGGGGTACCACCTTACTCCCCTGGTCTTGGCCAACATCTCCTCGATTCTGGGAAGGGGAAATTTCTCCACTACAATGTTTTTATTGAGTTCTCTCAGGTCCACACAGAGCCTGACTTTCCCATTTGGCTTCATTACGACTACTAATGGCGCCAGCCATTCAGCGCATGTGATGGGTTCTATTATGCCCTTCTTCTCCAGGTCTTGGAGTTCCGTCTGGACAGCTTCTCTCACTGCCATTGGTACGTTTCTCACTTTGTGTGCTACTGGAATGGCTCCTTCTTTGAGTACAATCTTGTGTTGGAATTTCTCCATTCTCCCCACGGTGCCACCGAACACCTTCGGGTAGTTCTCCTTCCATTTGTTCATATCCGGCCATTCCTCCTGTTCTGTGAGTAGAATTTGTTCCTTCCCTCCTGGGTCTAGTTTTATTCCCAGGTCGCCCTGGTCTAGCCATCCTAAGACAGAGGGTCCTTTTTCCGCAGCGTATAGTTTGCACCACGCTGATCTGCCTCTAAACTCAAACAACAGGTGTCGGAATCCTAACATGGGAATGCGATCACCGTTGTAGGTGACCGGCCGAATGTCTAATTTCTCCAATTCTGGGCCCAACTTGGGTTGGAACTCCACTTCCCATACTGCCCTTTGTACAATGGTAAATGGAGATCCGGTGTCTGCTACCACTGTGATGGTGATGCCCCCTATGGACATGTCCAGGACGGGTTTGGTTGATCTCTTCCCTTCCACACTCAGTACTTGGTCGTATATGCATAAAACGGTGACCACTTCTTCTTCTGTGTCTTCCTCCGGGTCTTCGTCACCTTGGTCGACGTATTTCACCATTCCCTTTTTGCTGTTTCTTCCGACACACCTTCTCGTAGCGGCCTACGATGCCGCAGTGCAGGCATTTGGCTCGGAATGCTGGACATCTTCTATCATGTGCTTCATGGGACCAGCTTCCGCACCTGTAGCACGTTTTCTTGCTCTCGTTGTTCGCCTGCTTCCCTTGCCATCTGTTGGTTCCTTTGGTCCCTGGAGGCTTGCTTCTCTGGTCCTTGCGGTGTTCCTCTTCTTGTATTCTGTTCACCATGGTCGGGGTGACCACTTCCTTCTTGGTTGCGTTTGCGCACCTCCGTGCGAGTTCCGCCCTCTTTACAATGACTAGCACATCTTTGAGTGTCGTGTCGCCGCTCGCCCACAGCTTGTCTTGTACATTTGCGCTCGTGGTGTGCATGACGATCTGGTCTTTGAAGAACTCGTCTTCCCACAGTGCGTATTTGCACGTGGCCGCCAGTTTCCTCAGGGCCGTTACATATTCTTCAACGGTCTCTCCCGCCTTTTGTTTCCTTTGCTGGAAATTATATCTGTCCACTGAAACGCAGATGGTGGGGCGATAACGTTCATCTAGATCTTCCACTGCGTGTGAATACACATCGTCGTCGGTGTCTTCTCTTTTTTTCGGTACCAGACTCTTGTAAATTCTGAGTCCCTCTGGACCTAGATTGAGCAACAGGATGCGTTTCTTTCTTTGAGGGGTGAATTTTTCTTCATTTTCATCCTCGAGGACCCCTATGAAATTGTCTATATATTCTTTCCAGTCCTCCCACTTCATCAGTGGTTCTCCGGGTTTCGGGAGGAATTGCACAGGTGCTATTGCATACCCCGCCGGTGTACTCATCTTTACCTCCCTGGTGACTGTTGTGTCGGTGCCCTTGCCCGTGGGGCTGCCTGGGGTGCTGTCCTTGATCCCTGTGTGCGTGTCTTCCTGGGGACTCTTGATTCTGGTCCCCACCTCCTCCTCTTTGGTAGCCAGCGCTGCACCCACCTAGCGTGGATTCACTGGGGCTTAGTGCGTGTGTCAACTTGATTGTGGGGTGACTGCGCTGCCTCTCTGGCCTATTCGCCGCTGCTGTGGCTGACTATGGCACTGCCACGCTCCTCGGGTGCACTGTACCTCGGGTATGTCTTGCCGTGTCTTGATGCGTTGTCTAGGCGGCTGGGCTGCACCGGTTAGATCCTGCCTGTGTCTGGGTGGGCCAGGCGACCATGTGTGTATCCTTTTGATCCTCGTGGCTGCCTCGTGGAGTCCGACTTTCTCTTTTTGTATTTTCGTGGTCGTCTGGTCTTGCCTCCCGACCTCGTCGCCACTGTAATGTTGGTAAATAATATCACACAGCAGGTGGGGGTAGTATAACTCTTCTTTAATTAGGTACAGGATTTATTTATCCGAGGAGCGCCGGCCGGCGCTCTGCTCCGTGTAATGTCTAGCGCGCTCTGTGGATCGCGCGCACCCGGCGCCAACATGGCCGCCGTACGTCACGTCAGGGTGACGTGCGTCAGCTAGAACGCTACATCCACCAGCGCTCATTATTTTAGGCGGTTCCTAATTTGTTATTATTTGTGATGGTCGACTTTAGACAAAATGATATAACACCGATATGTCACCAATGTTTTACGTTCCATGTGCACTGGGGACACCACGCACTATTGTCTAATTTTTGTAACATACTCTATACATTTTCATTTAGAAATAATGATTGTGTTAACCAAAATAAGAGGTGAATATGTTGTTTTCTCCTTTTGACATCCATGTAACCCGATCTATTTTGATTGCACATGCATTATCAGAATTTGTGATGTTATATCACAGGTACCATTGTTTTTGTTCTAGACTTAAATCACCCTGGTTCCTTGTGAGTTGAGTCTCCTTTGTCTCTCTGTCTCGACAGTCACCAGAGTGGCATTAAAGGTGGCGTTGGCAGGTCAGACTCTGAGCTGTAGCTGAAGGAAGATCTATAAAATGTGTCCTCGCACAAAAATCCTCTTGTTCACCCATATTTAAGTTTGTATCCTGGGACTGCCAGTAGGGTGTGATCCTACCGATACTAGCTGTACATCGAGCAGTCCAGTTTGAATCTAATCCTGCTGTTGGACCTGTCAGCCTTAGGGCAGTCTTCCCCTATATTTTTGCCCTTTGGCCTCCCACGTCGACCCTACATTTTTGTTGGACTTAGGACTCCGGGCACCTTACCACTGCTAATCAGTGCTACGGTGCAGGTGGTCTCCCCTAAAAACATGATGACATTGGCATACCTGCCACAGGCCCCTGCTTCTGCAGTGAGGCCTATGCCACTATAGGTTAACATTGGGAACCCCACTTATGGGATAACTTCTGACTGGGACCTAATAAGTATGTCATGTTTGGTATAGTTGGAATCGTAGCGGGGAACTCTCTTTAGTGGTATATGGGGTTTGGACACTACTGCTTTAGAAATCCCACTTTTAGAAAGTGGACATTTTCCTGCCTGCACTTAGTTTGTGTACTGCAGACTCCCCCCTCCCATCTGCATACTGATAGCCTTTCTGGGATGTGAGGAGGGAGTGGTGATTCACACCTTTACATATGAATAGGCTGAGCCCACCTGCCCCACAATAGGCTCCACGACCCTCCCTTTGTCACTGTAGACAGCCAAGAGCCAGGTCAGGGAACACCCCAGAACTCCCTAGACCCTTCCAGAAGCTTCTGCCCCCTTCTAGTGACTGGGCACAGGGTATAAAAGGGAGGGTCCTGGTCACACATTTTGGTTACATCACTGAAGTAAGAAGAACCTGTGCTGGAGTGAAGACTCTTGCACCAGGAGGATTGCCGCCATTGCTGAGGCTGACTGCTGCCAGGAACTACAGCCCCCACTAGCTTAGCTGCCCTGCTGATCTGGCCCTGCCAGAGGGAAACTAGAAATATCATCTCCAGAGTGTCTCCACCATTACTATTCTCTTTTGGCTGCCCCCTGGTTATTGGACAGTAAACATTCCAGGGACGGTCCCTGCAACCCTCTGCATGTGAAACTGCCTTATTTTAAAGAAGAACCACCATGCTCCTAAGTGCTACCTCTACAATGCTGGAAGGGTGGGAAAAACTGTTTTAACCCCCACCCGGAAGGCTATGTGCACGTGCCCGCCCTTGGCCACGCTGGCCCAGGGACCTGAGAGTGCTGCCCAAGAGAAGCGCTGTTGGCCAATTGCACCGCCGTCGGCCCAGGGACGTGAAAGCGCTGCAGGGAAAGCTCTGTATCGCGGTATATAAGGTGGTGACGTCCACTGTACATACAAAATAACAATGGGAGAGACAGGGAAATTCAGGAACACTCTCTTGATCCCCGGTTTAATGCAAACAAACAAAAAAAGAGAGGTTGAAGTATCAAAAAGCCACGTAGATGGAGTGAAACAACTAGTGGAACTCACACCTTATTTGGGTGGAGAAGAAAGCCCTCACACACCGACCTAGGACCTAGGTCGGTGTGTGAGGGCTTTCTTCTCCACCCAAATAGGGTGTGAGTTCCACTAGTTGTTTCGCTCCATCTACGTGGCTTTTTGATACTTCAACCTCTCTTTTTTGTTTGTTTGTCCACTGTACATAACCACCAATCATCTATGTCTTCCGTGCTGACCTTTTGTAACATGTTCAGAAAGGATGTAGTATCCTTAATGGAAGTTACCCATTTTTGGACTACGGGTTGCAAATACCAATCTAAACATTTTCTGATGGGTTTTGAGATAGAACCACATGCGGAAACAATAGGTCTGAAGGGTGGTGTAGTTGCATTTTTGTGCACCTTAGGGAGCATGTAGAATTGAGGTCTTCAGGGATACTTAATATCTAGGTACTTGTAAATTTTATCAGTGATCCATTCCATTTGTAATGCATGATCTAGGATTTTTCTGAGAATAGTTTGAAAGGCATACGTAGGATCTTGTTCTAATTGCATGTATGTACCTTCGCCCAGTAGATGATTTCTAGCACTGACTTCATAAAACTCTGTGTCCATCACGACTAACGCACCTCCCTTGTCGGCTCTCTGAAAGGTCAGAGCTGGATTATCTAGCAGTCCTTGTAAAATACTCCAATCTTTCTTTGAGAAATTGCACTGAGTGCCACTAGAAAAAATTATCTTGTTTATTTCAGTTAATACTACTCTTTGAAATGCATCAATCGTTTTGTGAGATATTAGAGCACAAAAAGTACTCTTACCTCTGAATTCCTTAATGCCTCTTGTATCTTCACTTGTTGTTGAAGGTTATATCACACTGAAGAAATATTTCAGTCTTAGAGATCTTAAAAACTTGAACATAGCCACTTCTGTTTCTTGACGATTGCTCTTATATACTGGAACAATTTATTAGACTTAAACGCATAACTTCTGATCCAACTGAGGTGACAGCTACAATTAACAATCATGCTATAAAATATATAAAGCGAGGCTACCAAAGGGATATCATTGAAGAATCAATCACAAGAGTGGGTCAATTGAATAGAGAAACGTTATTAACACCTAAAGTACCCAATGAGAAATCACCAACTGTTTGTGTCCTCAATTACTCCACGCAAGCTTGCAAATTCAAGAATATAATCAAGAAACAGTGGGCATTGATTCAACTAGAACCAGACTTGAAAAATGTATTTGATGATAGAGTCACATTTGCATTTCAAAGGTCAAAGAATCTAAAAGAGTTTTTGAACACCAAGAAAGTAAAGAAATAAGTGTCAAAAGGCATGCAAAGATGCAAGAACTGTGCCCATTGTAATACTGTAATTGTAGGCAATGAATCTACACACCCCATGAAAGGCAACAAAATACCACTACACCACTTTAGCACGTGCGATACCAAGAACGTTGTATACGCTAATAATTGCCCATGTGGCAAAATGAATGTGGGACAGACAGAAAGAAAGATTAAAGTCAGAGTGACAGAACACAAAAGCAATCTAAGAATGAAAAACATGAAGTCCACTATAGCAGGAGGTTGGTCATCAAATCGTGCAAATCAGATTTACGATTTTGGAAGTTATTTAACAACGCTGTGACATGGACCCGCATAAACAATTGCTAAGAGCGGAATTCGTTTGGATCAAGAAATTGAACTCTTTGCAACCATTTGGAATGAATGACCGAGTGGAACATGTGTGTGTTTTTATAAAGCGCGCAAATAGATGAATTAATATATTGTACATGTATATTAGCTTTGTTGGACTCTGCATAACATTTTGTGTTTTTTAAATATTGGTTTGTGACATTGAGGTACCGTCATATTTGTTTATTTGCTAATAGTACGCAAAAGATTTACAGAGGGCTTATAACTGTCAGGGATTTTTTCGATTTTGGAGAATAGTAGCAACACATAAGCAGCATTGTAAGCAGACACAACAGGAATTGATATGGGATAGCTTACGCATTAGATCACGTGCAGAGGACTAGTGTATTGCAGCAAGACGATTGGGCGACATCGTCACATGAGCGGGTATAGTGATGGAGCGGCTCCCTCTCATCAAGTGATTTGGGACCCTTAAAGGTCGAACTTCAATTGGTTGATACATTGTTTTGCATTGTTTTGTTAGCGCGAACACGGAAGTGCCATTCAGATGACTCTGCGCTACCGGCGCAGATACTAACGCTGAAAAAGTAAGTGAGCAGGAATCAGCACTCAGACTTATTTTAGATTCTTAACCGCTAAGCGGTAGCGCACAGTGTTGTATTAAGATTTTTCACTTAGAGCTAACAATACAGGTTTATTTTGTATAACGCTCGCTAAGATTCTCACTGAGATACAGGCGACAGTACGAAACATTAATGTCTCTAGTATTACATGGCTTAGTGGCAATATGATTCGTATGATGCCTTGGAAAACTTGATAACCTGTTGCTATTTAAATGACTTAGATGTAAAGTGATCTGAGTGATATTTATCTGCTGAGTTGCTGGAACATATATTTTCTTGTCGTATTTTAGCACATTGTCTTCATTTACATATCACTGATTACAGCCTTACCTGGTTTTTTGTATCTCTTTCCTAGACCCTTGAGGAAGGGTCGATGTTTGACCCAAAATGCATTGGGTATTATAAAAAGCGTTATATTGTACAGACCATAAAAGAAGTTGGAATGAATTTCCCATGAGTTAATGGATGAATAAATAAATTAATGAAACAATTGAATCTCTAGAGACTTTGGATTGATTTGTTTAATGAAAGAGGAATCACGTTAAGAAACGCAACGTTTCAAGTAAAAGTGCATACATCTTAGGAACTGGTTTTCTTGACCCATGGAGTTTGTATTTTGTAGGGCACTGACAGACACAGTGCAATGGTTGCTGTAGCACACCCCTAACTTATAAAGCAATTTGTTGGAAATCATTTTTTGTTTGAAACTGTTTACATTAGAGTGCACTGAGATACAAAACTGTGACTCCTAAGGAAGGTTCATGACAAATGTGGACTTTTTACTGATTGGTCTAACTGAAAACCCAGATAACCTGTGTGGTGTTCATTTGTGGGTTTCACTGTGTTCTTGTGGGTGTGTTACACGAATACTTTACACATTTTCTCCTGAGTTTAGCCTACCTGCTCTATGCAAAGCTACCAGAGGGTGGTCTAGGGGACTTTGAGATGCACCCTTTTGAAACCGGTAGTCCCTACTTGGACCAGGGCGCATACCCCTGCCAACTAGAGACCCCGTTTCTGACACCTGTCAACAACTGTCAGCCAATGTAGTGATTTGCCTCCCTGTGAAACCTGGTCATGTCCTTAGAAATTAATGTGTCCTCATGTAATGCAATGGGTGCTATTTAAAGAGCTCTGATACCCAATTCAGGTCTAGTTTGCGCTATATAAAACTCTGTAAAATAAATAAATAAAATAAAATAAATAAATACAATAGAGATGGGTTATCAAGATGTCTGGCAGATCACCATATTGGTTGTTACAGATGTCAGTCCTTGAAATAATCATTGCCCTGCTACCAGACCTATCCTATGATCTGGAGAGGGAACCAAGCATGCTCTCACAGTGGGCAGAGGCCTACTGTCCCTGTCCTGGGCATAGCACAGAAAATGCTGGTGGAAACGTTTTGTGCTTTTGGACACTAATAGTGTAGTAAGACATATTTTACACATGTCACTGAAAATTTGGCCTACAGGCTGATCTTTTGTAAAGTTCTGCTGTCCTGCATATGCCCAGAACCTTGCACTGGCATCCTGTGTGTATGCCAAGTTTGTGTGTGTATCTATAGAGTTTGTGTTTCACATGTGCAGTAATAGGGCCCAGACTGTGAGTAAGCTTGACTACAGAGGAATCCATTTAAATAACCCTGACTTGTAATAGCACAAGATGGAGGATAAGAGCAGGATCCCAGAACTGTGGAAGTGTATTATTTGCATTCCGGTGGCTGGAGAATGGAGAACAAAACACTGAAGTGATAAGAAAGGAAACATGACTACCTTTAGAAATTCCATGGTGCTTTTTGACAGTAAGGGCGCTATTGATTAGTACTTCCCCCTGGGCACTGCCATTTGGTTGACGGTAAGAATGAGGGGTGGGACTGTAGTTTCTGATGTACAAGTTGAGGAAGTTTCTAGGTCAGGCCTGCCTTTTTGTCTGCACCTGTTCAGAGAAGCTGTTGACAGCTGGATACAGAAAACTGACACTTCATTGTGCCTGTGCTGCGGGTGCTCAATGTTGAACACAGCCTCAGTGCTACCTGTTGTGACAAGCATCATTCCACACAAGAGCAGCATCTGAGAGCAGCCTGAGAGGAACACTTGAAGGAGAACCACCTCAAACTGATTCTGAGGTTTGAGACAGTGTAGCTAAACTGTCTACAGAATGTTTTTAAAGTGGGAAACAAACCACCCACTTGATTCCAGCTATTGGTCCTTCAAGACCAGAAGAGAATGATCTGCAGAGGACCCAAAGTTCCAGGACTCATGTCAGTCTGACAAATAATCTTCCGGAGATGAGTGTCATCAGAAGTCTGCACTTTCTTCTGGAGGAGCTGAAGGTTGCCTAAGTATCTAGCAGTCTGACTACCTGTTGAGAGAGTGAAGGAGCCTAACTTACCCAACAGAAGGAGAGTTTGTCCAGCAGGATAGCTTAGAGTTTGTCCTGCCGAATAGTTTAGAGGTGGCTCCGCTTTGGTTACAGAGGCGCTTTGGCTGTCAGACAGCCTCGTTCGTGCCCGTGTGAAGGTAGGCTTATAGTTGCTTTGGCGCACGGGCACGAACGAGGACAGCCAAAGCGCCTCAGTAACCAAAGTGGAGCCACCTCTAAACTATTCGGCAGGGCTCATTCGCATAATGTCTGGTGTTCACCGCCACGCTGTGTTTGACAGAGCAGGGTCCATTCAAGCCCTGTGCTGTCAATCACACTCGCACCATCGTATGCATTTGTGCACACACTCGAATTCAGGTATCCCGCTGACAGCAGCAATTAAGAAAGCCAAGGGAGATAAGGGGTGTAAAATGGGCTTCATTCCACTAAAGTGTTTTGAATGATACTTGTGTCTGGGTGTTTGCCTGCTTGTTTGTGCATGTTTGTGTGTGGAGAAGAGTCTTGCCGGTGGCAGAGGCGGGCTCTATCTACTTAGCGCTTCTAACCCAGGCGGTCACACTGCTTGCGCTGTTGTTATAGCGTACTGTTTTTAATTTAGCGAGTAAGGCTAATTTTTAAAAACGTTTCTTTGTGTGTCACTATTTTGTAAATTTGTAATTGCACCTCACCTCCAGGCTGACTTCAGAGCTTGGGGGACCATGCATTCCGCCCACTCCCGCCCGGTCCGCTGCGTCCAATCATGGGCGTTTGAAGCGGAGGGTGAGGAGGAGCCTAGCACTTCCGGGCTCAGGGCTGACAGGTCAGCGCTCTAGCGACGCTGTGGGTGTTATACTACTTAAAGGTCAGGAAAACGCACTCGCGCTGTGGAGAAGAGTCTTGCCGGTGGCAGAGGCGGGCTCTATCTACTTAGCGCTTCTAACCCAGGCGGTCACACTGCTTGCGCTGTTGTTATAGCGTACTGTTTTTAATTTAGCGAGTAAGGCTAATTTTTAAAAACGTTTCTTTGTGTGTCACTATTTTGTAAATTTGTAATTGCACCTCACCTCCAGGCTGACTTCAGAGCTTGGGGGACCACGCATTCCGCCCACTCCCGCCCCGGTCCACCACGTCCAATCATGGGCGTTTGAAGCGAGGGTGAGGAGGAGCCTAGCACTTCCGGGCTCAGGTCAGCGCTCTAGCGACGCTGTGGGTGTTATACTACTTAAAGGTCAGGAAAACGCACTCGCGCTGTGAAGAAGAGTCTTGCCGGTGGCAGAGGTGGCCTCTATCTACTTAGCGCTTCTAACCCAGGCGGTCACACTGCTTGCGCTGTTGTTATAGCGTACTGTTTTTAATTTAGCGAGTAAGGCTAATTTTTAAAAACGTTTCTTTGTGTGTCACTATTTTGTAAATTTGTAATGGCACCTCACCTCCAGGCTGACTTCAGAGCTTGGGGGACCACGCATTCCGCCCACTCCCGCCCCGGTCCACCGCGTCCAATCATGGGCGTTTGAAGCGGAGGGTGAGGAGGAGCCTAGCACTTCCGGGCTCAGGGCTGACAGGTCAGCGCTCTAGCGACGCTGTGGGTGTTATACTACTTAAAGGTCAGGAAAACGCACTCGCGCTGTGGAGAAGAGTCTTGCCGGTGGCAGAGGCGGGCTCTATCTACTTAGCGCTTCTAACCCAGGCGGTCACACTGCTTGTGCTGTTGTTATAGCGTACTGTTTCTAATTTAGCAAGTAAGGCTAATTTTTAAAAACGTTTCTTTGTGTGTCACTATTTTGTAAATTTGTAATTGCACCTCACCTCCAGGCTGACTTCAGAGCTTGGGGGACCACGCATTCCGCCCACTCCCGCCCCGGTCCGCCGTGTCCAATCATGGGCGTTTGAAGCGGAGGGTGAGGAGGAGCCTAGCACTTCCGGGCTCAGGGCTGACAGGTCAGCGCTCTAGCGGCCCCTACCTCCCCTATAAATGTGTTTTGGTCAGCGACCGCGCAGTGGACGCGTGCAGCGGGCACGCCGGAAGCGCGCCGAAGTCGAGCCAAAGTCAAGCCCGTCTGCGCCCGTCCGCGGCCGGACGGGGCGCGGGCCACAGACTCTGTCACCTCTACGTCCCACGATATACGGTATGATAGACAAGAATTGTTGGAACTATGCCCTATCACTACCCTTCCATGTAAACACTCTATGGAGGCTATATCGCTACTTAGCTGCACCATATGTCCCTTCACTCCCGAAAAAAGCCTCACTACATCTAACACGAAAGGGCTGCTAAAAGCGGCACTGCTGAATTGCAGATCCCTTAGGAAACATTGCACTCAAATTTATCATCTACTTGAGGATGAGGATCTCAACATCTTGTTTCTTACCGAGACCTGGTTAGGTGAGCATTCTGACCCTGATATAATAGAGGCCATGCCACCCGGATATTCCCTCTCCAGACTTGATAGGAAGGATGGCAGAGGTGGGGGTATTGCTATTGCAACCAAAGCACCCTTAGAATGCTCCCTATCTCCTCTCTCGATAGATCATAGTGAAACCGGTTCCTTCACCATCTTAATAGGGCCGAAACACTCCCTCTCGGGTGTCCTGGTATATCGACCCCCAGGAAGGCTTCAAGATTTTACATCTAGCCTTATGGAGGCTGCAACTCACTTAGCACTAAGAAAAACCAGATTACTAGTGCTGGGAGACATGAATGTCCACTTTGATGATCCCCTTGATGATGAGGCCTCGGACATAAAGTCTGAATTGCTCTCCTTACAGCTAGAGCTTAAGAACCAGGACCCATCCAGTAGTGTGGCTCACTGGTTAGAGGCGGCAGACCCGAGAGCAGAGGACGGCCCGGGACCAGGGTTCGATTCCCGGCGCGGCAGGTTTCTGGACCAGGGTCAGCGGACTCGATAATTCTCTCGCCTCGGTGCCCACTCTGATCAGCGTTCACACTCGGCAACTCTGGGCATTAGCTTGCCTCATCTTCACTAACGGCCCCACCAGACCGCCGGGGATGCCTGGTCTCACCCTGGAGATACCCATTAAGGGACCATCTCTCAGGGAAGCCAGGAAGGGTTTCGCAGCGGTCGAAGCGCCTTGGGACCCTCCGGGTAAGTAGTGCGCTATATAAATGCCTATACATTTACATTTATATCTCACCAACTAGGACATTTGCTGGACCCCATATTTGGGAACTGGACTGGAGTACACCCTCTGTCTCCACTACCGGTACCCTGGTCTGATCATTTCGTAATTCCGATGCAAATACAGATTGCTGATACCGAACTCAACACTGATACTGCTCAGGGCTATCAATGTAGAAAATGGAAAAATTTCTCCCTTGACACCTTCATAAAGCTACTTGATAATGCTGGACCTCCAGGAGGGTCTGACTGTGAGACAGCCTATAAT
The DNA here is from genome assembly GCF_964263255.1 of Lissotriton vulgaris. Taxonomy (NCBI): domain Eukaryota; kingdom Metazoa; phylum Chordata; class Amphibia; order Caudata; family Salamandridae; genus Lissotriton; species Lissotriton vulgaris. The sequence continues at coordinate 174,489,622 of NC_141693.1, forward strand.
CAGCTACAAAAATGCATCATAACTGCTTTAGATAGCACTGCCCCGATTCGCACGCTAGCCAACACTAAGAGGGCCAGGAAAGCCAATCCGTGGCTTACCCAGGAACTACGTTTAGCCAAATCTGCATGTAAAAAACTTGAGCGGACATGGCGTACCAATTTTTGCCCAAAAATTAAAAACCTTTACAAAAAAGCACAAAAGACTATAACAAAATGATTCGAGTCTCCAAAGCATCCTACTATAACAATCGCATCGTGGAAGCAGAGAGTTCCTCGAAAGAGCTCTTTAAGATCTTTAAAGAAATCTCTGTAATTACCTCGAAGTCAAGTCAAGTCAAGTCATAAAATTTATATAGCGCACTACATACCCAGAGGGTTTCAAGGCGCTTGGGAAGGGGAGGATGATTATTTGTCAAAAATCCACGTTTTAAGCTGTTTTCTGAACGCTAGGTGATTCTGGGTGAGGCGAAGGTAAGCGGGGAGTGAGTTCCATGTTCTGGCAGCCAGGTATGAAAAGGATCTGCCTCCCATGGTGGTCCTGTTGATGCGAGGTACAGTGGCGAGGGCTTGGCTGGAAGAGCGAAGTTGGCGGGAGGGGGTGTAGAAGGACAGTCGAGAGTTGAGGCAATCTGGTCCGATGTCGTAGAGTGATTTGTGTGCGTGGGTAAGCAGACGGAAAGTAATCCTCTTATTGACGGGTAGCCAGTGGAGGTCCTTGAGGTGACCAGAGATGTGTTCGTTGCGTGGGATGTCTAATATGAGTCTGGCTGAGGCGTTTTGGATTCGTTGTAGTTTCTTCTGGAGTTTAGCGGTGGTACCTGCGTAGAGGGTGTTTCCGTAGTCCAGTCGGCTCGTGACCAGGGCATGGGTGACTGTTTTCCTTGTTTCGGTGGGGATCCAGCGAAAAGTTTTTCTGAGCATGCGAAGAATGTTAAAGCAGGAAGAGGATACGGCGCTGACTTGTCTGTTCATAGAGAGTGAAGAATCCAGGATGACGCCAAGGTTCCGTGCGTGGTCTGTCGGGATGGGTGCATTTCCGAGGGCTTCCGGCCACCAGGAGTCGTCCCATGCAGAGGGGGATTTACCTAAGATGAGGACTTCTGTTTTGTCTGAGTTCAGTTTCAGACGGCTTTGTTTCATCCATTCTGCGACTTCTTTCATTCCTTCGTGTAGGTTAGTTTTGGCGGTGCTGGGGTCCTTGGTGAGAGATAGGATCAGTTGAGTGTCATCCGCGTAAGAGATGATGTTGAGGTTGTGTTGGCGGGCGATGGTCGCGAGGGGGCTCATGTATACGTTGAAGAGGGTGGGGCTGAGTGAAGATCCTTGTGGTACGCCGCAGATGATTTCAGAGGCTTCGGACTTGAATGGTGGGAGGCGGACTCTCTGGGTTCTTCCGGTGAGGAACGAGGTGATCCATTCCAGTGCCATTCCTTGGATTCCGATGTTTCTGAGGCGTTGTAAAAGGGTGCTGTGGCAGACTGTGTCGAAGGCTGCAGAGAGGTCGAGGAGGATGAGGGCGACTGTGTCTCCATTGTCCAGTAGGGTTCGAATGTCGTCTGTTGCTGCGATGAGGGCGGTCTCAGTGCTGTGTTTGGCTCGGAAGCCAGATTGTGAGGGGTCGAGTGATTTGTTGGCTTCGAGGAAGGCGGCGAGCTGGTTGTTGACAGCTTTCTCGATGACTTTGGCCGGGAATGGAAGAAGCGAGATGGGGCGGTAGTTTTTGAGTTCGGTGGGGTCTGCTGTTGGTTTTTTCAGAAGGGCGGTGAGTTCAGCGTGTTTCCAGTCTTCTGGGAAGGTAGCGGAGTTGAAGGAACAGTTGATGACGTCTCGGAGGTGCGGAGCTATGACGGAGTCTGCTTTGTTGAAGATGTGGTGAGGGCATGGGTCTGTGGGGGATCCAGAGTGGATGGAATTCATCAGGCGGATGGTGTCCTCAGTGGAGATTGGGTTCCAGGCGTTAAGGGTGTTAACGAGGGGAAGATGGTCGGCTGATGGTAGGGTGGGTTGGCTTCCGGGTTGGTTGTCAAAGCTGTTGTGGATGTCAGCAATCTTGTTGTGGAAAAAAGAGGCTAGGGAATCGCAGAGGGTTTGAGAGGGGGTGATGTCGTTGGAGTTGGCCGAGGGGTTGGAAAATTCCTTGACGATGTTGAAAAGTTCCTTGCTGTTGTGGGCGTTGTTGTCAAGTCGATCCTTGAATGCTGTTTTCTTGGCTTTTCGGATCAGTTGGTGGTGAGTACGGATGGCGCTTTTGAAGGCGTCTTTGGTGTTGGTGGATGGGTCTTTTTTCCAGGCCTTTTCAAGGGAGCGGCACAGTTTCTTGGAATTCTTGAGGTCATCGTTGAACCATGAGGCCTTCTTGATGCCAGGTTTGTGTTGACGTTTTTTCAGTGGTGCTAAGGTGTCGGCGGTGTTGGATAGCCAGAGGGTGAGGTTGGAGGCGGCTTCGTTGGCGTTAGAAGAGAGGGCTGGGGAGGTTTGGAGGAGTGATGTGGAGATTTGGTCGGTGGTGATCTTGTTCCAGTTTCTTTGTAGAGTTGGTTGGAGGTGGATGGTGGGTTTCGGCTTGTTGTAGGTGAAGTGAACGCAGCTGTGGTCAGTCCAGAGGAGATTCGTAGTGTGTCTGAAGGAGACATGGTTGCTAGAGGTGAAAATGGGGTCGAGTGTGTGACCTGCGATGTGGGTGGGTGAAGTGACTAGTTGTTTAAGTCCGAGGTTGGCGAGGTTGTCCAAGAGGGTGGCGGTGTTGCGGTCGTTGATCTTTTCAAGGTGAAAGTTGAGGTCTCCCAGAAGGATGTAGTCTTTGGAGGGGAGCGCGTGTGGGGTGATGAAGTCCGTGATGTCTTCACTGAATTTTGCACGGGGTCCTGGTGGTCTGTAGAGGAGGGTGCCTCTGAGTGTGGTTTTGGGGTCGATGTGGATCTGGAAGTGAAGGTGTTCGGAGTTAGCGAGGTTGTCGTCAGAGCTGGTTGAGATGCGGATTGATTTCTTATGGACGATAGCGATTCCTCCTCCTGTATGGTCGGTGCGGTCCTTGCGTGTGATCTTATATTCATCAGGGATAGCGATGGCGATGTCAGGGGCGGAGGAAGCGTTCATCCATGTTTCCGTTAGGAAGGCGACGTCAGGAGAGATGGTGTCTAGTAGGTTCCAAAGGTCAATGGCGTGCCTGTGGACCGAGCGAGTGTTGAGAAGGATGCATTCTAGGTGGTTGGGGTCGGTAATCTGTGTTGTGGTCGCAGCGGAGATGTTGTCGGTGCCGCTAAATTTGCAGGAGAGGCAGGAGAACGGTCCATGAATGCGTCCAGGAGCGGCTTGGACGCAGTTGGGGGCGCGACCGGGGTTAAGGGCTAGGAGGGAGGCGGCATCGTAGGTAGCGCGAGGGGCAGGGGGTCTGGCGCTGGGCGCGGTCCAGGCGCGGACGGGCGTAGACGGGCTTACCTTTGGCGCACCTTCGGCGTGTACGTAGCGCGTGGACGCTGCGCGTGGGGGCATTGGCCATAAATGGATGGTGGGGGGGAGGGGCGAGGGCGCTTCAGCTGGGAGGCGGGGCGGGCAAAGGACGACGACAACAACAACAAAATGGAGGTGGGGGGGTCAGGGCGGCAGGAGCGCTAGGGGGCAAACGAATGCTGAAGAGATAAGGCGGCGAGGTGAACACACAATGAGCAACAGAGTCACGCTAGCACAAACGCACTTAGAATCGGCAAATCGGTAAATACAATAATTAAAATGCCAAAGCGGCAGTTCCAGCAAGCAGCGTAATGAGGGCACACAGCAGGCAGTAATTGTAAATGCAGACCAGGTCAGGGCGTAAGCGCTGCAGAAACGATACCTCAGCAGCAGCAGCAGGGGAGCGACCACTCAGCTTGGAAGCAGAGAGTGAGTCGAACAATACTTCCCATAATGATTCGGTGGATACTTGCAACAAGATCGCTAAGTATTTTGCAGGCAAGATCACTGACATTTATGCCAACTTCTCTGGTAACATAAAATCAGGCCACGACTTTGTTGAGAGGGAAGATGCCGCTCCCACAGATTCATGCCTGCGTAATTTTACGGTCCCTCCCCCGGAAATCTTTGTGAAAACCTGCCAAAGCATCAAATCTGGCTCCCCTCGGGATCCTGCTCCTCCCAAAATAGTAGTTGCTAGTCTAGCTGTCTTGGAGCCGTACCTTAGACACGTGCTCCAAGTTTCCTTTTCCACAGCCTGTCTGCCTGAAGACTGGAAAAAAGCAATCGTACTTCCTATAAAGAAAAAACCCAATGTTAGCCAGGACACCCTAGAGAATTTACGACCTATATCTCTGCTACCTTACCTAGCTAAAGTTGCAGAGAAAATAGCCAACACTCAACTCATGGCCCACCTCGAATCTCAAAATGCTCTACATAGCTCTCAGTCTGGTTTTAGGTCGGGCTACTCTACAGAGACAGCACTCTTGAGAGCGACCGAAACTTTTCGGGAAGGAGCAGATGAGGGTAAGACCATGGCTCTCATTATGCTGGACTTCAGTGCCGCGTTTGACACTGTAGCACACTCCATCTTGTTACAGTGTCTAAACAAAGCTGGGGTCACCAGGGAGGCATTGGGTTGGCTGAAAGCTTTTCTAACCAACCGGTGCTTTCAGGTTCACAGAGGCAATTTTCTCTCGGACAGCATAGATTTAGAACAGGGGGTACCTCAGGGCTCTGCCCTGAGTCCCACCCTGTTCAACCTCTATATGGCCCCGTTGGCAGGGGTGGTCCAATCGTACGGCGTAGAGCTAGTCTCTTATGCCGACGATACCCAACTGCTGATCTCCCTGTCCCAAGCTCCCTCCTTGGCTGCTGAAAATTTCAAAACCTGTATGAGCGATCTTGCAGATTGGATGACCCAACACTGCCTCAAACTTAACGGCTCTAAAACTGAGGTGTTAATAATTGGAGGTAAGGACACTAGCTGGACCAAAGACTGGTGGCCACCCTGTCTGGGGTCTCTACCCACTCCTGGCAGGGAAGCTAAGAACCTAGGTGTCTGGGTGGATACCAAACTTTAATTTGACAGCCATGTAAATAAAATTGTAGGGAAGTACTTTGGGGTCATGAAAACTCTCAACCGCACCCTGGACCTCCTCCCCTTGGAGGCCAGGCGTACCATGACTCAGGCCCTAGTAACATCATGTATGGACTATGGCAACGTGCTTCTTCTTGGAACTTCGGAAAAGAACGTCAGGAGACTGCAGGTGCTACAAAACTCAGCAGCACGGCTAGTGCTGAGACTACCTAGAAGAGTTGCTTCTAAACCCACCCTGGCAACCCTTCACTGGTTGCCTATTAGGAAGAGAATTCTTTTTAAAGCACTCCTCATGTGCTATAGAATCATCTCTCATAAAGCACCGTCCTACTTGTCTGACCTAGCTGTTCCTTACGAGCCTAACAGAGCGCTTCGCTCGATGGGAAAGGGCCTTCTCATGATCCCCCGTATAAAAAAATCCAGAATGGGAGGTCGCTCTTTCCGTTCACTGGCAGCCATCAAATGGAACTCCCTTCCTACCAATATTAGGCTAGCGAACAATGAAGCCACATTCAGAAAACTGTTAACAACGTACCTATTTGCCCTTTAGGCCCTCTCCCTCCTACTGCACTCTGACCCTTCTCCACAGCGCGGGGATACGCCGGGAGGCGTCACCAGGCGCTTTATAAACCCCTTTATTATTATTATTATTATTATTATTATTATTAGTGAGAAAAGCGAGTGAAAGAGGGAGAGAATCCAGACACAAAGGAGGTATTTTAAAGGACATTCTGGGAATGCTTGTGTGAGCATTGCTCATTGTTTCTGTGATACAGCACTTAAGAATATATACGTTATTTTAAGGACATTCTGGGATTGCTTGTGTGAGCATTGCTCATTGTTTCTGTGATACAGCACTTAAGAATATATACGTAATCGGCCACATAGTAGAAGTCTCTTGTATGTCTTGTCCTTAGCCCTGCCCTTAGCCTCGCCCACTTGCTACACTTGTAGCTCTTTTTAAGAGTACCTGCACTTATTTTTTCCCATTTAAAGCACTGGATACAGATTGGTTTACCGGTAATTGGCCTGTGATTTAAACTCCGGGCTCAAAGTTGTGGTTTGCTACATTATGGAAAGAAGTTCAATAGTGTAGCGCAAGAGGCATGGAAACACAGAAGCTTAGCAATGTATCCCGGGCTGAACAATACAATACACAATGTATAATGTCGGCATGAATGCCTGCCACCTGGTAAACGCTGTAATTCCCCACCAAACTACATGTCCCATAATACTTCTCTGCAGTTGCATGAATGTCTTGGAGTCCGTGAGCAAACAGCCCGAATACAAGCCAGAACCATAGGTTCACTGCGCGGGTAACCATAAGCACTGATACTTCTGATGAAAAACGGTAAAGATATTCAGAAGAGAGTGTCTCAGCGTCTTTAGTGATGAACAACACCAAATTATAGTTCCATAATGGACATAACTTCCAGGGTCAGAGGAGACCAGATTAATCAAAAGTTCGGTATGCCACACGCCACACAACCTTCACCGCTATATATATATATATATATATATATCAATGCTCGAAGGTGTCCACCTTTGAGTAGCACGCGAACAGCAGCTTGGTTTATGTATAGGTGAGGACGGGGATCCACTCGTAGACGCCGATCCGTACGGGATCTGCCCGACGCGCTTCGAAGCTCCATCTGCTTCTCTTCAGGGGCTTTAACGGAAGCGGTGTGCGCAACCGCCGACCCACTTCCCCATTTAATGTATAACACACCCACGGATGGGAGGCTCAAATGAGACTGTGCATTCTGGGAAGTGTGGTCCGGGAACCACACAATCAAGTCCTGTATGGACTCCACAAGTGGGCCCGTCCTCGATTCCAAGTACGACTGCTGCTTCACATTAGTGACCCCCAGGGTACCGGGGTGGTGTATACTCAGCGGCTCGCGGGGATCACTAATGTGAAGCAGCAGTCGTACTTGGAATCGAGGACGGGCCCACTCGTAGACGCCGCTCCGTACGTATATATATATAAAGCATGACACACTCCGGAATCTTTTGAGGGCTTTATTCTGATTTAAATTACACAGTGCTGGCAGTCCATGAAACGCTGGGGCACATGCGTTTCAGCAGGAAATCGCCTTCGTCGGTGCCGGTTTCACAGGCTCCTTTTTGTGTCTGGGGTAGGGTGACCAGAATTTTAAAGCCAAAAACCGGGACATTTCACAAAAATAAAAGGACCACAATTTTACTTCAACCGATGAGAGCGCTCCTTAGCAGAGAATAACAGAACAGGCAGTAAGAATGTAAAGGGAGGACCACTCGGTCCCCCCGAACGTATGGATGGGTGCCCCGATCCCCCCGGGAAACCATTTTGGGCGAGGGGGCGTGGTTCGGCTGGTATGCCCAAAGCGGTGTAGCCGGAGCACGCCCTTCCCGCCCAGAAGGGGTTGTCCTAGACACCGCCCGGAAGACCGCGCCCAGATGGGCGTACCCAAGGAGGGCCCCCGCCCTCCCTTAGACGGATAAATAGAGCGGGAATCCAAGGAAGCGTCCTCTTGTTCCAGTGCTCTGAAGGCTGCACCACTCGTTGCTCGTGAGCCCTCGACGGAACAAGCTGCAATTTTGAGAACTTGTAATCTTTGTTGTTTCTCTTTCAGTGTCAGGCGTGTGGAGGATCTAGGACCTAGTCGATCAAGTCGGACGGAGTAACCGAAGGCATGTCTGGCAAAAAAGCGGGAAAGAGCTCCGAGATGGAGAAGATTCTACGCACTTTGGCGAACCGAATGGCGGTAATGGACCGAAAACTGGGTAAAGTGGATTCGATCGGTCGGGGCTTGGCAGAAGTTAAGAAACATTTAGCAGCCCAGAACAACCTCTCGGGCGGCCTAAGAAAGTGATAGGACCGGCCTTGCCGGGCGTCGCCCCAGAGGGTAGGGGGAAGCGTAGTAAGAAGAGGGCGGGTTCCGGGGAGGGCCCAATCCCAGAGGTGCCCCCAGCAGGCCGAGTCGCACCGGTGGACAGCCCAGTACCAAGTCCGGATGTGGGTTTACCAATCCCTGTGGTGATAACGCTGGTTGAGGATGATCAGATGCCCCCAGAACTGGCCCTTCAGTTAGCGGCAGTGTTACCCTGGTAAAGAACAAAACAGGGGGGGCAGTGGCTGGGGGCGATCGGGCCGAAGAAGCCAGAATAATAATTGAGCAGTTATGGCAGTCAAGGGAAGCCGGGACGGCGAATGTTCCTTATATTCCCCCACAGGTGGCACCGGGAGTGACGGCGGATGGCCGAGAAAAGACAGCGGACACGGCGGTTGAACCCGGTAAGAACCCATTGCCAATGGTGGGGGAGAGTTCAGGGCCTTTGAGGCGGGAAAGGTTGGCCCAGCACATCCCGGCGGCCATGAAGGAAATTATATGGGGGGACAAATATATTAATATGTTTTCACTGTTGACCGACCATCGGGAGATAGAGTACGCAAAAACCCAGAAGGTTTTATGGCACCCCAGCGTATGGCGGGCCAAGATGGCGGAATTTAGGGTCGACGAGACCATAGCGAACTGGGTAAAGGCCTTCTCTATATTTACGGCAGTAATGGGGGAACGTAAACCGGAAGTGTTGCCCGATCTCTCATGTTACCAGAACAGGATCATGGATTTTTGTACAATGTACGGGGGGAATGAATGGAAGGGTTACGATGTTAACTTTTGAAAATCTAAAGAGTTTGATGTAACTTTAACGTGGGATTGTCTCGACATGGTGTCATGGCACAAATAGCTCTTGCCTGGATCGGCGGATACGTACTCGCCAGGCGGGAGCGGGTCTGGGACAGTTCAACAAAGACCAGCGCAGCCCTTTCGAGCAAGCGCCGGTGGGGAATCACAGCCCAAGACCGGCGGGAATGGGGGCAAGCGCGGGGTTTGTTGGGGTTTCAACAGAGGTAACTGTAACAGGCCCCAGGGAACATGTAGGTTCCGGCATGCTTGTGCGGGCTGTGGGAACTCCTCACACCCAGAAAGTAGCTGTAGGTCCAAGAGCGGTAGTTCGGGAGGAAAGGGGGGATCCAAGCAGGATTGATGTGATGCTTGGGAAGCAATCATCTTCACCCATCAACATGATGGCTTTGACTCCCTGGCTGAAGAAATACCCTGATCATGTATCCGCCGGGATTTTGAGGAATGGTTTCCTATATAGCTTCAACATCCCGGCGGGGAATTTTCGGGGGAGCCCCTTTTGTAAGAATCAGCTATCTGTTCAACACAACCCGGCAGTGGCAGCCAAGAAAATTTCCAAAGAAGTCAGCTTGGGACGGGTAGCAGGACCTTTTCCATGCCCGCCAGTGGCGGATTTCGTGTGTTCACCTCTAGGAGTGGCTCCGAAGAAAGACCCAGGGGAGTATAGACGCATTCACAATCTGTCGGCCCCGAGGGGGGCCTCGGTGAATGAAGCCATTGACCCGGAAGTCTGTTCAGTTCGATACGCATCGTTCGACGATGCCGTCGACCTACTGAATCACCTGGGTCCCGGTGCTCTGATGGCGAAATCAGACATCGAATCAGCATTCAGGTTGCTCCCGGTACACCCGCGGGACCAGCGCTTGCTAGGATTTACGTTCCAAGGGAAGTATTACATGGATAAATGCATGCCCATGGGCTGCTCAATTTCTTGTGCTTATTTTGAAATGTTAAGCTGTTTTTTGGAATGGGCGTTCACCGAGGCCACTGGGCATAGACAGGTGATGCACTATTTAGACGACTTCCTGTTCTTAGGGCCGGCAGGCACTACAAAATGTGCACAGGCACTGCAGGACTTCTGCATGCTCACGCAGGAGTTTGGGGTCCCATTGGCACCAGGTAAGACAGTGGGGCCATCTACTTCACTAGAGTTTCTGGGAATTGAGCTCGATTCTGTGGAGGGATGCTTCCGTCTGCCAATGGAGAAGGTGGCCAAGTTCAGGGCTTCCTTAATACAATGCCTGGGTAAAGAAAAGGTGACCCTGCACCAGTTACAACAAACAGTGGGCCAGCTTAACTTTGCCTTAAGAGTAATACCGATGGCTCGCCCCTTCTCACGTTCCATTGCACAGGCTATGGCCGGCCTCAAGGAGGGACACCACCGCACAAGACTGTCGGCAGAGGTTCGCCAGGATATGCGCATTTGGTTGGCATTCCTGGCGGACTTCAACGGTCGGGTGGCGTGGAACAAACCCCCAGCATCGTCTGATGAACTGGGTTTATGGACCGACTCAGCTGGGAGCGTGGGATTTGGCGCAATCTTTGGTAACCGATGGTCGGCGCAAATATGGCTGAAGTGGTGGCACTCCAGTGGCCTAACAGGTAACATTGGGTTCTTGGAGCTATTTCCCATTTGGGTGGCTCTGTTGGCATGGCCAGATGATTTTAGGGACCGCTCAGTAGTGTTTTGGTCTGACAATATGACAGTGGTCGAGTGCATTAATCAGCAGGCAGCACGCTGCAAGTGGATCTTGAGACTGTTGAAAGAAATTGTATTACGTTGCATGAGGTTGAATGTACAGTTCAGGGCAAAACATGTGCCGGGTGTACTGAATAATGCAGCTGATGCACTCTCTCGTTCACACATGCAGGCTTTCAGGGGCTATCTACCTACAGCGGATCTAGTGGCGGCACAGTTCCCCGAAGCACTATGACTGGACGGTGCCCCGGATTACAGGACCTCGTGGCAGCCAGCTTAGCGCCCAGGACGAGGAAAGCCTATGAGGGAGCGTTTTGTTCATACTGCGCCTTTTTAGGGCCGGCAGGGAGACATAGCTGGGGGCAGGAGGAATCCTTCCTGGGGTTCTTAGTGGCGCTTCATAAAGATCAGCCCCAACTGCCAACAGACATAGGGCGGCCATATCATTCATGGCACAGCTCCACGGCATACGGGACCCGACGGGTTCCTTTTTAGTCAGGAAGGCGCTCCACGGTTGGCAACGCCTAGAGGGTCGCAGACAAGATACAAGGCACCCGATTGGTTTAGAGAGATTGTCTCTGCTATTAGCTGAACTTGATGAGACATGCTCCTCCCCTTCCGAGGTAGTTCTGTTCCGAGCGGCTTTCGCATTGGCATTCCATGGGGCCATGCGGGCAAGTGAACTTGTGGCCAGGAACAAGAAGGATATGGAGGGAGGCCTATGCAGGGATCACGTTCAAATACGGGGTGATTCTATGCTGATCTCGATAGCCAGGTCCAAGACAGACCAGGAAGCTTTGGGGAGTAGTGTTATTGTGCAGCGCGCTCGAGGGAGCCCCAGTTGTCCGATAAGGTATTTAGAGGACTACCTGGCACAGAGGCCGGCGACATGGGGAGGGAGCCTGCTTAGACACAAGGATGGCACCCCGTTGACGAAATTTCAGTTTCAGAGAGTGCTGGCACTTACAATTGCTGCGGCGGGCTTGAACCCGTGCGATTTTGGGACCCACTCATTCAGAATAGGGGCCGCTACTGAGGCTACGACTCGGGGTCTGGGTGCGGAAGAAGTGAAACAGTTAGGCCGTTGGTCCTCGAACTGTTTCAAGAGGTATGTGCGACTGCACATGTTGTAAAAGACTGGTGAAATGCACTCACGCTTGTTGTCTTTTGTTTGAATTACAGTTTGGCAAGCCTGTGACGCGGGGCAGAATTTGGGATCAACCCATCACCAGAGGACCAGCGGTCAAGGATCACCGACTGGAGAGCAAGTGGTATGGGTCGTGGGCCACTCATACGTGAGGCGCGCCGGGGACGTATTCATGGCAGGTGACGCGACTCACCCATCTGGGGAATACGGGTTCAGAGTAACCTTCCATGGGAAGGGAGGCCTCTGTTTTGACCAATTTCAATCGTTTATGGAGGGTCTCCTAGGGCGGCAAAGGTCACCGCCATCTGTAATCATAGTGCACTTGGGGGGCAATGACTTGGTAAGACTGGGAAGACGAGTGTTAGTGGAACACATATTGGCGGCAGTCAGCTAGTTGGCTAGGAGGATCCCGGGGTGCACAATTGCCTGGTCCCACATGATCCCCAGGAGAGTTTGGCGGGGGGGCTTCTCTGTAACGGCGTTGAACCACTCGGTAAAGAGGGTCAACAATAAAATTTGGAAATTGTTTCGCTCCGCGCATTTGCAAAGCATTCCCCATGGGTGTATTCGGGGTGATCACTATTACTTGAATGATGGGGTTCACCTGTCCAGGGCGGGGAATGATTTACTCATAGGAGACTTCATAGCATGGCTAGTGGGTTTGAGGAGGCATGACCTTTAGGAGGTGTGGGGGGGCCGGATAGTCGGTCAACTATCCGGCCTGTGGCGGTAAGGTCATGATCGGTGAGCAGTGATTTCAAGGTCCCTATGGGGGGCGCTACCCAGTATGGATGGGAGCGCCCGGGGGGAGGCGGCCATTGGCCCCTCCCACAGTGAGGCGGCACCCACTACGTATGGGTCGCCTAGGGGGAGACGGCCATAGGCCCCTCCCTGGGGGGAGACGGCTATATGCCCCTCCTACGACCTTTAGGAGGTGTGGGGGGGCCGGATAGTCGGTCAACTATACGGCCTGTGGCGGTAAGGTCATGATCGGTGAGCAGTGATTTCAAGGTCCCTAGGGGGGGCGCTACCCAGTATGGATGGGAGCGCCCGGGGGGAGGCGGCCATTGGCCCCTCCCACAGTGAGGCGGCACCCACTACGGATGGGTCGCCTAGGGGGAGACGGCCATAGGCCCCTCCCTGGGGGGAGACGGCTATATGCCCCTCCTACGAATTTCCCGGGGGCCGGATATCCGCTCCGGCGGAAGAGAGTGTGGGGAAGGGGGGGAGTCCACGCTGTCCTTCTTACAGATACCTCACACGGGAACTCGGACGACCTTTAAGATGGCGTCGAGTGAAAGGGGGCCCCCACGACAAGGGAAGTTACAGTTGGCAACGAGGGTAAAGTCCTCTGCGCATGCGCCACTCACACCATGAGGGCGGGAGTTTGGTAGTAAGGATCTGACACCGGTTAGGACCTTGCCGTTGGCCCTTAATGCTAGGATGTACAATTTTATTTTAGAATGTTATGCATTTTCAGGATGCTAGACTCGGCTAGAAAACCTTTGTATTAGAGATCTGTTAAGGTTAGCCAAAGAACATGTCTTCATCAAAATGTAATTAAAGTAAAATTGTACATAATTTATGAAACGTTTTAATTTAAAGTTTTAAATTTTGTTTCATATTTTATTAAATACGGCCGGGGGGTAACTCCCCCCTGTGAGAAGTTGGCCTGATATGCAGTGCTCACTATTCTAGTGATCACTATGCATCAGTCCAAACGACCCTTATGGTGATTGGTTGTAAGTCAACCTTAGACCAGCTATCCTAGTAGCGTGGATACGAGCAGTCTTCGGGCTAAACTCTAGAGGGCGTGTTAAGCCAGCTGTTATACCATCACATTCCCCTTGAACACCAAGTGAAAGGACACCACACAAGTGTTATGAAAATAAACAGTGTATTTATTTAAAGTCACAACAGCCCTGTACTCTTTATGAGGCCAGGGTACTAAGCACACAACAAAACTCTTAGGAAAATACTTCAAGTGCACAATCTACACAAATGCCCGAGGGCACAGAAAGTTTAGTGTTCTCGGGCGAACCCGATAAGGTAAGTCGGAAGCGACAGTGACTCTGGACCCTTAGATAAGGAGGCTATGCGGGCACCGAAATGCCGAAGTTACCTAGCCCAGGGGCTGCGGCTGCATAAGTCTTGTCAGACGTCGGGAGTCCTCGCTGACGAACCAGGAGCCGGAAGGAAGGAGTTGCTGGCCGGCGACCAGTGTAGATATTTCGTAGAGATCCAAGCCTGGATCAGAGATGGATGACACCTGAAAGCAGAGGGGACCAAGTTCGTAACTACTAGCCAGTAGTCAGAGGGTACCAGGAAGGCACCGGATGATCGTCACCTCGACCAGGTGAGTGGGCGACGCTAGGCTCTGCAGTCTCACGGACCAGGAGGCGTTGTCGGCGACCAGGATGGAGGTGCGAGCTGTCCCACGAAGGTTGGTGCTGTCGGCGTCGCTGGGCCCAGGATTGGGGCAACAAGCCTTGGCAAATTCAGGGCCACGTGGTGGACCTAAAATGGCGTCTTGAGTGGACCAGGAGGGTCCGCGGTGCTCCTCTCTCAGAAGGGAGCAAAGGCCAGTCTGGAGCAACCAGACCAGCAGCGTTGTTGTCGGGCGTCGTCGAGAAGGCCACAAGCCAGCGGGCTAGTAGCCAGACAACGTGATGAGTAGCAAAAAGCAGAAGGGCCCCACGCAGATAGTGGAGATGCTGGGAGGCTGCACTTCGGTGCTGGAGCTGCTCAGGGTCGGGGCTTCTCGGACCCCAGGATCCCTCGGTGGTCGTGCTGGTTTAGAAATTGTGCAGGTTCTGATGATGTCCGGTCCCTCGAGGTCTCGTCGCACCCACGGTTCTCAGCTGAGCTGACGATGTGGGTAGAGGTCAGAGGTGCCAGGGAAGCCGGTTCTCGTCGAGCTGGGCAGTCGGATTCCTGAGGAAGGACGTGCAGCAAACCGCAGAGTTCTTAGATGGTGCCTGCGGATGCAGGGTGACTACTCCTTAGTCACAAGGGAGAAATCTTGAGAAGAAGTCTTGATTTCCTTTCGTAGAAAGTAGTTTCAGGATTCAAAGATGATCTAATTTGGAAGGGTCCCCGCTCCTGCCTTTATCCTAAAGAAAGGGGTGGGTACGCGACTAGGTCCTGCCCTAGGGGTGGGACCAGGAAGGGGGGTGGTTACACCCCTCTCCCATGCCGGACTTTCCCCAGGTCAGGGGCTGGGGTGCCCCTGGAACTGGTTCTAGCCGGCAGATGCGTAGTGAGCACCGGGGTGCCACTCCGCAGTCACCTTCCTGTAAAGCCCTGCCTACCCAGGATACACAAAACCCTGTCTGGGATGGTGCGAGCACCGCCCCGGACAGGAAACCCTTTGTCCAAGCTCTCCTTGCTGGAAGGACTCCCAGCAGCAGGAGGTCAGACTCGTGTCTGTGGTGGCAGCATCCATTTTGTGGAGCTGAGGCTTCAGTTAACTTTAACCGGGGTTCACAGTTACGTACATGTCGTGTCCCTCTAGAAGGGTGGAATGCTAACCCCGTCGCCAGCATTGGTGAGGGGTCAGTATCCCGATTCGTATGACACCTTACTCGACATGTCTTGATAACGCGATACCGAAGTTATCAATATGGTACGCGTTATCATGGAACAGCCATTGGGTCTTGGTTCCGCAAGCTGCAACCGGGCTCGGCTCGTGCCAGAGCCTAATTCACACGATTCCACGCACTCTGCCTTCAGGATTGTCAAGGCCTGCCATAGGAGTGGCTGATAGGAATTCGGGTGTCCATTTGAGGGTTAGATATAGGTATACTATATCTAAAGCAAAGGGCGAGTACGCCACGTTGCCCCAGCTGTCGCGCAGCCAGTTGTGTCAGATTTAGATGGCCATCCAGGGGTGGCATAATACAAGCTTCAGCCCCTGGTAGGCCCTGGGTACACCGATGCCCTGAGTTACAGGGTCTGACAAGGTGGCCCAGTTCCAATTGGGTAATGCACATAAGGTACACATATCAATTTAGCGAGAGAACAGCTTGGCTGTGGGTCTGATTGGCAGGCCCACAGCCAGAGAAAGTCGTAAACCAGTGAAACAAAAGCAAAAAATCTGGGTGATCATAGGATTGCAGACCCTACTCTCCTACATGACCCCCCCCCCCCCCCCAAACGTTGGGACAATAAACTAACCTTGACCAGGTGAGTCTTCTTGTTCTAAGTGGAAATACCTGGAGAGCCCATCTGCATTGCCATGATCAGTGCGAGGTCTATGCTCCACTGTGAAGTCCATCCCCTGGAAGGAAATGGACCACCTAAGCAGTTTGGGGTTTTCACCCTTCATCTGATTTAGCCACAAGAGGGGCTTATGGTCGGTCTGAATCTTGAAATGAGTGCCAAACAAGTATGGCCTCAGTTTCTTCAGGGCCCAAACCACAGCAAAGGCCTCCCTCTCAATAGCTGACCAATTTTTCTCTCTGGGGGTCAGCCGTCTGCTTATAAAAGCAATGGGCTGGTCATTACCATCAAAATTCAGTTGAGATAGAACAGCTCCCACACCCAACTCAGAAGCATCTGTTTGGACAATGAATGGTTTGGAGTAGTCTGGACTCTTGAGGATAGGCGCCGTGCACATGGCCTGTTTTAGGTCATCGAATGCTTTTTGACAGCTCGCTGTCCACTGAACCTTTTTTGGCATTTTGTTACTTGTCAGTTCATTAAGTGGAGTCACAATCGATCCATAATTTCTGACAAACTTTTGGTAGTAACCAGTCAGGCCCAAGAAAGCTCGAACCTGAGTCTGGGTGGTTGGAGGAGCCCAGTCCCTGATTGACTGTATTTTGCTCTCCAGTGGTTGAACTTGGCCTCCACCTACAAGGTGGCCCAAGTATACAACCTGTGTCTGCCCTATCTGGCACTTGGTGGCCTTGATAGTGGGACCTGCTGCTTGCAGAGCCTCTAACACTTTCCTCAGGTGGACCAGGTGATCCTCCCAGGTGGAGCTAAAGACAGCAATATCATCAAGATACGCCGCACAGAAGTCATCCAGCCCAGTGAGAACGTGATTCACCAGCCTTTGGAAGGTGGCAGGTGCATTTTTCAAACCAAAGGGCATTACCACAAATTGATAATGCCCACCAGGGGTAGATAAAGCTGTCTTGGGCTTGGCATCCTCAGCTACCCTGATTTGCCAATACCCAGCTGTCAGGTCAAATGTACTTAAGTAGTTGGCAGAAGCCAATCTATCTATAAGTTCATCTGCCCTTGGTATTGGATGGGCGTCAGTCTTAGTGACTGCATTGAGACCCCTGTAGTCTACGCAGAACCTCATCTCTTTCTTACCTCCCGGGGTGTGAGGCTTCGGCACAAGAACTACGGGACTAGCCCAAGGGCTATCCGAGGGTTCAATGACTCCCAACTCCAACATTTTCTGCACTTCAGTTTTGATGCAGTCTCTAACGTGATCGGGCTGCCTGTAGATTTTACTCTTGACGGGCAAGCTGTCACCAGTGTCAACCTCATGGGTACACCAATTGGTCTGACTGGGTGTTAGAGAGAACATATGCCGGAAGGATTGAAGAACCTGTTTACAATCCCTCTGTTGATGTTCAGAGAGGCTGCCACAAAAGACAACACCGTCCACTGATCCATCATCAGGATTCTGAGTGAGCAGGTCTGGGAGAGGGTCACTCTCTTCCTCCTGTCCCTCATCTATGGCCATGAGCAAGCTCATGTCCTTCCTGTCGACATATGCTTTGAGCCTGTTGACATGGAGCACCCTGTGGGGGCTCCTGGGAGTTCCAAGGTCCACCAGGTAGGTGACCTCTCCCTTTTTCTCAAGAATGGTGTAGGGCCCAGACCATTTGTCTTTAAGTGCTGCTGGGGCCACTGGCTCCAACACCCACACCTTCTGTCCAGGCTGATAAACAGTCAGGACAGCCTTTTGGTCGTGCCAAGCTTTTTGGAGTTCTTGGCTGGCCTTAAAGTTTTCGGATGCCTTTTCCATGTACTCAGCCATCCGGGAGCGGAGGCCAAGCACATAGTCCACTATGCTGGTTGCAGGCTTTTTGAGAGATCTCTCCCATCCTTCCTTCACCAAACACAGGGGTCCTCTTACAGGATGTCCGTACAAAAGTTCAAAAGGGCTGTAGCCAACCCCCTTCTGTGGGACTTCTCTATAAGTGAATAAAAGGCAGGGAATCAGGACGTCCCATCTACGCCGGAGCTTTTCAGGTAGTCCATGAATCATCCCTTTTAGGGTCCTGTTGAATCTTTCAACAAGCCCATTGCATTGTGGGTGATAGGGTGTAGTGAACTTGTAGTTGACACCACATTCCTTCCACATAGCAGTCAAGTAGCTCGACATGAAGTTTGCACCTCTGTCAGAGACAACCTCCTTAGGGAAGCCCACTCTGGAGAACACTCCAACTAGGGCTCTTGCCACAACAGGTGCTGTCGTGGTCCTAAGGGGAATAGCTTCAGGATACCTGGTGGCATGATCCACTACCACCAGTATAAACTTGTGCCCTGATGCTGTTTGGGGTTCCATTGGACCGACAATGTCAATTCCCACTCTTTCAAAGGGCACCCCCACCACAGGCATTGGTATAAGGGGTGCCTTTGTTGTGCCACCTGACTTACCACTGGCTTGGCAAGTGACACAGGAGCGACAAAACTCCTTGGTATCCTCGTTCATGTGAGGCCAGTGAAAGTGTGAGACAAGCCTGTCCCAAGTCTTCGTCTGGCCTAAGTGTCCTGCTAAGGGAATCTCGTGGGCCAAGGTAAGAAGGAAACCACGCTGAGACAAGGGGATAACCAGCCTCCTGGTCATGCCAGGCTTGGGGTCTCTTGCCTCAGTGTACAGGAGTCCATCCTCCCAGTATACCTTGTGGGTACCTGTGGCGTTCCCAGCAGCCTCAGCAGCAGCCTGCTGTCTGAGGGGTTCAAGGGAAGGGCAGTCTAACTGGTCCTTCCCCAGGTCTTCTTGTGAGGGTCCCCCTGAGCCCAGAAACTCAACTTGATCAAGTTCGAGTTCTTTAGGTTCAGTTTCCCGCAATTTCTGGAGGTCAGCCTCCTCTGAGACTTGATCCTCGACCTGGGGCAAGGGGGAAGGCGCTGCCTTAACCCTACTGCTCTTCTTCTTGGGAGGTGTCTTGTCCATTGTTCCAGGATCCAGCACCTGTTCAGTGGGGCATGGTCTGACCTGTGACCTAGTCACAGCAAGCACATGTGCTGGCAAGCCTAACATTTCCATGTGAGTCCTCTGCTCCACTTCTGACCATTGTGATGACTCCAAATCATTGCCCAACAAACAATCCACTGGGAGGTCTGAACTAACAACAACCTTTTTCTGGCCATTTACCCCTCCCCAGGAGAAAGCAACAATCGCCATACTATGACTGGTAGTGACGTTGCTGGCATTGGTCACCAGGAAATCTGTACCTGGCATGATCTGTCCAGGGTCCACAAAGTTAGGTGTCACCATGGTGACACTGGCACAAGTGTCCCTATAGGCCTGAGCCATTCTTCCATTTATTAAAGGCGTCTGTCGGTATTTGCCCAAAGTATTGGGACTGACATCAGGGGACATATCCACATCCCCCGTACAGACAAGGACAGCCTGAGTGAGTGTGCCAACTAAGTTGTCACATCCCTCAGAACCCAAGGTTAACCCAACTAATCCCTTGGGAGGTGCACTACTACTGCTGGCTGTACTAGGGGGCACAGGTGCCTTAGGGGCTGCAGTAGCAGGAGTCTGCCCTCCTTTCTTGGTGCACTCACTAAACCAGTGAGTTTTACTTTTACAGTATTGGCACCACCTTTTTGATTGGCCTTCTTGATTCTTCTTTTTCTGGGAAGCCTGACCCCCACCCTCTTTGGGTTGTTGGGGACCTGTTGAAGACTTCTGGTCATTTTGTTCACCCTTAGAATCTTTACCCTTCTGGTCTGCTTTCTTCTGACCACCCTGGTTCTGGCCCTGGTTTTGCTTAACCCTTGTTCTGACCCATCTGTCTGCCTTCTTTCCCAATTCTTGGGGAGAGGTCAGATCCGAGTCGACAAGGTGCTGATGCAACAACTGGTTCTGACAATTGTTTAAAATCTGTTCTCGCATGATCAAATTATACAATCCTGTGTAATCAGTAACATTACTGCCCAGCAACCAGCCCTCCAAAGCCTTAGTGGCACAATCGACAAAATCAGACCAGTCCTGAGACTGAGTTTTCTGGGTATCCCTGAACAGCAACCTGTACTGCTCAGTGGTTAGGCCGAACCCATCAATCAGTGTGTTCTTCAGGACCTGGTAATTGTTAGCATCCTCCATTCTAGTAGTGAGGAGCTTATCTCTACCTTTACCTTCAAAGGAGAGCCACAAGATAGCTGCCCACTGACTCTGGGGGACACACTGTACAGTGCAGGCCCTCTCCAAAGCAGTAATCCATTTGTGGATATCGTCCCCTTGCTTAAAGGAGGGCACTATCTTACTCAGGTGCCTAGTGTCTAAACTCCTGTTTTCCCTTGGGGGAATGCTGCCACCAGTGGGGTTTGTCCCACTCAATTCTTGCTCTCTAGCAAAGGCGAGTCTTTCTTTGGCCAGGGCAAGTTCTTCCCTTTTAATCCTCAGATTGACTTCCCTCACTTTAGCTTCATATACTCTCCTCTGAGGGGATGTCATCCCTCTTTGAGAAGAGCCTCGAGAGCCATTGGTTCGAACGGATCTATTAGAGCCTCTAGACAGAGACCTAACTCATCCATTCCCAATGTTAAGCTGGCCCGAGAGGGGCCCCAGGGGTCTCCTAGTACCATTCTCGTGCCGGCTTAAGTTGTCCCTAGTTAGCTGGCTAACTACTACTGGACCTTTGTCTGCCTCGTCCTCAGATGGCTCTAGATCCTCATCCTCCTCTTCACCTTCTGCGGAGAGATGGATAAGGTCAGGGTCACCTAAGGTTCCCTCGAGGGGGGGCATATTCCCTTCTGGATGAGAAGGGTCCGTGTTACCAGCCCTCCTAGCATCATAAGTCTCTAAGAGACCAATCAGAAACGGAATGGTAGGGTTTGCACCCTGTTTTAGCTTCCGAGATGTACAGATCTGTCGCATCTCTTGGAAGCTAAGTGCAGCATATCTGGACATGACCTGTGGAGGGTCGACTGACACAAGGGGAGACTCAGAGTTTCCTCCTTTGTCTGACATGCTGCTTCTAGTGTGGTGTAAGTGATGCACCTACCTACACTATATGTTTACCTACTGATCCCTTGCTAAGAGTTGTAGCCAAGGTGTGCTAAGCCTTGAGGAGCTACAACAGCTGGTTCAGTAGAACTCAGAGTATTCTAAGCTAAGTTATATGTACCTGGAGTACTTATGCGATCTTTCACAAGATATTCTTAGGATACGCGTGGTAAAACAACAGCAAGATCAAATCCCAACCGCTGCCACCAATGTGAGAAGTTGGCCTGATATGCAGTGCTCACTATTCTAGTGATCACTATGCATCAGTCCAAACGACCCTTATGGTGATTGGTTGTAAGTCAACCTTAGACCAGCTATCCTAGTAGCGTGGATACGAGCAGTCTTCAGGCTAAACTCTAGAGGGCGTGTTAAGCCAGCTGTTATACCATCACATACCCCTTGAACACCAAGTAAAGGACACCACACAAGTGTTATGAAAATAAACAGTGTATTTATTTAAAGTCACAACAGCCCTGTACTCTTTATGAGGCCAGGGTACTAAGCACACAACAAAACTCTTAGGAAAATACTTCAAGTGCACAATCTACACAAATGCCCGAGGGCACGGAAAGTTTAGTGTTCTCGGGCGAACCCGATAAGGTAAGTCGGAAGCGACAGTGACTCTGGACCCTTAGATAAGGAGGCTATGCGGGCACCGAAATGCCGAAGTTACCTAGCCCAGGGGCTGCGGCTGCATAAGTCTTGTCAGACGTCGGGAGACCTCGCTGACAAACCAGGATCCGGAAGGAAGGAGTTGCTGGCCGGCGACCAGTGGAGATAGTTCGTAGAGATCCAAGCCTGGATCAGAGATGGATGACACCTGAAAGCAGAGGGGACCAAGTTCGTAACTACTAGCCAGTAGTCGGAGGGTACCAGGAGGGCACCGGATGATCGTCACCTCGACCAGGTGAGTGGGCGACACTAGGCTCTGCAGTCTCACGGACCAGGAGGCGTTGTCGGCGACCAGGATGGAGGTGCGATCTGTCCCACGAAGGTTGGTGCTGTCGGCGTCGCTGGGCCCAGGAATGGGGCAACAAGCCTTGGCAAATTCAGGGCCACGTGGTGGACCTAAAATGGCATCTTGAGTGGACCAGGAGGGTCCGGGGTGCTCCTCTCTCAGAAGGGAGCAAAGGCCAGTCTGGAGCAACCAGACCAGCAGCGTTGTTGTCGGGCGTCGTCGAGAAGGCCACAAGCCAGCGGGCTAGTAGCCAGACAACGTGATGAGTAGCAAAAAGCAGAAGGGCCCCACGCAGATCGTGGAGAAGCTGGGAGGCTGCACTTCGGTGCTGGAGCTGCTCAGGGTCGGGGCTTCTCGGACCCCAGAGCACTCACCAGAGGATCCCTCGGTGGTCGTGCTGGTTTAGAAATCGTGCAGGTTCTGATGATGGCCGGTCCCTCGAGGTCTCGTTGCACCCACGGTTCTCAGCTGAGCTGACGATGTGGGTAGAGGTCAGAGGTGCCAGGGAAGCCGGTTCTCGTCGAGCTGGGCAGTCGGATTGCTGAGGAAGGACGTGCAGCAAACCGCAGAGTTCTTAGATGGTGCCTGCGGATGCAGGGTGACTACTCCTTAGTCACAAGGGATAAATCTTGAGAAGAAGTCTTGATTTCCTTTCGTAGAAAGTAGTTTCAGGATTCAAAGATGATCTAATTTGGAAGGGTCCCCGCTCCTGCCTTTATCCTAAAGAAAGGGGTGGGTACGCGACTAGGTCCTGCCCTAGGGGTGGGACCAGGAAGGGGGGTGGTTACACCCCTCTCCCATGCCGGACTTTCCCCAGGTCAGGGGCTGGGGTGCCCCTGGAACTGGTTCTAGCCGGCAGATGCGTAGTGAGCACCGGGGTGCCACTCCGCAGTCACCTTCCTGTAAAGCCCTGCCTACCCAGGATACACAAAACCCTGTCTGGGATGGTGCGAGCACCGCCCCGGACAGGAAACTCTTTGTCCAAGCTCTCCTCGCTGGAAGGACTCCCAGCAGCAGGAGGTCAGACTCGTGTCTGTGGTGGCAGCATCCATTTTGTGGAGCTGAGGCTTCAGTTAACTTTAACCGGGGTTCACAGTTACGTACATGTCGTGTCCCTCTAGAAGGGTGGAATGCTAACCCCGTCGCCAGCATTGGTGAGGGGTCAGTATCCCGATTCGTATGACACCTTACTCGACATGTCTTGATAACGCGATACCGAAGTTATCAATATGGTACGCGTTATCATGGAACAGCCATTGGGTCTTGGTTCCGCAAGCTGCAACCGGGCTCGGCTCGTGCCAGAGCCCAATTCACACGATTGCACGCACTCTGCCTTCAGGATTGTCAAGGCCTGCCATAGGAGTGGCTGATAGGAATCGGGTGTCCATTTGAGGGTTAGATATAGGTATACTATATCTAAAGCAAAGGGCGAGTACGCCACGTTGCCCCAGCTGTCGCGCAGCCAGTTGTGTCAGATTTAGATGGCCATCCAGGGGTGGCATATTACATGCTTCAGCCCCTGGTAGGCCCTGGTTACACCGATGCCCTGAGTTACAGGGTCTGACAAGGTGGCCCAGTTCCAATTGGGTAATGCACCTAAGGTACACATATCAATTTAGCGAGAGAACAGCTAGGCTGTGGGTCTGATTGGCAGGCCCACAGCCAGAGAAAGTCGTAAACCAGTGAAACAAAAGCAAAAAATCTGGGTGATCATAGGATTGCAGACCCTACTCTCCTACACCCCCCGCCTTCCAAAAGCTCAAACTTGTGTCTGTCTCCTCCCATGGGGAATTGGTGTTGGGAGGGGGTGGCGGGCATCCCGGCCATACATGCATGAAATGCAATTTTTAAACCTAGTAGCTTGCCTGTTAATTTAAATTGCTTTTTTGAAACAATTGCTAACTATCCCTGCTTTGTAAACCATAAAAAAACACCTCCCACCTTTTTCAGTTGACACTCTTTAAAAACGGGGACATGAGCTTTCTTGAAATGTACTCGGACAGCTGGTTAAAAACGGAGACCGTCCTGACGAAACGGGGACGCCTGGTCACCCTAATCCGGGGTCCATACAGGGTACAGCTGCTGTTAATGCCGTCCCTGTTTAAATGTTCTTAACGCCCCTCCTTTGCACTTTCATTGCGCTGACACGCCCATGAACAGATGCATGCTGGTACCTGTAGTCCGTGTGGGCGGCTGAAATAATCCAGTGACGCTCAAAACACCCAGTGGTCTCCCCAAAATGATGAATCCGGGCCACACACCATCTCGAGTGCGCGAAAGCTCGAAAGACGTATTTGCATGCATTAAGCCTGTCATTATGTATTATGCTCCTGTGAAGAGTTTCTATATTTAGACACACCATTGCGCAAGTCTGCTCCGAATGGAAGTTTTGTGTTTTCATTGTGAGATCTTTGGTGTCTCTTACATATGAATTTGAGTTGCTGACAAAAGGGGGAAAAAAATAATCCAACTTGAACATGAGGTCAAGCAACCTCTGAATCCTGAGATTTCGGAGGTCGCCTTTAATTTTTGAGACTGGAATCACTATTCATACAGTGAAGGGTTGAGGGAAAATTATATTCTACAATTCATTCCTTCTTCTTGGTTTAGCATTTCTGTTGGTGGGAAGGAGTATACTTTATGTTCGCAAATAGAATTCACCAGGGAGCATCATTGGAACCAGAGAGGCAGTGACAAGTCCCACATCAGCAGAACGGAAGGCAGCCTGCTTGTCATGCAGGAAGTATTCCTCATCTTCTTTGTCCAAGACTGAATGCCACCTGTGGCCAGCTGTGGTAGCCACAATTGTTTTCCTTGCTCGTGAGTTAATCTGCTTGTGGTTGAGAATGTTAGGTTGAGACTTTGGGGAAAGGGGTATAGTGATAAAGAAAGTCAGCGATGCCAGTAAGCTCCAGATTACTTTTCTTGCACCTCCTCTTCAAAGAACATTTTCCTGTGATGGTGGATTTGTTTAGAGTTATTTTTTTTCCTAACCAAGATGGTCATCTACCTAGTTTTTGCTACCAGAGCTTCCTGGTTCAAGATGGCATTCAACCATTTTCCTGTCCAATGCATTTTTTGCTTATTTTTTCCACAGTTGTTTTTCCTTGGTGGAGTTTTCATCCTGGAAGATAATGCTGGAATATTTGTTTGCTCTTTATGAGTGTTGTTCTGGTATCTAGCTTCACAACTCTCGAAAGCTCTTCATCTGCAATGAAAAAAATATACATATCGCTGGGGTTGTATTTTTCTGCCTTTCGTAACTATTTGTTTCTTACTGAGTCCCTCTGAAGAAGAGACAGGCCACATTTAATGTGTATGTAAATGCAGGAAGACCCTGTGGTTTCTGGGAGGAGTCATCCTAAACATGAAAGCCACTTTCCTTAATTCACTTATATAACTCTGTGAATTGTTCACCAATCCCCTTAAAGATTTTCTCGGTCTACGAGTAAAGTGTTCCGGCTCTCAATAAATCTCCTGTATCCATGGAACATTGACACCAGAATGCCTATTACACTCAATTGCTGAATAACACAATGTATTTTTAAATGTATTTTTACATTTGATTTATGATTATTTCCCATTTTTTTTTCTACATGTTCCATGAAAATTCTTGCTCCATTTTTAGGTCGAGGCTACCGTCCCACTGCGAAGCAGTGGGGGGGCGGAGCCGAAGACTTATTGACTTCAACAGTGTGCTTTATCCTGCCTCTCTCTTCCATTGGCTAGCTTCGTAAATAAAAGCTAGCCATTGGAAGAGATGTGTGTCATTTACTATTTTCCCCGCCTTGATGCGATCCGTGGGCGTTTCTGTCTCTTTTTTTAAGTCCCGCCCCCACACCCTCACTCTCGCCGAGGTCCCATACTCTTTTCCCCGGCTTGATGCGATCCGTGGGCGTTGCTTCTGTGTCTGTGCCTGTCACTCGCCTTCAGCTCTTTCTGGAGCTGCTCGGCTCCGCTCACCCCCCACCCCCCTTCCCTCTGCCCGCAGCCCTCTTCCGTCCTGCTCTCGCCGCCTCTGCCCACAGCCCTCCTCCGTCCTGCTCTCGCCCCCTCTGCCTGCAGCCCTCCTCCGTTGTCTGAGGGTACAGCTCTGGACAGGAAACGTGATGATTGGCCGGAGTTTCGTGCAGGTGGGGAGAGGGAGCACTGCAGACTGGAGCTCAGCCGAGGCTTTTAGTGCTTATGATATATGATACTAATATTCCAGGTGTATTAGTGAAGCTTGTTATTCTGCAGTACTCCAATCGAGCGGTGCCAGCCCTTGCTGCCTCGTGTTTCTTCAGAAGCAGACGGGCTCCCTGGTCAGGATGATTAAAGGGGCACTTCTCAGACCTGCTCCCTCTGATTTATGATTAAAAAAAACACGCACGTTTTCCTACTCCATCACACGCTGAGGCCTGCGGTTAGGGGATGAATCTGTGATGGGTGACGGAAGGGGACAGACACATAAAAGCACCAATAACAGCGCTTCCCACCCAAGACCACCGACAAGCTGGCAATACAGAAAAATAAATGATGGACATATATTTTAATGTGGCAGTTTCCATTGTAAACGCAAGAGGCACACATCTACCACCAGTGTACACGACTCCCAGGGCCTGTAAGCCACAGGAGGGTTTTGTGAAGTTAAACGCTCGCTGCTGAAACATGCGGCAACTCCTACCCAGCCTCCCATCCTCTCAAAACTGTTAAATTGAGCAAAACTACATTGGCCAAAATCAATACTTGCTTTTTATAGCGCTGAGAAACGGCAGACGTGCGGTGTGACGCACTATCGACAAAACATTCCATTATTATTTAAAAATAGGATACACTGGATCCTTGGGCGCACTTTGAAAAGAGGATTGTAAAAATGCGCCTGAGATTTTACATTAAATGTGATGTTTTGCCAGAACCGGGTGACTCGTAACTTATCTTTGGAAAGGTCCATAACTAGGCTGTCCCAGTACACATTTTGACGTCTGTGCATTTCTTGTACCCTGCGTTTGTTTAACGTTGGGGTGGGTGACGGTACTTGTTTTTACTGCTCTTGTCATTGGATGTTTGTGGATAGGCCGCATCACCTCACACTGCCCCCACCCTCAAGCTCGACCTCTGTTGAATCTCTTCAGGCCCACATCCCCGACAAACAGGGCGAAGGTGGTCTCTTGTTATTAGTGAATGTTGAGACAAGCCTGATTTTCCCTAGCCAAGTCATGCTCAAATGGGACGACCATTAGGGCATTAATTCTAGATTTGCATATATTCCCTCTAGATAACTGTATGCCCCTTCAGTGGCTATGTGCACCCCGTTGCTTCTGCTTGCGTTGCACCACCCCCCTCTATATAATAGCATAGATATTAAAGGAGTACCATGCCATTGCCGACTGTCACCTCTATCTCCAGCGGGCCAGCCTGCCCCACCTCGACTCTCGCCTGGGGAGTGGGGAAGGGGGGGCCCTCCCACAAAATGAGCCCTCGCCCCGCTCAAGATAACACTCGCCCCGGGTGCTGCACCACAGACACACTCACTCTCCACCTCTGGGTGTCAACATACGGGCAATACTCACGCGTTTATTCGGTCTCTGGAGCACTCCTGAGTAACATGTGGCATGGGGGCTTATTTACAAGCCCCTTGCGCCGCCAGTGCGTCACTTTTAACATGGAAAAAAGTGACGGACGGGCGGTGCAAGAGGCTTGTAAATAAGCCCTGTAATATTTTGATTGTTTTGATTTTATTTTATTAAATGCGATTTTTTATAGCGCGAACATTACCCGAAGGTGTCAGAGTGCTTTACAAAAGAACCAGTTCCGAAACATAAGGACTTAGGATTACATGAGTTACATAAAAGATGCAAACAGGAAAACAACTTGCAAATGTACAAGTTGTAAAGTCACACAGGGAAGAGATACAAATAGAAAAAAATGCAAATGTACAAGTTGTAAAGTCACTCAAGGAAGAGATACAAATGGATAAACTCTAAGAATCACAAGAATGGTAGTGAGTACAAAGGTCTACTACATATAATAGTGGTTGGAGTTATCTGTATATACATATAAATACAAATAGGTGCATGGTGCATCTCCTTCTTTTATTCGTATTTTATTAATTTTATTGGAGAATCGGAAATGTATTGTATATGTATTCTTTTATGGTGATTAATTTGCCGAATAAAGATATTTTAACATATACAAATAGTAGATTTTGTGTTTGTGTGGCTGTGTTTTTGATTGTGTCTGCATGCATGTGGGCTTATGAGCGTGACTTTGTGGTTGTGCCCGTGTGTTTGTGTGTCTGTCTCTTTGTATGGGTTTGTGGGTATTTGTGTCTGACTGTGTTTGTGTGCGTCTCTCTGTGTCGATATTTCTGTTAAAGGGAATGTGTCAATGTGTTTTTGGTGTCTTTTGCGCGTCTGTCTCACTTTGTGCTCTGTGTATCCGTGTCTGTTTGTGTGCCCCATAACCATGTTTCTGTTTCAAGTGGGCTGAGTTTTACCCTTCAACAAAATAGCTACAAGAACGCACAGTGCGCTAAAGTAACATCTTTAACTACAGACGCGCACTAAAGACCAGATCAACACCGAGGAAAACAATTGCCCCTTGCCCTTAATAGTCTCGTAACTTTATTTGGTATAAAAATAAAAGTCTTCGACTAGACACGACATTTAATGTAGGGTTAGGCAAAACTAGCAGAATTTCACTCTGTGGAATTCCACAAAATTACAGAAAAAACCTCTGCAAGATTTTGTGGAATTCCACCAATGGGCGTAAAATATGAAGCTTGTGCTGCAATTCGGTGGCGGTAGCACCAGCTGTGCTAAAACGCAGTATAAACGGCCCCATGTGTTGCGCAAGAGTATGCAGCCATTCGAATCGATTTCTCAGCCGCTCGAGTGGAAAATCTACTCGGCTTCAACAAATCTACTCGAACTAGGCTTCTGACCACAGTTGTTTGTGAACTCTGTCAACCACCGGCGTTATAAAATCGCGCGAGGAGATGTCAAATCGCGTTAGCCATACGCATATTGTGGAGCATCCCAGGTGAAAAATTCCGCCACACAGCGATTGGCGAAATTTGCCGAGAAAACTGTGTTAAAGAGTAACAAAGTGGCGAAAATTCTGCCAATTTCGCGGGTGGAACTGAAGCATTCTGATCATCCCTAATTTAATGGTAGCATATTTTGCGTTCAGCAACACTGTGTGATTTGCAGAGGGGTGTTTAGCAGCCAATTAAGGTCTTCAGGGGTTAAATTCTTATGTTTATCACTTACACTTCATAAAGATGTGTTCACTATGTTGTAACATTTTAGAGGTGACAAACCTCCCCAGAAGCAGAATGCACGACAAATACATATATATATATACACACACACAAAATGCATGGAATGTTCTACCATTTTGTATGGGTATTTGGAAAATAATAAAATCATTTTTATAGTGTATCTCCTGCTGGTTACATGACTGCATCCTAAATAATTTTAGGAGGTTGAAGTGAATAGGAACCGAGTACCAGTACTTTTATTATGAACTATCAGAGAGTCACAAGACTTTTCACAACGAGAAAAGGGGTACTTTTCAAAAATAGCTATTTTATTCCACTTCTGTACACTCTTTGGGGGTCGTTGTTTCACTGATACTCTTGCAGAGATGGTGAGTAGGGTGGATCAAAGGGGTCACGTGTGCCAATGACAGAGGAGGCAATGAGGACAGATGGAGGGGGCGCTGACTTTGCCCTCCTAGCACCCCTCCAATGGCCTTCCAACTTCTTGGAGCTGGAACACCAACTATACTCCTCCCCCTGTGCAACCACCAGTCCTATCACCCTTCGTGCTGAATTTCGGCCCCTGTAGACAAGTGGGCGCGGAAATGCGAGAACACTTCCATGCTGGTGCCCACGTGGGCACATACTCTCTACCAGCCAACCTCAGCGAAAGCCACCGGAATCAACTGCATGCTGGCCACAAAGCGCTGCGACTGTCCGTCTTGAAGCGCAGCACTAGGCGCTCTAGCCTGAGTACAATCGTGAGATTCTGGGCAAATCTCTTTGCCTCGATGCCTTACAGCATAAAAGTGTTGTATGTATATATGCAAAAATTCGCTGTAGATTCTGTGGTGTGGTGCTGTTCCAAGTATGTTCCCCATGCCCCACCCACCCCTCCATCCTGTGGACATCACAGAGGCCAGGCCTCGAGGTGCGTCCGCTGCAGGAATAGTGAGTGTCATCTGAGGAGATATAGCGCCTTGTGAAGGACGCGCGACTCGGTGAACCGAAACACACAGCACGACGGCGCTGGATTCCTATAGAGAGGCGTGTAGAGGTTGGTGACCGCAGTGGTAATACAGCATCACATGCGGCATTTCATCCGCCCTGAGACAGAACCATAGGACTATAGTGGGGAGGAGGCAGGGGTTTTTATAGCCCCCAAAGCTGTGACAAGCTGCACATATACACCGTAATATGGTAGTGATAATAGAGGTAGCCACGGAGGAAAGGGGGCTGCACAGCCTATAGCACGCCGAAGCCGTACCAAAGTGCGTCTGGGCGCTGCAGAAACATGTCTAGCAGAAGCAGTGATGCTAGGTGAGTTTTGATACTAGGGGGTAGCAGTAACAAAGCATCAGAAGGAACATAACAGTCTTCAGAACCATGGTGGAAAGGAGACTAAACTTCTCAGAGCACCTCGAAGTCAGGCCACAGTGAGCATGGGCGCTGTAGAGACATCTGTAGCACAAGTAGTGATACTGGGGTTAGCAAGATCAAACCATCAGAAGGAGCATTTCAACCTCCCTCAGTACACAGTATGAACGGGTGGTCTTTCAATTGCGCCCCGAAGTAGTCCCAAAAGTGAGTATGTGCGCTCTGGAAACCTCTCTGACATAAAGAAGCAGTAGTGGTAGTGATAGCAGTGGTAGAAGTAACATCAGGTAGCAATAGTAGTTATAGCACTGATAGTAAGAAAAGCAACAATACTAGTGTAAGTAGAGTTGATTTCAGCAATACTGGTTGTGGTAATAGCAGTAGTACTGATAATCAGGGCTAGAGTCGGGGTACCACGTGGGTGGACGGCGTCCCCCAACTTATTTTACCTGGGGGACGCCATCCCCCCTGCCACACAGCTGGACTTCAGTCTTTGGCCTCTCTGGGACGAGGAGCTAGGCACCTTTCGTGACGTCACTTCCTGTGGTGACGTCACGTTCGGTGACTGCGTCCCCCCACTTGTTTTTTTACGACTTGTGCCCTGCTGATAATAATAGAATCATAGTGACAGTAATTATACTACTTTCCTGCTGGTCACAGGACGTTTTCCCGGACACGGCTCCCCGAATGCTCACAGCTAATACCGCTTGAAGTACACTTTATCACGTATAATCATAGGACAACGCTCTACCATGAGCTTCACCTATGCGCCCTAGGATTCGTTTTTAGGTCTCGGACTTGAAGGCTGCCCTTGCGCAGTCTCGTCTGAGACTTTATGTTTACAGTATGGGGGCTTAAACCCACCCCTCTTCTCCATTTGCTGGCCTCGTAAATGCTGTCCAGCCATTGAAGGAGAGGGGCGTCACTCTGTTTAAGCCCCGCCCGTTTCGGATTGAGGGGCGTGTTTTTTTGCAGTTTTCTCCCTGTGACGTCATCCGTCACTAAAAAAACACACCCCCCAGTCTGAAAAGGACAGGGCTTGGATAAAATAAGCAGGTAAAAATAAACTCTGTACTTGAACAAGAGCCCAAAAGCAGTTAATTATATCCCGGTCTCGCCGACCCCCGCTCTCGCCTCCCCTCTTCCCTCTGCCGCAGCTCTCATCCGTCCCCGGCGAGTTTGTTATACTGCTTCAAAGCCTTTATGTCTCACCCCTCAACACGACACTGTGTGCGCATAAAGGGCAGGGCTGGGCACACACAGGAGAGGGCATCTGGCAGCGCCGCCTCGCACGGGCCCAGCCCGAGGAGAGTGGGAGGCAGAGAGGGGAAGCGCAGTGGGAAGCACTTCAGGAGATGCCCAATACGGTGGTAAACTTTGCACGGAGCCATCTGGCCAAAGGTGAGGAGGAGGGGGGCACAGGTACCGCTGCGGTGGAGAACGCGACTCCTCCGCGGCATGTGCCAATTTGGATGACAGCCCCCTTTCCTCAATTCTTCAATTGAAACACTGAACTAAATAACCACTTTAAATCAACCATTATCCTTTCTACTCCGCAGCCATCATCACTGTCCTCTCCCTGTACCTGGTCATCGGCTATGGCGCCTCCTTGCTCTGCTCGTTGGGCTTGCTCCCCTGCCCCCTCGCTGTGCTTGCTCCCCTGCCCCCTCGCTGTGCTTGCTCCCCTGCCCCCTCACTGTGCTTGCTCCTCTGCCCCCTCGCTGTGCTTGCTCCCCTGCCCCCTCGCTATGCTTGCTCCCCTGCCTCCTCGCTATGCTTGCTCCCCTGCCTCCTCGCTGTGCTTGCTCCCCTGCCCCCTCGCTGTGCTTGCCCCCCTGCCCCCTTGCTGTGCTTGCTCTCCTGCCCCCTTGCTGTGCTTGCTCCCCTACCCCCTGGCTGTGCTTGCTCTCGTGCCCCCTCGCTGTGCTTGCCCTCCTGCCCCCTCGCTGTGCTTGCTCTCCTGCCCCCTGGCTGTGCTTGCTCCCCTGCCCCTGGCTGTGCTTGCTCCCTTGCCCCCTGTTCCCTCGTTGTGAGCTTTTTTTCTGCCCTCTGTTCCCTGTGTGTGGCTCTGTGTGTGCGGCTCTGTGTGTGCGGCTGTGTGTGTGGGGGGCTCTGTGTGTGTGTGGGGCTCTGTGTGTGTGTGGGGCTCTGTGTGCATGGGGGGCTCTGTGTGTGTAGGGGCTCTGTGTGTGTGTGGGGGGGCTCTGTGTGTGTGGGGGCGGGGGCTCTGTGTGTGTGTGTGGGGGGGCTCTGTGTGTGTGTGTGGGGGGCTCTGTGTGTGTGTGTGGGTGTCTCTGTGTGGGTGTCTGTGTGTGTGGGTGTCTGTGTGTGTGGGTGTCTCTGTGTGAGTGGGGGTGTCTGTGTGTGGGTGGCTCTGTGTGTGTGTGTGGGTGGCTCTGTGTGGGTGGCTCTATGTGAATGACTCTGTGTGGGTGGCTCTGTATGTGTGTGTGTGTGGCTCTGTGTGGGTGCAAATGCAATAGGTCTCGCATTTGCGAGCGATTAAGCTATTGGCATGCCATTTATTTATGTTTTAAAAAAAAACATAAATAAAAATGTCATGAGCAATGCCAATAGCTCTAACTTTAATGCTTTCAGGGAGGTGGGAGCGCACCAGACACGCCCCAACGAAATTACCTTTAGCATGATGGTTCATGTAGTTCATTACTTCTCGCTCAGTTTAATTCAAAGTGTTCATAGCCAGTGCTGTATTATTAGTTTCAATTCGTATCCCTAGACACGTGTTTCATGATTCCTCAATCGTCAGTAGGGAAAAAAAGCAAAGTTCATAGGTTGCAGGGCATGCTGCCTTATCTCTCAGGACCAGTTCCACTCACAGCATTGTGTGTGTGGGTGGCTCTGTGTGGGTGGCTCTATGTGAATGACTCTGTGTGGGTGGCTCTGTATGTGTGTGTGGGTGGCTTTGTGTGTGTGGCTCTGTGTGGGTGCAAATGCAATAGGTCTCGCATTTGCGAGCGATTAAGCTATTGGCATGCCATTTATTTATGTTTTAAAAAAAAAAATAATAATAATAATGTCATGAGCAATGCCAATAGCTCTAACTTTAAGAATGCCGAGACCATTGCATTGTAAATGCTTGTTGTTTTTGGAAATCCTATTTTATTTGGGTTTCTGTACATCTTTAACAAAAATTCAAACTCATGTGTACTTCCAATTATTATCAAATGTATTCCCTGTCATTTTTTGTGAAACCCCAAAGCATTTTCCACTGCCTCACTTCTTCATTAGAAAAATATTCCTGAAACAGAAAATTGCGAGTGAAGCATAACCAACAATTCAGATTACAGTGTCCTACATTTTGTTTTATTGTTTAAAAACATCTTCTAGTCCGAAATAGATTTATATTTTTATTTTTGTAATCATGTACTGGGAGTAGTCACCCTTTCTTCAGGAAATCACAAAGTACTCAAGAGATATTGTCACTGAATCCTGCTCTTAAAAGCTATCCCTCTCTATCGTCCCTCCATGATCAATGCGTCTATTGCAAGTGGTCTGCCAAGTTGGCAGGACATGGCGGTGGTGTGAGTGTGGAATAATCCACTGAGGCAGGGCACATCTTGGTTTGTTCACCCCCTTGGTGTTTGTACTCTGAGATCTTGGGCATGCGAGCCTTGCAGAAGAGTTTCACAATATCTCCCCAACTACTACAGTCCAGATAACTCGATCAACAACTCAAGGGCAACAGTTATGTTCTTACACCAGAGTCAGGCACCGAGATTGTGACTCCTGTGGGTGCCAGAGTGAGTCCTTTAACTGAGTCTATATCGTCTTTGCTCCATGAGATCTTTGAGATTCAGGGATCTGCTGTGGGTCAGGGATGGCAGTGCCAAACAATTGTTATTTCCTTATGTGTTCCTCTCGACTGGATTTCATCCAAAGAGTTCGTGTTAAGTGTGGTTTCTTGACTAAAGTAAGGCAAAAGAAGATCTAATATGAGCCTTTTGTCTTTCCATCAGGACCAGTGAACCCATAGGGAGGGAGGTGTATGTGGGTATCAACGATGTATTGCAATTAGGCGCATCAAACAAGGTAGTGCCACAGGGGAAGTGCATTTTTTCATGAGATACTGATAATTCTTGCACTGTTCCTAATTGTCATCAAATGCAAGACGGTTTCTCAGTACAAGATCCAGGTCACAGTATTGGGATAGCTCAAAGAAATGCCAGCAACAAGTGCACGCACATTTAACAGAAATCCACCAACACTGTAAATCACTTCATGGCGGTTACTCCCCTCCCGCCAGTAGCACATGACATGGGTACACTATCAGCGGTCAACAGGAGAGCTCCTTCTCAAATACCACCAATCTAGAGGGTGGTTCCTTCCCATGTGCTAGTAATTGTACCTGATTGGATAACCAGAGGTCTGCACATGGCCGCACTTCAGCTGTCCAGGTTGCTGTATTCCTTGTTCTCATTACGCCTGATTACCTGAATAGGGCTGTGTTCCTAAACACATTTCTGGTTTACAGACTCCATTTTCTCAAATGACTTTTATAAGTGTGCCTAATTGTGCCAAGTATGACGTGCATCTAACTTTATTTGAATAAGTAATCGAACAGAATTTTCAATAATCTGCTAAACTGTGATTTATTATGTACACACTATTTTGTGACTTAATGGCCTGATTCCATGAAATCCAATACATACAACATCCTGGATGCGGTGTTCAGCCAGCTATGATGTAATCATGGCTGCTGTTGTGCATAATGGGCATTATGACTCACGCTGCTGATTTAAATGTCTTCTTTCGCATAATATCTTTAACTCATTTGAATGTCCTTTGTTGTTGTTCGCCCAGCTCACTAAAGATTAATTTGAAGTTCTATTTAACAGTACATAGAACGAGACACTAATATATATCATAAACACAATAATAACATAAGGTTATCTTGTAACATATGCTTACGAGTTTGGTACTGCAATATATTAAAAAACAATCATTTAGGGACATAAAAAATTATAAACTGCGTTCTCAACTGCCGATAGTACCTGGTGCCATGGAGACTTAATCCCTAAATCTATACTGGAGGGTTTGCTAGGAGAGTCTTACAACCTCCTGGCTAAGACTACATGTCCTCAACTGGTACCCTATCCCACTGTCATTTTAAAGTTTTGTCTATTGAGTACTTCAGCATTGTTAGCCTGGTGTAATAAAAAATTCATAAATAAAAAATACACACGCACGCACGTGCGCACGCTCACACAGGTAAACTGCGGTTATGGGTATAAACTAAAACCAAAAAAACCACCGAAATTTGCATATTAGTGTTGAAACCACGATGAAGACTCTAATCCTTTTCCCTTAATTGTCCTAACCAAAAACTCATATTTGTTCTGTAAAAGAGAAAGACAGATTGTGAATACATTCAAAATGATGTATGTGTACATTAAAACCGTGTTTATGTCAAAATAAGCACTCGTTAGAATAAAAGGAGTTCTTAAGCCTACTGCTAATTCTTCCCTTTGCATTTAAATCATTTGGGTCGTGCGTATCCAAATTATATATGCACACTCCATTGTCCTTCATATTTTTTTCTCTGTCTCCACCTCTTATATCATTTTGGATCTGTCCTGTTCCTAAAAAGCTATACTTTTTGGTCTCCAGTTTTTGGATAAAATGACAAGCCAAAGGATATGTTTTATCATGTTCTAATAAATACCTTATTTCACAAGGATGTACAGTCAATGTATCTTTTAGGGAAAGAACATTCAATTAAAAAGAACTGTACACTCAGATTCGCCAGAAATTGATATTTTCAGATCATGTTTGGCAGTTTGGCCTGGACCCTCCTTCAGCACGGTTGCTCCCCCACGCTCCAGCCTGGTATCGTTTAACCTCCTAGCGCTGCATTGTCTCAGATAACCTTTCTTTGTACAGCGCTACACGATCGCTTCATAGCGCTGCACTGCTGAGATTAACTTAACTTAATTATTTAATTAATTGGGCTGCTCTGTGTATCTGACTCATTTAATCAGCGCCGCACTGTCGCTCTTATTTAATTTTTAACGCGACGTCGCTGAGGCAGTTATTTTGCATTTAAACTTTACTCAGCTGCTACTGCGTGTAAGGCTCTCGCCTTTGACCCTCCATTTTGCGTTGTTGTTGTTGTTGCCGCCCCTCCTCCCGCCACCGCCTCCCAGCTGCTGACCCTCCCACCCACGATTAGAACCCTTCCTCGCTCCCGAGACCACTGTGACCGCCTGGACCCTCCTTCAGCACGGTTGCTCCCCCACGCTCCAGCCTGGTATCGTTTAACCTCCTAGCGCTGCATTGTCTCAGATAACCTTTCTTTGTACAGCGCTACACGATCGCTTCATAGCGCTGCACTGCTGAGATTAACTTAACTTAATTATTTAATTAATTGGGCTGCTCTGTGTATCTGACTCATTTAATCAGCGCCGCACTGTCGCTCTTATTTAATTTTTAACGCGACGTCGCTGAGGCAGTTATTTTGCATTTAAACTTTACTCAGCTGCTACTGCGTGTAAGGCTCTCGCCTTTGACCCTCCATTTTGCGTTGTTGTTGTTGTTGCCGCCCCTCCTCCCGCCACCGCCTCCCAGCTGCTGACCCTCCCACCCACGATTAGAACCCTTCCTCGCTCCCGAGACCACTGTGACCGCCTGGACCCTCCTTCAGCACGGTTGCTCCCCCACGCTCCAGCCTGGTATCGTTTAACCTCCTAGCGCTGCATTGTCTCAGATAACCTTTCTTTGTACAGCGCTACACGATCGCTTCATAGCGCTGCACTGCTGAGATTAACTTAACTTAATTATTTAATTAATTGGGCTGCTCTGTGTATCTGACTCATTTAATCAGCGCCGCACTGTCGCTCTTATTTAATTTTTAACGCGACGTCGCTGAGGCAGTGTAATGGCTGGATTTTCTGTTTAGATGGGATCAGCCCCCAGGGGCCCCTGTGACCCAGCCAAAACGTACTCAACCTCCCTTCTTAGATCGTATTCACAATAAGTAGATATACAGATAAATATACAAGTTGCACCTAAGAATGGGGAATGACTATATACATATACAGACTTTCTACAATATCTTATTCACATCAGTTGGCCTCGCGGTCACCCCGACCCAGACCGTTCTACCCTAGGGCAGATCTGACACACAATCTGGTGCGTCTACACACGGGCCTGCAGAACCCAATGCTCCCTTTTCCAAACCGTTCGCGATCCTGCGAAACATACACACTAGTTCAACCACCTAGTGCTCTCATTAGCTCAAGCCACAATCCTGTGGGTATAAACACTGGTTTGACCCCCCAGTGCTCTCATTAACGCCGCGTGTCAAACGACGACCACATTCCTATGAACACCTATACATATATATATATATATTGGGATATTATCTCCGCGGTCTACTCGGAATGAAACTACAATAATGACTTTGGATATGGATTCAGATTGTATAGTGTACTCCGTGCTTACGACATCAAAGGTCCACTCACTCCCTCTTTGTTTGATAACTATTCGTCTGATCGGGATTTCTCATCCGTTCGTCTAAACAGTGCTCAACTAGGAGCATCATTTACCAAGATTGAACACAAGAACCAGGTACACGATAATTCTATATGAATTAGGGCATTTATTAACCATAAACATAAATCACATTACTATGCAGCATTACATTTACACAAGAAATAAAAGAGAAAGATTAGGGTGCACGCACTATAAGGATTGGTCGGACTTCACCTGGTTAATGGGAAATCGGGACTCGGCAGTCATCTAGGCTCCTGTCTCGTCTCTGGGTCCTGGCTCGCCTTGCAGTCACCCTCAGCCGTCACAAGTACACGTCTGCACCGCTAGGCTCAACCTCGTCTGCTCTCCCTCAGGACCTTGGAACCTTGCTGTTTATTAACTACCGTCTCTCTCTCTCTGTATTTAGTGCGCTCCGCGCCACTTCTCGTTCAGTCTATCTCAGAGAGTTTCGGTCTTAAATCTTTCTCCGACTTCAAAGATGGCGACTCGTCCACCATGAAAGTGAATAATGGCAGAGATGCTAACGGCTAGATGCCGCCTACGGACTGACTGACTGAAAGACTAACACCTTCGCTAATATCAAAGCCCGTTCCTTCATGGAAATTCACGGCCAGTAACCTGCCGCCCACCAAATTCTTGTACCTCCCCGTACCAAGAACACTTTCCCAGCCGGCCGGCCTGAAGTTGTGTCTTCGGAGTGGAGAAAAATACATTCCTTCGATAAGGGTCAGTCTGAACCGGTTCTCTCCAAGCGAACAACAGCTTAAAACTAAAACATCACTCTTGACCTAGAAAGCCTTCTCGAGCTACCAGGCAGAAAGCAAAATGGAGTCTGTCTCGCTTAAGGCCTACGGAGCCCATAATATGCATAGCTCCATGAGAAACAGATCGGCATGTTAGCAAATGAGTAAATCATGACTAATACTTATATATCTAACCCCTCACTTAAATTCATAAGCCTTACTCTAAGGGAAATGGCACGAAAATGCCTTTATATATGTATGACAGGATCCCTGTCTATCGGCCTAATCCCTATGCTATGGGGGTGATAGGCTGGAGTCACTCTCCATCATTCTCCTTCTCCAGAGAGCTAGCAAAAAGACAGCCATAACAGGCAGTTATTTTGCATTTAAACTTTACTCAGCTGCTACTGCGTGTAAGGCTCTCGCCTTTGACCCTCCATTTTGCGTTGTTGTTGTTGTTGCCGCCCCTCCTCCCGCCACCGCCTCCCAGCTGCTGACCCTCCCACCCACGATTAGAACCCTTCCTCGCTCCCGAGACCACTGTGACCGCCTGGACCCTCCTTCAGCACGGTTGCTCCCCCACGCTCCAGCCTGGTATCGTTTAACCTCCTAGCGCTGCATTGTCTCAGATAACCTTTCTTTGTACAGCGCTACACGATCGCTTCATAGCGCTGCACTGCTGAGATTAACTTAACTTAATTATTTAATTAATTGGGCTGCTCTGTGTATCTGACTCATTTAATCAGCGCCGCACTGTCGCTCTTATTTAATTTTTAACGCGACGTCGCTGAGGCAGTTATTTTGCATTTAAACTTTACTCAGCTGCTACTGCGTGTAAGGCTCTCGCCTTTGACCCTCCATTTTGCGTTGTTGTTGTTGTTGCCGCCCCTCCTCCCGCCACCGCCTCCCAGCTGCTGACCCTCCCACCCACGATTAGAACCCTTCCTCGCTCCCGAGACCACTGTGACCGCCTGGACCCTCCTTCAGCACGGTTGCTCCCCCACGCTCCAGCCTGGTATCGTTTAACCTCCTAGCGCTGCATTGTCTCAGATAACCTTTCTTTGTACAGCGCTACACGATCGCTTCATAGCGCTGCACTGCTGAGATTAACTTAACTTAATTATTTAATTAATTGGGCTGCTCTGTGTATCTGACTCATTTAATCAGCGCCGCACTGTCGCTCTTATTTAATTTTTAACGCGACGTCGCTGAGGCAGTTATTTTGCATTTAAACTTTACTCAGCTGCTACTGCGTGTAAGGCTCTCGCCTTTGACCCTCCATTTTGCGTTGTTGTTGTTGTTGCCGCCCCTCCTCCCGCCACCGCCTCCCAGCTGCTGACCCTCCCACCCACGATTAGAACCCTTCCTCGCTCCCGAGACCACTGTGACCGCCTGGACCCTCCTTCAGCACGGTTGCTCCCCCACGCTCCAGCCTGGTATCGTTTAACCTCCTAGCGCTGCATTGTCTCAGATAACCTTTCTTTGTACAGCGCTACACGATCGCTTCATAGCGCTGCACTGCTGAGATTAACTTAACTTAATTATTTAATTAATTGGGCTGCTCTGTGTATCTGACTCATTTAATCAGCGCCGCACTGTCGCTCTTATTTAATTTTTAACGCGACGTCGCTGAGGCAGTTATTTTGCATTTAAACTTTACTCAGCTGCTACTGCGTGTAAGGCTCTCGCCTTTGACCCTCCATTTTGCGTTGTTGTTGTTGTTGCCGCCCCTCCTCCCGCCACCGCCTCCCAGCTGCTGACCCTCCCACCCACGATTAGAACCCTTCCTCGCTCCCGAGACCACTGTGACCGCCTGGACCCTCCTTCAGCACGGTTGCTCCCCCACGCTCCAGCCTGGTATCGCTTAACCTCCTAGCGCTGCATTGTCTCAGATAACCTTTCTTTGTACAGCGCTACACGATCGCTTCATAGCGCTGCACTGCTGAGATTAACTTAACTTAATTATTTAATTAATTGGGCTGCTCTGTGTATCTGACTCATTTAATCAGCGCCGCACTGTCGCTCTTATTTCATTTTTAACGCGACGTCGCTGAGGCAGTTATTTTGCATTTAAACTTTACTCAGCTGCTACTGTGTGTAAGGCTCTCGCCTTTGACCCTCCATTTTGCGTTGTTGTTGTTGTTGCCGCCCCTCCTCCCGCCACCGCCTCCCAGCTGCTGACCCTCCCACCCACGATTAGAACCCTTCCTCGCTCCCGAGACCACTGTGACCGCCTGGACCCTCCTTCAGCACGGTTGCTCCCCCACGCTCCACCCTGGTATCGTTTAACCTCCTAGCGCTGCATTGTCTCAGATAACCTTTCTTTGTACAGCGCTACACGATCGCTTCATAGCGCTGCACTGCTGAGATTAACTTAACTTAATTATTTAATTAATTGGGCTGCTCTGTGTATCTGACTCATTTAATCAGCGCCGCACTGTCGCTCTCATTTAATTTTTAACGCGACGTCGCTGAGGCAGTTGTTTGCATTTAAACTTTACTCAGCTGCTACTGCGTGTAAGGCTCTCGCCTTTGACCCTCCATTTTGCGTTGTTATTGTTGTTGCCGCCCCTCCTCCCGCCACCGCCTCCCAGCTGCTGACCCTCCCACGCTCCGCCCCCTCCACCATCCATTTATGGCCAATGGCCCCACGCGCAGCGTCCACGCGCTACGGCCTCGCCGAAGGTGCGCCAAAGGTAAGCCCGTCTACGCCCGTCCGTGCCTGGACCGCGCCCAGCGCCAGACCCCCTGCCCCTCGCGCTGCCCAGCCCCCCCGCGTCACCTACGATGCCGCCACCCTCCTAGCCCTTAACCCCGGTCGCGCCCCCAACTGCGTCCAAGCCGCTCCTGGACGCACCCATGGACCGTTCTCCTGCCTCTCCTGCAAATTTAGCGGCACCGACAACATCTCCGCTACGACCACAACACAGATTCCCGACCCCAACCACCTAGAATGCATCCTTCTCAACACCCGCTCGGTCCACAGGCACGCCATTGACCTTTGGAACCTACTAGACACCATCTCTCCTGACGTCGCCTTCCTAACGGAAACATGGATGAACGCTTCCTCCGCCCCTGACATCGCCATCGCTATCCCTGACGACTATAAGATCACACGCAAGGACCGCACCGACCATACAGGAGGTGGAATCGCTATCGTCCATAAGAAATCAATCCGCATCTCAACCAGCTCTGACGCCAACCTCGCTAACTCCGAACACCTTCACTTCCAGATCCACATCGACCCCAAGACCACACTCAGAGGCACCCTCCTCTACAGACCACCAGGACCCCGCGCAAAATTCATCGAAGACATCACGGACTTCATCACTCCACACGCGCTCCCCTCCAAAGACTACATCCTTCTGGGAGACCTCAACTTCCACCTTGAAAAGATCAACGACCGCAACACCGCCGCCCTCTTGGACAACCTAGCCAACCTCGGACTTAAACAACTGGTCACCTCCCCCACCCACATCGCAGGTCACACACTTGACCCCCTCTTCACCTCCAGCAACCATGTCTCCTTCAGCCACACTACGGATCTCCTCTGGACTGACCACAGCTGCGTTCACTTCACCTACAACAAGCCGAAACCCATCATCCACCTCCAACCAACTCTACAAAGAAACTGGAACAAAATCACCACGGAGCAGATCTCCACATCGCTCCTTCAAACCTCCCCAGCCCCCTCTTCTAACGCCAACGAAGCCGCCTCCAACCTCACCCTTTGGTTATCCAACACCG
This sequence comes from Lissotriton vulgaris, assembly GCF_964263255.1. Classification (NCBI taxonomy): domain Eukaryota; kingdom Metazoa; phylum Chordata; class Amphibia; order Caudata; family Salamandridae; genus Lissotriton; species Lissotriton vulgaris. The sequence goes on from NC_141693.1 coordinate 174,531,994, forward strand.
CCGACACCTTAGCACCACTGAAAAAACGTCAACACAAACTTGGCATCAAGAAGGCCTCATGGTTCAACGATGACCTCAAGAAGTCCAAGAAACTGTGCCGCTCCCTTGAAAAGGCCTGGAAAAAAGACCCATCCACCAGCAACAAGGACGCCTTCAAAAGCGCCATCCGTACTCACCACCAACTGATCCGAAAAGCCAAGAAAACAGCATTCAAGGATCGACTTGACAACAACGCCCACAACAGCAAGGAATTATTCAACATCGTCAAGGAATTTTCCAACCCCTCGGCCAACTCCAACGACGTCACCCCCTCTCAAACCCTCTGCAACTCCCTAGCCTCTTTTTTCCACAACAAGATTGCTGACATCCACAACAGCTTTGACATCCAACCCGGAAGCCAACCCACCCTACCATCAGCTGACCATCTTCCCCCCGTTAACACCCTTAACGCCTGGAACCCAATCTCCACTGAGGACACCATCCGCCTGATGAATTCCATCCACTCTGGATCCCCCACAGACCCATGCCCTCACCACATCTTCAACAAAGCAGACTCCATCATAGCTCCGCACCTCCGAGACGTCATCAACTGCTCCTTCAACTCCGCTACCTTCCCAGAAGACTGGAAACACGCTGAACTCACCGCCCTCCTGAAAAAACCAACAGCAGACCCCACCGAACTCAAAAACTACCGCCCCATCTCACTTCTTCCATTCCCGGCCAAAGTCATCGAGAAAGCTGTCAACAACCAGCTCGCCGCCTTCCTCGAAGCCAACAAATCACTCGACCCCTCACAATCTGGCTTCCGAGCCAAACACAGCACTGAGACCGCCCTCATCGCAGCAACAGACGACATTCGAACCCTACTGGACAATGGAGACACAGTCGCCCTCATCCTCCTCGACCTCTCTGCAGCCTTCGACACAGTCTGCCACAGCACCCTTTTACAACGCCTCAGAAACATCGGAATCCAAGGAAAGGCAATGGAATGGATCACCTCGTTCCTCACCGGAAGAACCCAGAGAGTCCGCCTCCCACCATTCAAGTCCGAGGCCTCTGAAATCATCTGCGGCGTACCACAAGGATCCTCACTCAGTCCCACCCTCTTCAACGTATACATGAGCCCCCTCGCGGCCATCGCACGCCAACACAACCTCAACATCATCTCTTATGCGGATGACACTCAACTGATCCTTTCTCTCACCAATGACCCCAGCACCGCCAAAACTAACCTACACGAAGGAATGAAAGAAGTCGCCGAATGGATGAAACAAAGCCGTCTGAAACTGAACTCAGACAAAACAGAAGTCCTCATCTTAGGTAAATCCCCCTCTGCATGGGACGACTCCTGGTGGCCGGAAGCCCTCGGAAATGCACCCATCCCGACAGACCACGCACAGAACAGTGGCGTCATCCTGGATTCTTCACTCTCAATGAACAGACAAGTCAGCGCCGTATCCTCTTCCTGCTTTAACATTCTTCGCATGCTCAGAAAAACATTTCGCTGGATCCCCACCGAAACAAGGAAAACAGTCACCCACGCTCTAGTCACGAGCCGACTGGACTACGGAAACACCCTCTACGCAGGTACCACCGCTAAACTCCAGAAGAAACTACAACGAATCCAAAACGCCTCAGCCAGGCTCATATTAGACATCCCACGCTACGAACACATCTCTGGTCACCTTAAAGACCTTCACTGGCTACCCGTCAATAAGAGGATTACTTTCCGACTGCTTACCCACGCACACAAATCACTCTACAACATCGGACCAGACTGCCTCAACTCTCGACTGTCCTTCTACACCCCCTCCCGCCAACTTCGCTCTTCCAGCCAAGCCTTAGCCACTGTACCTCGCATCAACAAGACCACCATGGGAGGCAGATCCTTCTCATACCTAGCTGCCAAAACATGGAACTCACTCCCCGCTTACCTTCGCCTCACCCAGAATCACCTAGCGTTCAGAAAGCAGCTTAAAACGTGGATTTTTGACAAATAATCCTCCTCCCCTTCCTAAGCGCCTTGAAACCCTCTGGGTATGTAGTGCGCTATATAAATTCTATGACTTGACTTGACTTGACTTTTGTGTGGAACCGTCCATTTGCTAACATTCTGCCTGTATCCACAAGCTTTACACTTCGCACATTTTCAAAATCCTGTTTGTTTTGCATTATGTGTATATATATATATATATATATATATATATATATATATATATATATATTACCTACTGGCGGTCGCCAGTAGGTATATATAGTTAGGATTTTTTTCCTATGGGATTTTTGAAAATTCTATGTCGAATAACTTTGGCGTTTGTGGACGGAATTGGCTGAAATTTTCAGGAAAATGGCACATTTCGTTTCTGAGCAGCCCTTGAAAATTTGGGGGGGTTTCGTCAAGGGGGGGCCGAGAAAAAAGGGGGGTCCCAAAACGCGTTTTTAACATTGAGTTTTCCATAGGGCGGTCGGACTCACTTTTAGCTCGAACGGCTGAATGGATTTACACGAAACTTGGCAAAATTGTAGATAGGGTTTGCCCAACGTGCCTTTGCTATGTCTCAATATATGTGCTCCAGTGGATTTTGAGAAATTAACGTTTTAAAAAACAGATATATCTGTGACAGCGCTCCGGTTAGCGCTCCGGTTCGCGTACCTGACGCGTAACGGAACTTCGCGAAGCAAAGCTGATTGGCTTTCCGGTGTCTGTAAACATTCTAAACAGTCAAGAGCGGCCGCCATCTTGTGTCTCGGTAGGATCGAGACACAAGAGGTGGGAAAAACAAAGTGGGAAATGAGCATAAGGGGGCAGAGTACATCCTCCCTGACCCCCTAGGTTTGATGAGGGGGCTTTAAAAGGGCCTCGCGGGGTTAAAAAATAATAATTTTTATATTGTTTTTTTGCGGGGGAGCGCTCGGTACGCGCACCGGGAAGCGGTCCGGGAAGCGTAATATTGGGAAAATAGGATGAAAGAATGTTCAAATATTGTATGTTTATTGATTGTTATTTTTGTTTTTTTTTATTTATTTTTACCAACATGTAGGTACCAATGCAGATTCTAAAAATAAAAATACATTGTTTCCTTTGTAGATATCTTGCAGGTTGTTTCAGAAGTTATTGAGGTATATGGAATTCATAGCGTAGTCTGTCAGGAAAGCAGAAACACCATGGAGGCAGGAGATGATAAAGAGATGTTAAATACACATTGGAGATGATATAGTGGAAGAAAGGAAGTAACTATGAGCAAACTTAAAGTTGCACAGTACATTTAAAGTCTGATTTTACATTAAAATCAATTTGCTACTAGTTTAAAAAATACATATAAAAATTAATAATGTCTCAAACAATTTTTGAATTATTATATATACATTTATTATTCTGATTTATTTTCAAAATTAAAAAGAACTAATAATTCTTGATCAGATTTTGACTCATTTTCAATTAACAAATCCACAGCTTCAACACATTGCAGAAGTTCTATGTCCATTGATTGATCAAAGAATTCTGAATCATTTTCTTTGTCTTGGTTGCATTCTGCAATTTCCATGTTATTTTCTGCTCTCTTTCCAGTTTGTATGCTGTAAAATGAATTAAAAAAAAATATATCAGTACAGATAGGGCACTGTTGGGTTTAAGTACAGACAGGTAGTTTGGTTTTCTAAACAGTGATTTTTTCGTTGGGCAGTGTATGGTATCAAACTGGAAGTAGAAATATGAATTTTTTTTTTAAATAAACTCTAAGTCAATTCTTAATTATACAAGACAAGTCTAACTCCATCCATAACTAAAACAGAGAAGTCTATTTTATTCTATAAGTATTACAGAGGGATAGTATATAACTATCAGAAAATGTTTTCCTTATCAGCTTACAGTACAGAACACACTTCAGTTTTTAAAATAACATCTTACCTTTCAAATAGAACTTCAAGTTATCAATTGAAATGTTCTTGATATGTACTTCAAGAAGTAGTAGTCAAAATGGCTGTGTTTCTCTCTCTTTCTTTATATATATTCAGGTACATAACCAATCAAATGTCATGAAATAATAGAAGATATTGAAAGTAGCATTTTGATTGATTGTCAATTCTAACACTTCATAAGTGTTTTGGTTAGGTAATTTACCTCAGGATATTTAATCAGGCTTACAGCATAATTTTCACAATGAAATTCCATCAAATTTGGGGAAATGGTAGGGACTGCTATGTAGTAGGGGCTATTCTATATTTGATGAAAGTGTCTGTAGTGGTTTTTCTGTAAATTACTTTCCCACCTTTTTTTATCGAGCGCTTACCGGTGCGCTCCCCGGTACGCGAACCGGCAGCGTTACGGGAGTCCTCAATTTTGTGTATTGGTAGAATTGAGACATAAGATGGAGGACCCACAATGTACGGAATGGGTAGAAGGGGGCACGGTAGACACTTTGTGACCCTCTAGGTTTTCGGAGGGAGGATTAGGATGCTGATACATGCAAAAATGAAGAAAAAAAAATGTTAAAAATTTCGCGGGTGGAGCGCTTGGTACGCTAACAGGGGAGCGTACTTTGGTGAAGAAAAAAAAAAAGAATACATTTTACATCTTTTGATATTTGCTATTAATAAAACATTGAAATTCACTGAAAAAACCATAGGTTATAGACCATATATAGTTAGGAATTAGCATTTACAAAACCATGAAAATTCACTGAAAAAACCATAGGTTATAGACCATATATAGTTAGGGATTAGCATTTACAAAACCTTATTTTACTCGCACAAAACCATTGAAATTCGCATATATAGTTAGTTTCAATAACTATATATCGCGCACCCGCAATCCACTGCTGATGATGTCACATATTACATCATTCATGACATGGTCAGTGACATCACTGATGACATCTCAAATGACATCACTGATGACATCACTGATGACATCATCCAGTGACTGTATGTTTCTGTAAAGTTAAATTATGTCTTACATATTGAAGAATGAGTGGATATATGTGTCTGGATGAAGGATTTAGTAGGTGCATGACTGACTGTATGAGAGAATGATTAAATGTGTCTCACTGAGTGCATGGGTTAGTGACTAAACTGTCTTAATTTGTGCATCATTATGTCTGTTGTTCTGTAAACTGCTGCATGTTTAAATCAGTAGCTATATGAGTAACTATATGGGTTATTGATTGGTTGCCCAAGTATTTGTATGGAAGACTGAGTATGTGTGTGGGTGGCTGGGAGGTGTATGACATAGATGTGTGAGCAGTTGATACACTAGATGTATGGGTTCAAAAGTGCAGGTGGAAACAGCTGTATGGACAGTTGACTGTGTGCATGAGTGTATTGGTGAGTGAATGGATATCTCAGTGCTACATGTCAAAGTAAGTACATATGTAAAACACAGTACATGTGAGAGTTGACATATATAAATAACTGTGCATAAGAGCCAGTGAATGTGTGAGTGGCTGTATGGATCATTGTGAACTTGTATCAGGGATTGTATAAGAGAGTAAATATGTGTTAGTATATGTTTGAATAAGTAAGGTGTGTATAACTGTATAGTTGAGGAAATGGAGGTGTGATTGATTCTTTGCATGACTGACTAGGTGTGTGAGTAACTCCATGGATGAGTGACAGTCTGTGAGCGTCTGTTTACACTGAGTGTATCTAAGGTTATATTAGAGTCTGAAGAGGTTCATCGTATTATCACATGAATGATGTCATCAGTGATGTGATCAGTGATGTCATTTGAGTTGTCAACAGTGATGTCATCAGTGATGTCATTTGAGATGTCATCAGTGATGTCACTGACCATGTTATGAATGATGTAATATGTGACATCATCAGCAGTGGATTGCGGGTGCGCGATATATAGTTAGTGCAACTAACTATATATGCGAATTTCAATGGTTTTGTGCGAGTAAAATAAGGTTTTGTAAATGCTAACCATAACTTACTACCCCGCAGTACACTGCTTATGACTTCCCAGATGACATCACTCATGACATGGTCAGTGACATCACTAATGACATTACTGATGACATCATCCAGTGAGTTTATATGTTTTAAGAGTTTATGGGTGTTAATCATATATACTTACCTGCTACAAAAGTTAAATTAGTATACTAGGTGCACTACAACTGAGTGATACTACTTTTAACATATATTATGTCAGTGGTTGCAAGACGGTATGTATCCTTGTTTGTATTAGTGTGTGAATGGGCTAATGGGTGTATAAGTGGGTGTGGAGGAACTGTTTGGGTGAGTCAGAGGCTGTTGAGTGGCTGTATTGCTGAGTGAGTGGTATCTACATGGCTGTATGAGTGAGTGACTGAGCTTGTAAGTGGCTGTATGGGTGAGTGACTATTTGAGTGGGTGTTTGATTAAGAGAGTTTTGAGTGGCTGTATGGGAGAGTACGTTTCTGTGTGAATGGCCGTATGGGTGAGTGAGCAAATGTGTGAAGGTTTTAAGGATGTGTGGATGGATATGTAGGTGTGAGTGTGTGAGTGAGTGTGTGAGGGCTTGTATGGGTGAGTGAGTGACTGTGTAGGTAAATAAGTGGGTGTGTAATTAGCTGCATGGATCAGTACGTAGCTATGTGACTGGCCCTATGGGTGAGTGACTGGTTGTATGAGTGGCTTTATGGGTGATTGAATGATGTATGAGTGGCTGTTTGGATGAGTGAATGGTTGTGGAAGTGAATGAATGAGTGAGTGAATGAATGTGTGAGTGGCTCTATGGAGGAGTGAGTGGGTGTATGAGTACTGGTGTGGGTATGTGAGTGGCTGCATGGGAGTGTGAGTGGGCGTACAAGTGGTTCTATGGGTGTGTGAGTGGTTCTGTGGAGCATGTCATCTGTGATATCATCAATGATGTCTTTTGATATGTCATCAGTGATGTCACTGACCATGTCATGGATTAAGTAATATGTGAGGTCATAAGCATTGCAGAGCCATCAGTCATAGTAGGCTCAGATAACTTTAACTGCTGAATTTTACTAGTTTTGAACACGTGGAATCTTAGTCTAACTATGACATCCTGGTAACCTTTGGCTCTTTTAGTGAATTTCTAAGGTACTTCAAATTTCATTTCTTAACTATAACTTACCTGTTTTTTAAGTGAATTTCTATTTTTTTAACAAGTTGTCGCATTTGCAAAGTGGTGGAGAAAGGAGGAGGGGCATTTGACTAGCTCTCAAGAATCCCGCTGTATGGGACTTACCGGAAGAAATAGAGGGGGTTCTTTGCCCCCAAGTTCCCTCAGTATACAAGAGGACTTCATCCCCCGACCAGTAGTGTGCCAGTAGCTGTGATTGAAGAGTGGTGGAGAAAGGGGGTGTGATTTCTGAAGACCTCTCAGCAATCCCACTATGTGGGACTTACTGGAGGTAACAGAAGGGGTTCCTGGCCCCCAAGGACACTCAGCAGCCACAGGGACCTATCCCCCAACCAGTACTGCGCCAAGAGGCACATTTGCAGAGTGGTAGAGAAAGGGGGTGGAGCATCCGATAAACTCTCAGCAATCCTGCTGTGTGCTACTTACTGGAGGTAACAGGAGGGGTAGTTGGCTCCCAAGGACCCTCAGGAGTATTTATCCCCCAACTGGACATGCGCAGGAGGGGCATTCCCAGAGTTGTGGCCAAATGGGGTAGGGACTCCGTCGATTTGCCTGGACAGCTTTTTTAATATTTATTTTTTATTTATTAGGGGAGGGGGCCCCATTTCAGTGCCAGGGACCCATCTCTGGCTCCCTTCCCTGGTTCAATTTCGGCCCCAGGAACCCCATTCCCGAGGTCCGGGCCTTTTAAAAAATTTCTGAATACTTTTGAGGGTTTCTTCTGCTTCAGAAATTCAATGCCTTGGTTAAATATGCACCTTTAAATATTGATGCCTCAAGAAAAATAATTGGGAATGTGTTTTATCAATCTAAAACCTCATAACAACTAAGACAGTGGATGCAATGGTTGCAGAATTTCCAAAATGACTTTGAAGCAGTGTTTGGAGCTCTCCAAAACAACGGGCAAATATTAACTAGTATATTTTTGATTCAGGAAGATTAAAAAGAAATATCCTTCCTCAATAGCATGGAATTAAGAGGACCCAATTTTAAACAAATGCAAATCTATACACAATGGTTAGCATATTTAACTCCAGTGCAGCTATGTACATTGAATGCAAACCTAACTAATAATGGCTGAAGAATGAAGATGCCACAAACTGAGAACATGGGTGCATATGATTTGGGGATGCCACAGGTTAAAGGAAATGTGGGAAAATGTTATTTTTTGTATTCAAAACTCACTTGGAGTTACTATATAACAGAATCTAAGTTTAATTATTTTGGGACGCTCCAGACATCTGGGCCTAAGATCAAGAGGCACCTGAACTCAGTGGTTCATAGCTACTTTGAAAGCTCGTTCTCTTAATACATCCTATTGGGATGCGGCTGAGCTTCCAGAGTTCCAAATGTGGCTCAGCAAGACTGATGAGGTATGTGTTAAAGAAAATCTATGGGTGGGTTGGGCGAAAGGTTTTAGAAGTCATGGAGGTACTTTATGAATTCTACAAATATTATTAAGAGAATGTGTTAACAGGTATATAATGAATCGAAATAGGTGTGAAATGTTGCTCTATACCTGTGATTCTTAACCTTTTAACTTCTTTTGACCCCCTACTCAATCGTTACTGGAAACTGGGGACCCCCAGTGAATCAGTATTGGATTTCGGAGACCCTTACTGAGTCATTACTGGAAGCCGAGGACCTTGGCCTAAGCATTTGTGATGAATTTAATCAAAATAACAATGCACATAAAAAATAAAGAAATAAACATCAATCAAACATATACCCATGATTGTGGATGTTCTATTAATTCACAAACTAATCTAAATTCAATTGAGGCCACTCATTCTCCATACTATATTCACTTTGATGCACTACCACTGCTCCCACATATAAATCCGATAATACTAACTTAATTTTTATCATACATTTTGATTTATTTCACATTTGCAGAATGTTTTACATTTTTCAGTTGTACATATTTCTTCTTTATTTATACACTTTATTAATCTGTTAATATTACTTAATATTCTAAGCAGTCATGTACCTCCTGAGTAGGATTTGCAGACCCCAGGGCTCCTTGGACCGCAGGTTAAGAATCTCTGCCCTGTAAGATTTTGAGATCTGTGATACTTCTACAATTGGAAATTGGATGAACTGAAAAGGTAACTATAAGGAAATCATGAAAATAAAATGTTTTTAAAAGAGATATCCAATGTCATAAACACTGCCCCAATCTCATCCAGACTTAGATATCCTGCGCCCATCTGAAGCCCAACTCCACTAACACAGAATTTATATTATTTGTCAAGAACAACAAGCAATTTCTAGTCCAAACTAGCTCAACCATATGACCCCGGAGGAGTTTGAACCCCAATATTCACCAGCAGCCAATACACTCAGATTCACACTAACACTGACCTCAATCTAAAGGAACATATCTCTAAGAAAAGTAAGAAAGTCTGGCACCAGCTCTCTTCCCTAAACAAAATGAAACATTTCCTCACAGAAAGCAACTTCAGAAATATTGTTTAAGACCTTGTACTCTTGTATCTGAATGATGGCAGTTCCCATCTCCATGGACTTTCAGACTCCACACTGGTCCCTTTCTAGACATAATACATGCCACACCATGCTTCCTCAATATCCTGAAGAAATATGACCATATCACCTCTACTACCATAATGGAATCCACTGGTGACCTTTGCAGGTCCACACCATCTTCAAAACAACCTGCATCAAATAGAAGCAATCACAATCAGCACCTCACATATCTACAAACAGGCTCACCACTGCCAGTGTCTCTTGGCTCCGACACAGCCAGTACATCATCAAACCGGAGAAGAAGAAGTGCAAAAAAGAAAACAGTCTACTTTCACTGTCAGATCATAGACATCTCTCCAATCACGTTTGTTTACTGTTTCTTCATCTTAGAATGTTCAGTTACCTTTGGGCTAGGTTCATGCTGTACAACTACTTGAAAAGAAGTTACAGCAGCCAGGTAGGAATTAAACTTCTTTATTCTTAGCCAACAGGACGGAGAAGTCAGGGATGCAACATCCCTCTGTAATCTTTAACTGTCCTCCTACAAATTCCAGAACTCCTCTACATAGGAGTTCTTGTTATACGTCATGAGCAGAACCCAACACATCTTTTCCCTATACAGAACAGAAAACCTGAAACAAATACAGAATAAATAAATATGTAAAACATTTAATAGAACAAAGAAAAGAATTCTATTCAGACATATTAAAATACTGTTAAAATCATATGAAGAATTAAACAACAAAATCATGTGCAAACATATTATCATACTACTTATACATTACATAGTCCTGAAATGTATTGGGTAACTTTGTTGATCTGGAAGAGCGTTCTCGAAGAAGAGAACTGGAAGATGTGGAAGGTAGTTCATCATGCCTGATGGTTCGATTGGTACCAACTGAATTGTACATATGGGAAACCAAAATTTTACTTTTATTCCACCACTTACCATCTTGTAATTGCACAGCACTCTTATTAGCTCTTACAACACATTGAGGCTGAGAAAACTTAGACAAACCCTTTGGCAAGATGCTACTACATTTAACTTGTACAAAATCCCCCACTTTTACTTTCAGTTCCCTTGTGCAGGGTTGAATGTATTTCTTTTGAGCTTCGGCTCTTTTCTTGGTAACCTCTTGTAACTTGGTTAATGGTACGGTAAACACACCCATCCATCCCCTTAACATTTTTGAAGAAGGAACTCGACCTCTAAGTAATACAAAAGGAGAGACTCCTGTGTCTGAATTGGGTGTAGTGCGTACTGCCCATAATATATTTTTAAGTTCTTTTTTACAATTGAGATTACTGACCATGGAAAGTTGTATGTTCTCTTTGATATCCCTGTTAAACCTTTCCACAAGGCCATTGCTCTTAGGTTGATAGAGAGATGTTTTGGTTTGTTTTATATCTAAGAATTTTAGAAATTCTTCAAATTCTGAGGAAGTAAATTGACAACCATTGTCGGATATAATTTCGTCCCTAGCAAAAAGAAACTCCAGAAATTATATGATGCCAGAAGTTGTCGGAACCTTAACAAATTTTAATTCTGGCCAACGACTGTAATAATCCATGACAACAATTATCATATTCTAAAATACCATGATCTGTTAACTTCAAGGGACCAATGATATCAATTGCCAATTTGGACCATGATTTGGAAGGAACTTCCACAGCTTGAACAGGACTGGGAACAGTCACCTGAGTTTTGTCACTGATGGCACACTGTAAGCAATCCCTGACAAAATGTTTGACTTGTTTATCAAGGCCGGGCCACCAGAACTGTTCCCTAATCCTCCTCTTCAGGGCACATATGCCTATGTGCCCCTCATGAGCGAGAGTAAGAACCTTATTCCTCATACTGATAGGGACTACAAGAGAAGTAGAGCGGAATAAAAAAACATCAATTATTGACAATTCATCAAAAACATGTTTAAACTTTTCAATGGAATCTTCAACTGAAGATTGAGAGTTCCACCCTGTGAGAATCATGTCCATGACCTTTTTAATGTCCTCATCACATAAATATGAATCTCTCCACTCACTCTCTGAAATGGCACTACAGGACTCCGAAATGGCGAAACAAAATACATCTCCATCATCAACCTCCTCATTATTGTCTGTGTGATTGACACATGGCAATCTAGATAGGCAATCAGCGACAATGTTTTTCTTTCCTGGAACATATTCTACTTCAAAATTATGCTCCAATAATCTTTACTGCCATTTTGCTTTACGTGGAGTTGCCTTTTCTCCACCTTTTGTCTTGAACAATTGCACCAATGGCTTGTGATCAACTCTTACAGTGAACTTAGAACCTCACAAATAGTGTTTAAAATGGACAATGCCCCACCAACAAGCAAAAGCTTTGTGTTCTATCACAGAATAGGTAACTTCAGCACCTTTTAGGCCTCTTGAAGCAAAGGCTACCACCTCATCCCTTCCATTTCTGCATTGCACTAGAACTACATCAAGACCCTTTTGGCTCGTGCCTGTCATAATTATAGTAGTGTCATTGATGTTGAAAGGTTTAAGAGGAATTGCATGTGCTATATCATACTTAATTTTCTTAAATTCTTTGTCACATTCATCACACCATTTGAAAATAACATTTTTCTTTAGTAGGTTCCTTATATGAAAGGTCTCGAAGAACCATTGGGGACAAACCTTGCTTAGAACTCAATTAGACCCATGAAAGATCTTAATTGATCTTTGTCAACTGGGACACAAAAATCTTCAATAGCTTTAATTAAGCTAGCTTTTGGTTCAACCCCTTTCTCAGATAATTTATACCCCAAATAATCCACAGAATCTACATTCATTTTTCATTTTTCAACACTTAATGTAACACCTTTTTCCTTCAAAATGTTAAAGACTTTAGTTTAAGCTTCATCATGCTCACATTGATTTGAACCGTAAACTAAAACATCATCTTGAAAGGCCATCACCCCAGGTATGTTTTTAAACATTCATTCAACAATTCTCTGGAACACTGCCGAAGCTGATGTCAATCCGAATGGCATTTGTTTGAATTGAAAAAATCCTTCTGGGGTGATGAAGGCAGTGTAATGTTGTGAATCAGGATGAAGGTCAACCTGATGATAAGCTGACGTCATATCCAGTAGACTGAACTTTTTGCTATTCTTAAGGGCGCTAGTCATTTCAGTTATATTGGGTAGGGGATATTGACCTATCCAAATGTTGCGGTTAAACTGACAAAGATCAACACACATGCAAAGGGAACCATTGGCCTTGCGCGCTAGAACTATGGGAGAAACCCAATCCGAAGATTCTATGGGTTCTTTGACACCGGACGCGCAAAGTTTATCAAGTTCATTTTTTAGCACTTCGCGCAGCGCCAACGGTACCCTGCGAACTTTATGTATAACTGATTGACTCCCATCGATCAATTGAATTTTGTGCTTAAAGCCTTTGATTAATCCTAATTTGTCATTAAAAATATCTGGATGAGCAGTTACCCATGGTTCATCTTTAAGTGCATGTACCAAAACCAAATTCTTCTTTAGTATGACCTGTTCGGGGTCATTGGGATCCCAAATTACCTTGGTCTTTCCAACCCAACAGACACGAGTCATCTCTACCAACATATACAATACCTTCAGTATGGTTACCTTTAAAACATAAATTTGCATCAAATTCACCCATGACATTTATGTGTTTCCCACCATACGCAATGGGTTTAACAAAAGAGTGTCTTAAAACATGACCTTGTGACTTAAACAAATCATCCTATCCTCGTCGCCAGTGAAAAGAAGTTACAGCAGCCTGGTAGGAATTAAACTTCTTTATTCTTAGCCAACAAGACGGAGAAGTCAGGGATGCAACCTCTCTCTGTAATCTCTAACTGTCCTCCTCCACATTCCAGAACTCCTCTACATAGGAGTTCTGGTTATACGTCATGAGCAGAACCCAACACAACTCCAGACACACATGCGTAGATTTCCTTAGGATGAGTTATGAGTGATGATGAGTGAGGTCCAGATACACAATTTAGTTATGCCCGTTAAAATTGACGCTGCTGGTATGGATGTTAATGCCAATGTATATGTGTCTGTGGAGTCCACTCTTGACAAGTAAAGGCACAGGGAAATAAAATGAAAAGACTCCACAAAAAATGAGTCTAAACCCTCCCCCCACAGAAGTAACAGTACAATCAAAGGAAATTAACACATAATATAGCCTTATAGCCGGCCGTAGGGGTTATACCAGCTATTAAAGGCCCGCTCCAGCGTTAAAGGCCAGAGCCTTCGGCTTGGGCCTTTAACAAGGGAACAGGACTTTAATAGCCGGGATAGCCCAGCTACAAAGGGCTGTAAGGCTATAAGAACACTCTGCCAATAGAGGGCAGGATATTCTAACAAATAAAACAAAAATGCCTCTTGGAGCCCGATGGGGTTTAAAACCCCTCGGTTCTGAGACGCCTTTTTTAAAACATTGGAATGTTGCTTTGCTGGCCTTTTCCTGGCCCGTATAAGCACAGAGCATTCCATTGTCTTCAATGGAGTGCTCTACATTCCAATGTTCTAATAAATTATCTGACCCCTTCGAGTTCACTCAGAAGTAGTGGTAACGCACTGCATAGGAGCAAGACTTACTAGGGAACTGAAGCAAATGTTTCATCCTGTGATTGTGTGTAAGGAATGCACTTAAATCTATGAAGAGGAGTGGGAGCAGCTGGGAGAGAGATACAAGGATGGAATTAGAGCGGAGTTAGCAACACAGGGATTCTGGCCATAGGCCCAGACTGGTGCCAACGGGTCGAAAATCAGAAGTTGCATTTCGCTTTTCTGCCCTTTACATTGGTGCCCAGACTGAATGCGCAGAGAGATGGGGTGAAGCAGGGGATGGGCCTGGCAGGATGTAAGAAGAAATTCATGTCACTGGAATACATCTTTAAGGCGAAGCTGGAGTGGACAAGAGGGCAGGGGATGCCCAGCCCTGTCATGGGAGAAGGATTTTCCCAAACCCTGACTTGTCCTATTACCCCTATAGCCTTACCAGCTACCTCAGGGACTAGCAGAATAAGATGGTCAGGGAGGAAAAATTGGGGTATTGGATGATATTATAAGCTTTAGTTTGTGGAAGAAGTATAGGCTTTGGACACAAAAGAATGCACTGCTGGCCTGTTACTAATGTCTAAATTATAGTCGGTTACATTGTACAGTAATTACACGTAAGCAATATGACAGGAAATAATCATTGACATACATCCTTCAGGAAAAGGAGGGCTATTACTCCACAGTATTCTAGAAGACACTAAACACTGCCTTTCTATTTACATTATACCATAATTGTCAAGAGAGAACAAAAATATTATTCAAAGGTTCATATTCAGGCCCAACACACCTTTATCTTTTCCTTTGTAAGAGAGCAGCATGTCATGTTCAGTGCTTCTCTGCAGTCTAAGTATTTACCAAAACAGTGTCCCCATAAAAATGCAAGGTGCTTATATAGAGTCACTGCCCCAATTTCTGTGGTTACACTGTGGGACCTCTATGTATGGAACTCTACACATATATTTCCACTCAGAAATGCAACTAAAATTTCAATGGGTCCAAAGGTCTACATGGATGTATCAAATACATTTGCAAATATTGTACCTGAAATGTTACCGGCGACAAAACATAAGGGGCCAGATGTAGGTAAATCTAATTTACCGACTCATAAATACCGAATCATACCGAATCGGTATTTATGAATCGGTAAATTAGAAGGAGAGAGATGTAGGTAATTTTTTATTTTGAATTACCGAATCTGTAAGATTCGGTATTTACCGAGTCGGTAAATACCAAATCAGTATTCCCCATTGATTCCTATAGGCTTTGGAGCCCATAGGAATCAATGGGAAATACCGATTCATATTTACAGAATCGGTAAATACTGAATCCAGCAAGGGTGCAGGGGGTGTCACTTTGACACCCTCTAGCACCCCAAGTGCAGGCTTGTGTGCCATGTGCCACACATACATGCCCTAAGGGCATGTCTGTGTGTCACATGGCACAGGTGTGCATGCACAGATGTGCATGCACACCTGAATTCGGTATTTTACCACCCAATAGGATTGGGTGGTAAAATACCGACTCTTAAGGGCCAGTGGCACTCTGTGGAGTGCCACCTACATCTTGATTTACCGAATTCGGTAAAATTACCAATTCGGTATTTTACAGAATCGGTAAATTTACCGATTCGGTAAAATAATGCCCCCTACATCTCAATCACCAATTACCGGTCGGTAACGGCCGAATTCGGCCGTTACCGACCGGTAATTGGCGACCTACATCTGGCCCAAGTTTTCAAGTCAGAATTTAATTGGCTTTAAAACCTGCATAAATGCATTTTAGAATTAAAATAACAAAACAAGTAACCATTGCTACATTGTCTACAAATTGTACATGAATGTATTAATAATCAACTTGAAACAGTGTTGGCAGGAGTGCATTCATGAATGTAGGCAAAATAATTGCAGTGCCCGGCCGCTATAGTGGTTAGGAAAAATACACGTATGTATCCAATAGAAGTCATGAAGATACATGAAAAATGGATACTAGAAAACATATATGAATATATGTAGGAGACGTGTTGGAAATAAAGTAATCAGGCCCTCATTGCATGCAAAATGTACATGGACGTCTCCAACTGAAGGGTAGAATAAATGTGAAACCTACTGGCTTATGTAAACGTGTTTGAGCGTGTCCAGTAGAATTGCAGAGGAAGCTTGAAACATGTTGGCTAGAAAGCAGACTTGAAAGGACACAACACAGTGGCATAGGAAACTAGAAGACTTTTGGCTGGTTTGCCTACATCGGTGTATTCAAATGAATGGCCGACGAAACGTGAAACCCTTATGGTTTTCAAACATACCCAGAGCCAATGGAATTGCAATATAAACCTAGACACTATTGTCCAGAAAGCATACTTGAAAATGCCCATTAAAAATTCAGGAACTATAGGGGCAAAAAGGCTTTTTTTAACATTTGTCCTTGATCTGATCTTCAAGACCATATATCTGCAAACTTTTTCGAGAAATGAACAAGCTTTAAGCAGGTGGCCCTAGCCCCACCTAGGACTTACCTGTGCATAGTACTCTGACTAGACTAGGCCCTTTCGGACCCTGCCTCTGTGCATCCGTGGCTACTACCTCGCTCCTTCTGCTCCTCTTTCTGACAGTCTCTCTCTCTCACACACACACTCTCCCTCACAATCTTTCTTGGTTGGTTTAGTTGACTTCTTGCTGCCTTTTTGTGCCTTACTGGTGCCTTTTTGCATTCCTGAAAGTAGAGGGTATAGGATTGTGCAGCACTATCAAAATAACTATGCTGGAGTTCAGAAGGTAGATGGACAATAAAGTTGCCTTTAAATTTAGTTTTTATCTTGTCAGCAGGTAGAAAATGCACAAATGAAGTGCTTTTATGCAATTATGAATTGGGATTGAAGCAAAGATTGCAATAAGATCTGAAAAAATTAGGACACTTTACTTGATCATGTGCAAATTATACATATTTGCTTAAACCCGATTTCACACATTCTTTCAACACTATGTAGGTTTATCAGTAAACGTCCATGTCATTATGAATGTTGTGACAATGTCAACTAATGTGCTGTCCCTAAATGATAGTACCCTACCACAACAAGTTTTAGTGGTAGATTTGCGACAGTGTGCTCCAAAATTCACCACCTCCAGATAGCACACCCTGACCACTCTCCTGCTTAATAGGTGCAGCTCATGTGCTCTACTCGTTATTTTCATGATGCTGGATGTTCACAATCCCGATGAATTCAGTGATGTAACATTAATAGCATCACACCCACTTTGAAAACTGTTCCAGCACCATTGCCCTTTTGTCTCTTTTTGCTCTATGCTTTTTGCCACTGTTTGCCTCTGATGGTTATCTCTTCCTGTGTGCTTATTTTGCCACTCTTGTTCTCTTTCTGCCTGCTCTTTCTGCCACGTTCACCTTTTTGCACCTTCTTTCATATTGTCTTTTGCCCTCCTTTTGCATTCAGTTGCCTTCTTCTCTTCTGCACCATTGCTCCTTACCTCATTACAGCCTTCTTGCCTTCACACTCTCCTAACTATTGCACCTCCTCCCTGGATCTACTTAATGGCGACCTCAGAGCAGATCAGCAATTATGTAGGTGCCATGTGCCCCTACCCCTACTTACCTGTGACTGGTCCTCTGAGTAGGCAAGGATCTATCAGACCCCACTACTGCTCCTCCTTCTGCCACTCCCTTTCTATCTCTCTTTGTTCTGCTCCTTTTGTTCGCTCATGTTGGTTTTGTTGACTTCTTGCTGCCTTTTTATTGCCTTTCAGTTGCCATTTTGTATATTTTTGCTATCTGTTTTTTGCCATTGCTGGAAACTATTGATCATCTCTGCCTAGCTGCTTATTTTGCCTCTATCACTCTATTTCTGCTTGATGTTTCTGCAACTCTTGCTTTTTGAAAGCTCTCTCGTGTGCCATTCTCATTCAGTCTGCCCACTCTTTCCTTTGCCATTTCTTTGGGCCTTCATTCTTTCTGCCTTTTGTCCTCTTTTCACACTAATTTGCCTTCTTCCCACTCTTTTCTTTCCTCTCGTTCCCACGGACTCCTTCCTTTGTTTCTCATCAACTCATGTTCCCACTATTCAACCTGTTGTGCCCCTCCCAGCCCCAGCCACTGACCCCTGCTTTACTCAAACCGCCCATGGCCTACTTTATGGGAGCTGTATGCATATTTTCCAGGGGGCGTGCCAATGATGCACCAAAGACAAGCCTTTCTACGCCCATCCACAGCATCCCCATGCTCACTATTAGAAATATTAGAAATCCTGCCCTCTGAAACCCTCTGCACATTCAACCCAAGCAGCCGCTCATGACTCTGTTGCAGTGCTGCACCTCATAACACTGTGAGAGCGTTTTCCTGCGCCTCCTGCAAGTTCTCATGCTCTCTACCACACCCATTGCTTGCCACTCTGGCATTAACAGCACCGAACACTTGACTCCTTCACACTCATTCTGTTGAGCAACCGACCACACAGCACTCCACACTCTCATGCTTGCTCCTCAATATTTTCTAACTCACAAAATAAGTCATGGAGATCTGGAACCTGTTGCATGATCATGCACCAGACCTACTATTCCTCACTGAAACCTGTCTGAGCCCCACATCATTGCACAACATCACAACTGCCATCTTTTCTGGCTACCAGATCACCAGGCAGGGCATATAGCACAAGCCTGAAAGTGGAATTGCCATAATCTTAAGGGACGCCATCAGCAAACCACCTCCACGGACACATCTTTCAGCAACATGGAACACCTGTTGCTCAAACTTCCCATCACAGTCAATTTCATCCCCAGTGGCTCCCTCATCCTCAGACAACCAGAAGCGTGCACCAACTTCACCATCCCGGACTTCATCGCTCCCCTCATCCTTGACTCCAAAGCCGTCATCCTCCTCAGATACCTAAACTTCCACTTGAAAACAGCGTTAACCCAAACTCTGCAGCACTCCTTGAAGACCTCAGAAACATTGGTCTCACCCATAGCATAAATGAATGCACATACTCAACCAGACACCTACTGGGCACTATTTCCAGTTTCTTTCAATAACTTGACAGTTGAAAAGCCCACTCAGGTCAACTGGACAGACCACGTACTTGTCAAGTTCAACATTCACGTCCTGCACGATACAGACCTACCGCCTCAAGATGAGCCCAGAGAAACTGGAATAAAATCCCTGGGGATAACTGGGCTATCACACTCACTGAACACTGGCCTGAACAAAACAGCAGACTACTTGAATCAACAACATCAATAACTGGATCTCTGACTGCACTGCCCGAAACCCTGACCCCCTCAAACACAGCAAAGCTATAAAATTCAGACCTCCAGCCAGTTGGTGCAGGGAAGAACTCAGGATGATGAAACACCACTGCAACCATCCGGAGCACAAATGGGGAATAAGCCAAGACAATGGATACACCTTCAAAACCAACCACACACAGATCTGGACCACCAAATACACTGCAGATCGCATTGGTGGTAGCACCAACAGCAGCAAATATATCTCCGCCATTGTGAAAGATTTCACCTTACCAGTGGCCACCTCTAATAGCATCACCATCTCACATGACCTCTGCAACAAGCTGCCAGAATACTTCTGCAGCAAGATAACCTTCATACACAGAAACTTTTACCCTAAAACAAACCTAATATTTCTTGCAACATGACTCCCCATTTCGACCAGGGAAACAACCTTGACCACATGGCCCACCATCACCATAAATGAAACCACCATCATGCAGTCCATTCACTCTGGGGGCCCATCGCTCCCCTGCACCCACCATGCTTTCAACACAGAACTTCAATCCATCAGTGAAGTGCTCACACCTATCCTGAACACCTCCATCTCATCAGTGACCTTGCCACACACACAAAACCATGCCACAGTCCTCCCCTACTCAACAAACCCTCACAGACCCATCAATGCTCATCAACTGCAGACCGATCTACCTGCTATTGTACTCGGCCAAAGTCCTAGATCAACAGATGCCTTGCCTACCATTTCAGTTACCACCAACTCCTCTTAGTTTCAGACCCAATTTAGGCACAAAAATAGCACTCATCACTGTTACAGGCATCATTCAGATGACCCTGGACAGACAAAACATGGCTACCCTCGTCCTTGTGGACATCTCCATAGTTTTTTACATGGATTCCCACCAATCCCCATCTGATGGTTGCACGAGATTGGAATCCAAAAACCCATTCTCTATTGGATTGTCACCTTCCTGACTGGTAGGACAGAGTCAGTCTGGGTGGCTACCTACTCTTCAGATGCCCGTAACCACATTGGTGAAATACTGCAAGAAACATCACTCAGTCCTACCCTCTTCAACGTATATATGATCCTACTATCAAGCATCATCGGCACCCACAACATTGATATCCTTTCTCACACAGACAACACCCTACTCACGCTCTGCCTCCTGGACACGTCACCCAACAGCCAGATACGTTCACTGCCTGAATGTTCAAAGTTCCTGACTTAATGCAGACCAACTGACTAGCCAGTTCAGAATTCGGGAATAAAAATTGTGAAGTAAAACTCACTGTCAAAGTAAAGTGTTTTTGTTTTACACGTCTAGGCCCTGTTCAGAGATTGGTGCACTCAAGAAAATAGGTGTTATAGCAACGTCCTAGCTACTGTAGCTAGCCACCATAAAGTTTAAGATTGCATGCCTTGATCATCAACTTGTATGCTGTTTGTAAAGTGCCCACTGGTATGCAAACTCAGGATGCGAACCACCAAACAAAGAGCTGAGAACCTCAATTGGTATGAGCTGAGAGCATACCATGGCTTAGTAATTTAAATGGTCGCTGTGAGCAAATGGCTGGGAGCTCAAATCCCAGCTAGGTCAACTCAAACTTACACCCTTAAGAGGTCGGTAAGCTGAGTGCCATTTTAATAACAACTGAATTTGGGTAGCACTTCTGTTATTTCTGACAGCAGCAAATCACAGAATTTAATGGTACTGAATTTACCCTTCAGCAGAAGGCTAGTTAGTCTTTTAAGCATTTGTGCTCATGACCTTTAGACTATTGCAGATGTTTTGAGGTGAGTTTTAATTTAGGGTATTTTTCTGGGTCATTAATGTAAATTGTGAAGTATAAACTATTAAGTGGTGGGGGCTCTTGGTCTCCACAAAAGGGATGCAACGGTCTAAAGGGATAGTGGACATGTCGCACCTCGCTCCCGCCTCCCAGCCGCCCCTCCTACCCACAGAGTTACAGGCTGCGCTCGCCCTCGGGGACAGCTGTGACCGCCCTGCTGCCTCCAGAAGCGGATCGCTCCCCCTCCTCCTCTCATGGTATCGTACCTGCTTGCTGAATACTGCCTCGCTATTAATTATATTTAATCACCTAGCTACGCCGCGCTCTGCAAAGCGGCTGTGCCTTGCTATCCATTTCAATTTGATTGTAATTGTGGTGTGCTCCGAAATTTTCCCTGCACAGCGCTTAGTAGCTTGAACTTGTATAGCGCTTTTCTCTGCTGGCCTGCACTATTCTTGCCCTCAGCGCTCCAGTTTCAGTATTGACCTCATTGTTGGGAACCCTCGCAGCATTTGTTGACCAGAGCGGCATTTCGTGTGTATTTTCGGCCCGTCCCAGACCCTCCCTGCACCTCGCTCCCGCCTCCCAGCCGCCCCTCCCACGCTCCGCCCCTCCACCATCCATTTATGGCCAATGCCCCCACGCGCAGCGTCCACGCGCTACGGCCGCGCCGAAGGTGCGCCAAAGGTAAGCCCGTCTACGCCCGTCCGCGCCTTGACCGCGCTCAGCGCCAGACCCCCTGGTCCTCGTAATGCCCACCCTCCCCGCATTACTTACGATGCCACCACCCTCCTAGCCCTTAACCCCGGCCGTTCCCCCAACTGCGTCCAAGCCGCTCCTGGACACACCCACGGACCCTTCTCATGCAACTCCTGCAAATTCAACGGCACCAAGAACAACTCCTCATCTACGATCACACAACAGATATCCGACCCCAACCACCTACAATGCATCCTGCTCAACACCCGATCGGTCCACAGGCACGCCATTGACCTCTGGAATCTACTAGACACCATCTCTCCGGACGTCGCCTTCCTAACAGAAACATGGATGAACGCCACCTCAGCCCCAGACATCACCATTGCCATCCCGGAAGACTATAAGATCATACGCAAGGACCGCACCGGCCACACAGGAGGAGGTATCGCTATCGTCCATAAGAAATCCACCCGCATCTCAACCAGCTCAGACGTCAATCTAGCCAACTCTGAACACCTTCACTTCCAGATCCACATCGACCCCAAAACCACACTCAGAGGCACCCTCCTTTACAGGCCACCAGGACCCCGCGCACAATTTAGTGAAGACATCACGGACTTCATTACACCACACGCGCTCCCCTCCGAGGATTACATCCTTTTGGGAGACCTCAACTTTCACCTTGAAAAGAACAACGACCGCAACACCACCACCCTTTTGGACAACCTCACCAACCTCGGACTTAAACAACTTGTCACCACCTCCACCCACATCGCAGGTCACACACTCGACCCTATCTTCACCTCCAGCAAACATGTCTCCTTCAGCCACACCACAGCTCTCCTTTGGACTGACCACAGCTGCGTTCACTTCACCTACAACAAGCCCACTTCCAACAACCACCCCCAACCCACTCTGCAAAGAAACTGGAACAAAATCACCATCGACCAGATCTCCTCATCGCTTCTTCTAAACCCCCCAGCCCACTCCTCAAACCCAGACCAAGCAGCCACCAACCTCACCCAATGGTTATCCAACAGCGCCGACATCTTAGCACCACTGAAAAAACGACAAATCAAACTAGGCAGCAAGAAGGCCTCCTGGTTCAACGATGATCTTAAGAAATCCAAGAAACTCTTCCGCTCCCTTGAGAAGGCCTGGAAAAAAGACCCAACCACCAGCACCAAGGACGCCTTCAAAAACGCCACCCGCATACACCACCAACTGATCCGGACCGCCAAGAAAGCCGCTTTCAAGGACCGACTAGATTACAACGCCCACAACAGCAAGGAATTATTCAACATCGTCAAGGAATTTACCAACCCCTCGGCCAACTCCAACGACATCACCCCCTCTCAAGCCCTCTGCGACTCCCTAGCCTCATTCTTCCACAACAAAATTGCAGACATCCACAACAGCTTCGACAACCGACCCGAAGACCAACCCACCCAACCCCCTGCAGGACCCCCACCCCCTCTGAACATCCCCAACGACTGGACGCCAATCTCCACTGAGGACACCATCCGTCTGATGAACTCTATCCACTCAGGATCCCCCACAGACCAATGCCCTCACCACATCTTTAACAAAGTAGACTCCATTATAGCACCGCACCTCCGAGACGTCATCAACTGCTCCCTCAACTCCGCAACCTTCCCGGAAAGCTGGAAACATGCCGAACTCAGCGCCCTCCTGAAGAAACCCACAGCTGACCCCACCGAACTCAAAAACTACCGCCCTATCTCACTTCTTCCATTCCCTGCCAAAGTCATCGAGAAAGCTGTCAACAATCAACTCGCCGCTTTCCTCGAAACCAACAAATCCCTCGACTCCTCACAGTCCGGCTTCCGAGCCAAACACAGCACTGAGACCACACTCATCGCTGCAACTGACGACATTCGATCTCTACTGGACAACGGAGACACAGTCGCCCTCATCCTCCTCGACCTCTCCGCAGCCTTCGACACAGTCTGTCATAGCACCCTTCTACAGCGCCTCAGAAACGTGGGAATCCAAGGAAAAGCACTGGATTGGATCACTTCGTTCCTCACCGGAAGAACCCAGAGAGTCCGCCTCCCACCATTCAAGTCAGAGGCCACTGAAGTCATTTGTGGTGTGCCACAAGGATCTTCTCTCAGCCCCACCCTCTTCAACGTATACATGAGCCCCCTTGCGACCATCGCTCGCCAACACAACCTCAACATCATCTCCTACGCTGACGACACTCAACTGATCCTCTCACTCACCAAAGACCCTAACACCGCCAAAACCAACTTACACGAAGGAATGAAAGAAGTAGCCGAGTGGATGAAGCACAGCCGTCTGAAACTGAACTCCGACAAAACAGAAGTCCTCATCTTAGGCTCCTCCCCCTCCGCCTGGGATGACTCTTAGTGGCCAGAGGCCCTTGGAAAGGCACCCATCCCGACAGACCACGCACGGAACCTGGGCATCATCCTGGACTCCTCACTCTCGATGACCAGACAAGTCAACGCCGTTTCATCATCCTGTTTCAACATTCTTCGCATGCTTAAAAAAACATTTCGCTGGATCCCCACCGAAACTCGTAAAACGGTCACCCACGCACTGGTCACTAGCCGCCTGGACTACGGAAACACCCTCTACGCCGGTACCACCGCAAAACTCCAGAAAAAACTCCAACGCATCCAGAACGCCTCTGCCAGGCTCGTACTAGACATCCCGGGTAAAGAACACATCTCTGGTCATCTGAAAACCCTCCACTGGCTCCCCGTAAATAAGAGGATTACTTTCCGCCTCCTAACCCACGCACACAAAGCACTTTACGAACTTGGACCTGAATGCCTCAACACACGACTGTCCTTCTACACCCCCTCCCGTCAGCTACGATCCTCCAACCAAGCTCTTGCCACTGTACCTCGCATCAACAAAACCACAATGAGAGGCAGATCCTTCTCCTACCTGGCAGCTAAAACTTGGAACTCCCTTCCTACTCACCTTCGCCTTACTCAGAACCACCTAGCATTCAGAAAACAACTTAAAACTTGGATATTCGACAAGTAATTCCCCACCCCTCCTCAAGCGCCTTGAGACCCTATGGGTATGTAGCGCGCTATATAAATCTTTTTGACTTGACTTGACTTGACTTGACATGTTGCATGGACCCTTGGTTGTGTATAAAGAACTTAGTCTGCTCTTCAATCTGTAGACAAATGGTATCAATGTCACGACTCTACTCTTTTGACAGGCTCAGAAGCCTACAACCACCTCAGCCCAATTAATCTGTCTACATCTTCCTTTCCATTAGGGTGCTTGGTACATGAAGATCAGGCTGACATGGAAGATTTGAGACTTCAAAGGCTGTAAGCGTTTATAACATGCCAGTTTCCTTGTTCCTGTAATATATAGGAACCTGAAACCAAACGAGTGGAGGATGCCACCCAATCTGTAGTCATCACCAGAGTCCAGCCAATGCTGTAATGAGATGTACTGTTTATGTTAAATGATGCATTCGCCCTGCATAAGGCTTCAGGCAAAGAGGCGAAGCAGTGCACACATTAGCGAGAGTAGCGGAATGTGGGGCATCCATCTCCATCCTTTGGAGGGGCCCATTTCCACCCAAGCAACAACATGAAAGCTTCGTGGCACTACACCAAAACATAAACGAAACAGCATTTTTGGCATCTCGAAAGCACAATGTTTATCTACCCTTTTGGGCTTGCGAGAGCTTTTAGTTACATGCCTTGAGTGATTACCAAAGTAATAACAATTGATTGGATATGTTGACCCCAAGAATCTTAACATTCAGAGCAGTTCTTAGCATTATTAAACTGAACAGAAATGCTTGAATTGAATGAAAGATTGGCAACACACTGGGATCTGAACCCGTAACCTTTAGTTTATACACAGAGCAATCTATCAGATGTAGTGGCCTGCTCAACTCTCTTACAGAGACCATTGAATTATGCAGTTTATAAATGTAAAATCCAAAACAGTAATCATGAATACTACAACCATGGCGATATATTTAACTTCAGCGTGTACTTTTCAGCATAAGTGCTTTACATCACATAGGTAGAGTGGCTCAGGAAACAGAACCATACATTTAGTTAGAACAACATTAACCTCAATGCTGGCGCTGAAGCAGAAGGAATTATTTTTCCAACTCTCAAGAAAATAATGGCTGGCTCGATCCGTGACGAAGGAATGTTGATTCAGCCTCTTCTGGTAGCCGGTAATGGCTGACACGTGAAATCGAATAGCAAAGCTTGTAAGGAATGAATTCATACAAATGTCAGCGGAATTGTCTTGATGTATGAATGTAAGGGCTCGTGGCCTCCACAAAAGCACGATTTGTTATCCAGAGAGCCCTGAGCGCTCTGGAAACAAGACATCTCTACATCCTCTTTGAGGATAATGCAAGAAAGGAAATCTGATACATCTCAGATATATAAAACTAAGCCAGATTGTGCAAAATATGGGAAGTTTGAGAAGCTGAAATCAATCCAACCATACATGTAATTATGGCCCTCATTATGGCCTGGTTTTTGATGATGCAACATTCGCATCACTAGATTCCAACACCGAATTTATGAGATGCAAAAAGTGGCACCTATTTCGTGGTCTAGCCATGAAGTGGAGCATAAAGTGATGATTTAGGTGCTTACTGCAACAAATTCAGCATGTCCTAGTACTTACTAGTTACATTTTTCTCCGACAGGTTTGACCTACCAAAATTTAACGTGAGGTGGGTTTTTTATTGTACCAAGGAGTACCGGAGGCGATAAAGATACGAAACTCCTCATTTCGATAATCTATGGATAATTATCTGACCAATAGTAATGAGGGCCCATGTGTTTCTGCTTTGCAAAAAGAATAAAGAACATTTGCTAAAGAAGACTTAGGGACAGATTACGGGTTTGCCGATCCTCTTGAAGCACCGCCATCGCTGTGCTGCCAAGAAGACCGCCAAGCCCCTGGTGCACCCTCCTGCCAGATTGCAACTTGAATAGCAGACTCACCGCCATGAAATTGGCAGTGAAAATGCAACTTGGAATATGCTAGGCGATGCTGGCACGGCACCTCCAGCATATTCCTACCCCTTTCTGCCACGTCACCGCTGTGGAAACCTGGATCCCGGTGGAGGCGATCCAACCACCACACTCGAAATAGGGCAGGAGTACCTGCAGTCATCGCAGTGTTCGAACTGCCACTGCAAGTACGGCTGTCCCAGGAATACCCTACTAATATAATAAGCCCCTAATTCTAGTGAAATATACCTTTAAGGAAATGGTGTTTGCATGGGCGTAGGAAGTGTGGGGGACGAGGGGGATATATCCTCCCAGATTTTAAAGTGGGGGGGACATGGATTGGGGGGACGAGGGGACAAAATAATTTCCCCTCTCCCTTCTGTTATTCACAGGGCCATTAGAGCACGAAAGCGCTGCCTAATGGCCCTGCACTTCACCTGCCTGGAGTCAAAGAGGCCACTGCCCTCTCACCTTTGTTATGCTGCAGGAAGGCCCAGCGTCCTGGGAAGGGCAGAGAAGGAAAAAAAACTATTGTCTCTATTCTTTCATACTCAGAGAAGGCAAGCACAATGCCAACTTCTCCTGAGTCCTGATCTGCCTCTGGCAGCGGCCCTCCCCCCCTCTCTTTCTTGTTCCTCTATCTCTTTCTGTCTCTGTCTTCCTCCTAGTTAACTTCTGATTTTGAGACAGCTCTTACGTTCTCTCTCTTGCCTCTCTTTGTCTTTATTTGTTTCCCTGTGAAATGGATCCAAAATAGGAAGAACACTTTGGCTGGAAATGTCCCCATTTGCTGATCGTTTTATAATTCTAAAGAAAAACCTCAGGTCGGAGAGAAAAAATTATTAAATACCTAAATAAAGGGATACAGAGTGGTCAGCAGACAGGCCAGATTGTTTTTTACACCCACACACAAATGCACCACTTTACATAGTTTGCCAGTGAAAGCGCTACTTTCTTTTTTTCTTCTTTCTTTGAAGAACATTGTTTTTCCAGGGTGGGGAAGTGCAACATCCCTAAAGGGACTGCAATACCTGGTTAATGAGTGGAGTAGAAACGTTTAATATGATTGTTTTCAACAGTTTTAATTATTTTAGCTTATAAAATGTGTACTGCGGCTCTGTGTTCGGAGATGTGGTCTTTTTTTAAACCACACTGCTTACATTTTGAAAGGATATAAGCAATGGACAGTGAAACGGGTCCCTTCCTGACTGGTCCTGTAGCCATGTCCTCAAATTTACAGGCAAAATCACTTACTGATTTCTGAATAATGATTTTAAAACTGTTAAGGTAACCATGTTGTTCCTGAATACATTTCACATGTTTTGCCTATTCTTGCATTCCTTATGAGTGTTTGCTTTTTCCAGGGTGTTCTTCGTTTTTTTCAGGCAGCATTTTACTGTTGTCTAGTGCATAATTTAAATTTAGTTGCAGCACAATTGAGTTGTAGCTTAAGGCAGTGCAAGTTTCTCTCAGTGGGGCAATATGGTGTTCAGAGTGGGAGATGATGTGGCACTCTGGCCAGAGCTGCTGAATTTGGAACTTGAGCACCATTTTCAGTCATCATGACTAGTCCACCAGACCACACTCCTGACAGAGCTCACTCTGATGCTACACCTTAGAAGGCCTGATAGACCTTAGAAGCCCAGGTGTCTTAGCATCCGCAGGTGGACCCTAACGGCGGCAATGTTGAGTTAACCTTGAAGGCCTGTCCACCACTGTCCACCACAGTTCACCTCCAGTCTTGCGAGCAGGCATACAAAGAAGCACTCCCTAGACACACCATCGACAGTGACTGTCACTGAGGTCACAAGATCCTTGAAGCCAGTCCACCCATTGGTACCTCCATTGGCCTTTTTCAGCAGTAGTGGTGCAACTCACCAGGGATCAGTAATGAAGGATTTGCATGCACTCCAAACTTAGGGAGTGATTATAATGGAGGTGGGACTGCCCCGTCACCTTGTCAGTGGCGGTTCCACCGCCATCGTTGACTGCATTACCGCCAGCAATATTACAATGGCGAGTGGTTCCCTGGCGGTCGGAAAGACCAACGCCACACATCCAACTCTCGCCTTGAGCCCGCCAGTGCGGAGGAGGGGCTCGTGGTTCCTACAATGCTGGTGGTGCCTACCTGCCACCACAGTATGGATTACAATACCCTTTACCCGCCAAACCAATCCATGGCGGTTCACCCCCCCATGAAAAAGTTGGTGGAAAGGGACATTGGGGACCCGGAGCAGGCCCCTGTCCCCTCAGCCCCCAGACATGGGACCTGCCCCCCTACATATCACTGCACCATGTGGCAGGCACCGCATTGTGCCTGCCACATAGTGCTGTGATATATGTAACATGTCCTTTTTTACATTGCGGCGGATGATGCAGCCATCAGCACCTGCCGCAATGTAAAAGATAGGCCCTGCGAATGCCATAGTGGCGGTCGCATTGTAATGCCTATCGTGGGGCCGCCACCTTGAAGGACAGCGGTCCCATTCCCCGATTCGAAGGCCGACGGACTGAAGTCCTCCTGCCATCGTAATCAGCTTCTAAGTTTGCAAACTTCATGGTCTCTGCTTCATGCACAAACACTTTTAACATGTGCAGCCTGCTTTCGGGCCACTGGAGTTATGCAGCAATGGAGGCCAAAAAGATGTTGCAGTGTTGACTAAATTATGCAACAATAAAAAGGCTGTAGCATAATGCAGTGCATTTTATGATACTTTATTATTTTGACATATTTATACATACTAACAGCCTCTGCAAAGCTTTTGCCTCATTGGTACCTGTGTAACATACAAATGCATCAGTGGGAAAGGTGACCAGTCAACCTTTGCAAAGGGCCCTACACTTCACATGCAACATAAGTCACATTTCTCTTAGTAATTTTTGATCCGTTTGAGCAACAAAATTGTTTTGGGTCAAATCGTTAGATTATGCAGCAGATGATGTATTATGTGGCAAATATGACACAGCCATAGTTAAGTGGAAAACATTTTTCCACTTAACTTAATTTTGCCCCAGCATTGTAGTTGATCAATTTGCAAGTTCCCCAAGCCCAAAAGTCGAGTTTGGGCACAATTTGCATTTTAATAGCAGTCCTACAACACAGGGCTACTTGTAAACTGACCTCAGGCTTCAGCAGTGCACACATGCAAACGCAGAAAGGGCTGCTGGCCTCAAAACTGCCATGGCCTATTATATTCTAGGGACTTAAAGGTAGTTCTACTCTCCCTGCCCTATTATGTACCAGGGCCTTGTAGGAGAAGCCATGCCAATCATAGGTGTACACTAACCCATAGTACACCCTAGTGTATGTAGGTGTTTTCACAGTATCTTTAGGTGTCTCTTTCAGAATAGCACTGGCCCTGTGCCTGTTCAGGCAGAGGCCAGGGTCAATCGGGTACCACCAGTACCAGTCAGCAAAACGTTGGGGAGTGCCCAGGGCAGAGGATGGCTTTGCAACACTGAAGAAGCACAAACTCAGAATTTAAAACATAACACCATGGTTGTGGGGTTCTCTTTAATAATCAGAATTGATTTCTATCCTAATGAACCCATTTTCTAACATTAGGATAAGAATAGACTGGGGAAAAATCATAACGTTCTAATCTATGCCTTGATGTTTTCATGCAGTTCTTTGATGATGGTTAATAGCTCACTGTTCTATGTTAGGATTTTAACTTATTAACTGCAAATACCAAAAGAATCTCTCAGACAAAAGCAGTACCACACTGACCTATTTACATGATATGCATTTTGTGATCTGCGTGGTACACGTTCTTTGCAGCAGGCATATTACCCCACTGTGGCTACCTTACCAAGAGTCAAAACCTCCACTAGACAAACCTCCGATCTCTCTCAATAAAGGACATTAATCACCAAAGTTATCTTCACATTTTAATTGTTGCCTAGAAATTGCTGGAGACCAGGAATGCAGCAGCAGGTATTTTTCAAACCATAATGCACTTGCAAACACGACGCCCCCACCCTAAGTCCGTGACCTTTGTTTGCTTGGTGCATGAAGATGCAAGATTCATATACATGTTTTTTTAATATTTGGTCTGATTACTATATGAAATAACAAACAAACATACATGCAAACTGTGACAATATGCCTGCTTTTCTCAATATTTCACTTTGAAAGTATGCGATTGTATTTGTTTAACGGGCGGTGATTTGTATAGGGTCACGGCGAAGTCCACAAGGTTGTCCCTGTCCCCCCCCCCAGAATTTTAGGTCTCCTACGCCCCTGGGTGACTGGATACTTTTTAAATGCAATAAATGTAGGGCCTTATTTAGAAATTTGAAGGCAGGTTACTCCGTTACAAATGAGATGGAAATCCCATCTGCCTTTTTACACGAGCATTATATCCTATGTCACTTGTAATTAGGTGGAAAGCATAACTGTCATGTTTACAGCAGAGCATCTGTATGCCAGACTCTAAACCAGGCCCTAAATCTTCTTATTTAATACATATTGTACAGATGCCATTCACCTTCTGCTACCATGGACAATTTTTTTAAGTAATACTTAGCAGACTTGTGCTATGAAAAACATCAGTTTTGTGAATTCCGTAGCTCAGAGCAATCCATAATGTGCAGTATGACTACCTTAAGTTTCATTCTGATTTGTGGAACTCCGAAGGGGGAGGTAATAGCGCATAATGTACACTGCACACTCCATTATCTGTATTTACTGAATGCAGTATGAAATTAAGGGTCAATTGTGAATGAAAGCTTAAGTCTATTAATTATACAGCTGGGCAAAGCATGTGAAAGTTTGGGACATATTACCAAGCAATAGCGATAATTATTTACAGCTGAGCTGCGGCGATTTTTACCGCAAATAAACCTTGGTATTACCAAGGTATATCGCAAATGCGATAAAAATCGCCGCAATGCATGAATATCGCTGAAAAGTCAGCGATATTCATGCATTACCGAGCTAATGCTCTTAGCCATGTTATCCACCTCCCATTGGATAACATGGCTAAGAACTGCTCAGGGCAGGTGTTAGCTTTTGGAGATATTCGCGCTTAGCACGAATATCTCCAAAAGTTGGTAATAGGAGATAGCAATGTTAGCTACTGTTTTCAGTCGCTAACATCTTGGCACGCCCACTTTGCATGTCATTAGTGATAAATATCACTGACATGCAAAGTGGGGCCCAAGATGGTCGCTATCTCCTACTAGCTGTCTCTAACTGGTGTTAGCGACAGCTAGGTAATAGGGAGATAATTTTATCTCCGCTTTCTTGGCTTTTAAAGCCAAAAAAGCGGAGATAAACCCCCTTGATAATATGCCCCTTTGTCTGTTATTTCCTTTTGAATGTAATTTTTTTTTAACATTGGTTAGAAAACAGGGGGGTCAAATGATAGCTTCAAAAGGATGACAAGAAAACAAGCCCTGTGTTTATTGAAACAATCTTAAGACAAAAAAGATTTTTTCGAACATTGAAGGAATTTTTCTGCAAACCCTTGCCATGTAGGTGATGTTGAAATAAGTATACAGTGCTTGCAAATTAGAAAAATCCAAAAGTTGGGTTATTATTTCACACACTGCAACAAAGATGTATATATTCATATGTATTATGGTTTCTTCAGCTACAAACAGTGGGGCTACCTGTAAATAAGTGGACCAATCGTTCTGGATAAAATCTCAAATCAAGATTAATTGCTTGAAAGGCTTCTCGAGCATGAGGGATCTAAAGACATACCACAAAAAAGCAATTCCAACTGTGCACTAACATTTGGTGACGCCTTCTGCTTTTGGGATCTGACCTATTCAGATAGGTTGTGGTGCAATTGTACAGTCGTAGGGCGAACACAGAATGATCAACCATATGAATATTAATTAATTAGGCAGGTCGGTATTTGCAATTCCCAGTGATAGGCTGCAAATGCATGACTGTGGCCTGCAAAGAACGGGAGATCACCACCACTGCGTTTGTATTGCCATATGGGCAGCCTTTTTTTGTGAAAGCAGTCCATGTTCCTTAAAGGAAACCGTGGTGCTTTTACAATGATTTTTTCTCGTTAGGAAAAACATCAGGGGAGCAGGCAGTGGTCCCCTGGACTGCTGCCCACTCCCTACAAGGTTGCATACAATACTCACAAAAGGGAAGGTGCTCCAAACAGACAACTTCTCCTTTGTAATTCATTTATCACCTCCTTCTAGTTGTCGATAACATATCAATGGTTTGTGACCACACTGGATACTTACCACTGCAACTCACAATTCTAAGTGGGCACTTCTTTCATGCGCCCTCATAATAGCGACTCAAAATGGTTCAGGAATTGTAAAGGCTTTTACAATTCACAACATGGATTTAGAACATAGAAAACAGTTATTTTGCAGGTGCAAATTCTGTACATTTATGAATCACAGGGTGTGCAAATGCATAAGGGCTTTGTACATTATGCTACAATTTTTTTGAAGCATTAGTTCAAAAAATATTTAAAGGTGAAGCAGTAAAAATACTGATTGAAGTATCGGCAAGAGGAAAGAGATAATATCTAGATTGACCTTCATGGTTTTTTATTTGCTGCAAATCTGTATTCACAGATTTATGAAGAGTTTGTAAGTATCATTAATACCAACAAGAGAGAAAGGGCATGAGTCGGCACTCCTGTACCCCAGTCAATTCATAAACAACAACAGAGGAGTGACTAAGTGAAAAGCTAATTAAACAAAATGTGCTCAAAAGAATTTATATTGTGGTGTCTATTTTTGTGTCTCTATACTGTATGTATAAATGTGTGCACAAAACGTCATACACACACCCACATGCACAAGCATGAAGTACTTTATCTCTATCTCCCCTTAAGGAACCAAAACCCCCTTTGAGGAGGACACCTCCCAAGGGAAATAATATCCCAAGTATTTCGCAGGAGGGAAGGAAAAATCTTTCTTTTTTATGAAGGACCCTCACTCATCACTAGTTGGTGACATGCTTCATCATTGGGTCCCCGCTGGGGTGGCCGAATACCCCCCAGCGTTCTACAACACCTGATTACAGCGGAGCGGGATGTGGTTAGTGCAACAGTGCCCAAATTCGCAAAATTCGCCCATGCTTAGCCATTATTAAAGACTTTTGTAAAGGCTACAATCTCGCATTTTTTTTAATTCTGCACACATAGTTATGATCACATTCTAATTTGGGCACTGTTGCACTCACCACATCCCGCTCCGCTGTAATCAGGCATTGTAGCACGCTGGGGGGGTATTCGGCCACCCCAGCGGGGACCCAATGATGAAGCATGTCACCAACTAGTGGTGAGTGAGGGTCCTTCATAAAAAAGAAAGATTTTTCCTTCCCTCCTGCAAAATACTTGGGATATTAGTTCCCTTGGGAGGTGTCCTCCTCAAAGGGGGTTTTGGTTCCTTAAGGGGAGATAGAGACAAAGTACTTCATGCTTGTGCATGTGGGTGTGTGTAATACGTTTTGTGCACACATTTATACGTACAGTATAGAGACACAAAAATAGACACCACAATATAAATTCTTTTGAGCAGAGTTTGTAAGTATGTCATCTGAAGGATAGGGGATCACAAGCCTATTCATTTGAAAATGAATTGTTCATTGTGTCAATATTTGGGGGGTCGCAAAACATCAAAGTCAAATGTTCGTACTGGCGTTGTGGTCACTCTGCAAGTTTTGATGGATGTCCAATTTTTTCCACAAGAAATTTTGGCACCTTGTTAGTTTGACCTGTCTTTTGGACAGTCATGCACAAAGAGTTGCAAGGCAGGGCTTTAGCCAAGTTGTGTTATAGCTTGAATTTATTCTTGGGTATAGCTGGATGTCATCATGGTTCTTCTGGATGTTGATGTCCACGCTGGTCAGTAAGTTGCACAGGGATCAGTGTTGGGTTCACCGATGTTGTCTAGAAATGTACTGAAAGATTTACTGAGCGTAGTGTTATTGATGAATTTTGTTGGCCTTTATGATTTGGTGCAGAGTTGATGGTGAAGTTAGTACAATCGAAGAGCTGGGGGGAATTTCTGGTCACACTAAGGAGGGGATTATAATATTGGTCGGGCCGTCTCATAAATGGGACCGACCAACCTACCTCCGGTCGGCGGTCCCGACGTCTCATTAAGATGCGACCGAACAGTGTTCAGTCGCATTCCGACATTTCCCTATGGGAGCATACATTACGGCTGTACATCTGCCGTAATACATACTCTCATAGGGTAATTGTAGGTGTTGTTCATCCCTGCACCCGGTGGCAGGCACCTCAAGATGCCCTTCAGGAGATACAGGGATCAACAGGGGGCAACATAGGTGCCCCTCTCAGCCCCCAACTGGAGGCTGCACACACAAGGAAGCCCTGTTAGGGGCCCTCAAACATGCTTTGTGACTTGGTTTGCATGTTGGGCAGCCTAGCATGGAAACCATGTCCAGAAACCGTGCTTCGTAATCCCAGGGGCAGAAATGTCCGCCTTTTGGGATTACGGGCTGGTTCCTACTGGCTGACGGGCTTCTTGAGCCAATCGAAAGCCAGCCGGAATGACTAGCTGGTTTCAATTTTAACCAGCTGATACATAATCAGCCGGTCGGAAGTGAAACCAATGATGGGGGTCGGAGAGCCTCCGACGAGAGATCAGAGGCTGTCAGACCTCCATCGTAATAGGTCCCTGAGTGTTAAGGTGCAGATGAGGTTCAGTGTGCTGCCTCTGTAATAGGTTGATTGCATGATGTATTGTTTGATAACATCTGCAGGAAAGCCTGGAATGCTGGGTGCTGGTTAGCAGATGAGGTATAGTGAGATGGTTTCTGTGGGAGTCATGTGAAAGTGTAATACTAGTATTTCAATGGTTTTAGTGATGATGGTTAGCAGAGGGAGCAGGGCCATGAAGATGGAAGGATTATGGTGACACCATCTCTAGAATTATGTTGATGTTCCACTGTATGAAATGCTATGGTTTTGCATGGCAGGCCATCAAAGATGTTAGCGATGATTGAGTTGAATCTTGTTTCTGTAATGAAAATAGGCTCTGCATTGGTGGTGGTGCCTGTAGAACTGTGGAGCATGTGTGTGCAGCTCTACTCTGAGATTTTACTGTGAGCGGTAATAAGTGGTATGTTGATAAGGTTGTCTAATTGTGACATATGTGGTTACACTGCATACAAGGACAAGATATCTGAGAGCTGTGCTGTGAAGTGGTTGTGATTATGCACATGAGTGTAGAGATGAGGGGTTATGGAAGTGATGATATGCAAGAGCTGTGGACCTATGCCCTTACAATGCCTTAACATGCCCACAGTAGACACATCCCAATCATCATTATCTCCTATCCAATAATGTCCTAGTGTGTATTTTTGCAGCAAAAAATTAGTTATGGAGAGGGACCGCCCTTCAAGCTTGAATGTAGGATGCTTGAGCTGAAATAGCAGGCCACTTGACAGCTGGTAGGCAGTCGCTTCTGATGTCTATAGTAGGTTTTTTTATGCCTCCGGTTTAACCTTTTCATAGTTATGAGGGCAGGGTAATGACTTTGCAAAGTAAGTGGAATTATGGTGACCTGGAGCAGCAGATCAGTTGACCTGTGCTGCAAGGTGCATGCTGGGACACAATGCCATAATGTATCTACTTAATTTTAAGTACCTCTTTGTCTATTTATTTCTGACTGTAGCTGGAGATTGACCTGTGCGGGTGTAGTAGGTCTTGGCATGTTTGTGGCGTTTGTGTCTTGTGGTTGTTACTTTTTTGCATGCTGACTAGTAAGAGTATGACTCCCCAAGCTGAGTCAAGAAAGGGTGGACCAGAGCCTCAGATCACACAATACTGATTATGCATGTTGGTGGCTTTTCTGGCCTTTGGCCAAAGACTTTGCAGTTTATTGGCGTAAGATGACTCAACAGGTTGATCGCAGAAAAAGCAGGCCATAGCGCCAGATCATGTCATCTATCTATCTATCTATCTATCTATCTATCTATCTATCTATCTATCTATCTATCTATCTATCTATCTATCTATCTATCTATCTATCTATCTATCTATCTATCTATCTATCTATCTGTCGGTCGGTCGGTCGGTCGGTCGGTCGGTCGGTCTGTCTGTCTGTCTGTGTCTGTCTGTCTGTCTCTGTCTGTCTGTCTGTGTCTGTCTGTCTGTCTCTGTCTGTCTGTCTGTCTGTCTCTGTCTGTCTGTCTCTGTCTGTCTGTCTGTCTCTGTCTGTCTGTCTGTCTGTCTGTCTGTCTGTCCATCTTTCTGTTTAATTATTTATCTATTTATCTGTCTATACTACCTCTATTTTGTGCTTCTTTCTGTATTTGTCTACAGCTGCCTCCTGCGTGAATCTGTTTTCATATTCCGGTTTTTATCTCTCTCTCTCTCTCCATCTTTGAATATCTATCTAGATCTATCCCTGTGCCTCTTTCTACCTATCTTTTTTTATATTTCTGACTGCTTCTGCCTCAGTCTGCTTCTAACTGCATCCATCTATCTGTTTGCCTCTAACTAGCTGATCCTATCGTATCTAACTCTCTGCGTCTATCTGTCCCTCGCTCCTTCTGTCATTGCTGTAGCTCTGTTAAAGTCTGTCTGTCACTGTCTCTATCCTTCTGTGTGTCTGTCCCTTTTAGTATGACTGTCCCTCTGCCCTTCTCTGTTTCTCTGTCTCCCTCTCTCATCCTCGGAGTCTCCCTTTCGTTTTAGACCCTGCCTCGTTCTCCTCCCTCTGTCTTTCTCAGTAGAAGCCCCTTTGGCTGACAATCTGACGAACGTTCCGGGCACAGCCTGACCCTGCGTCAGTCACGTCCGTCTTAAAAATACCAGGGCCTCTGGTTGCACACAGTTTCCTGGCTTCCAACTCCACAAAGGGAATATGT
The DNA here is from genome assembly GCF_964263255.1 of Lissotriton vulgaris. Lineage (NCBI taxonomy): Eukaryota > Metazoa > Chordata > Amphibia > Caudata > Salamandridae > Lissotriton > Lissotriton vulgaris. The sequence goes on from NC_141693.1 coordinate 174,569,730, forward strand.
GAGCCTTAGGAAGGATTGGAATAGAGAACAAGTAATACCTTCACTCGCCCTCTATGAAAAACAAGCCCACCCACGTGGGCGGATGGACAGGCCCTTAACTCTCCACCCACGTAAGTGACAGGAGTGAATCTTATATTTCAGATCTTAAACGGCTGGACTTATAAAATGAATTTAATCCTAGCATCAGGATCTCGTAAACACAGATCCTTTGGTTATTTTGCTTAGAGCGGTGGGATTAGAAAATTATTTGTGTCTGAATGGTGAAGAGCCGGCACCCCACAGGCTTGCACCTGTTGGGCTCACACTGTTAACAGTTCCCTTGCTTCCACAGAGAAGTGTGTGAACTGAAACCTATCTCTGTTGTTTCTGCATTAACTATCTACTGGCCGGTCTGTCCACTTGTTTCTTTTGCTGTTATCTTTCCCTTTTTTTGCTTCCTGGACAACAATAAGATGAAAAGCTCTTACTTTTACCTTTAAAAGTTCATGTAATTTCTTTATGGTGATGTGCTTTGAACGGAGGGACATGGGTCGTATATTTAAAAAAGATTGCACCAAAAACTACCGGACAAGTGTGCATGGTTGGTACGGGACTTTATCTCAGCCCCTTTCTACAATCGCCTACTACACTCCTGCGTGGTATACTTTTGCACTTTGCATGTTTTTGAGACCCACTTCAGTTTTATTCTGTTTAATGATAATTGCCACCAGGAGATGGGGGTATTGAATAAAGCAAGTGTTCTGAAAGACCATGAAAGATCTAATAGTCATTTAAAAAGGAGCTATTTAGGCAGTCCTTAATTTAACCTGATGGTTTCCGATTATCGGCTCCGGCACTTAATTGACAACACAGGCACTTATGGCAATCTGCCACATGAAGTCGCTGTCTGTCTAATTTAAAAATGAGCAATTCAACAGGTGTTTATTTCAATTAAAAATACATTTAAAAAAGTACTAATAACTGCCACCCAAACCATACTTATAGTGTTGGGCATCTGGAATATTCTTAAGTGTCACACTTGCAGGAGTGTGATGGTTAGCAGTGTGTTGGTACTGTCATTGGCAGCACTGTCAAGGAAAATGGGTGTTGCAAGCTGCTGTGGCCTCTTGACGAGGGCCCTGACACTTATGTTTGTACAAATTAAGCACTGTGAAGTGTTGTGAGTCTAAACTAGCCCAGCATGGGGTTTGTAAAGCTGATGAATGGATTTTATTAGTGTCATATCTGTGGTTGTTTGCTATCATTACTCATACTTGTCTCTAAGACTCATATTAAAAAAATGTTGAAATACTGGTTTAATTTGTAATTTTGTGTGTAGTTCTGGTTAGTGGGTTCTTTTGCTTTTTGTAACTTTTATTCATAGGTTTTTGTGAATGCCTTCGGGGAAATAAAATTGGCAGCAATGGAAAAGCCAGCTGAAAAACTGCTTCTATCTCACCAAGTAATCACATGGGCTTCAGAAGCAGAAGCCGAAGTGTAGTTGCCCAATAGGTTACACAAGAAGTATAGGTTAAGAACATTGACGATAATCACGTTGTTAGGGCATCAAAGCCTGTGCTTTGATAGGTAGTGGAATTGCGAAACAAGGAAAAATATAACATATTGGCCTAGATGTATCAAGCCGTTTGCGATTCGTTAAGGCCGAAATTCGCAGAATTTCGGCCTTAAGGAATCGCAAACGGACATTTAGCATCTTTTGAGATGTATCAGAAATTAGCAAAATAAGGAATGGCAAAAAATTGCGATTCCTTATTTTGCTTATGCATTTAAGGAATCGCAATTTTGCGATTCCTTAAATGGCATGTATGAAACTATTTAAAATTGCGAATTTGGGTTAAGGATTCGCAAATTAACACCAATTTGAGGTTCGTGTTAATTTGCGAAATCCTTTTAAAAAACAAAATTTGACTATTTTGAAGGTGGCATGTGACACACATACATGCCCATAGGGCATGTATGTGTGCCATATGCACACACATGTAAGTTTCAGGGGTGCAGCAGGGTGTCCATGAGACACCCCTGCACCCTTGAAATAATTCTCAAATTGCGATTAGCAAATTGCGAATTCGCAATTTGAGAATTACTGCACAATCATTCCTATGGGCCTCCTGGCCCATAGGAATGCATGGGGAATTATTCCTTATTTGCGAATTCGCAAAATGCGAATTCGCAAATAAAGATAAGTAAGGAATCGCAAAAAAAATGCAATTTTTTACATACATTCCATTTTGCGAATTCTAAATAGCGATTCGCAAAAATCGCTATTTAAGATTCGCAAAAAGGAATCTTGATACATCTAGGCCATTATGTATTGCTTTTGTGACCAATGAGTCGACACATCACAAGGCAAGCAATGGCAATGTCAATAGGACTGTCTTTAAAGGAAGGTTTATATAAATGTGAAGCATTACAAGCAACCGTCATGGGAATGGATATGTATTTGTGTGGAAGCAAAGAACTGTAGAATAATATTAGGTAGGTCAGAAGGTCAGGTTATAGTGGCACTGCCAAGCCAGACCTAAACATCCATGTAAGTTAATCCAGCTGATAATCAAAGTTGTGTGGAGAACAAGACCTTTTTTTGTGAAAGCAAACAACTTATGTTCAATCAAAAGGTACTGTGAATCACAGCTGTGAGCATTGAGTGATTCAGGGGGCCAGGCAAGAACGCCTTGGATCTCTGACTGCTCTCACCTGTGTATCTTTGCAAAGTGTCACTATGTTGGCACTGCAAGCCCTTTACACTTAAAGAAAGAATTGATTTGCTGACACCTTCCTAAAGCGAATGCATAGAAGGAGGTCAGCTGCCTCTGAAGCAGGATTTCTTTTAATCTTGGTGACTAGACTATTTGTGGTGTGCAGGACTCATGCTCATAGTGGGCACATTTGCATATGTATTTCCTTGCATGCTATGTATAATTCTTGTGAGAATGATGGGTTTAATGCAAGATCCTAATTTTCACCATCTGTTCATGAGTATTAATTCTATCACATAGTTTTTCTGTCTATTGTCCAGTTTCCAGTCGTTTGTTTGGCAAACATTTGTGCGGTATTCACTTACCTACAAAAGGATTGTAAGATACAGATGCCAATATATCTTTTTCTAGTTTCTGTTACCCAGGGAAAGTTGCAAGCGTAATGCAAGAGACTGAGGCAAACATCTGGTTCCATAGTTTCCGTGAGACACTTCTTTCAAAACAGTTTTCCCACCTATGTAGCCAGTGGAAGCAGATGTAATGCAGGGAATTACACAAGCTATGTATAATTTACTGAAAGGCCTAACTGATAAACGCGTAATACTGAAAAAAAGCGTCCAGATGAATTTGCTAATGATATGCAAACATAGCCTCTGTGATAGGACGTGGCCAATCATATGCGTAGCCAATTATTTCATCAGGAAGATCCATCATAGGGTGTAGAATTATGTTATTGTAATTGTATTGCATTTATATAGTGCTTACTACCCCCAACGAGGCGTTAAATCGTTTTTCGGTGAGTAACACGCAACTCCGGAACTCATAGAGGATTAGTGGTGAATTAGTATAGTGAAATATGAAAGGAATTTGCGTGTTGGATATGTTAGTAAGTTATTTGGATTGAGAAAGATAGTGGAGGGAGAGAAGAGGGAACAGGTTTGCATTCATGTAATGCTTACTACCCCTGATGAGGTTTTGAAGCTCTTTTTCAGTGAGTAGCACCAAGGATTAGTGGTGAATTAGTGTAGTGAAATATCAAAGTTACTTGAGTGGTGGATATGTTAGTCAGTTATTTGGATAGAGAAGGATAGTGGAGGGATAGAAGAGGGAAATAGGTTTGCATTTATGTAGCGCTTGCTACCCCTGATGAGGTGTAGAAGTGCTTTATCGGCGAGTAGCACGCTACTCTGGAACCCATAAAGGATTAGTGGTGAATTAGTATAGTGAAATATGAAAGTAATTTGACTGATGGATATGTTAGTTAGTTATTTGGATTGAGAAGGAAGAGAGACGAGTCTAGTAAAGATTTTGTTTCCCTATTGACAATAGGGATCAAGCCACAAAGCAGGGCCGCCAAAGTTATGTTGATTGCTGTAAGAATGAAATTGGATTATTTGGTATGGTACAGTGTTGAGTTATAGCTATGTGTGTGTGGTGAGTGAGGTGACAAGACTGTACAAAAGTGTGCAAGCAATATTAATTGAAAGGTGGTGCATAAGAGTAATTTGTACATTAAAAGTATGACTTACAATAATATGAAAACCGGTACATGTATGAAAATTTTAAAAGACAAGCATAAGTTATGAATTTGTTATGGTTGTGTAGTTAAACGTGTTTTTCACAAATAGCATAGAAATGAGTGTGTAAGTAGCGCATAAATCATAAAATACCTATAACAGGGGAATTTCTAATGTTTGTGGAGCTTAATGTGGGTTTGTATACCAAACCTCAATAAAGCTTTGCTAACTATACCTGATGTGTAACCCTTTTTAAATTTCAATTTTGTTTTACAATGTTAGTGAAAAATGATGTGATAGTTGTTCAGTTTAGTTTAGTGGAGTGGAGTGGAGCGTTATTAAGTGAAGTGTGGTACAATATAGTAGCGGATAGTGTTGTAAAGTGAACCCTGGTTCAGTATATTGAGGTACAGTGAAGTGGAGTAAAGTGGAATGAGGTATAGTGGAGAAGTTTTATAGTGGAATCCCATATAGCGGAGTGGCGTAGAGTGGAGTTGCATAGAGTGGAGTGGATGCCAGGCCCCTCCCCTTTGGAAGTAAATCTAGGCTGGATTAGCTATTATTGTGTGCAAATGCTTATTTTGTGTAGCACAAGTAAGTAGTGTATTTTATAACATTAATGTATTTAAGGCATGTGATATCAGTTTGCATGACATGCTTGCGAAATATGAGTGTATTTGGCTGTACCATCATGGTACATAGTGATGCCAAATCATGAGCTGGTTGGCTAATGACTGTCTCTATAAAAAGTTCAAGGCATGCATGCTGTTTTTAGGTACACTTCTCACGCGTTCTGCGTTATGCCTTTGAATCTAGTTAAGTAGTGGGTTGACTCACCTATCCTCCTGAGGCGGAAAGCCGGGAGCGAGATCAGTCGTTTTAAAAACTTTTCTGTGTCACTTATAACTTGTTGTTTTTAAAAAAAGCGCATTCTCTCTGATACCTGGCACCTTCAGGACGAACTTTCTGTACAGCGGTGCTAGCGCTGTTACAGAAGCTACAAACACCCAATCTCTGCCGCCATTCACGGCGTGCAGCGAGGCCACGCCCACTCCGAGGCCACGCCCCACCCCTTTTACTCCTATTAAAACATGTGCATTCACCAGACGCGCAGCGGACGGGCACAGCGGGCGCGCCGTTTGCGCGCCGAAGGCGCGCCTAAGGCAAGCCCGTCTTCGCCCGTCATCGCCAAGTCATCGCCTCTCGCCAGTCCCTCTGGACAAACTCCACCAGCATCCCTTTCCCACGACAGGGAACAACTACTTGCCTATAACGCTGTAAGGATCTGTGCACACACAACAGGTTTGCTTGGACACTCGTGCCTTCAATGTGAAACTTGTCACTTTTCTACAGCCAATCCTCTCCACATTCGACAATTACAAGACCTACCCAAAACCACCCCATTACGATCCTCCATCTCAATATCAGGTCACTCACCAAACATCACCTTGAGATTAACACCCTCACATTGGATGAAAATCCTGACATCCTCTTACTCTGCGAAACTTGGTTACGGGATGGCATTTCTGTCATTCCTAACCTTATGATTCCAGACGACTATCTTATGTCGACCATAAACAGGGATGGGAGAGGAGGAGGTATCGCTGTAATCTATAAAAAAGTATTTTCTTGCATATTCACCAAGGAAGAACTTCCCGACTGTGAATGTGCACATTTTAAAATCACTATAAACCCTAATTTCACTATGTCGGGCCTCTACATCTACCGCCCACCTGGACCTGCCTCCAAATTTATTGAAGCTCTTCTTGAGACAGTAAACTCACTCGTGACTAAAAGTGCAAACTTTACTATACTAGGCGACCTCAATCTCCACTTTGACCTGCTTGCCGATTCCACAATTACAAATCTTCTTGCAGACTTCTCCGCCCTGCAACTGAATTCCCTTATTCAAACCTCAACGCATCTAGCTGGTCACATTTTAGACCCAGTATTTTCAAATATCGAGGAGGCTAAGACCGAGGCACCTTTATCAATGGCATGGACAGATCACTTCCTCATTAAAATGACCATTTTAGTCAACAAATCAGTCCATAAAATTGCACCTACCCGCCGTCTAAAAAGACCATGGCATAAACTATCTATCAGTGACCTCCACAACATCCTTGGGGAATTCCATCATGAGACTAACCTAGACATCAATACAATCTATAGCATGTTCCATGATTGGATTACGGGAGGATTAGACGCTCTTATTCCAGCGAAATGGAGGAAAGGACGCAGCTCACCGTCCAACCCTCGGTACAACGACACCTTCAAAACCATGCGCAAAGACTGTAAAAAAGCTGAGCACCTATGGAGAAGAGAATATAACAATGAAGAAAAAGACAACTATATACTGAAACAAAAAATGTACCACAAAGCCATCCGTGCCGCACGAACTGCCTTCTATGCAGATAAAATCAACTTGAGCCCTACCCCCGCCAAAGAAGTTTTTAAACTTGTTCAAGAACTACAGAGCTGCAAATCCACCCCCCCCCCAGCATCTCCTCTGCGCAACAATGCGAGGATCTCGCCACGTTCTTTGTCGACAAAGTTCAAAAGATCTATAAATCTTTACCTCAGCACTCCCCCAGTCCTATTACAACCACTAATCCCCTTTCTAATTATACTTTGCTGACCCACATCCCTGAAATCTCCTTGACAACCTCACTCAACTATGCCGGAAAGTCATAACTGGATCTCCGTCAGATCCCATGCGCCCAGCTCAATTTTTGGAGTCACTTAACTTTTTCATACCTTCCCTGGCCTCTATTCTGAATCTCTCCTTCACCTCAGCGAGCGTTCCATCTGCCTGGAAGCAAGTGTGGGTCTCACCTATCATAAAGAAACCCACCCTAGATCCATCCAAACCGGAACATTTCCGACCGATCTCTCTGCTTCCATGGCTGTCTAAACTCGCAGAAGCACACGCCAACAACATTCTGTCCCTACATATGGTCCAAAATAACATCCTGGACCCATCCCAAAATGGGTTCAGACCGGGCCATAGTACGGAGTCCGCTCTTTTAGCCACTACAGAGTACCTAAGGACGATTCTGGATGCCGGTCAAAGTGCTGCGCTGATTCTTCTCGACCTCAGCGCGGCCTTTGACACGGTATCCCACGACATCCTTCTTAATCGTCTGGACACTTTCAGAGTATCTGGCTTTGCGTTGAAGTGGTTCCGATCTTTCCTCAAGGATAGATCCTTCAGGGTCTCGGCACCCCCCTTCTTATCCAAACCTCATCCTATTGCACAGGGAGTTCCGCAGGGCTCTGCGTTGAGCCCATCCCTTTTTAATCTTTATGTACAACCTCTTGCAACAGTGGCCAAAGAATGGGGCCTAACAATGGTGTCGTACGCCGACGACACACAGTTGGCCATCACTCTCACGGAAGGACCTTCCATTCAGGCCTCGAGATTTAAAAACAGTCTCTCCGCAGTAGCCCAATGGATGACAGACAATTGTCTACAGCTTAATGCTGGAAAAACAGAGGTGCTACTCCTTGGCAAAAACATCAGCCATTGGAATGAGCACTGGTGGCCGTCTTCGCTAGGCGCCATCCCACCTGCTAAATCCTTAGTTAAAAATCTGGGAGTGTGGATGGATGCCTCACTTAGCTACCAGACCCATACCAAAAGAGTCGCTGGCACATGTGTCGGCCTGCTGAGGAGTCTTAGCCACATACTTGGTTTCTTCGACGCTAAGGTCCGCCAGATCATCATTCAGGCAACTATTCTCTCGCGTCTCGATTACGCCAATGTACTCCTCCTAGGGGCCAACAAAGGAGAGATAGCACGATTACAACGCGTGCAGAACTCTGCGGCCAGAGCCTTAGTTGGCCTTCCTCGCAGATGTTCGGCCAGAAATACAATTCGCAAATTACACCTGCTACCTGTTGACTCCAGAATTAAATTCAAAACCCTCATCATGACCTTTAAAATATTTAAACTCGGCAGTCCTACTCTACTTCAACCTCTTCTCACTCCCTACGTCCCGTCACGCAACCTGTGCTCTTCTAACCAGCATCTTCTATGCGTTCCTCGCATAAAACTCTGCCGCATGGGCGGACGCTCCTTTAGAGTTCTGGGAGCAAAACTATGGAACGATCTGCCGGAAAATATCCGCTCCATAGAAAATCTACCTGCCTTCCGGAAGGCCATTAAAACATACCTATTCCCCTCCCCTTAACTCTTTTCTCCACCGCTATTCACTCAGGCTTGGGTCTGTGATCTCCTAGCGCCGGGACGCCTCTTCGCTGGGGCAGCTGTTTGCGCTTTACCAAATATATAGAATAGAATAGAATAGAATATTTTTGCCCTATCTATTAACACTTTACTAAAGTAGTAATAGGTTTTGCAAAATATTTATACTTTTCTTTATATATTTGTTTTATAAATAGGAATTTGTGCGGTACTGCTGCTGTGCAAAAAAAATATTTTTTAATGTTTTCAATGTTATTTCTAAATGTATCTATATTTATGTAGCACTGCTTGGTGTATGGCGTTTTATTTAAGTAGCACAGTAACTTTTAGTAAATACCGTACTACTCTGAACCATTTCTTCATCATATTTGAATATGTGAAAATTGGAAAATACACTTTAGAACACTATATTAACAAAATATAGTGTCTTATAGTGTTCTTCTAAATGTAAATATTTTTGGGGTACCGTGGTAATATCGTTGTCTTCATAATATAAAAATATATATATTAGCTAATATCTTTACCTACCTATTAAGACTTTGTGGTAATAGGTATTGGAAAAATACCAAACCTAATACTTACCTACATTATAAGGCATAATGCAGGGAACTTTGAGGTGAAAGCAAGATGGCTGGCTTTAACTTTTGTACAAGGAAGTTATTAGCCAATCAGCAAATGACTTGTCATCACTCTGTACCTCAGGAGTAACGGTGTATTACTGCGGCCATAGATATAACTAAATGAACAACACTTAAAACATATGAAATACTTACCCCACTTATTTTCAGTGTCCCACAGCATCCTTTCTGCACCATAATATATAATCCCTCAAAATTTCGTCAAAATCCGACTGACGGTTTTTGCTCTACATAAAATTCAAAACTCTATGTAAAGTGACCCTCCCTTTTTTCTTTGCACCCCTTTGACCAAACACCATGAAAATGTCACTACTCCAAGAACGAAATGAGGAAAGTAGATCTGCAAAGTTTTGCGGACATTCATTAAACAGGTGCAAAGTTATTGGTAAAAAGATCCCTATCTATGTCACTATGACATATATATATGTGTGTGTGTGTTTGTGTGCGTGTGTGTGTGTGTATATACATATATATATATATATATATATATATATATATATATACATATATATATATATATATATATATATATATATATATATATATATATATATATATATATATATATATATATATATATATATATATATATATATATATATATATATATATATATATATATATATATATATATATATGATTCCAAACTCGCCTTACTGCTTCAATTTACTTGAAAAGACCAGCGTGGACCCAGGTTTCTTTAGTGCTTTATTTTATTTTTGCCAATGCCGCCATGATGCGTTTTGGGAGATCCCTCCTTTGATCACATGACATCTCATTGTTTTTTTGTTTCTCTTTTAAAGTGCTCGTGCAGTGCAGCCCCTTATAGACATAGAAAAAACACTTTTCACATACATGTCTTTCTGATTTTGTTAATAACAGCATAAATGCTTAATTATTTATCCATTTTTAAACCTCCATCATGGAATAAGTATTATATTCATAAATTTATAACAGCATAAATGCTTAAAAAGACCATACATTTTCTACTATGTCGAATAAACACCCTATTTCATAAGTGGAATGTTAAAATAAATAAAATAAATGTGCAAAAAATGTGATAGTGCAAATACAATAAACCATTTCCACGATAGCAAGAATATAGCTATTTCTAATAAAGTGACTAAAGTGCTTAATTATTTTAAAGTGCAATGAAAGGGCTAAAGGACATCAATTCAATATTGTCATTTCATCAAGGGTTGATTCAGTTAAAAACCATCATTAATATTAAGAAGCATTTGATAACATAAATACTTTCTATTCAACAATCTTTAAAATCAATCCCTAATTCAATAAAACATATAAATAGCAATACCCTAAAATCCATTTCACAAGTTAAAAGAATGCTAACAGTGGAGAAAGTGAATCTAATATCTCATAATCATTTCTGTTTCTTGTCCAATTCATCAGGCACAGTGCTCTTATTTCTTCCAACTTGTACAAATATATATATATATATATATATATATATATATATATATATATATATATATATATATATATATATATATATATATATATATATATATATATATATATATATATATTACCTACTGGCGGTCGCCAGTAGGTAGTTATAGTTAGGATTTTTTTCAATGTTAAATCTCAAAATTCTATTTGGAATAACTTTTGCGCCGGTTGACGAATCTGCCTGAACATTTCCTGAAAATGGCCTCGCGGCGTTCCGGTCCTTCCCTGAAAGTTTGGGGGGGATTTGTCAAGCGGGGGCCGAGATAAAAGGGGGGTCCCAAAACGCGTTTTCCCCATGTTAATTTCCATAGGTTGGTCGATTTCACTTTTAGCCCGAACGGCTGAATGGATTTCCACCAAACTTGGCAAAATTGTAGGGACTGGTAGCCCGATGTGCCTTTGCTATGTCTCAAGATATGTGCTCCATTGAATGGAGGGGATTGACAGGTCACATCTACCAGCATGCATCATCAGAGATAAGCATGCATTAAAGGGGAAATGAATAGTTGTGACGCCGTGATTCACCGGATGCTGCCCCCCCCCTGAGGAAGAAGCTGGTGTGCTTTGAAACGCGTTGGGGAAATGAAAAAATCGGACACTGTGTGCAGCTTCCAAATAAAAATGGTTTGTTAACCCACCTGCCTGTGGAGTGGCGTCCTTAAACTGGAGAGCTTTTTGTGGAACATTTAATCACGGTTTCTCAGCCGTGGAGGATGCACCGCCTGCGAGCAGCGGAGAAGCAGGTCTGCACAGCCGGCCCACATTCTGGCTGTGATCAACAGTGGAGGCAGTTTTGAAAAGGGAAAGGCACTGCAGGTCCGGAGCCCATTTGAGGATTGAAATGAAATAAAAGCAGACTTAAAATGCTGGTGAAAGAAAACACGGACCCTAATGGAGGGGATTGACAGGTCACATCTACCAGCATGCATCATCAGAGATAAGCATGCATTAAAGGGGAAATGAATAGTTGTGACGCCGTGATTCACCGGATGCTGCCCCCCCCCTGAGGAAGAAGCTGGTGTGCTTTGAAACGCGTTGGGGAAATGAAAAAATCGGACACTGTGTGCAGCTTCCAAATAAAAATGGTTTGTTAACCCACCTGCCTGTGGAGTGGCGTCCTTAAACTGGAGAGCTTTTTGTGGAACATTTAATCACGGTTTCTCAGCCGTGGAGGATGCACCGCCTGCGAGCAGCGGAGAAGCAGGTCTGCACAGCCGGCCCACATTCTGGCTGTGATCAACAGTGGAGGCAGTTTTGAAAAGGGAAAGGCACTGCAGGTCCGGAGCCCATTTGAGGATTGAAATGAAATAAAAGCAGACTTAAAATGCTGGTGAAAGAAAACACGGACCCTAATGGAGGGGATTGACAGGTCACATCTACCAGCATGCATCATCAGAGATAAGCATGCATTAAAGGGGAAATGAATAGTTGTGACGCCGTGATTCACCGGATGCTGCCCCCCCCCTGAGGAAGAAGCTGGTGTGCTTTGAAACGCGTTGGGGAAATGAAAAAATCGGACACTGTGTGCAGCTTCCAAATAAAAATGGTTTGTTAACCCACCTGCCTGTGGAGTGGCGTCCTTAAACTGGAGAGCTTTTTGTGGAACATTTAATCACGGTTTCTCAGCCGTGGAGGATGCACCGCCTGCGAGCAGCGGAGAAGCAGGTCTGCACAGCCGGCCCACATTCTGGCTGTGATCAACAGTGGAGGCAGTTTTGAAAAGGGAAAGGCACTGCAGGTCCGGAGCCCATTTGAGGATTGAAATGAAATAAAAGCAGACTTAAAATGCTGGTGAAAGAAAACACGGACCCTAATGGAGGGGATTGACAGGTCACATCTACCAGCATGCATCATCAGAGATAAGCATGCATTAAAGGGGAAATGAATAGTTGTGACGCCGTGATTCACCGGATGCTGCCCCCCCCCTGAGGAAGAAGCTGGTGTGCTTTGAAACGCGTTGGGGAAATGAAAAAATCGGACACTGTGTGCAGCTTCCAAATAAAAATGGTTTGTTAACCCACCTGCCTGTGGAGTGGCGTCCTTAAACTGGAGAGCTTTTTGTGGAACATTTAATCACGGTTTCTCAGCCGTGGAGGATGCACCGCCTGCGAGCAGCGGAGAAGCAGGTCTGCACAGCCGGCCCACATTCTGGCTGTGATCAACAGTGGAGGCAGTTTTGAAAAGGGAAAGGCACTGCAGGTCCGGAGCCCATTTGAGGATTGAAATGAAATAAAAGCAGACTTAAAATGCTGGTGAAAGAAAACACGGACCCTAATGGAGGGGATTGACAGGTCACATCTACCAGCATGCATCATCAGAGATAAGCATGCATTAAAGGGGAAATGAATAGTTGTGACGCCGTGATTCACCGGATGCTGCCCCCCCCCTGAGGAAGAAGCTGGTGTGCTTTGAAACGCGTTGGGGAAATGAAAAAATCGGACACTGTGTGCAGCTTCCAAATAAAAATGGTTTGTTAACCCACCTGCCTGTGGAGTGGCGTCCTTAAACTGGAGAGCTTTTTGTGGAACATTTAATCACGGTTTCTCAGCCGTGGAGGATGCACCGCCTGCGAGCAGCGGAGAAGCAGGTCTGCACAGCCGGCCCACATTCTGGCTGTGATCAACAGTGGAGGCAGTTTTGAAAAGGGAAAGGCACTGCAGGTCCGGAGCCCATTTGAGGATTGAAATGAAATAAAAGCAGACTTAAAATGCTGGTGAAAGAAAACACGGACCCTAATGGAGGGGATTGACAGGTCACATCTACCAGCATGCATCATCAGAGATAAGCATGCATTAAAGGGGAAATGAATAGTTGTGACGCCGTGATTCACCGGATGCTGCCCCCCCCCTGAGGAAGAAGCTGGTGTGCTTTGAAACGCGTTGGGGAAATGAAAAAATCGGACACTGTGTGCAGCTTCCAAATAAAAATGGTTTGTTAACCCACCTGCCTGTGGAGTGGCGTCCTTAAACTGGAGAGCTTTTTGTGGAACATATATATATATATATATATATATATATATATATATATATATATATATATATATATATATATATATATATATATTACCTACTGGCGGTCGCCAGTAGGTAGTTATAGTTAGGATTTTTTTCAATGTTAAATCTCAAAATTCTATTTGGAATAACTTTTGCGCCGGTTGACGAATCTGCCTGAACATTTCCTGAAAATGGCCTCGCGGCGTTCCGGTCCTTCCCTGAAAGTTTGGGGGGGATTTGTCAAGCGGGGGCCGAGATAAAAGGGGGGTCCCAAAACGCGTTTTCCCCATGTTAATTTCCATAGGTTGGTCGATTTCACTTTTAGCCCGAACGGCTGAATGGATTTCCACCAAACTTGGCAAAATTGTAGGGACTGGTAGCCCGATGTGCCTTTGCTATGTCTCAAGATATGTGCTCCATTGAATGGAGGGGATTGACAGGTCACATCTACCAGCATGCATCATCAGAGATAAGCATGCATTAAAGGGGAAATGAATAGTTGTGACGCCGTGATTCACCGGATGCTGCCCCCCCCCTGAGGAAGAAGCTGGTGTGCTTTGAAACGCGTTGGGGAAATGAAAAAATCGGACACTGTGTGCAGCTTCCAAATAAAAATGGTTTGTTAACCCACCTGCCTGTGGAGTGGCGTCCTTAAACTGGAGAGCTTTTTGTGGAACATTTAATCACGGTTTCTCAGCCGTGGAGGATGCACCGCCTGCGAGCAGCGGAGAAGCAGGTCTGCACAGCCGGCCCACATTCTGGCTGTGATCAACAGTGGAGGCAGTTTTGAAAAGGGAAAGGCACTGCAGGTCCGGAGCCCATTTGAGGATTGAAATGAAATAAAAGCAGACTTAAAATGCTGGTGAAAGAAAACACGGACCCTAATGGAGGGGATTGACAGGTCACATCTACCAGCATGCATCATCAGAGATAAGCATGCATTAAAGGGGAAATGAATAGTTGTGACGCCGTGATTCACCGGATGCTGCCCCCCCCCTGAGGAAGAAGCTGGTGTGCTTTGAAACGCGTTGGGGAAATGAAAAAATCGGACACTGTGTGCAGCTTCCAAATAAAAATGGTTTGTTAACCCACCTGCCTGTGGAGTGGCGTCCTTAAACTGGAGAGCTTTTTGTGGAACATTTAATCACGGTTTCTCAGCCGTGGAGGATGCACCGCCTGCGAGCAGCGGAGAAGCAGGTCTGCACAGCCGGCCCACATTCTGGCTGTGATCAACAGTGGAGGCAGTTTTGAAAAGGGAAAGGCACTGCAGGTCCGGAGCCCATTTGAGGATTGAAATGAAATAAAAGCAGACTTAAAATGCTGGTGAAAGAAAACACGGACCCTAATGGAGGGGATTGACAGGTCACATCTACCAGCATGCATCATCAGAGATAAGCATGCATTAAAGGGGAAATGAATAGTTGTGACGCCGTGATTCACCGGATGCTGCCCCCCCCCTGAGGAAGAAGCTGGTGTGCTTTGAAACGCGTTGGGGAAATGAAAAAATCGGACACTGTGTGCAGCTTCCAAATAAAAATGGTTTGTTAACCCACCTGCCTGTGGAGTGGCGTCCTTAAACTGGAGAGCTTTTTGTGGAACATTTAATCACGGTTTCTCAGCCGTGGAGGATGCACCGCCTGCGAGCAGCGGAGAAGCAGGTCTGCACAGCCGGCCCACATTCTGGCTGTGATCAACAGTGGAGGCAGTTTTGAAAAGGGAAAGGCACTGCAGGTCCGGAGCCCATTTGAGGATTGAAATGAAATAAAAGCAGACTTAAAATGCTGGTGAAAGAAAACACGGACCCTAATGGAGGGGATTGACAGGTCACATCTACCAGCATGCATCATCAGAGATAAGCATGCATTAAAGGGGAAATGAATAGTTGTGACGCCGTGATTCACCGGATGCTGCCCCCCCCCTGAGGAAGAAGCTGGTGTGCTTTGAAACGCGTTGGGGAAATGAAAAAATCGGACACTGTGTGCAGCTTCCAAATAAAAATGGTTTGTTAACCCACCTGCCTGTGGAGTGGCGTCCTTAAACTGGAGAGCTTTTTGTGGAACATATATATATATATATATATATATATATATATATATATATATATATATTACCTACTGGCGGTCGCCAGTAGGTAGTTATAGTTAGGATTTTTTTCAATGTTAAATCTCAAAATTCTATTTGGAATAACTTTTGCGCCGGTTGACGAATCTGCCTGAACATTTCCTGAAAATGGCCTCGCGGCGTTCCGGTCCTTCCCTGAAAGTTTGGGGGGGATTTGTCAAGCGGGGGCCGAGATAAAAGGGGGGTCCCAAAACGCGTTTTCCCCATGTTAATTTCCATAGGTTGGTCGATTTCACTTTTAGCCCGAACGGCTGAATGGATTTCCACCAAACTTGGCAAAATTGTAGGGACTGGTAGCCCGATGTGCCTTTGCTATGTCTCAAGATATGTGCTCCAGTGGATTTTGAGTAATTTAGGTTCAAAAAAATATATATATCTATAGCAGCGCACCGGTGCGCGCACCGGGGAGCGCTCCAGGCGCGCCACGCGAGGTGCGCATGGAAAGCTGATTGGCTCTCGGGTGTCTGTAAACATTCGAAACAGTCCAGAGCGGTCGCCATCTTGTGTCTCGGTAAAATCGAGACATAAGAGGTGGCTAAAACAAAGTGGGAACTGACCATAAGGCGTCAGGGATAGACCCCTTTGACCCCCTAGGTTTGATGTGGGGGCTATAAAAGGGCCCCGCGGGGCATTTAAAATATTTTTTTTTTTTCGTTTTGCGCGGGGGAAGCGCACGGTGCGCGCACCGGGGAGCGGCCCTGGGAGCGCACTATGATGAAAAAAGGTGACAGAGTGTTTAAAAAATGAAGTTTTGATTTAGAAATTGGAGGTAGTTCTAAAAAGAACTTTTTTTTTTCTTCTTTTTGTTGTTTTATATTTTTTTTGTGTTTTTTGAACTTTTTGTACTTTTTTTGGCTTTTCAGAACAGTTTTATATATTTTTTTGTATTTTTTTGGGGGAGAAACAAAAAAAGGGAATTGAAACTGGCTCAACTGGAGCAAAAAAACAAAAAACCCAAAAAATTACTTCTTTTTGGGGCACTTGTGATTATCACCTGCAAGGACGATGAGTTTCACACTTTGTTCCCCATAGGAGATAAGTTTGCCACAAGCTTTGCAAGTAATTTTAAAATCAGCAAACCTCGGCTGAATGCAAGGCATCACCTCAGATGTTTCTGGTTGCGAGGAAGTGGGTTGGTTTCTTTGGGAGGGGGTCCTTGATGAATGGGGGAGGTTACTGGCCAGTTCCCGGAACTCTGCACGAGAGTAGTTGTTTGGATGCTTTCTTGTCATGTGCCGAATCATGGTATAGTTACCAAATGAATATTTCTTATTTGGGTTGCCCCGTGAAAGTTCATCATTGCAGATGAGGCAAGTGACTTTGGGCGCATTCACCTTTTTTTTCCCCTCTGGAATTGAAAAAAACTCCCAAATGAAGTGTGGTTTGGGTTTATAAGGTGTGTTTTCTTCAGGCAGCCATCTTCTTCTCCCCTCCTCCTCTTCCTCTTCCTCTTCCTCCTCCTGTTCTTGACCACCAACATAATTTGGAGCTGGTCCTCTTGGTGGTTGTGGTGGTGGTGGTGGGGCAGATGCACCAGCTGATGCTACTAATGAAGCCATTTTATAGTACAAAATATTACTCAAAGAGCAAAAAAGTAGACAGAGCAACAAACAGGTCTTCCTCAGTCAAAGGACAAAGTCAGAATAAGGAAAAAAGGTGGGGTCTTTCATCATTTAGAAAAAAAAACTGTCCTGAACCAATGAGAAGTGTTATTTTCAGGTCACAAGACCAGGGGCTTCATCATTATGAAACCAAAACTGTTATGAACCAATGAAAAGTGTTATTTTCTGCTCACATGACCCGACGCGCTTACGCTACGCGCCCGGGGCGCGCCCGGGGGCGCGCCCCGGGTCGCGCAGCGTAAGCGCGTCGGAAGTTTACGTTGTGCGATCGTATTCGCTCGAGTACTTCCGGGTGCGCTTACGCCGTGCGTATCACGCGGTCGCGGCTACGCGATACGTCACGATTATGTTTTCGTTTGCGATATTGGCGCTTACGGGACGCTCCCCGGAGCGCGCCCCGGGGCGCTTTGTAAAAATACGCTTTTCGGGGCGCTCCCCGGGGCGCGCTCCGGGAGCGCTCCCCAAAATAATTTTTTAAAAAAAAATTGGGAAAATTGTAGGGACAGGTAGCTCTATTCTGAAGTGGTTTGTAAAAAACATTAACTTTAGAAAAATATGTATTGTGCTACATTGGGCTTAATATATGTTAGAGCCAAAATGTAGCCCAAATGTAGCCCAAAGTAGCCCAATGTAGCCCAAAGATGGCCACCAGAGATCAAAAATTGAAAATGTAGCCCAAAATTCAACTAGATGTAGCCCAACTGTAGCCCAATGAGAAAATGTACCAGAGTGTTAAAAAGAACAACTAGAGTGCTAACAGTCTTATTTATAAAGTGAAACTTATAGTTAGGAATTAGCATTAAAAAAACCTTTGAAATTCACTGAAAAAACCATAGGTTTCACACCAGTTATAGTTAGGAATTAGCATTTAAAAAACCTATTAAATTCACTGAAAAAACCATAGGTTTCACACCAGTTATAGTTAGCTGGAAATTTTACTGATATAAAACCATTGAAATTCCCACGTTATAGTTAGTCGGACTCACTATAACTTGCGCGTGCAATGCACTGCTGATGACATCACATATTACATCACTCATGACATGGTCAGTGACATCACTCATGACATCACTGATGACACCATCCTTGTGACACAGTCACAGACCTCCTCTCAGTGTAAAGTAACCCTTGAGACACATATTCAAAAATAGAAACTGAAATTTTTAAAAAATGGACATACCTATATCAGTTACAACAAGCAATTCTGTACTTCCACTATCTATATACACATCCACTCATTCACCAACAGTTCTATATAGTCACTCATACATATACTCACTCATCATATGAAGAGATACACCTATACATCCTGTTACACACCGACATTCATCCAAAAGTTACTCACACACATATTCACACGTGCAAATAAACTATTGAACAACCATTTATTTGAATATAGAGTTATACACACACTTCCACCTTACTTTTATTGAAAATTACACATATTTATTCTCTTAAACAATCACTTATAGAAACACATACTTATTTAAACAGGAAATCTTACAATCTCTTACTCTCACATATACTCACTTATATACATCAATATTCATATATACTAGATTAAAACATATGTAGTTACTGATAAAGACACTAGTGAGACAGTCATTCACTCACTAACAAACACATATAGACACTCATCCACCCATACAGTCCTGTACATATGCTGTCTTCAAAACACATACAAACAAAGAGTCAGTCACTCATGCATCTATGTGCTAAGTAATACCCCCACCAAACCATATAGACACTCATACTGATACTAATAAAAATATCAAATAACCCATATACATACGCATGTAGCTACTTATCAACACATGTAGTCACTTATACACAAAGTGAAACACTAATATATGTATTTAAATATTTAAACATAACTCACTAATATTTATTTTTCAGAAAGACACATATTCACTGGATGGTGTCATCAGTGATGTCATGAGTGATGTCACTGACCATGTCATGAGTGATGTAATATGTGATGTCATCAGCAGTGCATTGCACGCGCAAGTTATAGTGAGTCCGACTAACTATAACGTGGGAATTTCAATGGTTTTATATCAGTAAAATTTCCAGCTAACTATAACTGGTGTGAAACCTATGGTTTTTTCAGTGAATATATATATATATAGACATATCTCTCCATTCACATAAATATACATATTCATCCATAGTAAATACATAAATATAAAAATGTCACATGTACACATACAAGTTAGATACAGTCAAAAAGAATAGTTATAGGAAGGTATACAAGTCCTCTGTGTTATTCAACCCTTTAGTGTGCTTGGAGTCGAATCTTAAAATATATGATGTTTCTAGACTCCTCAATCTGGCCTCCCTGTTCCCGCCTCTCTTAGTAGGAAGTATGGCATCTATTACATAATATTTCAGGAATTTGGGATCGCTATTATGATTCTGCTTAAAATGCCTATCAACCGGATAACTCTCCTCATTGTTACAGATAGCACGGATGTGCTGTAAAATCCTCTTATAGGCTGGCAATTTTGTACTCCCTATATATTTTAAGTTACAGCACCAGGTGAGCACACAGACGGCATCATACATTTTGCACGTCAAGTGTAAATTGATTTTGCCAACTCAAATGCTGTTTTATAACAGGTGGTGTTTTCTCCATATTGACATGCCTTACAGACAGAGCATTAAAAGAAGCCTTTTCTAGCCCTCAACCAGATATTTTTAGGTCTAGCTTCTATGCTGCTTCTTACCAAAGAGGACCCCATGCTATTTGTTTTTCTAAAAGACACCGAAGGGTTAGCAGGTAAGGTGCCTCCTATTATTGGGTCACTTTTAATAATAGGCCAATTTTTTCTAACAATTCCTCTGATCTACTTTTCTTGTCTGGAAAGGTTAAGAATGAGCCTAACTGGTTCTTCCGGTCCTGCTTTCTTGCTCTATCTGTCACTAGCAGCCCGCCCCAGCGTTGCCTGGGGCAGAAGGGGGCTGGGGGCAGCATTTCAGGCTTGCGTGCACTCATGGCTCCCGATCGTCCCTCCGCCCGTACCTCTGTGCGCACCCGTGGCTCTTGGCTGCTTCACTTACCTCACCCGCCGGCGTTGCCCGGGGCAGAAGGGGGCTGGGGGCAGCATTTTGGGCTTGTGTGCACTCATGGCTCCCACCCCTCCCACGGTGCGCACCCGCGGCGCTTGGCTGCTTCACTTACCTCACCCGCCACTCCTCCCCACGCTGCTGATTTTACCGCTCCACTGCTCCTCCGCTTCTCGCTGCTCCTCACCGCTTGACCGCCGCTCGCCGCTCCTCCCCGCGCTCATGTCCTCCGCTCTTCCTGTTGCTCCTAAACGCCGCTCCTCCCTGCGCTCCCGATGTCATCACGCAGACGTTGCGGCCGGCGCTACTTGCAAGGCAATACTTTATTTTTATTTCTAAATTTTACTGATGTCACTGACCATGTCATGAGTGATGTAATATGTGACGTCATCAGCAGTGCATTGCGGGGGCGTGAGTTATAGTTAGCTCTCCTAACTATAACGTTCTAATTTCTCTGGTTTTGTACGAGTGAAATGTCCAATTAACTATAACGTCCCTAAAACCTATTGTTTTTTCAGTGAATTTCATAGGTTTTTTTAAATCAATCAATCAAGGCACTTGTAAAGCGCACTACATACCTGTGAGGGTCTAAAGGTGCTGGGGGGGTGGGGTGCTTCTACTGATCGCAGAGCCAGGTCTTGAGAAGTCTTCTGAAGGCCAGTAGGTCATGGGTCTGCCGTAGGTTGGTGGGGAGGGTGTACCAGGTCTTGGCGGCGAGGTGGGATAAAGATCTGCTGCCGGTGGTCTTTTTTCGGATGCGGGGGACTGTGGCGAGGGCGAGGCTGGCGGAGCAGAGCTGGCGGGTGGGGGCGTAGAAGCGGAGTCGTCTGTTGAGGTATGCTGGGCCGATGTTGTGGAGAGCTTTGTGTGCGTGGATGAGGAGCTTGAAGGTTACCCTCTTGTTGACGGGGAGCCAGTGCAGGTCTCTCAGGCAGGGTGTGATATGACTGCGGCGGGGGATGTCAATTTTCTAACTATTACGTCCCTGAAACCTATGGTTTTTTTTCAGTGAATTTAAATTATCTTTCCATTCTCAACCTGGTGAAAACAGCCGATATCGCCAGTTTTCCAGCAATAGCTTCCGCAAAAAAATATTGCCACTAAAGAGAGCAACAAATAACGCTAACAATATACAGAGTAGGTATTCCTGTGCAAAAATAACACAAAAACACCACTTCCCAATATTTTCAACGAGCAGCCAAATCTGCGGTGCGATCCAAAAAAAGGCGATAAGCAGCGTTAGCAGTAGGAATGTAACATCTGCCTTTTACTAGTGTAAAGTAGGACGACTACCTACAGTGTGAAAAGGAGCCCAGCCCAGAATCCCATGTGAGGACCAAAACATGTCATAGAGCTATTGATCATGCACCTCTGACCCCCAAGAAGGCCACAAAACCCACTGCCACCACACTCAGGACCTCCCCCCCAGACCACCCCCCCTACTACCACGGAGGCAGCGCACAACAAGACATCAGACTTTCCGAAAACAGCATGGCCCCTCAGCCGCACAATAGCTTAATGTTGCGAGATGTGGCAACCAAACATGTGTGAAGGACGCAAGTCACTCAACAATAATGATGCACACAATACCAAGTGTAGCGGTGATGTGCTGGACAGACCTCACTATGCAGAGCACAAACCTCTCCATGTGTACATATACTGCTGGTGTTTGTAGTGTTGTGGACAGTGAATGCAACCAAGTTACTTCAGGCAGTGGGGAAGATCTCAGTCATGCACCTGTGTCGTCGTCCCCTGTAGGCATAAGCGCAGTGGGCTGGTCCAATGTACGCTACTCCAGCATAGAAGTGTGAATAAATAGGCTGGGGCTCTGGGCGTGGTTCACATGTGTGATGGCCAACGCAGCTGCCAGAGTGTTAGCCCTCACCCTGCCACATGGCTGCCGCCATGACCGCGTGCCTCCTCGACACAGGCCCCCAGCAAACACAGCAGCACCGCACCACAGCCTTATGTCTCTACAGACTACTGCCTTCGATCTACACTGCGGACAGCAGGGCTCACGATTCAGATGGAGTGGTGATTGCAGTTGGCCCAGTCCAGTAGGCAAGACACATTGCTCTCAGTGCGGCCCACCCAGACCACGCATCATCGCAGGCTGCGCACACACTGGACGCCAGAGGTACCACTAACTTGTGCATCACAAGTCAACGCCACATATCCTTATTAAGGCAGAATTCCTTAGACAAAAGATATTGCTACCAGTCTGGCACGCCCGGACCACGAATCATCGCAAGGTGCACACACGCTGAGTGCTTCAAGTGCCACTAACTCAGTGTACCACAAGTCATCACCACATACCCTTATTAAGGCAGAATTCATTAGACAAAAGACATTGCTACCAGTGCGGACCACGCATCATAGCAGGCTTCTGATGCCACTACCTGTGCAGCTCAACTCAATGCCACATGGCTGTGGGCCCTTGCTGACCACTTCCTCCGGCCTACACTGCGGTCAGCAAAGCTCACAATTAAAATTGAACCTTGATTCATTCATTACAGAGTCCAGTAGGCAACTAACTCCACGTCCCTAAAACCTACATAATATCCTTTTAGTATCCTTGCTTCAACAACTTTTTGATATCAATTATAGCTTTAGTACAATGACCAAATTCATCTTGCAAGTCCAAAAGAACACTGAATGGCAGTCTACAATGCGGACAGCAGAGCTCATAATTTGAATTCAGTTTTGATTTATTTATTGCAGAGTGAACTGCACTCTATGTTGTTGGATTTTCTCAAGAGAAAGTCACAAAAAGCATTCCTCGATGTCTGTGTTGACTACTACCTTTGATCTACACTGTGGACAGCAGGGCTCACAATTCAGATGGAGTCGCGATTGTAGATAACGCAGTCCAGTAGGCCAGAGACATTGCTCCCAGTGCGGCCCGCCCACACCACGCATCATTGCTGGCTGCGCACACGCTGAGCAACACACCTACCACTAACTCTATACAGCTCAAAAATGCCACGTGGCTGTGGGCCCTTCCTGACCACTACCTCCGGTCTACACTTCGGTCAGCAGGGCTCACAATTCAAGATTAGTACAGATGAAAATTGTGTAAGAGACTATAATCGGTTAAGAAAACCAAATGCTCCCAATCTGTGCAGCTCAAATGAATGCCACGTGGCTGTGGGCCTTTACTGACCACTGCCTCCGGCCTACACTGTGGTCAGCAGGGCTCACAATTCAAATTCAGTATTGATTCATTAATTTCAAGAGTCCAGTAGGCAATTAACTATAAGGTCCCCGAAACGTACACATTTCGACAATGTATTCCATACATATTTCATCTTTTGTTACCTACACTGCGGTCAGCAGAGCTGACAATTTGAATTCAGTCTTGATTTATTACTTGCAGACAGAATTGTACTCTATGTCTTTGGATTTTGTCAAGAGGAAGTGACAAAAAGCATTCCTCGATTTCTGTGCTGACTACTGCCTTCCATCTACATTGCGGACTGCAGGGCTCACAATTCAGATCGAGTTGCGATTGCAGATGAAGCAGTCCAGTAGGCAACAGACATTGCTACCCGTGCGGCCCTCCCAGACTACGGATCATCGCTAGCTGTGCACTAAGCATGGGCGAATTTTGCGAATTCGCGATCCGCGAATTTGCGGATTCACGAATTCGCGATCCGCAAAATTCGCGAATTTGTGCGAATTTGCGGATTTTTGTTTTTTTGCGTGTTCGTGGGGTTTTTTGCGTGATCGCAGGGGTTTTTGCGTGTTCGCGGGGCTTTTTGCGTCTTCGCGAGCCGCTTGCATAGCGAAGTTACCCATGCAGTCGTTTATGGGAGAGGGAGAGAGAGATAGATAGATAGATAGATAGATAGATAGATAGATAGATAGATAGATAGATAGATAGATAGAGAGAAAGAGAGGGAAAGAGAGAGGGAGAGAGAGAACGAGAGAAAGAAAGAGAGGCCGGATCTATGAAGGGCCAGATTCCTGAGTTGCCCCTACAGAACATACAGCTTTTTATTTTTAGCAAAATGCATATGAAAATTGTGCTGTAAAGTCTCTTT
Source organism: Lissotriton vulgaris (assembly GCF_964263255.1). Lineage (NCBI taxonomy): Eukaryota > Metazoa > Chordata > Amphibia > Caudata > Salamandridae > Lissotriton > Lissotriton vulgaris. The sequence continues at coordinate 174,594,103 of NC_141693.1, forward strand.
TAGTTTAACCCCTCCTGACAACTCAAAATGGGTGTATTTGCCATCCTCTCCCTTCTTCCTGTTTTTTATATCTGTAAGCGCTTCCTGATGAGGTTTAATTCCTTGGACAGGTGCCTCGTTGCCTACTTGTAACTATTCTCTGACCTGCTTCAAGGGTCAGAGCAGGGTCAGAGAATAGTTGCAAGTAGGCAACGAGGCGCCAGGAAGCAATTAGCAGCAGGTGTCCTAGTTGAAGTTAATTTGTTTGTAACCCTTTTGTAAAAGGTTACAAAGAAATTAGGTTCAACTTTTGCACCTGCTGCTGTAACCCTTGCTTGGCTGAAAATTCGTCCCCGCTGATTCGCGGATTTTACCGCGATTTCGCGATATTCGCGGATCGCGAAATCGCAGAAAATCCGCAAATTCGCCCGCGAAACGGATTTTATGCCCACCCTTACTGTGCACACGCGGAATGCTTCTGATACCCCTATCTCAGTGCTGCACAACTCATGAACCCTTTTTGATAGAATCTTTTGTGTATGATTTCACATCTGCTGCCCGACCTCAGTGTACCACAAGCCATGAACCCTTTACGATAGAATCTTTTGTGTATTATTTCACATTTAGTGCCCCTAAATTAGTTCAGCACAAGTCACAGAACCTTTATGATTGAATCACTGTGTGTGATCCGATGATTACTGTTGTAGTTGTTGCCAGCACCAGCCATTCCCTGAGGGCTGGCTTACACTCAACCCACACGCATCCAGCACAGACGTCACTGGACATGAGATCCTGGTAATAGAACGGGGCCGAGCGCACTTGTCCGTACCCAGTTCCACTATTTAACTGTGTCCGTTTGGCAGTGGAAGTGGATGGGGTGCAGCAGCCTGGAACCACAAAGGCGGGACTGCGATTTAGGGGTGCTCAGTTGTATGTACTCTGCCATTACTGATTCCATACTATGTTTCAGATGACTGAGCTTGAGGGCTGCACTATATCCCGGCACATGGTTGGAGACACACCAGTGGCAGAAAGCTGAGCTGTGAGGATTTTCTTCACAGTGTCAACACTCACTCTCCCTCTCCATCTCTTCCTTTCTGTCACTCACACTCTCTCTCTCTCTCTCACTCTCTATCTCTTCCTTTCTTTCTCTCATACTCTTTCTCTGTCTATTCCTCTCTCTCTCATTCTTTCTCTTTCTCACTCTTCCTCTCTCTCACACTGTTTTCTCTCTTTCTCTCTCTCTTCCTTGTATCTCACTCTTTCTCTCTTTCTCTCTCTCTTCTTCAATGCTACGCATTTCAGCACTTCCTGCCTAGCTCACACAACAAAAGCGTCATCATAATTCTACCATTCAAAACCCAGGGCTTGACATCACATGGTGCATAGTTACAATGGTCATGGTAAACAGACTCACAAGTGTAGGTAATGCCTGACTTTTGTGACAATACATTACATTAAATAAATAAATACAATATGTCGGAAGCATTACATTTTCCATGCAGTATTCGCAGTATTCCCACAATAATACGGCTTAGTGTGGTATCCAGGATTATCATTTTTTTATTTTTTGTCTCTTTTTTCTTTTTTTATCCACACACATAATTGTTATTATTTCATCCTCTTTGTGCTGCTGAAGAACCGGGTTTTAGAACCCAACGGCACCAGAGGCACGCCCAAAGTCTTCGGGTTTACCTGTCTTAAAATACAGAGACACGGGAGTACTTCTTGGTGGCGTCAAAGATCGAATTTATTGGCTGCAACCAGAAACAGAAGTCCACGAAGTACAACACAGGATATATTCATAGGAGACTGCTCAAATTTGTAAGGCGAGTCATCCTCTTTTATGCCAAAAATTACATTCCGGACAAAGACCCAATATTTACAATTTGTCCAATCATAGGTATTATTACAAAAAGGCATTGCACGACGGCAAACCCACTTTTCAGTTGTCCGGCCCACCATTAATTATACAGGAAAGCCCAACATTCCTTCTTACACAAGTCGGACAAACCCATAATAAAAGGACCACAACCCATGTCATAAAGAGGCCATAAGGAAGAAACAGAAACAAATACAGAGCAGGATAAGGGATGTGTGTACATATTAAACTTTACAATGTCCTGTGCTCTGATCCTCAATCCTGATCAGCTATCGGGCAAGGAACTGGCTTAGCAAATTCAGCTTCAGGCAACGAGGTCAGTTCACTCGGTTCATCCAAAAGTCAGCACAAACTCGAGCTAACGTGTACGTGTACCAAGGACTCGTTCGGCCGCAGTCGACGGCCTATGTGAGGGCAACCACAAAATTGCTGCCATGCACAAAATGGAACCCATGGTTCGGAACGAAATCTCCAAATACATAGTGAATTTGTCGGTCCAACATGACGAAATCACTCGTACTTGCCGAACTCACTAGTTACGGTTTGCTACTATAAAATTCGTAACAAAACCATGACATTTATAAAACAGGTTCAGAATTCACGGAACCTCACTACACAGAACCAAAATTGCTGACAGCCGGGCTCCCACAATACCACTTAGATACAAAGTTAAAATTATATATCATGCTTTGATCACATTATAGAGCCTGAAGTCATATTGGCTGCTCCACTTGATTTAAACTACGATTTTTCTTTGTGCAAAGTACATCACCAATATTAAAAGTGCAAGTGCTAGCGTACTCTAGTCACATTTAAAAAAAAAACATCAGTACTTATTTGTCAAACAAGAGAGATACAGGCACAAGAACCGTGTTGATTGCCAGAGACACTAAAATCCAATCCTGAAGAAAGTGTTAATGCATTAGTGCAAAACTAATGTAAGACTAAAGTGGAAGTGCTTTATGGAACCAATATGCAAATAGTGCATTATTTCATAACAATGAACATAGAGTGCTAATGCTTACATACAATGATCTTTAGACAAGCAGCCCCGACATTCCTGTGGTCATGATCACCTTGACAAATTGATGTATCAAAAAAGGCCCGTATTTAGAAAAAGTGATCAAAATTATACTCCTCATTACTCTCTACATAACTTCCAAAATCATACTTCTCCTTCAGTTTGAAAAAAATTAATACTAGGTCACATCTTCCCGGTGTCTTTCATCATCAGTTATGCTCCTCGACTCTCATTACTTCCTTTTACTGTTCAAACCCTGCAAAACATTCAAAGTAAAATTTAAAAACGCTGGTTACAGATATCTGGATTAACCTAAGTGGACATTTAAATCTTCATCTGCGTTGAGTCCAGATGGGATTTTCGTATTAAAAAGCAGTATGTATCTTGATTGCAATTGGCGCAATCTCATTTCACGATTTCCACCCCTCCTTGCTCACATCTCCCTTATGTACTTCATTTATGTGTCGTGCAACAGGAAAGTTTGTATCGTTGTTCTTAATTGGCCTCAGATGTTGTAATATACGGATATGTACCATATGAATGGTGCTGCCCATGAGATGTCATCAGTGATGTCATGAGTGATGTCACTGATCATGTCATGAGTGATGTAATATGTGACGTCATCAGCAGTGCATTGCGGGCGCGCAAGTTATAGTTAGCTGAACTAACTATAACGGGCGAATTTCAATGGTTTTGTATGAGTGAAATGTCAAGCTAACTATAACATGTGTAAAACCTATGTTTATTTTCAGTGAATTTCAAAGGTTTTTTAAATGATAATTCCTAACTATAATGTGGCTGAAACCCATGGTTTTTCCAGTGAATTTCAAAGGTTTTATAAAGGATAATTTTTAAATGTATTAATTGTTATATTTTTTTATACTGATTTACTACATTGTTTTAAAGTATTTATTTTTTGATTTATTTTTTAAGGTATATTACATATTTTTTATATAAATTGAAAAACATGTTTTCAAAAATATTGAAATTGTAATATATATATATATTTTTTATATTGTTTTAATTTATAAATATTTTATATAGCAGGCAAGGATATCCCATGGAAGGAAATTCAAGGTACTGGTAAGTACGGTTAAAATTACTTTTCAGGAACAGTAGTGAGCTCAAAGATGCAGCACTGAGGTCTCTCCTGAAAACAGGTGAGTAAATCGGAATTCGCGGTTCGGCTGATTTTAGAGGAATTTTTCAAAGTACCAAAACTCCACACAGATTTTCCAAGTGAAACCAGTCAATGTTAGTCTATGGAAGGAAATTCAAGTTACTGTAACTACGATTAGAATTACTTTTCAGGATCAGTAGTGGGATGAAAGATGCAGCACTCAGGTCTCTTCTGATAACAGGTGAGTAAATCAGAATTCGTAGTTCGGCTGATTTTAGAGGAATATTTTGCTCAATAGTGAAGGAAGGGGGAGGGGCCTGAGGTGATATGTGTGCAAACACACCATGTGGCGCGTTTTAGGTTGGGGAATTAATTTCTCTTGAATTCCGAGTTTCCCTGTTGTGGAATTTTAGTTTGCGAGCTAAACATCATCTGCGCCAGCTTGTCACCCACGTACGACGTGCACGGCAGCCATTTTAGGTATCATGGTCTCCCCTGTCCACGATCGATCGCCAGCGCGCCCCTCTGACCCAGCAAGCATCCTCCGCGCACCCTGGCTCCCCCTCCCCCCCCTCATGAGCATAACCCTTCTGCATGACCCTGTCCTTGGGAGTCACGCCTGCGCCTGACCAGCACCTCCTCTCCTCCCATGAATGCCCCTCTGTTGATAAACCTTCCCTCCGTGCTCAATTGTCCACGCGGCATGAATACCACTCCATTGATGACCCCTTACCCCGTGTCCGACTGTCCACACAAGTCCGAGGCCATCGCCTAAGCTGGGAGATACCATTTACTGCCCCTCATTGTATGGAGTCGCCCCTCTTCAAAGGACACGCTGTTGATCAGGGCCTCCCCACCCCCTGGGATATGATCAGGCGCACACATCCTAAGACTTGGCGAAACACTCAGCTGCGTGATGACCCCCTCCTCTTATCAGCAGGTTGAGGACCTCTATTGTGAAGGTATATGGGGGTGGGATTGACACGAGGATTACGGGGATGTCTTTTTCCTTACTTCACAATGTTCTGATTGTAATAAAGAAAGGTCACATGCCATAAACCAGTGTATAAGAGGCCAGGCCTCCGAGAGGCTGTTAGAGCACCTCGAGACGATACCTTGTTGTCTGATCTGATGTGTTCTGCTCCGTCGGAATAAAACTTCTGTTTCCTGCCTTCTGGTCTCCGGCGCCTGCCTCATTGCTTGGTAATTTGAATGGTACAAGGGCGGTTAGCGGCGGGCAATCTTGAAAAAGGTCATAGCCCTACCTTTTTCCACAATTGGCGTCCCAAAGCATGGGGCCCATCAGCGACACGTGGATCCAGTGGGAGAGGTCCCGACGACAGAGTGAACGACTGCAACGATCGGGAGAGCTCGTGTCCGATAGACCCTCGTCTGACAGCCGATCATCCGACCTTCACTAGTTCCGAACAGACCTCTCTCGAGTGATCTACGGTCCTGACTGGGAACCATCAGGAGTGCCATGAACATCACGAAGAAGAGAGGACGATCGGGCGCTGGATTCAGAAGACAGGAAACCGTCCATGCGGTCCGGGTAAGGTCGTATAGACACGACAAACTGAGAAATGATTGTTTGGTTTGGATAATACTAGTATTACGCTTTGTTGAAACCTCTGGAGATTCACCGTCTGCAAACGGAGAAAACAACAGGCTCTCTCTTTGCAAGCAGTGAAGGATAGGTAACGCAGACTTTTGTCCCCATTGTAATCCGTCGTGCCTATCTTCCTCCCCCACTGTTTTCCCGAACTGTCGTTCGTGGATTATTGTCTGGAGATTCTTTGTCTGCAAACAGGGAAGAACAAGGTCTCTCTTTGCAGGTAGAGAAAGAGTGGGTAACGCAAACCTTTTCGCACCCACTTATTCTCCCCACTGATTGTTTGATTGACCGAACATTGATTGTTCGGTATTGGTTCTTTTGAGGTATTCACCGCCGGCAAACAACGGAGAATAGAAATATTCTGTCTAGTCTTTGCCCGCCGTGATAAGATAGGTAGTGCAGACCTTTGTCCCCGTTGTAACCCGTCATGCCTATCTTCTCCCCACTGATTGGTAGCCTGTACAGCCCGGACCGCTTATTAGAGATGAACCACCCAGCTCCACTGGAGGGCACCCCTAATAAGGACATGTTCACTAAGCATGGACTAGTCGCTATAGCTTATACTAAGCTATGGCATAAATATACAAAGAAGAACCCTGAAAGTCAGTGGCCACTGATAGGTTCCTTTGATGAAAACAAAATAAAAACATTGGAAATAGCGCTCCAGAAAAATAAGACCACGCCCACTATGCTCGATAGTATAGGCATGTGGCGCAAAGAAACGGAACAACGAAAGAAAAGAGAAGAAGCAAAAATAGGGAAAGAATTACGAAAGGCAGCCCACCTCGCCGCTCAGCAACTAGAAGAAGAAATACAAGAAAGAAAAGAAGCAGCACAAAACCAAGAATCAGGGTCGACAGGTCAATACCCTATTAGGACCCCCTCTGCGCTCTACCCTGAATTGCCCTCCAAACAACGGGCGAACGATGAGTTACTGCTAGGTCCCCCAATCATCTACATGCCCCCTCCATATGCTCCCAGCCAACAAAGCTTGCAAGCCCCGAGTGCGAGCGAAAGTGACCTTAGTGCTAGTGCACCAGCCCTCACGGCCTCCGCACCAGCCGCATTAACAACATCGTCAGACGACCCCAAGGCTAGCAAATAACCACCAGCCAGACCAAATAGGTTGAGCAAAGATGAGCGGGATGGGATCGACAAAATAGCAAAGACATTAGTAGAACGAAGGGAGAGCGAAGAATACACAATGAACACATATAATTCGCATGCCGACAGCCACAGACGGCATTTCATTTTGCGATTCAGCTACCACACCCTGAACGCATATGAAGATAGGTATCAAAGTAAGGGTCCCGCTAAACTAACAACGCTGTATAGGAAGATTGATGTTGGAGATGGGACTGAATGTGAGGCGACGGAGCTCTTCATGCAGATACTTGAGGTCCTCCGCCACCTCACGGAACAAAAACCGGAAGCCAAGGTTACAGTCCCTGAAACGACCTCAGTAGAAGTAGCCAATACTATGATGCCCATCAGAGAGGCGGCCCCTTACTGGATCCCGCCACGTGGCCAGGGAACAAGCGATGATATTAATCATGCAGATGCAAAAGGGAGAGTTGTGTACAATTGGGTTTACCAACCATGGGACCGACAAGATATCCTAACCTTTAAACAAACTCTGCCCGATTTGAGAAAGAACCCAACAGCATTCTATACCGAATTAGGCACAGCCTTGGGTTCGACGATAATGACTTTAGCGGACATTGACTTGTTCTTCGGGTTATGCCTGCCAGCTGACGTGTGGAAGCAAATCCGGAAGGCTGACCACACGGATCTGTTCGGACATACCTGGGACCAACTCGGTAAACTAGATAGACAGCGAGAGCCTGGAAGGAAACCAGTAAAGAACATACTAGAACTCCCAGACAAACTAGTTCAGAAGTTAAAGACACTGATCCCAGAAAGAAAGGTAGACTGGTCGATAGTCACGGCCTGTCGACAGAAACCCCAGGAAGATGTGTCAGAATACTTCTCCCGATTCGAGACAGTGTTCTCCGACTACAGTGGCCAAGACATGACCACCGCAACCGGACAGCACCTGTTCGTACAAAATTATGTAAAGGGCCTATCACAAGAGGTCTCCCAAAAACTACAGACGAGCGAGAGTAGTTGGGGGGCCTCCAAACCCGCAGCTATCCTTCAGATGGCTCAGTATTACGAGCACTTCGAGACGATACTGTGGAAAATGAGCCCATAATCCTATCGATGCCCAGGCCGCTGGCGCAAACCGCCTCTCAGTTCCCATGTTGAATAATTACCAAATAAAGAGACGGGCGCTGGAAGCCGGAATCAAGAACAGAGTTTAATTCTCATGAGGAGAGCCAGTCATTTCGGACACGAAACACAGTGTCTTTCGGGAGGTGCTCTAACAAGTGAGCTGAGACTCTTGCTTTTATACCTTACAAAACATTTGATGGTACAATCAGGACAGTATGACGCAAAAGAAAGACATCCCTATAATCCTCGTGGTGATCCTACTCCACATACGTTCACAATGGGGACCCTTGACCTGCTGATAAGAGGGGAGGGCAATCACGCAGCTGAGTGTTTCGTAGGATGTGTACGCCTGATCATGGCCCAGGGGGTGGGGTGGCTAGGCATACAATAAGGGCAGTAAATGGTATCTCCTGGCTTAGGCGATGGCCTCGGACATGTGTGGTCAGCCGGACTCGGGGGAAGGGATCATCAAAGGAGTGGTATTCATGCCTGCGTGGACAATCGAGCGCGGAGGGAAGGCTTGTCAACAGAGGGGCATTCATGGAAGGGGAGGAGGTGTTGGTCAGGCGCGCCCGTGACTCTCAAGGACAGGGCCTTGCAGAAGAGGAAGGTTTATGACTTGCCCATGTGAGGAGAAGGGAGGGGTAGCCAGGGTGGACACAGGGTCAGAGTCGCACAGAGAGAGAGAGAGAGAGATCCTATGACCTGTACATGAGAGAACAGGGGCAATCAGATACAGCTGGGGGGCTATGTCAGCTGAGGCGAAGGATGCTTCTTCGAGAGGGAAATGGGGAATGCCTGGGTCAAGCAGGAGGGTTGCCTTTCACATCAGGATCGCGCAAAGGGAAAGGGTTTCATGGTCTATACATGAGAGAGGGGGTGCAAGATACGCGCAGGAGGGAAGCCGGGGATTCCAATGGGTAAAAAGGCCATGGTGCCTAGAATGGCTGTACATATGCATAGGGGTACGGGCTCTTACTGGCAGGGTGATACGGTCAATAATTTACAGTATCCATGGTGCCCACAGGGAGAGGAGTGGGAGAAGAAGGGGAATGAATGCTGTCTATGTACATCAATTTCTTTAACTTTCACAGTCGCCCCTTTTTACATAACAGCAGTCATTTTTGCAACTGACGGGTTTACAGGTAGACAGGCATCGTTGATGAATTAGCATTTTGTCGATACTAACATGTGGCGTACAATCATAGACAGTCGAGGTGATGGGCAGAATGCAGCACATAGGAAATTGCATTTCGTTGTGTTCCTGACAATTAAACGCACTACATAGCATAAATCTGTCTAACTTAAAAATGTGACCAATGAACAGTTTTGACCAGGTAGTTGAGAGCGGAATTCAGTTCAATACACAAGATCTCTTCGTCACAGTGTCTTTTTATCAGCGAGCCATCACTGGTAGGCTCTAATCCGGGTACTTTCGTTGGCGCTGTTGAGCACCGGCGGTGGAGCTATAGGTCCAGCTCGGTTCTATCCTTACGCGTTGCAGGGTGCGGTCAGTCCTCTGCTGTTAGACCACAGTCCTGTTCCCTAAACAATCCGTTTGGCGGCGCCTTATGCTCGGCACCTATAGTTCTGTGGCAACACCCTATTCCCATATGAATGCAGTTCTTTCCTTTGGCAAAAAGTCACGTGGGAAAGAGGGTGAATGTAGTTCAAATAGTCGGTAGGAGAGAGAGAGAGCGCGGAGTTGGGTCAGAGTTCCTGGGACACACAAAAGGGACCAAGGGAGCAAAGGATAACAAGCAGGCAGGCCCATCAATCGGGCCCAAAGAAGGCGGACGGAGACTCCAGGCACACGTGGGTTAGCAGTCGGAGGGCTTCAAGACGGCCCGTCATTTTTCATTTTCCACGTTGAAATTGCGGTCTCGTCCCGTGTCTTGTTGCTCTGCAGCTACACCTCTGGTCGATGTCATACGTGTCCCAAGATCTGCAGTCAGGCTGTACGTCACATCTGACCCATCTCCTTCGGTGATCGTGAATCTTTGAATAGGTACAAGACAACGTTTTAGAGAAAGGGCAGAAGAAGACATCTACGCATATGAATTCCTCCCTCAATTCTACGCATTTGAGAGTTTATGCTCATCGGTCACAGTCAGAGGTCTATTACCAAGCAGTGCATGTGTCAGCATTCCTACTGAGTTTATGGCAGGTTTATTCATCGTCCCATTTAGAATTCAAGTGAGGACAAAATAATATTTCCATCAACTGTGCATTACATCATATTCAACATTTGCGGAGCATTTCCCTTCAGGACTGGCTAACCTTTTCACACAGGGCGGGGGGGGGTGCCATCATCGACAGTCGGGTAAAACAAGATTTCCTCAAGGATCAACAGCTACTCATGGTCATTATGTTTATATCCGGGACAGCAGCTGGGTTCTATCAAAAATGGGGAGGGTATACTTCGGGCGCTCGCGCTTGGGTGCGAAGGGGTGGGGCAATCTGGGCATTGGGGGTCAATCTAGACGTTGGCGTTCGTCTCTGAAGAACAGACGTAAGGTGCCATTGACATACAGTTCCCCTATAAATGGCCAGATTTGGGGGACCTTAGTCGTCTTACCTGTCCTTTCCTCTTCAGCCAATTCAAGTTCATTTATTTTTGTAGAAAGGAGAGGTAGTAATATGGCGAGGTACAATCATATTTATTTTGGTCAATTTCGCTGAACACCTCTGCGTTCAATAAGTATCAAATCAGACTGGTGCCGGTGGGGCACAATTTTACCAAAAAGAGGGAGAGAAAATAGGGAGACTCTCATAGAGAGCGAGAGTCGTCCGCAATCTAAACGAGCCATTCGGTACACGTATGACATGTAAAGAGAGAGAGAGAGGGAGAGAGAGAGATAAGGGGGTGGTGAGAGAGAGAGAGAGAGACGTGTACGAAAATAGGTCATTTAGTGCGCTCACAACACAGAACAGCAAAGGTCAGGTAACATGCAGATACAGACAGAGGGGAGACATAAATTCGTACGTTACACACACACAAACTCAGACAGGGAAGATGGCACATGTATTATACATATACAAGACATTCACGACAAGACAGGAAACAATTGTTAGTCTACAAGATCTGTTTTTATATATATCCTACGTATCTTTACTATCCTATTTATCTACGTGCTTAGCTCTTTCTACCCTTCCCCCCTTTCCCTTCTCGCTTGTCACGCCTGCGAGCGTTCCCAATTACCAATACTCACACCTCGGTTGGTTGATCAGAAATTAACCTGGTCGCGCTAGTTACCCATGGTTGGATCTTAAACCATTTTTCTGTTCCCTCCTTGGGTGGGAAGTTCTCCAGGCTGAGGCAACGGCAAGTATTGATCGGGAAAACAGTCGGACAGCTTGGCTATATCTGTAAGAGTGTGAGAAAGGGGGCAGTGCATTTTGAACATCGGCAACATTTCTAACTTCCTAGGCGGGTGGTGCCGTGGCAACCCTTACCCGTACAATTTTCTTTGTCCTTTCCCTACCTAGTCAAAACGTCCAGTTACATTATTTAACGCGTCGTTTCTAGTCAATTTTTCGTCATTCAGTACTTGTCCAGTTTCTATGTCAGTCCATCCTCCCGTTGCTATGTTCTAAGGAGGAACAGTCATGTTTAAGTCTACGTCTTTTAAAAACTTTTATTTGTCATAAGGACCATGCTCATATTCCCTTCTTCCCCTTCTCATTGGCGGTTCGGTCATCGTCCTTCCATACATCAGCCAAGGTTCCGACGTGACCTGCAGAAGGGAGGAGAAAGAAGGGTTGGGGGGGGCAATATTCAAACCTCATCAGCATGCAGTAATCCGGAAATGTTTTTACCTACCACTTACTCGACCTATCTCCACGTAGTGCATTTCTCTACCATCACGGCGTTTAAGCCCAAAGGGACCAGAAATGTCAGACAGATAATCATTGACGATCTGCGTATCTACATGAGTTACTTGGTCGTAACTCCTTTTGATCGGGTACAAGGGTGGCGGTCAGGTGGCATGTCTGTGGTGTCGTTTTAGGGCTTCTAAAGCACTTTTCCGGCTGCCTGTGACACATAGTGTGGCTGCTAAATATCGGGTCCTTTTTAACCTTTAGCCTTCATCATACTTTCTCGTTGCTCACAGTAGTAATACATTCAAAACTCATTAATGCAACCGCTACAACTATGCTTTTGTTTTCAAAATACTTTTAATAAAAAGTGTTGACGTATAAATACAGGCCTACAACCCAGTGGACTAGCCACGGAGCAGATTGGAACTGTACATAGGAAGAACAAAGCTGGTGGTAGTTCATTGCATAAAGTGCGGCAGTGCAATAAAATCGTATTAAACTCCCCTACAGAGCAAACATGATGCATGTCAGTAATTCATCTTTAATAAATTCATAAATACATTATCCAATGTTCATTCATTATCTAAATTACACCAATTCATTTTCCAACTCATAATCAGTACCCACCCTAAGTCAATTCATTGTCCAAGCACATACTCAATATCCTTCATATCTACTTTCATTATCCAAAACGTTATATATATCTCGGGGCAAAAAGCTTGCGCAATCAGGGTGCAACAAAGTTCATTAAAAACGTCTCATTTTGTGTCGGCGCCATTTTGGGTGGGGTCAGGCAAGTTCCAGCACAGTCAGAGTGTCTCTAGTCTCGCATGGTTGGCCCAGAACTTTCCGTTGGCAGTTCAAAAAGTTTTGTGCTATGTGGTTAACAGTCTAACAAATATGGACCATTAGTCAACGAGTGGGGAGGGCGGCAACAATTTTCCTACCGGGTCATTCTGGTGTTCCTCCGGAACTGAACAAGTCTGTGCCGTGGCTGCATTTTAGCCATTTCCAATCCGAGGCTGGCGCCGGCAGGAGTTGCACCGATGTCGTGGTTCCCAGCGAAGGGGGCGGGGGCGCCCATGAGGAGGGATCGGGGTGCCCCCCGGCTCTTATAGAATCTTCAAGGTCGAGGAGAGACGATATGGAGCGTGTGCCCGTCCTGGGCAGAAGACCGCTTTTTGATGTTGACCCTCTTTAAGTAAGAGCATTGGGGTGTCGCTGGAAGCCTCCACCTGGAGGGAGGTGGGGGAGGGTCGTTCGCGCCGCCTCCCCCTTCCAGCGACCCCGCGCCGTTCCTCGGCTCCGTCGCTTCGATATTGGCCGTGCCAGCCATTGAAGATGGGGGGGGTGGTCGGCGGCTGAGGCAAGACAGCCCCCCCCCTTTTTGACATGTGGCGGGACTACCTCCAACTCTCCAGGAATTTGAAATGTGGCGGGACTACCTGTAACTATGCAGGCGATGGCATGTGGCGGCACTACCTGTAACTATCCAGGAATTTGACATGTGGCGGGACTACTTGATTTGCCGCCGTTCTCGCCCCCGGCTTCGGCCTTCTTCGTGGGTCGGACCAGGCGAGGGACAGAAGGGGGGGGGTAGTCGGTGGCTGAGGCAAGACAGCCCCCCCCCCGTGGCCTGCAGGGCAGCAGGAGAGGAGAGAAGGAGAGGTCTCTGCCATTCTTTGGACCGCCCGCCCAACATCATCTCCTCCTGACCGTGGCCAGGCGAGCCCCTCGTGCCTCGAGGCCTCGCCTTCCGGATGGGCGTAACCGCGGACCCGTTGCACTTCGGGAGCTTCCGGAATGGGGGTAGGTACCTATTGATTTGCTTTCTATTTCATGTGACCGTTATTTGGGCGTGGTGGGAAATGAGGCAGACATGTTGGGAGCAGGAATAGGCAGTGAAGCCTAGCTACCTCGTGGCTATTTTCTGCTATCAAACCTTTTCGCCATTTTACATTTCTTATTACGAACTATTTCTAATGTTTCTTATTTTTGGTGAAGTCAAAAGCTCATCAGGGGGTTACTGACTTAGCCTGATTTCTTTTTATTTTTCTTTCTCTTCCTTAGCGTGTTTCGAGCTAAAGCTTTCTGTTAGTAGGGAACGGTGATCACTTCATATTTTTATGTGTCCTTTTCACTAGGGGGGTACTTCTGGACGGACCAGACGAGTCCCCTCCAATAAATGGTCCGGGGTGGAACGAGATTATCGATCAAAAGGGGAACATATATTCCTTCATTAGGGTATCATCCTGGACGGACCGAGCGATGTACTTCCATTTACTAGGGTAGCCTCCTGGACGGACCAGTCGGTCTATTTCTACTAAATGGCCCATGAGCGGGGAGCATATGTCCTCCATAAGGGTAGTCTCCTGGGCGGACCATGCGAGCTACCCCCCAATAACCAACCAGTGGGGAGTGGGTAGGACTGACGAATTCACAAAGGGGCATAACCTACCCTTTTCTACTTGCAAAGACTAGACAGAATATTTCTATTTCACGTTGTTTGCAAATAGAAAATACCTCAAACGAAACAATTCCTGGGACAACAATGTCCAGGCAACCAACCAATCAATGGGGAGAAAAACAGGCATGACGGATTACAACGGGGACAAATGTCTGCATTACCTGCCCTTTGCTATCCATAAAGGGAACAGAATATTCCTATTCGTCTCTGTTTGTGGACAGGGAAGATCTCAAAGAGCAACAATCGATTATTAATCGACTTCAAACAACAATCAATCATTAATCGACTTCAAGCAACAATCGATTATTAATCGACTTCAAAACAATCAGTGGGGAGAAAAGTAGGCATGACGAATTACACCGGGGACAAAAGTCTGCATTACCTACCCTTCTCTATCTGCAAAGAGGGACGACGTTCCTATTCGCCGTTGTTTGCAAACAGAGAATGTCTCGTTCTCAAAAGAGAACCAATATGTCAAGTAGCCTTCAAAGCTAAATGAACCAATACCAACAATATCAGTATACAAATACCGACTTTCAATACAAACAATCAATCAATCAGGTGGATAGAGCCACCCTACCAATCAGGCGTAAAAACACCCTACTTAATCTTACCCGGACCGGACCATACGGACAGTTCTTCGACTCCCTCCTCCAGCGCCCGATCGTTCTCTTACTCCATGTAGCATTCCTGTGGGATTCCAGTCAGGACAATAGGTCACTCAAGAGAGGTCCGTTCAGAATTGGTGAAGTTCTGTCGATCGGCAGCCGGGCGAGGGCCCTCTCAAGGCAGGCATACCCCGATCATTTAGATGTTCACTTCTTCGTCTGGATCTCTCTTATCGGACCCTATGTCACTGATGGACCCCGCGTTGGGACGCCAATTGTGGAAAATGAGCCCATAATCCTATCGATGCCCAGGCCGCTGGCGCAAACCGCCTCTCAGTTCCCATGTTGAATAATTACCAAATAAAGAGACGGGCGCTGGAAGCCGGAATCAAGAACAGAGTTTAATTCTCATGAGGAGAGCCAGTCATTTCGGACACGAAACACAGTGTCTTTCGGGAGGTGCTCTAACAAGTGAGCTGAGACTCTTGCTTTTATACCTTACAAAACATTTGATGGTACAATCAGGACAGTATGACGCAAAAGAAAGACATCCCTATAATCCTCGTGGTGATCCTACTCCACATACGTTCACAATGGGGACCCTTGACCTGCTGATAAGAGGGGAGGGCAATCACGCAGCTGAGTGTTTCGTAGGATGTGTACGCCTGATCATGGCCCAGGGGGTGGGGTGGCTAGGCATACAATAAGGGCAGTAAATGGTATCTCCTGGCTTAGGCGATGGCCTCGGACATGTGTGGTCAGCCGGGCTCGGGGGAAGGGATCATCAAAGGAGTGGTATTCATGCCTGCGTGGACAATCGAGCGCGGAGGGAAGGCTTGTCAACAGAGGGGCATTCATGGAAGGGGAGGAGGTGTTGGTCAGGCGCGCCCGTGACTCTCAAGGACAGGGCCTTGCAGAAGAGGAAGGTTTATGACTTGCCCATGTGAGGAGAAGGGAGGGGTAGCCAGGGTGGACACAGGGTCAGAGTCGCACAGAGAGAGAGAGAGAGAGATCCTATGACCTGTACATGAGAGAACAGGGGCAGTCAGATACAGCTGGGGGGCTATGTCAGCTGAGGCGAAGGATGCTTCTTCGAGAGGGAAATGGGGAATGCCTGGGTCAAGCAGGAGGGTTGCCTTTCACATCAGGATCGCGCAAAGGGAAAGGGTTTCATGGTCTATACATGAGAGAGGGGGTGCAAGATACGCGCAGGAGGGAAGCCGGGGATTCCAATGGGTAAAAAGGCCATGGTGCCTAGAATGGCTGTACATATGCATAGGGGTACGGGCTCTTACTGGCAGGGTGATACGGTCAATAATTTACAGTATCCATGGTGCCCACAGGGAGAGGAGTGGGAGAAGAAGGGGAATGAATGCTGTCTATGTACATCAATTTCTTTAACTTTCACAATACCTTGTTGTCTGATCTGATGTGTTCTGCTCCGTCGGAATAAAACTTCTGTTTCCTGCCTTCTGGTCTCCGGCGCCTGCCTCATTGCTTGGTAATTTGAATGGTACAAGGGCGGTTAGCGCCGGGCAATCTTGAAAAAGGTCATAGCCCTACCTTTTTCCACAATACACATTACATCGATAGGTTTCGATGGAACGCCCTCCACTAATACCCTGTCCGTACCTATCACCTTTGACCTAGAAAACAACACCACTGACGCAACATTTCTGCTCTCCTCCAACTCCCCTGACACCATCATGGGCATTGACTTACTGAAACATTTCCGAGCTACCATTAGGTGTTCCCCAGATGGGATCCGAGTCATCCTGTACGACAACCCAGACATGCCTAAATCTTGCCCTGCACGACACATGTGCCCCATAACCGATGCTGACCTGTCCTTGCTTGATACTCTGCCTCCATACCTATGGGCCAAAAATGACTCTGATGTGGGACGAATGATGATTGACCCCATTCATATAACTGTAAGACAGGGCGCTATGCTCCCGAAACTCCCACAATATCGGATATCTCCCGAAGGCGAGAAAGCACTGGTAGCGATCATTCAGTCTCTGGTAGATGCAGGAGTGGTTGAAGAAGTGGTTAGCAACGTCTGCAACAGCCCAATCCTACCTATTGTTAAGAAGCAAGGCGAAGGAGATGAGAAAGCATACCGCTTCATCATCGACCTGCGAGAAATTAACAAAGTGGTTGTACCCCAATACCCTGTAGTCTCCGATATCACCACCATTCTGACCCTCATCCCGTCCACTGCCACCACCTTCACTGTTATCGACCTTAAGAATGCGTTTTTCTCTATCCCCATCCATCCAGACAGCCGTTATCTCTTCGGCTTCACTTTAAAATCCCGCTCGTACCGATTTTGTAGAGCTCCCCAGGGGTACACTGAAAGTCCTAGCATTTACAGCCAGGCCCTCAAAAGACAGCTGGATGCCTTCCAGCTACCAGATGGAGTGGTGTTGATCCAATATGTCGATGATATCCTTTTGGCGGCCGACACCGCCCCACTTGCAATCACAGCCACTGTCCAACTCCTACACTTTCTTGCAGAGAATGGCCATAAAGTTTCCAAAAAGAAATTACAGTTCTGCCAGCCACAAGTGACTTACCTAGGCCATCTCCTGTCCAAAGAAGGGAGGAAACTTACACCTGACCGAATCCAAACCATCCTAGACACCCCCGTCCCAAAAACACAAAAGCAAGTCCGCTCTTTGGTTGGCCTAACCTCTTTTTGCAGACAGTGGTTACCTAATTTCAGCCTCATTGTGAAGCCCCTACTTGCCCTGTTGGCCAAAGATGTCCCCTCCCCGCTCCCCTGGACCCCTGAGTGTCAAGCATCCTTTTGTGAATTACGAAATGCACTCTGTTCAGCACCCGTCCTAGGAACCCCGGATTATTCCAAACCCTTCTCCCTCTTCACCCACGAAAGGGAGGGGTGTGCATTGTCTGTCCTAACTCAATCAATTGGTCCTAAGCAGCGCCCTTGTGCCTACTTCTCCGCCACTCTTGATCCTGTAGCCAGAGCTTTGCCTGCCTGCCTTCGAGCAGTAGCCGCTGCTGCTGTCTCTATCCGCCAGAGCGAAGGAATAGTACTTTCAAACTCCCTCACCGTGTTAGTACCTCATGCTGTCGACACCCTTCTGAACCAAACCAAGACTCAACACTTAACTAGCGCACGACTTACAGGGTACGAACTGACGCTACTTGCACCCCACATCACACTAAAGGGATGCACGACTTTGAATCCCGCCACATTGTTGCCCCTGCCTGAAAATGACCCCGACGTTCCTCCCATACACGACTGTGTGACCCTCACGGACGAACAAACTAGGAGTAGAGTTGACCTCCGAGACACTGCTTTCACTGACCCCGATGGAGAGCTATGGGTAGACGGCTCATGCATCAAACTCCCAGATGGCACCACTTCAGCTGCCTATGCAGTAACGACAGCCCGAACAGTAGTTGAGACAGCCTGCATCACACAACGATCTGCCCAGGCAGCAGAGCTGATAGCCCTCACACGAGCATGCATCATAGCCACAGGGACCACCGCGAACGTATATACAGACAGCCAGTATGCCTTCGGGGTGGTTCACCATTTTGGACTCCTGTGGAGGGAGAGGGGATTACTGACGTCCCACGGCACCCCTATCCTCCACGGAGATCTAGTCTCCACCCTGATTGAAGCAGTTCTCCTCCCCAAACGATTAGCGGTGATCAAATGTCAGGCACACAAAAGGGTGACAGACTTAGTCGGACAAGGGAATGCACTGGCCGACATCACTGCACGAACCACAGCTGAGAATAGGACGGTGACACGCATGTATGTGACCAGGTCACAAGCAGAGAAATGGACTGACACAAGGGAAATGATCAGAGACATCCAGTCGGCCAGCACCCCTCACGAACTGACTAAGTGGGCAGGGGTGGGTTTGAAGGATGATGAGGGCTGCTGGCCAACAAAAGATGCAAACAAATGGTTGCTACCTGACTCATACCTGATCCCCATACTGACAATGGCTCATTCCCCCGCACACATAGGATCTGCACCCATGATCGAACTCATTTCCAAAGTCTGGCACAACGACAAAATCCCCGACTCAGCCAGACGCCTAGTCCAACAGTGCCTCATCTGTCTGCAACACAACCCCGGGAAAGGAACTGTGGTACCCCGGGGAGGGTTTGGGACCCCCAATCACCCCTTCGAGGTCCTTCAGATGGACTACATCCAACTAGAGAGATGCCAAAGCTTGAAGTATGTACTAGTCATCGTATGTGCCTTCAGCAAATGGGCAGAGGCCTATCCAACCCGTGACAACACTGCCATGACTACTGCCAAAGTACTACTGAAAGAATTCTTCCCTCGCTATGGCCTTTGTCGAATTTTATGGAGCGACAATGGCCCCCACTTCATAGCTGAGGTTATCCAACTAATCCTAAAAGGATTGGGGGTGAGGCAGAGATTTCACGCAGTCTTCCACCCCCAATCCGCCGGCCTGGTGGAACGCCATAATGCCACACTGAAGTTGAAATTGTCAAAAATAGTGGCCACCACCGGACTTAAATGGCCAGATGCCCTCCCACTGGCTTTGCTATCGATGCGCTCCACTCCCACCAAACACCATTTGACCCCCTACGAGGTTGTATTCGGGCGACCGATGAACCTCTGGACCGCTCCCAAGCCAACCTCCATTCATGACGTCCCGGACGTCCTGCTGTCTGATTATTTGTGCAAGTTAACTAAAACGTTGTCTGTCATTCATCAACAGGTGCAGCAGGCCATCCCCGATGCTTCCAGGGGCCCCGGCCACGACATCCAACCGGGAGATTTCGTGCTAATACGAAATTTCCAACGGACCAAGAGTCTGGAACCCCGGTGGACGGGCCCCTGGCAAGTGCTAATTACCACACGGACGGCGCTTCGAGTGGAGGGGAAGAGGCACTGGCTGCACGCACATCACTGCCGGAAGGTCTCTGCAAACCTGGCCACGACAGAAAACGTCAGCACCCAAGAAGAGCTCCTGAACAAAGACCGACCGACATTGAACTGTTATCCCGATACTGAGGCACCCGAACTTGCAAAATTCTCAGATCCCACTGTGCCATCCAGAGAAGGGTATTTCCTGCATCGAAAGGAGGGAGCTTCGGCTAAGTAGGCCACGGACTAAGTTGAATCTCAGAACGGTGACCTAAGCACAACCAAGGGTTGCCGGGAGAGAAGTTAAAACGAGGTCTGTGGTTCTGCCCGCTACCGAGCCCCTTGAAGATGATGGAAGCGCCAGATAAGAAGATGATGGAAGCAACAGGAAATACCCACTATAGAAACCCAAAGACTGACAATTTGCACAAATCAAAGACAATCGCCCTCTTTATTGTCTTCCTCTTCTGCCTCCTCCTCATGGCCTCCTTCTGGATTCTGGAGGAAAGCACACCGGCTCATGAGGCATTGCTACCTACTGCACCACCAACACCCCTGAAAGAGCATCACCTAATCTCTCTGTCGCCTCAGCTCCGAGAAAGGCGCAGGGAATTCTGGAACAATTCCTTCGTGCAACTGTTGCACCAACACAACCTTGCTGCAAATGCTACGAACTGCTGGATCTGCGGGTTGCTCCCGCATGCCACTGGACACTCCATCCCCTTCATCCCTTCTCCTTTCTCAGTTCACGGCTCCTGCCTCGCCTGGTTGATCCTCATGCAAGAGAGCCACAAGGACAACGCCACTTCCGGCCAGACAGTGTCGCACTTCTACTCTGGGTTCTGGCTGAACAAAACCGGAAAGACCTCTGCTCCCCTGTGCCCTGCGCTCACAGGCGCCACCTTCCTTAAAGACATTCCAGCCAAAGAACGTGTCGAAGTACAGGTACTCCACAATCCAGCTAGATCCACCTTCTCTCATCTGCAAAAACAAACCACCGCCACTCTGACTGTGGCCCTGTCTGTTATCAATATCACCGGTCTTGTGTGCCTAGAAGGCCAGGGAACGCAGCTGGTGGGTCACAGTTCCTGTCGAATCACCAGAACATTGGACTCAGTTGACCCCCCTTCTTTTGTTGCTTCTCCAAATATGTACTTTGTGTGTGGCACCAAAGCTTACACCTGGCTCCCGAAAGGTTGGAAGGGTACCTGCTACATTGCCTTCGTTCTTCCCCCCACGTATGTAGCCCCTGCCAACCATCACCGGCAGAGGCGTGCAGATGACATTGGACAAGCCGACTCCAATGGAGCACAGTTCCTAGATGCAGCAAAGGGACTTGTTCCTCTGTGGGGCCCAATGGCAAACAGCCGCGCTATCCGACACCTGACCCAGGCAGTAGAAACAACGATCAACATCACGGCTGGCATCCTCGCCAACAACACGGCGGAGCTTCAGGCGGTCCATCTTGTGACCCTTCAAAACCGTCTTGTCCTAGATGTGGTCCTAGCCGACCGAGGAGGAGCATGCCGCATCATCGGATCTAGCTGCTGCACCTACGTGCCAGATAACTCGCCTTCAGTCTACAAAGCCATTGAACACCTCCACAGACTTTCCTCAGAGGTTCACCAAGAGCAGGAAGGATGGTCGCTTGGGAGCTGGTTTTGGGACACTTTGAGGAACTGGGGTTGGAGGTTGTTTTCCTTCGTGCTGATACCTGTTGTGATATTATGTGGGTGTTGCTTGGGTATTCAATGTCTACCCTCCTTGTGCAGCTTTGTTTCTAACTGTATGTGCCCAAAGACTTTGGACTTCCGAACTGAGCACATGAGCCCCCTCTACGAAGTAGAAATACGTGGCCTTATGGGGATAAATCCGAACTGACAAGTTGGCGAGACATGTTAAAAGGGAGGACTGTGGAATTTTAGTTTGCGAGCTAAACATCATCTGTGCCAGCTTGTCACCCACGTACGACGTGCACGGCAGCCATTTTAGGTATCATGGTCTCCCCTGTCCACGATCGATCGCCAGCGCGCCCCTCTGACCCAGCAAGCATCCTCCGCGCACCCTGGCTCCCCCTCCCCCCCCTCATGAGCATAACCCTTCTGCATGACCCTGTCCTTGGGAGTCACGCCTGCGCCTGACCAGCACCTCCTCTCCTCCCATGAATGCCCCTCTGTTGATAAACCTTCCCTCCGTGCTCAATTGTCCACGCGGCATGAATACAACTCCATTGATGACCCCTTATCCCGTGTCCGACTGTCCACAAAAGTCCGAGGCCATCGCCTAAGCTGGGAGATACCATTTACTGCCCCTCATTGTATGGGGTCGCCCCTCTTCAAAGGACACGCTGTTGATCAGGGCCTCCCCACCCCCTGGGATATGATCAGGCGCACACATCCTAAGACTTGGCTAAACACTCAGCTGCGTGATGACCCCCTCCTCTTATCAGCAGGTTGAGGACCTCTATTGTGAAGGTATATGGGGGTGGGATTGACACGAGGATTACGGGGATGTCTTTTTCCTTACTTCACAATGTTCTGATTGTAATAAAGAAAGGTCACATGCCATAAACCAGTGTATAAGAGGCCAGGCCTCCGAGAGGCTGATAGAGCACCTCGAGACGATACCTTGTTGTCTGATCTGATGTGTTCTGCTCCGTCGGAATAAAACTTCTGTTTCCTGCCTTCTGGTCTCCGGCGCCTGCCTCATTGCTTGGTAATTTGAATGGTACAAGGGCGGTTAGCGCCGGGCAATCTTGAAAAAGGTCATAGCCCTACCTTTTTCCACACTGTGAGCCAACTAGCCCACCAGGTACCTCCAGTGTGCGCCAGACAGCTGTGTTGCAGAGAGGTGTTCAGAGAGCTTGCCCCCTTTTTACAACACTCAGCAACGCAGCTCTGTGGCGCTTACTGGAGGTACCTGTTGGACTAGTTGGACCCTAGGGGACCTCTCAATTGAAAAGGAATTAATTCCCCAACTGAAAATGCGCCACAGGGCATGTTTGCACTCATATCACCTCAAGCCCCGACCCCTACCTTCCCCACTGTGCAAACACGCCCCATAGCGTGTTCTAAGTTGGGGGATTAAGTCCCCTTGCATACTAGGGGTCCCTGGGGGCCAACTAGACCACCAGGAACCCAGATAGGTGTAAAAAGGGGCATGGCCTCATTACACCTCTCTGCAACGCAGTCCCCTGGCGCTTTTGCAGAGGGGTAACTAATTCCCCTTGCATACTGGGGGTCCCTGGGGCCAACTAGCCCACCAGGAACCTCCAGTATGCGCCAGGGGGCTGAGTTGCAGAGAGGTGTTTTGAGGCCACACCCCATTTTACACCTCTCTGCAACGCAGCCCCCTGGCGCATACTGGAGGTTCCTGGTGGGCTAGTTGGCCCCCAGAGACCCCCAGTATGCAAGGGGAATTAGTTCCCCCTCTACAAACGCACCAGGGGGCATGTTTGAAGAGAGGTGCAGGCAGGGGGCATGGCCTCCTCTCGATCCCATTTTTTAAAAATGTTGGAGGTTTTTAAGAAGGGGCTGTGTATCCCCCCCTTTTTTTTTATTTTTTTTGGGCCCTGGGGACCCCATCCCCCAGGGCTTTACCCACCAAAAGTGTTTTTATGTTTTTTTAAGGGAAAGGGGACCGCGTGGCCCCCCTCCCATGGCTAATAAAGGCCACGGGGACGCCATCTCCCGGGGCATGCCCCTTTTTATATTTAATTAAAGGAGGGGGGCTGCTTAAGGCCCCGGGGAGCCATCCCCTGGATCAGCCTACATCTTTTTTTTAGGGGGGGGCACTTCTGGCCCCGGGGACCCCATCCCCGGGGCCTGGCCCTCCTCGTAGGAGGCCGTGGGGGATCCCCAAGTCCCCCACAGTCCCTGACGGCTCCCCGCATCCTGCAGGAGCCGGCATTGCTTTTCTTCATGGGGAGCAGCTAACATGCTGCTCCCCATTCAGAAAAGCAATCAGCTTTGGTTTTTGAAAGAGAGAGCAGATTTCCTGCTCTCTCTTTCAAAAACCAAAGCAATCTGCTATGCCCTACCACAACAAACAGCAGTGTCTGGGGTAGGCACCCCGGGACACTGCAGGAGCCGGCCCTGGGGGGCCATCAAGGGCTCCAGGAGGGGAGCCGAATGGCCCCCTCCCACCAGTCAAAAGCCCCAGGGGGTGGGGATCCCCGGGGCTGGGGGGGGGATTGGGCCCTCCCACACAGGTTTTTTAAATGTATTTACAACGAAGCCCAGGGGGGCGGTGTCCCACCAGGTACCTCCAGTGTGCACCAGACAGCTGTGTTGCAGAGAGGTGTTCAGAGGGCACACCCCCTTTTTACAACACTCTGCAACGCAGCTCCGTGGCGCTTACTGGAGGTACCTGTTGGACTATTTGGACCCTAGGGGACCTCTGGATTGAAAAGGAATTAATTCCCCAACTGAAAATGCGCCACAGGGCATGTTTGCACTCATATCACCTCAAGCCCCGACCCCTACCTTCCCCACTGTGCAAACACGCCCCATAGCGTGTTCTA
This sequence comes from Lissotriton vulgaris, assembly GCF_964263255.1. Classification (NCBI taxonomy): domain Eukaryota; kingdom Metazoa; phylum Chordata; class Amphibia; order Caudata; family Salamandridae; genus Lissotriton; species Lissotriton vulgaris. Next base: position 174,618,262 of record NC_141693.1, read on the forward strand.
AGTTGGGGGATTAAGTCCCCTTGCATACTGGGGGTCCCTGGGGGCCAACTAGACCATCAGGAACCTGCAGTAAGCGCCAGGGGGCTGCGTTGCAGATAGGTGTAAAAAGGGGCATGGCATCATTACACCTCTCTGCAACGCAGTCCCCTGGCGCTTTTGCAGAGGGGCAACTAATTCCCCTTGCATACTGGGGGTCCCTGGGGCCAACTAGCCCACCAGGAACCTTCAGTATGCGCCAGGGGGCTGAGTTGCAGAGAGGTGTTTGAGGCCACACCCCATTTTACAGCTTCTCTCTTTCAAAAACCAAAGCAATTTGCTATGCCCTACCATAGCAAACAGCAGTGTCCGGGGTAGGCACCCCGGGACACTGCAGGAGCCGGCCCTGGGGGGCCATCAAGGGCTCCAGGAGGGGAGCCGCATGGCCCCTCTCCCACCAGTCAAAAGCCCCGCATACTTCATAATAAAGCCCCGGGGTGGTGGTCCCCGGGCTGCGGGGGGCCGTGTGCCCCCTTATTATACTTACTTTTTCCCGGGGGTGGTGGTCCCCGGGGCAGTGTGGGGGGGATTGGGCCCCCCCACACTTTTTATGATATAGTCCCCGGGATTTGGTCCGCCTGGGTGCTAATTAGAAAGAAAAGCAGACCAGGTTTTTTTTTTTCTTCACGGGGTACGCGTACCTACGTATATCCCGCGATTTAAAAAATTGGGCCTTGTGGGACCCCCTGAGCAGGCCTAGGGGGACAGGGTGATTCTACCCTGCTCCCTTTGCGTGTTTGTCGTGTTTCTTTTGCTGCTTTCTTGTGCCTTGGTTCTACCGAGGCACAAGATGGCTGCCAACACTTCCTTGTTTGGAGCGTTGACAGCCAATTAGCATAAAGCTTGTGCTCGGGAAGGTACGCGAACGGTACTTCGTCTATAGATATATCTAAGATTTCACTTTTCATTTTCTAAGAAACTACTGAACGGATTTACACTATTTAACAAAAAGCGTCATCTGAGAACCGAACTCTACCTTTTTGCCAAATTTGATGTAATTCCGTTCAGCAGTTCGGGCTGTAGCCTCACTTAAAGGCCCCTATGGAAAGTTGCATCGGGAAAACACATTTCGGCCCCCTCTTGATGAATCACCCCGAGACTTTCAGGGAAGGAACAGAGCGGAGCATGCCATTTTCTTGGAGAATTTCGCGAAGATTCGTCGACCGGCGCCAAAGGTATTCCTAATAGAATGTTGCGGATTTCCTATGGAAACTAGGTCCTAACTATAACTACCTACTGGCGACCGCCAATAGGTAATAGATATATATATATAGATCCTACAGATCTGTAGTTTGTGTGGGGAACCACATATCCCAGCATGCACTGCACCGCATGCTAGGTAGGTGAAGCATCCGACAACGGTGTACTCCGTGAGAATCAGGTTTATGCAGAAGCGCTGTGTGGAACTGCTGCAGTCAGGGCATTAAAAACAAAGTTCTCCTCCCGAGTCCCCGCAACTCCTCAACCACACTTTTCCGCTCCTGGGGGGGGGGGGGGGCGGGGGGGGGCTGGGAAACTCAATTCAAGCGGCAGAGATCGTGATGCGAAGTCACATTCTGCTGAGCAGTGGCCAGGTAACAAGGGCGGGTCTGGTGGGAAAGAGATGTTCACTACTGTGAATTGAAGAAAGTTGCCGAAGCTGTCCGGATTGCTCAATCCTCTTTGCTGAGGCGGGTGTCTCCAATGCGCGCCCAGGACTTGCATGCAAAATAGATCCAAGAAGGTATATAGGTAGTTATAGTTAGAACCTATTTTCCATAGAAAGTCCGCAACATTCTATTTGGAATAACTTTGGCGCTGGTTGACGAATCTTCGTGAAATTTTTAAAGCTGGTGATGCGTTCTGGTCTGCTCCTATCCTGAAAGTCTCCGAGTGATTCGTCAAGCGGGGGCCGAGAAAAAAGGGGGTGCCAAAAACATGTTTTCCCCATGCAATTTTCCATAGGAAGCTTTAATCGCAGCTAAAGCCCGAACTGCTGAACGTATTTACACCACATTTGGCAGAAAGATAGACCTTGGTTCAGAGTCAGGCCTTTTTGTTAAATGGTGTAAATCTGTTCAGTCGTTTTTTAGATATTAAAGGAAAAAATACATATATATCTGGGCGGAGCCTAACCACACATCTCACTGTGAGATCTGATTGGCTGTCGGCACTTCATCCAAGAAGTGTTGGCAGCCATCTTGGGACCAATATACATGATAGCACCTCATTAAAAAGCATTGCAGGTAATAGAAGGTTTAAAGACTTTAGTTACATTATAAATCATTTGTTGATGGTACCATACTAATTTTAGGAATTGTGGTGTGATCTAAGGTGATTTTACCATGTGAAAAAGCCTTCTGCTGGGATATCATGTTTGAGAGAAAACTATTTTATCATGCTTCTCCTAGAGAGGTTTGGAAGGTGATCTATAAGCTAAACTGAGAGCATATTTTCTGTAAATTCACATTATCTTTCTCAGTCATGTGAGAATGAAGTCTAACATTCTTTTTTTTGTTTGTTTTTAATTGAAGTCAGACACAATACAGTAGGATATTTGATACATACATAAGAAAAGTTACAGTAGGATATTTGATACGTAAACAAAAAAAAACACACAAAAAAAAGCAGTACATCGAGAAAATTACTATCGGGTAAATGGAAAAGAGGATATATAACAAAAGAGAAGAAAAAAAGGACAATAAACATATTCCGCTCATCCTAATCCATCACATTTCTTAATAATGAATCTAGAAGCGGGTGGCTTCAATCTACCTTAACTTTTATATATCAATAATATATCAATAATTGCAATCATGATGCAATCTAGTCACACTGCCTTTTTGTCTATCCCACCCCTTGTCTATTTTGCTCCTCAATCCAGACAATCAGTGGCTTCCAAATGTTCATACCTTTCCTCATGGTTTTTATCCCTTTACATTTATACAGAGCAATGTCTTGCTTCCCAATCAATAGTAACCTATTCATCCATTGATGCACTGTAGGTGGTTCCTGGTCCTTCCATACTGTTGCTATCAGGAGACGTGCTATTGCTATAATAAAAAAAAAAAAATCCTGTTGCGATGCATCGACTTGCACCCTTAAATCATATCCCAATAACATCAATGTAGAGGAAATATCTATATTCTTCCCTAATGTCTGCAGCATAAAGCATTCCATCTCCTCTCATAATTTATCCAATTTTACACATGAGTAGAACATATGTAGCATCTCAGCGGGTTCCATTCGACATCTGGGGAAGTCATCTTATTCTCTTTTCCCCCATTTAAAGAGTTTTGATGGTGTGTTGTACAAGCTATATACCGTTTTATATTGCTGAGCCTTTAAGTTGGATGACATAAAAACAGACTTTCCCGGCACCGAATCTATATCAATTTCCCCATCATTTAATGTAGTTGACCAGCTTACTTCTGTTTTTTCCAGATCATCAGCCTGAAATTTTATCAGCTCTTGATAAAAATCTTTAATTCTTTTGCCAGTATTGCTAATAAGCTGTATAATTGGTATCGACCCAAAATCGATACTCTCTTTAGTAATTCCTTTAATACAATTATGGATCTGTAAATATTTAAAGCATGAGTCCTGCTGTAAACCAAATCTTTGTGCAATTTCAATAAACCCCACCATTTCTTGATTTACATAGACATCTGCAAGAGTAGCAATCCCCTTTTGTTCCCACTTTTTAGCCATATCATTGTATATATTTGCCTGTAGAAGATCAGAATGCCAGAGTGATGAATGTCTAGTAAACCTGCTTATCTTACAGATTCTCTCTGCTCTATTCCACACTTTCACAGCATAATTAATACATTTATAGCCTTTCTTCTGATATTTTTTTATGTCATTTTGCCGTTGATATATTTCAGCTGCTGCTTCCCCAATCACCAATTAATAAATATTCGGTAACTAACTCATATTGTTTTGTGTATTCTCATAATGATAGAAAGCGCCAAGATGCTGCAGAGCTGTGGCCATATAATATATCTGAATGTTAGGAGCAATCCATCCCCCCCGATCACTCGGGAGAGTCAGATATTTATAAGCACGTCAGGTTTTGTGATAATTCCAGATAAAGTTGGAGAACATCCCCTCTATATTTTGGATTTTCTTTGCCGTAAGCTCTAATGGGATATCTTGGATTAAGTATAAAATGTTTGCAGAGATTTTCATTTTAATAACATTTATCCTACCCATTATTGTGAGGTGTAAATGATCTAGCCGTTTCAGCTCCCTAATGATTGAGGCCATCACTGGATTTATATTTAATGCCCACAAATCTATAATTTTAGTGGTTAATATGACTCATAAGTATGTTCTGACTGCACCACTGGGGAGTCTTGTAATGTACACCGATAGGAGCAGATAATTTGCTTCTTTGAACTATTTAGTAGATAACCCGATCTCCTCCCAAATTTTTCTGCCAGCCTTTCAACTTCTAATATTGCCTCTTGTGGAGCTGAGGTTAATAGGGCAATATCATCAGCGTATGCCAATATTTTTGTTTCGTAACTATGGTAGATTACCGGTTTAATTTTTGGATTGTTCAAAATCAGAGAAATAAAGGGATCCAGATAAAAAGCAAACAATGTTGGGGAACAAGGGCATTCTTGACGAGTACCCCTTTCTATCTTGAACCTTCTAGATGTATATACCATTATTTGGATCTTGGCATGGGGGTTATAATACATAGCCTGTATCTCCCGAATAAGTCCTGAATCAAAGCCTCTTTCTGTCAATTTGTCCCACAAATAACCCCAGGCCACCCAATCAAAAGCTTTCTCTGCGTCCAGGAGGGCCACAGCCACTGCTCTTTTTTTTACCTTGGCAATATCTGTTATTGAAATTACTTGCCGGGTGTGGTCTGTGGTGCCCCGGGCGGGAATAAAGCTGTGTTGCCATGGTGAAATAATTGCAGCGATATTCTTTTGTAGTCGGGTGGCCATGATTTTTATAGTAGATGTATGCATCCGCATTCATTAGAGAAATTGGACGATATGACAATGGGAGCTCTGGGGGGTTGCCTTTCTTTAAAAACACTACAACGTCCGTATCCTGCCATGACATTGGGGGTATTCCATGAAATTGAATATCCAGAAATAAATCCTGTATAAGAGGTGCTATTTGTGTTGCAAGTATTTTATATAGCTCTTTAGGGATTTTATCAGGCCCGGCCGCTTTGCCGGATGATAAAGACACCAATGCCACCTGTACCTCTTCTATCGTAATTTCCTGCTCTAACTCTTGAGAGGTTTCCTCATCTATCCTAGGCAGTGATATATCAGTACATTCTTCCCCTTGGTCTCCTATCAAAGACTCTGCCTGATAAAGTTATTGTAAAATTCCTCGAAGATTCTAATCTGACACCAATATACCATCCGAATCCTGCATTTTTTAAATATTATTTCTGGCACTTTTTTACCATGTTCTTAAAGCCAGTAGTTTGCCAGTTCTTTCTCCAAACTCATATAGTTCCTGCTGATAGATCTGATATTTCTGGGCCACCTTCTCTTGAATATATTGGTTAATCTCAGCTTTTGCCAGTGTTATTTTACATATAGGTTGCATTAGTATATTTTCCTCAGCTCCATTGCTAACTATTTAAATATGCTCTAGCTCAAGTTTACCAAGCATATTGATCAGTTGATCCCTAACACTTCCCCCCTCAGGGCCGCTTTATACGCATCCCACACAACTGCCCGAGATGCACTATATCTATTAGTATCAAAGAATGCTTGTGTCCATTGTTTAATATAGGTACAAAACTAATTATTTAATAATAGTTTTCTGTCAAAAGTCCAGACAGTTTGCCTATTCAGACCCTAGATCGCCTTAATTTCCAGGATTAACAGGGTATGATCTGAGTATAGCTGCGGAGGTTTTCTTATGTCTAAATTATCTGACCATTGTGTGGGGGTCAAAAAAGAATCTAAACAAATACATTTTCTATGCAGGTGTGAGTAATAAGTAAAACCAGGATTATTATGTTGTTTCTCTACCCAAACATCCCCTAGCCCATGAGTACTTTTAAATGAGCAAAATGCTTTAAATACTTTAGGCTTCCTTCCTTTATATTCGTTTAGGAGACTGCCACCCTCCACGTGTATATTGAAATCCCCGCATATGATTCATATATATATATATATAATCCATGTATATTGACCACAGTGAAACCCAGAGATAGCTCCTTTATGGCCCAACGACCATATTTATCTGATTTTGTTCTAAGGGCTGTACCACCCCGATTTTTAATATATATAGTCACACCTCTTGATGTAGTAGTCTGGGAAGAGCACACTGCTAGATTGTAACCTCTAATCTCCAGACATGTTTTATTAGCCCATGTAATTTGTGTGTCTTCTCTAAACACAGCACATCCGGATTTAACATCATAATTATTTCAAACACCTTCGCACGTCTCAGCTTATCATTTAGACCGCCAACGTTTGATGAACAAATTGTATATTTACCCATTATTCTTTAATAAAAATACCATATATAGCCATTGCTTATATTTTCTGAAAGTATTTTAGTGGTATACTGCGTCTCCTTGTACATCCAGCTGTATGTATCTGACTTCAGTTTTTTTGCGTTACTACCCTCCCTCCCCCACCCTAACTTACCCTATCACCCTCCCTCATGTCCCCCGGGACCCCAACACACAACTCACCCTCCATCCCCTGTGTCTCCCCTCCCCTCCCCCCACCCACCCTCCACCCTACATCTGAGGAAAAGGGGCTTATGGCCCTTACGATGGGGAGAGACTTTGTTCCAGTCTCCGCTCTGCTCTAGCACTTTAACTCCTTAACCATCATTGTCAGGTAATGATATGCAAAATCTATACTAGCATATTCATACTTCATTTCCCATCTTCCATATTGCCGCTTACTCATCATTTGCCCCAAGTTAGGCTTAAGAAACCACTACTCTGAAAATGTATTCAAATCTCTTATTTTTTTAAATCCTGATTTGAACACAATACTGCTTCACTTTCAGAGGGAGTCCAAATATTCCTGAGCTTGTATCTCTGATATAAAAAAATGTATACGTCCCTTATATAGTACTTTCAGGGTTGCTGGGTTTAGCAGAAAAGCTTGTGCTCCATTATTTTGAAAGGGGTTGATTAATTGTCTCAGGTGCCAACGTCCGTTGCCATGTCGTTTCCTATCAGGTCTTGCGAGATCGGATAATGCCTCCCTGGCTAAAAAGTTGTTCAAATTAATCAAAACTGCCCTAGCACGATTTCCTGCTGTGGTGCTTTTCCCCTCGGTCAGTTTAAATGGAAACCTGTGGGCTCTCTGTATTTCACTGACCCAGTTCCACATTATTACAAATTTGCGAACAACCGTCCCTTCTACCCCCTCCGGAACACCAAGGATCCTGAGATTGTTTCACTGAGTTGGTTTTATAGATCAACTATCTCCAGTGTCATATCCTCGCGATCAGATGAGATCCTATCTATATCAGTCTTTTATACAACCATTTGATCCTCTATGGCAGATATCCGTCCTTCTGCTGCATTTATTCTTTCAGAGAATTCCGTACAAATCTTCCCGATTCTTCTAACTGAGTTCTGAAGTTTACGACAAGCCGTATGTGTTTTCTGGCTCTCTGAACGTGTCTCGGGTCTATGCTCCACTATTCATTGATATATTGCAGCTAGTGATATCTCATTTGGGTTGTTAAGTATTGCTGTCGGTTCTATCGTGGTTGCCAATGTTGATGCTAGAGTAGCTTCTACGTCAACTTGGGCTTCAGGTGACGACTGCGGGGAAAGAGATATTTCCCATGCAAGACTCTTGCTCGTCCCCGCTTGTAATGTGCCTGTATCTGGAAGTTTTTGTTCCAGCAATTTATTGCAGACTATTGTGGCATTTGGAGTCCTTTTCTCTGATGTAGAATCCATGATTTAAACATTATGTTCGCTTGCCAAACTAGCAGTTGAGCCTTCTAAGGACTCCTCGTTCTGTCCTTCATCTTGATCCTCATCTGAGCTATCTGTGCGATCCGATAATGATAAGAAAGGTTTACTTCAATCACTTTCACCTACAGATTTCAGTTCCTTTTCTGGGCGCAGCCCACGCTCCAAGATCAGACCTTCACATAAGTCCAAAGCATCTATGGGTTGCACATTTGAGGTTATTATCTGATCCTCCACGCTTACTTCTTTGCCTGGTTGATCTATCTCAGTTAGATTTGCAATATTTCCTTGAGCTGTTGATTCCCTCGGGGGCTTTTGTCACCTTTCCACAATTTGGGGTGTTTTATTTTTAGCTTTCTTAGTTGAAAACATTTGCGGAATTCTCTTATCTTTTCCTCCACTCAGGTCACTTTTTTAATGCGGGCAGTTTAACTCTCCAACTGATCCTTCCAGAGCTCTTTTTTTATGCTTCCTGCTATCTGAGAGTCTTGAGATCGACTTGCCAATGGGGTATCACACATTCCTCTGCTTCCCCCCATGCTGTTTTAGGCAGCATCTCTGAGCCGTAGTGTTGATGTGCAATAGCAAATAGGGCGGTAGCTTGAACTAAGTCAGCGCAAAAGAAAAAGCCAGATCAAATCCTATATATTGCTATGTTGGTATTCAGGTTACATGCGGATCTCAGTCTCGAAAGCAAAAAAGAAAAATTACAATTGTTCAATGCACAACGTATGTCTGAAAACCACAGACTGCCTATTGCTGCATATGCCTTGTAAACTGCTCACTGCTCACCGAGGGCTCACTGCTGCATCTTTCATTTCTCGTTGCGACTCCAGTTATAGTCCGAGGTCATCATGAGAGCAGAATGCATCTGTGATACATCAGAAAGCTGTCCCGATGCACCTACTCCACTTGGTATGTGTTTTTTACCCCCGATCAGCGCCGATATCCAGCACTGGACCGTTACCTTCTGCACCTCCTCAGACTATGTGTGCCTCTGTAGCAAACTTCCCAAACAGCCACAGTCTCCTCACAGAGCTCGCACATCCGGTCTCTACCGGTTACCAGAGCCGACGACCTCATCCGACTCCATCCGACACACTCAGCGATCTCTCTGCAGCTCCGGTCCACTCACATAGCTCACTCCTCGCTTCTCTGCTGGCTAGTGGCTCCGTCCTCCACACACAGCGACCGCTCTGCATAGATGTAAGACCAAGCCACGGTAGGAGATTAGCTCTCTCTTTTCAATTAATTTCTCCATAAAGCATTTAGCATTTCACCGCTTTCAGAAACCGCGATTTTGCCGGTTTTTGCTGAGCAGAGAGGAGACTCAGTGGAGCTAGCCTCTCACACGTCCATCCCGGACGCCATATTTTTTCCTCAAGAATGAAGTCTAACATTCTCAGTAAACCATGAACATCCAACAAGGGCAGAGACTGTCAGTTGATTCCTTTGTGTTCTACTGCAGCTTCCCAGAGTGTTCTAAAGAACAACTCGTGCGCTAACAGTCCTACTTATGACAAACATATGGCACACCTGAAGCTATCTTGTTTGGAATAAAGTGGTAACTCTTAAAACATTTAATTTAAAAAGGAACAAAATGAGGGGGTTCGTTTTGCCATAGAAAGTATGATTAGTGCTGCAGAAAGGTAAATTAGGGCACATTTTGAGTGACTTCTCAAATCCTCCTCTATTTCATTAAAAAATTCTGACATGCAGACTGAAACATGCACTTTCAATACCAGCAGCAGACTTCCTTGATGAGCAAACTTTACTACAGTGATCTAATAAGCAGCTAGAGTGCAAACATTCTGATTTGATGGCAAATGTGTGACACATCTGAATGCCTTCTTGATGGAATCAAAGTAAAAAAACTGTAAGTATTTCCTACTGAGGAGACTGTAGTAAATGAGGAAATTAGGAAAACTTCATAACAAATAAGTCTCCCAAGATGGCCACCAGAGGCAAAAGAGCCCAAATGCAGCACAAATATCACCCAGATGTAGCCCAAGTATAGCCCAATGACGAATGTCCCAGAGTGTTCTAAAGAATAACTAGTTAACAGTCTTACTTATGACAAAAGTATGGCGCACCTGAAGCCATCTTGATTAGACTAAAGTAACACTTAAAACATTTAATTTGCAAAGGAACAAAATGAGGGGGTTCTAACATTCAGAATTTATGGCAAATGTGTGACACATCTGAATGCCTTCTTGATGGAACCAAAGTAAACAAGCACTGAAAATGCAATAGGTCTCGCCCTCGTTTAAGTTAAAGCAATTCTGTTTGTAATTAGGGGGATTTTTACCTTTGCTTTTATTAGTGTATTTCAAACTTTCATGTACATAACATGCATATGTATGCATATATGTATATGTATATGTATGCATGCATTTATATGTGTATTTATATAGATATGAGGATTATTTATATGTTTATATATGTATGCATATATATATATATATATATATGTATATATATATATATATACACATACATATATATAAATGCATATGCATATACATATATGTGCATGTGGGTGTGTGTAGAGAGAGGTAGAGAGAAGTAGAGAGGTAGAGAGAGGTAGAGAGGTAGAGGTAGAGAGGTAGAGGTAGAGCGGTAGAGAGGTAGAGAGTAGTAAGAGAGAGAGGTAGAGAGTAGAGAGTGAGTAATAGAGAGTAGTGAGTGAGTTGTAGAGAGTAGTAGAGAGAGTAGCAGAGAGTGAGTAGTGGAGAGTAGTAGAGGGAGTAGTAGAGAGTGAGTTGTAGAGAGTGAGTAGTAGAGAGCAGTAGATAGTGAGTAGTAGAGAGTAGTTGAGAGTGAGTAGTAGAGAGTGAGTATTAGAGAGTGAGTAGTAGAGAGTAATAGAGAGTGAGTAGCAGAGAGAGAGGGAGTAGTAGAGAGAAGTAGAGAGTGAGTAGTAGAGTGAATAGTAGAGAGTAGTAGAGAAAGAATAGTAGAGAGTGAGCACTAGAGAGTAGTAGAGAGTGAGTAGTAGACAGTGAGTAGTAGAGTGAGTAGTGGAGATGGAGTAGTAGAGAGTAGTAGAGAATATTAGAGAGAGAGAGTTGTAGAGAGTAGTAGAGAGTGAGTAGTAGAGAGTAGTAGAGAGTGAGTAATAGAGAGTGAGTAGTAGAGAAAGAGTAGTAGAGAGTGAGTAATAGAGAGTGAGTAGTTGAGAGTAGTAGAGAGTGAGTGGTAGAGAGTGAGTAATAGAGAGAGAGTAGTAGAGAGTGAGTAGTAGAGAGTGAGTAGTAGAGTAGTAGCGAGTGAGTAGCAGAGAGTGACTAGTAGAGAGTAGTAGAGACTGGGATGTAGAGAGTGAGTAGTAGAGAGAGAGTAGTAGAGAGAGATTAGTAGAGAGTGAGTAGTAGAGAGTGAGTAGTAGAGAGTGAGTGATAGAGAGAGAGTAGTAGAGAGTAGTAGAGTAGTAGAGAGTGAGTAGTAGAGAGTCACAGAGAGTGAGTAGTAGAGAGTAGTAGAGAGTGAGTAGTAGAGTGAGTAGTAGAGAGTAGTAGAGTGAGTAGTAGAGAGTAGTAGAGAGTGAGTAGTGGAGAGTGAGTAGTATAGAGTGAGTAGTAGAGAGTGAATAGTAGAGAGTGAGTAGTAGAGAGTAGTAGAGTGAGTAGTATAGAGTGAGTAGTAGAGAGAGAGTAGTAGAGAGTGAGTAGAAGAGTACTAGAGAGTGAGTTGTAGAGAGTAGTAGAGTGAGTAGTAGTGAGTAGCAGAGTGAGTAGTAGAGAGTGAGTAGTAGAGAGTGAGTAGCGAGTGAGTAGTAGAGAATGAGTAGTAGAGAGAGAGTAGTAGAGAGTAGTAGAGAGTGAGTAGTAGAGTGAAAAGTAGAGAGTAGTAGAGAGTGAGTAGTAGAGAGAGAGTAGTAGAGAGTGAGTAGTAGAGAGTGAGTAGTAGAGTAGTAGCGAGTGAGTAGCAGAGAGTGACTAGTTGAGAGTAGTAGAGAGTGAGTGGTAGAGAGTGAGTAATAGAGAGAGAGTAGTAGAGAGTGAGTAGTAGAGAGTGAGTAGTAGAGTAGTAGCGAGTGAGTAGCAGAGAGTGACTAGTAGAGAGTAGTAGAGACTGGGATGTAGAGAGTGAGTAGTAGAGAGAGAGTAGTAGAGAGAGATTAGTAGAGAGTGAGTAGTAGAGAGTGAGTAGTAGAGAGTGAGTGATAGAGAGAGAGTAGTAGAGAGTAGTAGAGTAGTAGAGAGTGAGTAGTAGAGAGTCACAGAGAGTGAGTAGTAGAGAGTAGTAGAGAGTGAGTAGTAGAGTGAGTAGTAGAGAGTAGTAGAGTGAGTAGTAGAGAGTAGTAGAGAGTGAGTAGTGGAGAGTGAGTAGTATAGAGTGAGTAGTAGAGAGTGAATAGTAGAGAGTGAGTAGTAGAGAGTAGTAGAGTGAGTAGTATAGAGTGAGTAGTAGAGAGAGAGTAGTAGAGAGTGAGTAGAAGAGTACTAGAGAGTGAGTTGTAGAGAGTAGTAGAGTGAGTAGTAGTGAGTAGCAGAGTGAGTAGTAGAGAGTGAGTAGTAGAGAGTGAGTAGCGAGTGAGTAGTAGAGAATGAGTAGTAGAGAGAGAGTAGTAGAGAGTAGTAGAGAGTGAGTAGTAGAGTGAGTAGTAGAGTGAAAAGTAGAGAGTAGTAGAGAGTGAGTAGTAGAGAGAGAGTAGTAGAGAGTGAGTAGTAGAGAGTAGTACAGAGTGAGTAGTAGAGAGTGAGTAGTAGAGAGTAGTAGAGAGTTAGTAGAGTAGTAGAGTAGTAGAGAGTAGTCAGTCAGTGTCAGTCAGTCTCAGTCAGGCAGTATCAGTCAGTGTCAGTCAATCAGTGTCAGTCAATCAGCATCAGTCAGTGTCAGTCAGTGTCAGTCAGTCAGTGTCAGTCAATCAGTGTCAGTCACTGTCAGTCAGTCAGTGTCAGTCAGTCAGCTTCAGTCAATCAGTGTCAGTCAGTGTCAGTCAGTCAGTGTCAGTCAATCAGTGTCAGTGTCAGTCAGTGTCAATCAGTCAGTGTCAGTCAGTCAGTGTAAGCTAGAGCAGCTCTGCAGACCTGGTTCTCTGGCTCTAAAGCAGCTCCGCTGACCCGGTTCTATGGCTCTAAAGCCGTTTTGCTGACCTGGTTCTATGGCTCTAAAGCAGCTCTGCTGACCTGGTTCTATGGCTCTAAAGCAGCTCTGCTGACCTGGTTCCTTGGCTCTAGAGCAGCTCTGCTGACCTGTTTCGCTGGCTCTAAAGCATCTCTGCTGACCTAGTTCTCTGGCTCTAAAGCAGCTCTGGTGGCCTGGTTCTCTGGCTCTAAAGCAGTTCTGCTGACCTGGTTCTCTCCCTCTAAAGCAGCTCTGCTGACCTGGTTCTCTCCCTCTAAAGCAGCTCTGCTGACCTGGTTTCTCTGGCTCTACAGCAGGTCTGCTGACCTGGTTCTCGGACTCTAGAGCAGCTCTGCTGGTCTAGTTCTTAGGCTACAGAGCAGCTCTGCTGATCTGGTTCTCTGGCTCTACAACAGCTCTGCTGACCTGGTTCTCTGGCTCTAAAGCAGCTCTGCTGACCCGGGTCTATGGCTCTAAAGCCGCTCTGCTGACCTGGTTCTATGGCTCTAAAGCAGCTCTGCTGACCTGGTTCCTTGGCTCTAGAGCAGCTCTGCTGACCTGATTCTCTGCCTCTAGAGCAGCTCTGCTGACCTGGCGCTATGGCTCTAAAGCCACTCTGCTGACCTGGTTCTATGGCTCTAAAGCAGCTCTGCTGACCTGGTCCTCTGGCTCTAAAGCAGTTCTTCTGACCTGGTTCTCTGCCTCTAGAGCAGCTCTGCTGACCTGGCTCTCTGACTCTAGAGCAGCTCTGCTGACCTGGTTCTCTGGCTCTAGAGCAGCTCTGCTGACCTGGTTCTCTCCCTTTAAAGAGCTCTGCTGACCTGGTTTCTCTGGCTCTACAGCAGCGCTGCTGGCCTGGTTCTCTGTCTCTAGAGCACCTCTGCTGACCTGGTTCTTTGGCTCAAGAGCAGCTCTACTGTCATGGTTCTCTGGCTCTAAAGCAGCTCTGCTGACCTGGTTCTCTGCTTCTAGAGCAGCTCTGCTGACCTTGTTCTATGGCTCTAAAGCGGCTCTGCTGACATGGTTCTATGGCTCTACAGCAGCTCTGCTGACCTGGTTCTCTGGCTCTAGAGTAGCTCTGCTGACCTGGTTCTTAGGCTCTGGAGCAGCTCTGCTGACCTGGTTCTCTGGCTCTAAAACAGCTCTGCTGACCCAGTTCTAAGGCTCTAAAGCAGCTCTGCTGACCTGGTTCTCTGCCTCTAGAGCAGCTCTGCTGGCCTGGTTCTCTGGCTCTAAAGCAGCTCTGCTGACCTGGTTCTATGGCTCTAAAGCAGCTCTGCTGACCTGGTTCTCTGGCTCTAGAGCAGCTCTGCCGACCTGGTTCTCTGACTCTAAAGCAGCTCTTCTGACCTGGTTCTCTCCCTCTAAAGAGCTCTGCTGACCTGGTTCTCTGGCTCTAAAATAGTTCTGCTGACCTGATTCTCTGCCTCTAGAGCAGCTCTGCTGACCTGGCGCTATGGCTCTAAAGCCACTCTGCTGACCTGGTTCTATGGCTCTAAAGCAGCTCTGCTGACCTGGTCCTCTGGCTCTAAAGCAGTTCTTCTGACCTGGTTCTCTGCCTCTAGAGCAGCTCTGCTGACCTGGTTCTCTGACTCTAGAGCAGCTCTGCTGACCTGGTTCTCTGGCTCTAGAGCAGCTCTGCTGACCTGGTTCTCTCCCTTTAAAGAGCTCTGCTGACCTGGTTCTCTCCCTCTATAGCAGTTCTGTTGACCTGGTTCTCTGCCTCTAGAGCAGATCTGCTGACCTGGTTCTCTGGCTCTAAAGCAGTTCTGCTGACCTGCTTCTCTCCCTCTAAAGCAGCTCTGCTGACCTGGTTTCTCTGGCTCTACAGCAGCTCTGCTGACCCGGTTCTCGGCCTCTAGAGCAGCTCCGCTGACCTGGGTCTCCGGTTCTAGAGCAACTCTGCAGACCTGCTTCTTAGGCTCTAGGGCAGCTCTGCTGACCTTGTTCTCTGGCTCTATAACGCCTCTGCTGACCTGGTTTGTCTGGCTCTACAGCAGCTCTGCTGACCTCGTTCTCTGCGCTCACGATGCGATGCACGCACCCGACTTTGGGAAAATATATTTAAAAATAATATGTTTATTATAAGTACAAATATATTATTTTTATGAATATTTTAGATAATCTCTTGCACTAATATGTATATTAAAAACACAGACATATCATGTTGGATCATAAATTTTTTTGCGGGTGTCATGCACCCAGCACGCCCCAACATGTATATGATTTCATGCGGGACCTGCCACCCCACAAGAGTCTCGTACCATAATATGCATGTGTCACGAATGCGCTGGAGCAGGAGTCGCGGACTGGTTCGCATAACAATCACGTAATTTTTAATGTACATGATGTAACTAAAAAACACTCAGCTGTCGCACACCATACGCGGATCCTTCACGACTTTTCTGAAATGGCGGCTAGAATCTGCGCACCCACTGTGATGTGTACACTTTGAGTGCGCGACTCCGAAAAAAATTTGGATTTAAAAAAAATAGTAATAATAATATGAATATTTTAAAATAAAAAATGAAAACAAAAAATTAATCAATATTTCAGTTTGATTTTTTATTTATTTTATTTTTTAATTTTCAGAAAAATATATAATGTTATTTAATGAATAAAATATTTATAAATAAACAGTTAAAAAACCTTTGAAATTCACTGAAAAAAACCATAGGTTTCAGAGACGTTATAGTTCGAAATTAGCATTTAAAAAAGCTTTGAAATTCACTGAAAAAAACATAGGTTTCAGAGACGTAATAGTTAGAAATTAGCAATTAAAAAACCTTAGAAATTCACAGAAAAAACCATAGGTTTCAGGGGTGTTATAGTTAGCTGGCCATTTCACTCGTACATAACCATATAAATTCCTCCGTTATAGTCAGTTCAGCTAACTATAACTCGGGCCCCCCAATGCACTGCTGATGATGTCATATATTGCATCATTCATGACATGGTCAGTGACATCACTGATGACATCACTGATGAGATCTCAAATGACATCACTGATGACATCACCACATGGCAATCTGATACACCTCATCCTACACTAGTATAACCTTTCATCACTCAATGTAAAATACAGAGTACCATATTTGAAACCATTGACAAACCAATACCAGTTACTACATACCCAATCACTGGTTCCTAAGTCTATACACACAACTTACCCATTCAACAACAGAATCATTTATACATGCAGTTGTCGCGTTCTAATCTAGGACCCTGATCGATACTGTGACCTTATGCCCCTATACGGCTATAATCCCTTTGTACCCCTATATTGGCATAACCGATCAAATGCAATATTCAGAAACTCGTCTCTGGCCTCACACGAACAGAGCCACATTTCAGAATTGCTTCCTCTGCAACTTCCTTTGCATCTCATTAGTGCAAATGATACAGCACAAGACACTATCTAAGATTTCTAGATTAACACTCCGAGTTCTTCAACAAGATAAAAACTCAGCAACCTGGGAAAGCCCCGCTTGCTATGTTTTGATTAGTAATAGAACTCTAATGAGCACTGATAGACGATCACTTCCTAGTGACATCTTTATTGACGTCTTATGTCCAAAAACTTACGTCAAACCAGGCACCTTTCAGGTATAAATATTACCAACGTTGCCTTAAGCAAACGCTGATGCGGCTGAAGCTGCTGCTGATGATTCCATCGCTGCCTATCGCTACTGCCATCGCTGCTAACGAGCTAACGATGGTGTGGTGAACATAGGAGCTGAACAGCTGTCCCCCTGCAAGAGCCCAGCAGATGCAAGTTGCCCGCAGACGCTGCCCCTCCTCCTCCTCTTTGACGCGCTGAGAGAGACGCTGTCTTTTCTCCTGCCGAGAAATCCTGCTCCGGCGTTTCCAGCCTACTCTTGCGAGTGACTGGGATATCGAGTCCCTGGAAGGAGATACCAGACCTCCAACATTCTATTTCAGAGGTATGGTGTTGACTAAACCCTTAGAGAGAATTCTTGAAGCAAACCTTGGCAAAACCAACTTAACTAAAGCTACTTACTTACTCCCCTCCCAAGTATTAGGCTTAGGTCAGGTACACTGGGGTAGGCGTAGTTAGAAGCACCAGTTGAGTATGTTAGCCTAATGTATATATGAATGTATATATGTTTTATTCATTTTAAACCATTGTATGGCTAAGAAACCATATCAATGCTTTTACAGTATTATTTCGCAATACTCGTTTTACTGTACGTACTTTTTATAATAACAAATCTTGCAATTGTGGCAATTCATTTCTCTTGTATGAGAAGAAAGACTGTTCAATAAATAATACCTTTTATTGAAAACGCCCGTCTCTCTATTCTCTACATATTGTGAAAGTAATCTGCACAACAACTGACTGAGTAAAATAACTGTCTATTGTTTCACACGACCCTAGAGATTGACTCTTATCTGAGGAGCAAAGTTGTCATGTTGCACGGTTGTTGGAAAACTGAATCCCTTCTTGGCTGTGCCAGGGAAGCTGATCACTTCCTATTCAGTCAAGAAAGTTTCCAGTGACCTCTGAGCTAGTTGGTAACAAACCCAATTAAGTTTAGCATAGTCAGTAGAGGCCTGGAAGATCCGCACTTCTACGTCGATACTACTGTTTATGTTCTTCCAATGCGCAGGGCCTATTGGGAAAATAGGAACTACAATACACAGTCACTAATTAATAGAACACTATCAAAATGCAATTATACACATATATAAACATTGACACATCAGCAGTCATCTTAGTCAGTTATGCAGTCATCCTACTCACTCATGAAAAACATTATTCACACTTACATTTACTCACACAATTATCAAACAACACCTCATTTATTAAAACACATAGTAACTCATAGGTAGTATGTTAAAAAATCACCATTACAATTATACACTCATTGATATAGTACAATCACTGACTCTTACATATACTTATTTATATACACCAACTCTCACATACAATGCCTTTTATTTTTTTACTTTATCGAAGGTGTACAACTAAAACATATATTCGCTCATCAATGCACAAATAAATACACTCAGTCACCCAAACAACTGTTTCCACATGCGCTCTTAAACCTATACACCTAGTCAATCAACCGTTCACACATCTATGCATAGAGTTACACACTCCCCATCCAACCACACACAAACTCAGTGTTCCATGCAAATACTCACCCAACTAATCAATAACTAATATACACACTCATGTAGTTAGCGACCAACTGATGCAGCATGTTATACAACAACAGGGACAGTGATGCACACATTTGCATAGATTAGTTACTAATCCATGTATTAAGTGAGACACTTTTAATTACTCACCTAAACAGACAGTCAGACAGCTACTAAATCCTCCATCCAGACAGTTATATAGCCACTCAATCTTCTATACAGATTGGTGTATATATATAATACATATTTAAATTTCAAACTAAACCACATTCACTGGATGATGTCATCAGTGATGTCATGTGAGATGTCATCAGTGATGTCACTGACCATGTCATGAATGATGCAATAGTGACATCATCAGCAGTGCTGCGGGCGCGCGAGTTATAGTTAACTATAACGGGGGAATTTCAATGGTTTTGTATGAGTGAAATGTCCAGCTAACTATAACATGTGTGAAACCTATGGTTTTTCAGTGAATTTCTAAGGTTTTTTAAATGCTAATTTTGAACGATAATGTGTGTGAAACCTATGGTTTTTTCAGTGAATTTCTAAGGTTTTTTAAATGCTCATTTTCAACTTTAATGTGGCAGAAACCTATGGTTTTTTCAGTGAATTTCAAAGGTTTTGTAAATGATAATTTTTAAATGTATTAATTGTTGCATTTTTTTATACTGATTTACTACATTATTTTATGTTAAATTACATTACATATTTTTTATATAAATTGAAAAATAAATGTTTTTAAAAATATTGAAATTGTAATATTTATATATTTTGTTATATTTGTTTAATGTATATACATTTTATATAGCAGGCAATGATATCCTATGGAAGAAAATTCAAGTTATTGGTAAGTACAGTTAAATTTACTTTTCAGGAACAGTAGTAGTGAGCTGAAAGATGCAGCACTGAGGTCTCTCCTGAAAACAGCTGAGTAAATCAAAATTTGTAGTTCGGCTGATTTTTGAGGAATTTTTTAAAGTTCCAAAACTCCACACTTCGAAAAATTTTCATGTGAAACCAGTCAATGTTAGCCTACGGAAGAAAATTCAAGTTACTGTAAGTATGGTTACATTTACTTTTCAGGGTCCGTCCTGGGCTCAAAGATGCAGCACTGACGTCGCTCGTGATAACAGGTGAGTAAATCAAATTCGTAGTTTGTTTTATTTTACAGGATTTTTTGAAACTTCCAAAACTCCACACTTCGAAAAATTTTCATGTGAAACCAGTCAATGTTAGCCTATGGAAGGAAATTCAAGTTACTGTAACTACGATTAGAATCTTTTTTCAGGATCAGTAGTGGGCTGAAAGATGCAGCACTGAGGTCTCTCCTAATAGCAGGTGAGTAAATCACAATTCATAGTTTGTCTGATTTTAGTGGAATTTTTTAAAGTTCCAAAACTCCACACTTAGAAGAATTTCCAAGTAAAACATGTCAATGTTAGCCTTTAGAAGGAAATTCAAGTTACTGTAACTACGATTAGAATCACTTTTCAGGATCAGTAGTGGGCTGAAAGATGCAGCACTGAGGTCTCTCATGATAACAGGTGAGTAAATTGGAATTCGTAGTTCGGCAGATTTTAGAGGAATTTTTCAAAGTTCCAAAACTCCACACTTAGAAGAATTTCCATGTGAAACCAGTCAATGTTTGCCTATAGAATGAAATTCAAGTTACTGTAAGTATGGTTACATTTACTTTTCAGGGTCGGTCCTGGGCTCAAAGATGCAGCACTGACGTCTCTCGTGATAACAGGTGAGTAACTCGGAATTCGTACTTCGGCTAATTTTAGAGGGATATTTCGCTCAATAGTGAAGGAAGGAGGCGGGGCCCGAGGACACATGTGTGCAAACACGCCCTGTGGCACGTTTTAGGTTGGGGAATATATTCCTCTTCAATCCTGAAAAAAACCATTAAGGCACCACTCTGCAAACCTAGAGTGTTTGCAGAGGGGGAACTAACCCCCTTGCATACTGGTGGTCCCTGGGGGCCAACTAGCCCACCAGGAACCTCGTGTATGCGCCAGGGGGCTGCTTTGCTGAGAGGTGTAATGAGGCCCGCCCCTTTTTACACCTCTCTGCAAGGCGGCCCCTGGGGCATACTGGAGGTTCCTGGTGTGCTAGTTGGCCCCCAGGGACCCCCAGTATGCAAGGGGACTTAATCCCCCAACTTAGAACGCGTTACGGGGCATGTTTGCACAGTGGTGAAGGTGGGGGGTGGGGCTTGAGGTGACAAGTGTGCAAACATGCCCAGTGGCGCGTGTTAGGTTAGGGAATATATTCCTCTTCAATCCAGAGGTCCCCTAGGGGCCAACTAGTCCAACGGGTACCTCTAGTAAGTGCCACAGAGCTGCGTTGTAGAGTGTTGTAAAAAGGGGGCGTGCCCTCTGAGCACCTCTCTGCAACGCAGCTCCCCGGCGTATACTGGAGCGTCCTTGTGGGCTAGTTGGCCCGCAGTGACCACCAGTGTGCAAGGGGAAAAAGTTCCCCCTCTGCAAACGTTCCAGGGGGCTGCGTTGCACAGAGATGTAAAAAGGGGCGTGTCTTCTTTACACGTCTCTGCAAGGCAGCCCCCTGGCGCTTTTGCAGAGGGGGAACTAATTCCCCTTGAATACTGGGGGTCCCTAGGGGCCAACTAGCCCACCAGGAACCTCCAGTATGCGCCAGGGGGCTGCCTTGCAGAGAGGTGTAAAAAGGGGCAGGCCTCATTACATCTCTCTGCAACGCAGCCCCCTGGCGCATACTGAAGGTTCCTGGTGGGCTAGTTGGCCCCCAGGGACCACCAGTGTGCAAGGGGAAATAGTTCCCCCTCTCAAATGTGCCAGGGTGCTGCGTTGCAGAGAGATGTAAAAAGGGGCGTGGCCTCTTTACACATCTCTGCAAGGCAGCCCACTAGCACTTTTGCAGAGGGGTAACTAATTACCCTTGAATACTGGGGGTCCCTGGGGGCCAACTAGCCCACCAGGAACCTCCAGTATGTGCCAGGGGGCTGCATTGTAGAGAGGCGTAAAAAGGGGCATGGCCTCTTTACACGTCTCTACAAGGCAGCCCCCTAGAGCATACTGGGGGTTCCTGGTGGGCTACTTGGCCCCCAGGGACCCCCAGTATTCAAGGGGAATTATTTCCCCCTCTGCAAACACGCCAGGGGGCGCGTTTGCAGAGTGGTGCCTTAATGTTTTTTTTGGGGATCGGCAGGGTACTCATACCCTTGTGCTTATGCCGGGATTTAAAAAAAATAAAAAAAATAGGGGGTGGCCTTGGGGGTCCTTGTGGGACCCCCTGAGCAGGCCTAGGGGGTCAGGAACCTCCAGTATGCGCCAGGGGGCTGCCTTGCAGAGAGGTCTAACAAGGGGCGTGGCCTCTTTACATGTCTCTGCAAGGCAGCCCCCTGGCGCTTTTTGGCGCGATTGCACAGTGGTGAATGAAGGTGGCGGGCCTGAGGTGACATATGTGCAAACACGCCCTGTGGCGCGTTTCAATTTGGGAATTAATTCCTTTTCAATCCTGACGGTCCCTGGGGGCCAACTAGTCCACCATGTACCTCCAGAAAGCGCCACAGAGCTGCGTTGCGGAGTCTTGTAAAAAGGGGCGTGGCCTCTGAACACCTTTCTGCAATGCAGCTCTCTGGTGCATACCTGGTGGGCCAGTTGGCCCTCAGGGACCCTCAGGATTGAAGAGGAATTAATTCCCCAACTTAAAACGCACCACAGGGCATGTTTGCAGACATGTCATCTCAGGCTCCGCCCCTTTCTTCACCATTGTGCAAGCGTGCCTCCTGGCAATTTGTAAGTTGGGGAATTAATTCCCCTTCAATACTGAGGGTCCCTGAGGGCCAACTAGCTCACCAGGTACCTCCAGTATGCGCCAGGGAGCTGTGCTGCAGAAAGGTGTTCATAGGCCATGCCCCTTTTTACACCTCTCTGCAACGCAGCTCTGTGGTGCTTACTGGAGGTACCTAGTGGGCTACTTTGACACTAGGGACCCTCAGTATTCAAGGGGACTTAATCTCCTAACTTAAAACTGCCACAGGGCGCGTTTACACAGTGGTGAAGGGAGATGGCGGGGCCTGATATGACGTGTGCAAACACGCCCTGTGGAGCGTTTTAAGTTGGGGAAATAATTCCCCTTCAAACCTGAGGGCTCCTGGGGGCCAACTAGCCCACCAGGTGTTTCCAGTAAGCGCCACTGCATTGCAGAGAGGTGGTCAAGGATGTGCCCCTTTTTACACCTCTCTGCAACGGCGCTTACAGGAGGTACCTAGTAGGTTAGTTTGACCCTAGGGACCCTCAGGATTCAAGGGGACTTAATCTACCCAACTTAAAATGGCCACAGGGTGTGTTTACACAGTGGGGAAGGGAGGGGACGGGCCTGAGGTGACGTGTGCAAACAAGCACTGTGACGCGTTTTAAGTTGGGAAATAATTCCCCTCCAATTCAGGGGGCCCCTGGGGGCTAACTGGCCCACCAGGTGCTTCCAGTATGCGCCACTGTGCTGCGTTGCAGAGAGGTGGTCCAGGCCATGCCCCTTTTTACACCTCTCTGCAACACAGCTCTCTGGAGCTTACTGGAGGTACCTAGTGGGCTAGTTTGACCCTAGGGACCCTCTGGATTCTAGGGGACTTAATCTCACAACTTAAAATGACCACAGAGCACGTTTACACAGTGGTGAAGGGAGGGGATGAGGCCTGAGGTGACGTGTTTTAAGTTGGGGAAATAATTCACTTTCAATCCTGAGGGCCCTTGGGGGCCAACTAGTCCACCAGGTGCTTCCAGTAAGCGCCACTGCGCTGCTTTGCAGAGAGGTGGTCCAGAGTGTGCCCATTTTTACACCTCTGCGCAACGCAGCTCTGTGGCACTAACTGGAGATATCTGGTGGGCTAGTTGTACCCAAGGGACACTCAGGATTGAAGGGGACTTTATCCACCAAATTGAAAAAAAAGACAACAGGGTGTGTTTGCACAAATCAGCTCAGCCCCCCTCCCTTCACCAGTGTGCAAACGCGCCCTTTGGCATGTTTGAAGAGGTAGTTTTAATCCCCCTGCCCTATTATGTACTTGGGTCTTACAGAGGAGTACATGGTAATCACAGGGGTACCACAATGCATAGTGTAACTGTATTCTAGGGGCCTCATTTATGAGGCTGTGCGTCACTTTTACACCGCTGGTGTGTCACTTTTTGTGACGCACCAGGGGCATAAAAATGCACCTTGTTGCGCCATATTTACAAAGTGACGCATCTGGGTAGATGCGTCACTTTGTAAACCCCTGCGCCACATTATACCTGCGCCAGGTATAATGTATACAAGGGGGGCGTTTTGACGCAAGAAAGGGTCATAGAAGTGACGCAGTGAAATCTATAAGATTTTGCTGCGCCACTTCTAGGACACAAATGCCTCAATTTCTTACGCCTGCCTCACAGCAGGCGTAAGACTGACGCAGGCCCTTTCACATGGGGCTTGCCCCATCTGAAAGGACACATTGCTGGAGTTGCGTCACTTTTGTGACACACTCCAGCAATGCGTCACTTTTGCGCCATACAGATACGTCAGAAATACTGACGTATCTGTAACTCCTTGCGCCATGATACGTCATACTGTAAATATGACGCATCATTGGTGTCAAAAGGATGGCGCAGTGAGAAGTGACGCATCGCTGTTTTCACGCAGCGATGCGTCACTTTTCATAAATGAGGTCCTAAGTGTCTTTTATCATAGCACTGGCTCTAGGACTGGTTAGTCAGAATCAGAGTCCACCAGTACTTATCTGAAAAAGTTGAGGGTACAAGATGATTTTGCAACAAGGCCTCTTTCTGCTCCTCTGTTTGTTCTTTCTGCACGTCTTCCTTCTTCCTGCAGTTTTCTTCATCTTTGAGGACTTCTGTTGCTTCTTTCTGCATTTCTTTTTCTTCTTTCTTTGTATTTTTTCTTCTTTCTTCACATGTCCTACCTCTGTAAGCATACTTAGAAACTAGCAATTAAAAAACCTTAGAAATTAACAGAAAAAACATAGGTTTCAGGCACGTTATAGTTACAAATTAGCATTTAAAAAACCATTGAAATTCACTGAAAAAAGATAGGTTTCAGGCACGTTATAGTTAGAAATTAGCATTTAAAAAATCTTAGAAATTCACTGAAAAAACCATAGGTTTCAGGGCAGTTATAGTTAGCTGGACATTTCACTTGTACAAAACCATTAAAATTCCTCCGTTATAGTTAGTTCTGCTAACTATAACTTGCGCGCCCGCAATGCACTGCTGATGATGTCACATATTACATAATTCATGACATGGTCAGTGACATCACTGATGACATCACTGATGACATTGGAGTTCTGGACTTTTTGGTTCCGTCCAGAGGTGTCAGGGAACAACACCCAAAGACCCCGGAGTTCCCACCTGCCTTGGTGCACAAATGAACAGAAACACGGGCTTCTCGATGGTGGCGTCAAAGACCAAAGGTTTATTACTGCAGGGACACAGAAGTCACAGAAACTACGCATGGGCAGTAACCAGGAGCCTGTTCAAATTGTACAAATCGGGTTGCTCCTTATATACTAGTTTTTGGCCTTCAGGCTAATTCTTCACATGTTGGTACATTCCCAAAACCTTTGTGTCATAGACAATAAATATTTGGCGTGCACAGGAACCGTTGAAAAAATCTGATACAAAACATCTACGAAGAGGGGTTCCCACTAGTTCATCACAATTCCCTGTCAATATTGCATTCAGGACCCGGACCGCCTCATCGTAAAGTTCGTTACCTCCCCCTAATAAAGTTTCAGAAAGAAAGGAACGGTAGCCAGGTGTGGAAGATAGGAAAGCGGGATAAGAGATGCTTGTGGGTTGTAAATGGGCAAGGCTACCGGCTTCGGCCGCCTAATCATGATCAGGACAATGGACGCGAAGACCAGTTTGGCAGGACTGGCCTCGGGCAGAGGAGGCAGTCTTTGTCGAGTCATGCAGCTACAGCGTGATCTGGTTTAAGGTGCACGTGTCATGTAAGAGGTGAATCTCCGGCTAAGGTTACGTGTCCTTAATCGAAATGAAGTGATCAGAGGTTATTGCGTATGTGAGGGCAAGAAACACAAAATGGCGGCCATGATCTAAGATGGATGCCGTGGGTAGATCAGAAATGTGTTTATAAAAGGAGTGCTCTTGCTCGTAGCGTAGCGAAAACACCAGGATATACTAAATGGATCATTTGCGGTTCGCTGATACCAATATTATGTATTTCCGACAAACTTGAAAACACGGGTTCAAATCGTCACGGAACCGTCACGGAACCTCAGGCCCTCCTTTTGCCCTTACATAGGCAATTACTCAGTCTATGTCAGAATCCAGTTCTATGTTCATCAGGTCAGTGACATGCTGTTGTATCATCATCCTTTCTCGTGCCTTTTCTCCAAACGCAGGTGGTTTTCTGAGACAAGTTGCAGCACAAAGACTACACAGAGCAGGACCACACTGGATAATCAGGCAGCATGAGAATAGGAATACTAAGATGACACCAATGACCATTAGAACCTTCCATCCCCACGCTGATATCAGAGTCCAAAACCACTCCATGAAGGACCAGTTTCCCTTATCTACATGTATAGAGTCGGAAATCTTGTGTAGCTTAGAGATCGCCTCATAGACTGTTGGAGCATTATTAGGAATAAAGACACAGCAGCTCGATTGGATCATTCTGCATACCCCACCTCGATCTGCAAGTATAACGTCTAGAACCATACGGTTCTGCAACGTCATGAGTCTATCCGCCTGAAGCTCAGCTGTCAAGTTGCTAAGGGCACCAGCAGTTTCGGTAATAGTAGATTCAACTCCCCGTGTTAGCTGACGTATGTTTCTACTATTGGCCATCGGCCCCCAGAACGGAAGGAAGCCTTTGAAGAAGTCTCCAGCTTCCTGACCAGCGGTATCTTCCTTGCTGAAGACACCTCTCGCTACTCTGGTTCTGTGGTAATCAGATGAAGCAGTGTATGTCGGAGGCAACAATCGAGCAATATAACATGATCCTGAAAAGTCGTCAGGCAACCATGTATAAGCTCTGTCTCGACAAAAGAAGTAGGTCCCCCTAGCAGTGAGAAAGGCAGGGGAAGAGTTAGCCGGAAACACATAAGTCTCTACGCACTCACTCCTCCCTAGCTGAGCTCTCGGATTTCTCCCATTACCTTGCAAACAGACCTGACCTCGGTGAGGTACGACCCAGATTGGAGTTGAGCTTTTACGCTTGCTTTCTCCTAAACTAAGGCGATACTCTGAAGTATTCCAACTTAAATATACTCGCAATTCGTCTCTAGGGTAAGATGGAGTATTATTGACGTCCTTGACCATGTCAATAATCCCCTGGACTAAGGCTTTGTTGGCAGAGTTATATTTAGTGGAACGCGGTGGTCGTGGAGGATAGGTTTCAAGGGCATAAGCAAAGATGGTTTGGAAGGCCTGAAATGATCCATTATAGCTGTAAGGCAAAACCAGATAGGGAATACCTTTATCCATAGTGTGGGGTATCAAGCCACACACCCAGCAGTCTGTAGTGTTAACTACCAGTTGGTGTTGGTGCAAGAGCTGTACAAAAGTGTTGTTGGTGAATTCTGAGCGTCGGGCTTGCTCATGTTCAGGAAACGAGTGAAAAGAGTGAATAGAAGAAACAGTAGAAGTAGCAGCATCAAGGGGAGGTACAGTAGTAACTGGCACAAAAATCAAATTTATACTAAAGACGATTCCACCCACCAATGTTGCTAAAATAGTCAAGAATGTAATGGCACATTGCATCAAAAAGCATTTGCTATGAAGAATTCTATAAAGTCTGTTTCTGCGAACATAAATCACATTTTCTCGTTGCAGCGCAGGAAGCTCCATCTTCTACAATCCGCTCGCGACCACTGATGATGTGTACGTAGATGAAAATGCCTCTATCAGCCCTGGGAGTTCCCAGAACCAACAGAAAGATCGACCTTGTGTCAGACCCCTGCAGATTCAAACTAGGCACACAGCCACGACCCTACGGCTACCCAGACGGCAAGGCAATTTTAAAAACAATAAACAATAGCAAACTTCCTGGCTGAAGGCAAAGGTTCAATATATCAAAATCACAATATGCAGTTGCCTGCTTTATTTGTCCATTTTACGGCTTCTTAAGTTATATCTCTGTTTTGCTGGAACTGTCTGATCGGAAAATAGTGTATCACTAGCAGCTGTTGCAGTGTTTAAGTTCGCAGATAGCAAAGTTTCTTCTGATGCTGGAGACAAATGTTCAGTGTTCAAAGGAGTCTTTTCAGGAGGAGAGTCAGGTTTTGAAGTGTCAGTAATCAATTCGGCATCGCTGAAAGAGATGAACTTCGGTGTGCTTTCAGATTCGGAGGCACCAATTCCCTTCTTTACCCAGTCGTCGTAAGGGAGCGGCAAAGGGACACGCTTAACATGTGATGCGTGTACCCAGTGCTTGCGGCCAGCTACACGAACTGCTGTCCTCGTTGCCAGTAAGATTTGGAAAGGCCCCACAAATCTCGGTTGAAGGTTCTTCGTCCTCGCGAAGTTCTTGATGACGACCAGGTCTCCCGGTTTCAGCTGATGCCCTGGACTCTCCGGAGGTTTTGGCAAAGCATCGAAAACCTGTTGATGAATAAGACTCAATTTAGCAGTCAAGTCGTAAAGGTAGTCTATCAACATAGGATATTCTATGGAACAAAATTCTTTAGGCCTTGGCACACCCCAGATATTTGCCGGGCGACCAAAGACTATTTCATACGGACTAAGCCCTATTCTAGAATGTACCGTTGCTCTCGTTGATAACAAGGCCAAAGGAAGTGCGTCTGGCCAGGCTAAACCTGTGGATGCTTGTATTTTAGCTATTTTCAGCTTGAGGGTACCATTGTAACCCTCCACTAAACCAGCAGACTGGGGATGGTTTGCACTGTGAAATTTCTGTTTCAGTCCTAGGCCGGCACACACACTCTGCATAACTTTCCCTATAAACTCACTTCCGTTATCTGACCATACAATCCGTGGCATTCCAAATCTAGGGAAAAATTCTTTGAGAAGAATTTTGGCAGTTGATAGGGCAGTGTTGTCCTTTAATGGATATGCTTCTATCCACCTGGAAAAAGCACAAACTACCACCAGGACATACTTCAAATTATTGCAGCGCTCCATGTGAATGAAATCTAACTGAATCACTTCAAAGGGGCAGGAAGGAGGAGCGAAATGACCAGCTGGAGTTGGAGTTCCCTTGCCAGGATTATGCATTAAGCACACCATACAGTTTTTCACAACCCTCTCTGCACACTTACTGATTCCCTCATTTTTCCAGACCGGAGCCAACATCTTACATATCCCTTTAGAACTTATATGCGCTACTCCATGCGCCATTGTCACTACTGCAAGCACATACGCATCGGGCAACATCCAACGCTGTTGTTCTGTCAAATCAATCCAACATCCATTCGAGTCCAACTTGCCCGTACTTTCTCTCCGTACACGTTTTTCTTCCTCAGTTGCTTCTTTCTGAATCTCTTTCACACTTTCCATAGTATCCTCACACATTCCAGACTCAGCAATCCATCTTGCAGACGTCGCAACATACATTCTGCTCATCGTGTCTCTAGCTGTCTGTTTAGCAATTTCATCAGCAAAAGCATTCCCGCGACCAACATCATCCGTGATTGCTTTATGAGCACTGCACTTTACAATCGCAACTTCAGTCGGCAAGGTTAGAGATTCCAACAAGTCATTAACTAGCTGACCATGTTGGATCTTAGTCCCATGGGACGTAATGAAACCTCTTTCTCTCCATAACCGGCCAAAACTATGGGCCACGCCAAATGCGTACTGACTATCTGTAAACACATTTACTCTCTTTCCCTCAGCTAAAACACATGCTCTCGTTAGGGCTATTAATTCTGCAGCTTGGGCAGAATTCTGACTCACTCTTGCAGTCTCCACAATCGTTTTCAAAGTCGTTACTGCGTAAGCAGCAGTCACATCACCATTCTCCAATTTAAAACATGACCCGTCCACATACAGCGTACCATCCGGATCTGATAACGGAGTATCCTTCAAATCAATGCGTCCTTTTGTCTCTTCCTCCGTTTTGAAACAGCAATCATGTGGCTCGGAATCACTCGACTCTTGATCAGTCGGCAACAGTGTCGCTGGATTCAATACATTACATCTTTTGATCTGAATATGACTCGCTAGTAATGTCAGCTCGTAACCAGATAATCTCGCACTAGTAAGGTGTTGTGTCTTCGTTCGGTTCTTGAGTGTATCCACTGCATGAGGAACCATGACCACTAGCATGTTGTTCATCACCAAACCAGCAGATTGTCGAATGGAAGCCGCAGCTGCCGCTGTAGCTCTCAAACAACTAGGCAACGCTCTGGCTACCGGATCTAATGTTGATGAAAAATACGCACAAGGGCGTTGTTTATCACCAAACTTCTGTGTCAGAACACTCAACGCGCAACCTTCTCTCTCGTGAACGTAGAGCGTGAATGGCTTACTGTAATCAGGTGTACCCAATACAGGAGCTGAACACAATGCTTTTCGTAATTCAGTAAAACTTTCCTGACATTCATCAGACCATGGCACCGGACTCAGAACATTTTTCCCAGTCAAAGCTACCAATGGTTTCGCTAAAAGAGAAAAATTTGGAATCCACTGCCTACAGTAGGAGGTAATACCTAGAAAGGCACGTACTTCTCTCTGTGTGCGTGGAACACTCATCTGTGTAATTGCTTTTATTCTTTCTGGGGTCAACTTCCTTCCCTCCTTTGACAAGAGATGACCTAGGTAGGTCTCTTCTTGGCAGCAGTATTGCATTTTGGAAGGAGACACCTTGTGATTCAAATTAGACAAATGATGCAATAGGGAAATTGTAGCTGCTTTGCAAGTTTCCTTGTCATCGGCAGCCACTAGAAGATCGTCTACGTACTGTACTAGAGCAGAACCTGGAGGAAGGACAAAAGAATCTAACTGGCTTTTTAATGCTTGACTGTAAATGGATGGACTCTCACAATAGCCTTGTGGAGCGCGTTTAAATCTGAAACTGCGACCTCCTAGACAGAAGCCGAAAATATCTCTACTTTCTTCGGCTATCGGAATGCTGAAAAAGGCATTTTTTAAGTCAATAACTGAGAACCATGTGGCTGTAGCAGGAATCAATGTTAGCAAGGCAGTAATGTCTGGCACTACAGGAAACTGCGGGACTACAATCTTATTAACTTCTCTAAGGTCTATGACAAACCTGTACACTGGAGGTTTTGTAGGATCAGTTCGTTTCAGAATCGGCAATACAGGACTGTTACAGACATTTCCTCTAGTTTCTTCAACCACACCTTTCTTAATCAAATCTTGCACAATGAATAAAAGTGCACGCTCTCCTTCACTAGATATTTTATATTGGGGAATTCTTGGAAATTTTACATTTGTTTTCAAAGTTACCACATACGGTGGAATTTCTAGGAGACCTACATCATTAGGACCAGTCGCCCAAAGAGAATCAGGGAGTGAACGTAGCTCTGGCGGGAGTGCGTCCATTGACAAGTACATCGGAGAGGTGATATTTTTACCCAATGTAAGCTGTACTCCTTCCGGAGAACAGTACAATGTCGCATATAGTCGTTTTAACAAATCTAAACCAAGCAGATTTTCATTACAACCTGTCGTCAAAATCAGGGGTGCTTTCAATTGGCACGGTCCAACAGAAATAGACAAAGGACCAGATATCGGGTTGTAAACAGGGGCGCCTGAAAAACCTACGGAAACATTTGTTGAGCCGGACAAAGGTGCGCCAGGGAGTTTCGCATGAATGATAGAACTTTTTGCGGCACCAGTATCCAACAGAAACGGTTCGACTACACCTGATGTTGCTACTGCGACATAAGGCCCACTCTGATCCACTGGAACTGATACTACTCCCTCTCTCTGTCCATGGCTGTCCTAGTACCCATTTTGCTGAAAACCCTCATCTATTTCACAATAGTCCTCAACAAGATATTGTTGAGATCTATTCTGTTGAGTAGATTGTCCATTTCGTTGATCAAAGTGATTGGAGGGACGATCATTCGTTTGTGGAGGCATAGCACCTCGTCCTCGACCTCTAGAATTTTGCACAAAACCACCACGACCTCTCTGAGCTGCTGCTGCATTATTCTGCGCTAAGATCGGACATTCATTTTTATAGTGACCCTCTTTCTTACAGTACGCACACTGGTTCCACTGGTATTGAGGTCTTGATGAGCTATAATCTGTCCTTTGGTACGAACTTTGCTGCGTATTAGATTGATTCGTGCGAGGCGGATACGCCTGCTGCAAAAGAACTTTAGTTTTTAAATCTTTCGTTTTCTTTTCTGATTTTTCCTTTTCCTCTTTATCCCTATTTTCGTAGTACTGTGCAGTCGCAAGTATTTGCGCTGTTGTAGATACAGCCCACGCACTTTCTGAATCCTTTAATTTTTTGCATAATTCAGGTAACAAATTATGCACAAATTTATCGACAAACAGTCTTTGTCCTCCTTCTGTACTCATGTCCTGACCACTATGATCTACAAAAGTCTCTTCAAACCTCGTGAAGAAGTCGGAGACACTTTCGTCTTTCTTCTGCCTGCATGCTGACAGCTTGTCCCAGTTTACACGCAATGCTGGCATCAGAGTCTTCATTAGATCAATTATTCTACCTGGAAGATTAGCAATTAGAGGTTCGGGTTTTGCGCCACCTATTTGCTGACCATCTGCTGCAGTGATAGCTGCCCAATCACCACCTAAGGCAGCTTGATGATCCTCTCTACGAATTTTAGCCCACACTGGTTGCGGAACTACGTTACCAAACAACATATCGATGTCCGCTAAGTTCATTATACAAGCCTCAACTGTCTGTGTTAATTCCTTGTAATATCCAGCAGGATTCTTGCGTGGATCTGGCAAGGCCTGTTTCACCGCTAGCACTTCAGCTCGCTTCCATGGAATGTGTATCCACACTCGTTGGAACTGTGCTGGAGCAGCTGCAATACCAGCATTATCATCACGTTGTATTGCTTCGCGCCAGATTGGAGGAACCTCCCTCATAGGATATTGGCGACTTAGCTTCATTTTACCTTTTTCTAAATCTCTTGGCGAACGAAGAGATGGATCATTCCTAAAACTTAAAATAAGTTCCATCGCTTCCTTTATATTATCACCCACTATCATTCCAGCAGCAAACTCTTTTTGAATTTTAATTAAATCTTCCAAATCCGATTCAACATCGTCTTCTTCTATTTCTTCACGTAACAACGAGCACATCTCATCAAAGACGTACCGTTGTGTTGGTTCCTTCCACTGCATAAATGTGTCTAACACATCTCTCGTACTATATCTTCTACTCTTCAAAATCCATCTGAGAGCCGTGGAATCTAAAATTCCCCGTTCCTCAGTACTTGGTAGCTGACTACGTCTCTGAACTGAATCAGGAGTAGGAGTCTTAATTAAAGATTTATATAAAGGAGACAGTATGTTAGTAACAGAATCAGTGATTCTTCAACGAACAGAAAGTGGAGTTAGCACACTCGCAGACGTGGAGAATGCAGTAGAGGTAGGAATAGATAACGGAACAGTAGGAGTATCGAGAAAAATAGTTTGTGGAATAGTAGGTACAGATGTAGGTATAGAGGCTGGCAGTGCAGGAAGAGGAGGAGCTGTAGGAACATTCACATTCATCACAGGAGGTACAGGAACTTGATTCTGGGGAACAGGAGCAGGAACACCAGGTTGTCCAGCAACCGGCAATTGACCATTCGGGACAAGTGGAGCCGCAGCACCTTGTGCATACGGTGGAGGTGACCGTAACAGATAAGATAACAGAGGATCGTTTTCGGAATCCTCCAGTATCTTAGCCATTTTCAATGGCAAGGCAGGATAGCACTTGTCAATCGCTAAGTTATGCTCTCTAATTGCTACATCTATGGCCTTCTCACACTCGTTAGCCTGCAACTGTTTAGCCGCTTGCTCTAGAGTCAACTCTTCTTGTTCTTTCTGTTCTTTCTTCAACCTTTTCATTTCTCTCTGTTTGGATTCTTTTCGCCAGTAACGGAAAGAATCAAACATTGCCGGCCGGGCTTTCTTCCTAAACAATTTCGCTTCTAAGTTGTCGAGAATCTCGGGTTCAAAACTACCATGCAGTGGCCAACTAAGGACACCATCCTTCTTACAATAACGGACCCATACCTCATTATAAGATATAGGACCCACACCAAATTTACAATATAAATCATATAGGGGAGTCCCAATCGGAGGAACCAGACAAGAGTCCTCCAATCGTGAGTCACGGTTGCAACCAAAACAAGACAACATTTTCCGACTTACCATTTTCAGTCCGGAACACAAAACAAACAAAACACGGAACAAATATGTGCACTCGAACCAAGAACTTAGGCCTACCAAAACGAACTGATGTATCGATACCCAAACTAAACCAAATAGATTATCGTAACTAGAACAACCAGTGATAATCTCACAAAACCAAACCAAACCAAGAACCGATCAAGGATTTTAACAATCCTCACAAAGTAACCAGCTAGCTATCACTAAATACTTAACTGAGTCACTGAAGACGTCACCAAGGAGAAACCCGTCACGTTTCGCCGTACTAAGGACTGCACCTCGGGTCCAAGACAGGGCGACGGTCAAGGCAACGGCCCACTGCAGCCGTCCTGAACGGGAAACCCTCGTGGAAGAGAACTTCGGGCCACTTTTGCGATATGCCGGGATCGATGAAGTGGGGCGCCTCCCTCAGGAATCTTCACACGAAGCTTCTCGAACTCTTCAGGCTTTTGGACCGGTACCGAATGACGTCGCCCCACGTTGGGCGCCAATTGGAGTTCTGGACTTTTTGGTTCCGTCCAGAGGTGTCAGGGAACAACACCCAAAGACCCCGGAGTTCCCACCTGCCTTGGTGCACAAATGAACAGAAACACGGGCTTCTCGATGGTGGCGTCAAAGACCAAAGGTTTATTACTGCAGGGACACAGAAGTCACAGAAACTACGCATGGGCAGTAACCAGGAGCCTGTTCAAATTGTACAAATCGGGTTGCTCCTTATATACTAGTTTTTGGCCTTCAGGCTAATTCTTCACATGTTGGTACATTCCCAAAACCTTTGTGTCATAGACAATAAATATTTGGCGTGCACAGGAACCGTTGAAAAAATCTGATACAAAACATCTACGAAGAGGGGTTCCCACTAGTTCATCACAATTCCCTGTCAATATTGCATTCAGGACCCGGACTGCCTCATCGTAAAGTTCGTTACCTCTCCCTAATAAAGTTTCAGAAAGAAAGGAACGGTAGCCAGGTGTGGAAGATAGGAAAGCGGGATAAGAGATGCTTGTGGGTTGTAAATGGGCAAGGCTACCGGCTTCGGCCGCCTAATCATGATCAGGACAATGGACGCGAAGACCAGTTTGGCAGGACTGGCCTCGGGCAGAGGAGGCAGTCTTTGTCGAGTCATGCAGCTACAGCGTGATCTGGTTTAAGGTGCACGTGTCATGTAAGAGGTGAATCTCCGGCTAAGGTTACGTGTCCTTAATCGAAATGAAGTGATCAGAGGTTATTGCGTATGTGAGGGCAAGAAACACAAAATAGCGGCCATGATCTAAGATGGATGCCGTGGGTAGATCAGAAATGTGTTTATAAAAGGAGTGCTCTTGCTCGTAGCGTAGCGAAAACACCAGGATATACTAAATGGATCATTTGCGGTTCGCTGATACCAATATTATGTATTTCAGACAAACTTGAAAACACGGGTTCAAATCGTCACGGAACCGTCACGGAACCTCAACATCTCACCACGCTGGTACTGCCGATGCATTTTGACATACCTTTCTTCGTCTGGGCAGTTTGTAGATAATGAGAGGCAAACAACAGGCTAGCAGTACTTGCCCTCTTTTATTTCCAAAATGCAAATCAGGTGAGTAAAAACTTGCATTGTGGGACTGGTAGTCTTCAATCCCAAGTGGAGGCTGCCTCGCAATTATTACAAAGTTCATGGTGGGACAACGAAAGTTCTTAAAAGGCGCCTTTATCACAAAGGCTCCCCCAGCTCCGCAACTCCATGCCAGTGCAAATGCGGCGGACCCGCTTGGGTATCGCAGCGGTGCTTCCTGTGACCTGGGCCACTATACTTGGAAAAAGAAGGTTGCCGCTTCGGTGGGAGGCACTCACTGGGGGTAAGCCAAACAGGAAGGCAGCCCTTTCAGAGCATCTCCCCGCGCTGGTACTGCGGACGCGTTTGCCTCTTATTATCTACAAACTGCCCAGAGGAAGAAAGGTATTTCGAAACACATCGACAGTACCAGCGTGGGGAGAGGCTCTGAAAGCACTGCCTTCCTGTTTGGAATAAAATTAAAAGTTCTTACACAATTTATGTAATTAATACTCAATTAAATAATGAATAATAAACAAATAAATAATTGGTAATTAATTATTACCTAATTCACTTTTCACCCTATACCCCATCAACCCTGCAGCCTGGACCTAAAATATTAAAAAATATATATAATCATTACACAATATACCTAATTACTAATCAATTAAATAATAAATAATATGTCATTGGTCACTAATTATTACTTAATTTCCTTCCCACACTATACTCCTACAAACCAAGCAGCCCGCACCGAAATTGTAACATAAAATGTAATAATTTCACAATTTACACAAATAATGATCAATGAAAGTATTAATAATACATTCATAATTATTTATTAATTAATTATTCTTTAATTCATTTCCCACCTTACACCCCTGCAACCCTAGCAACATGCCACAACACTTAACATGACTATCAACAATTAAATAAAAATGCACATGTCACTTGTAATTGCAAACTATTTTTAAAAATATATGTAAACAATAATGGCACAAGAAATTTATATATCAACTAAAACACATTAGGATCATCAAAAAACAACATTTGTTATGACTATATACTTGAAAACAATATTGGCAACAAATATATTCTTAACAACAATATTACTTACCTGAAAATTCTATATTCTTGGAAATTATATTTCTGCACCAGGATATTTTTGTATCACAATATTTTTTTTCCAATATTTCTGCCTCCCGATATATACAACTCAATACTTTGTCCAAATACCGTGGTGCTCTGTGTCGCTGTATGTTGGATCCAGTGAGGTTTTCAGTCACTAGATGTGCAGCTCTGTTGGCTCTGCTACGCTAAGCGTTGGATCCATTGACACTTTTATTGAGGAGTTGCATGGGTCTCTGGGACTCTGCAGCACTCTCTGTTGGATCCAGTAAAACCTTTCAGTTTGGCTGGAAGAAGTGCACTCTGACCCCAGCCAAGGATCGAGGACCATGATGACACTTAGGGGTCAGGCTTACTCCTACAGAAGCCAGTAGATGGGTGCAGGTCTGATCCAGTTGGGTCTGGTCAGCCTAGAAGGAGGAACTGACTCTGGAACTTGTTGTATCCTTGAAGTTCAAACAGGAGGTCATCTAACTGTGCCTTGGAGTCACAACTGGGTGCGAGCGTGCAAGGCATACAGATTCAGTCTTCCTGTAGGTCTCATAAGGCAGGGCAGTCCTTCTGAGATCTTTACAGGTCCATAAGTGTTCTGAAAGAGGTATGAGGCTGCCATTCATATACTCAGTGCAGCCTTTGGTGGAGGGCAAACCCTTTGTTTACCACCTAAAGCAGTTCTGGTCAGTTACTCCCATCCCTCTAGGTTTGAGGCCATTGTGTTTAAAGAGACAAAGAGCAGGCAGTCCCAGATGTTAGTTGCATCTGCAAGTGACAAGGTAGGCACTCCCTGAAGTCGGCATGGAGCTGGGTGAAGCCTCAGGTTACTCTTTGAAGCTCTGGCAGGGTCTAGTTCAACCCATAGGCCATCCAGATGAGGAAGGGAACACCCTCCTTAGAAAGGAATTGAAGAAGGAGACCAAATGCTGGATGGAAGAATTATGCTTTATTCAGGAAGACCTCCAGGTAAATTGTAGTGATAGGACTCGTGCTCCAATCTACTTGAGATCAATTTCTGGAAAAGTATATGTATTTTTTCTTTATTAAAAAGATAAAATATAGTTTTAAAAGTTCTGTTAGTTGCAGCCTCTAACATCTTTCCACCAACTTACAAAGGAACTTAGGATACCCACAAAATATGAGAATGTAGCTGTTCCCTTTCTTCATTGAAAAGAGTAATTTTTAGGAAAACCCAAAACCACACTCTTTGGCATTGTTTCAGCGAATGCATTTACGTGTTTATACCTGAAGCACTCTACGAAAACGCTCTTTGATTTTGTTCTTCTAAAAAGTACACAATTAACTAAAATATTTCAGTGTTGTGGGTTTTAACAGGAAAAAGAAAAATGATCTTTATACCGAAGAACCCAAAATTCTGGCACCATTCTCAACCACGCTGCCTTTTGTCAAGCACTTCAGGAGATTGTCTTGTAAACTTGGCGCACTTGTAGTGAGTTCAGTGGACTGCCGCTGGGAACTTCTCTCCAGATCTGACATCGAGGATTTGCAGACTTATCTAGTAGCAAAAAGTATTTAAAAAGAAGTCGAACATTCTTAGAATGGGGTCATCACAGGACATATGTCAATTTTGTTAACAACCGTCTTAAATTAATTGATATGGTAAAGCGTGCATGAAATGATTCTGATTTAAAACATATTTTTTGTAATCTGCTACTATGACCTACCATTTAATTTGCCATTGAGTGATTTCTAGAAGCTTGTTTAATATAAAACGGCGATTAGATGTTTATTTGTTGTTCTGTAACATCTGTTTGAACAACGAACTGGTGGGATTTGACAATAAATGTCATTCAGTGGACGTGGTCTGTGTACACTGGTGTCTGTAGCTTCCAACTGGTCCAAGGAGCAGTAACATTTGAAAAATCTTAGGACGTGTTGGTAATCAGCCTAGCTAAGACCAGAGATTGAAACGAAAGAGTGGATTTATCAACATTTTACACCACAGCAAAGTCACGCAAAGCTGCGCAAAGTATTGATAAATTGCTTACTTTCCAGCACAAAACATTTTTGCTCTGGACAGTAGCATCAAAATAAGGTAAATATCACTTTGCGCTACTTTACACCAAAGGGCTGTAACCTCGGATTGTACATGGGTGTTTCCATGGGCAAAGTTTGTTTTTAAATTGGGTGGCACAGCTTTGCACCAACATATAATGCCTCTTTGAGACAGGGCTAACCTAGCAGAAATATGTTAGCTTTTTGCCTACGTTTTCACACCTTGTATAGATGCTGCACTGTGCAGCACACATCCAGACCCAGATTTTACTAACATGTTGCATTGTCATTGAGCTAAATTTTTGGCACAGCAAGATGGAAAATGCTAGTCGAAATTTGCAAAGCCACACAAGGCCAATTTATGTCGCCTTGCTGGGCTTTGTAAAAGAAAGTCACATACCGCAGCTTATTGCTTAATTTGCATGTGTGGGGCATAGGTGTTACCAGGCATCCACCCATGTATTTTGACTCCAACCCAGATTTAGTAAATTTGTTTGAAAAATGGGCCAGCAAGGGATTTTGTTTGAAATTATCAGTTTCATCAGAAGAAGGGGCTCCGGTTGAATGGGGTACCCACACTACCATTAGTTAGTGGCTGGATGTGATATCTCTAATACAGATCAAATGATGTTACCACACTAACACAATGAATTGAAAAATACAATAACCAGGTTGTTGAATCAAAAGATTATTATTTTCTTTAGAAAAGGTGAGTTCAGTCAATGTTAAAAATAGGGTACAAAGAGATGCATTTGAGACATAGAAGGAGTGTCTTATATGCTCCAATCAAACATCACAAAATAAGTCTATGCTGCTGGTAAATAGTAACACAATGATTTCAAATCAATACAAGAAAATCAATGATAACTGATAAGTAGTAAGCAGGATTAGACTTGGTAGTCGACGTTTCGGTCTTTTGGAAAGTCGTTCATAAGACCATCATCAGGACAAAGACTTTATGCATTGTAATTGATGACCCTAAAGAAAAATGAATTGAGGTAAAACTACATACACCTCCAAGAATGGTCAGTGATGCTTGGTGAAGTTAATCGAAGCAACAGGGAAACTCTGCCAATTGTCAGGTCAGAGGTTTAGGGCAACAGCATTGCTTGTGCTTAGAAATCTGATACACAGCAGAATCATGCAGGTATCAAAGTTGGCTTCAGTGGGAGCCGGTGAAGAGTCACGACTTGTAAGAGAGGAACGAAGCAGCAAAGTTCACGACCTCGGCAGCAACAGCGCTTCAGTTAGAGTACAGATGTACCTGAGAATCAACTATTCTTTTTAAACTTACGGCTGTATGACTCAGTAAAATTGTATCGTCAGCATATTGCAAATATTTAATCTCTTTACCTTGTATAGTACATATTAAGCACTGGTACCATGTAAATTGGGTCTCGTACCTCGTGCTGTACTCCAATGTAGGGAAACAATCATGTATTGGTTTTGGAATCAATTACACCCACGACTAATAACAGTTGAAGTCTTAGACATGTACTCCTAAACATGTAATAACTTAGGCAATAGGTTGATAGAAAAGCAGTCGCCACTTCACGTTTGAATGACCACCTTCACCCCACTATTGTCCACATTCATCACTGTGAGTTCTTTCCATTTTCATCTTCTAATTACTTAGTCTTGGGCTAGCTTCTAGCTGGGGATATCCATTGTGGGTTCAAGATGGCTGGATCCATGATAGATTTTGAGGATAACCACTTTAAATAGAAGTTCATTTGAAGTCATATTTTTCCCTGCTGTACCTATATTGAACATTCTTCTGTCTTCTAATGTTCCTGACAGTCCCACATCCTACCACCAGGAGATTGGTCTATAAAGTAACTGTGAGATTTCACAACAAGACAATGGTTTTGAAAAAGCAGCAGGGCATGGACTAAGCAAGTTTTATTTTGGTCAGAGTTTTAATATAGGCATAGTCTGACATGAGGGTGACTCTGCCACCAACATAATTGATTAACATTCATGGTCATTGGTCAGAAAATCTACCCTACACTCTAATTTCATGTAGTCCCTTTTCCAAAGTTCTTTTTGGTGAAGCTTAATATTAAAGTCTTACCCAAGATAGAAATCAGGTGTATTTCAACCTCCTCTGGGTTTACCCAGTTAGGGGATAGGTCCCATCCCCCATGAATAAAAGGGGAGAAGCATAGGAGCATAGGGTATTCTTCTCCAGGTGTCTGATCTGATATCCAGGTATCTCCTCCCTTTGACCATGGGAGAATGAGTGAAGATCTGGTGCAGACATTGGCCTTGGAACCCTTAGTTTTGCTGAGCTGGGGGGGGGGCGCACTGCATGGCACAGGGGGGATTTACTGAATCCTGTGGGATCATGAGACCTGTATAAAACATACAAAGTGATGGAACAGGCAGAGCATACAAACCGTCTCCCCACTTTGGTGCACTAAGGGCCTTCTCATATTAGCTCACCAGTATGGATTCACAACACAGATTTCACTGGGAAGCGAGATGCCCCCTTGTGTCATCAATTTAGTGCATGGTAGTTAGAAAACACCATTAGGTGGGACACATTATTTTCCCATCTTAGACACATTTTTAAAGACTTTTCACTTATTTTGGACTATATGGTAGAGAAGGTTGAGATTAAACCACACCTCCTGTACAAAGGTTCAGCATTTTTCTTTTTGTTGAAGCCAGGCATCTTGTCAGCTGCCACGAGCCTGGGCCTTATGCCCTTCGAGGGAGCAGCAAATGGTGCTCGCAGCTTATAGAGCTGTTGTCACTGGTTGTGGTCTTTGTGACAGTCATGGTCAGCCTATTTTGCAGATTGCAGCCGGGTTGCCCTGCATAACAAGTCTCTAGGAGGCAGCTAGTAGTTATTAAGGACCAGTGATCTAGAGGTGGATGCTGACTACTTGAACCATAGTAAGGACTGGATTTTTGTAGTCACTTTGGCGTTTGTGATTTCAGACAGCATCTCATAGCTGCCCATGGCAAAGGTGGGTTCAGATGAAATATCACTTCGAGTTTCTCGAGTACTGTACTTTTGTGGGTGACTTGGCAGATATTCTGCAACACTTGATTGTTCCAGGCTGCAGCAATTGCCCAGCTCGGAAGGTGAACAGCACTGCCTCAGACAGGCAGGTGTTCCTGAACTTTAGTTCATATGCCTGGTGCAGGAGTATCTTGTCTGCAGCTATAGCATGGACGTCATTTAGGGTTCACCAGGGGCCACCGGGGGTCGCAGCTGGGACACATGGTTTGCCCTTTGCTACCCCGAGCACTGCTTTTGCGACCTCTCGCCTCACAGGTGGCAAATTCAGGGCCAGGAACACAGGGGCAGCTGGGGCTGCACTTTATTTTCTGACATTTTTTTATTACACTAATAGTGAAAAAAATAAATTATACAGTCAAGGTTGTGCAGGGGTTAATTTAAAAATAATGAAAAAAACAAACGTATCTTACCTTTCCGCTGGCTGGGTTCCTCGTCATCACTGTTCCTGCTCTCCTTCTATCCAGCCTCTGGCAAGAACAGGAAGCAGGCAGCAAGGCTCCCTCCCCTAGGCTCCCTTTCTCTCACCCAGCCAGTGGCTTATGGGGAGGCCATCTTCTCCATACAGGCTGAAATGCAGCCCACATGGAGAAGGACAGAGTGCACATGACTGGTTTGGGTGGCCCCAGGGTGCAGGCACATCACTCCTCCCCTGTCCTGGTTGCAGAGCAGCCCTGCCCACCATCCCCTCCGCAACCAAACATAACTAGAAGTTATTACCATTTTATGTTTCTGCTTCTTGCACTGCGAAAAGCAGTGGGGCAACGCTCCTTAGCCCTAGTGTGGAGCCGTCCCTGTTTAATTATGTGTGTGTGTGAATGAAGGTGAAGGTAAAAAGGCGTGTGATGTCAATTCCGCTACCCTTGGCATTTTGGTGAATTGACGTCCATGAGCTATACTCCCTGGGGCAGATTTACAAGCCCCTTACGACACTTTTACGCTGCCGTCACTTTTGTGAAGCAGTGGCGGCCTAACCATGCACCAGGTTGCGACTTATTTACAACATGACGCATCTAGGCAGACGCGTCACGTTGTAAAGCACTGCGCCACATGAAACCTGCATCAGGTTTCATGAGGGCGTTCCATCGCAGTATGGGCATTCCATCGGAGGAAAGCCTCGGAAAAGTGAGCAGTGAAATCTACAAGATTTCACTCAGTCACTTTCCGACGCCGCTGCTTCAAAATCTTGCGCCTGCTTGAAGCAGGCGTAAGCCGTGATGTAGCATGTTGGAGATAGGCCAGGTTGAAAGAGTGCTGGAGTTGCGTCACGCCCTCGACACGACTCTCGCACTGCGCCAACCTTACGTTGGCAGATACGTCATGCATGGTGGCACACGGGTAGTTTAGCATGACACATCTTTTTTGTCGCATCCCTGCTGATTTGCAGGAATGCTCCAGAAGATGTAACTCTGCCCCCCAGTTTCTATGTTTTGCCTGCGTGATAAGGGCATGAATTGCTGCTGCGGGTCTGTGCTTGACTAGTTTGCAGAATGATAGTGATGTTGACTGTGTTTTGCGTGTATACTGCACTTCATGTATTGCTTTTTGAAGATGCGTGTTAGAACAGAGCAGAATGCTGGGGCATATTACCAAGCAATAGCGATAATTATCGCTATTGCTTGGTTAGAGACAAAC
Source organism: Lissotriton vulgaris (assembly GCF_964263255.1). Taxonomy (NCBI): domain Eukaryota; kingdom Metazoa; phylum Chordata; class Amphibia; order Caudata; family Salamandridae; genus Lissotriton; species Lissotriton vulgaris. The sequence continues at coordinate 174,661,146 of NC_141693.1, forward strand.
CTTTACCGCAGCGCTGCGGCGATTTTTACCGCAAATAAACCTTGGTATTACCAAGGTTTCATGCAAATGCGGTAAAAATCGCCGCAAAGCATGAATATCGCTGAAAAGTCAGCGATATTCATGCTTTAGCGAGCTAATGCTCTTAGCCATGTTATCCACCTCCCATTGGATAACATGGCTAAGAACTGCTCAGGGCAGGTGTTAGCTTTTGGAGATATTCCCGCTTAGCGCGAATATCTCCAAACGTTGATAATAGGAGATAGCGATGTTAGCGACTGTTTTCAGTCGCTAACATCTTGGCACGCCCACTTTGCATCTCATTAGTGATAAATAACACTGACATGCGAAGTGGGGCCCAAGATGGTCGCTATCTCCTACTAGCTGTCGCTAACTGGTGTTAGCGGCAGCTAGGTAATAGGGAGATAATTTTATCTCTGCTTTCTTGGCTTTTAAAGCCAAAAAAACTGAGATAAACCCCCTTGATAATATGCCCCGCTGTTTTAACTTTCCTTAGCATAGAACTTCTCTCAAACGATGTGGTTGGGGCCTGCAGTTTTAAAATATGTTTGCAGTTCTTTGAACGCTGTCACTTAGCTGTCCGAAGAGGACGTTGGTGATTGGTAGATAGTTGAGTATAGAAATTAGAAAGTATTGTGGAACACTATGATGCACTGATTGCATGGTGTTTTGGTGACGAAGGGAGTAATTTGGTGTATACCAACATCTATTTATGAATATATTACAAAAACAAGTTGTTTGAAATGTGTACTTCTAACGCGCTTTTTAAAATATAAGGTGCTCGTGTGGCTATACATGCCTGTGCATCCAAGGTTGTTTGATCAAGTCACAACAATGTCAATGTAAGGCCCTCTAGTGGTGGAGCACAGAGGTGCAAGGAGGAAACTAGAAAAACGGTATGAATGCTTGTTCAAGAAAATTTGTAATGTGATACAAAAGTCTAACATCACAGTAGCCCTGTGACCTTCAAAACTATGTTTGTGCAATATGTGCCCATTGTGTGCCACTTCTTGCTTCAACTATAATTTGTGTGTGTATGGCTCTCATATTGGTAATTATGGCTCCATTTCCTGTGGTTTTCTGGGCCGCAGAGAGCCAGACTGAAGCACATTTATTGATGTTTACTAATTAACAGTATGATATGTGTGTGTTTGTGTGTGCTTCGTGGTTAAACTGTTGCCTTGTCCAATATTATGTGAGGGATTCGGTAACGTTTCAGCACAGGGGAATGAATGCTAATGCATTCATTCTGAGCAGTGTATTTTCTGGGGGTGCCATTTACTAGTGGGGAGCCCTTGTGTCACTTTTGCACCACTGGTGCGTCAGTTTTTGTGACGCACCAGCAGTGTAAAAAATGCGCCTTGTTGCTCCATATTTACAAAGTGACGCATCTAGGTAGATGCGTCACTTTGTAAACCCCTGCACTACATTATAGCCGCGCCAGGTATAATGTATGCAGGGGCGGTGTTCCCACGCAAGAAAGGGTCGTAGAAGTGTTGCAGTGAAATCTACCGGATTTCACAGCGTCACTTCTAGGTCCAAAATGAATCAAAATCTTACGCCTGCCTTACAGCAGGCGTAAGATTGACCCAACCCCTTTCACATGGGGCTTGTCCCATGTGAAAGGACACATTGCTGGAGTTGCGTCACTTTTGTGACACACTCCAGCAATGCGTCACTTTTGCGCCATACAGATACGTCAGAAATGCTGACGTATCTGTAACTCCTTGCGACATGATGCGTCATACAGTAAATATGACGCGTCAATCATGTTGCAAGGAGGGCGCACTGAGAAGTGATGCATCGCTGCTTTCACGCAGCGATGTGTCACTTCTCATAAATGAGGCCCGTGGAGTTTGTAATCCTGCCCTTTGCTCAGACTTGGTTGTGACAATCAGACCATATTCGCAACTGTTGGAAGACCTGGTAGGCATATTTTGACCTTTCGTGACCGGATTCCTTGGGTGCAATATTGTCTTACATTCGCCTTCTGCTGCTTTTCCTAAATTTCTGGACCATCTCTGTCCGGTACCTGACCTGTTTTTTCCACTGGCACAGCAATCACATCTGAGACGGGAAGCTTGGGGGGTTTACGTCAGTTCCATTAGAATGAGTTTTTATTCAACATGTCCCCCTTGACGTGCTGTATGTCAGTGCAGAGAGCTCTTGGGGACTTCCTAAACAACCTGCAGTCTTTTACCATGACTAATCTGCTCTTTGACCCCTCCATCCAGCCCCTTGGCAGTCCTTCAGGCCAACACTCCAAGAAGCCATTGCAAATAAACCGACATTTAATAAATGACCGTGCGAGGAGAGAAAATGTTTATTTTATGAGAAGGAACAACTGAAAAAAACGCTCCTCTGTTTGGCCTTGTGTTTGTTTCCAGCTGCTATGTTTTCCTTCAAGTTCTGCCCCGGGCATTTCAAGTGAGCCGTGCACTGTTGTGGGGGGAGGAGGGGTGGAAAGAGGGATGGTTTGGGAACTAGTTAGTGGTATAATCCATTTTAAGGTGTGGTATGGTAGTAGCCAGGAGCATCTAATATGTACTTATAGAGTCTCTCTGCCAAACACCTTCATCCAGTGTTTGTCAGTGTGTAATTCATATTTTGTTCTGCCCACCACAGTTAATACCCTCTTCAGCCATTGATTTACCTTTTTGTGGGTGACATGATTGTGTTCGTGCACAATGCACACTTACACAAAACCTACTCCTCTTTCGCAGTTTTATCAAAAAAAATCACAAATATTGGCAAAGCCACAGGTAATTTTGTTTAGCAGGTTTACCTCGACCCGTTGACGCTGTAGCAGCTGACTTTGGCGCTTCTTCATACCGCTATCAATTGAAATGATCGTTTCAAGAGAAGTAAAAAGACTTTTTGGGCTTTCTTTCTGTCAAAGAATATGAGGTTACTTTGCCTATTCTATATAAACAGATTTACACAAAACCATCTTCTTAAGAGATATATGGAGACTTTTCTCTACCAGTTTCATATAAAATTAAGTTACAAAGGGATACACTTGGATTATTTGGACAAGAAATAGACTTACATAGAAAAAGTGCGGGCCCTTCGAGAATCTGAGACCTTCTTGATCTACATGAAGGGAGATACAGTTTCATTACGTTTACTGATTGTTAATCCATATTAGCCCTGATGATGTCCCGTCGGGGACGAAACACGTAGGCTGTCTTTTCTTTTCTACAACAAGGAATATTATTGAATCATATCCTCAGATTGGATTATTTAAATTGGATTGAATCACTTTCTGTTGGAAGATGAACGTTTCTGTTGGTAAATGAACTTTCGGTTACAAAATTTAATAAATAAAAAAGATAAGGACTTTAACAAGGACTGTCGACCTGTTTACTTTGTTACTGTGGTGCTCCGTCCCTTAATATTTACATTTGTGGTTCGTTTTTGGTCTTAAACGGTGGACCTAAGGAAGAAGAGCACCAAATCAACCAAAGATATTAACAGAATTACACGCTCAGCATGCTACCGCTCCCGATGACAGACCCATTCCACAAAAAAGTGGACAAGCTCATAAACAACTTCATATGGAGAAACAAGAAACATAGAATCAACCTACAGAAGCTGAGATTAACGAAAGACCTTGGAGGACTCAACTTAGCGAATTTCAAAAACTTTCAAACCGCCTGCCTAGCGAGGCAAGGCATCTTCTGGCTAGACAGCACTCAAAGCTACGAACCTGTTTGGTTAGAGGTGGAAAGGACCATCCTGGGGGGCTAAACCCCATAGCGCTTCTTACTGCGAACAAGCATCCCCAAAGAATAAACCCGATACTGAGACACACCAAGGAGGCACTGATGAAAATAGACAAACGTATGGCACGGAAACTGAAGGGCACGACATGGGAGTCAATCTGGTTCAACACAAAGATAACTTACCAAGGAGCAACAATGCACAATGATACATGGATAGAGAAAGGAATAAGCCTCCCAAACCAGCTAGAAACTAAACAAACACCATTAACATTCCAAAACCTGCAACAACTACACGGGCTCCCAAACCGGGAACTTTACACCTTCCTGAAGATCAAAACAGCCATAACGAAAGCGAACCTAAGAAAGGAAGAACCGACCATCATCAAATACATGCAAACCCTAAACTCGGCAGGCCACCAAACGGCACAGATATACAAGCTCCTCAACCCATCCACATCGTCACTGAATAAGAAAACAACAAACACATGGGAACAACTCCTGGGAAGGCAGCTAAACGACAGTGAACGACGCAAACTGTGGCGCTCTGCATCGACAAACAAGATAACCCCACAACTAGCCCAGACAAAATTCTGGCTCCTCCACAGAGCCTACTGGACACCATCAAGACTCCACAAAATTGTCATTACAGAATCAAGCAACTGCTGGAACTGCGGGAAAGAGGAAGGAACTCTAGAACACCTTATCTTCAACTGCACTAAGGTCAGGAAGTTCTGGATGAAAGTGAACAACTTCCTGAACGATAAATTCAACAAAGACTTAACAATCAGCTTTGTAAGCCTGGCCACAGAACACATGACAGCGGACCTAAACAGCAAAGAAGAAAGAGACCTACTAGACTTAATGCTCACAGCTGCCCTAAAAATAATCCTAACGAACTGGAAAAACACGGCCAAAGCTTACTTTAAAATGTGGATGAACTGGGTCACCCTTCTCAGAGGAGAGTACAACATAACGGGGAAATTCTCAAAGGAACACAACTCAAAAGAAGAGATGTGGGAGCTCCTAGACGCACAGCTGACGAGAGCCCAGCCAAGGACATACAACTAAGGCCCCACCCCTCTCTTTCTTCTCTTTCTTCTTTTCCTTTCTCTCCTCTGGAGAACAGAAAGGCGAAGCGCACCACATTTGTACTGTATATAAGAATGTCAAATGTATATTCTACTTTTTTATATTTTAATAAAAAGTTTTAAATCGAAAAAAATTATTATGTGGACTACTCCCTGGTGCATGCTGAGTGGCGCCCTCACCGTTGTTCCCTTTTTTGATGGAGCAGAGAGATGTGTCTGTAGTTTTTGAGGTCCGCTGGGTCTGCAGAGGTTTTCTCCAGCAGGGGGTTGATCTCTGCATGCTTCCAGTCTACAGGGAAGGTGGCTGATTCGATTGCCAGCTGTTGGTGCGGCAGAGTTCAGGCGCAATGGGGGTGCAGGGTCTCTTAAAGATATGGTGAGGGCAGGGATCCGCGGGCAGTATGTGAAAGGTTGCATAGGTGAGTGATGGGGTGTGTGAAAGGTTGTATGGGTGAGTGAGTGGGTTCATAAGTGGCGTATGGGTAAGTGTGTGGGTATATGAGTGACTGTATGGGTAATTGAGTGAATGTGAGAATGTCTGTATGGATGAGTGTGTGCTTGTGTACAAGACTGCATAGGTGAGTGAGTACATGTGTTAGTATCTGTATGAGTAAGTGAGTGGATATGTGATTAACTTTATGACTGAGTGAGTGGCTGAATGACTGACTGCATGGGTGTGTGAGTAGGTTTGTGAGTAGCTGTATGACTAACTGACTCAGTGTGTAAGTGACTGTATGGGTGTTTGACTGAGTATGTTAGTGTCTTTATGTCTATGTGTGACTTGCTGTATTGGTGAGTTGGTGGTTGCATGAGTGGCTGAATCGGTGAGCAAGTTCTTGTGTGAGCGACTGTAAAATGTGTTTTTTTCAGTACATTTCTAATATTGTATTAAATGTATTTCCTAAGTGTAGCCTGTAACCTTGGGAGTCACTGTGTGAGTGAGTGCATGAGTGTTTCAATGGGTGTTTGAATGAGTGTGTCCCCATGGCTTTTGAGGACCCTTGGGGGCCAAGAACCTCTAGAGTTGCCACCAGTTAAGTCCCCAACAGCAAGACTTCTGAGACCTTGTTGGAGGCCCCCCTTTCTCAACCACTCTGCAAACACGCCTCCTGTCACAATACTGTTTAGGGGTGAAGTTCCTTTGGCTGCTGAGGGTCTTTGGGGGCCAAGGACTCCTATTCTTGCCACCACCAAGTCCCCCACAGCGGGATTGTAGAGACCTCGTAAGAGGCCCCACCCCCTTTCTCAACAACTCTGCAAACGCCCCTCTTGGTGCACTACCGGTTGGGGGATGTAGTCCGCTTGGCTGTTGAGGGCTCTTGGGGGCCAAAAACACCTATTGTTGCCACCAGTAAGTTCCCCATAGTGGGATTGCTGAGACCTTGTTGGAGGCCTCTTTCTCCACCACTCTGCTAATGCACCTCCTGAGTCCTGGCTCACTACTGGTTGGGGGATACATTTCCCTGGTATGCACCTGTTACAACGCATTTTTTACAACGCACTACCACTACAACGCAGGCATTACAACGCATACCATTACAACGCATTGCGCTGGGGGGCGCTCTAGGATAAGAGGTAAGTTTAATTTACTATCCAACACCTTCCCTAGGGTCCACGGGGACTGGAGTTAGAATAGTAAATTATACTTACCACTATCCAGCACCCCAAAGCGCTATGCGTTGTAATGGTATGCGTTGTGAATACCGCGTTGTAATGGTATGCGGAGTAAAAGTATGCGTTGTAACGTCATACATCCGATTGCCGAGACTTTGTCCAAGGCTTCACCACCTTTCTCAACCACTCTACAAACACGCCTCCTGACTCACTACTACTTGGTTAATGAAGTCCCCTTGGCTGTTGAGGGTCGTTGGGGGTCAAAAACCCCTATTGGTGCTACAAGTAAGTTCCCCACAGTGGTATTGCTGAGACCTTGTCAGGGACCGCGCCCCCTTTCTTTACCACTCTGCAAATGCGGCTCCTCCACACTACTGGTTGGGTAATTAAGTTCCCTTGACTGCTGTGGGTCATTTGGGGCCAAATACCCATATTGCTGCCATAGGTATGTCCCCCATAGCGGGATTGCTGTGACCTGGTCAGGGGTTCCACTCTCTTTCTGAACCACTCTGCAAACATGCCTCTTTCTACTTGCTACTCACCTTTATTTTGCCTTTATCAGCTCATTTCTGACCTTTAAGTTGCCTCTTTTTCTTTGTTTCTGATCTCTATTTTGCCTCTTACTGCTCATTTCTCACCTTTAACTTGCCTCTTTCTATTCATTGCTGACTTTTATTCTGTGTCTTTCTGCTAATTTCTGACCTTTATTCTGCCTCTTTCTGACCTTTATATAGCCTCTTTCTGCTAAATTCGGATGTATGACGTTACCACGCATACTATTACCACGCATACCATTACAACGCGGTATTTACAACGGTATACACCCGTTACAACGCATCTTTTACTCCGCACTACCATTACAACGTGACTTTTACTCCGCATACCATTACAACGCATTGCGCTGGGGGGCGCTCTAGGATAGGGAATAAGTATAATTTACTATCCAACACCTTCCCTAGGGTCCACGGGGACTGGAGTTAGAATAGTAAATTATACTTACCACTATCCAGCACCTCAAAGCGCTATGCGTTGTAATGGTATGCGTTGTAAAAGTCGCGTTGTAACGGTATGCGGAGTAATAGTATGCGGAGTAACATCATACATCCATTTACAACGCATACCGTTACAACGCATAGCGCTTTGAGGTGCTGGATAGTGGTAAGTATAATTTTATATTCCAACTCCAGTCCCCGTGGATACTAGGGAAGGTGTTGGATATAAAATTAAACTTATTCCCTATCCTAGAGCGCCCCCCAGCGCAATGCGTTGTAATGGTATGCGTGGTAATGCCTGCGTTGTAAGTGTAGTGCGTGGTAAAAAATGCGTGGTAAACGTTGTATACCCTGTGAGGCTTCTCTGATTTCTTGGCAGTTATCCCCGGGAGGTGGCGATCCCCAAGGCACTGGGGGGCTGCGCGTCCCCCTAATACAAAAAATAAGCCCAGGGGTGTGATGGTCTTTGGGGCATAAAACTGCCCAAGGAGGGGGACTCTGTGAGCCCTCTCCTTTAATGGTTATATATCTATGCACATGCCCCAAGGAACTGGGCCACCCCATGCTCAAACAGTTATTTTAACTTATTTTTTATTATGTATTAAAAATTGTAAATAATATTATTTTTGTTAAAGAAGTGTTTTTCATTTTAATTATTTTATGGTATAGGTATTTTTTAAATATTTGATATATAAGTTTTCTAATTAGTGTCATTATTTTAAATATTTTATGTCTTTATTATTCATGTTTATTTCATACTTTATTGAAATTTTTATTATTTTTTATAGTGGATTTCAGCAGTGGCCAGTGCAGGCTAGCATGAGCATGTGGTTGGGAAGCCGACAGACGACTGAATATGATTTATTTATGTATTTACTTTTCCCTTTTCCATCGTCTGCCGACTTCCCCCCTCCTGCCCCGCCCCCACCCCACCACCCCACTGCGCTTTCCTGCACCGGCTGCTGCAGGTTGCTTTAAGGAATATATATTTATTTTATGATTGTAAGCTTACAATTTTAATTTGTTATGGTGCATGCATTTGAAAATGATAATTTTTAAGTATATTTTTGTAAGTTAATATTCTATTTAATATTTAACATTTTATATACTTACCTATTTTGGGAACTTAGGGGCTGACTACGATGGCTGTGAACCCGCCACCGACAGGTTGTCGGTGGCGGGTGCACCGACATTGTGAGGCCATTTGCCGCCCACCATATTATAATGGCCAGCGGTACCGTGGCAGTCAAAAACTCTGACTGCCACGCATACAACTGGCTCCTTGAGCACGCCGGTGCTGCAGAGGCCCTCGTATTCCCTGAAATGGCGTTGGTGACTACTAGTCACTGCTGTTGGGATTACAATGGACCATCACCACCAGCCTTTCCTTGGCGGTTCACCAGCCATGGAAAGGCTGGCCGGATGGACATTCGGGCCCGTATCCATTCAGGGCCCTCTCTTTTGGTGGTTGGAGGGCACCTGTGGTACCCCCTACATTTCCCTGCACCTTGTGGTAGGCTCCGCATGGTGCCTGCCACATAGTGCAGGGAATTGTAATAAGTGTCTTTTTAACATTGTGGCGGGCGCTGCAGACAGCAGCACCCGCAGCAAAGTTAACTATGGCATGTGCGCTCGCAGTGGTGGCAGTTGCATCATAATTCCCCCTGTGGGACGGCTGACTTGTAGGCGGGTGGTCCATCTCGTCAAGACAATGGCAGACCGACTAAAGTCCGCCCGCCATCGTAATCAGACCCATATTTTCATCTTCTATATTTTTGTAGTTGATATTTCTTTTTTTCTTTTTTTAAAATATTTTTTATTAAGATATTTACCCCCCTTTTTTATACAGGGCACAATTAATCATGAGAAATGAAATCAATATGCATAAAAAACATCCATATATAGAAACAAACATATGAACACATGTTGAAATCTGAATCTTAACTGCATGTATGTACGCACAAAAATAAAATGAACTCAGATCAAAAAAATCGTACACGGGAGAAGTTACAGTAGAAACAAGATTTACAAAAATCATAAATCAAACAAGGGGCCAGAAAGTGTTAACTAAACAGCGGAGGCTTGCCTTTCCTTCCAGCTATTTATAGGCTCCCATATTTGTAATCCTAGTGTTCTTCCCCTTTTACCCTTCCTTGCGTATATCCCCTACTCGAGATTGTAAACAGAAAACAGTCTGAGCAACCATTGATGAAAGGTGGGAGGCAATCGATCAAGCCATGCCGAAGCAATACATATTCATAAAACTGCCATAGCTAAAAATATAAAGTGGTCGGATTGAGCCTGCATGCTGTCACCCTTTACCCCAAGCAAGATTCTTGATGGTGTTAAGGTCGTTTCTACTCCCAATGATCTCTTTAAGAATAATTCTATGGCGCCATGAAGTGGTTGCAAATGGGGGCACATGGCAAAGATATGTACTATATCAGCATCTAAGCTGTCACAGCGCGGGCAGTTAATTCCATCTGTACCTCCCCATTGCCCAATCCTGGCAGGCGTGTAATATAGCGAGTAAATTCTTTCATTGTGCTGAGCCTGCAGGGCCTCTGAACAGAGAGTTTTCCGACCTAACTCTAGTGACAAGCAGAAAGGTTCCTGCCCTATCCCTAGCTTATCTATCCATTTGGTTTCGTACTTCTTGAGATCGTCTTCTTTACTTTCAATTAACTCGGCATAAAATCTTTTAATCGTGCAACCACTTCCATATTTGCATTCTTCCCAAACCCAACTGATACCCCTTTTTTAGTGACTAAAAATCTCCTAACCTGTAAGTACTTTAAAAAAATTCCTTGAATCAAGACCATATGAAGATCGTATATCAGAAAATTGGCCCATTCCCTCGACCCCCATCATATCCCCCACCTTTGTAAACCCCCGCCGCCCCCACTCCAAGAAAACAGTGTCTGCAAATATTACCAGTGGGAGTGTGGGATTCTCAAACAACCTGGTATATATATTAAACTTTCTCAAACCAAATTTTTTCATGAATGATAACCAAATACTGTGCGCTGCGATCACTGTTTTAAACTTCGTTCTTTTAAAGTAACTAGGGTCTGTGTATTTCTCTGCCTCCCCACCAAGCACCAACGCATATATGCAAAATATCCTACTGTGTCCTCTGCTTACGTCTCTCCTTCACCTTACAACCCCGTCATTTATTGTAGGGCTGCTGCCCAATAGTACAGTTTCAAGTCGGGCAGAGCCCACCCTCCTCTTTCCATAGGGAGCCGCTTATACCTCAGCACCCTTCTGGTCTTGCCATGTGACCAGCTAATTCTATTTATCATTTGTTCTAATATAGTGAACCCTTTGCCTCGAGCATAAGTGGGATTGCCCTAAAAAGATATAGGAACTTTGGCAGAAGGGTCCTTTTGACTATATTGGTGCGCCCTACTATAGACAAATGAAGGTTATGTGGCCTATCCAAATCCTTCTTAGCTTTATTACTTATTGGCCCTATATTTGCCTCCACCAGACTATCCAAGTCCGCGGAGATCCTTACCCTGAGGTAAATTCCAGATTGCACCACCCGAAGATCCGAGCAATCTGCCTTCCCATTCTTGATGATCTGGGTCTTAGACCTGTTCAGAGCATATCCTGAAACCTGACCAAAACGCGCAGCTTCCACCTCCACCACTCTTATAGCCTCTGTGGGTGTTGGGGTGATAACTGCCACGTCATCGACATAAGCCAGAATCTTACAGTGGTCTCTTTGAGTCTCTAACAGAGGAATCCTATCATTCACCTCCATTTTACTAACTAAGGGATCTATATACATGGCAAAGAGGAGCAGAGAACACGAGCAGCCCTGCCTTGTGCCTCGTTTGAACTGAAGGGGCAACGTATATCCTGCATTCTTACGAATTCGAGCTGTGGGCGCTATATATAATGCTTGTACTGCTCTGATAAAGCCCTCCCCAAACCCAGATCGTCTTAAAGTTAACCAAAGGAATTCCCAGGAGACCTGATCAAATGCTTTCTCAGCATCTAACAGCAGAAGTGCCATCGGGTCTCCTGGGACCTCCATGGTGTTGAAAAGAGTAATAATTTTATGGATGTGGTTCGTAGTGCCTCTTCCAGGGATGAATCCATGTTGATAAATACTGACCAGTGTGCCTATTACCCTTGAAAACCTAACTGCCAATGCTCTAGAGAAGATCTTCGCATCAGAATTCATAAGTGTAATTGGCCTATAAGACCCTGGTTCCGTAGACGGCTTCCCTTTCTTTAAGATAATCACAATATCCGCTCCTGCCCAGGTGCCCGGTACAGATATCCCTAACTGCGCCTGCTGTATTGTGGTGACCAGATCGACACTGATTACATCCCGGAAAACTTTAAAGAATTCAATAGGGATCTGATCTGGTCCTGCTGCTTTAACAGAAGGTAGGCTTGACAAGGCTGCCATAATCTCTTCTGCCTCCAAAGGTGCATCTTGGATTTCCTTGTCATCATCAGAAAGACTAGAGATGGGGATATCATGAAGATATGCTTGAATTTCGCAGGGGTCTTTTGGTTGTGCCTCATCGTACAGTGTGAGTTAAAACTGCCTAAAGACTTCACGAATCCCCTCTGAATCTGTAAGAAGTCACCCAGCACTATCCATAATGTCTTTTACTTCACCTGTAGCTGTCTTCTGCCTATCTTGAACTGCTAAAGTGTGACCCACACGTTCACTGAACTCATAACACTGCTCCCTTTTTGCTAAAAAGGTGGCAGCTGCCTTGCTAGATATACTCTCTTCTGCCTCCGCTTTCGCCCCGGCGACATTAATAAGTACCTGCTCGAGCGGTGAACCTGTCACTGTACAGTGGGCCAAGTCCTCCTCAGCGTCTACCAACGCCGTGGTTAATTCTGCCATCCTAATCCGCTCCTGCTTCTGTTTAAAAAAACTGAAACTTAATGTCTCCCCCTGAACCCCACCTTAAAGGCATACCAGGCGATTCATGAAGCCGTGCTACCCCTGTTGATCTCCCAGAAACCTTTAATCCACTTTGTCATGTGTTGGATATAGCTGTCATCCTTTAACAACCCTATCTCAAAAGTCCACACCCGTTCCTGCCTATCTTTTGTTGGTACATCTTAGGACAAAATCAGAGGGTTATGATCAGAGATGATCCGGGGCAGTCTTTCAACTTGTGTCTTTGATAGTAGAGAACTTGAGACAAAAAAATAATCTAATCCGACACAGAGCTTATGGGGAGCGGAGTAATAGGTAAACCCGGGATCACTAGTTTTCAATTTTCATTATACATCCACCAATGCATTAGTCTTTGCCATGCTAAGGATTGCTCGACAAACTCTCTTCTTCTGGCCCTGGTATCTCCCATAGGAGTCCAAACCCAGACCTCCCGCCCCGTTAATATTAAAGTCCCCAGTAAGAATAACACGTGGTGCCCATGTGGCTAATTCTAAGTCTAAAAAATCAAAGATCTCCGGGTCATCTTCCGTTGAACTATAGATTGAGCCCAAGGTCACTCAATCCTCATCAATCAAACATTCTAACAAGACCCATCTGCCCCACTGATCCTCGAGCTTCCTCCTCACTACAACGCCTTTAAATCTCGACAGTATAGCCACCTCTCTGGTCTTAACCCCCTGCTTTGAATGGGCTAGTAAATGGAATCCTAATTGTTCTAACAAAAATCCCTTAGTTCCCTCAATGTGTGTTTCCTGCAAACACACAAAGTCTGCTTGCGTACTTTTCAGCATAGCAGATACTCGTTGTCTCTTCAGGGAATCATTCAGGCCGCACACATTAAGTGTAACTATTCGTGTAATCATTAGAATACATCTGGTTTCTGCCCTAACAAATTACCCAACTAGACCCAGCTTCACCTTCAGTTCATGCTTCATACTCCAACATGTGCCTAATTCATTTTCAAAATAGTGCCAAAAAGTACCCGTGCCCTATACCCAAACCCCGCCCGCTCCCCCGAGCCCCCTTCCCTCAGAACCTCACCCCCATTACAGGCAAATAGGTCAATCCTGACCTATGTGTGACCGCAAGCATCCCCAGGAAGTTGTGCCTTCCCCCCTCCCTATATATCCTTGCCTAATAGCCTTGTGCTGTGATGGTGCTTTGTCTAGTAAATGTACTACTTCATCCCTGAGGCTGCTAACTTGATTCTATCGACTATCTCAATGCAACAACACTGGAGAAATTTTGCTCCCTTTTTTCTTTCAGCTCTGCTAAATATGGTTGGGCCTTTATTTCTGAAAAGAACATCCTAGCTTGACCATTTGCCAGGACCTTAAGACGAGATGAAAACAACAGAAAGGCTTCACACCCCAGTTTCTGAATTGGAGATATCAATTGTCTCAACCGCCACCTCCTCTCCACTGTGGCATGGCAGAAGTCTGGGCGGGCAAAGAATGTTGTGCCATTATATGATCGTCTGGCCTCAGGCTTGGCCTTGTACCTGACCTCCTGTCTGAGTAGGTAATTCCCCACATAGACCAGTAAAGCCCTGGGTCTATCAGTCTGAGATGCTGCATAACCTTTCCTCTGGATCAGAGGGAACCGGTGGGCTCACTGCACTTTGTTCTCCCAATTCTACGCTGTTATGTCAGGAAAAGCCCTCCTGAGTAAGGCAATGACATATGCCCGAACATCCTGCCCTTCCGTTCCCTCCGCCACACCTAACAGTCTGATGTTATTCCGTCTCTGGCGGTTCTCGAAATCTTCAAGCTTCCACTGTACATCCTCTGAGATTTTCTCCTGTGTCTCCCTAAATTCCTGCCATTTAGAGACTTCGTCTTCCAGCTTCCCCGACCTCTCCTCCACCTCTGTAGCTCTTCCTGCCATATCTGCATAAAGTTTATTTATTTTCCTTAATGATCCCTGTATTTTCTTATTTGCCTGTTTGGCCCTTCGACTTTCTGATCTGGCATTTGTTTCAAGGTGGTATTTAACAAGTCCATGGTGGGGGTCTGTGAAGGACTAGAAGGATGATGCTGCTGTGCGTTGATACCCCCACCCTCCTGATATAGCTGAGAGGTAGCGGAGTAGTCCCAGTCCAGCTTCTTAACCACCTCTGAATGTGATGGACTCCCTACCACCTTCGGTTTAGAAAGAGGTCTATCTTTCTGATGCTTAGATCTCTGAACAGCCAAAACCCTCTGAACTGAGATGCTTTCTACTGTAGACGGCTCAGAGTCCCCAGTGTAGCTTTCCCCACTTGATATTGCTGACCCTGAGTCATCATTCAGGGAAAAAAAGCAATCATCGCTGGGAGAACCCGGGACTGATTTAGAGGGGGCCGCCCTTTATACAGGAACTGTCTGCCCAGCGTGATCTGCACATTATTGGTAGCGGAACTATTTGCTGCTGCTCGCTGCCCTCCTGTGGGAGGTTCCTCTCCTGTATCACCCGCAGCCACTATGGCAGGTTCAGTAACAGTGTCATTAATATGTCCCTTTATTTCAGTAGCGCTAACCGATTTAACCAGCTCCCTGATTGTGTAAGTGTCCTGAATTAGGGCCCTCCCGGCGCCTGTGCCGGCATTGGCCTCCAAACCCTCATCAGCCAGTGTATGTGGATGTGGTTGCAACTCCGACCCCCTATCTGCATTACCCAACACCTGTGGAGCTTGGACAGTCTGTGTTGAGGGCTGACTCATGGGCCGAGTCCCAGACTGCAAAGTCTCATGAGTAACAACCATCTCGTTCTCGGCATCCGCGCAACTCCCTAGCTCGCTTCCAGACGCCTGCGCGAGCTGCTCGTTGCGCGGTCCAATCGCGTTGTCAGAATCCCGTCCGGCGAGAGAGTGCTTCTAGGAGGTGCCTCAGGATTCACTGATGTTGCGGGGAAGGATTCTAACAGAGTAGGTTGACGCAAGGTATTTTTTTCTTTAGGTATAGCACCTTCATTCTGCCGCACCTTGGTAGTTCTCTTTACATTGGTCCCTTTCTCCTTATCCTTATCTCCGCTGCCACCATCACGTAGATCGTCAGAGACCCCAGAATTTTTGACGGTCTGCCTCTGTGCTTGTGTTGCCGCTCGGAGGTTAGGAACAGTCACAGCGGATGGTGCAGCAGGGTCACTACCAGCTGAGGGCTCCTTCTGGTCTTTCTGTGCTTTTGGCCCTCTCGGCGCCATACTGAGAGTTAGGAGGCACGATTTCAGGAGAGAGTGAGATTTCTCTGTTCCAACCAGTAAATCGCTGAGATGGCTGTCTGGATTCCAAATTCGATAGTGAATTCCGTAAGTACCCCAGCCAACTAAAAATGCGCAGCATGCTCCGGCTTGTCAAAGCATCCTTTGTGATTCCTAGGGAGAGGGAGAGGATGCGACTACTCCCTACGGCCGATCAACGGCCATCTTGCCCCCCTTTGTAGACGATATTTCATCAAAGACAAAATATGTAAAGTCCATATCTTTGTGCTCAGTGGTTTAATGGCAATATTTTTGCATTTCGATAATTTATTATACACCATCCAAATCAGCATCGGTGGAGTCGAGCTAAGCTCACATTTGCGTCCTCATTTCATGACGTTGGGTGAACCTGTGGTGCTATTTGATGGTGAAGATGGCAGCAAGGAGCACCTTATGGCAGATGGAAGCTGCAAATAAGGCATTCATCATTTCTGTTTGTCTGTAGCACTGGTAACACTTGTACAGTTCCTGACTGGGTGGAGCTGTGCAGTTTTTCCTGAGGTCAACATCTACTGGATGCAATACTACTGGTATTCGGGTCGTCGTGCTATAAACTGAACTTGAGCTGTCCTCGACTTTGGGGCCTCCTGGCATTCTTGGGGTGCTGGGCTGTTATTTTGAAGCCTAATGCTGGCATTTCAGTGACATCACAGATGACCTCGTGTTAACCCGGCTGCTCCCCCTCGCACCAATGCCATCGTGTTTTCGTTAACGTCTGCATTTCCGCTCCTGAGGTAAAAGGTCGCAGGGGGTGGTGATGTCACATATGTCTCCCATTGGTTCGCAGTAACCCGCTCCAGGTCGGTGTGAATCACGGGCTGCCAGCTCAGTAAGCTGTTCTTCCTCTGGGAGAGGTGTGCGAGGGCCCCGGGGGCACTCCCGGCGCGCAGAGCTGCCAGGGCGCACGTAAATGATGGAACCATTAAAATGTCAGACTTGTATAAACACTCGGGGCCAGTGGCGAAGAAATGAGAGAAAGAGATGGAAAAAAAACCCTGGAGTTCATGTTTGTTTTCTAGTTTAATAGTTGTCTAAGAGAAGTGGATTTTACGTTAACAGGGAACTCCTGCTGTGCGATGGAAAGAACATTGTAGTACATTTCTGTTTATTTATTCAGCAGACTTTCTAGGGCTAACTGTTCACTCTTTGGTAGCAGTTTCACTTTGTACGTCAGCAGTAACCTCACCTAGAGTCTCCTAAACGGGTCCTTTGAGTTACAGGCGTTGGTTGTCTCGATGAATTTCCACTGATGGACACTGACAGGACATGCTCTTATACCCCCACTGGGCACCCAGTAGAAACGAAAGTACAATTTAAGCACTCGTATTGGCACATTAGTGAGATCTCAAACACGGGAAACATCATTTACCACGAAGGCATTACCACTACTCACGTTTACCACGTGACACTTACCACGCAGGGTGCCTTCCACGCAGGGTTCCTTCCACGACGTCTTTGCCACGCATTAGGGGGATTGGGGGGTTGGCGGGGGTCGGCTGGGGGAGGGGCGGGGGGGGGGGGCCTGGGGGGGTCTCCCCCCCAGAAATAAAAAAAAGGAGCGGGTTAATTAAATAAAAAAAAAACGCACTTCCGTACCAACGAGGATGCCACACACGGCGTCCGAGTGTCAGTTTACTGCCCTGAGCTCGGCTCTAATTGAGCAGGCGTCGACGGCTTCCTCCAGAGCGGGTTAATTACATTTTTTAAAAAAACGCACTACAGTAGCACTGAGGTAAAAGGAAAGTGCCTCCCCCAAAGACGTGCCGTTACGGCAGTCCTTTTTTAATTTTGGCAGACGTGTTTTCACGCTTGTTTCGATGGTGGATGGAAGGTACGGGCTGCTGGTGAAAGACAGGAAGGTGTCAGGTAAGAAAATAATCTTTAGCATTTGTGTTTGTGTTTAGGACGTAAAAATGCGTGGTATGATCCTTCGTGGCAAATTCCAGCGTGGTAAAGCCACTTGCGAACTAAAATTCGCGTGGTATTGCCATGCGTGGAACTTGTATTCGTGGTAACATCATATATTCCTCAAACACAAGTAGATTGATGACTTTATTGACGTCTGTATTTAACACGTAGTCCAAATCAGTTTTTTGAATGTCGGAACAGGCAGTCTAGGGTGGTTTGAGAGATTCTTCAAGTGCCTCCACGCGCATATTTACAATCTAATGCATGATGAAATACAAGGTGCTTTTTGATAATTCGAACAAAATATGCCTTAACCAGCAGCGCACGTAACATAAAAGTGTGTTATAAAATTATATGCAAACTTTGCAAAGTCAGAACTAGGAGCAAGGTAAACTCGAGCAATAAAAGTTTGGTCATGGATGTCAATTCACCAAAATGTCAATGGTATCAGAAGTGACATCCCTCACCCTTGACCTCAACGACATCACAGACAATGTCATATGACTTGTGATCCTGGATCCAGTAAATGACTCCACATAATCTTTGTTCTGATAACACTCGTCCTGATATCACAATAATTACCACAAATCCACAAAGAGGAAATGTATCGTTAAATCACAGAAAGAGTTTAAGGAACAACAGTGATCATGTCCATCTGGATTAATTCATATAGATCATATTTTGAATATGAAATACATAGCCACATTAAGAGTCTTTTTTAGAGTATGGTGGACAGGGCACTA
Source organism: Lissotriton vulgaris (assembly GCF_964263255.1). Taxonomy (NCBI): domain Eukaryota; kingdom Metazoa; phylum Chordata; class Amphibia; order Caudata; family Salamandridae; genus Lissotriton; species Lissotriton vulgaris. The sequence goes on from NC_141693.1 coordinate 174,679,410, forward strand.
CATCATTAATGTGGCCAGTACCAATCTACCCACGTGGTGGTTCTCCTGCTTCATTTAGAGTTGGCAGAATACTTCTGATGCTAGAGCCAACCTTTGACTGACAGACCGACTGGCAGTCAAAGTACCTAGGCCCCCCGCCCTCCTTTTTTGTGCAGACATTATGATGTATTGTTTCCTGTTTCAGACCAACAAAGGAAGTCTGGAGGTCCGCAGAGAAAAGCAAATAAATTACTCCTACACACTGGGAGGAAACCCATGATGATATGTGAGGTTGTTTTTGAATAAAATAGAAAACTTTCCTGTGTCATCTCATGAAACTTGGCACCTGCCCAGCAAAGCATTCAGGGGAATCACCATAAGTCCCTGCTGTTTCCCACATAAACAAATACAATGTAACTCTTTGTTGGAGTATACAAATGAGGCCTATACTTTATTCACTTCCTCATCCTTGTTGTTTAGTGCTAATTTAAACCAGCCTGTGAATTGGTAGGCATTGAAATACAAAATATTAATTATGTTGAAACAAAAGACCTTGAAAGTGACCTTGAAGAAAAAAGGTAACACGCACTGGTACTTACAAGGAGTAAGGAGGAGCAGACAGAATGGGCTATAGTTGTAAGTAACATCTCATGCAATTAAGTGCATGCACTGGCATGGAGGTGGATTACTACACTGAAACTACCAATAGCCTTAGGTGAGAGATGATTACTCTACTGGGGTTAGCGAAGATGTGACTAACAAAGTCCCCTGCATATGGCTGAAAGAGGCTGGTTGAAGAAAGTAATTTTTTAAAAATTCCAGACCCAAAACCTACTCTCTATATCATTTGCAAAACATCAATTTGATGGTTGGCGGGTCAAAACTCCAGACCTAAACATTCATCTGGTTTTGGATTGGATAAGAGCAATGTGAGGGTCAACATTTACCTAAGGTTGGGCACTTTGTGAGGCATGGATTCCAGGTATAATAGCTTTATAGAACTGCAACATTTCGGCAGAGATGAGCTTCTTGAGGAGAACATGAGTTTGTTTTTTATTTCCACGTGTAACGAGTTGTGGTGAACTCATTTTCTCTATTTCAGTAAAGGTTATGCTGCTGTTTGCACTGCAGATGTCCTATGTGAGGAATGGAAGATGAAGAGATTGTAGGCAACATGCATAGAGCTTGAGAACTATTAAGGTCTGTGGTTTGAAACCAGGACAAAAAATGGCATAGCTCATTGATCTGGTTGTTCATCATCTATGCTGCCAGGTACAATTTTGCAGCTTTTTAAAGGGATGTGTGCACTGCAGAAGATACTGTTGCTTATTTTTTCAGTCCTTTAGGCTTGCAATGTTGTTTATTATTTTCTTGAGATGAACCATTTGTGTGTAGTAGATTTTTTTATGAAGTTGACTTTGGCGTTTTGCTCTATCTTTTGCTGCGCCTGTTTGGTTTCTGACAGATAACTTACGTTTTCGTATATGTGCTGCACAAGGAGTGACTTCACTCCTGTTCTCATGAGCTTGTGATCACTCTAGTGGGGGGCGTTTGCATTCCATCTGCCTATACTAAGCTCTTCTGTTTTGTGAAGCAGTAACAGCTGTTTTTTGCGTAGGGCTCTTTGAGGGGAAATGATTCAGTCACTTTACATTCTGGGGGAGTAGCATGAACGCAATCTAAAGTGAATTATTCACGAGTGGTTAGATCTGCATAGCACACGGAATGTTCGGAAATATGTGCGCTGGTGGTCACCAAAGTCTATTAAACACTTCATTTGACTGTCACTGAGACAGAGAAAGATGAAGTGTTTTTATTTTTTTATTTATTTTTACCATGAAGGTTAGTGCTACTGTTGCTTGTCTGCTATATTTGGGGGTGAGTAGGGGGAAATATTTTCCATGAAATATATATTTTTTTAAATATTTGAAAAAAGATCTCTTTTTCCCAGGCTCTTGACATTTGGAATCCTGCAGTGTGGAGGCTTCGCACAGTCAAACATAAGGAAAACAGTCATACTCCAAAGGAACTGAGCAAAGTTTCATATTCTCTGATGAATGCATCAAAGGTTTGTTAATTATTTGAAGACTAGTAATGTTTGTAACTCGACACCATACTGAGATGTACAAGGCACCTGGGGCCTCATTTATGAAGGCCTTGCGCCACTGGTGCGTCACTTTTTCCCATTTTAAAAGTGACGCACCGTCGGCGCAAGACCTTCATAAATAAGGCCCCTGGAGATTAAAAAATCTCTTGTGGCTTTTAGTGATGTGCTTATGCTCTACCCGCTCTGTACGATGGAAAGTAAGCTGGTTTGATGGGGGTATATGTGTCACCCTTCAAAAAAGTGCAGATTTTTCCGACGCGACATACATATATCCAAGGTCATAATTATTAAAGAGTTGCATCAGTATTGCACCACGTAATGGGGTGCAAAAGCGACACAACCCTTAAGTTAGATGTATTATGCTGCGCAAGAACACCTTGTGTGGTCTTGCATGGCTTGATAAATCTAGAGTAATAAAACGAAGCGCAAATCAATGTGTTGTGTAACTCTGCCCCTGGGAGGTGTTTCATGGGTGGAACGTGGGTCTTCCCATGCATTCAGCCATCGATTTTGGCACATTCCAGATATACCATTACTGGTAGACCTGGGAATGTGTCAAAATGCAACACCTTCCCAGGGGAGGCATAACGAGGAGAAATGTCTTTATTTCTCTTTGTTACTTCCTCTTTCTCTGTGTGCTGCATTTTGCAGCACACAGAGAAAGAGGATAATGCCTCAGGGCAACATTGTTTTTGTGCAGGAAGGTGTCCCTTTTTTCATAAAAACAATACTGTTTACAACACAGTCAGCCCGTGCACCAAGCTCCTAGGGTATCTGCATTGGCGCTTGGTAGCAGATTGTGAGCCTGCGTAGGGAAAAGACAGGAATGCGCCATATTGTATGAAATACAGTGCATTACTGCCCTTTCCTGATCACAGAGTGCAGCAAGGTGGCTTCCTGTGCTGTGTGATTTTTGTTGTAAATATGCTCCACAATTTGTGCAAAATTTGACATACTATGAAAAAAAGTGCTTGAGCAGTTACTTTTATGAAAATGTAATTCTTTTAAACAAAAGTCTTGTGAGATACCCGCTCAATGTATTTTCAAAACAGTTAGTAAAGGTAAGTAATAAACGTTGCTAGAAATGTGCATGTAACATACCTAGTTTCAACCTAGTTTCAAAGTTCCGGCAAGACATCTTCTTTAACTAGTCTCACATGCATGCTGAAAATTATGTAAAAAATGGAAGAAGACAAAAATTACGCAAAATGCATCAGGTCGAATAATTTGGGCTAACGTGAGAGTAAGCCTTTAAAAAGAATTAATTGGAACTACCAATATACAACCATACATCTCTATGGAAATATCACTTATGTATTACTAGAGCACAATAGTTAATGCCTTAGTATAAATCTGAGAGCCTAGCTACAGTCTGCTTTAGGCCACAAATAACCTCTTCCCTTTCCCCCCTGGAGTGAGGCTCACTGAAATCATGTACTCTTTTTTTTGTCTCAGAGCTACATAAATATGTCCCATGGGCTTCCGCGCGGGTTTATGTTTTCAGTGATTTACTAAATGGTCGATCAGAGTATAATAGCCGAGGCTTAAACTATTACGCCTATGCAGGCGGGAGTAAAACAACTGCTATCCCAGACATTTTAAGTTATATCTTCAAATCCTGTGGGATATTGTAGTACAGCTAACCAGACGACATTTTTATGGTGTCTATTTTTTAACTACTTTCGCAACCCTTGTGCCTTTAAATTAAACCGTTCTCCCAAAAAATAAACTCAAACCCCTCCCAAGAGGCGATTCAACTCCCCTTCCCTTACCCATTTTCAAAACTGTGCCCATTGACCCTTCACATATGCCACGGACAACTTGCTTGGTGCCAAAAAGATTGCAGTTTATTAACACATAAACATTTCAACATTTTCCTCTTCACGGTCATACATAACATTTGTTGATTTATTTAACGATTTCACCATCATATTTTATTTAGTCCATTCTTGTCTGTTATCTGTTTTTAGACAGATCACTTTTTGGGGGAGGGGCCCAAGTACCAAGGCCACTGTTGCACGGTGTTAGGTTTCAACTTGCTACCGATTTGGTGGGTGTCTGTTCGGACTCGCCCGGGCTGCAAATACCGTCCCGCTTGCCTTCAAATCCATCTATCTTGGCCCCTCCCAGCTCCTCTTGGTTCCCAAGGACCCCATGTGAGCACTTCTTCTATCCAGCCTGCGGCTGAGTTTTAGCCTTTTGCTCCTTTGTTAGCCCTGCCTTGAGGCATCCCAAGGGCCCTGCGGGAGCCTCCCATGTACTCAGTCTGTGGCTACTGGCAACTATTGGCTCCCTCAGTGCCCTTGCCATGAGGCATCCCAAGGACACTGCGTGAGCCTCCCATCTACTTCTAACAAATTTTTGCTTTTTCTCTCATTATAGGTTTTTTCCGCCACACTACCTACTGTTTTACCGATTGGAGGGAGCTCCCCCTTTCTCTGCTATGCTCACCCCCATTTATGCAAATCCCATTTGTTCTAGCACCCCCACAATGTTGAGCAGAAACATATCCATCCCCACCGCTGTTAGGTGCACCCCATCCTCCAGGTGGTAACCTGGCGACCTCAGGTTTATGTAGCTGTGTCTTACAAACCGCCAGCCGTTAGCCCTACTTATCTATGTCATCATAATATTCAGTTTGCGCCTGCATTTCTCTACTGCCCCCAGGTCTATGGCTCACCCCCAGGACCCCATAAGCCGGAGGGGTTGAATGCTCAAGGGGGCCTCTCGCCCCCTTCTTAACCACCTCTGTGGATTGTGGCCTGCCCCCTGATTGGAAAGGTCAAGAACAACCTGATCGCTGTTGCTCCTTTTTCCCCAAAATTGGCTCAACCACAAGGAGCAGGAAGGACAGTGTGGTTGTGACAGCTGGAATTTCAACAGACATCAGCAGAAATTACCAGGAGGGTCGTGCAGAGGTGTTTGGCACGAAATGGCAATGCAAAAACAATGGAGTCATGACACAAATGGATGCCGACAAGAGGACACTTTTTCAAATCAATTTACACACACCACCATGATCAGCAAGGATGATGTCAAGGACCATACTATTTAGAAGTGTTACAAGGCGATTTGCCTGTAGCTCTGCAGTGATGTTGGAGAGGGCACCAGCTGTTTCTGTGATGGTGGCCTCAAGGACTCTGGTCAGTCCCCGTATAGCTCAACTGTTTGCCATTGGGCCCCAGAATGAGAGAGAACCCTTAAAGGAGTCCCCGGCTTCCTGGCCTACTGTATCCTCAGCCGATATGACACCCCTACATGAGCAGCGCAAAGTGCCCTTCATCAACAGGTAGTAATCTCCATGGGTAGAATACGTCAGAAGGAGGAAGGCCAGATAGCAGGTACCAGACCAGTTACGCAGGAGCCAAGTGTAGGCTGCTGTGCCACACATAAAGTAAGTGTTGGGGGACGCCACCAACTTTGGAGGAGACGTAGAGTTCAAAGTTTTAGTAATGTCACAGATACTAGTACCAACTTTCTTAGTTTCTAAGCCATGGATGCAGACACGGCCTGCACATTTATAACATTCAGAGTGTGTTGTACATCAGGTAATAGCCTTCTGGCATGAAATTTGGTAAATGTTTGTCGAGAGGTTGAGTTAAACACCACCATCTCACCGAGTTCATCCGGTGGTAATAGCAATGTGGATGAACTGGTCGGGCAAAAAAGGGGCATTGGTATTGCCAGACCTGTTTTGCCAAAAGTCATCTCTAAATGTTCCATGGGCAGAATTGGCAGTACCATTGACAGTACAGGCCTCCTGCATCAACATCCACCATGCAAGACAGGACCCAGAGATGGAGAAAGGATAAGAAAATAATGGAACAGGTTGTGTCATAGCATGCGGCATCAGTCCACATACCCAACATTTGGAAGTATTTATGATCAGCTGATGATGATGTAACATCTGGACAAAGGTGTTATTGAAAAATTCTGCACAGCGGGGCAATTTATGGGCAGGTAACGTGAAATACTGATGCTTTACAGGAGTCGGGGTAGGAGTTGGTGGGGTAACAGGATAGTAGATCAGTAACATCCAACCAATGATAGACAAGGTGATTGAGACAAACAGCGTCACTTTGGGGGCCACAAAGCACTTGTTATGTAGGAGACTGACATATCGTTTCTGGACTTAGGTGTATTGGACGGCTGCCATTGTACTAAGCCAGGGACCACTAGCGGCTGTCTGTGATTGGTGGTTGCTTCACTGGATGCAGGTGCCAAGAGCCCTATGGCGTACCTTAGTCTGACATACCGGCTAAGCATGGGCGGAAAATCCGTTCCGCTCGCGGATTTTGTGGATTTTCGGTAAATTCGCAATCCGCGAATGCTCGCAAATTTACCTAAAATCCGCAAATTCGCACGCAGCAGATTTTTTTTCTTGGTGATACAATTTTGCGGCGTGCTGCGTTCACTTACCGTCATTCAGTGTTTGCCGAGTTGTTTTTCTCGATATTTTGCGAGTGCTGCGCCATTTTGGATCTTGCTGCGGGATCCCGTGGGAGTTTGGCGACGCATCGCGAGAGTTCGCAATTGTGAACATGTAGGTGCGGCGGGCAGCAACAATCTTGCACTCGCAAAATTACAAAATTTGCAATTCTGCACAAGAAATCCACTAGCAAGCAGCATAGACCTTCTGAAAATGATGATTGTTATCAGAATAACTCCTCAGGTTGACATTTGCCTGCACTTTTTTTTTGATTTGAGGCCTTTTGACTCTCTTTGGATCACTTTTGGATTAGAAATCAACTTTCATGAGTAAGTTTGTTTGGGGCATTACAGTTGCTGTTCTGCAGAAAGCACTCAGCAGGTGCAAAAGTTCACTCATCATTAGTAACCATTCCCTGTAGTACTTCCTGAGGGCCCCCTCCAGAGTTCAGTTGCCTATGTTTGTTTGGGACAGTGCAGTTGCTGTTCTGCAGAAAAACGAATTTTGCAAAACTGAAAGCACTCAGCAGGTGCAAAAGTTCAAACTCCTCATTAGTAATAGTAACCATTCCCTGTAGTGCTTCCTGACTGGGGCCCCTCCAGAGTTCAGTTGCTAGTTGCAACAATTGTATGACCCTGCTCTGACCCTCACAGCAGGCTCATAGAATAGCTACAAGTAGGCCACAAAGGTCCTGGAAAAAAAAATTGCACTGCAACAGCTAGCAAATTACAGAGAAGGAAGCAGGTGCCAGACTGGAATTTTAAAACAGTGACACATTAATAAATCAACCCCAAATTAATTCATGTCTGTTGAAGCAGGGCAGGTGTGCTTGCTTTCCCCCCCATAATCTACAGTGATGATGAACCAGAGGGTGGCATTGATGTACCAGAGGGTGACATGGTTGAAACAGAGGGTGGCAGTTGTGAAACAGAGGGTGCTGGGAACCTGTGATGATGAACCAGACGTAGAAACAACATAGTCGCGACCGTTGCGAACTGGTACAAAACCCTCACGAACTAGCAGAAACCCTTGCGAACACAAAAAAAAATATTTTGCGAGAATTCGCGGATTTTGCGGATTGTGAGTTCACAAATACGCAAATTTGCGAACGCCAGATTCGCAAAATTCGCCCAAACAGTTCTTAGCCAGGAGATCACAGCCCTACAGCCTGTAGGCAGCTGAGAGAAGTCAAGGGCAAGCCTTCTTTCTGGAACGCGAGTTATATCGGGTAGAAGTAGGAACAGTATGGTCGGCGAATATTTGTTCCTGATGCTGAGCAGAGCGAGGGGAGTGTTCCCTATTTCCCTTCAGTATACTGTCACTCTCTGCATCTGTATATGTAGAATGTAGTCTTGCGTCGCTGAAGGGAACAAACGTCGGGACTATTTCTGTCTCTGAGTCCCATTGTCCTTTTCTCACCCAGTGATCATAGGGGAGAGGCAGAGGTGTTCATCTACAGTGGGACACGTGGATCCAGTTCTTCCGTCCCTCAACTTTCACAGCGGTGTGGGTGGCCAGTAACACCTGACGAGCTGTGTCCAGCGGGGCTCGAGGCTCTTAGTACTTTGAAAGTTTCGAATCAGGACCCAGTCGCCAGGTTGGATAACGTGTCCTGGGCCCTCGCTTTTATCAGGTATGCCCTCCTGCACCTGGTGGTAAAGAATGCGAAAGGTGTTAGTCAAATTGTACAGATAATCAGTCAACACAGGGTAATCAACATCAGACAGTTTCTGGGGCCGTGGAACACCCCATACATTGACAGGCCTCCCGAACACAATCTCATGGGGAGATAGGCCTATCCTGGTATGTGCCGGTGTCCTGACAGACAGCAGGGCCAGGGGCAGAGCATCAACCCAAGTGACACCTGTCTCGGCTACAATCTTGGCCATTTTAGTCTTTAGGATGCCATTGTACACCTCCACTAGACCTGCTGATTGGAGGTTGATAGCTGCATGAAATTTTCGTTTTATACCCAGTGCTGAACAGACATACTCCATTATTTGAGCCGTGAAGTGTGTCCCATTGTCACTCCAGACCAAACGGGACAAACCGAATCGTGACAAGTATTCTTTCAATAGTATTTTGGCGGTAGTGATAGCGGTACAGTCTTTGACAGGATAGGCCTCCACCCATCGGCTGAAGGTACAGACCACCACCAGGACGTATTTTATACTTTTACATCTCTCCATCTGGATATAATCCATCTGGAGGGTGTTGCACTGCATTTTAAAAAGACACACAACTCCATTTTGTGTTGCCATGCTTTTGTCAACTTGGTGAAGAACTGCTTTCCACGTCCCTGTTGAAACTTGCGCAACCCTCGACGCTCCTTGTGGTTGAGCCGATTCCGAGAAGCTACCTGTGTGCCCCCCTCCCCAGTTGTGTCAATGACTCAGCTACATCCTGTCCACCGTTGGTAACTCAGCCTGTCACAACTCCTGTGCCCCGTGACCACCCCATCTGGTCAAGGAAGCACGAGGCTGTGCCCCGTGACCACACCATCCGATCAAAGAAGCACGAGGCTGCACCCTGTGACCACACCATTAAGCAAGGGAGCACGAGGCTGTGGACATTGTGCAATAAGAGACAGATGTCACCTGGCCACGATTGCACCACAAGACTGACAAAGAACTTGTCAAATGAGGAAATCAGCAAAATGTGGAACTGTGTATTGTGTAAATAGGCGTGGCTAGCGTTATAAGTATGTGTGTGCTGCAGATTGAAGCAGCGGTCTCCGTAGAATTGTCTTTGTACCATTCTGAGACCTCTGTCCTTAGCTCGAGCTAATAAATAACTTACTTCCCTCCATGGCTGATTGTCCTGGTCTCTTTGGTAATGTATGACTTGAACAAGGAGAACCCGTAGATTCTAAGGTGTGCCCTGCACCACCATCTTTGACTCTCCTAGTGGGGGAGATGTCTCCAAAAAGCCGGTTCTACAATTTGGCGACCAACGTTGGGCGTCTTCGGTGGTCGTCATCGAGCCTGGTGGTCGTGAGGGGTCCGTGATCGAACTCTAAGGTAGGTGCGCCACTACATTGACTTAAAAAAATTGTCTTTGTGGGCCCGAGGTCTCCAATCGCGTGATTCATCCTTCCAGTGGGCTACCCGACTGTGGCTCCGACTGACGCCCCAGTTCTGGTTCCTAATCTTTGGAGATCGAGACCTTTGTGACAGTCGCCGTGCGATGGTAGATTAACGGTCAGGTAAGAGTGGGAGTGGCCCACTTCTTTGGTGAATTGTATTTTGGTTTTGGTATTTGATTCGACTTTTGCAAAAGCCGAAGCTAAGGGCTAAGTACAGTTGTATACTGTAAATATTAGATTTTGCCCTTTGTTGTTTGGAACCAGGATATACATCTAGAGATGTTTGGATTTAGTAAATTCCGGAAATGGTGTTGTTGTTATTGTATGCAGGACTCCGCATTGGAGGAATTTTGTCCGATTTCTCCTTTGGGGACACCTAATCATGAAGTCTATGCTAAACATGGTGTTGGCCCAATTATGTTTTCTTCACTTTGGCACAGATATACAAAAGGTAGTGCTGAATTACAATGGCCAATGTACGGTAGTTCTGAACCTCCTGTATTAGATAATTTAGAGGAAAAGTTGTTTCAAATAAAAGCTAGACCTGCAATGTTTGTTTCCTTTCGGGTTTGGCACAGTCCTGTTAGACGGACCGGGAGGGTCGGCCGAGAATAAGGGGAGAGGTCTCCGGGGAGAGCCGTCTCCAACGATCGTACAGACGAGTAACTTCCCCCCCACAGATATACACCACACAAGGATAAGGTTCAACGTCTTTATAAGTAATTCTTTAAGTACGGTGGAATGGTACAAGGAGGTCTGGACTCAGGGGTCCCCTCGGTTCTAGTCTCTTGATTTGGGAAAAGGGTAGCGGGACAGTCTTGTTACCAATTGAGTAGATGGAATAGCTCACAATCCTCGAGCTCGGCGTTCTAGATGATCGGGCCGCGGCGGAGCCAGCAGGTCCCGGGATGGTGGAAGGTAGCGACGTTCCGCGGCGGAGCCAGCAGGTCCCGATGAAGGTGGTGGTTACAAACGGTCCGCGGCCACGCCAGCAGGTCCCGACGACGAGGAAGGTTGCAGAAAGGTTGCGGCAGCGCCAGCAAGCAGGACGATAGTTCGCAAGGCAGGACTACGGCAGCGCCAGTAGTCCGTCAAGGATGAGTTCTTCACTGCGTCTCTCGACTCCAGGATACAACTGCCTTCCTGCTCTGGAGCTGCCCCAGTTATAGGTCTGGTGCCCTTTGATGTCCGGACCCTCGCACTTGGGGGTCGGGAGGTCCGGGATGAGGGAGTCCAGACACCCAGCAGGGGGGTGGAGTCAGCGCCCGGGGGAGCTGGGTGCGATCGGCACCTGGCGGGGGAGAGCCATCGATACTTCTTTCTCCCATTAACCTGCCAAGTGGGCCGTTCACCTCCTGGGTGGATGGTGGTGCCGGGATGTCGGGGCCTGGCCAGGCCCAGGGTTAGGGTCGATCTGAGGCCATGCGGCCTCGTGGTGCAGGGTCCAAGATGGCGGCCGGCCCGGCCGAGGGAGCGGGAAGGAATTCGGCCCCATGATACAGAGATGTCCGCGGCAGGAGTCCCGCATGGGACGGGGTGCGGGTTGCTTTTGTGGGTAACATCTGGAGGACCTGGGCCCGGGTCCTGTCATGTGGGGAGGAGGCAAGCCCTTCACGTGGCCTGTCCAACATGCGTCCCCCCCAGCTGAAGGCGGGGAGAGTCACCCATCCTCTTGGGGACTCTCCTCCTCGAGGCGGAAAAATCTTGACAGGCCATCTGCGTTGGCGTGGTCTTGGCCAGGTCGGTGTTCCACGGTGAAGTCCATCCCCTGCAGGGAGATGGACCAACGCAACAGTTTTGGGTTTTCCCCCCGCATCTGCATTAGCCACTGCAGGGGCCGATGATCTGTTTGCACCCGGAAGTGGGTACCGAAGAGATAGAGCCGGAGCTTCTTGAGGGCCCACACTACGGCGAAGGCCTCCCTTTCGATGGTGCTCCAGCGTTGTTCTCGGGCCAGGAGACGTCTGCTGATGAAGGCCACAGGTTGGTCAAGTCCTTCGGGGTTCAACTGGGAAAGGACTGCCCCAATGCCATGGTCGGAGGCATCCGTTTGGACGATGAATTTCCGACTGTAGTCGGGGGCCTGGAGCACAGGGGCAGTGCACATAGCGGCCTTCAGTTTCTCGAAGGCCGCTTGACAGTCTGGGGTCCAGTTGACCTTCTGTGGGTGGTTTTTGGAGGTGAGCTCCGTGAGGGGCCCCACAATGCTGCCATAATCCCTCACGAACCGCCTGTAGTAGCCTGTGAGCCCCAAGAAGGCGCGGACCTCGGTCTGGGTGATGGGGGGCTGCCAGGACTGGATGGCAGCGATTTTGAGTTGCAGCGGGGCCACCAGACCGCTTCCCACCTGGTGCCCGAGGTAGGTCACGGACCCCTGGCCAATCTGGCACTTGCTGGCCTTGATCGTGAGGCCGGCTCGTTGGAGGGCCTGCAGAACCTCTCGGAGGTGGTTGAGGTGGTCGGACCAGTGGCGGCTGTACACAGCGATATCGTCCAGATAGGCGGCGCTGAACTCTTCGAGTCCCGCCAGGACCTGATTTACTAGCCGCTGGAATGTTGCTGGAGCATTCTTCATGCCGAATGGCATGACCTTGAAGTGGTAGTGGCCATCAGGGGTGGAGAAGGCAGATCGCTCTTGGGCTCGGGGTGTGAGACCGATCTGCCAGTAGCCCGCTGTCAGGTCGAAGATGCTGAGGTAGCGGGCAGCTCCCATACGGTCGATTAGTTCATCTGCTCGGGGAATGGGATGTGCGTCGGTTCTGGTGACCGCAATGAGGCCCCGGTAGTCGACGCAGAACCGGAGCTCCGGAGTGGTGCCGGGGGCGGCTGCTTTGGGGACCAGTACCACTGGGCTGGCCCAGGGGCTGTCTGAGGGCTCGATGACCCCGAGCGTGAGCATCTTGGACACCTCCTCTTGGATGCAGGCCCGTGCCCGATCTGGTACGCTGTAGGCCCGATGTCGGACAGGGGGACTGTCTCCCGTGTCTACATCGTGGGAGCACCAGGGGGTGACCCCGGGGGTGAGGGAGAACAGAGCGGCAAACTGCAGTAGGAGGTTTCGGCAGCCTTGACGCTGTTCCTGGGTGAGGGCCTCCGAGAGTCGGACCCCGTCCACGGAGCCGTCCTTCTCTCGAGTCCGGAGGAGATCAGGGAGTGGCTCGGAGTCCTCTTCGGTTCCGCTGTCTGTTGCCATCAGGAGGCTGAGCTCCAAGCGCACAAAGTGGGGTTTTAGTCGATTGGCGTGGAGAACCCGGAGGGGGTTCCGTGAAGATTCCATATCGATGAGGTAGGTGACAGGGCTCTTGCGCTCGACCACTTTGAAGGGCCCTGTCCATTTGTCTTGCAGGGCGCAGGGTTCGGTAGGAGACATCACCCATAGCTATTGGCGGGGTTCAAATTCGATGGAGGAGGCATTTTGATCGTACCACCTTTTCATGTCTTCCTGGCTGGCCTCCAAGTTCGCTTTAGCCATTTCTCTGAACCGTCTGGTCTGGTTGCGTAGGGTCAGGAGGTACTTGAAAACATCTGGAGGGTTCTTCAGAGGGGGCATTTCCCAACCTTCTTTGACTAGGCTGAGCGGCCCTCACACCGGGTGTCCATATAAGAGTTCGAACGGGCTGAAGCCGAGGGACTTCTGGGGAACTTCTCGATAGGCAAAGAGGAGGCACGGCAGTAGCACATCCCACTGGCGACGGAGGTGCTCTTCCAACCCCCCAATCATCCCTTTGAGCGTGCGGTTGAACCGCTCAACTAGGCCGTTTCCTTGAGGGTGATAGGGGGTCGTGAATCGGTAGGTGACCCCACACTGTTGCCAGAGGGATTTCATGTATTTTGAAATAAAGTTCGTGCCTCGGTCGCTGACGACTTCTCGGGGGAAGCCCACCCGGGAGAAGATTCCCATCAAGGCCCGGCCAACCACCGGGGCTGTCACAGTTCGTAGGGGAACAGCCTCGGGGTAGCGGGTGGCGTGGTCCACCAGTACCAGGATGAACCGATGTCCTTGTGCTGTACGGGGGTCCAGGGGCCCCACAATGTCTATTCCCACCCTCTCGAACGGGGTGGTGACTACTGGAAAAGGTTGCAGAGGGGCTTTAAGCTTGCGGCCGCTCTTCCCGCTGGCCTGGCACGTGGGGCAAGAACGGCAGTGCTGGAGTACGTCGTTCCTCATCTTGGGCCAGAAAAAGTGGGTCACCAGGCGACTGTAGGTTTTGTCCTGACCCAGGTGACCAGCCAGGGGGACATCGTGGGCCAGGTTTAGCAGAAAGTCTCTAAAGCGGAGGGGCACCACCAGTACTCGACTGGCCCCCAACTCTGCGATTTTCTGTTCGCTGTACAACAGGTCATTGTCCCAATAGACCCAATGGGTTCCGGCGGTATCCCCTGCGCTCTGGGCGAGGGCTTGTTGGCAGAGTCCCTCGAGGAAGGGACAGGTCTTCTGCTCTTGACGAAACTGTTCTTGGGTGGGCCCCCCTTCTTGACGCCACTGAGCCAGGTCGGGAAGGTCCTGGAGCTGGGTGAGACCTTCGGGGGTTTGCTCTGGAGGGTCGGCACGGACGGTGTCTTCTACTGGAGCGACCGGGGGAGGAGGTGCCGGGCATTCAGGTTCTTCGGGTCGGGGGATGGCACGGGCGGCCATGGACCGGGTGGTTACGCACGCCCAGTCCGGGAGGCCCAACATCCCCAGGTGCTCTCTCCTCTCTACGGCGGCCCACGGGGAACTCTCCAGATCATTTCCCAGGAGGCAGTCTACGGGGGCATCATCTCGGACCGTCACCTTCAGCATGCCGGAGACTCCTCCCCACTCGAAGGGGACGCAGGCCATCCGACAGAGGCTCTCCGAATTGTCTGCTGACCGGACAGGGCAGAGAACGTTCGGCAGGATCTGTTCTGGGGTCACCAGGTGACAGCGGACGGCTGTCACACTGGCCCCGGTGTCACGTAGGGCTTCGGCCCGGCGTCCATTAATGCTCACCCACTGACTGTACTTCCGGGTGTTGGCGGGTAGGGGGGGCCCGCGGGACCATGTCTTTTCCCCCTAGGCACGCTAGAACCATGGCGGCTGGTTCCCATTCTTGGTGTTCTTGCTCATGTTCCTCGTGTTCTTCGGAGATTTGTTCTTCTCCCAGGGTGGCGGCAGCCATCTGGCGGGGTCTCGGGGTCTGGCTCTGTGGACAATTCGGGTCATTTGCGTAGTGGCCGACTCGCTGGCATCGGTGACACGTTACATTGGCTCTGTACCCCGGGCGCGCCGGGGTGTTGCCCCGGTTGGCCGGGGGTGGCGCGTTGGCAGCGGGCGTGGCCGGGGCGTGGTCTCTTCCTCGTCCCTGGCCCCCTCCTCCTCCTCGGGGACGGTGCTGACCTGGGTGGTTCCGGTGCTGTTCCTGTGACCCATTTCGGCCCACTCGGGTGATTTCCCACCGGTCAGCCTCGGCGGCGAGCTGTCGTGGATCGGTCAATTTACTGTTGAGGAGGTGCTGCCTGAGTTCGACGAAGCAGTTGTTAGACAGATGCTCCCATACCATGAGGTTGAAAAGTTGCTCATAGGTCGTTACATTGCTCCCCTTGATCCAACCCTCGAAGGCTCTGCTGAAATAGTTCACGTACTCCACCCAAGTTGTACCCGGGATCCTGGTGCAGTCTCGGAACCTCTAGCGGTACATTTCGGGTGTGAGCCCATAGCGGGTGAGGAGGGTAGCTTTCATGTGGTCATAGGAGGTCATTAGATGGTCGGGGAGCTGTAACAGGGCATCGCGGCCCTCATTGACGAACCTTCCCCACAGACCGGCTCCCCAGTCGCTTCTATCGATCCGGTGGGAGGTCATAGCGATCTCGTAGGCCTTGAACCACTGCTGTATGTCGTCATCTCGGAAATATTCTCGCACGACCTCCTTGGGGATGTGTACTTTTTTTTCTGTTGCTCCCGGGGTGCGCGGTTGCTCGGGCACCCCTAGTTCTTTGTTCTGCTTACGTAATTCGATCTCTGCTAGGTTGCGCTCGTGTTCATACGCCAGTCTCTTCTCTTCGAGCTCTCTTTGTCTCTGTTTTTCTTCTCTTTCTTCTCGGAGCCGTAGATGTTCTAGGTTCAGTTTTTGTTCTGCTAATTTGAGTTCGCCCTCCATTTTGAGCCGGGCCATTTCTAGTTCATGTAGTCTGTTTTTCTCTCGCTCTTGGATTTCGTTTTGCGAAAGACCCGTTCTTCGCTCCTCGGGAGCCGTGGCGTTTTTCTCTGTTGCTGTGATGTTTTGGTCCGGGGGTCTGACGGCCCCGGTTTCTGCCCATGACTCAATGGCGTGCTTGAAATCGTCCTTAGTACTCAGACCGGTGGTAGCGATACCTAGTTCAATGCAGAATTGCTTCAACTCACAATGGCTGTACTCTTCCAATTTCTCCATCTGGAATTTCTCGGTGGATCCGCTCTCTTTGGTTGTCATCGTGGTTTTGTCGTGGGGTGAGCTACTCTCTGTACGATTATGCGTTGATTCGGATCGCGCCGCTGGCCACCAATGTTAGACGGACCGGGAGGGTCGGCCGAGAATAAGGGGAGAGGTCTCCGGGGAGAGCCGTCTCCAACGATCGTACAGACGAGTAACTTCCCCCCCACAGATATACACCACACAAGGATAAGGTTCAACGTCTTTATAAGTAATTCTTTAAGTACGGTGGAATGGTACAAGGAGGTCTGGACTCAGGGGTCCCCTCGGTTCTAGTCTCTTGATTTGGGAAAAGGGTAGCGGGACAGTCTTGTTACCAATTGAGTAGATGGAATAGCTCACAATCCTCGAGCTCGGCGTTCTAGATGATCGGGCCGCGGCGGAGCCAGCAGGTCCCGGGATGGTGGAAGGTAGCGACTGTCCGCGGCGGAGCCAGCAGGTCCCGATGAAGGTGGTGGTTACAAACGGTCCGCGGCCACGCCAGCAGGTCCCGACGACGAGGAAGGTTGCAGAAAGGTTGCGGCAGCGCCAGCAAGCAGGACGATAGTTCGCAAGGCAGGACTACGGCAGCGCCAGTAGTCCGTCAAGGATGAGTTCTTCACTGCGTCTCTCGACTCCAGGATACAACTGCCTTCCTGCTCTGGAGCTGCCCCAGTTATAGGTCTGGTGCCCTTTGATGTCCGGACCCTCGCACTTGGGGGTCGGGAGGTCCGGGATGAGGGAGTCCAGACACCCAGCAGGGGGGTGGAGCCAGCGCCCGGGGGAGCTGGGTGCGATCGGCACCTGGCGGGGGAGAGCCATCGATACTTCTTTCTCCCATTAACCTGCCAAGTGGGCCGTTCACCTCCTGGGTGGATGGTGGTGCCGGGATGTCGGGGCCTGGCCAGGCCCAGGGTTAGGGTCGATCTGAGGCCACGCGGCCTCGTGGTGCAGGGTCCAAGATGGCGGCCGGCCCGGCCGAGGGAGCGGGAAGGAATTCGGCCCCATGATACAGAGATGTCCGCGGCAGGAGTCCCGCATGGGACGGGGTGCGGGTTGCTTTTGTGGGTAACATCTGGAGGACCTGGACCCGGGTCCTGTCATGTGGGGAGGAGGCAAGCCCTTCACGTGGCCTGTCCAACAAGTCCAAACAGAAAGAAATCAAACTTAAAAAGTACGAAGCTAAAGTAATGCATATGAGTGTGATTCAGAAAGCCCAGAGTCATGATAATCAGAGAATAGAAGAGGGCTTAGTAATACATGATAGATTAACCGCTTCGCTGCTATGGCACCTTAATGTTTTACATTCATTTTCCATTGAAATGAATGGAAAGTTCATGACGAGTTACCCTTGTCATTAGCGGCGAAGAGGTTAAATAGAATGCAGATAGATGGATGTTAAGTTACAAAGAAGGACCCCGAAAAGTCCCGGGGCAAGGAGGATGACCCTCTCATGTCCTCCATGTTGAACACCCCTCCACCCTATACTCCCGCCATGTATCCGACCCTTAATCCCGCCCAATTGACCCCCGCTACTGCTCCAGTTGCTGCTCCTGCCCATGCCCTGGTTTTTCCAATTCCTCAGCCACTTGTTCACAACGCCCCAACTGTTCAGGCCACTGTACCAATGCAAGTCCACCCTTCTTTTCCTCTTGTTGCACTTCCACTGGTTCCGTACCTGTCCAACCTAATATGCCTTCGACTCCCGTTGCAACCAACCCATTTCTTGTTGACAATCATCCGACACCTTCCCCCAGTGCAGGACTATTAGCAAAGGCATGGACAGTGGTCTGTGATTATATCCCTTATGCAACTCCGCATAGACCTCCCACTCCCAGACGACGCACCTTGCACAGACTGATAGGTAGTACACAGGAGCAACTCTCTATGAGTCAACAAGCTTGTGTGTGGATGGAAAATAACACTATGTACACCGCTCAGGATATATGGATGACAATGGATCAGTGGACACGCATTCAAAAGATTGACATTTTTTGTGAAATGTGTGACATACTGATCAAAATGTGGGAGGATTTTGCAGAATCAGGTCCACCCCCAGGCCTGTCTGACCTTCGCCATAAGGTTGAAAAAGGGGACATTTAGGGCCCAGCACTATTATGCGATCTAATCACATTAGTAGCCTATAGAGACTCCTTATCTGGTGTTACGTTAAATAAGGGTTTTCCAATGAGGGAGGTACAGCCTGTTTGGAGAGACCGCGTTGCTGGCGCAGATGGCAACCCTGAAATACAGGCAGGTTTTAGGCAGATGTGGGTCCATGTCCCTTGCAAAAGGTCTGTCATCCTCCAACTTAAAAACCAATTGCCTGACCCACGCAAAAAATCCAGCAGGTTATTATAAGGAATTGACTCAGACACTCCAATCTTGTGTAATGACTTTAGCAGATATAGACATGTTAATGGGACAAGTAGTACCGACTGAAGTATGGTCCAAAATACGCCATAATGATCAGACAGAATTTGGCCATACGTGGAAGGAATTTGAGGAAGCTGACAGAGCTCGAACTGGTGGTGAGAAACCCGGTCCCATGATCTTAGCCCTTCCGGCCCAGATACTTACTGCCATGAAAAAGATGTAGACACCTCACCGTATCAATTGGGACAGATTAGTTGCTTGCAAACAGAAGAAAGATGAAAGTGTCTCTGACTTTTTCATGCGATTCAAAAGCACATTCACCGACTATAGTGGACAGGACATGACCTTAGAAGGGGAACAGCGACTGTTTGTGGATACATTTGTGTCCAATATGTTACCAGAGCTTGGAACTAAACAAAAAATGTAAGAAAAGTGCATGGTCCATCTCCACCCCATCTGTTATTTTGACAACGACCCAGTACTATGAAAATAGGGAGAATGAAGAGCGAGATAGAACGGATAAAAAGACTAAAGACTTAAATACAAAGGTGTTACTCCAACAAGCATACCCGACCCAGACCCAAAATAGAGGTGCCCCTAAGTTTCAACGAATAGATCAGAGACCTGCCCCTGTGACTCCTCGCCCACCGCTGGGACCCAACCAGTGTGCCAATTGTCACCAGGAGGGTCATTGGCACGACGAGTGTCCATTGTTGGCCCAGTACAACTCTGCCCCCACTGACCGCTCCACAGGACAATGTCCCCAGAGAGGACGAGGCCGAGGCGGACCTAGAACACAGTTACAGGACAGGCGCCCCCTGATGCAAGAGAATAGATTTGACAACGCTAATTATGAGGACCATAATTATTTTACCGAGGATTATAAGCCTGAAGAAGGGACGGGGTTCATGTCCCACTAGGATTGCCAAGGACAAGAGAAGGGACCCGTGCCTATTCCTGTTGACCAAAAGGGACCGTATGTTCATGTTACAACACTGGGCTCCATGGAAAAATTCTTGGTCGACACTGGTGCAACAAAAAGTTCTATTTCTAGGTTCAAAGTCCCTGGTGCCCCCTTGTCTGGCGCGAACAACATTTCTGTAGGGTTTTCTGGCACCCCAGTATCTAGCCCCATTTCGCAACCACTGGAACTAACGATAGTACCCTACACGATTGATTCCCCTTTGGTTTTGACTTCCACATGTGGCAACAATTTGTTGGGTTTAGATCTATTGAAAAGATTACGTGCAACAATATACTGTTCTCCTGATGGGGTTTAGATCACCATGGGTCCCCCACCACACACCCAGTATATTTGGCCTCCCCAGATCCCATTCCCCAGGAACTTCAGACTGTCCCTCCTGCTCTTTGGGCCCAAGGGGATACTGATGTTGGCCTTTTGTCCATACCCCCTTTTTCTGTTAACCTGAAGGAAAATGCTCGCCCTCCCGATTTCCCTAATACAAAATACCAAAAGAAGGGGAAAGGGCATTACTCCAGATCATTTCTGAACTTGTTGACAAGGGTGTGGTTGAAGAGACAAGAGGAAATGTGTGCAATAGCCCGATTTTGCCTGTCTTAAAATGCACCGATCCTTCTAAGCAACCCAGTTTATCGTGTTGTCATTGATTTACGCGAAATAAACAAAATAGTAGTACTCCAGTTTCCTGTGGGCCCAGATATCACCACCCTACTTACTATGGTTCCCCGACTGCATGTTTTTTCTCTGTCATTGACTTAAAAAATGCCTTCTTTAATATACCCGTTGATGAAAAGAGTAGGGATTTTTTCGGATTCTTATTGGCAGGACGGAGTTTCCGGTTCTGCAGAGCTCCACAAGGATATACAGAGAGCCCCTTCATTTACAGTCAGGCCCTTAAGGGCCAACTTGATTCCCTGATTCTACCCTAAGGTACTGCACTACTCCAGTACGTTGATGATTTGCTTATAGCGGCAGACACCGAGGCATTATGTAAAGAAGGTACAATGAAATTGCTCCTGCATCTGACACAGTTCAATCACAAAGTTTCCCTCGCCAAACTCCAATATTGTCGACATGAGGTGACCTACTTAGGTCATCTCCTGTCGAAGGAGGGACGCCGCCTCACCCCTGAATGAATACAAACAATCAGTAAGATGCTCCCACCAAAAATGCAGAAAGAGGTACGTGCTTTTATAGGTATCACCTCCTACTGCCGCCAGTGGATACCCAATTTTTCTTTACTCATTAAACCTTTATTGAACCTCACACTTAAAGATGTTCCCCACCCACTCCCTTGGACAAATGAGTGCCAGCATGCATTTGAAGAACTGCAAACAGCCTTGTGTTCGGCCCCGGTGCTAGGCACCCCTAATTATCTGAAACCCTTCACCCTTTTTGTACACAAGCATAATGGTTAAGCATTGTCAGTGCTAACACAGTGTTTTGGTGACAGACAATGCCCCTGACCATATTTTTCAGCAGTTCTAGATCCCGTAGCCCGTGTAGTACCCAGTTGCTTGAGAGCAGCAGCTACAGCTGCCATATCCATTCGCCAATCTTCTGGCCTGGTCCTTGACACTGCACTTACAGTTATGGTTCCTCACGCAGTTGACACTTTATTAAATAGGACAAAAACACAACACCTTACTAGTGCACGTTTGTCCGGATATGAATTGACTCTCTTAGCCAGTGATATCACCATCCGCCGCTGCACTACGCTCAATCCAGCCACATTTACCCTTTCTTAATGATGACACTAGTCCTGAACCACATGATTGTATCCTCCGGACGGAGGAAGAAACTAAAGGCTGTGTGGATTTAACTGACACACCCCTAACTGACCCTGATGGTACCCTGTACGTGGATGGTTCTTGCTTCAAACTTCCCGATGGCAGCACAATTGATGCGAACGCCATTACCACGTTACAGACAGTAGTAAAGAGTGAGAGAAGTTACCAATCAGCCCAGGCTGCTGAGTTAGTGGCACTAATCAGAGCTTGTGAACTAAGTACAGGGATGGCCGTCAACATCTACACTGACAGTCAGTACGCCTTTGGCGTGGCCCATAATTTTGGGCGACTATGGGCTGATAGGGGATACTTTACTTCTCACGGCACTAAGATACAGCATGGTCATCTGGTCAGCAGGCTGTTAGAAGCATTGACTCTTCCTTCAAAAATAGCTGTGATCAAATGTAGCGCCCACAAGAAAGTAACTGATGACACAGGAAGGGGTA
The DNA here is from genome assembly GCF_964263255.1 of Lissotriton vulgaris. Lineage (NCBI taxonomy): Eukaryota > Metazoa > Chordata > Amphibia > Caudata > Salamandridae > Lissotriton > Lissotriton vulgaris. Next base: position 174,701,014 of record NC_141693.1, read on the forward strand.
ATGCATTTGCTGACCAGACTGCAAAGGCAACAGCTAAAGATGTCTCTGCCCATATGTATGTAGCTGGCCCCCTCAAACTAGGTACCGGAGAATGGGATGCACGAGGACACTCTTGAGAATGTGAAGGAAATACAGGCAGAAGCAACTAGAGACTAGGCTCTCTGGGAAAAGCAAAAGGCCTATTAAATGAGAATGGCTGTTGGACGGATCTGTCTGAACAACAGCGATGGTTGTTACCCAATGCCTTTGTTTTGCCAGTGGTCACTATGGCTCATGGCCCAGCTCACATTAGTGCAAAAGGCATTTGCTAATTGTTAGCACCGGTATGGTAAAACAAACACATCCCAAAATATGCTGAGAGGTTAGTCAGGCATTGCATGATTTGTTTAATGCATAACCCCGGAAAAGGCACACTGACAACTGCTGGGAATTTTGCACCCCCATCTTACCCCTTCAAAGTACTCCAAATAGATTACATACAGATGGAAAGATGCAATAATCTCCGTTATGTCCTGTGTGTGCCTTTAGTAAGTGGATCGAAGCCTACCCCCTCAAGGACAACACTGCTATAAGCACTGACAAAATATTGTTGAAGGTATTTTTTCCCAGATTTGGGATGCCTGGAATTATCTGGAGCGACAACAGAAGCCACTTTACAGGGGAAATAATGAAGAAAGTGTGTATAGGGATGGGATCAGACAGAAATTCCATGCCGCCAATCTTCCCCAGTCAGCAGGTTTGGTTGAGCGCCACAATGGAACACTGAAATAAAAATGGCAAAGATCCAGGCTGACACACGACTGTCTTGGCCGGACGCCCTGCCCCTTGCCCTTCTATCAACTAGAGCCATGGCACATTCCTGTACCGGACTGTCTCCGTACGAAATAGTGTTTGGTCAGCCGGCAAATATTTGGGGAGTACCCCGCCCCAAGAAATACTCTGACATTGAATACCCGCTGTTGATTGATTATTTACATGAATTAACCACTAACTTACGTCTCATTCATCGTCAGGTACAAGATATTCTGCCACCCAAACCAGAGGGCCCTGGTCACACCATCCAGCCCGGGGACTGGGTTTGCATCTGGAACTATCAGAGAACAAAGAACTTGGAGCCGAGGTGGAAACCGCCCCAGCAAGTGTTGCTGGCGACCAGGTCTACAGTGAAGGTGGCAGGAAGAAAAATCTGGGTCCACGGAGTGCATTGCAAGAAGGTGTCTCTACCTCTACCATACGACCGGTGTGTCAAGGAAGTCCTGGGAGACGACTAATGCGAAAAGGTCCCACGCTTTGTGCCCTTCAGTGATGCCAACATTGCCCGGGCTTCATCTGAACGAGAGGACGATGACATCCTGCAATCTGCTGTTCCTAAGATTGCGGGACATTCAACAGCCAGAGCCTTTGTTTCCTGATCAGACAACTCCCAGGTCCACCTGGTACAACCTCCGACCCAGAAAAAAGGACTGAAGAGACAAAGGTCTCTGCCCTCTGCTTGACATGGTCCAACAAATCGCTGCAGGGCTGTGATACACCGGCGCATTTTCATTTTTTTCTTTGACCGGAGCCGGTACAGCGAACCGGAACGTGCCAATAGGGCCGCCGGAATCACTGACCGGTGAAGCAACCACCAATCACAGGCAGCAACTAGGGAAGACCAAGTGAAGCAGACGATGAACAAAATGAACACTGAAACCTTGAAGAGCAAAGAAACAAAGAAACAAGAGTACATGAAGACAATACGTGGCCGGTACTCGATCTGTCTAATCATACTAATGGCTATCTCACTGGGACTGGCCTGACTCGGATGGGTAATACACGCTGCCCTTGCAGCACCTGAGCTCCTACCTCTACAGAATCACCTCATCAACATGTGTCATTACCCACCCATGAGAGAAACAGAAGGACAGGTTTCTTCAACAACACTTTCATTCAAATGCTACACCAGCACCAGCTTGTGGTGAACACAACAAACTGTTGGGTATGTGGGTTGCTGCCCCATACTGCAAGCACTGGGATGTTCCTGATTCCTGCTCCTTTTTCTCGAGCTGGCTCGGCCTACGGCTTGTACATTGTATTATTTGATGCATTCTATTCAGGTGACACATCCACACAATTCCGGGGGAAGATCAGTAGCAGACAAGCCTTCCGCCACATCATGGCTGTGGAGTGGCCAAGCATGGATAAAGATTCAGCAGAAAAGAACGAATATGAGAACAATCATGGGTACTTCTATCCATCGAACATTTACAATGGTGGGGGAAAAAAAGACTGCCCCCTATCAGAGATCTCCCTGTCTACCCACAACCTGGAAAATACTGCATGAAGAGTTGTGGAAAAGTATGGGTGGGAGAAAGTGACTGTGCCTACACACTCCAGCTCAATGGTTCGACTCTCCCAGCTCTTGTGTCCTCACTGAATACGTACTTTGTGTGTGGGAACAAGGCCTACACCTGGCTGCCCAAGTCCTGGGCAGGCACCTGTTACATTGCTTGGTGGCTCCCCCACCTACACAGCCGATGCAAAACACCATATCCAGAAGAGAGGTGTGGTTGATACTGCAGACACAGCTGGCCAAGAATTTGGTGACTTTGGTAAAGGGTTCCTCCCCTTTTGGGGCCCTATGGTCAATAGTCGCAGTCTCCGGCATCTCACCGGGGTGGTAGAGGCCACCATCAACGCAACTGCTGGTGCCCGGACTCGTTCCTGACCGGTTGCTCCCTCCTCGCTCCTCTCCCATTACTGCTGCTGCCTGCCTGGTGATCATCGCACCCCTATCTGGACACCACGGTATCGCCTGCGCTTAGTTACACTAGCGTAGTGCGATTTCAGAAGCTGCTCACTTTATCGTTGTCTCCGCATTGTAATTGGCTCATAGCGCTTGTAATTGTAGCGCCGCCCGCCCTGCTTTGCAATAGTTTGTGTATGCGTAGTGCGAGTTGAGAAGCTGCTCACTTTAACGTAGTCTCCGCATTGTAATTGGCTCATAGCGCTAGTAATTGTAGCGCCGCCCGCCCTGTTTAGCAATTGTTTGTGTATGCTCACTTCTGCCAGAAACTTCAATCACATTGATATCACTCTCGCTGACTCAGGCGATCTGCTGCCCCTGCCTCGCCTCCCCTTTGACCTCCATTTTGTTTTCTGTTGTTGTTGTCCCCAGGCTCGCCCCTCCTCCCCGCTACCGCCTCCCAGCTGCTGACCCTCCCACCCACGTTCTTAGAGCTCGCCACCTCCTCCCCACCCTTGTGACCGCCCGGACTCGTTCCTGACCGGTTGCTCCCTCCTCGCTCCTCTCCCATTATTGCTGCTGCCTGCCTGGTGATCATCGCACCCCTATCTGGACACCACGGTATCGCCTGCGCTTAGTTACACTAGCGTAGTGCGATTTCAGAAGCTGCTCACTTTATCGTTGTCTCCGCATTGTAATTGGCTCATAGCGCTTGTAATTGTAGCGCCGCCCACCCTGCTTTGCAATAGTTTGTGTATGCGTAGTGCGAGTTGAGAAGCTGCTCACTTTAACGTAGTCTCCGCATTGTAATTGGCTCATAGCGCTTGTAATTGTAGCGCCGCCCGCCCTGCTTTGCAATAGTTTGTGTATGCGTAGTGCGAGTTGAGAAGCTGCTCACTTTAACGTAGTCTCCGCATTGTAATTGGCTCATAGCGCTTGTAATTGTAGCGCCGCCCGCCCTGCTTTGCAATAGTTTGTGTATGCGTAGTGCGAGTTGAGAAGCTGCTCACTTTAACGTAGTCTCCGCATTGTAATTGGCTCATAGCGCTAGTAATTGTAGCGCCGCCCGCCCTATTTAGCAATTGTTTGTGTATGCTCACTTCTGCCAGAAACTTCAATCACATTGATATCACTCTCGCTGACTCAGGCGATCTGCTGCCCCTGCCTCGCCTCCCCTTTGACCTCCATTTTGTTTTCTGTTGTTGTTGTCCCCAGGCTCGCCCCTCCTCCCCGCTACCGCCTCCCAGCTGCTGACCCTCCCACGCTCCGCCCCCTCCACCATCCATTTATGGCCAATGCCCCCACGCGCAGCGTCCACGCGCTACGGCCGCGCCGAAGGTGCGCCAAAGGTAAGCCCGTCTACGCCCGTCCGCGCCTGGACCGCGCCCAGCGCCAGACCCCCTGGTCCTCGCATTGCCCAGCCCTCCCGCATTACCTACGATGCCACCACCCTCCTAGCCCTTAACCCCGGCCGCTTCCCCAACTGCGTCCAAGCCGCTCCTGGACACACCCATGGACCTTTCTCATGCTACTCCTGCAAATTCATCGGCACCGACAACAACTCCGCTACGATCACACCACAGATTCCCGACCCCAACCACCTACAATGCATCTTGCTCAACACCCGATCGGTCCACAGGCACGCCATCGACCTCTGGAATCTACTAGACACCATCTCTCCGGACGTCGCCTTCCTAACAGAAACATGGATGAACGCCTCCTCCGCCCCAGACATCACCATTGCCATCCCAGAAGATTATAAAATCATACGCAAGGACCGTACCGGCCACACAGGAGGAGGAATCGCTATCGTCCATAAGAAATCCATCCACATCTCAACCAGCTCTGACGTCAATCTCGCCAACTCTGAACACCTTCACTTCAAGATCCACATCGACCCCAAGACCACACTCAGAGGCACCCTCCTTTACAGACCCCCAGGACCCCGCGCACAATTTAGTGAGGACATCACGGACTTCATCACTCCACACGCGCTCCCCTCCAAAGATTACATCCTTCTGGGAGACCTCAATTTTCACCTTGAAAAGAACAACGACCACAACTCCACCACCCTTTTGGACAACCTCGCCAACCTCGGACTTAAACAACTGGTCACTTCCCCCACCCACATCGCAGGTCACACACTCGACCCTATCTTCACCTCCAGCAATCATGTCTCCTTCAGCCACACTACGGCTCTCCTCTGGACTGACCACAGCTGCGTTCACTTTACCTACAACAAGCCCAAACCCAACAACCACCCCCAACCAACTCTGCAAAGAAACTGGAACAAAATCACCATCGACCAGATCTCCTCATCGCTTCTTCTAAACCCCCCCAGCCCACTCCTCAAACCCCGACCAAGCCGCCACCAACCTCACCCCATGGTTATCCAACAGCGCCGACATCCTTGCACCACTGAAAAAACGACAAAGCAAACTTGGCAGCAAGAAGGCCTCCTGGTTCAACAATGATCTTAAGAAATCCAAGAAACTCTGCCGCTCCCTTGAGAAGGCCTGGAAAAAAGACCCAACCACCAGCACCAAGGACGCCTTCAAAAACGCCACCCGCATACACCACCAACTGATCCGAAAGGCCAAGAAAAACGCCTTCAAGGACCGACTAGATAACAACGCCCACAACAGCAAGGAACTTTTCAACATCGTCAAGGAATTTACCAATCCCTCGGCCAACTCTAACGACATCACCCCCTCTCAAACCCTCTGCGACTCCATAGCCTCATTCTTCCACAACAAAATTGCAGACATCCACAACAGCTTTGACAACCAACCCGGAGACCAACCCACCCAACCATCTGCTGGACCTTCACCCCCCTCGAACATCCTTAATGACGGGAACCCAATCTCCACTGAGGACACCATCCGCCTGATGAACTCCATCCACTCAGGATCCCCCACAGACCCATGCCCTCACCACATCTTCAACAAAGCAGACTCCATCATAGCACCGCACCTCCGAGACGTCATCAACTGCTCCTTCAACTCCGCCACCTTCCCGGAAAGCTGGAAACACGCCGAACTCAGCGCCCTTCTGAAAAAACCCACAGCGGACCCCACCGAACTCAAAAACTACTGCCCCATCTCGCTCCTTCCATTCCCGGCCAAAGTCATCGAGAAAGCTGTCAACAACCAGCTCGCCGCCTTCCTCGAAGCCAACAAATCCCTCGACTCCTCACAGTCCGGCTTCCGAGCAAAACACAGCACTGAGACCGCCCTCATTGCAGCAACAGACGACATTCGAACTCTACTGGACAATGGAGACACAGTCGCCCTCATCCTCCTCGACCTCTCCGCAGCCTTCGACACAGTCTGCCATAGCACCCTTCTACAGCGCCTCAGAAACATCGGAATCCAAGGAAAAGCACTAGAATGGATCACCTCGTTCCTCACCGGAAGAACACAGAGAGTCCGCCTTCCACCATTCAAGTCAGAGGCCACTGAAGTCATCTGCGGCGTACCACAAGGATCTTCACTCAGCCCCACCCTTTTCAACGTATACATGAGCCCCCTCGCGGCCATCGCCCGCCATCACAACCTCAACATCATCTCCTACGCGGATGACACTCAACTGATCCCATCACTCACCAATGACCCTAGCACCGCCAAAACTAACCTACACGAAGGAATGAAAGAAGTAGCCGAATGGATGAAACACAGCCGTCTGAAACTGAACTCAGATAAAACAGAAGTCCTCATCTTAGGTACCTCCCCCTCTGCATGGGACGACTCTTGGTGGCCAGAAGCCCTTGGAAAAGCACCCATCCCGACAGACCACGCACGGAACCTGGGCGTCATCCTGGATTCCTCACTTTCGATGAACAGACAAGTCAACGCCGTCTCTTCATCCTGCTTCAACATTCTTCGCATGCTCAAAAAAACATTTCGTTGGATCCCCACCGAAACTAGGAAAACGGTCACCCACGCTCTGGTCACGAGCCGACTGGACTATGGAAACACCCTCTACGCCGGTACTACCGCTAAACTCCAGAAAAAACTCCAACGAATCCAAAACGCCTCAGCCAGGCTCATATTAGACATCCCGCGTAAAGAACATATCTCTGGTCACCTGAAAAACCTCCACTGGCTTCCCGTCAATAAGAGGATCACTTTCCGGCTCCTAACCCACGCACACAAAGCACTCTACGAAATCGGACCAGAATGCCTCAACACACGACTGTCCTTCTACACCCCCTCCCGCCAGCTACGATCATCCAACCAAGCCCTTGCCACTGTACCTCGCATCAACAAAACCACCATGGGAGGTAGATCCTTCTCCTACCTGGCAGCTAAAACCTGGAACTCACTTCCCACTTACCTTCGCCTTACCCAGAACCACCTAGCATTCAGAAAGCAACTTAAAACGTGGATATTTGACAAGTAATTCCCCACCCCTCCTCAAGCGCCTTGAGACCCTCTGGGTATGTAGCGCGCTATATAAATTCGCTGACTTGACTCTCAGTAACATCACGGCTGAACTCCAGCAGACCGCCTCATGACTTTGCAGAACAGAATGGCACTTGACATAGTGCTGGCGGATCGTGGAGGGGTCTGCACATTGATCAAAACAAGCTGTTGCATCTACATCCCAGATAATGCCCCGACAGTCTATCAAGCAATCCAGAAGCTCCACAAGATTGCTTCCAACATCTATCAGGATGAGGGTTCATGGTCCCTGACAGGCTGGTTTTGGAGCATGGTATCTCAGTGGGGAAGGAAGATAATGATTTTCATTGCAATCCTTGCTGCCGCATTGTACTGTTGCTGCCTCTGTGTTCAATGCATGCCCGCGCTATGGGGTCTCTGTGCCACCTCTTTGGCACACGAACAAGTGAATCCACACCATCACAATGCCATGATGATGATCGAGAAGAAGGTCCAGGAAATGCTGGACATTGACCTGGATAACGACTGATTGTTGCCTCTGCATGGCAACAGGAGGGACTGTTGAACTGCATTTTAAAAACACACACGACTCAATTTTTTGTTGCCATGCTCTCGGCAACTTGGTGAAGAACTGCTTTCCACAGCCCCGTTGAAACTTGCACAACCCTCCCTGCTCCTTGTGGTTGAGTCGATTCTGAGAAGCTGCCTGTGTGCCTCACCCCCCCAGTTATGTCAAAGACTCAGCTACATTACATCCTGTCCACCGTTGTTAACTCAGCCTGTCACAACTCCTGTGCCCCGTGACCATGCCATTTGGTCAAGGAAGCACGAGGCTGTGCCCAGTGACCACACCATCCGATCAAGGAAGCACGAGACTGCACCCTGTGACCACACCTTTGAGTAAGGGAGCAAGAGGCTGTGGACATTGTGCAATAAGAGACAAATGTCCCCTGGCCCCGATTGCACCACAAGACTGACTAAGAACTTGTCAAATGAGGAAATAAGCAAAATGTGGAACTGTGTATTGTGTAAATGGGTGTGACTAGCGCTATAAGTATGTGTGTGCTGCGGATTGAAGCAGCAGTCTCCGTAGAATTGTCTTTGTACCATTCTGGGACCTCTGTCCTTAGCTTGAGCTAATAAATAATTTACTTCCCTCCACGGCTGGTTGTCCTGGTCTCTTTGGTAATTTATGACTTGAACAAGGAGAACCTGTTGATTCCAAGGTGTGCCCTGCACCACTGGCTTTCACTCTCCTAGTTGAGGTTCCGTGAATTCTGAACCTGGGTCATAAAGGTTTTGGTTCTGTAACGTATTTGGTAACAGCGAACCGTAAACAGTAAGTTCAACAAGTATGAGTGTTTTCGTCATGTTACACCGATGGATTCCCTGTGTATTTGAAGATTTCGTTCTGTACCCTTGGGTTTCATTTTGTGCATGGCAGCCATTGTGTTGTTGCCCTCACATAGGCTGATGACTGTGGCCAAACGAGTCTTTAGGACACTTACACCTTAGCTTGAGTTTGTGTTGACTTCTGTTTGACCTGAGTGAACTGACCCTGTTGCCTGAAGCTGACCTTGCCAAACCAGTTCTTGCCCTTTAGCCGTTCAAGATTAAGGATCAGAGCACAGGACATTGTAAAGTTTTACCACACACAAACATGCCTTATCCTACTTCTATCAGTTTCTTCCTTTATTGTCTATTTATGATGTGGGTTGTGGTCCTTTTTATTATGGGTTTGTCCGGCTTGTCTAAAGAAGAATGTTTATTATGGGTTTGTTTGATGATTAATTATGGGCTGTGACGTAAATAATTAATTTACTCTCTTAATTTCTATGCAGGTAAGTACTTAATCAATAATAACTCAAGTCGGAAAGAAAGAAAACAGAGTCCGTGGTGTTAGAGTTCTTAGGGGTGTTTATTCCTTAAAAAGGAATGGTCAAGACCAGGATATCATGTTCTGACCACCACAGGGGTGTCAGAAGGGATAGAGCGCTCTTTTATTACATTACATAGCTTATATACTTAATTCATGTCATAGGAAACAGTTATAGTAGGCGTAACAGCTGAGAGAAGACAAGATAACAGTATACACGTGTTACTAGTACGTAATCGGAAGGCGTGGACTAGGCGTGAACTAGAAACGTCACAGATAGGTGTCACAAAAGGGGTGGTACTAACGGAAAATGTTGCAATGTCAGCAGAAATTGGAAACTTGGATGCGCGCGCAGCTGCATGACGTGTGAATGGCATGAAGTCGGAGGGTGCAGGGGACTTGACATTTACACTGACGGAAAGAGACAGAAGTCTGGCATGTCAGATCAACTTGTGCTTCTATCATATCTGATATCTGGTGTTTAGGAACTGAGCTATCTGGGCAGAAAGGTCTCTAGGGCAGAAGCTATTCTATACTAACTGTGAATGCGTGTATAAGCGCCTAAGTGTCTGCATGAGAAGCGTGGGGGCACGGGGCCTTCCATGGAAGTATGGCAACAGAAGCTATGAATTACTTGCACGGAGACAGGTCGGCCCTTTGGCCCTGTAGCTGAGGGGTATGTTTACTGAAGCTAGCAGGCAGGAATGTATTTTCGGGGAGCGGAACAGATAACTCGAAGGTTATAGTCAATCTTGGCAGGCAGCAGGCTGAGCTGAGCGCGAGGGGCCGCGCTGGAAGTAAGTCAGAGTTCACGGGTACAGAGGCAGCCTGGGCAGAGGCCCTTGGAGTCAGAAGCCAGAAAAGAGGCTCGGTGGCAGAAATTCAGGGCCTACTCAGCTAGAGCTGAAAAACGGAGAAGTATACCACAAAAAGACGTTGGCATGGCATACTTAGGAACGGACTATTCAACCCATTCAGGGTGGGTCTGAAAGAGGACATGTTAACGTTGGACGCAAATGTATTTGCATCTTCATAGCTGGTACAGGAGGGAAGTTACATGCACTTTAACTCGTACATGGAGACAGTGGGGTACACGCTAGGGAACACAACTTGACCATAAAATTTTATATTTCCTCATTCCCTCCTTGTTCCCTACGGACCCTTCATGATATATCGATCATCATAAATTGATCAGTTTGTTCTTGTAACATAATTTGTTCATCTCTCTTCCGTTGTCTATTTGAGAGAAAACTGGAATGTTCAATGCACGATGTGGCACACAGTCCACATATCGCCGGCCCACACTGTAGGCACAGGCAGCAGCTGAATACTATGACAAGGCCAAAACCTAGGAAGGATAGGATCTTCCATCCCCAAGCAGTTAACGTTGTCCAGAACCAACCGGACCAAGTCCAGGTGCCTGGATTCTGATGTATCTGATTTGCAATTTTATGCAGACGGGTAATAGCTTGATAGACAGATGGCGCGTTTTGTGGGATGAAAACGCAGCAACTTGACCCGATGACCTTACAGGCTCCACCTCTATCTGCCAAGATGACGTCAATAACAAGACGATTTTGAAGGACAACAACCCGCATAGCAGATTGCTCTTCTGTTAAGTTACCTAAGGCGGAGGCAGTTTCATGTACTACTGCTTCAAGTGTTCTAGTTAATCTACGTATTAATTTACTGTTTTGGACGGGTCCTAAAAAGAAAAAGAATCCTTTATTAAAATCAGTGTACTGTTCCCATGCCGTTTCTGTGTAGTCGACAAGTGGGATATCTCTTCTGGGTCTATTCTTTACTAGATTTGTATTTCTATGGTAATCAGGGGGAGCTAGGAAAACAGGTGGCAGAAGGAATGCAATATAACAAGTACCATCCCAATCCGGAGGCAGACGTATGTATGCGGTATGACCACAAACAAAATAGGAATGACTGATAGCTTTAAAGGATGATTTACCATGATCACTGAATTCGACCACAGTAGTGCATTTACTATGACCTAAGTGTACTGAACCTTTCTTTCGGACACATAATTCACCAGTGACCGGTAATACTAGCATATGGGGCAGACCTGGTGCAGCCTCGGATTCAACAGTAAGGATCATAAGGCTAATTGTGTAGTTACCTAATCCATATACTTCATTTTCTAGATCAGTTCCTATTCGAGTGGGGAGTCCCTCCTTATCAGGGTAACAGACGTCGAGCAGGACTAAGTTCAAGTTTCCCCAAACCCAGCCCCCATCGAAGACAGCAATATCAGGATCTAAGGAATTAATTATTTTAAACCATGCCCCACAGGAGCCATTGTGAGTGAACGGGTACGGAAAGAGGGGAAGGGCTCCCTTGTAGTTCTGGTAGGGAGGGAGTCGGCCACATATCCAGCAGTCTGTAGCATTGTTAGTCTGATGGGAGTGGTGTAACATACTAATGAACGTGTTGTTGCGCAGCGCAAGTCTGTAAGAGAGTTCGTGTGGAGGTAACTTGCTAAAAGAGTGTTCAGCAGAAACGTTGTAAACAGATTGTTCACGCTTGAAAATAGGCCAGTAGATAGGTAGCAGAATGCTAGCAACAATAACTAAGATACTCAGAATAAACATGATTAATAGTGTCACTATACAGTGACTACGAAGTGATTTACAATATGTACATTTTTTGAATCGTCTCTCTCTCTCTCTATCTCGATCTAGGGGATACATGTCAGAAACTATTTAACCGATTCACCTAGGGGAGGACTTAAACAATTAAACTGTCTGACTTGCTAGATCGGAGTTTCAACCTGTACTCCTCTTGGGGAGTTTTTTCTCGTTCGGTAACTGTAAAGTCTTTTGGCTCAACACAGTCTTTGGTGGGGGTGGACGAGTCTCGGTCTGGTTTCAGTTCATGGAATTTTTTCACATGACTCGTATGGACCCACCCCTTTCTCCCTTCGATCTTTACGGCGGTCCTTGTGGTGAGAAGGACGGTCTTCGGTGATTTCCAGCGGGGCTCCAGCGGACTCTTCCTATCAAAATTTCGCACCAATACTAGGTCCCCAGGACGGACATCGTGCGGCTTTACATCAGTGTTGTCAGGGAAGGCAGCGGCAACCTGTGAACGACATGATTGGAGTGCAGACATCAAGGAGGCAAGGTAATCTGTCAACATATTACAATCAACATCAGTGTTTTTTTTAGGAATGGGCGTCCCCCACATATTCGGTGGTCTGCCAAAAACCACTTCGTACGGGGATAGCCCTGATCTCGAGTGGGCAACCATTCTCATGTAGAACAGTGCCACGGGCAGGGCGACTATCCAGTCGACCCCTTTCTCTTGACATATCTTTGCAAGGCGGATCTTTAGTGTCTGGTTATGCCTTTCTACAAGGCCTGCGGCTTCAGGATGTCGGACACAATGAAATTTCCACTGGTATCCTAACAGTAAAGAAACTTGTTTCATTAGCTCGGACGAGAAGGGTTGTCCGTTATCTGAGTACACGACACGAGGCAAACCGTATCGTGGGAAGAATTCACGAACCAACTGCCGGGCAGTGGTCGGAGCTGTATAATCTGGGACTGGGTAGGCTTCGGTCCAACGGGACAGTGCACAAACTACTACAAGGACATACTTGAATCCTCGACAACTGTTCATCTGGATATAATCCATCTGGAGGACTTCAAAAGGGTGATCGGGAGGATGAAATCCACCTTGCTCTACAGGGACGCTTTTACCTGGATTGAACTGACAACAGATCATGCAAGTACGCACTTTCTGTTTTGCTGCTGCTCGTAAGTGTTTATTGTTCCAAAGATTTTGTAAACTGTCTAACATCGCTTTCTCTACTAGATGTGCTGGGCTATGTGCTGTATTAATCATGACTTGAACCATAGAGTCAGGGAGAAACCATGTAGATTTTCCCTTCGTCATCCAACCTTGATCTGTCTGGATCCCTCCTAGTTCAATCCATCTCTTTATTTCTTCTGGGGTAGCATGTGCCTGAATATCAATTACATCTAGGGCGGGATCCTTGACTGCCATACACTTTGTCGGTACTATTGTCTTTGTCATGTCAGCTGTCTGAGTGTGAGTCAATGCTGTATGTTTCGCTGTCTGATCTGCCAGGTCATTACCCTGGGAAACAGAATCTGTGACCTTAGTATGTGCTTTACACTTCATGACTGATATGCCCGAGGGCAAATGTATTGCTTCTAACAGTGCTTGAATGAGGGGACCGTGTTGTATCTTGGCACCATGAGAGGTCAGGAAACCTCGTTCTTGCCATAACATGCCGAAGTCGTGTACGACTCCGAACGCATAACGGGAATCAGTGTATATGTTAACATTTCTGTTCTTGGCTAGTATACAAGCTCGGGTCAGAGCGATGAGCTCTGCTGCTTGAGCAGACAGTGTGTCAATACGATGTGTTTCTTTAACTTCAGTTTCAGTGGTCACTGCATATGCGGCCACTAATTCTCCTGTACTTGTTCTCATGCATGAACCGTCCACATAAAGTGTCAGGTCTGGATTTGTCAGTGGAACATCTGTTAAGTCTCGTCGTGGCTTTGTTACTGCATTAATGATTTCTATACAATCATGCGGGGCTGAATCTGTCATAATTGTAGGTAACAGTGTTGCGGGGTTCAGAATGCTGCAGCGCCTGATTTCTATGTGTGGCTGGAATAACGTTAATTCATAACCTGTCAGTCGTGCTATAGTCAGGTGCTGAGTCTGGGTTCTGTTTAACAGAACCTCTACAGAGTGTGGAACTTGTACTGTTAATTGATGGCCTAGAACAATTGAATCGCTCTGTCTGATAGCTAACGCTGTTGCGGCAACTGACTTCAAGCACGCAGGGAGTGCCTGGGCTACTGAATCCAATGTACTTGAGAAATAAGCGCAAGGCTTATGTGAACCTGCTTGATCTTGGGTGAGGACAGACAACGCTGTACCATCACGTTCTGTAACAAAGAGTGTAAACGGTTTGCTGTAACATGGTGTTGCTAAAACTGGTGCTTGGCATAAGGCTTTCTTTAATTCTTCAAAAGCTTGTGTGTGTTCCTGAGTCCAAGGAAGGGCAGTCGAGGTTGCTGCCTCCTGTGTCGTTAACTGGATGAGTGGTTTGGCCAGAAATGCATATTGAGGAATCCATTGTCTGCAGTATGAGGTGAGGCCTATGAAGGCCCGCACTTCCTTTTGTGTCTGGGGTTGTGGCATATTCACAATTAACTGAATGCGATCGGGAGTGAGCTGTCTCCCCACTTTGGACAGCAAGTGACCCAAGTACACAACTTGCTGAACACAGAATTGTAGCTTCGAAGGAGACACCTTGTGTCCCTTGTCGGCCAGAAAATGTAAAACTGTCAGTGATGCTTGTTCACATTCGGGCTCACTTCGTGCGGTGATCAGCAGATCATCGACGTATTGCAGTAAAGCGGTGTTAACTGGCATTTGAATACAATCTAGCTGTCTTTTCAGTGCTTGACTGTAGATGCTGGGGCTTTCTGTGAATCCTTGAGGTGCGCGTGAAAATTTGAAACTGCGTCCATTTAAACTGAATCCGAAGAGATATTGGCTCTCTGGATCAATAGGCACGCTGAAGAAGGCGTTCTTGAGGTCAATTACAGTAAAGAACGTTGCTTCTGAGTCAATAGCAGTCAATAAGGATGAGATGTCGGGAACCACAGGGTACTGTGGAATAATACATTTGTTCAGTTCTCGAAGATCAATCACCAGCCGATATACTGGCGGTACATTGGGATCAGTACGTTTAGGAATCGGAATGATGGGTGAATTACAGATATTGGAGTCGGTCTCTACGACCACTCCTTGTGCTATGAGCTCTTCAATGATTTCCAGTAAAGCCACTACAGCATCGGGTGGTAACTTGTATTGTCTGATTCGGGGTAGTACAACTCCTGTCTTGAGTGTAACACGGTATGGTGTGATGTGCATACAACCTACATCAGTTGGGCCTTTTGCCCACAAGTGATCTGGCACATTTTTCAATCTGACATCGAATTCTCGCAAAACATAATGACCCTTGAAATCTCGTAGAAAGAGTCTAACTCCCTCAGGGGAACAGCAGATTATGGCTCCTAGAGCCTTCAATGTTTTAATTCCTAACAGATTTTCTGGACATGATTTTGTAAGTAACAAGTCTGTAACACGTGATAATGGACCCACAGCCAGGGGGACTGGTTCTGATACTTCATTTACAATGGGCTGTCCTGAAAAGCCAAGGGAAACATTCTGTGAGCCTGAGAGGGGTGCCCCTGGGACTTCATTATGACTTATTGTGGTGCGGCTTGCCCCTGTGTCAATTAAAAACTTTCTGTCTTTTCCCAATACTTGACTGTGTACATAAGGACCCTCTTGATCTACAGGAATTTCAATAAGAGGCAAGCCAAATTCCCTCTCTAGGCTGTTTCATGTATATCGTTGATAATCAGGGTAAGCGGACTGGGCATACTGGTACATCTGTTGTGAAACTTGCTGGGATGCGGCAATGGGCTGTGTCTGTGATACCGCTACTGTCTGTGCTGGAGGTGAAGAAGCATGCCTAGGCTGTGTATTCTGTGCATTCTGTGAAGACTGATGCTGGTTATGGTCTTGTCTAGGCGGATGCGGTCTTTCTTTAGTTTTACCTGTTGCTATGTTATGTTTCAGGACTGGGCATTCATGTACGTAATGACCTGTCTGCTTACAGTAATTGCATGTCCCTTTAATGGGAGCTGTAGTGTGACTTATCTGGGTCCCACCCTTTCTCTGACCGTCGGCTGGGACCGTCTGAGCTACTAACATTTTCATCTTCGTTTCCTTCATGCGTTTTTGTTCCTGATCTTGTTCTTCTCTAATTCTGTTTTGATGATATTGGAGCATCTGTAACATCTGGGATGGCGTATTTGCCTGCCAAGTACTTTCCACCTTGTATACACGATTCTTGACTGCTAACAGGGAATTCTCGACTAACTTTGATACAAAAAGATGCGGATATGACTCGCTACTTGGTTTGAGGCCCCTATTAATAATGAAACATTTCTCGAATCTTGAATAGAAGTCACTAGTATCTTCATCATGTTTCTGTTTACAGGACGAGATTGCGTCCCAATCTTCCTTTCTCGTTGTCAATAATCTTGGCAGGACCTGTACTATTAAACCTGGTAATGCTTTAGTTTTGTCCCCAAGGCCTACCCCTGGGACACGTTTCTTTTCCTCCTCTTCTATTTCTGCCCATGCAATCTTTGTGTCTCCCACCTCCCAGTCTTTTTCTTTTAATTTCTCGTAGATGCCCGTGGGCAACAGTACCTTCAACATTTTCATGATATCTTCATACGTGTAATCCCCCATTAGTAACATGTCTTTAAGCTCTCTGTGAAAACCTGCAGGGTCTTTATCATGACACGGGACTAGTTTCTTCATTTCTAACAGCTCTAATTTTGTCAGAGGCGTGTGAACATACACGCGTTTCAAGAGATGGTCCTCACCCATAACTGGGTGTACTTCTCGTAAGGGGTTCTGACTCTCAATGCCACCCCCGCATTGCATGTGGTACATTTTCCTTTCTGGAGGTGGGGCGGGAACATATTCAGAGCTTACGAAAGTGTTATATTTATTTCGTTGTTCTAGAATTATTTGTATTAACTTGGTACTGAAGCCTCTCCATCTGTCCATGAGAAGTGCTTCTAATGTTTCGTGTAAGGGACCTGGATCAGAATGTTGATTTCTGTATTTCGTGAGGAGGTGCTGAATCATGTATACACCTGCTAATTTCTGCTCGTCTGGGGAAAGGTTCAGAAACGTCTGTGCTAAGGTATCATCATTATATATGTCTGGATTTTCGGCCCATAATATGGCTGATCGGGCTAGTTCTTGTTCATCCATAGAGTTGAGTACATGGTACCCTACTCGATCTCGGAGCCTTTTATCAGTCTCCTGAAACTGATGTTCAGAAGAATTCGGATTTGTTAAAGCAGAGAGAAAAACTCTCTTGTTTTCTGGACGGATACCCTTCCTAAGGTAAGCTCCCTTACCTACATACGCTATAATATCTGTAGTCTTTACTGGTACTTCCTGTTCTTCTTCCTCCTCTGAGGAAGCTTTTTCTTTCTCTTTTTGGTGTACTGCTATCACTGCTTTCCTTATTTTTCTACACATACTGGCTATGCAAGTCCCCTTGTCATGTTTTCCTTCAGCTATATTTTGACCCCATTTGTTCAGTGCATCTAATTCACTCTGATCTGTTCCAGGCCTGTCTCGTTCTCTTATTAGGCAATTTATAAAAAAACGTAGTATCTGTGCTTGAATGTCAACTTTCTGTTTCTCCATGGCCTCCTTAATACTGTCAGGGTCTTTCCCTGTCTGAACAAACTCATATATATCTATCTAGACGCTCCTTCATTCCTACATAGCATAGCAAGATATCAGTAGCAGATCTTAACCGTAGTGATGCCAATATCATTAGATCGTCTTTTCCGGGTACTGGATCATATCTGCAAACTGAAATGTTTTCTTTTAATGCATCAAGGCGGGGTGACCTGAACGTGAGAGGACTCTGCATATCCCTGAGATTGAATCTGTGTGTTAATGGCGGGGTCCGTAGACCCGCGGTCGCACCTCCTGAAGCGGAGGCTTGTGCATTATCTCCCTGTGGAGTCTGTATCTGAACTTGAATTTGTCGTTTAGTTGCATCAGGTAAACGTTGTTTCGGTAGGTCAATTTTGGGTGCGGGAAGTGGCGGGGCTGGCGGAACGGGGGAGGTCTGTCGCGGTACCGGCGGAACATGATCTGGGGGCGGGGTGCCACCCCCGTCCCTGTCAGTAGGCAAGGCACGAACAGGCAGATTGGTATAAGCCGGTGCTACATCCTCTAGATAAGAATTTAGGAATATGTCTTTAGTAGTCTTATGCATTACTTTAGTTGGAACTAATGGTGGCGGTAAGTTTTTCGGTATTTCTGATAGGGCCTCAGGTGTACCCTCGGCCGCGAGATACATACCGTTTACGAGATTGTTTCGTGCACGGTCTATTTGTTCTGTCTTTACTCGGATCCCCTCGGTAACTAGTTCGTTTTCTTGGGCTTTCTCGGATTCTTTAAGTCTATCTTCTCTACGTAGTTCTCTTTCAGCACGCTTATGTGCTTCCTTACGCCAAAATTCTATGGCGTCTTTCTGAGACTGTCTAGCTTTCTTTTTCCATAGTGCTTCCTCTACCTTCATGATGCACTCGGCATCCCATGTTCCGTTAACGGGCCATCTGTGTCTTTCGTCTAGATGTTTGGTATAGTCAGTCCATAAATCGAGATACAATATGGCATCTATGCCATGTTTATGGTACATAAAGTTACCTGGAGTGTCCCTAGGGGGAATAGGAATTTCTTCCTCCAGTATCCCTTTCCTAGTTCCTATCTGCTTCAGCTTGTTGAAAAACGGCATTTTGCTTACTTAGTACTGAAATGCTCAATCCTTGGTTTACTTAATACTGGGTACAGCTAATTATACAAGAAAACACAATAATGCACATAAAAAAAAACGGTCACATTCATACCACGACATTAATCACATGAAAAAACATTTGAGACATGGATGACTATCCCCCTATACTGGATGTACTGCTAAACAGTACAGATACACTGGTGTAACAGTGCAGAAATTCAGAATTTCAGAATACTAGATATACTGCTAAACAGTACAGATACACTGCCTAAAAACAGTGCAGACCGGACTTGTGTACCCAAACCCGTCTAGATACGTCCCAGCAATGGTACTCACCGGGAAGCACGGAAACAGAAGGCCTCGGAAAACTCGACTGGACTCGACTCGACACTTCGGAAAACTTCGGAAAACTTCGGAAAAACTTCGGAAACCTGGGTGGGCCTCTTGACACCTCGGACCTTGCTTCTTTCGGCTAGGCTCTGGTCGGGATCCTCCGCACTCCTCACCGCCTCGTCTGGGTACTGATCGCAGTCTTCGTCACCTCCGTGGGTCTGAGGGAGATGCAGGAAATCCTGCCGGTACGCGTAGTTTCCATCTAACGGATGGCAGGGGACATAGCTTGCAACACACCAACCGGCGCGTGAGGTGGGGGAGGGGTCCCTGTTCGGGCGCCAAAATGACGTAAATAATTAATTTACTCTCTTAATTTCTATGCAGGTAAGTACTTAATCAATAATAACTCAAGTCGGAAAGAAAGAAAACAGAGTCCGTGGTGTTAGAGTTCTTAGGGGTGTTTATTCCTTAAAAAGGAATGGTCAAGACCAGGATATCATGTTCTGACCACCACAGGGGTGTCAGAAGGGATAGAGCGCTCTTTTATTACATTACATAGCTTATATACTTAATTCATGTCATAGGAAACAGTTATAGTAGGCGTAACAGCTGAGCGAAGACAAGATAACAGTATACACGTGTTACTAGTACGTAATCGGAAGGCGTGGACTAGGCGTGAACTAGAAACGTCACAGATAGGTGTCACAAAAGGGGTGGCACTAACGGAAAATGTTGCAATGTCAGCAGAAATTGGAAACTTGGATGCGCGCGCAGCTGCATGACGTGTGAATGGCATGAAGTCGGAGGGTGCAGGGGACTTGACATTTACACTGACGGAAAGAGACAGAAGTCTGGCATGTCAGATCAACTTGTGCTTCTATCATATCTGATATCTGGTGTTTAGGAACTGAGCTATCTGGGCAGAAAGGTCTCTAGGGCAGAAGCTATTCTATACTAACTGTGAATGCGTGTATAAGCGCCTAAGTGTCTGCATGAGAAGCGTGGGGGCACGGGGCCTTCCATGGAAGTATGGCAACAGAAGCTATGAATTACTTGCACGGAGACAGGTCGGCCCTTTGGCCCTGTAGCTGAGGGGTATGTTTACTGAAGCTAGCAGGCAGGAATGTATTTTCGGGGAGCGGAACAGATAACTCGAAGGTTATAGTCAATCTTGGCAGGCAGCAGGCTGAGCTGAGCGCGAGGGGCCGCGCTGGAAGTAAGTCAGAGTTCACGGGTACAGAGGCAGCCTGGGCAGAGGCCCTTGGAGTCAGAAGCCAGAAAAGAGGCTCGGTGGCAGAAATTCAGGGCCTACTCAGCTAGAGCTGAAAAACGGAGAAGTATACCACAAAAAGACGTTGGCATGGCATACTTAGGAACGGACTATTCAACCCATTCAGGGTGGGTCTGAAAGAGGACATGTTAACGTTGGACGCAAATGTATTTGCATCTTCATAGCTGGTACAGGAGGGAAGTTACATGCACTTTAACTCGTACATGGAGACAGTGGGGTACACGCTAGGGAACACAACTTGACCATAAAATTTTATATTTCCTCAGCTGGACAAACTGAAAAATGGGTTTGTCATCATGCAATGCTTCTTGTCGTGGAAACATGTGAGTGGTCAAACTGTAAATAAGGAATGTTTGCCTGAAGCACAATTTTTTGTATAAAAAGGGATGGCTTGCTTTGAAAAGTTGGGCAGCCTCCTGAGAACATACACAGTGTTGTACTTCTAGGACCACTGTTACTGGCTGCAGCTAATAAATTTGATCTTTGACACCACCAAGAAGTATCCTGTGTCTCTGTATTTTAAGACAGGTGAACCCGAAGACTTTGGGCGTGCCCCTGGCGCCGCTGAGTTTAAATCCCGGTTCTTCAGTTGGCGTCCAACATGGGGCGACTTCAGTGGTACCGGTCCAAGCCTGAGGATTGTGAGGAAACTCTGGAGGATGGCCCCCACTTCAGCGACCCCTGCATGTCGAAAACGTGGACCAAAGGTCTTTTCCACGAGGTTTCCCGCTTTCCAGACGGCTACGAAAGGACTGCTGCCCTGACTGTTGCCCTGTCTTGGACCCCCCTTTGTGAAGCTTTGTAAGGCGAGACGATAGACGGGTCTTCTGGTGACGCGAAAGACAATTCAGTTAAGTATAAGTGGGTCGCTCCCAGTCCTTTGTTCTTTGCTTAGTTTGTTTGGTCCTTAGTTTTTATTTGAAGATTGCAATTTTCAAAAACCGAGGGTCTTGTATATTTACGAGTGTATCGATAGAGATAGCCCCTTGAAGTTTGAAGCTCGATTAGTGAGCGAAGATGCCTAGTCGCAGCAAAATTGGTACTTGGTTTTGTTTTGGTTGCAACAGGGATTCCCGATTGGAGGACTCGTGTCCGATACCTCCGGTTGGAACTCCAACTTATGAGCTCTGTTCTAAACATGGCGTGGGCCCTATTACTTTTAATAAAGTATGGGTCCGCTACACTAGGAAAGACGGTGTTTTAAAATGGCCACATCATGGTAGCTATGACACAGAGATTCTAGATAATTTGGAAGTTAAACTATTTAAGAAGAAAGCCCGGCCGGCAATGTTTGACTCCTTTCGCCTTTGGTGTAAAGAAGCCAGACAACGAGAAATTAAACAAGCTAAAAGAGATAAAAGGGAAAAGGATGTATCAATAATGCCAGCTGCTAGGCAGTTTAAAGAAAACGAAGAAGATAAAGCAATTGAGGTGTCAGATAGGCAACATAATATGGCTATTGATACATGTTATCCAGCTTTGCCATCTCTTCTTGAGAATGCAACGAAGGACCCTGAGAAGGATCCTTTAATGTCACATTTGTTGAGATTATCACCCCCTTATGACCAGAGTGCTACGGCACCTCCTCAACCTCCAGTTGTTCCACCTCCTGGTCTTGTTCAACCACCGGCTCCTCTTCAGCCGGTTCTTCCTCCTACGGGTCAGCCTCCTCTGGGGCTGCCGACTTTGCTATCAGTTTTGCCTGGACTTTCTTTGCCTCACTCTCCTTTACCTTTGACTTCTGCTACTTTGCCTCAAAATACTTTGTCTACTGTCCTTATGACAGCTTCTCCTTCTGCTTGACAACGAATGACTGATACTGTTACTGGTCTTTTGTCTCCTTTCTTTTGGTCATTGAGTATGACCCCTGTTTCTGCACGTAAACAAATGCGTAGTCAGCTACCTGGTCCTGAAGAACGGGCAGTGTTAGATCTTTAGGCTCGCAGATGGGTTTCGAATGTTTCGAGGTATAACTTAGAGTCAGTTATGGATGTTTTCTAGCAGTGGGAAGCACCCAAGCAAAGGTATGTTTTTGAAGTTATGTGTACTTTCCTCCGTGAGGAATGGGAAGATAATGATTTGGGTTCAGCCCCAGTAGAATTGCTAAATGTAACAGTCCGAGTTTGCGAAAGGGACGATAGTGGGTCCCGGAGTTGAGAAAGCAGTTGCGATGGTGCTTGCGTTTAGGAGCGATTCTCCTTCTCAACGCTTGTTTGAACCTGATTCTGCAGTTAAGAGGAAAGTGAGACAATAGCTGATGAGAGAGGTTCCCCCAGTTTGGAGAGAAGGAGATGCAGCCGCTAATCCACCTATTCTGCCACATTTTCAGAGGGTATAGGGTACATGTTCCGTGGAAGAGAGCTGAGGTTTTGGCTCTTAAACAGTCTTTACCTGATCCCCGTAAGAATCCAGCTGGCTATTACAAGGAATTGTCCCAGACAGTTGGTGCATGCAGCATGAAGTTAGCCGACATAGATATGCTGTTGGGTAACGTAGTTCCTCAACCTTTGTGGGCTACGATTCGTCATGAGGATCATGCGATAGAATTAGGCGACTCATGGGACAATATTACTGCTGCAGATGCTAGACAAGTTGGTGGTTCTAAACCTGAGCCTCTAGTGGCAAATTTACCTGGCAGAATTGTAGATCTTATGAAAACGATGATGCCAGCGTTGCGAGTAAATTGGGACAAGTTGGCAGCATGTAAGCAGAAAAAGGACGAAAGCGTGTCTGATTTCTTCACTAAGTTTGAAGAAACATTTGTAGATCACAGTGGTCAGGATATGAGTACGGAAGGTGGCCAAAGATTGTTCGTGGATAAGTTTGTCTTTAAGTTACTTCCTGAACTGTGTAATAAGTTGAAAGATTCTGAGAGTTCTTGGGCTGTTTCTTCGTCGGCCCAGATACCAGCGACTGCTCAGTACTACGAGAATAGGGATAAGGACGAGAAAGAGAGGTAGAGAAAAAGACAAAAGATTTAGGGCCCGATGTAGGTAAACGCGATTTTCCGATTTTAAAATACCGAGGCGGGCCGAATCGGTATTCTGAAATCGGAAAACTAGATGTAGGAAAAAAAAAACGAATGAATACCGATTCGGTCGGCATCGGTAATGAGATTCGGTACGTTCCGATTCTGCTGGGTCCGAATCGGAAAGTACCGAATCGGCCAACAACGACTCGGAAATCACCGAATCGGCTACCACCGAATCGGATATTCCCGATTCGGCGAATACCGATTCGGTAATAGCCGATTCGGTAAAATCCGAATCGTCAATCATAGATTCGTAGCCATGAAAACAGACCCATGGCGAAAAAGCCCATAGGAATGCATGGAATGAACCGAATCGGCTTTTACCGATTCGGATAATACCGAATCGGATTTTACCGATTCGGATAATACCGATTCGGTAAAAGCCGAATCGGCAATAGGCGATTCAGCCAATGAGGTGGCTCCCCCTCCCCCACCCAAACAGGGAGTGGCAACCCTGGCAGGTGCAGCTAATTAAGAAGTTTCTGGAAAGCCTGCCTGAGCCAAACACAAACAGTTAGCAGCAGTTGGAGAAGGAGGTTGCAAACTGAACAGGAGAAAATGGCAGATCAGTCTGGAAGCCAGAAGTCCTCCCAGAAGAGGAAGCCCAAGTTCACCACCACCGAACTTCAGGTGCTGGTTGAGGAGGTGGTGAGGGTGCACTGCCAGCTGTTTGGCAAGCTGTCCCTCAACGTGCCAGACAGCACCAAGAGGAGAATCTGGGCCGACATCGCCCAGAAGGTGAATGCTGCGGGTGTCACCCCCAGGTCCATAGAGGAACTGAAAAAAAGGTTTTACGACATCCGCAGCCTCACGAAGAGGAAGCTGGCTGACATTCAAAGGCAGGCTGGACACACTGGAGGAGGCCAGAACCCGGCGCCACCCCTCACCGATCTGGAGGAAATTGTCTCCAGCACCATCGAGAGGGAGAGTATCGTAGGAATCGGGACCCTGGACAGCTCTGCGAGAGCCACAGCTACAGGTAAGAAGCATGCGCATCATGACACACCCTACCAGACACCTCCCCATTAGACACAATGCATAGACAAACACCAGCACTGTACTGTCACCAACATACAAGAGACAAGCATCATGGTACATGTAGTCAGCAGAAGTTAGCCAAATATGTCAGTGCAGAATCACAAGACAGGAAACAGGGTGACACGGTGTAAGGAGATGCAAGGACATGTGGAATGCCATAATTGTACTGACTGTAATACATCGGCACTCAGTTTACAAATGCTTCTTTGTACCTAGGGGCCCCATCAGGCGGAACAACTGTGACAGCAGAGGGAGCAGCAACGTCCAACACTGCAGTCGCAGGGCCGAGCACCAGCCAGGCTGGCCAGGAGGAGGAGGAGGATGAGGAAGGAGACACCCCAGGGCTAGGAATGGAGGGAGTCCTGGTCATTGACTTCCAAGCAGTGCACTCCCCAGTACTGGCCAGCACACCCCCCTTGCAATTCTCACCAGAAAACTCCCCTACAAGGCAGACCATTCCGCCTACACCAGCTCCTGCCACAACCGTGGCCTTGCCACCTGTCCAACCAGTCCTGGGAGCAGGGGCTCAGGGACCGGCCAGCACCACACCCCCACCAGTGGCACCCCAGCCCACTCAGCAGGCCGGAAGCAGCAGTGCCCGACGCCGTGCCACCACCACCACTGCTGCACCAGCACGGGAGGGCAGTGTGTTCCTGGGCCTGGAGGGACAGATGGTTAAAATCCAGCGCCAACAGGCCAGATCCACCATGGCCTGCCAACGCCAGCTCCTGCAGCACAACATGCAGATGGGGGAGTTGGTGAAGGGTTTCCAGGCTGTTGTGGACAGCAACAAGGAGGTGGCAGCAGGGTTAGGCAGGCTGACCACTGCCATCACCCACTCATCTGCCAGACAGGAGGAGCATGAGGTTGCGCGCAGGAGGGATGCCCGGGTGCTGAACCGGGCCATGGCCCGCCTTGCAGCGGCGACCGCACAACTGTGCCATCGCAGCTCCAATCAAGAATCTGTGCTCAGTCAGCATACGGCTGAGCTGACTAGGGGGATGGCCAGGATCACCACGGCCATGGAGGCCATGTTAATATCAAACGCCGCCTCCAATCTTGCCCTGGACCTGGGTGATGCTGGAGACAGCAGCAGCCGCAGCAGCCCGGCCAGCGCTGCATCAGAGCCACGGAGGAGCACCAGGCGATCCGCTGATGCTGCTGGGCATTCGGAGGGGGCCGAGGGACACCCCAGTGGGTGTGGCAAGCGGGCCAAAAAATAGCCTGGCAAGGGGGGATGAGCAAACCAGAACCCTGGACTTTATTTGATTTTACAATCTCCATTTTTTGATGCACATCAGTGCTGTAACTGTGGTGCATCACTATTAAAATTTCTTTTTTCCAAGCAACATTTAGCTGTCTTTGCATCTGTACTCAGTCAGAAATAGTTCTCAGTGATCTCCTCACGTCTGTATCTGCCATCACTTGGCGTACACACCCCAGCTGGCTGTGTCAGTGGCACAGCTTCGTCGTCGTCATAGTCCTCGTAGTCAGACAACTCCACCTCAGTGCCCTTCTTGACCGCAAGGTTGTGTAACATTGCACATACAGCTATGATCTTGCAGCAGGTGATGGGGGTATACTGCCTTGCACCTCCACTCTTGTGCAGGCATCTGAATCTACTTTTCCAGATGCCAAAGGTCCGTTCAACAACATTCCTTGTGCGTATGTGGGCCCGGTTATACCTCCTTTGGCTGGGTGTGGAGGGGTTGAGGTAGGGGGTGAGTATGAATGAGCGGAGGGCATATGCACTGTCGCCTGGAAGAGAAAGGGGTCACATTAGACACATGCATACATGTATTCCACCTACCTACTATGTGTTATGGGGGTCTGATGATGTGTCTCACCTAGGAGGTATCCTTCTCCAAATTCGCCAGCCATCAGCCGTGCATATATGCCGCTCTGTTGGAATATATAGGAGTCATGGGTACTCCCTGGAAATTTTGCTACCAGGTCTGTGATGGTGCACTTGGCATTGCAGATCACCTGCACGTTGATGGTGTGTGTAGATTTCCGATTGCGGTATATGTATTCGGTGTCCGCTGGTGGGCAAATCGGAATGTGTGTGCCATCTATGCAACCGATGATTTGGGGAAATTGTGCCATCTGGTAGAAGTCAGCTTTAGTTTGTAGCAGTTCTGCGTGGGTTGCAGGGAAAGAGATGTATTGGTCCATCCTGTCTATCATGGCGTCAAGGAATATGTGGAAGAACCTTGACAGGCTGCTCTGGCTCACCCCTCCTGCTGCTGCTACTCCACTTTGATAGCTGCCAGACGCTACCAGGTGTAGGCTGCATAGCACCTGGACGTGCGCAGGGATGGCGTGTGCCCTTGGGGTGTGGTGGTCCAAGTATGGCTTAAGGTCCCTGATGAGCTCAAGTATGGTGTCAGAGTCCAGCCTGTATCTCTGTAGGATCTCAGCCTCAGTGAGCATGAACAGGGTTATCCTCTGTCTGTAGACCTGTTCATTTCTTAGCCATTCCCTCTGTCCTTCCTGCTGTAGCCGTAGCCGCCTCGCAATGACATAGAAAGCTGCCATCCTGCAAGTTGCAATGCATTTTGGGACTGTTTATATGGGTTGGAGTTGGTTACCACCTGATTGCAATCCATGGTAAATACCGAGTGAATTCTACCGATTTTGATCCGATTTCGGTGTTTCTGTGCCTCCCTACATCTCCCCAACTGTCGGAATCGGGGAATTTCCCGATCGGAGATTCATACGAATCGGCATGTTTTCCGATTCGGCTCATGTCCGAATCGGTATTTGTACCGATTCGGTACATGGACCGAATCGGTGATTTTCCGATTCGGTGTCACTAACGATTCGGTAATGGGACCGAATCGGTGATTTTCCGATTCGGTGTCACTAACGATTCGGTAATGGGACCGAATCGGTGATTTTCCGATTCGGTGTCACTAACGATTCGGTAATTGGACCGATTCGGTGATTTTCCGATTCGGTCTCACTAACGATTCGGTACATGGACCGATTCGGTATTTGCATCCGAATCGGTGTTTTTCCGATTCGTTACATATCCGATTTTCGGTATGTACGTATCGGATTCTTTCCCATTCGGTACTCATTCCGATTCGGTTTACTGTCCGGTTATTTCATTTTTTGGTTCCCTACATCTGGATGGCTGTTTACCGATCGGTAAGGGCCAAAAATCGGTATTTTCGGCCGTTACCGATCGGTAACGCACTACCTACATCGGGCCCTTAAAGACTAAGGTTCTTTTACAGCAGACGTATCCGCCCCGGTCGACTCAGCAGGAGTCACAGCAACGTCCACAGTTTCAGCAACCGCCACAGTTTCAGAGAATATCACAGAAACCTGAGTATTTCACTCCAAGGCCTCCGTTAGGTTTGAATCAGTGTGTGTATTGTAGAGAGGAAGGTCATTACAAGAATGAGTGTCCTGCTTTGCGCCAACGTGCGAGTGGTATGTCGGTTCCGTGAGGTCGTGGTGGTTTTCAGCAAGTGTCTAGGGGTAGAGGATGTGGTGCGTTTCCTCAGAACGAACGTTCTTTTCCCCCACAGAATTTAATAAATTATTTTGATCAACAGAATGTACAGACTGGTAGATCTCCACAGTATTATGCTGATGATTACCATGTTGAGAGTGAGAGAATTGATTATAATGATTACTAGGACAGCCAAGGACGAAGAGAGGGTGTAGTGTCAGTTCCAGTAGATCAGAGTGGACCTTATGTTGCAGTAGTTACATCGGGTGTGGTAGAGCCTTTTCTTTTGGATACTGGTGCAGCGAAGAGTTCTATCATACACTCTAAACTCCCTGGCGCACCTTTGTCTGGCTTAACGAATGTTTCTGTAGGATTCTCTGGCGCCCCATTTCGTAATCCAGTTTCTAGTCCCTTGTCTCTTTCTATTGGACATTGTGAATTGGAAGCACCCCTCATTCTGACGACAGGTTGTGGTGAGAATTTGTTGGGTCTGGATTTGTTAAAGAGATTGCATGCAACATTGTATTGTTCTCCTTCGGGAGTACATCTTACATTGGGTAAGAAAGTGATCTCTCCGCTGTATCTGTCTAAAGATCGGCTTCCACTGGAATTGCTTTCTCGCCCTGATACTCTGGGCTACTGGTCCTAACGACGTGGGTCTTTTGGAGATTCCACCATATGTTGTGACGCTCAAATCGAATGTTAAATTGCCACGTATTCCCCAATATCGTATTTCGAGTGATGGTGAACGAGCGCTTCTAGCGATCATCTATGATCTGATTGAGAAAGGTGTGATTGAAGAAACGAGAGGTAACGTGTGTAACAGTCCCGTTCTGCCTGTCTTGAAGCGTACTGATTCTTCTCAGCCACCTGTGTAGAGGTTTGTGATCGATCTTCGAGAGGTTAATAAGATTGTCGTGCCACAGTTTCCTGTTGTTCCGGACATTGCTGCTTTGTTGACTTTGATTCCTGCTTCAGCAGCCTGGTTTTCAGTTATAGACTTAAAGAATGCTTTCTTTAGCATTCCGATTGCCGAAGAAAGTAGGTACATTTTTGGATTCTCTTTATGAGGACGAAGCTTCCGATTTAAGCGCGCTACTCAAGGGTACTGCGGAAGTCCCTCTATCTATAGTCAGGCTTTGAAAAGTCAGCTGATTGTGCTGCTCTTATTCTGTATGTGGATGATCTGTTAGTTGCTGCTGATGATGAGGAAACTTGTAAAGAAGCTACTCTTTCTTTGTTGCGACATTTGTCTGACTTGCATCATAAAGTGTCAACTTCAAAGTTGCAGTATTGTCACCAAGAAGTGACCTATTTAGGTCATCTCTTGTCGAAGGAGGGAAGAAGGTTGACCCCAGAACGAATTTGAGCGATTGCTCAAATGACTGTTCCAAGCACACAGAGAGAAGTGCGTGCTTTCTTGCGTATCACATCATACTGTAGACAATGGATCCCGAATTTTTCTTTGTTGGCGAAGCCTTTGTTGGCTTTGACTTGTAAGGATACACCGAATCCTCTTCCTTGGTCTGACCATTGTCAGAAAAGTTTTTCTGAATTGCGTGATGCATTGTGTTCGGCTCCGGTGTTGGGTACTCCTGACTACAGTAAGCCTTTTACACTCTATGTTCACGAAAGAGAGGGTTGCGCATTGTCAGTTTTGACACAAACATTCGGCGATAAGCAGCGTCCATGTGCGTATTTCTCATCGACTTTGGATCCGGTAGCTAGAGCGTTGCCGAGTTGCTTGAGAGCTACAGCGGCAGCGGCTGTTTCTATCCGACAGTCTGCTGGTTTGGTGATGGATAATCAGCTGGTTGTAATGGTTCCACATGCAGTGGATACCTTATTGAATAGAACAAAGACTCAGCATCTTACTAGTGCAAGGTTGTGAGGTTATGAATTGACGCTTTTAGCTAGTCATGTGCATATAAAGCGGGGCAATGTATTTAATCCTGCAACATTGTTGCTGATTTCTGTAGATACAGATGGTCAGGAACAGCATGATTGCTTTCTTAGGACAGAAGAGGAAACGAAGGGTAGAGTTGATCTGAAAGACACTCCTCTTTCAGATCCGGATGGCACGCTATGGGTTGACGGATCATGCTATAAGCTTCCGAATGGTGATGTGACTGCAGCATATGCGGTGACGACATTGAGTACGATTGTGGAAACTGCACGAATTAGTCACAATTCTGCGCAAGCAGCGGAATTGATTGCATTAACAAGAGCATGTGTTTTGTCTGAGGAAAAGAGAGTGAATTTGTATACCGATAGTCAGTATGCCCATAGTTTTGGACGCTTGTGGAAAGAAAGGGGATTCCTCACATCCCATGGGACTAAGATTCAGCATGGACAGTTGGTGAATGAGCTTCTTGAATCACTTACTTTGCCGAAGCAAGTTGCGATTGTGAAGTGTAGTGCCCACCGGAAGGTTATGGATGATATTGGCCGTGGTAATGCGTTTGCGGATGAAATTGCGAAAGAAACAGCGAGGAATGTGTTGGGTCGAATGGATATTGCAGGCCCTGCGAGATGGATTGGTGCAGCTGGAATATGGGAGGATACGATCGAGAGTGTGAAATCAATTCAAGCTGAAGCTACTGAGAGGTAGAAGAATGTGTGGAGAGAGACTACGGGAAGATTGGATCCGAATGGTTGTTGGGTTGAGTTGTCGGAACACCAAAGATGGATGTTACCTGATGGGTATGTGCTTGCAGTGGTTACAATGGCACATAGATTGTCTCACATTAGTGCGAAAGGGATTTGTAAGTTGTTGGCTCCAGTGTGGGAGAATGGTGTGATTCCTAAATGTGCGGAGAATGTGGTTAAGAATTGTATGGTTTGTTTGATGCATAATCCTGGCAAGGGAACCCAACTCCAGCTGGTCATTTTGCACCTCCGAGGTATCCGTTTGAGGTTTTGCAATTGGATTTTATCCACATGGAAAGGTGTAACAATTTGAAATTCGTCCTTGTAGTTGTCTGTGCCTTTTCTAGATGGGTAGAGGCATATACCCTAAAAGATAATACTGCCCTGTCCACAGCTAAAGTCTTGCTCAAGGAGTACTTCCCCAGATTTGGTTTGCCACGGATGGTGTGGAATGATAACGGAAGTTAGTTTGTGGGGAAGATCACAAAGAGAGTGTGTGAGGGTTTGGGCATAAGACAGAAATATCATGCTGCTAATCATCCCCAATCAGCTGGTTTAATGGAATGCTATAATGGCACCCTAAAGCTGAAGCTGGCTAAGATTCAGGCGAGTTCTGGTCTCCAATGGCCCGATGCTTTGCCGTTGGCACTTTTGTCAACTAGAACCACAGTGCATTCCCGAATTGGGCTTAGCCCATATGAAATTGTGTTCGGTTGCCCGGCAAATGTGTGGGGAGTGCCGAGACCAACAACGTTTAGTGACATTGAGTATCCTGTGTTGGTGGACTATCTGTATAACCTGACAGCTAGGGGGCGTGGCTAGCAGGCCATCATGGCGGAGGGAGTCTGTTAGAGCTCCGGTGCCGCCGGGAGAATAAAAATCCTGCAGTCCACGTAGAGGGGCCGTTTTTCTCCACAGACGGCTGTATCCTGACGATAGGCCTCCCCGCCTGCCCCGCTGATAATCCTGGAGGTCTGACGGCAGGGACTCCGGACCTACACCACGATCGATCCTGTGGCCTGGTGCCACGCCGCAGGCCGGGGCCTCGAGTAGGGGCCGTGCCCGGAAAGCTGTGACAGAAGGACCGCGGTACGACGGAACCTCCCAGCCGGTGACGGGCCCCTGCGACGGAGACCCTACCCCTACAGATGCAGAGAGGTGCGGACGGTGACCTGCAGAGCCCGGTGCCGGAAAGGAAAGGGGGCCTGTGGACGGGCCTGAGCTGTGGGCCGGAGCTTCGAGACACAGGCGCAGGGGGTCGCCTGCACGCACCACCGACAGTGACTGCCCACTGACCATCCGCCGAGTTTGGAGGTGAGGAGCCCAGAGGAGCGGTGGGGAGCCCCTGAGACCTTGCGCTGCGAGGTGAGCCGGGGCCTCGGCTGCAGCTAATGCCCAGCGGGTAGGAGGCCTGCGGTGAGTAGGGACCCCTGGGCTCGGGGCCAGACCCTGCCGCGGAGACCCGGTCGCACGGCTAAGAGGCGGTGGAGCTGGGGTGGTGCAGAGCCGGGTGCCTGAGGAGGTGGAGGAGCCCAGGGCCTAAATCCACAAGGTGAGCCGGGGCCTCGAGTGTCGACTGAACCCGAGATGCCACGGGTGGCACCCCCGAGGCGCCACGACTAATAAACTACCGGACAGTCCTCCTGAGTCTGCCCACCTGTTTAGTCACGAATGTGGGGAAGCAATAGTCGGAGACCAATCAATCATGCTGCTGGACTTTGACCGCCAGTTTTAGACTGTTGAGAGGAGCGACATACCACCTGGCAGTGAGCAGACCTGAGGACAGGCCCCGTCTCCTCTATAGCCTGGAAAAGGTGGGAAACGGCCCCACACGGACCCATTGGGAACCTGTAGGCCACTGCTCCCGGGTTTCTGTTATAAGGGAGGCTAACAGAACGACTACTGGGGTATCTGGTACATAACAAACGACAGAAACTCACCCTAGGACGCACCCCTGTAGCCAAACGAACATCCGACGTTTGCCATGGTGCGAAAGGGCGTGAAAAATGTGGAGGGCAAGGAAGGAGCACTCACGGGACCCACTCTGGATGCGGACTCAGGGGGCTCTGTGCTGATAACACTGACCTCCAGCCAGCAAGGCGACAAACTAGATCTCATACTTAAAGAGATCAGGGACTCCAGGGCTGTGATGGAGACGCAGATGGGCACCCTCACCACCAACCTTTCCTTGCTTAAAGCAGACCACGAGAAACTAGCGGATAAAGTCAAAGATCAGGGTCTGACGATAGCTGATATTGCCCCGGCGGTGGCGGAACACACGGACTCCATTCAATTGATCCAACATCAGGTAAAATCCCTGATGGAACGCGTGGAGGATGCAGAAGGGCGTAATCGATGCAATAACATCAGCGTTATTGGCCTGCCGGAACGAAGCGAGGGGTCCCGTGCGACGGAATTCATGGAACAGTGGTTCCGAGATAACGTTGCCTCTGAGGGTCTGTCACCGTTTTTCTGCGTAGAAAGAGCTCATAGGATCCCAACTGGCCAACCAAAACCGGGACAACTACCACGGCCACTTATTGTCAAGATCCTAAACTACCGGTACAGAGACACACTTCTGAGCCAGGCCAGAATAAAGTCGATCATACAATGGGAGAACACGCGAATATCACTGTATCCGGACTACACCACTGAGGTGCAGAAACAACGGTCCTCCTACTATGAAGTTAAAAAGAGACTCCAGAGGGTCAAACTACGCTACGCCTTATTGTTCCCTGCGCGCCTGAAGGTGATCCACAATAAGAAAACCCACTTTTTTTAAAGTCCCACCGACGTGGAGGAATGGATGGAGGTGATGGAGATTGAGGAACATCTGGGCTCGACGCAAGACTCTCCGGACAATGGATCTAAAGAAAGCTCAACCCAGGAGGAGAACAGGAATGACGCCCGGCGCAATCACCCGAAGCAGCGCAAACCTACTGCCCACCAACAGAAGCAGGGACAGGATGATGCAGTGGCAGCGGTGGGGTCCTTCAGAGAAGACCGAGAGACAATTAACACGGACACTGAGGATAGCACTGTACACTCGGACTCGGACAACAGTATGGTGTTGTTCCAGACTGTGACACCCAGAGCGGCAGACGAACCTATAGACAATGCCCAAGAATAATACCTTCTGTGGACAAGACCTGAGGCTTAAGATCAACATGATATCCTTTTCTGAATAAAGTAGGGGGGCGGCGGGACGGGGGGAGGGGAGAGGACATGCTTACATGGTGTGTATATGTGGTTCTTATATTGCTGACGAACACTATGTGGCTTGAACTCGGGAGGGGAAGGGAGCTTTTCTGTACATGGCTTGTGGGATGAGGATCATGCACCTCCTGTATTCCTAGGATACACGGCGGCAGCTTGTCGACTGTATTATGAGATGGCCATTCCCCCCCCCTCCTCTATCCCTTTGTTCCCCCCACCTCCACAAGACGTGGCTACCTTTACTAGACAGTTTAAGAGAACTCTCCCGGCGGCGCCGTTGAGCCGACGGTTTGACTGAGTATGGCTCTTTGGACACGGCACATGCTTGGCCGACCCCCCACTAGCGTATGCACCGTAATCTGTTTACTTGCGTTTCAAAGTTTATGGTTCGGCACAGCAGGGTTTAGAGGCTGCGCCTCCAAAGTTGGGGTTTGGGATAGGGAGGGAACCATCTCCTGGTTGACACTGAAGACTCACTTGCTAAGACATATGGGAACACTCCTTGCAACACCTACAGAGGGCTATGGCTGACGAAAGAGGAAAATATAGGCTGGTCACCTGGAATGTGCGAGGGCTGGGGGCGGTCCAGAAGAGACACAGGGTACATGCTTTCTTGCTTAGACAAAAGGCACACATAGTGTTCCTACAGGAGTCACATCTAACACACTCAGAGGCAGTCCTGTTACGGAAGAAATGGAGGGGAACTATATTCTCCACTACATACTCTGCCTTCTCCAGGGGGGCCATGATATGGGTACGCCTCGGCACTCCGTTTGTGGAACTAGAGAGACGAACCGACGAGCAAGGGCGCTATATATTGGTGAGGGGTACCCTGGACAGGGAGGTGGTAGTCCTGGGCAGCATCTATGCCCCGAATTTCGACCAAGATAGATTCCTTGCTGCTGTGGGCCGGACATTGGCGGATTGGGTAGATGTCCCCTGGATATTGGGAGGTGACTGGAACATGATACTAGATGTGGCCCTAGACAGATCACACCCTCCCCTTCAGACGACGGGGGTACACAAATTGTCAGAATCGTTTTGGACATGGCTCCAGGGATGGAGGTTGACTGACATCTGGCGCACACTACATCCAACACACAAGGAATATTCATGCTACTACCCTGTGCACAACCTGCATACCCGATTAGACAGATTTGTATGCTCAAACTCCGTCACGGCTAAATGTGTCACATCGGATTACCTTGCTAAAACATTTTCAGACCATCGGCCACTAACACTTGACCTACACTGGAGAAAGGCACCCTCGCCAGTCCCTACCTGGAGACTTAACCCCACACTGCTTGAAGATGGCCCGTTCCGAACACACATAGCAGACACCCTGACTGATTTCTTCGCTTCAAACTGGGACTCTACGTCCTCGAATCTGATTGTGTGGGATGCCATAAAACCTGTAATACGGGGGGCTGCTATTGGCCGACTAGTGGGAGTCAGGCAGGAAATCCATGGTAAATTATGCGACGTGGAGAATCACATGCGAGACCTTGAAACTGAGGTGGGGCAGGACCCTGACCGAAAAGCTGTCCTGCAACTATGTAATATTGAGCATGCGGAACTTCTGGAAACCCTAAGGGTAATGGACTATGGGACCTATCTAAGACGCCAACAGGTGGAGGCGGACAGGTCCGGTGCCTTACTTGCTCGGCTAGTCCGAGATACCCCAGATAGCCCTACAATAACGAGTATCCGGAATGCAGCCGGTGACCAGGTGCACACACAACTGGGAATTAACACTGTCTTTAAAACTCACCTGGAGAAACTCTATGCTCCCCCCTCTGTAGATGCCAGGAACGAAATGACAGAATTCCTGGGAGAGCTAACACTCCCAGTTTTGGCCCCGGGAATCCAGGCGGCCCTAGCTGGACCTATAAGGCAGCAAGAAATAAAGATAGCAATCCACACACTTAACCGAGGCAAAACTCCGGGTATGGATGGCCTGCCAGGGGAGTTTTATCAAACATATTCTGATATAGTGGCACCCGTCCTGGAGAAAATTTATAACACCGCTTATGAGGTTGGCCATCTACCTGCTACAACCATGCAGGCCTTGGTGATCTCTATCCCGAAACCCGGTAGGGATACCCTAGACGTAAGTAACTACAGGCCCCTCTCCATGCTCTCCACGGAGTATAAGATCCTCAGTAAGGCTATTGCCATGCGGATCCAAAACCACCTCCCCGATCTAATCCATACTGATCAATGTGGCTTCCTCCCTGAGAGGAGCACTTCCCAAAATTCGAGGTGACTCCACGCCCTTATGACAACTACCCCTCAAGACTTACCTCATGCTGGATGTGTAGCGCTGGACCTCCGTCAGGCGTTTGACTCCCTGACATGGGACTTTATGTTCGAAGTCCTGAATCGCTTCGGCTTTCCAGAGGCCCTCATAAAATGGATTCGCTTATTATATGTAGGTCCGACGGCAAGGGCGCGCACGGGGAGACACACGTCCGACAGTTATGACGTCCACAGGGGTACCCGGCAGCGCTGCCCGCTGTCGCCGCTATTGTTCGTACTGACACTGGAGCCCCTGGCTATTGCACTCCGAAATAGGGCTGCGGAGGAGGGCATACCAGTGGGAGGCACCGACCACTTGGTCTCTATATATGTCGATGACATCTTGGTGTTTCTCCGGAACCTGCGTGGGGACCACTCACTCCTGGCCACTATATTCAGGCGCTTTGAGACCATATCTGGCTTAGCCATAAACCCGGGAAAGTCTCTAGGTTTCTTCTTCCGGGAAGGACAGCAGCCCCCCCATATACAGTTCGGTACCTATGAGCTCCAGGTGGCGCCGACCATGTTTAAATATCTCGGGATAAATGTGTACCGGAACCAGGAGGATCAAACTGGCTGTAACATCCGTAAGGCAATTACTGGCCTACGAGGTAGTATAGGCTTTTGGACGTCCCTGCCCCTATCAGTAATGGGACGAGTGGCGGTCTCGAAGATGGTCCTGCTCCCCCGCATACTATATTATTTTGTAAATCTGCCGGTGCTACTCCCAAGACAAATTTTTACCACACTGAATACATTACTGATCAACCTTATATGGGGCTCGGGGAGACGACGAATCAGCCTTAAAAAATTGCAATTGAACACCAGACAGGGAGGCTTGGGCGTACCGGACCTGCGGAGTTACTACTATGCAAGCCAGCTTCAATGGTTGACACGATGGGTGGCGGGCAGAGATCTAATTGAGATCGATTACACGGCAGACAAATTAGCGCGAGGGGAACTACACTCCCTCCTCCTACCCAATTCTAGGATCCCCAGAGACTGCCACCCCCTCCTGCAGGTGGCTCTGACTTGCTGGAGGAAAGCACTGACATACACGGCGGAGGCCTCTCCATATGCGGACAATATCCTCCTCCTAGGACTCCCGACACCACAAGGGACCCTAACACGACGCAGACTGCGCCCCTGGACGGAGGCCGGAGTGGACACAGTAGGAGACCTGTTTGGTGACGACACCATACTAGATCATGCCTCATTTGTGCAAACCACAGGAGCGCCACCGCGCTTATACCTATTACACGCCTCGGTGACGCACTATGTGCGGCGAGCCTGGGCACCGCAACGCATGAAACCTGACCAACATGAATAGGTGCACCTCTTACATTATATGGGAACGGGAGGACACCTGGTGAAATGGCTGTATGTCGGTATTAGAGAACATGTGACGTCGCCAATCACCACACTTAGGGAAACCTGGACTACAGACACGGGGGAACCCCTAACAGACGGGGAGTGGAAAATCATTCTTGGGCATCATAGGAGAGTATCTAGGAATGTTAAGTTCCAGTTCATACAGGCCATGATATTCCATAGAGCATACCTCACGCCCCAGAGACTCCACAGGATGTTCCCTGCCACTTCACACTGTTGCCCAAGATGTCAAGAAGATGAGGCACACATCCTTCACATGCTATGGACATGCCGGGGATACACAAATACTGGGGAACGATCAAACACACACTACACTCCATAACAACACTCCGGATCCCTGAGGGGGCATTGCCCTGTCTGGTAGGGAACAGGAAACGACCCAAAACATGTAAAGCACTACTGAAATTTACAGACCTGGCACACCTGTTGGCCCTCAGGGTACTCACTATGCGATGGAAATCGCCCAGGTCCCCGCAGGTGGAAATGTGGCGGGCTGATCTACTGAAATGGGGCAAAGCTGAATCCGCGGCGCTGCGGGGGGAGGAGGAAAAAGGTCTTCGCAAATACCCTATTGCACAAGAGTGGGACTTAATGGTGATCGAACTGGAAGAGATTAAGCATGGGCGAATTTTGCGAATCTCGCGTTCGCGAATTTTGCGGATTTGCGAACGCGCAATCCGCAAAATCCGCGAATTTGTGGATTTTTTTTTTTGTGTTTGCGCGGGTTTCTGCCAGTTCGCGAGGGTTTTGTACAATGTCGCAAATTGCGAACTTACCTGTCGGGTCGCAAGTTTCGCGAACTTGTTGTTTCTACGTGTCCAGCCTGTTTGGGACACTCTTCTTCATCACTGCCACTCTCTGTCACCACTGCCACTCTCTGACTACTCATCCCACCCTCTGGCCCACCCATGCCACCCTCTGTTTCATCACAGCACCCTCTGGTTGTCCAGTCAGTGTACATTATTGTGGCAACGCAAGCACACCTTCCCTGCCTCAAGTGACCTGAATTAATTTGGGGCTGATTAATGTGTCACAGAATATTTTTTTAGCTGGCACCTGCTTCCTTAGTGCTTCCTGATTAGTGATCTTTTGCACTTGCTAAGTGCTTTCATTGTTGCAAAATTAGTTACAACACCTGCCCTGCCCCAACTGACAATAATGAATTAGGGGCTGATTAATGGATTTGAACTTCCAGCCTGGCTCCTGCTTGTCTCCCTTAGCTGTAATTCAGGACATTGTGGCATATGTGTAACTATTCTGAGGTTCAGAGCAGGGTCACATAATAGTTGCAACTGGCAACTGAACTCTGGAGGGGCCCCTCAGGAAGCACTACAGGAAATGGCTACTAATGATGAGCCTGAACTTTTGAACCTGGTAAGTAGTTTCAGTTTTGCTAAGATCGTATTTCTGCAATTTTGCACTTATTCGCGGGGCCCGAAGTTGTACTGGGAAGCCGCGAACTCACGCGAACAGTGCGAGCAAAATCCGCTGCTCGCGGATTTGCGGATTTTGCGGGAGATTCGCGAATCTCGCGGATTGCGAATTTACCAAAAATCCGCAAAATCCGCGAGCGAAACGTATTTTCCGCCCATGCTTAGAAGAGATGGACCTGACCAGTTCGCAAGACCCAATGGAGTGAACGCACACATATAACAGGAGACGGCAGAGATACACTAGCGTGATTCCAACTCATGAGGGATAGACCAGGCCTATGAACTTTAACTATTTCTAGATAGACTGCGGCACATTGACCCGGCATGTAGAGTGTATGAGGGAGAACGACCAGGAGACGGGAGGCGGGTAGAAGGGGAGGGAGGGACAGTTGGGGTTTAGTAAAATATGTAAGTCATGATTATGATGTTTAAATGCTAACACTGGGAAACATTCGGAAAATTGTACGATAAATGACTCATGATTTGGAATGTTGTGTTGCCAAACGTTAATGGTAAAGAAAACGGAAAAGACTGATATGTGATATAATGAAGAAATGTATTGTATGACATACTATAACAGTCACGAATAAAGAGTTAAAAAAAAAAACTGACGGCTAAATTGCGTGTCTTACATCAACAGGTTCATGATAGCATCCCACCCGGGTCTGTGGACCCAGGTCACACCATCAATCCAGGTGACTGGGTGTTAACGCACAATTTTCAGCGGACCAAGAATGATCAGCCCCGTTGGACAGGCCCTCATCAAGTGCTTTTGTCCACGAGAACATCTGTGAAGGTCTTCGGTAAAAGAAACTGGATCCAAGGCGCACACTGTAAGAGGGTACCTTTACCTCTGCCGTATGACCAGTGGGTCCAGAAAGGAATTGGTGATTCAGAAACAGAGCGTGTGCCGAAGTTTATGCCTTTTAGTGATGCACACTTGATATGGACGAGGTCTGAGAAAGAGGATAATGATGTCTTGCAAGCAGCTGTGTCTTCATCTTTAAGACTGGACACCACTGAGCCGGAAACTTTGTTCCGAGATCATACAGTACCTGGCAAAGATCGTTATAACTTGAGACCGAGAAAAATGGACAAATAAATAAATAATCTTTCCTTTTTCCTTTTGATAACTGCACTCTCTCAGCCAAGAAACTGTTTTGACCTATTTTTTTTTTTCGAACCGCCATCCGGGTTCAGCTGTAGGGTCGCGCTGTAAAGACTTGGGAGTGCAAGCCGAAGACACAAGGTCAAGGTTCTGGTTGGTCTTAGGGCGTTCCCTGGACTGACAGACGCATTTCTTAGCACTTAAGACCCAACAGCCGCGAACAGCACGGTTAGAGGATGGAGTTTTTTGAGTTTGAGAGAGCTGTTGAGAATATGAACTTGAAAATGAAAATGCGTAGTATAATGCATAGCAAATGTTTCCAGATCACATGTATTCTGATGTGCCTTAGTATGGCGTTAGCTTTGGTGGGTGGGATTGTTTTTGCTACCCAATTGACTTCTGCACCCACTTCCCAACCTATGTCTTTTCCTTCTACTGCTTCTTTGCATTCTTTTCAACCTTTTCCTGAACATGAGCAGGTTAGAAGATCAGAATTTGTAAACAATTCTTTTGTACAGCTCTTGCATCAACACCAGTTGGTAGTAAACACCACTAATTGTTGGGTGTGTGGTCTTATGCCACATACTAAGGATAGAGGTATTCCCTATCTGGTTCTGCCGTTTAGCCAGAATGGGTCTTTATGGGCTTTCCAGACGATGTTCATTAATGCCATCGAATTCTATCCCCTGCGTTCCACGAGAGATAACTCAAGTAATAAAGCCTTGGTGAAGGGAATTACGAATATGAGTAGGGATATTTATATGTATAAGACCATTCCCAAGGATGAGTTGTTAGCTTATGTTGGTTGGAACGCGACCGGATATAGTATTAGTCTGAGTGAGAAGCAGAGACGAAAGAGGTCACCTCTGATTTGGATCGTACCCCACCGAGGCCATTTTTGTCTGCAAGGTAATGGCAAGAATCCGAAAGCTCAGTTAGGGAAGAGTGTTTGTACTCAGATGTACGTTTTTGCGTCTCAGTCTTCCCCACTCTTTTTGGCAGCTAACGGTACGTATTTTGTTTGCTACAACAGAGCATATACATTGTTGCCCCCTGATTTTTCGGGAACATGTTATGTTGGATATCTGTTCCCTCCTACGTATACTGCTGCTGCAGATTACCACAAGACGAGAGTTGTTAGAGGTGTCTTCAATCAGGAAGATACCGCTGGACAAGAAGTGGGAGACTTCTTTAAGGGTTTCCTACTGTTTTGGGGGCCTATGGTTAACAGTAGAAATCTGCGGCAATTGACAAGAGTGGTTGAGTCCACTGTAAACAAAACTGCCGGTGCCCTTAGTAATTTGATAGCTGAGCTTCAAGCGGATCGCCTTATGACATTACAGAATTGTATGGTTTTAGATGTCATACTTGCGGATCGAGGTGGAGTATGTAAAGTGATCCAATCAAGTTGCTGCGTTTTCATTCCAGATAATGCTCCGACAGTGTACCAGGCCATTTCCAGGTTACAAAAGATCTCCGAGTCAATACATGGACGAAGGAGATTGGTCGTTAACTGGATGCTTTTCCGCGTGGGGATGGAAGATTCTGACGGTCATTGGTGTGGCTTTAGTGATTCTTTTCTCGTGTTGACTTTGTGTACAGTCTGGTCCCGCCATATGTGGCCTTTGTGCTACTACGTGTGTAAGGAGACCGCCTGTCTCAAGAGAAGTACAGAGAGATAGGATGATGCTCCAACAACACCTTCATGGCCTGATGAATATTGACATCGATTCAGATATAGACTGAGTGATTGCCTATGTAAGGGCAAAAGGAGGGTCTGAGGTTCCGTGAATTCTGAACCTGGGTCATAAAGGTTGTGGTTCTGTTACGATTTTGGGAACAGCGAACCGTAAACAGTGAGTTCAGCAAGTATGAGTGTTTTCGTCATGTTACACCGATGGATTCCCTGTGTATTTGAAGATTTCGTTCTCTACCTCGGGTTCCATTTTGTGCATGGCAGCCATTTTGTGGTTGCCCTCACATAGGCTGATGACTGTGGCCAAACGAGTCTTTAGGACACGTACACCTTAGCTTGAGTTTGTGTTGACTTCTGTTTGACCTGAGTGAACTGACCCTGTTGCCTGAAGCTGACCTTGCCAAACCAGTTCTTGCCCTTTATCTGATCATGATTAAGGATCAGAGCACAGAACATTGTAAAGTTTTACCACACACAAACATGCATTATCCTACTTCTATCTGTTTCTGTTTCTTCCTTTATGGTCTATTTATGATGTGGGTTGTGGTCCTTTTCATTATGGGTTTGTCTGGCTTGTCTAAAGAAGAATGTTTATTATGGGTTTGTTTGATGATTAATTATGGGCTGGACAAACTGAAAAATGGGTTTGTCATCGTGCAATGCTTTTTGTCGTGGAAACATGTGAGTGGTCAAACTGTAAATAAGGAATGTTTGCCTGAAGCACAATTTTTTGTATAAAAAGGGATGGCTTGCTTTGTAAAGTTGGGCAGTCTCCGGAGAACATACACCGTGTTGTTCTTCTAGGACCTCTGTTACTGGCTGCAGCAAATAAATTTGATCTTTGACGCCACCAAGAAGTATCCCGTGTCTCTGTATTCTAAGACAGGTGAATCCAAAGACTTTGGGTGTGCCCCTGGCGCCGCTGGGTTTAAATCCCGGTTCTTCATAGTGGGGGAGAGGTCTCCAAAAAGCTGGTTATACAAGGGCTTCGAAAGAAAAGGTATGGGGAGAGAATCCTCCTCCAGGGGTTACTGTGCCTTTTCCCGGGTTGTACATAAGGCAAATCATGCATGTTTTGACCATCCTCTCAGCATATGCTGGTATCTTAGAGTTATACAAGGTGGGTTCCAGCAATTTGCATATCCCTTTCGCACTAATGTGAGCAGGGCCATGGGCCATCTTTACTACCGGTAGCACATGACTGTCGACAACATCCATTGTCTCTCCATAGTGAAACGGGCCCAACAGCCATCTATTTCCTTTACTGCTAAATGCTCCACCCTCATCCTCAGCTCCTCAGGGGTAGCATAGGACTGAATATCGATCACACTCTGTACAGTATCTTTAACCATGCCCCCCTCTGCCACCCACCTGGCGGGACCTCCCACATACATTCCTTCCTTTTTCTTAAGAGCTGGCTGTCTGGCTGTCTAGTCAGCCAGGGCATTGTCTTTTCCAACATCATCCGTCACTTTCTTATGCACTTTACATTTTATAATAGCTACCTTTATGGGAAATGTCAGGGAGTCTAATAATCGATGAATTAGGAGGCCATGTTGAATTTTTTTCCCATGTGAAGTAAGGAAATTCCTTTCTTTCCAGAGTCTCCCAAAGATGTGAGCCACCCCACAGGCGTACTGGCTGTCAATGTAGATATTAACCAGTATTCCTTTGCCTAACTCACAGGCTCTAGTAAGGGCCACTAATTCTGCAGCCTGAGCAGAGCACTGCGGAATCTGAGCTGTTTCTACTACTTGCTCTAATGTTGTGAGGGCGTAGGCGGCTGATGTGTTACCATCTGCCCCTCTGAGACATGATCAGTCCACATACAGTGTACCTTCTGGGTCTGCTATTGGGGTATCCTGTAAGTCAACCCGTCCCTTTGTCTCCTCTTCTGTCCTCAATATTTTTTTAATTTTTTTTTATTTTGAAGGTTTTATAGAGCGCAACAAGATCCTTGCTGATATCAGAACGCTTTACATTAAATCAGGCTAAATATACAAACAGATAAATGCAGGTAAGTTACGTATACATAACAACTCGTGCAAAGGGAAGTAGTAGGGAAAAATACAAAACATATCAGTTGAATCAGGTCAAGGTCAGATAAAGTGACTAGAATGTCTAGTTGGACCCTTGTCATAGTAAGGATTACTAGTAAGGGCACAATTGATCTCTGAGTTGTGTGAATAAGATCACCTAGATGGGGGCCTAGTAACCAACATTTTACTATGTATTTTATAATCCACATTTATATGGAGAGGGGTCTACAGGATCACTCTACCCCAAACAGCGACTGTCCCATCATTGGTGGGAGTCCCCATCTACTCTTGCTGCATTATACAATGTAGTCAAGATTGGTATAAGCATGTCTACACAAGATGCATAAAATTCCAGATGCAAGCTATCTGAGCCTAGCACCTTACCCACGGCTTTACTCACCCACCTCCCCCTTACTTCGTGGATTGTAACATCACCTCCTAGGGATGCAGCCCCTGCTGATGACATTTGCTGACAGAAGATAATCCTGCACAGTCTGGGAGGGGGCCACATCAGAGTACCCATAGATTTTGGAATAATATACAGTAAATGCCATATTAATCTCGGCCAGTCCAGAATCACTAATAACTGCTTTTGGTTGCAGTATTGTTTCGCCAGATTTTCGACCCTTCTAGCTCTCGCATGTACACTGGCCGGGAATAAGGAAGTATTTAAGCGTACATATAACTTGTGAATACCAGAGTAACAAGAGTCGAAGCCGCCCTGCGGAGTTAAGGTTCTCCAGGTATCGACAAATCCTCAATCGTCATCTAACATTGAAATGCGTGGGCAGTTGTATGTATTGGAGATATAGGCAGTGGGGCTGTGATCTGTCTTAAATGACAACAGCCACGCTGTTAAAGTCTCCCCTAAGTAACATAGGGTAATGATGTACTTGGGTGAGGAGAGGCGCTAGGCAGGATAGGAAGGATAGTTTGGCCTACATTGGGGACATAAATGTTCACACAGGCTATGTCTTGCCATCCAGTTTTTCTGCTAATATCACAAAGTCCGAGGAACCAGCACCCCCATAGCAAATGCTGAAGATGTGGTGGTGAAGAATTTCCTCCTTCATCGCTTCTGCTGTGCTGGGCCCACAAAGCAGTTCTGTTTGAGGTATCTGTGAGGGATGATACAAATATATCGCCTGCAGTCTCATTTCCCCACCCACAGTTGTTGTTTCAGGCGTACCCAATTGGTGCGTTCCAGATCTATGGCAGAAATATATGCTTCCTGTGAGAGCTGATGTGCCATATGATATATTTCCATCTTTGGGAGTCGAAGTTCACCTGAAGTAGCGGCTTGAAGTTTGGACATGGCCAGTCCTGGGGTCTCACCTTGCCAGAGTATGCTTTAAGGGCTGCGTCTATTAGGCATAGTTCAGTATAGGCAGCATGCTGAAAATGTAGCTAAACCTCGGGCTACCACCATGTTCATAGTTTGGACTCGTCCCCTATAGCGAGAATTGCGGCTTGCTCCATTTAGTGAAATCCCTGTGCATTTGATCTGT
Organism: Lissotriton vulgaris; assembly: GCF_964263255.1. Lineage (NCBI taxonomy): Eukaryota > Metazoa > Chordata > Amphibia > Caudata > Salamandridae > Lissotriton > Lissotriton vulgaris. The sequence goes on from NC_141693.1 coordinate 174,745,925, forward strand.
CAGTGCACTTATATTGTCATTGATCATCGTTGGAAAATCGGCAGTAGTCAATATTCATGATATTTCATTTTAGTGGGGATTTACTGAAATAGATGTGCACAGAGGGCTTCCCTCTTGGTATGGATCCTCCAGTTCATTTTGTACCTGGTAAATGCTGTAAACTCTGATATTGGGAACATCGGTGCTGGCAGTTGTCAACATAAAGCTTAATTTCCAGGTTGCCGCCTATGATTTCACTTTCCCAAAGGTCTTCAGAGCAACTTATGGTGAATATGAGGGGCTCTAGGGAGATTAGGAAGAGTATGGTGAAAGAGGACATCCCAGCCTTGTTCATTGACCAATGGGTTTCTTTCCCTCGCTTTCCCTTTTGCTCTTCTCCACTTCTTTTTTTTCTGGCATTTATTTGTTCTCATCGATGTGCACACTTCACATTATCTTTTGTATGCATGCTCAGAATTTAGATTTTCCTAAGTTTAGAGTCATTGTCTTAAGTATTATGCATTTCATCCCTAGCTTTATCAGCATCCACATTTTTTTTTAAATAGTGTTTATTAATTTTTCCTTTAACGTTCATGGCCTGTTCGGCAGTGGAAGGTATACATAATATGCCATGACACCTTAGACAGCATTACATTTTCCAGATCTGTTACAAATATGAAGCAGTTGAAAGTTCTGTAGCATTCTATTGTACCACTATTAATCAATGCAAACTTTACAAACTTGATTTCGAACTTGCTTACAGTCATCAAGTGCCATGTGAGTTTGTTTTGAAGCTGGAATTATCCCACGAGAGGCAAATCTAAGGTGTAAGGTGGAGGTGAATGTCTAGTCCATACATACCGGATTCAGCAGCTACGAGCTGTGGACATTAATATATTTTCAGGGTTCTTCGGGCTCACCTCACCATTCAGCCATTTTAGAATTGTTGCTTAACAATGGTGGGATGCCCAATGCCCGAATTCCCCCCTCTGTGATTGGAGCATAGAGTTTCGTGAGGGAGCCCAAACTCTGGACTTGCCCTATATTAGGGATATTAGGAGTGATTTCCCGAAACAATTTGCTCGGCAATGAGAATGGGAGGGCCGCAAAATAATACAACAACCTCAGGAGTAGTAGCGTTTTAGATATGGCTATACGTCCCATAGGGGAGTGTGGTAGTTCTGTCCTTAGAGATTGCCCTTCCCAGGGTGCCATTTATTATATCCACTTGCAAATGGCATATTTGGATCCCTAGGTATTTAAAGGAGTCATATGTCCAAGTGAGGGGGGCCTGTGGTAAGCCCGCCCTTTGTTCTGGTGATTGGGGGGTCATCAGGAATAAAAGAGATTTTTCCGAGTTTACTTTGAGTCGGGAGATACACTTAAAGCCCTCTAGCAGTTCCATCAGGTCAGCTAATACTGTCTGTTGTCCTCGGAGATAGATCAGAACGTCGTCTGCATATAATGAGAATGCTTCATGCCTACTATGTTTATGCCCACAGGTTGATACCTAATGTTTTTCCCGCCTAATAAGTTATTCATACTGTTTGTATGTGTAATGCATTAATGCTGGCAATGCTTTTACACTAAAGCTACCTTGTGGGGGTCCTGCGTAAAGTGCCTAATCTAAGGTGATTTAATGCTCCCATGGTTTAGGCCCCAGCTGAGTATCAGGTGCCTATTGATATGCAGAATATGCTCACCCGTTATGCGTAATGTATTCGTGTTTTCAGGTATATTGTGATGGTAGGCCTAAGGTGTTGATTCAGGCTTTATGCCTGACCACTGTGTGTTTTATGCCTACTGCTAATGGTTTCTTTTCCCCTAAGGCTGCAATGCTGGTGTTCTGCATATTATGCCTAACCTGAGGTTTCCATTCCAGGCTACGGCAACGATGATTTATTCCTGAAGTTATGCATAATGAACTATTTGGGTTTTTTTTTCAATAAAGTTCTATATAGCGTGAATTCGATCCCGAAGGATATCAGAGCGCTCCGCAACCTGAGGCAAAGGTAGCGGGTTGTGACATTGGTCTTGCATGGGGAATCTGGTGGACTGTGGTCTGTGGCCTGGTCTTCTCGTCCGAGTGAGAGGTGCTGCAAGTTTTTGATGGGTTGTATCCCACCACTCTGGTGGTGGCTAGTGTGCTCTTGTGCACCTATGCTTTCCCTCACCAGCCATGGGTGGAGCATGCTAGGAGGAGACGAGTGGCCTCTTGTTTCCACAGGACCTCCTAAATCTGTAGACGAACATCATCAGTGTTTTAGAAGACCTAGGGCCAGATGTAGGTGGGAGATTTTGGCCATTTACCGACCAGTAAATGGCCATGGAGATGTAGGGTGATAAAAAACATGCATTTTCGGTAATATTACCGAATCGGTAATATTACCGATTCGGTAAAATTACAGAACCGGTAAAATTACCGATTCTGTATATTTTACTGAATCGGTAAATATACCTGTCGGTAAAATTACTGAAAATGCATGTTTGGTATGTAGGTGCCAATTTTAACATTGACACAGGGCTTTGAAAATCGGTATTTTACCATGCAATACAAATGCATGGTAAAGTACCGATTCAGGTGTACATGCACACAAGCCTAAAACAGGGGTGCCAGAGGGTGTCAAAGTGACACCCCCTGCACCCTTGCAAAATTCGGTATTCAGTATGATATTGAATCCTATGGGCTTATTTACCGAATTGGTATCTACATTAGAAATACCTACTCTTAATTAACGAATCGGTAAGATTCGGTAATTAAGAGTCGGTATTTCTGATTTTGCTACATCTGGCCCAAAGTGTTTCCTTGGTTAGGGAGTACTCCCAGAGGCCTCATTGGAGTTAGATTAAAACCTGGAGGAATACAGTCATGTGGATCTAAACAGGCATCCTGTGTATCCAGTGGGAGTAATGTGGTGGGATTCAGTACAGTGCATCTCTTAATGTTAATGTGGCTGGAAAAGAGTGTCAATTCATATCCTGTGAGTCGTGCGCTGGTGAGGTACTGTGTTATTAAGGAGGGTATCCACAGAATGGGGAACCATCTGAGTCAAGGGGGAGTTCATGATGATCCCCGCACTCTGACGGACCATGAGTGCGGCCGCAGCTGTCGCCCGTAGGCATCCTGGGAGACCCTCACAACAGGATCTAAGGTAGCTGAAAAATAGGCACATGGCAGTGACCTCTGAATATCTGGGTCAAGACAGCGCATTCACAGCCGTCTGTCTAATGTACAAAAAGAAAAAATTGCTTGTTATAATCAGGAGTACCGTGGACTGGAGCAGTACACAGAGCTCTTTTTAAATCCTGGAAGGCCTGCGTATGCTCTCTAGTCCATGGAAAGGAACTGGCTGATATGTCTTTAGTGGTGAGGGCAAGAAGAGGTTTGACCATGGCCGAAAAATTGGAAATCCACTGTCTGCAGTATGAGGTTAGACTTATGAAGGCTCGCACCTGCTTTGTGTCCGTGGGGGCCACCATAGCATTGACAATGGCTACACGATCAGCGGTGAGCTCCCTTCCCTCCTTCGAGAGGAGATGACCTAAATAGGTCACCTTCCTCTTGACAAATCTAAAGCTTTTTTAAAGAGACCTTGTGTTTATGGAGAGCAAGGTGGCGTAACAAACAGAGAGTAGCCTCTTTACATGTCAGGGTGGAATTTGCAGTAATGAGGAGGTCATCAACATACTGCAGCAGTGTGGAATTATCAGGGAGTTCCAAGGAATCGAGTTGACTTTTGAGAGCTTGACTATAGATATGGGGGCTTTTTTTAAACATCACACGAAGGCGGATTTGCTTTATCCGATCTGCACATCAAAACAAGTCTCCTTCCTCTGAGAAAAAAGATTCACCTATATACAAGTTTCAAATATTGGATGTTGCCACCTTGGTGTAAAATGCTTATCCACCTAAAGCATTAGGGACTGACCATCTGCCCATCAACAGTGTTGCAGAGTGTCACATCAACAAAGAACAAAAACACCAGTGCACATCATATACAGTCACTTTTTTTTCTTGTGCAATCAGCACTTCTCTTCAGTTCTTGTTATTAATAGTAATAAGAACTGAAGAGAAGTGCTGATTGTACAAGAAAAAAAGGGGCTGTTAATTTTTTACCGGGCAAAGTCAGGATGGCAGCTTCTGGTTTAGTCCCGTCTGCCCTTGCGTCTTCCATAGCTTCCAGATTAGCCCATTTACCTCCCAGCTCTACTTCATGGTCAGTATGTTGAATTTTATCTCAAATTTCAGTAGGAACGACCGTACCAAAGAGCAAGTCGATGTCTTCAAGAATAAGTGTACCAGCAGATATTATCTGACTTAATTCTTTGTAAAAGGCAGCCAGATTTTATTGAGGATCTTGTAACTGCCCTTTCAACTGCGTTACCTCTGTCCTTTTCCAAGGGACATTCTCAAATCTCTGCATAACCAAGGTACACATGTATTCAGCCCAGGTGGTCTGTCCCATACCCGTCCACTGGGAAAAGGAGGACCATATTTCTTTAAATGGGTAAATATTTCGCTATTTATCCAACATTCCCACTGTTGTTTGTGCAGGTCATCTTCTCGAAGGGACAAACAGCTGACTGCAGAGTGCAAGGAAGCTAGTCGGGGGAATTGAATAATCTATATAAATCCGGCTTAACCGTAGACCACGGGGAAGAAGGGAAGGGACGGGCAGGGGTAAGGTTGCAGGGATTGGGCTGATGGGGACTTGTGGTCATTCCCGTGGCGAGGACAGGGGTAATGTGCACAGTCGGTGTGATAGGCATCAAAATAAGGGGGGTCGGTGTGACGGGGGAACAGTAGGAGGGGCAGTGGGGGCAGAAGTGTGCAGCACGGCTGGTGCAGTTGCATGCGGGACAGGGGGTGTCAGCGCAGGGCACATAGGGCCATAAGCAGGAGGACTTTCCAATATGGTATCGAGCAGAGAATCAACCTCTTCTCCCCTTTCCATAAAGCCTTTTCCTTTCTCTTCCCGGGCTGGGTAGCACTTCTGCACTATGTTCCCTATCGGCTATCTCTACAGATTTTCCCATTTGGTCCTGTAAGTAGTCCCTAGTATGGTCAGCCATTGACATCCACTCCCGCTTCCTTTCTAGTGCCTTTTCCCTCTTTGCTCTCTGCTCAATTTCCTTCCTCCACAACCTCACAGACTCAAACATCGAGGAAGGAATCTTCCGTTTTAATAGCTGTTCCTCTAGATTTGCCAGAAGTTGTGGGTCAAAAGACCCATAAGGCGGGAATTGTAATTCTGAGTTACTTTGTTTAGTGTATTTGGTCCAAAAAAGGGGAAAACATTATAGCAGAACCATGTTTAGTATACATGGTGTGACCAGGGGTCCCCCCTGGAGGAAGCGGACAGGCCTCCTCCAGCTGGTGGGAGTCCTGCACATACATACAACAACATAATTTCTTAAACTTACTACTGACCAACATACTTGTAAACAGATATCAGACAACAGCAGGTTCAAAAACTCACCTCGCTGGCTTGGCTTTTGCAAAAGTCAATAACAGCAGAATCATACAGACTCAGTGGGTGATCAGCCCACCCTTACCTGACAGGGATAGTTCTCTTCTGCAGACGTAGGGCTGTGTCCTGCTCCAGAAATCACTTTGTCAGGGGTCTCCAGCGAGGACGCAGTCACGTGGCCCAGACCGGGTGGGGAGTAGCAGCGGGCGAGTCGTTCGGCTACCGGACTGCAAGAATCCCTCGGGTAGGGTACCTTCTGTTGGAGTCTCTCTGTGCACCTCCTCACATCCACGGGCCTGACCTTCGTGCTCGTGGAGTTCCTATTCAGGTGCCATTTGAAGAACCGTTTATACCCACTTATTGAGTCTAGGTGGTGGGGGAACCGCCCAAGTCTTCCATACCCTTCTTATTTAGTAAAAGGAACCACAGGAGCCTTCGTCTGCAGGAGGAACTAAGTTTTCTTCGAATAGCCTGGGCTATGGAACAGAGTCCCAAGCTCATTAGAAACCAGACTGAGGAGGCTGCTGCTTCACTCTTATATACACATTTTCCACATTAAGAAACCAGTTTTGGTGGGGGGTTTTGCGCCCGAGTCAAAAATGCAGTTACACCATTCTCTGTTCAGGCAGGACGGGGGCTGCAACAGATGGTACAAAGATTACGGACAGGACTTGCAAAACAGGATATGTACGTGAGGGAACAGAGAGATCTTGAACAACAGGATGTGTGAAAGAAACAAGTTCTGGGACGGTGGCGTGACCAAGTCTTGCGAAACAGGATGAATGTGTGCAGGAGTTCAGTCCGAAGGTGGTGAGGCCAATTCTTAGTTCCCCTTTTTCGAAATTGGCTCAACCACAAGGAGCAGGAAGGACAGGATGGTCGTGACAGCTAGAATTTCAACAGACATCAGCAGAAATGACCAGGCGGGTCGTGCAGAGGGGTTTGACCCGAAATGGCAATGCAAAAACAATGGAGTCATGAAACAAAATGGATGCCGACAAGAATGACACTTTTCCTCAGCCCTCTCTGTCTTTACTCCAGTCTTATGCTCTGCAGAGGCCTCACTGTGTCTGATTACAAAACATTTTCTAAGATGCCTACTCTGGGGGGGTTATGCCTTGCGCTTCTAGGCTTTCAAAAGCCACACTGGGTCCCCTCTTTTCCTCCAGATGATCTAACCATCCCCGAATGGGTTGGAGCCACACCAGCCCTATCATGAACCGGGAACATGTCCTACTATCAACTGTAGCTGATGCAGTTCCAGCCATCCCAGCCGGGCTCCAAGCTGCCTATTCTTCCCTAAAACCTATCCTATTGGTCTTACATGCTTAAAATGTTTAAAATCTATCTCTTTATGTATGTGTGTATTTAGATAAACATATCTACACAAACTCACACATAAAAAGTTGCATGTAAACATTTTAAGCTACCAACAATGCTTTGCAATGAAAGGCCAAATTATTGTGTGTGACAAGATGCAGTGTCTTTTTATTTACCCGGTCGCCCTGGAGGCATTTAGCTGTGGTGGTGTTGCACAAGGGAAGCCTGGACACGTGTAGCTGTGGTATGGCCCTAGATGCAGGGTGACCAGGCGTCCCGGATTTGCCTGGACCGGATTTCTAACAGTTCTACTGGCAGATTTCAGTAAAAGTGGCTCCTGTCCTGTGTTTTTTGAGAGGGTAAACTGAAAACAGTGAGAGTCACTTTTTTAGGTGTTCCAAAGCAGGGCTAGAAAGCAGCTGTTATCAGTAAACAATGTAATTAACAGGTATAATGCTGGTTTTAAATTTTTTTATTTTATTTATTGTCTTAGTGCCGCTTCTGTGTTTCTATGAGGATGAGGGCTGTCATTCTTTGCCAATTTATTGATGTACATTTGTAGTCCTTCCTCTATTTTTGTGAAATGTCCCGGTTTTTGGGTCACAGGATCTGGCCACCTTACCTAGGTGGCCCTCCTGTAGACACACCGCTGCTTCTTTTGTTCTTCTTCCTCCTCTCTCTCTTCTTGTTTTCCCTGGTCTCCTTTTCACATTCCTAGCTCCTACTATTAGCGGTAGGACCCCCACACACACTAGCGAAAAAACGATACCCAATATCTGCCATAGTAACATTGCATGTGATGTCACAGGCCCTTCTTCCAGTTGCATTTAGTACAATAGAGTGCAAGGAGCCCTATTTATGAACGCCTTGCACCACCGGTGCGTCACTTTTTCCCATGTTAAAAGTGACGCAACGGCGGCGCAAGGTCTTCATAAATAAGGCCCAGGGGGCCTCATTTATGAAAAGTGACGCATCGCTGCGTGAAAACAGCGATGCGTCACTTTTCACTGCGCACTCCTTGCGACACCAATGATGCGTCATATTTAATGTATGGCGCATCATGTCGCAAGGACTTACAGATACGTCAGTATTTCTGACGCATCTGTAAGCGCAAAAGTGACGCATTGCTGGAGTGTGTCACAAAAGTGACGCATCTCCAGCAATGCGTCCTTTCACATGGGGAAAGCCCCATGTGAAAGGGCTTGCGTCAGTCTTACGCCTGCTGTGAGGCAGGCGCAAGATTTTGACGCAACAGCATCCTAAAAGTGACGCAGTGAAATCTCATAGATTTCACTGCGTCACTATTACGAGGCTTCATGCGGGGGAACGCCCCCTCTGCATACATTATACCTGACGCAGGTATAATGTGGCGCAGGGGTTTAAAAAGTGACGCATCTACCTAGATGCGTCACTTTTTAAATATGGCGCAACAAGGCACATGTTTTACGCCGCAGATGCGTCACAAAAAGTGACGCATCCGCAGCGCAAAACTGACGCAAGGCCTCATAAATGAGGCCCAGGGTATCTAATAACCTCTGATATGGCGCTATTTTAGCCCACTCAGTCACAGCGTTTCACATCATTTTTAAATTATTCCTCACTTTTATCAGCTTTGGGAATGCGAAAGGCAGATTGAAGATACTTTCCATGTGACACGCGTTTCTTTGCTACTTTTCGTACATGCAGACATTATGAAAATATTAAATTGCTATATCACGCACACTGCAAACTTAATCATCGGCTTTTAATTCTCAATGAAGGCATTTATTGCAGTGCACCAGTGGGTGACGCTTTTTGTCTAATTTTAAGATGAGCACACCAACAGAGTCTTTAATATTTTAATATACAATTAAAAAGGAATAATACCTGCTCCCCAAGCCGTTTTTATGATTTTGGGTGGCTTGGAATCTGTTTAATAAAAGCTGGTGATTTCCTGCACTTATGACATTCTTTCAGGGTGGCTCTGTTTATGCAATTTAGAGATGAGCAGAACAACAGTTATTTATTAATACAATGTACGTTAAAAACAAATAATACCCAATGCTGAGCCATTCTTATAGCTTTGGGGCCTGGAATATTCCAAATTGTCAAACGTGTAGGAGTGAGATGCTTATTAGCTTTGTAGTTACAGTTGGTGGCCCGCTGGCAGGGCAATGGATGATGTAAACTACAGGGGCCTCCTGACGAGGGCTCTTATCTTTTTTTTCTTATAAATTAAGGAATTTTCGCATTTGTAGGAGTGTGATTGCTGGTAGTTGTGTTGGTCCTGGCCTTGGCAGTGCTTGCAGGGGAAGTAGATGGTGAAAGATGCAGCCAGTGGCCCCTCAGAAGGGCCATGTCACTTACATATTTATAATGTTAGAACTGCCCAAGGATTGTGTCGCGTGCAGCTCGGCAAAAATAAATTGTTTATGCAACAGGAAGGACAAATCTAGGATGCAATTCTGCAAAGGTAAATCTTTTATTCATCTCAGCAATGCTAAAGATATGGTGGTGAGGTGGGAGGATACTCATGGAGCGCAATTAATTCATGATAACTGTATTGTTAACATGACTTAATAAATAAAACTTGATTTAGATTGTACCAGAGATTTTCTGCGTGATCCATAGCGTTTTATTATCCATTTGGTGATTTTTTCTGGATGTAAAACGAGAATCAATGCATTATTAATTTACCCACTGATGCATTCCGGCAGTGGACAAAGCTTGTACTGCAAATGCCTGATAATAGATTCCACTTAATGCACACAAATGGGTGTTAAATTCTGGAACCACAACATAAATCAATGAGGTTCGATGTAATATTCCTGCCCTTGGAAGGTCGCCTTAATAGGGGCATTGTAAATACTTGTTCTTACATTCCTATGTAGTCTTTACATGTGTATGTCACAATGCCTTTAAGCAGTGCGTGTTTACACAGTGAACGCCACCATGCCATTTTGCTTTTATTTTACTTTAATACATCACAATAACTCTATTGTGAACATAAAAAGAGGATCACTTTTAAAAATGGTTTCTGGTTGGCTAGGGTATGCACCTAATCCAGGTAGAACCTACCACTCTAGTTCGGGTAAGGAAGTTACACACCCAAGATAACGCTTGCTCGCCCTCTTGGTAGCTTGGCAGAGCAGTCAGGCCTATCCCAGAGGAAATGTGTATACCGTTTGCGCAACACATGTACACAGCGGTGACACAATAAATACAACACAAAAGAAACTCCACACCAGGGGGCATATTACCATGGGCAAGTATCGCCGCTTTTTCTGCGAATTGTGCCGAGAAAGCGGCGATACTGCTAGAGCCCTATTAACAAGGGCATTTTAAAGCCTGGCCCAAGCCCACTTTGCATGTCGGCGATAAACATCGCTAATTACATGCAAAGTGGGCGTTCCCATGTCCAACCACATGAAAAATGTGGTTGAAGGTGGGAACACCCTACTACCAAGGAAGGCGATGGGAGGAAAAGACCTGCGATAAACTCATTTATCGCAGGTCTTCCAACGCATGCTCTGACCAGGCGTTAGGCATTGATAACATGGGGGTGTGGATCATAAAGCTGAATCCACCCCCATATTAAAAAGGCCCACATTAGTGAGTGAAAACAACGTTTGTTTTCATGCGTTAATGTGCCATATTGCCGACTATCGCCGGATTTCTATTCGCCTACCTGATGCACATTGATAATTGCGCACTAAAATGCCAATGAAATCCGGCGATAGCCAGCGATACGGGAATGTGCGTTGTGTGTTTTCCAATGCACTCCTTGGTAATATGCCCCCAAGTTATATAACATATCTCATATATTGTATATAAACACATAGACCACAATCATACAAATCTGCCAACTAGACAATTGTCATAATATCACAGTTAGTGAAATAAGGTAAAGACTTAAACATGGCACACATCATTAAAATACCATCACTGTACTTAGTATGCAGATCCTGAAATTATTCTTGTTATCCTGTCTGTCAAAGGTATGAGCACAACATAATTCAGAAATCAGGGCACAAAACATGAAGCAGTTAGATAATGCCCACAAACATATGAATCACCTAACAGCATTAGGGTTACATAATCACAACCATTAGCCATACCATGCCAGCCCTGGGAATGTGAGGCAAACAACATGTATCCCAAAATCAGGGTATAAAATGCAGATCAGATTAGGAGAAAACACATGAATCCAAATATCACCATGAACCTACATGGTCCAGTGTCCCTGCACTCCTCCAACACTTTAACGGGTAATTGAATTATGAACACATAGGGCACCGGAACTCCTTCGTGCCATTTTATAAGGATTACAGCAATTTTCCATGTGCTTAGAAGGCACTCCTGTGCATTTTAATTATGGTCCCTCAGGACTGGAAAGGCAGTGACAAGTGCGACCACTCTGCGCCCCCGCAGGTTTTACGAACACGGATGGGAAGGCGCACAATCACGTCGATTCACAGAGAGACCCTGTTTGGTCTCCCCCACAGGGAAAAGAAGCAACTGGCAGCTGACCTTGCGGAGCAGCTGCCATAACCAATGCAGCCTCTTTAGAGGGCAGTGGTCACTCCCTCATCAGGCAGCAGGCTGGTGCAATACCTCTCCATCCCTGGAAAGTTCAGTGCGTGCAACAAAAGAAGACAGCGCTTCCATGTGCTGTACAATTGAAGTGCTCACCTAGCGCTGGGCCGTCTGGCCATGTGTTGAAAGGCCAAGTGCAGCGCGCAACACAGACAAGTACCTGGGACTTTTAAACAGGTACTCCACACGCTGGGAGGCAGGCAACTCCAGAAGCGCCCAGCACTTAATGGTCACATCAGGCGGCAGGGAGCAGAAACGATGCTCCCCACATGCAGAGCTGAAAAATAAAGTGCTCCTCACATGCTTTCCTTTACAAAAGGTGAAGAACAGTCCAGTCCTCCTCCTGCTCAGGACAGGAGCAGCACCTGCAGGGCAATCCACCCCAAACACATCAGGGGGCAGCACTCCTCACACTCAGCATTGATCTTTTGAAGTATTTTATCTTCCTGAGACTTCCAACAGGAGGCAAGCACACACAAGCCCTTGGAGACCTTCCTAAGCAGGATACCACAGCAGGGAAAACAGAGTCAGTGTTTTCCTCTTCCCATAGACAGAAGCAACAACTGCAGGACAACCTTCCCCTCACACAACAGAAAGTGTAGTGTTCCTCACACAGCTCTTGAACTCTTCTTCTTAGCAGGGTCCTCTTGTTTCCAGAAGTGATCTAAAGTTCTGGGGTTTAAGGTCTCATTACTTATACCCCATTTTCTCATTTCAGTATTTGTTTCAGAGTCTCTCAGCTCAGTACAAACTAGTTATGTCCTCCCTGGACCAGCTTGGCAACAGGGGATGGAGACAGCATTGTGCTAGGGAGACACAGCCTATTCAGGTGCTAATGAAAACTCCTCCCACCACTCTAAATGCAGAAAGGTCTATTCAGCCTGGCTATGAGTCAGGCTGAAAAGGTGGGGAGTAGTTTTCGGGGCTGGGGGTTGAGGTTGTTTTCAGGGCTGGAGGGCAGGGACGTTTTAGGGCTCGTCGTGGGTAGTTGCTGGGACTCGGGGGGGGGGGATCAAGGTAGTTTTTAGGGCTTGGGATAGGTCAGGGAAGTTTTTATGGCAAGGTGGGGGTGGGAGGTTTGGGTGGTATTTAGGGCTCAAGAGGGGGTCGGGTAGTATTTAGGGCTTGGGTGGCGGTGAAGTTTTTAGAGCATGGGGAGTACCGGTTAGTTTTTCGGGTACGTGGGGAGGGGGGTAATTTTAGGTCCCAGCGCAGGAACTTGGGTGGCCATTTTAGGGCTCAGGGCGGGGGGCTGGGGTTGGGGAGAATTCTGGCCTGAGGGTGTTTTACGGCTCAGGGCAGGGGGCTGGGGTTGGGGTCTGGGGAGAATTCTGGCCTGAGGGTGTTTTAGGGATCAGGGTTTCGAGGTTTACATTTATCTAGTTTTAACCACGCATACGTTTTTTCCATACATGCCTGAAAAATGCATATTTAATTGTAAAGGCAAGCGTGGTAAAGGCATATGCATGGTTAAGACTTGCATGGTTAAGAGAGCGTGGAAGCAGCATGCATGGTAATTGTTTGCGTGGTTTCATCACACAACCTGTCTGAATGGACCTGACTATCTTGGTTCTGCGTGTATGCTACCATTCTGGGTGTTTCAACTCGAAAGTGCAAGGTGCAAGAGATGAATTACCAGACGAAATTGTGATATCCTTCCCTCCTGCCCTGTACAACTCATAATCAGCCCCTTAATGTTTATGCAGAACAGAGGATGCTTCTGCATTGTCAGGCAGATGGTCTTAGTCTACACCAAGTGCACCCTCTGAGAGTACGCTCCATTACAAACCAGAACCAAGCATTCTGTTACGTAATACATTGTCACATTCTTGGTGGTGCAAGTCACAGTGTGATGTGAGTCTGTTCCCTCTACACATTGCAGCCTTTGACCACACTGTGTACAAGTCAGTTGATGAATATATGTTTAGTCACTTCCAAAGAACACCACAAACACAAGGATCCTCTCCGAATGGACATCATTAAAAAACCTGGTCAGATTACACTGGCCGAAACCCTACACGTTTCATCTGCTCACTGCACGGCCCACAGAGGTTGTCTGGCTTAAGAGACAGTGAGCCTGTGTTTCATCCCATCATTTCATACATATTACAAGTCCAGGAGCTATCAATCTCCAGCCCAAACCAGAAATGTTTCATCCAGTAAAACTAAGGAAGGACCCTGAAGCCCATTGTGCTCCTCTCCTGTAATCCATTTCCCATTCGCCCAGAACACAATCTGTTTTTCTGCTCTTGGTGTGATTTATCACCATGAGAAGGAGATGGAGAGGGTCAGAACATTGAGTGATGTGCACCTGGTAGTTCCATACACATAGACAGAAACCAACAGCTGGTAGCCCCATTTGGGAGAACAGTGTGTGCAGCAGCCCCGTTGAGAGCGGTGGTGCTGGAACAATTTTCAAAGTGGGGTTATTGGCATCAACTTTACATCACTGAAGTGATAGGGATTGTGAATGCGGACAGGTGGCTACATCGCCGAAGTGCCCATGTTGGGTTGGACAGGTCTCTCCCTATGGCCAACCCGACATGTGTACCTGAGACTTGAAACAGCACTCTGTTGTGGAGCCAGGAAGAATACAGCAGAGATCACCCGGCCTCCTTTGGAGTACTGGGTAGATTGTAGTGCTTCATTGCGTTAGCTTTATCATAAACATACTGTTGTAATGGTTAATTCCTCTCTTCTTTCTTTACATCAATCCTCTCTCTTCTGTTCAGTCTGCATGGCTGGAGAATGCTGAATGATGTCATGGAATGTTGGTGTGTGGACTGGTGGAAAGAGTGTCAGTAGAGGATGAGAGGCTGAGCAGAGGGAGAATGCTCCTGGTGAAGCTATACTTCTGTCTTATTTACCATCTTATCTTCATATTTCTACATCTACAATTGAAACTTAATAAAGGAATTACTTGTAACGTACCACCTGGTCTACAACTTGGATTATTTACCTAGAACATTTTGGCGACAAGGGTATCACTGTAATTTCCCGTTCGTTCTTGTTATTTATATGGGTGAGGGTAACCCTGTAATTTTCACATGTGAGTGTATCCCATTATTTGTTATTTACTTGGGTGTATCCCTTTATTTCTATTGGTGTCTTCTTTATTGAGTACCAGTTGTCACGCATGTAGTTTTCTTCATTCCGGTTATGGTCCTGTCAAGTTTCAGCGCTGGTTCGCTGTTAACTTCACGGCTCTTGTTTTATCCATCTTTCCTTCTGTTGCTATTGATTGGATCTTTGACACATAGGGGAGCCTGAGACGCAGGTTTACCTATGTTGTACGTGCGTTGTTTTCTTTCCTTTGCCTGTCACTTCTAGTGTCTTCAGGTGTGTGCATTTTCTTGGCACAGGTTGTGTTTGGCCTTCCTTTGTGAAAAAATGGCCATTAATTTGCTTTCTTTTTATTCCATTATTGCATTACTTGATGTTATATTATTGTATTACATTATTCCATTATTGTACTATGTTGCAATGATGTTATATTATTGTATTGCATTATTGTACTGTATTGCAATTTTGTGTTATCGCTTTATTGCGTTCCATTATTGCATTACCTTTATATGTTTTATCTCGTTCTGATAATACTTCTTTCCTTCTGTTTTGCTACTCCTTATTCTCATTTTGTTCTTTGTTGTGAAGAAAGAGGATATGTTGCAATGGTTAATTCCTCTCTTCTTTCTTTACATCAATCCTCTCTCTTCTGTTCAGTCTGCATGGCTGGAGAATGCTGTATGATGTCATGGAATGTTGGTGTGTGGACTGGTGGAAAGAGTGTCAGTAGAGGATGAGAGGCAGGGCAGAGGGAGAATGCTCCTGGTGGGGCTATACTTATATCTTATTTACCATCTTACCTTTATATTTCTTCATCTACAATTGAAACTTAATAAAGGAATTACTTGGAACTTACCACCTGGTCTGCAACTTGGATTATTTACCTAGAACACATACACTTTGAAATATTCCTTGCCTCTCCCCCCACACCAACAAACCGAAGAAGCCATGTGTGAGACAACAAGCAGGTCAGTTGTTAGGTACCTTACATGCAGTATCTATCGTTATTTCCCATGGAATAACATTAAAGGATATTAAAAGATATCCAAGAGGGATTGTATAGCACTCATCCTAAAACGATTTACTTAAAGGGTTCTCAGATTCGAAGGCAACTGAAATAAAGTAAATGTCTCTGACCATTCATTTGAGTCAAGGTGGGAAGTTGGGATTTATTCCAGGTTTTCTGGTGTGCAATTACAGCCACTACATGAAGGCGCGAGGTGTGCCAGAAGAATATATCTCTTTACAATGAATGCGCTACAATGCATTCCATAACATTGCGGTCATTACAACAACCGTGTTGTTACAACGAGAACCATTACATCGCAAGTCATTACAACAACGACTTGCAGTAGGTGTCCGCTGGTCTTAGGAATAGTATAATTTACTATTCCTACTTCAGTTTGTGCAACAGCAGGGAAGGTGTTGGATTGTAAATCCAACACCTTCTGCCACCCGCAGCAAGTCATTGTAACAATTAGCGATGTAATGGTTCATGTTGTAACAACGCAGTCGCTGTAACAACCACATTTTAATGGAATTCATTATAGCACATTCATTGTAAACTATGTCTTCCGTTGTAGAATGCACATTAAGGGTAAACTGTTTTATGGATAAAGATTCCATGAAGTTCCAAAGCTGAGCAAGGTATCTGTATCGAACCTTCTGTGTCTCGCTGATGGCTAAATGCCCGAAGCTTTTTTCAGTGCAGAGATGCAGGTAGCTTGTGCATGTTAATCCTTGCAGCGGGACCTTCACTGTTCCAGTAATGAGGTTCAAAAAACTCTTTCACCGTTCCCCCAGTTTTTACTTGCAATTCCAATGCAGTCATGTACACCCCCCATGACACAACTCCTGGCTGCAGTGCCCCCCAGTGCACCCGCAGTGGGGTTCAGAGAGTTCGGCCCTGCTTCTCAGTGTTGCCCTGCAAGCATTCCAACGCAGTCATGCACACAGCCTCAGGCACGAATCGAGGCCTGTAGTACCACCTATCTCACCCGAACCCGATTCTTTTTCATTGGGTCTTGCAACTTTGCTCCCGAGATGCTGAACTGCAGCCACCAGAAGCGGTCTTTCACATCACAGATGTTATTCGCACAGCAACCATCTGCCTCTCACAACTCCTCAGCCACTAAACTTCAGCATGTTCCCTCCACCCTTCCAGACACAACCTGCAGAACACCTAGACACCACCTAGACCTCAAGGATCAGGATAGTTGCCTTGCTTTGGACCCTAATATAAAAGCAATTCTTGACCTCTACTACCTTTCCTAATCTGAAACTGCCTTCAAAGTCCACGTCTTCAGCCAGGAGAACACTACTATGAGACAGTGGATTATTAGTTGGGGTGCTTGTGAGACGTCACCAACTAATGAAGTCAATATTCTGTGTCAGGTCCAGTTAGGTTACTTTAATTTAAACCTTAGGTCAGTACTGGCTAGCTGTAGCTCAACCCAGTCAGGCTTATCTCAAAGGAAACAGGTTTTATACCAGGACCAAAACCGTTAATAAATCAAAACCGCAACACAATAAAAACAAGATAAATGTCACTGAGCAAGTACTCACAAAAACAAAACCAAAGTTATGATTTTTTGGAATTTTAGAGTTTTCTATTGCCAAAAAGCTCAAAGAGCCAACCTTGGATTTCTGGTCACACTTATCTGGTACAAAATAAAAAGCTAAGACCGACCACGATGGAGCACGGGTCAGATAAAGGGGCCAGGTTCATCCTGGTGAAAAGTTTACCCTCTGAATTAGGGCCTGCCATATATTAGCAGACAGGGCACTCTGTTGTAATGACAATGGATTTCCCTCCCTGCTAATATAGTGGTCCGCCCCCCTCATTTACATGCAGGCAGACCATAGGGTTAATCACAGTATGGACTTCTCTGTTTCTGCTGTGATTAATCACTTCCGGTGGCCTTGGGGAGTCAGGGCTATCAGAGAAATGGCTACATGTTGCCCACCCAATTTAGATGGGCGGACATGTAGTTATTTTTTACTGTTCTATACCACCAGGTATAACCTGGTGATAAGTAACAACACAACCATTCTACTGCTCCCCTTGCCATGGGAGAAGCCTCTAAAGCTGAGGGGATCATTTAGTTTTTTCCTTCCAAAAAGAAAATTTAGTTTCAGGATGTTCTTTTTAAAAAGAAAAAAATAATACGGTTTGCTACAGAATTTCATCCTTCTGATGCAGCCCTGTAGCAAATAGTAAAATACATGGACAGGAACTGCTATGACTGCAGTTCCTGTCAATGCCTTTATAAATGATCTCCTGATAAGAGGTCATTTATGAATCTAGTGGGCAAAGTATTATCGGAAAGGCGGACGTAAAGTCCTCTGCCAGGCCAATGGAGAATACTCCATCAGCCAGAACATAAATCAGGCCCATAGTCTCTTTTTCTGGAGGATTTTTCTTGTCAGCTGAGTGGGCTGCCAGCTGAATCCAATGGAGCACTAATGACAGAGGGGTGATCCTTAGCATTGGTCCCCGTGAAATACTCCACATAAGGACTTAGAAACTTTTCTGAAAGTTGAGCTGCTTACAGCAGTGCAAACCAGCAAGTTGAATCTGACTGGTGAGGCAACGGTTTGGCCTATTAATCACTGGGCCAGCCAACTAGCCCATGGAGTCCACTTTTCTGTCCTAGGTACAAGTGGGAGCAGGTCCAGCCCTTTGGGTTTATCACCACAGGTCAAAAAGCAGGCTTAGTCCTTCTTCTTAGTTCCCGCTCTTTGGTTCAGCAGATGCAGTCCTTCTGTTTTCCATAGCTCCAGCAATGTTCTGAATGAGGTAGCCAGGAGTGTCACTTTAATTCCTTGCACTAGTTTGTTGGGATGGGATAACCCTTGACCAATAAGTGTAATTTTCCCATAGGCATCCCTACCCACTCTTACATCACTTCCTGTGAGTTTGGCACTAAGCAATCCTACGGGTACGGAAGGTACAGGCTGGAGGGAGCTCCTTTGGCTTCCTTGCGGCTAAGACCTGGAACAACCTACCTGTTGATTTAAGGACGTGCCCATCGGAGAATCCATTCTGAAAAAAACTAAAAAACTGGCTTTTCCAGCATCACCAGGGGGGCGCAAGTAGGCCTTTTACCTGTTCTTCTGGGGCCATAGGCTAGAGCGAGGGAGGGAGGTCCAGGCCAGATGCAGTGGTGCTAATGGTATTGGAGACATTCTATTGGAGTAACCAGGCGCCTATAAGCTGAATAATAATAATAGTATTAATAATAATACAGTGCATCTCTTTGCCCAAATCCAAGATGTCAGAACTGTCCTTCCCTAGTTGAGGACTAAAGGCACACCCCCGAGGTTTGTCTAAGGAAGTGAGGAACAACCCGGCCCATAAAACTTGTTGTGGGACAGGGTCCCCCTACTGGCTTTGGTGCCACTCTGGCTATTTAGCAAACACAAGGAGATTATGGACGGAGCGCTGAAACTTCACAGACACTCCCCCCCCAGTCACAGATCTGGGTTGAGTCCATCATCGTTCTTTAGCTCACTATACCTCCCCAGTTCAGACCCAATGGCAGGAACAGGCCTAGGTGTTTGCTGCATCTGCATGGGACAGCGGCTGCCCTTTTGAAGCTTGTAGAATTGGTGGCCACCTCCTCAAGGCCATCCTGTTGGGAGGAGGTCATACCTCCTCCTAGCCAAGGCAATTTTGTTGCCTTTATTGAGAACAATTCACACCTTCCAGCAGGCTGCCAGGTGACAGGTGGGGATTTTCTATGAAAAGGCTGCTCAAGGCTTTAAGCAGGATACTGGCAACTTTCAAAAAGGGGCATTTTAAAAATAGTAACTTAAGTATGAGTTTGCCATCAGCTTGGTTTCTAAATTCCTATTATTTTGATACTGTGAATCATGGTTCTAGCTGTTCCCAAACTGAAGTTATACATTATAGGGTGTTCTAATGTAACCCAGTGCTTTTCTATGGGAGAGCCAGCCTTGCTGCAGCGAAAAAAGCCTGGAGATTTTTTTAATGCCAAGACATGTAAACCCTATGTACACATGTCCTACTTTTTAAATACCATGAACTCTGCCCTAGGGGCACTTTGACCTACTTTGTGGATGACTTATAGGTATTAAAAGGGAAGGTTTAGGCCTTGCAAAGGTGTTGTCCACTAAGCACCCAAAGTCTGTTGCTCGAACTAAGCTCCCAAAACCTGTTACTCTACCTAAGCGTCCATAGTCTTTTACTTCGCCTAAGCTTCCATTGTCTGCATTGTCTGTTACTCCGCCTAAACTTTCATTGTCTGTTACTCCACCTAAACTTACATAGTCTGTTACCCCGCCTAAGCTTCCATTGTCTGTTACTCTGCCTAAGCTTCCATTGTCTGTTACTCCGCCTAAGCTTCCATAGTTTGTTACTCCGCATAAGCTTCCATTGTCTGTTACCCCGCCTAAGCTTCCATTGTCTGTTACTCCACCTAAGCTTTCATGGCCAGTTACTCCACCTAAGCTTCCATTGTTTGTTACTCCGCCTAAGCTTCCATTGTCTGTTACTCCGCCTAAGCTTCCATTGTCTGTTACTCCCCCTAAGCTACCATTGTCTGCATTGTCTGTTACTCCGCCTAAGCTTCCAATGTCTGTTACTCCGCCTAATCTTCCATTGTCTGTTACACCGCCTAAGCTTTCATTGTCTGTTACTCCCCCTGAGCTACCATTGTCTGCATTGTCTGTTACTCCGCCTAATCTTCCATTGTCTGTTACTCCGCCTAATCTTCCATTGTCTGTTACTCTGCCTAAGCTTCCATTGTCTATTACTCCGCCTAAGCTTCCATTGTCTGTTACTCTGCCTAAGCTTCCATTGTCTGTTACTCCGCCTAAGCTTCCATTGTCTGTTACTCCACCTAAGCTTACATAGTCTGTTACTCCGCCTAAGCTTCCATTGTCTGTTACTCCTCCTAAGCTTCCATTGTCTGTTACTCCGCCTAAGCTTCCACTGTCTGTTACTTCGCCTAAGCTTCCATAGTCTGTTACTCCGCCTAAGCTTCTATTGTCTAATACTCCACCTAAGCTTACATAGTCTGTTACTCCGCCTAAGCTTCCATTGTCTGTTACTCCTCCTAAGCTTCCATTGTCTGTTACTCCGCCTAAGCTTCCACTGTCTGTTACTTCGCCTAAGCTTCCATAGTCTGTTACTCCGCCTAAGCTTCTATTGTCTAATACTCCACCTAAGCTTACATAGTCTGTTACTCTGCCTAAACTTACATAGTCTGTTACTCCGCATAAGCTTCCATTGTCTGTTACTCCGCCTAAGCTTCCATAGTCTGTTACTCCGCCTAAGCTTTCATGGCCGGTTACTCCACCTAAGCTTCCATTGTTTGTTACTCTGCCTAAGCTTCCATTGTCTGTTGCTCCGCCTAAGCTTCCATTGTCTGTTACTCCCCCTAAGCTACCATTGTCTGCATTGTCTGTTACTCCGCCTAATCTTCCATTGTCTGTTACTCTGCCTAATCTTCCATAGTCTGTTACTCCGCCTAAGCTTCCATTGTATGTTACTCCGCCTAAGCTTCCATTGTCTGTTACTCCACCTAAGCTTCCATAGTTTGTTACTCCGCATAAGCTTCCATTGTCTGTTACTCCGCCTAAGCTTCCATAGTCTATTACTCCGCCTAAGCTTTCATGGCCGGTTACTCCACCTAAGCCTCTATTGTTTGTTACTCTGCCTAAGCTTTCATTGTCTGTTGCTCCGCCTAAGCTTCCATTGTCTGTTACTCTGCCTAATCTTCCATTGTCTGTTACTCTGCCTAAGCTTCCATTGTCTATTACTCCGCCTAAGCTTCCATTGTCTGTTACTCCGCCTAAGCTTCCATTGTCTGTTACTCCGCTTAAGCTTCCATTGTCTGTTACTCCGCCTAAGCTTCCATTGTCTGTTACTCCGCCTAAGCTTCCATTGTCTGTTACTCCGCTTAAGCTTCCATTGTCTGTTACTCCGCTTAAGCTTCCATTGTCTGTTACTCCGCCTAAGCTTCCATTGTCTGTTACTCCGCCTAAGCTTACATTGTCTGTTACTCCGCTTAAGCTTCCATTGTCTGTTACTCCGCTTAAGCTTCCATTGTCTGTTACTCCGCCTAAGCTTCCATTGTCTGTTACTCCGCCTAAGCTTACATTGTCTGTTACTCCACCTAGGCTTCCGTAGTCTGATACTCCACCTAAACTTTTATAGTCTATTATACTGACTAAGCTTCCAAATTCCGTTCCTCCAACTAGTCTTCAAAGTCCATTACTCTCCCCTAACTTAAATTAATGTAGTGCGTTCTATCATCCGTGGTCCTAATTAGCACAAGTGTGAATATGTAATAATGTTGACATCTGGACATGCTATAATTGTTATGCCTTCAACATGCCCTGAATCTCTACAACCTCATTATCTTTTGACAACATATTACTCCCTTTTTTGTTCCTATAAATCACGCAACCGCCTATGACTTCACCTGAAATGTTGTTGTTTTGTTCTGTGCTCTTTATGAAACGTGTTTCCAAATAAAACGTGTGCATTAAATAATATAGATGATATTATTGTTTGCATTTCGTAGAATTTTTTTTATTTTAAAGTGCAGACTGGAGCTTTTTGAAATCTGGGTTTATTTTTAAAAGGTGACGTAACATACTAGACTGAAAAACATGATTAATTTGGTTTTTTTTCTTCTTCATTTATGCTGTCTTTTTATCACTGCACACCAATACTTTAATTGAGATTATCATTGTGTTGTATTTGCGCTGGTCCCACCAATCAAGCTAAAGAGAAGAGCTTAATTGTTTCCAGTTTCAAGTGTTTTCAGATGTACAATGATGCATGTTGTGTTTTATGTACATATAATTTATTAATCTACTAATATTGTTTAATTTTCTAGACAGCAGCAGACTCCTGAGTAGGTGGTGGACCACCTGGACCCACGGACCACACAGGTTAGGATCCGCCGCTCTAGTGGTTAGCACTCACTGCCCCCAAATGACAGTGCTTTAAGCACTATGGGGCAGATTTACAATTACTGGCGCATCCCTGCAAATTAACAGGGATGCACCAGTAATTGTGCGCCGCAGCTCCGCCACCCACGATGTGCCGCATTTACAATGCGGCGCACCATGGGGCCAAAACGGCACAGATGTGTCATTGATGGAGTTGTGTCGCAAGCGCGACACAGCTCCAGCAATGCTCTGGGGGGGCCTATTCTTTCAATGCTGCCTCAAGCCTTACGCCTGCTTCAAGCAGGCGCAGGGTTTTGATGCAGCATTGGCCTAAAAGTGACTGAGTGAAATCTTGTAGATTTCACTCAGCCACTTTTAGGAGGCGTTCCTGCTCAGGAACGCCCCCCCCCCCCACCCCCCTTCGCACGAACGCCTCCTTTGGCGCAAGGCTTTACAACGTGACGCATCTCCCAGATGCATCACGTTGTTAATACCCTGCACCATGGTGCATCTTTTGCGCCGCCGCTGCGTCACAAAAGTGATGCAAAGGTGGCGCAAAAGAGGCGCAAGGGGCTTGTAAATCTGCCCCTGTGTGTACCCTGAAGTTATTCTTGATTCTAAACTTTCTTAGCCCTTTGCATTTAAATAAAAAGTTCTGAAAGCAGTAGCCCCTATCTGAGAAATCACCTTTGCTCTTTGTTCATATCTATCTGCGATCTCTTGTAACCTTTCCAAAAAAGCTCTCAGCACAGTACTGCCAAACAGCTGTTCTATGACACTAGTCTAAGGGATCCAATGAGACAGCTCAGCGCTAACTGGAAAGGCCCGAGACCCTTCCCTGCTTCCCCCAGCTCCTGCTCCTGCTCCAGAAGCAGGAAGTTTCCCTGCACTCTTGCACTCCCTGCGCGGGTGACCTCTAACCCCTGGTGTGGGCCTCCTGCCAACAAGCTGGACCGGATATTAATGAGTCTACGGCAGGCTCAGGCCTACAGTAGCCGGGGGAAATGAGGGCCTCCGTCACCAGGGATTACTTCTGACATCAACTGTATAAATCTGAAGGCGATTAGGACAGGAAGGAAGGAGGTTCGACGATGATGTCATGCGTTCCAGGACTTCATTGTAAGCCCATAGCTGCGTCTAACTCTAAACGCAGAGCGCACTGCTGCTGCCTGCTGTGCACAGGCACCCACTCTCGAGCAGAATGTTATGAAAATACCAAGATCACACATGCGCTGATAAGCCTGCGGGAAGCAGCTGTGCCTCATCTGGGTAAAGATGTGCTGGCTGTGGGGTGGCAACGCCTGGGTTACTACAACAGAGCCGATCACAGCCGGACCCACGAGCTCGGATGAGAAGGGGCAGAGAGAGTGATAATAGGCAACCGGGAGAAT
Organism: Lissotriton vulgaris; assembly: GCF_964263255.1. Lineage (NCBI taxonomy): Eukaryota > Metazoa > Chordata > Amphibia > Caudata > Salamandridae > Lissotriton > Lissotriton vulgaris. The sequence goes on from NC_141693.1 coordinate 174,769,650, forward strand.
TTGACGAAGATGATTTGCTTCACGAGAGGAATGGTTCTCTAACCTCTTGCCAATGTGTGTCTGTCTGCTGCAGGGATGCTGACATGATGTGCTTACTTGTGCCGGTGCTTGCAGGTAGTAGGTACAGTGGTTATTATTGGAAACTGGGCTTAATTTATAACATCAGACTTTCACCCGGAGCTGGAGAGAATGACAGAAAAGGGAGGAAGAAGAGGAAGATAGGGAAACACCAGCAACTGGAGAAGGTAAAGGATGAAAAAGTACTGGAAAGAGTGAGGTAAAGTGACGGTGGCGGAAGGTATGAGATGGAATCAGGACTAGGGAGCATTGATATTCATCAACCATAGCTTTCGGGAGGGCAGGCTGGCTCCTAAGAAAAACTCTGGGCCCTGGCTTTTATTGGTTTTATCAATCAATCAATCAATCAATCAAATAAGCTTTATTCGATAGCAGGTATTATAAAAGCATTACAAATTCATAAAAGGAATATAAAAGTTTGACAGTGCATAAAAGTATTAAAAGTTAAAAACAGAGGTTTAAAACATTACACTTAGCCATCCTAGGGGGAAGCATACTTTTCCTGAATAATAAATAATAAATTGCCATTACCAGGTAAAATACACAGTTTCTATTTCAGATATCTCATGCGTGTCGCTAAGCATCAAGGTTAACAAGGCAAAAGGAATTGGGGCTGAGTCTGCTTAAACAGTGGTTGTTAAGCTACACCTTCGGACCTACTACCTTATTATTTGTTTTTAAGCGGATAATCCATGCACAGCCCAAAAACTTAGCAACTCCACAGACAAACAGAGGCCTTGAGGCATCAGTTCGCAAAATACGAAGTGCCACTAAATGGTTTTTTGTTCCCAGTTGGGCACAAATTGGCTTAAGCCATTTTGACTGTGCCTGTTTGTAAGCAGGGCATGCAAATAATAGATGGGCTACCGATTCTTGCTGGACTTGGCAGCACAGACAATGGGCTGAGGTGTATTTATTTGGCTCCCATTGAGCAAGAGTGGAATTTAAAATTAGGGACCCAAATCGGAACTGCATGTAAAGTGTCCTATCTCTAGGAATTCTAATAAAATCTAGGTATGGCTCCTGATAACCTACTTGTTTGTGGAGGAGAAATTCATCAGTTAATCTCCCAAGCCTAGGGTGTTGTAGAAGCTGGTGATTAACCCAGTTCCAGTAGGTCTTTTTTTAGCTCTGCCTTAGTTAAAGGGGCCTGATTCTCCCAAGATTCGGATAGGCCCAATTTAAACATGAGGTCCTTCAAATCCCTTAGCCATTTGACCCTTTTGTTAGAGTCCAGGGTGATCAGCTCAGAAAGGCCAGCCGCATAATGTGTCAATTCAGGGGGTGCGTCTTAGTCTAGCCGAATACAAGAGGGGACGGAGTCTGGTCACCCCACTGATCGGGCGTCTGCCTATGTCAAGGAACAAGGGATTTAATGGAGTATAAATAGGAGCAGAGACCAAGGGCCTCATTTATGAAAAGTGACGCATCGCTGCGTGAAAACAGCTATGAGTCACTTTTCACTGCGCACTCCTTGCGACACCAATGATGCGTCATATTTAATGTATGACGCATCATGTCGCAAGGACTTATAGATACGTCAGTATTTCTGACGCATATGTAAGCGCAAAAGTGACGCATTGCTGGAGTGTGTCACAAAAGTGACGCAACTCCAGCTATGTGTCCTTTCACATGGGGAAAGCCCCATGTGAAAGGGCTTGCGTCAGTCTTACGCCTGCTGTGAGGCAGGCGCAAGATTTTGACGCAACAGCATCCTAAAAGTGACGCAGTGAAATCTCATAGATTTCACTGCGTCACTATTACGAGGCTTTTTGCGGGGGAACGCCCCCTCTGCATACATTATACCTGACGCAGGTATAATGTGGCGCAGGGGTTTAAAAAGTGACGCATCTACCTAGATGCGTCACTTTTTAAATATGGCGCAACAAGGCGCATGTTGTACGCCGCTGGTGCGTCACAAAAAGTGACGCACCGGGGGCCTCATTTATGAAAAGTGACGCATCGCTGCGTGAAAACAGCGATGCGTCACTTTTCACTGCGCACTCCTTGCGACACCAATGATGCGTCATATTTAATGTATGACGCATCATGTCGCAAGGACTTATAGATACATCAGTATTTCTGACGCATATGTAAGCGCAAAAGTGACACATTGCTGGAGTGTGTCACAAAAGTGACGCAACTCCAGCAATGTGTCCTTTCACATGGGGAAAGCCCCATGTGAAAGGGCTTGCGTCAGTCTTACGCCTGCTGTGAGGCAGGCGCAAGATTTTGACGCAACAGCATCCTAAAAGTGACGCAGTGAAATCTCATAGATTTCACTGCGTCACTATTACGAGGCTTTTTGCGGGGGAACGCCCCCTCTGCATACATTATACCTGACGCAGGTATAATGTGGCGCAGGGGTTTAAAAAGTGACGCATCTACCTAGATGCGTCACTTTTTAAATATGGCGCAACAAGGCGCATGTTGTACGCCGCTGGTGCGTCACAAAAAGTGACGCACCGGCGGCGCAAAACTGACGCAAGGCCTCATAAATAAGGGCCCGGCGGCGCAAAACTGACGCAAGGCCTCATAAATAAGGGCCCAAGTCTCTGATAAATTCATTCTCAGATCTTTGAATCTCTGCTATTTTTTCAAAACCCCAGAGTTCGGCACCATAGGTTGCCGAACTCACCGCTTTGCCTTCATATACGACCAAAGCCGGGGCTATTAATCTACATATTGGTTTTATACATTAGGCACTGTTAACTCATAAGCCTGACAGGCTGTTGTGTATTACATAAATATGCCTCGGGCAGCACAGTGGCCACCAACATTTTCTTTGCCAAGTGATGCAAAATTAACACATTGCTTATTGAAATACCCATTAATGCAGATTTTACACCAGACAGTCTTTGCTTGTTTCATCTTTGGCCGGCATGGACACTGCAAACATAGGTACACAATTGCATTTTATTGGTAATTGGGCCACAGAAGAGCTGTGCTGTCAAATCCCTTCCATGACCACTAACCACTAGTATATGTATTAGACCTTTGTACTTATTACCATTCATTTATGATGCTAGAGTTTATCTGTTTGTATCTCTTCCTTGAGTGACTTTACAACTTGTACATGTGCATTTTTTTCTGTTTTTATCTCTTCCTTAAGTGACTTTACACTTGTACATTTGCATTTTTTTCTGTTTGTATTTCTTATGTAACTCATGTAATCCAAAGTCCTTATGTAACAAAACTGGTTCTTTTGTAAAGCGCTCTGACACTTTTGGGTAATGTTTGCGCTATATAAAATCGCATTAAATAAATAAATAAACATGACCCTCCAGGAGAGTGGGCAGTGCCGAGTGAATCACTGTAGGTCGTTAGGTGGAGATGCCAGTAGGCAGGGCCTCTGCTCACCTGCCCAGGACTGTTGAACAATGAGAAAGGACAGCAGGTCTGTGTCACAGTATTGCCTCCACTTAGTGAACTAGCACACCAGCAGAAAAGATGTGGGAGTACGATGAGTGTGTTTTTTCCTTGGGGATCAATGGAGGAGGAAATAAGAGATTAAAGGCAGCAGGTGGAATAAGGTGTGCAGACCAGGGCCTCCATGGTTGAATAGGCACTGAGCAGACCAGCTTTTGCCAGGGTCCTCCTGCCTAGGATTCTCCTGCCACAATAGACTCAGTACTTCATTACAAATAGTGAGGTAAATCCTGATCCGTTCACAAACAGGAGTATGCCCACACAGCGATATTAGAAATTGAGATGCAATAACAGCAGAGGTAATTACCATACACTCACAATTTTTGCAAGGTATATTTCACTAGGAGAAAACCAGCTGAAAAGGGCTAATTGAAAAATTTTCAGTAGGAAATAAAAACTTGCATTGATCGGTGCTAAAAAAAAATTCACATGCTAAGCCTCATTCTGATGGGTGAAACTCGTAAATGGTGGTAATAATTGTACCTTGTAAAAACCATTGTTGGAACAAATGCGGCTTTAGGAAGCTATGTCGCCCAATTGTTGTACTTTTCTGAACACCCCTGTGCTAGTTTTTTCTTCTCCCAGTGAGAACAGCCAATGGGCAGACTCAGACTTGACTCTCAGTGACAAGGTATCAGAGTTGGGCTCCTATGTAGGGGGAGAACCTAAAGTATACCCCTCTCATCGAGGATGACTAATATCCCTGTATACAGGCAACAGGGGACTGTCAGGGGAGGTAGCATTATCTGTAGATGGAGAGAGGACTTTTCAACTGTACCCATATGGATAGACAATCTACCACCCCCTCAAAGAGCAATCCCTCATAACTGCAGTCCGTTGTCACCACCACATTGGGAAAATGCATGGAGTTTTCTTATGCATGTTTACATGTGGAAATTGGTGTATGCGTTCGTTTTCATCTGTGCCTGTCCAATTAAATTGAAATCTGTCTGTGCAGGGCTGGACTGGGCATAGTGGGCACCGGGCGTTTCCCCCGTAAGGCGCTAGGGTGGGGGCCGGGTTTGGGCCCCTGGGGGGGCCGTTTTTGTTACTGGGGGTCGGCAAGATCGGCCCCCCGGTAACTAAATCGCTGAAACCGGCCTTCACAAACTGCTCGGTGGCACTCCCCCTCACCCCAGCAGGAGGGGGCGGGGGGGCAGCTGAATAGTTTGCCAGGGCTGGTTTCTGTTCCCAGTCCGGCCTTGTGTACTTATTTATGACTACTGCCTGCTTGTTTTGTGGTTTTACAGAGTCCATCTTGGACCCCTTGAGCCTGCATGTATAATATCTACTGTCTCATTCCCTGAAGTAATTTTTCTTTGCCGGTTGAGGGTGGTAGCGCGCCACCGCATTCAGCCTACAGGAGGTTCCCTATCAAAGTTAGCTCCACTCTCCTGTGTTACCTGCCAGAATTTGCATTTCTGAAGTGCTTGATCTCCATATGAAGTCAATATCCATTCCAGCTGACCAGAGCAAGGCTGTAATGCTGCCTGTCTTGACCATTAGCTGAATAAGTCCAGGCAGTTTTTAGGTTGAGCCTGGGCAGCGCATGCGCTGATCTGCGAGGCATGCTGTATTCGGAGTAAAGATGTGAAGCTCCGTCCACTCTCCACCCATATTTTTCATTGGCTGCCAGTTTCCTTGGTAAATGCTAGCTTCTGATTCGCTAATAGGCTTGGTAGTCCCTCTTTAGTACCACCTTGTCTTTATTTGTAACCTCCCATGGGGACACCCCCAGTACTTATGTTGTTGCTTAGTAGTCTTTAATACAAATATATATATATATATATATATATATATATATATATATATATATATATATATATATATATACATAGGGGTTCTTTCTCACATATATGTACACGGATGGTATAACAGAACGGGGCGAAGAAAGCGTAAAGCCTGGAAGCACTAATGTATTTATATCCTATTTTACTTCGCTTAGTTTAAGCCTATCCATTGGGGGTACCAGAATAAAGATTTTTTTCAACCACCAAAAGATAGTTTTAACTCACATATTTTGTTTTGCACTTTGCCCCTCACAAACCTTGGCTTGGACGACAAAAACACCTCCTGCTCCTCTCCTACTGGGGAGTTGTAGTCCACACTGGGTACCCTGCGTTCCCAGTGTGAAGAGGGGACCCAATGATGAAGCAGGTCACCCTAGGGTGAGTGAGGGTTCTTGTCTTAACACAGTAGTGCTTCCAGGTTTTACATTCCTTCCCCCATTCTGTTAAACCATCTGTGTACATTTATGTGAGATTGATTTCATAGAGTAGTACAGTAGATGGTGATAATTACTCCAATGAGACCCTTTAATGTGAGATACTATATATAGAGTGTTAGACCTGGCACCATTGGCGTGGTTCGACCCTGTATTTTTGCCTTTGCCGTCTGTGTTTTTGCTGTGTGTTGGACTTCGTTTTGCTGGTCTAGATGCTTTAGGCACTTTGCCACTGCTGTTCAGTGCCAAAGTGCTAGTGCTCCCTATGGAAATTGTTGTTATGGATTGTTGTATCCATGAGTCACTATCAGGACATGCCACATACGCCAGGACATGTCCTACCTTTCACAAACACTACACCCTGCCCACAGGGCTACTTTCGGCCTACCTTAGGGGTGCCTGACATGTAAGAAAAGGGAAGGTTAGGGACCGGCCAGTGTGTGCATGGGCCAAGTTGATATGGCAGTTACAACCTGCGCGCTGACTCGGCAATGGCAGGTCTGAGGTACCTGTTCTAGGCTACTCACATGGGTGGCACAATCCGTGCTGCAGGCCCATGTGTAGCATTGGATTCTTAGGGCCTGGCACACTCAGTGCACTTTACTAGGGGCTGACAAGAAAACCAAACAGCCAATCATGGAAAAACTAATAAAAAAAATTGATTGATGTATTCTACCCGGTTTCGCACCAAAGGAAAACAAACGTCCCAAATGCTCCTGGTTTAACGCTAATTGTCGTAAAGCCAAACAGGATCTACTGGGTGCAATAAAGGCAAAGGACAGGCCACATTTGAAACTTGCCAGGGCCAGGTATAAAGGGACCATCCAGCAGGAAAAGAAAAACTGGGAATTAGATAGGTGGGAAACCCTTAGGACAGACCTGAGCGCCAAAGATTTGAAATCATTCTGGGCAATAGTAAGTTCAGGGAACAGGGAAGGAGGACCTGCGATAGACCCTAATATAGCGCCTGAAGTCTGGGAGACGCATTTTGGTTCATTGTATGATGGGGAGGATGGTGTATGTTCTACCATTGGCTCTCAGAGCTTACCCTTGGAGTTCCATCAGGAAGGGATGTGGGAGATCATTATTATTGAAGTGGGAAGTGCTATCAATAAACTGCATTGTAATAAAGCGCCAGGTCTGGACAAACTTCCTGGGGACCTTTTCCGGAAGGAGTATATGTGGCTGTACTTTCTAAAATTTCATAAAGGTACCTTTATGAAATTTTAGAAAGTACAGCCACATATACTTGATTTTACAAACTCTGGAAGTGACAACTGTTGTTAGACCTGTCCTTGCGATAATTAAAGGTATGTCGATTTTTTCAGTGTCCCAATATTATTATTATACTCCAGCATGGATAGATGATGTTAAAATATCCGGCTGTAAAAATGTGATGGTTTTTATGCAGAACGCCGAGTAAGATAATTAATGACTGAGGTGGACTGTTTGTCTCAAGAGTTTTTTGAGTATAGAATGTTTTTAATATGTTATAATAAAGATGTAAGTGCTCGCGGTCGGGCACAGGGCAAGATTTTAATTCAATTCGTGCAGCTAAAAGAAGGTCTCACCAACAACATGTTTGAAGAATAGCAGTATGAATTGTTTTTATCATTTAGAAAACTGTCCTGAAGAAGGTAAACATCTGATTGAAATCACCGAAATGCACCGTTGACTTTGTTTTCTTGATTTGTGTACTGTATATATGATCATCAATGAAATTTTTAATGTACTATGTTTTTAAAATATTTTGTGTAATAAATTGTTCATAATAATTTTAATACATTAGATTTTCCTGTATTTCTTTGTATTTTCTGTTGTTTGAATGACCCTTTTAATTTTGACATCTCTGCACACGAATAATGTAATTTTCATGCATTTAGGCTTGCCTAGTACTCATACACATTAGCTGGTAACTGCTAGGGACGCTTTTTTTTGTGTTTGTCAACTGTATCTACCCTGTCCCTATTTTGAAACAGTAGGGTTACTCCCTCTTTGTTTTCATATCCAATTGCAATAAAGCCATATTTTTACAAAAAAGTGGTGGGGCAGCATAAATATGACACAACTAGCTGCTTTTTTGCAAAGAATGAAGTTCAACGAGAAATAAAAGTTCAAAAGTTGCACTGGCATACTCAGTCCGGGAAGTAGAGTTCATCCTCAAACTCAGGTGGTTCACCCAGAAGTTGGTCAGCTAACACACTTGATTCTGACCAATCCTTCTCCTCCTTCTCCTCCTGTGGTGTTTCCGGAATGGTGTACTTGTGTGGTAAGAAATGTTGCTTGCCTTTGCCTCTGCACTGTACTTGCCACTTGAAACCAAACCTGTGCACTGATTCCTCTGTTGCTATTTTTGCCAGTGTTCTAGTTGCTGGTGTTGGCTGCTGTGAGACAAGACTGCACTCTCTGGAAGTTGATGGCAGCACTGTAGAACTGTGGATTGAAACTTTAAGTTCAAGGTCTCCGGCTTGCTCAAAATTCCACCTCTTGTATTTTGAAACATCCCCTTCAGAAAAAGAAATAAAAGTAGTGGGCAGAATTGCTTTGTGCCATGGATCCAGTAGTATGGCACAGATGTACTCTTTTGAGATGATGCCATTTTGCTGCCTGATTTACAAGCCAAGTAAAAGATTAAACTCACAACCAAGGCATGGGCTTCTGTGTTTTTGTTCACACTTGTGAGTGTGAACCTTTCAGAAACCCTCTTTAGCTGGTCCTGTAGCAGAAGCAAAAAACAGGATGGCTTGGTCCATCGTATTGTCCTCCTTGCTAATTTCCCATGTGAAAACCTCAAAAGGGAGTAGCATCTGTGTCAGGCATTTGACTAGGCCCGATTTGCCATGGCACGTCCATGGTCATAGCTTTTCCAATTGCATACCCTCCTCTTTGAATTACATAGTCATTGATCTGTCTGTACTGCTCAAACAGACGTTGCAACACCTGACCTTAAGTAATCGAGAATATATACATTTTGATTTAGGGCAGAGAAGTTGGCCTAATGGCTAGGGCGGTCGACCTCGAATCTGGGGAACTGGGTTCGAGTCTCGGCAGTGACGCTGAACATCCTATGATTCTGGGCAAAATCTTGTGCCTAACAAAAATGAATGTGTCCTCATGTAACGCAACTGGTGCTATGTAAAGTGCTCTGATACCTGATACCGGGTCAAGTTCGCGCTATATAAAACTCTGTGGAAAAAATAAATTACTTATTCAGCCAAATTAACAGTTATAATAATTGTTTAGATATCATCACTGTAATGTCAATAGGGGACTACTTTATGTTTTTGATTAACTTATTGATGCATTAAACTATCGAGATCCATGTGACCATGAGTACTTTAGCAATAGGATGCACAACGTTAGTCTTGCAATCTGTTTTATTCATAGTACTTTGAAATAGTGATCTGCACAAAAATGTGCTTTAAACAGATGATACACTGTATTTTACCTAATATTATAATGTAGTTTATTTGTTTATTATATTGTGTTCATGACCATGTATTGGCTGAATAAACAAAACTAAACTAAATGTTGCCACGTGTAATAGGTCGAGTTCCAAAATGTTGGCACCTCCTGTATCAGGGGTTTAACTGGTACTCTGTTAGCATGCTGAATAATCCCCAACTGCTTCTGGGCTTTGAAAGAGTGGCTGAAATGATAGCAGATTCCTTTGCAGTTGGTAAGTATGCTGCTGACTATGTCTTCTTTTTTTTAAGAAAGGCTTGCACCACCAGGTTGATGCAATGCGCAAAACGCAGGACCCTAAAATAACCACCATCTGACATGGCCTTGACTGTCTTACTGCCATTGTCCGTGGCAACAAATCCAATTCTGAGACCTTTGGGTCACAGCCATTCATACACCTTGCAATTAACTTCATACAAGATGTTTACAGCTGTATGGGATTTCTACAATTCCGAACATGGGCATGGCTGCATGCAGCCAAATGCTCTTAAACCATTCTTCAGAGCCAAGACCTATAGATATCTTTACTTTACCTTCACAAAAGAGATCCATTGTGAAGTGATGCAAAATTAATCAGTTGGTTGACAACTGATCTACATGTCTGTTGTCAGATGGATAGTGTGAACAACACTTTGCTGCAAAGCTTGTCTAACCAATTGCAGCAGATCATGGTGCAATGCTGGAGCAGCAACTCTGGCAAAAAAGGTCCAATGTGAAACCTTCCATTTTGGGCAGATGATTGCTACAAATTCCAAGAATTCCACTCCTTCCACATAAGAAAAAGGGAGGAGGGCCAGTGCTAACATATTTGCCAGCTACCTATATAAGCCGTTGGGTGGTTGCGGTCATAGGGCACCTCCTGCCTAAACATGCCTGTAATAGTAGCCTGTATTTGTTTCTTCTTTTTTGGGTCCACAGGCAACTTTTGAGAAGTAGATGGTCAGTGATTGTCGTGGTGGGGCAGCCACTCTGTACCATGGTGTCTTCATGTGACTCTGAGTCTAGTGCCATTGTGAAATCGCTGAGGTGAGTAATTCTGCTGGTGCACTGCAGGGGACAGGGCTGCTTTGTGAGAGGATGTCACCCTCTTCTTCCTCATCATCACCTCCCACCGTGATTAGACTTGTAGCTTCTATTCCCTGGCTCTCTTCACCTTCACAACCATGACCACGTTCAGCAATTTTTTTAAGGTGCTCCTCCTACTGGATTGCGTGGTGTTTTTTCATGTGGGTGGTTTGGCCTCTAGTATGGTAATGTGAACTAGGTGTACCTCAACGAACATGTGTGTTGCAAATACTACATAATGCAATGTTTTCCCCCTGTGTGCTAACTGTGAAAAAGTCCCAGATTAGGGAGAAGTACTTTTTACTGGGCCGCTGCCAAAGCCTGAAGAAGAACTGGAGGTAGGTAGGTGTGTCATTGATTGCCTCTCTGCAGCGCAGACTTCTACTGAGGTAGTGGTTAGAGCATATGAGAGCTAGCGGCGCTGCCTGTGCCACATCCATTGGAGCTGGGTGAATAGCAATGTCGGACTCCTCCGTGTCACCTTCCTCAATGACTAGCTCATCATCGTTATCCTCCTTATCCTCCTCTCCCATAATTCTAAGGCTTTCAGGAACTTTTCTTTTCCCTTCCCTCTCCCGGACTCTGGAGGGGTCCATGCCACGTCTCCATCATAATCATCAGAAGTGGTGCTTGAAGAAGATGGTGGAGTAGCACTGTTTCTTTTCCTTGCTGGAAGTTCTGCTCAAACATCATGAAGATGTACTATTGCTGGCTGCTGCCCACTTTGCTCTGTTTTCTGAAATGATTTACTACTGCTTTGCAAAAGGGATAAATCCAATTCAACATCACTGCTCGTCAGCGTTGGCATAATTGCAATCACTGCCTTACGGAGAGACATGGACTTGGGCTTAGGTTGGGGTGGTGTCGTTAATGCAGGAGTGCTGCCCCCAGCTTGCTCCCCGGAGGCTTTTGCGGCAGGCGCACGATGCTGTTTGAAAACATTTCGGGTGAAACACCACTGGTAGAAAGCTGCTCCTTCTTACTGACCACTTTCTTGAGGGCAACTTTCTTTGGGGCCATCTTAAAGCTCTTAGATGAAAGTGTCAGTAAGCTGTGAAAGCAATTGGAGGACTGAAGTGTGATGTCACTGTACATGCCTTCTGTTTGGCAGTACTATGGGTAATGTCTCTTCTATTTTGCACCTAAAAGCAAACAAACTAAAAAAACATTTAATGAAATGTGGCATGGTTGCAGTTTGAATTAGTACAGACAAAGGCAATATTAGTGTGGCTGGTTACTTAGGTAATAACCACCTTTAAGTCAAACCACACCCCATACCATAACATTTAATTCCCCTTTAAGATAACACACAATATACAGATAGAGCTCTAGCCTTATGTCCATATATTCTAAAGGCACACAGGGAACTGCATGGGTAAATGGACTAATAATATTTTTAAAAATGGAGGTTAGGTTGGTGCCTATGGCTGGCAATGTGGTCCGGGGGAAATGGAATAATCATAAAAAAAATGAATGATGCTGATATGTCTGAAGGTCATCGCAGAAAGGGCATCCAGGAGGAAATGGAATTATACCTAAAAAAACTGAATGCTGTTCCGTGGCTGTGCACCTTTGGTGGATGGATGAATCCACTGAGGCAAAAAAATAAAAATTAGAAAGCAAATTACTTAAAGAAAAATAGAAAAACAATAACAAAAATGCAATTTTAATATACAAAATGAAAATTAAAAATAAAAAACGATCAATAATTGCTAATGTTTGTATGGGAGGATGAGAAGAAACCTAACATGCGGCAAAGAGGTCCAGCATAGAGGTGCAAAATAAAAAAATGCAACAAATGCATGTAATATATAAGCACTGTTCATCAAAATCATAATCTTTATATACATACTGCAATGATCCTCAAGTATATTATTAAACTATGACAAAGGCACACTGGCTGTTTGCATAAAATGGCTGTTAGCCAGTGCCATATGGTCAAACAACAGCAGCAAACACGATGCAAGGGTAACAAAGGACGCATGGAAGCCTATGGCAAAGGCACACTGGTTGGGGATGCACAAAATGACTGCCAGGCCAACAACAACAGAGAGCAAGGAGGCCTGGTGAACAAAGAACATATGCAAGCCTATGGCAAAGGCACAGTGGCTGGATGCACAAAATGCCTGCCAGCCACATGGCCAAACAACAACGTCAAGCAAAGAGGATTGGGTAACAAAGAACAAATGCAAGCCTATGGCAAAGGCACAGTGGCTGGATGCACAAAATGCCTGCCAGCCACATGGCCAAACAACAACTGAAAGCAAGGAGGCATGGGGAACAACAAACACATGCAAGCCTATGGCAAATACACACTAGCAAGAGGCACACAATGTCTGCCAGCCACATAGCCAAACAACAAGAGAAATCAAGGAGGCATGGGGAACAAAGAACACATTAAGGCAGAGGTCTTCAAACTTTTTGATGCCGAGACCCCCCTGTCAAACACTTTTAGGCGTAAGGACCCCCTCCTGACAAAAATTTCTGGAATCTGGTACTCCTCATCCTCTACTACCATAAACGTCCCAAATTCCCATGGTAAAGTAATGAAACGTTTGTGCACAGAATACCTGCAACTACAGACACTCCTTGCCCCGTTTTTCTTTACTGCACTTGCGGGTTCATGTTTTCTGTTTGTGACTGCTGGCTGGTTTTTCCCTTTGTCTTCCCAATCTATGGGGGTCATTATAATGGCGGACAGGCCACCACCGCCGGGCCGGCGGACCTTCTGCCCTCACGAAGCACATTACCAACCACCAAATTAGGATGCCGGTGGGTACCGCGGCAGTCAGAAAGTGTGTCCGCCGTTTCACTGCCAAAGGTAATCGGCCTGATTGCCCTGTGGAGGGTGCAGAGTGCCTTAAATGGTGGTAGTGCCTAGCAGGCTCTGTCGGCCATATCAGGATGTGGGTAAACAAAGGCCTTTCCATGGTGGTGATGCCACCATGGAAAGGCTGGCTGGGGTTGGGTGGGGGGAGGGGGTGGTGTCGCTGCACTGGGGGATCCCCCTGGTCCCCCCCTCATTTCTATGCACCAAGTGGCACGCATCGCGTGGTGCCTGTCACGTAGTGCAGGGAAATGCTGTGCACGCACTTTTGACATTGCGTGCGGTGCTGCAATGTCAAAAGCTCAGGATGCACCCACCAGTATGGCGGACGCATCCTAATCGCAGTGGTGGGATCGCCGCATGTCTGGCAGGTGGTCCTAGTACGGCAACAATGGCGGGCGAACATCGCAATGAACCCCTATATGTTTTCCCTCTCTTACATGTAAATATCTGGTACAGAAAAATAAGTGCTGGTATCCAAAAATAAGTGCCTATGTTGCCCACCGGTAACCACTGGCTCAAATTAAGCACTGATGCTAAACAAGTTTGGCTCTCGGGAATTAATAGCCAAATTAGAGTCACAGACCGTTGTCTCATATTTGTTGTGTTTAAGACACTGGGCAAGCTCTTAATTTGTAATAAACATAAGAGTAGCGGCCCACATTTTTTCTTTGGAGTCTACAGCTAGTGCTATACTGAATGCTGTGCTTACTGATCACCAGGGATCCTAGTCTTGATTCCACCAGTTTTTTTTTTACCACCACCCTTCTTTCCGTGTCTCTTTAACTCACTTTTGCTGGTTTATTTTTACACTTATTTTCTACATTTGTCACCACTTTCTATTGTCTTCCCCTTCCTCTTTTTCTTTTTATGGGTCAGAATGTGATGAAAAACAGTCCCCAAATATTAATGTATGTGACCACCATGGGCCATCAGTGTGGGATCAGGATTATAATTAGTCCAGGGCACTCCCCAAAAAAGTGGCCCACATTCCAGAATCGGTAACTGTTTTGTAGTTTTATATAGTGTGAACTCCTTCTCTGGCCGAACAAGCAATTGTAATGCAATAGGTCTTGCATTTTAGACACTTTGACCTATTGGTGTTGTAAATGACAATGCCTTTTTATTATTTCAGGTGTTTTGTCAACACATAAATAAATGGCATTGTCATTTACAATACCAATAGGTCAAAGTGTTAAAATGCGAGACCTATTGCATTGCAAATGCTTGTTTTTCTCGCTTCTTACTGGCCTTCAACACCTTTTCCGGGGTTGCAAGCACTAAGTAGATATATTTACAATTAGGAGCACGCATTTCACAGCTCGTCACAAAGCTTCCAGTGATTCAATCACTGAAAGCCAGTACTGGCTCCCAATCATTCTTTAAAACTGTAAATTGTCCTTTGCATTTTCAGATTAACTCAGCGTATATTTCCATCCCTTTCAGGCAAGGGTACTGGAAGGAAACCTTGTTAAGCTGTCTGATCAGCTCCGGTTTCACAGCACAAGTGAACACTTCTTGAATGGCATTACAGCTTTAAGTACTTTAATTTCATAAACTGTCCGGGTCGTTTTATTTTTTTACAAGAGTTCAAGAAGTGAGGCCTGGGAATGCGGGACCCCCTTATCAGGGCTCCACGGCCCCCCTGGGGGTCGCGCCCCACAGATTGAAGACCTCTGCATTAAGGCATGGTAACACTGAAGAAAACATTACCAATAATTCAGCAGTACCAAAAATGAAAATTAACTGAGCTATATCAATTTTACACACATCCTCCCAAGGCATCAAATATACACTTTATGCACACAAAAAAACATGAAGTACAAAAAAGTAGATCAAAAGACCTACTTGCCTTCGTGAGTTACTGGAAGGTGACTGCAACTGAACTCTACCAGTGAAGATCTGAGCCCTGCTATTTTGAAGACCCTGTGTGACGCAGCCTGATAAACTGCTCTACCTTGGACACAATCGATTTACAAAAGGGGGTGGTGATGAACAGAGTGTCTGAATTGAGCAGACCACTCTTACCCAGTCCAAAGATCAGGGCTTGATCCATCACCGTTATTTATCTCACTGCCCCATCCCAGCTCAGAACCTGGCTATATGCAAATCAGTCTGTCCCTGGCCCAGTGCATCATGGGAACAGGGCAGACTAAACTACCAAGCCAATTCTTTACCAGAAAGGAGACAAGCTACCGGGGACCGGTTTCTGGCATTTCAGCCTCTTCGGCCCGGCTTGCTTGAATCCTGATGGAGCAGTGAGAAAGGGACTCATGTCTGAGTATACCCTGCCACACCTATAGTGGCCAAAATCGATTTACAAAAGGGGGTGGTGATGAACAGAGTGTCTGAATTGAGCAGACCACTCTTACCCAGTCCAAAGATCAGGGCTTGATCCATCACCGTTATTTATCTCACTGCCCCATCCCAGCTCAGAACCTGGCTATATGCAAATCAGTCTGTCCCTGGCCCAGTGCATCATGGGAACAGGGCAGACTAAACTACCAAGCCAATTCTTTACCAGAAAGGAGACAAGCTACCGGGGACCGGTTTCTGGCATTTCAGCCTCTTCGGCCCGGCTTGCTTGAATCCTGATGGAGCAGTGAGAAAGGGACTCATGTCTGAGTATACCCTGCCACACCTATAGTGGCCAAAATCGATTTACAAAAGGGGGTGGTGATGAACAGAGTGTCTGAATTGAGCAGACCACTCTTACCCAGTCCAAAGATCAGGGCTTGATCCATCACCGTTATTTATCTCACTGCCCCATCCCAGCTCAGAACCTGGCTATATGCAAATCAGTCTGTCCCTGGCCCAGTGCATCATGGGAACAGGGCAGACTAAACTACCAAGCCAATTCTTTACCAGAAAGGAGACAAGCTACCGGGGACCGGTTTCTGGCATTTCAGCCTCTTCGGCCCGGCTTGCTTGAATCCTGATGGAGCAGTGAGAAAGGGACTCATGTCTGAGTATACCCTGCCACACCTATAGTGGCCAAAATCGATTTACAAAAGGGGGTGGTGATGAACAGAGTGTCTGAATTGAGCAGACCACTCTTACCCAGTCCAAAGATCAGGGCTTGATCCATCACCGTTATTTATCTCACTGCCCCATCCCAGCTCAGAACCTGGCTATATGCAAATCAGTCTGTCCCTGGCCCAGTGCATCATGGGAACAGGGCAGACTAAACTACCAAGCCAATTCTTTACCAGAAAGGAGACAAGCTACCGGGGACCGGTTTCTGGCATTTCAGCCTCTTCGGCCCGGCTTGCTTGAATCCTGATGGAGCAGTGAGAAAGGGACTCATGTCTGAGTATACCCTGCCACACCTATAGTGGCCAAAATCGATTTACAAAAGGGGGTGGTGATGAACAGAGTGTCTGAATTGAGCAGACCACTCTTACCCAGTCCAAAGATCAGGGCTTGATCCATCACCGTTATTTATCTCACTGCCCCATCCCAGCTCAGAACCTGGCTATATGCAAATCAGTCTGTCCCTGGCCCAGTGCATCATGGGAACAGGGCAGACTAAACTACCAAGCCAATTCTTTACCAGAAAGGAGACAAGCTACCGGGGACCGGTTTCTGGCATTTCAGCCTCTTCGGCCCGGCTTGCTTGAATCCTGATGGAGCAGTGAGAAAGGGACTCATGTCTGAGTATACCCTGCCACACCTATAGTGGCCAAAATCGATTTACAAAAGGGGGTGGTGATGAACAGAGTGTCTGAATTGAGCAGACCACTCTTACCCAGTCCAAAGATCAGGGCTTGATCCATCACCGTTATTTATCTCACTGCCCCATCCCAGCTCAGAACCTGGCTATATGCAAATCAGTCTGTCCCTGGCCCAGTGCATCATGGGAACAGGGCAGACTAAACTACCAAGCCAATTCTTTACCAGAAAGGAGACAAGCTACCGGGGACCGGTTTCTGGCATTTCAGCCTCTTCGGCCCGGCTTGCTTGAATCCTGATGGAGCAGTGAGAAAGGGACTCATGTCTGAGTATACCCTGCCACACCTATAGTGGCCAAAATCGATTTACAAAAGGGGGTGGTGATGAACAGAGTGTCTGAATTGAGCAGACCACTCTTACCCAGTCCAAAGATCAGGGCTTGATCCATCACCGTTATTTATCTCACTGCCCCATCCCAGCTCAGAACCTGGCTATATGCAAATCAGTCTGTCCCTGGCCCAGTGCATCATGGGAACAGGGCAGACTAAACTACCAAGCCAATTCTTTACCAGAAAGGAGACAAGCTACCGGGGACCGGTTTCTGGCATTTCAGCCTCTTCGGCCCGGCTTGCTTGAATCCTGATGGAGCAGTGAGAAAGGGACTCATGTCTGAGTATACCCTGCCACACCTATAGTGGCCAAAATCGATTTACAAAAGGGGGTGGTGATGAACAGAGTGTCTGAATTGAGCAGACCACTCTTACCCAGTCCAAAGATCAGGGCTTGATCCATCACCGTTATTTATCTCACTGCCCCATCCCAGCTCAGAACCTGGCTATATGCAAATCAGTCTGTCCCTGGCCCAGTGCATCATGGGAACAGGGCAGACTAAACTACCAAGCCAATTCTTTACCAGAAAGGAGACAAGCTACCGGGGACCGGTTTCTGGCATTTCAGCCTCTTCGGCCCGGCTTGCTTGAATCCTGATGGAGCAGTGAGAAAGGGACTCATGTCTGAGTATACCCTGCCACACCTATAGTGGCCA
Source organism: Lissotriton vulgaris (assembly GCF_964263255.1). Lineage (NCBI taxonomy): Eukaryota > Metazoa > Chordata > Amphibia > Caudata > Salamandridae > Lissotriton > Lissotriton vulgaris. The sequence continues at coordinate 174,787,455 of NC_141693.1, forward strand.
AAATCGATTTACAAAAGGGGGTGGTGATGAACAGAGTGTCTGAATTGAGCAGACCACTCTTACCCAGTCCAAAGATCAGGGCTTGATCCATCACCGTTATTTATCTCACTGCCCCATCCCAGCTCAGAACCTGGCTATATGCAAATCAGTCTGTCCCTGGCCCAGTGCATCATGGGAACAGGGCAGACTAAACTACCAAGCCAATTCTTTACCAGAAAGGAGACAAGCTACCGGGGACCGGTTTCTGGCATTTCAGCCTCTTCGGCCCGGCTTGCTTGAATCCTGATGGAGCAGTGAGAAAGGGACTCATGTCTGAGTATACCCTGCCACACCTATAGTGGCCAAAATCGATTTACAAAAGGGGGTGGTGATGAACAGAGTGTCTGAATTGAGCAGACCACTCTTACCCAGTCCAAAGATCAGGGCTTGATCCATCACCGTTATTTATCTCACTGCCCCATCCCAGTTCAGAACCTGGCTATATGCAAATCAGTCTGTCCCTGGCCCAGTGCATCATGGGAACAGGGCAGACTAAACTACCAAGCCAATTCTTTACCAGAAAGGAGACAAGCTACCGGGGACCGGTTTCTGGCATTTCAGCCTCTTCGGCCCGGCTTGCTTGAATCCTGATGGAGCAGTGAGAAAGGGACTCATGTCTGAGTATACCCTGCCACACCTATAGTGGCCAAAATCGATTTACAAAAGGGGGTGGTGATGAACAGAGTGTCTGAATTGAGCAGACCACTCTTACCCAGTCCAAAGATCAGGGCTTGATCCATCACCGTTATTTATCTCACTGCCCCATCCCAGCTCAGAACCTGGCTATATGCAAATCAGTCTGTCCCTGGCCCAGTGCATCATGGGAACAGGGCAGACTAAACTACCAAGCCAATTCTTTACCAGAAAGGAGACAAGCTACCGGGGACCGGTTTCTGGCATTTCAGCCTCTTCGGCCCGGCTTGCTTGAATCCTGATGGAGCAGTGAGAAAGGGACTCATGTCTGAGTATACCCTGCCACACCTATAGTGGCCAAAATCGATTTACAAAAGGGGGTGGTGATGAACAGAGTGTCTGAATTGAGCAGACCACTCTTACCCAGTCCAAAGATCAGGGCTTGATCCATCACCGTTATTTATCTCACTGCCCCATCCCAGCTCAGAACCTGGCTATATGCAAATCAGTCTGTCCCTGGCCAAGTGCATCATGGGAACAGGGCAGACTAAACTACCAAGCCAATTCTTTACCAGAAAGGAGACAAGCTACCGGGGACCGGTTTCTGGCATTTCAGCCTCTTCGGCCCGGCTTGCTTGAATCCTGATGGAGCAGTGAGAAAGGGACTCATGTCTGAGTATACCCTGCCACACCTATAGTGGCCAAAATCGATTTACAAAAGGGGGTGGTGATGAACAGAGTGTCTGAATTGAGCAGACCACTCTTACCCAGTCCAAAGATCAGGGCTTGATCCATCACCGTTATTTATCTCACTGCCCCATCCCAGCTCAGAACCTGGCTATATGCAAATCAGTCTGTCCCTGGCCCAGTGCATCATGGGAACAGGGCAGACTAAACTACCAAGCCAATTCTTTACCAGAAAGGAGACAAGCTACCGGGGACCGGTTTCTGGCATTTCAGCCTCTTCGGCCCGGCTTGCTTGAATCCTGATGGAGCAGTGAGAAAGGGACTCATGTCTGAGTATACCCTGCCACACCTATAGTGGCCAAAATCGATTTACAAAAGGGGGTGGTGATGAACAGAGTGTCTGAATTGAGCAGACCACTCTTACCCAGTCCAAAGATCAGGGCTTGATCCATCACCGTTATTTATCTCACTGCCCCATCCCAGCTCAGAACCTGGCTATATGCAAATCAGTCTGTCCCTGGCCCAGTGCATCATGGGAACAGGGCAGACTAAACTACCAAGCCAATTCTTTACCAGAAAGGAGACAAGCTACCGGGGACCGGTTTCTGGCATTTCAGCCTCTTCGGCCCGGCTTGCTTGAATCCTGATGGAGCAGTGAGAAAGGGACTCATGTCTGAGTATACCCTGCCACACCTATAGTGGCCAAAATCGATTTACAAAAGGGGGTGGTGATGAACAGAGTGTCTGAATTGAGCAGACCACTCTTACCCAGTCCAAAGATCAGGGCTTGATCCATCACCGTTATTTATCTCACTGCCCCATCCCAGCTCAGAACCTGGCTATATGCAAATCAGTCTGTCCCTGGCCCAGTGCATCATGGGAACAGGGCAGACTAAACTACCAAGCCAATTCTTTACCAGAAAGGAGACAAGCTACCGGATGGTGCAGTGAGCTAAAAAACGGTGTTGGATCTAGCCCTGATCTCTTGACTGGGTGAGAGCTTTCTGCTTAATTCAGAGACTCTGTCCCTCACCACCCCTTGTTGTAAATATTTTTGTCCACCCTAAGCGTGGAAGGGTATTCTCAGATGTGAGACCCTTGCTCATTGCACCATCAGGATTCAAGCAAACCGGGCCGAAGACGCCTGTAATGCCAGAAACCGGTCCCCGGGAGCTTGTTTCCTTCCCAGTGTAAGAATTGGCTTTTGTAGTTTGGTTTGCCCTGTTCCCATCATGCACTGGAACAGGAACAGACTAATTTGCATACAGCCAGGTTCTGAAACTGGGATGGTGCAGTGAGCTAAAAAACGGTGTTGGATCTAGCCCTGATCTCTTGACTGGGTGAGAGCTTTCTGCTTAATTCAGAGACTCTGTCCCTCACCACCCCTTGTTGTAAATATTTTTGTCCACCCTAAGCGTGGAAGGGTATTCTCAGATGTGAGACCCTTGCTCATTGCACCATCAGGATTCAAGCAAACCGGGCCGAAGACGGCTGTAATGCCAGAAACCGGTCCCCGGGAGCTTGTTTCCTTCCCAGTGTAAGAATTGGCTTTTGTAGTTTGGTTTGCCCTGTTCCCATCATGCACTGGAACAGGAACAGACTAATTTGCATACAGCCAGGTTCTGAAACTGGGATGGTGCAGTGAGCTAAAAAACGGTGTTGGATCTAGCCCTGATCTCTTGACTGTGTGAGAGCTTTCTGCTTAATTCAGAGACTCTGTCCCTCACCACCCCTTGTTGTAAATATTTTTGTCCACCCTAAGCGTGGAAGGGTATTCTCAGATGTGAGACCCTTGCTCATTGCACCATCAGGATTCAAGCAAACCGGGCCGAAGACGGCTGTAATGCCAGAAACCGGTCCCCGGGAGCTTGTTTCCTTCCCAGTGTAAGAATTGGCTTTTGTAGTTTGGTTTGCCCTGTTCCCATCATGCACTGGAACAGGAACAGACTAATTTGCATACAGCCAGGTTCTGAAACTGGGATGGTGCAGTGAGCTAAAAAACGGTGTTGGATCTAGCCCTGATCTCTTGACTGGGTGAGAGCTTTCTGCTTAATTCAGAGACTCTGTCCCTCACCACCCCTTGTTGTAAATATTTTTGTCCACCCTAAGCGTGGAAGGGTATTCTCAGATGTGAGACCCTTGCTCATTGCACCATCAGGATTCAAGCAAACCGGGCCGAAGACGGCTGTAATGCCAGAAACCGGTCCCCGGGAGCTTGTTTCCTTCCCAGTGTAAGAATTGGCTTTTGTAGTTTGGTTTGCCCTGTTCCCATCATGCACTGGAACAGGAACAGACTAATTTGCACACAGCCAGGTTCTGAAACTGGGATGGTGCAGTGAGCTAAAAAACGGTGTTGGATCTAGCCCTGATCTCTTGACTGGGTGAGAGCTTTCTGCTTAATTCAGAGACTCTGTCCCTCACCACCCCTTGTTGTAACTACCTTGGACACAGCCAGTTCACTAGGAAACGCAGTTTAGAGTAGGATAATGTCTGTGACCAGGGGAATGTTGTTACCTGCTAACAATGCTGAGAGCGAGGCTGCTTTGTCACTGACCTCATCCTGACAGGGAGACCCTATCTTCTCTATAGATACCCCCGAGACTATAGGATACCCTCAACTTCAACCCTTGCTCTGACTTCCTGACTAGTGTCACCTTGATTCTGGAACAATTCAACTTATCATTTTAACCTAAGATGTTCTGGTGATATGTCTCTTGTTGTGTCATGTTAATAATTTTTTTAAGTGCTCAGACTACTCCAGCTGGAGCGTCCCAGCACTAGGATTGCTACCCCATCAGGAACATAAAGAGAACAGAATTCAATACAAGAAGCTAAAGAAGAACCTCGAAGAAAAGTAAAAGTGTGGGGTACCTTGAAAGACCAATGCCAGGGCACTCTGAAGTAAAAGAATTTGTTTTTGTCCGAAGAGCCAGGTTTTTCAATTTTTCCTGAAAATAGCCTCCACAGGTTCTAGTCTCAGGTGCAAAGGAAGGGTGTTCCAGAACCTGGAGGCTCTAAAGCCAAAAGAACAGCCACCCAACTGGGCTTTCTTGGTCCACGGATTTGTGGCAAGTGCTATACCCAAGGATCTGAGACTAAGGCCACGTGAATAGGGTTGCACCAATTCAAGCAAGTAGGGCGACCTTCTATTGTTAAAGATTTTGTAACAAAGGCACATAGCCTTAAAAAAGATGCATTTTTCCAGTGGGAGCCAGTGAAGTTCCGACAAGGCTTCAGAAGAAACCCCTACCCGATACTTCTGTGCTAATTTAGGTTCCAGATTTATCTTGATGCTATTAGTGGCTGTAGCAGGTGCTTCAGGCCTGTGAGTGTCCCCAACCCAAACAAATCTTGACAGCAATTGAGTGGTTTAAACATAAGGCACTGGCCACTAAAACCAATCATCATTATGAGGGATGTTTATAGTAAACTGGCACCATCATCAGCAACAGTCTCCTACTAGTTGTCCAGTTGACACAAGACTGTGGGCTCCTGCTGATAAGGCCCGAGCCCCAGACAGTAGTGAATGGGCCCCGGTCACCTTGCCAGACTAAAGAACAAAAATGTAAAAGAATATTGCTTTATTGTCGACTTTATGGTGTCTATTTTGTTCTTTTGGCAGGAAGGATAGCCATATGGACCTCTGCTAGAATTTGTAGCAGTTGCAATAAAACATTCCTGAACCCACATTAAAAAACCACTAACACAAAATCACTACAAACAAAATCCTAGGAACTATTACTTTAGCCTTTAAAGAGTATCACTGAGAACATTGGTTCTGCTCCTCTATTATGATCTCTGAAATGATAGAACTGATTGCTGGGATTTAGAAAGGTGATCTTGAACTTCTTTCATAAACTAACATTGGCAATAGGGTTCAGTCTTAAAAATTATTATTGAACTTAGCCTCTAGAAACAATATCATTTTTGCAGTGAGATCTCAGCCCTGGAAAGTGCTTGAGATTAATAGTGCTTGTTCTTATACTATTTTTATTTTGAAAGTGTAATTATCTGCATTACAGATTTTTTTTTCAAAACAAAGAAATGTCTGCATATTGGACTTATTGACTGATAATTTAAAATGTGTTCTGAGACTCAAACCTCATACTACCTGCATTAGTAAGTCTTGTATTTATGGAATTTGCAATCCTGTAAAAATGAAGTCCAAAATTAGAACTGTAAGAACTTGGAGTATTAGTTAATGGGGGTGAGAAGCCACTACAAATATTAATCACAATCATTGTCAGGATGAATCACTAAAGTCACTAAATATTCCTGCGTTTAACCCTCTGGTAGCTTGGCATAAAGCAGTCGGACTAAATTTGGAAGCAATGCGTAAAGTATTTTATGCAGTACTCTAACAGTAATAAACTGAGAAGGCAACACAGGACAAATACATTAAATCTTAATAAATAAAATTACTTCAAAGCAATAAAAATCCAATAAGTGGAACCAGTGATATGAATTTTTAAAGTCTGAATTAAATATACCACCAAAAAGCACAAAGGGTCAACTATGGATGTCTGGCAATGGTAGATAGCGTAAAAGTCAAAATCTAAGGGTCCATGATGGATTGCAGACTGGAAACAGAAACCAGGTTCATCTTTGGTCTTGGAAAAGTTTGGGGTGAAAAAGTGGTCATCAGCAAGGCAGTTTGCAAGTCGAATCCAAAGCTGTGCTTGACGACGGCAGGTTGCTGAAGAGTAAGGTCCCAGTGAGGTGTTGGCAAAGGTGAAAAAGCTCAGAGTGGGCAAAGTCCAAACTCTGTGCCCTGGAAGGACTTGATTCAGAAAAGGGGGTGGTGATGAACAGAGTGTCTGAATTGAGCAGACCACTCTTACCCAGTCCAAAGATCAGGGCTTGATCCATCACCGTTATTTATCTCACTGCCCCATCCCAGCTCAGAACCTGGCTATATGCAAATCAGTCTGTCCCTGGCCCAGTGCATCATGGGAACAGGGCAGACTAAACTACCAAGCCAATTCTTCACCAGAAAGGAAACAAGCTACCGGGGACCGGTTTCTGGCATTTCAGCCTCTTCGGCCCGGCTTGCTTGAATCCTGATGGAGCAGTGAGAAAGGGACTCATGTCTGAGTATACCCTGCCACACCTATAGTGGCCAAAATCGATTCAGAAAAGGGGGTGGTGAGGAACAGAGTGTCTGAATTGAGCAGACCACTCTTACCCAGTCCAAAGATCAGGGCTTGATCCATCACCGTTATTTATCTCACTGCCCCATCCCAGCTCAGAACCTGGCTATATGCAAATCAGTCTGTCCCTGGCCCAGTGCATCATGGGAACAGGGCAGACTAAACTACCAAGCCAATTCTTCACCAGAAAGGAAACAAGCTACCGGGGACCGGTTTCTGGCATTTCAGCCTCTTCGGCCCGGCTTGCTTGAATCCTGATGGAGCAGTGAGAAAGGGACTCATGTCTGAGTATACCCTGCCACACCTATAGTGGCCAAAATCGATTCAGAAAAGGGGGTGGTGATGAACAGAGTGTCTGAATTGAGCAGGTTGCTGAAGAGTAAGGTCCCAGTGAGGTGTTGGCAAAGGTGAAAAAGCTCAGAGTGGGCAAAGTCCAAACTCTGTGCCCTGGAAGGACTTGATGTCATTGGGTTGCTGCTAGGTATCGGTCCCGATTAAGCCCTCTACATTTGCTCTTGGAAACTTTTCTGCAAGTCAGCTCCTTCAGTGGAGCAAACCAGCAGGGTGAGGCCAACCAGCAATCTGAAGCTGATGACTTCAGCTTTTTTTTTTTTTGTGGAAAACCTTTATTTTACATGTCAACCAAGTACAAACACGGGCCTACAACCCCCAGGGCCGGCCGCTAAGCAGTTGCAACACAATAAAACAATCAAAACCCAGACTCAGAATCCCGGGGAGCGGATTTGCCACATCCACCATACATACTGGTTGTAAAACATATCAAGTTGGTAACAGGATAAAAAGGTTCCATTTTATAATATAAGATAGAAGGATCAGGTGCCATACAATATCTCAAGTTGCGAAAAAAAGGGGGGGGGGCGAAATAGCAATATGTCCACAGTTAAATCGTCTTCGTGTAAGTCAGCGGCGTTAAAACATACTGTTCAGGATTTAAGCAAGCGTACGAATACAGTTCGCGCCAGCTGAATGTCCGCCCAGTAGCACTGAAACATCGCGAGAATTGAGGCACATATGAAACAGCAGAGATGGCCATAAAAATGAACCCATTACACTGACCCGGAAAGGAAGAAAAGAAAAGGGCAAAGAAAGATGAGAAGAAAAAAGGCCATAGAAATAAACGAAAAACAAAACACCCATCCCCCAACCCCCCACCCTGCACCCCTGCAGATGACTACGGCCTACCCCCCTAGCAGCGTGCCTGTCGCCCAAGAACTGAGACCCGAAATATAGAAAGACCCAGAGACAGACAGACAGAAAGAAATTAAACCCCACCCAAAGAGGGGAAATGGAGGAGGGCTATCTTCTACGTGCTCCCAGTCTCTCCCTCCGCCCTAACAAAGGGGTCCCCCCGAAACTGTCACATCTGAATAGTCCAAACTGAAAAAAACATCCCGGGGGGAACCACCAATCCCGCCCCGGACTCCGTTAAGCTAATGAAGCAGTCCTGTTACCGATAAAACCACAATGAACAACCCAAACAACAGTCTCAGCCTTGGCCCCGTCGATCGAATTCGCCGAGTCCCTCAGACGAATAAATCCCCATCATCAAAATGTCAAAAGATACACAGAAGTGGTCGGAACATAGTTCAGTAGATGAAAAAAGAACAGTAGATCCCAAAGTAAGCAGCTGGTACCGACGATGTCCCTCCCCGTCTCCGAAGCCAGGCATTATCACATCCGCCATCTTGATATACCGACTGGGGAGGGGGTTCGACATAATCCAAAACAGTTCACAGTACCAATTAAAAGGTTCCAGGATAGGGACAGCAGTTGAATGTTCCGACAGCTGCAAAACCGGGGATTCCAAAAAATTAGTTAAGTCACCGATCACAGCCCATTCAAGTAGATCCACTTCTGTAGGGGCAGGCACAGCTTCCAGCACCGGGTCTAATTGCGCCACTGGGACGTCGATCAAAAGGAGGGCTATCTTCTACGTGCTCCCGGTCTCTCCCCCCCGCCCTAACAAAGGGGTCCCCCCGAAACTGTCACATCTGAATAGTCCAAACTGAAAAAAACATCCCGGGGGGAACCACCAATCCCGCCCCGGACTCCGTTAAGCTAATGAAGCAGTCCTGTTACCGATAAAACCACAATGAACAACCCAAACAACAGTCTCAGCCTTGGCCCCGTCGATCGAATTCGCCGAGTCCCTCAGACGAATAAATCCCCATCATCAAAATGTCAAAAGATACACAGAAGTGGTCGGAACATAGTTCAGTAGATGAAAAAAGAACAGTAGATCCCAAAGTAAGCAGCTGGTACCGACGATGTCCCTCCCCGTCTCCGAAGCCAGGCATTATCACATCCGCCATCTTGATATACCGACTGGGGAGGGGGTTCGACATAATCCAAAACAGTTCACAGTACCAATTAAAAGGTTCCAGGATAGGGACAGCAGTTGAATGTTCCGACAGCTGCAAAACCGGGGATTCCAAAAAATTAGTTAAGTCACCGATCACAGCCCATTCAAGTAGATCCACTTCTGTAGGGGCAGGCACAGCTTCCAGCACTGGGTCTAATTTCGCCACTGGGGCGTCGATCAAAAGGCAAGCTGGCTGCCGGGTCTCGGGCATCGAGTCAGGATCCGGTCTCAGTCCTTTAAGTCCATCTGCCGCCGACAACAGGCCGCAGGTCTGAGCTGCCACAGTCGCCTGAAGTGCCTCTAGGAGCGCCAGCACCTCCCGCAATGACGGGCCACTTTGGGCCTGCTCCGCCCGGTTCCATAATTCTTCAGGCATAATGATCCCCACGGAGAGGCGCCTTCTCCGGGGTAAGATCAGCCGGAGCAGGACTGAGCCGTGAGGGACCAACCGTCAGCATGCATTAGTGCGCGACGTGACTCCAAGCCAAGGTGCGCCAGCGATGCAAGTGCCGGGCCTCCGGGTCAGGGACCCCTGCAACACAGCACCGTGCGTCACTCGTCTCCTCACCTCCAACACAACACCAGGCTGCAGATGGTAGCAAAGCAATCCAAAACATTTTCGAAAGTTCCAGAGACCGGACCCTGCCGCCCTCAACAGTCCGCTGTTGTTCAACTCAGACCCGGCTAAGCCAGCACTCGAGCCCCCGGCTTCCAGACTGGGTTAGGCCACAAATAGGTCCTCGACATTACTCAGCTCCACAATGTCAGAAAAACCCCGGGATCACACCATCGGAGTGCAGATTAGTTCACACTCACGGATCCGGGGCAAGAAATCAGGATAAGTGACAGGAACTTGGAGCGTAAGACGGAGGTCAGCGGAGCCGGGAGACTATGCGGCCATCTTGCTTGCTGTCGTAGCTCCTCTCCGATGACTTCAGCTTTGACAGTAATCCTGGTCATCTACAGTTCCAGGATTGTTTTGAGAACAGGTTTATGGGTTCCACTTAATGCCCACTGTCAGTCTGTGGGTGGAAGGCAACTCTTTCCACCCCCCCTAAGCCCGTTCCAGTCAGTTCCTCTACCCCCACTATGTTTGGTACCAACCTGACTAGAGGGCCAAAGGAAAGACAGGCCAAGTGTGGACTGCATCTGGCAGTGACAAAGTAGGCAACATTTGAATTTCATGAAGGGGCTGGGCACAGCCCCCCAGGCCATCCTGTCAAAGGAAGAGTCCCATTCCAACTCCTAGGGCCATTTGCCCACTGCCTGGGAGCAATATACATCTCACCACAGGGAAGCCATCAGGGTCAGGTGAAAGCTGAACACTGAGTCTCCAAGTCTGGGTGATACGTCTCCATTTATATAGTATTTTGATGCAACCTGTGCTTCCTGATACTTGTACACCCTTTAGTCAATCTGGCAGTAGCACACTTAATTTAAGGTCCTGATGAAAGCTGGAGCACTACTCTTAACAGCTGAAACTAGTTGACCACACAACGCCATTATGTAGCTCCACTATTTCGCTACTAGGCGTGTTTTTAATCATGACACCTATACTTTTGCTATCAGGCTATCCCCGCAGTCTAGGTAGTCATTTTTAAGCATCACCTTTTTCATAGCACTGCTTTTCTATAACACACTTTTCATTTTGGGCACAATGTTGGCAGAACATGGTTGATTTTCTTGCCCGCACTGTTCTTTGGCGGTGCAGGAATTACTGCCATCCCCCAAATGATGATATACCGCCTAGAGGGTGGTCTGATGGGACTTTTCTAGCCCATGGAAACATAACATCTCCAGCCACATGGTTTTCCGTGTGACTCCTACACACCATTTAGGACAGCACACCACACTTTGACCTGGTCTTCTTTTTTCTGTGTTAGAAAGCTGAACACTGGCATGAAAGCCTTTTAGGTTTAGGCAGGGAAATGACAACTTTCTAAAAGTATAATTTCAAAAATATTATATAAACTCTGACCCGACCATCAGGTTGGATTTTAATTTACAATTCAAATTCGTCCTTGAACCATTTTTCTAGCTACTCCTAAACCCAACTTAGCAACAATTGTTAAAGGTGATAGTGTAAACCACTGTTAACCCATGGAACAGCCAGCTTTGCCATATTGAAAGACAAATGTGTAGCTTTTCACTGCCTGACATGTAAAACAGAAATTAAATTTGTCCTACTTTTTAAATACCATGTATTCTGGCCTCTGGGTATTTAGGGCTCACCTTGGGGTGATTCACAAGTATTAAAAAGGACCGTTTAGGACTGGCAAGAGGTTTGTTTTGCCAGGTCAAATGGCAGTTTTAGAATTACCCATCCGAGTTGCAGTGCCAGGCCTGGAGAGAGGTTTTGCAGTGCTACTTGATTGGGTGGCAGAAGGATTGCTGCTGCCCTCCAGTAGCATTTGATATACAGGTCCATGGCACACGTAGTACCATATACCAGGGACATATCAGTAAAATAGAATGTTTAAATAGAAGAGCACAGGCACTGGTTAGCAGGAGTAAAGTGTGCAAAAATGATTTCAGCAAAAGAAGGCATATCAGGTGTGTTCCTGCTGTAAGGACACATTTCCAACAGTAATGCTTTCTCATCCAGTTGCACTGCATTGCAATTTGCACTCAGCATACCAGTGAAAAGTCAGTTATTACAAATGAGGCTTAGTCTGTCCTGACTGGATCTCATGTGAAGGCTCACTAGCAAAGGCTGGGATATTTAATACATGCTCTATTTACCATGCAATGTCCACACTGGGTAGAAGGAATCATGCAGGTAGATGGTGTGGATGAGGAAAGATTAAAATAGATAGAGAGGAAAGGCTGTGTTTTTGAAACATACTATATAAAAGCAGAAACAAATATGGCTTGATTGAAGGATCAGGAAGGCTGGAATCATTTTAGCATAATCAGTCAGATGAAGAGGTATCTTTTGGTGGCTCTCGAATTCCTGCACCCAGATTTTGCTGGTGCAGAATTCCCAGGCTGGTTTACTGGCTGGAAAATCCAGCTAGAATATTCTCTTAAGGCTTGCCTTGTAAGTGCATCCCTGCATCGGTCTCTGGCCCCCACAGACTACCATATGAGGCAAAGGAAAAGCATCCCGTCTGGCCACAACTTCCACTTCCCTCTAACACCCTCCCAAGACTCCTCCCACCATACCCCAGTCTAAACCTGCATCCCTGCCTCTCCCATGTACTACCCACTCAAAGCCCCGTGGTAAATGTAACCATTAATCCCTTCCGAATTGGGAATTCCACACAGAATTCTCCTGAAAAATCTGCTTTCATATATTTTATTCTCAAAGAGTAGCAGGGTGATTTTATGTATTTCTTAATACGAGACCACTCATCACCCCAAACGTTCAAGGAAGACTCAGCACAGAGGCATGAGCAGGGAAAAAGTGAATTGTAAACGACACAATCCTGGGTCCGTGGCAGGCCTGCCCATCATGACTTACCGCTAAAGTGGCAGTGGTGCCTGCTCAACATGGGGTGGGATTGTAGGGGAGTTTTGGTTACTTGTTCAACAGCTTTATATGGTGGGAGCATTATCATTTTTATATCCTGAAGCTATCACTGTAAATTTGCTGATCAATCATCTTTACTTCTAATATAGACTGGGTGCTCTCTTAGGACCTTCACCTCTGACAAATGCTTTGAACTTATCCTGAAGAAGTGATACACCCTAGGGATCCCTGCCTATGTTATCTAAAATATTGTTTTGTTATCCCATAAACCTGCTCTCTAAACCTCTAAGTTTAGCCGTAACCTCTTCTCTTTTAATACTCCTACATTGCTTTCTTTATCTTTAAGTTCTACACCAAAATAGCGCCAAAGTAGCACAAAGGTATACAGCAAGCACTATACAAGCATCCTCATTCACCAACTCTTAGGGATCATTACGAGTGGTCTACTCTTTTCTGATCCCTACACAAACTACTGTGGCAATTACCATATCCCTTGGAATTTTTCACCAGGTAAATTTCAGTAGATGAAATCTACTACATTTTACTGGGACAAAATGCATGACAAATGCCAGTGCACAAAACAGCAAAATCCTCATGTTATGCCCCATTTTAAAGGACACAACGTGTTCTAGGCGATCATTATCACCTCCCTAGGTGGGCCCCTTGTAATGAGGGTCACACACAGAAAGTAGCAAACCAGAACAATAATCCAGATCTGCTAGGCCACTTTTTGCCCCAATTATTTGCTGACAGTTCTGGGCAATTTGCTGCTGGGCCATCAAGCTGACACTTTGGACCACAGCGGTTAAATCTGTAAATGCTGTCAGGAAAAGCACTGAAAGAAATGTAATCTTTAAAGTGCAAAGAGGAAAATGGATGGAGTCGTAAACATGCTCTATAAATTCTTCTGTCATATGTAAATTCTTTCACAAACTGCCCCAGTGGACAGTGCTGCATAAAAACACATGGAGAGTGTGCTAAGGCGAAGTAAACGGTTTCACATCACTGCTGAGCAATATTTCTCCTGATGACAGATCCAAACAGTTACAGCACCTTCGTTCCCTATAAAGTGTGCTCAGTTGCGTGCTTTGGAGGCTAAAAATCTCGGTTCTCCAGATGTTGCGGCCATTTTCTCCGATTGCCTATCATAATATTATAAAGCAGCACAGTCAAACGTTTCTAAGAAATGTGACTTGTTCACCTCTAGGAAGCTTGGCTTCTCAGGTGAAGACATCTTGGATGAGGTCTCTGTAAAGGAGTTCCACAAATCTTCTCTTGGATGAGACTCATAACGCACTGTCAGTCATCTTTTTAGGAACTGCTGTGATGTATCATGTGAATCCTAACTTCCTCCCCACCATAAATCCATCATCAACCTAATAATATATTAAGTCTTCCAAATAGATTTGAATTAGAGTTGGGCCCTGTCATTTTAATTTGCCTCGAAGCTCACTTTCTCTTGCAGATTATATCAAGGAATGTGTTTGTATATGAAATAAATCCCTTCTTTTATTTAATACAGAGCTTCAAATCACACTTCTGACATTTCTAAGCACTGTACATAACAGTTGGCACTATTACCCAAGTAAAAAGCACTCCATTTACTAACCTCGGATTATTAGAAAGCCAAATCCGCTTCTCCTGGAAATTCATGATCTGCTGATTGCTGCATGTTTATGTTTTGAGTCGTTAAGTGTTCAAATCTTGGAACAAACTTGCGAAATATGGGGCATATTACCAAGCAATAGCGATAATTATCACTATTGCTTGGTTAGAGACAAAAATTTACCGCTGAGCTGCGGCGATTTTTATCGCAGATAAACCTTGGTATTACCAAGGTTTATCGCAAATGCGATATAAATCGGCCGCAATGCATGAATATCGCTGAAAAGTCAGCGATATTAATGCATTACAGAGCTAATGCTCTTAGCCATGTTATCCACCTCCCATTGGATAACATGGCTAAGAACTGCTCAGGGCAGGAGTTAGCTTTTGGGGATTTTCGCGCTTAGCGCGAATATCTCCATAAGTTGGTAATAGGAGATAGCGATGTTAGCGACTGTTTCCAGTCGCTAACATCTTGGCACTCCCACTTTGCATGTCATTAGTGATAAATATCACTGACATGCAAAGTGGGGCCCAAGATGGTCGCTATCTCCTACTAGCTGTCGCTAACTGGTGTTAGCGATAGCTAGGTAATAGGGAGATAATTTTATCTCCGCTTTCTTGGCTTTTAAAGCCAAAAAAGCGGAGATAAACCCCCTTGATAATATGCCCCTTTGTTCTTCAGGAGTAAATCACCTTGACCCTGTTCTCCAGAACTAAACTGCCATTATCCATCAGGCAGTTGCTTTTATAAGTAGTAAAAACATTGGAGGATCATCACTCTGACCCAGGATTTTCCTACTTGACAAAAACATGAATGTACCAAATAATATAACAATATATTATTAATTGGATATATAAATATCAAACACCAACTCTGGCAATCCACCTGGCTCTGCCAGACAACGATACCGCAGTCGCAGGTAAACAATAATTTGCTTTATTTTTTCATCACATCAGGGCTATTTTAGAAGATATATTGCTGTATTTTTTCATCACATCAGGTCTATGATGCGTTTCGGCAGGGTCCCCTGACTTGATCACATTCTGAAATAGAGTCATAGGTTACTATTTTAAACATATCATTGTCACAACGTGGTGACATAGAAACAGGCGAAATACTACACAGTACCGAAAAGTTCATTCTCATGCACATAAGTCTCTTTGTTTGATAGAATTAAATTTTTTGTTTTTTCAAATATTTTACAGATTTTTATTTGCTTTCTTTTTTCGTTTTTTGTTTTTCTTTATGCCACTTTGCTAGCCATTTCCACTTTTTTTTCGAATAAACTTGATTGTGCCACCACTGTAAGCCCATTAAGGTGCATGTCCTTATGTAGCGTCATGGCTCAGTTTCTCAACTGGCGTACATGCTTGATAACGTCATGATCCCATTGTTCCGAAATATTGCTTGTACATAGAGTATGTCATTAGACTAGAGTCTTTTGATGTAGTTCAGATTTGGAACCTTTCCGTTAGACTTTCTTTTGTGTGATATTGAAAGTGCAAGTGCTGTTATTACTCTTTCTACACTTGGGAAGTCCAGTTACAATAATACATTGTATAACCTTCAGGTTTGAAAAAAGTGCAAGTGCTATGTTTTCAAAAAATTGGCACATTGGGAAGTGCTAATGCTCTTTTGTAAACAAATCAACATCAAAGTGCAAGTGCAAATTTAAAATGCAGATACTAATGTCCATCAATATCACTCTGAATGATAACGGTTCTCATATTCTATGTACCACCTTACAAGTCTCTGTTGTCTACTCCACACGTTTCGTGCCTTCAAATTACTTTTCTGACCGTAAGTATTTGAACATACTCTGTATTCAAAGCCACCACGATACTCATTATCAATTTCTAAAGTTTTGCCACAAAAAAAGTGCTATGGCTTTAGTGCAAATTGCTTTTTTTGCTTTTTCTAAAGTGTCAGTGCATTACAGGACAATATCCTCCAAATAGCAGAAAAAGAAAAATAGAAGCACAGATAAATATCTAAAAGATACATGTGAAAATTACATTATAATTTTTAAATGAAATAAAGTGCAAGTGCTCTAGTGCTCTACTATTCCATCACTGTCTATGTGCAAAATTTAGGACTTTAAAAACCAATATTTGAATATAGTGGCTTACATACAAAGACATATTTTTTCCTCTCTCAATAAGGTCTTTTATTCCTTGGTACAGCCTTTATCGAGACTGGCTCTTTGCTTACATGGCACCCTAGGGCAAGACTCCCAATGGTCTTAACTCTGATGAAGATCAACTTGTCCATCTTAACTAAATGTTATAGATTATGACCCATCCCTCTTGTCCAAGTGTCTCACCTGAAAGTGAGAACTGATTAAGATATAAATTATTTTATGGTTACATTCTACTTTTTATGGTTCTTAAGATTGCGTACATTATGAACAGACATCTTTAAGCACCACATGTAAAGAAGAGCAACAAGAACGCTCATGTAGTGATGTCAGCTCAGACACCGGCTCAGTAATAGATCAAGAAGATGTGACTAGGTGTGTAAACGTAATAGGACGAATCTCAGTAACAGCATAGTTACGTTTTTTACAGAGAGAGCAGAGTACAGACCGCAAAGGGGATGATATAGTAGGCTACAACGGTTCTGTCTGGGAGAAAAAACCTAATTGCTTTGAAAAAATAAAATCAAAGAGAACCAAGAAGAGTTGCTTGATGCCTATTAACTAAGTATGACAAGTATAGCATACACATTGGTTAAATCATGAAACGCATAACAAATCACGTTGGAACGCATATCAAATCACGTTGGAACACAGGTTAAAGCAAAACACCTGCTAGAATATGCTTGAAAAAGACTGTTCTTTTATATCAATTTAAGCTTAAGTCAATATTTACAAGTAATCAGAAGGCAGTCAATACAAAAATTACAAAAAAAGGTGACGTGGTACGGTGACATTAAGTGCTCAGTGATAGTGGTGCAGTGCATATATACAAGGCGAAATTGAGTACAATTTATTTACACAAAGAGTTAGAGTGCTGTCAGAACGAGGGTAGGCAATAACTCTGGTAAACAGCAGGTTTGCTTATTGATTTGACACCCAGAGATTTGGTTGATCTGAACCATGTATATTTGTCGATGTTTACTTTTGATGATCAAGTGTAACTATATAAGCATTACTAGCAGCCCGTCCCGACGTTGTCCGGGTATGAAATGTTATGTGTGTAATGTTTGTAATAGTAAATCTTAAGTTATTGTAAGATTTCACGGTATAAAACATTTTTGGTCTCATTTGAATGTGGCCGTAGAATAAATTGATTTTGCACATTGCCGGACCTAGAGAGTGCGACATATAACTGTCCATGAGTGAAGCAGTCTTCTCGTAAGTCTACGCCTATTACTTTGTATGTTTGACCTTGAAATATTCAGAATCAGCCTCTGATGAAGTGTGTGTTTAAATAGAATTTCTTTGTAGTAATTGCAGAAACGCAAATTGTGAGGTATGCAGCATTATGTAAGTATGACAAAATGCAAGAGGAATGTTATGCGTATTTGAACCTTGATCTTCCACGTGGTGTTTTACATCTTCCTATAGGCTAAGGTCAGTTTGTAATGTTTTTGGAACGTCCTTGTCCGGTTGTGCATGCACTGTTAGTAACAGCGTTCTTCATATGTGCCTCCTTAGCTGTCCTGTATTTGCATGTCCTTCGTTATGTGTGCGTCCTCAGCTTTAAGTTTTGCAGCTTTTGTGTGTTGTGGAGTGTGTTGGTTATATAATTCCCAAGCGGGTTGTCTTTGGCGTTAATGTCGGTACACTGACAGTGCCCGGCGTGATCCCGTGCTTGCGAGGGCTAGTTTGAGGCGCCGCCTGAGCCCCGGACTAAATTTTAATTGTGAAGTGGCTTTTCTTCATGTGGTACGCTGCCTGCCTTCAGTGTCCGCTGGAGCCGTTGGAGCGTGAATGTCGCAGTGAGTGAATGGGGCGCTTGTGCGCCCCTTTTTAGGTTTCGCCTGGGGAACGGAGCGTAAGCTCCGCCCCCAGAGAAATCTGTAGTTTCCAGTAAGGACTCTTGAATACGCCCCTCTGTTCGATTGGCTAGCTCCATAAATGGAGGCTAGCCATTGGAACAGAGAGGCGTCCGTCATGGCCGGACCAGATTCGGGGGCGTTCCCGAGAATTTTTGGCTTTTGGCTACGTCAGCCAAAAGCCGGGAACGCCCCCGAATCTGCACGGCCTCTCCTCTCCCCCTTCCCTCCCACAGCAGATCCCCGCTCCCCCCTCCCCTCCCACAGCCGATCCCCGCCTCCCGAGCCGCAGCTGATCCCGATGCAACACGGCCTCCGCTCTCCCCGCCTCCCTCTCCCCTCCCACAGCAGATCCCCGCCTCCCTCTCCCCTCCCACAGCAGATCCCCGCCTCCCGAGCCGCAGCCGGTCCCGATACCGTTGTAACACGGCCTCCGCTCTCCCCGCCTCCCTCTCCCCTCCCATAGCAGATCCCCGCCTCCCTCTCCCCTCCCACAGCAGATCCCCGCCTCCCGAGCCGCAGCCGGTCCTGATGCCGTTGTAACACGGCCTCCGCTCTCCCCCTTCCCTCCCACAGCAGATCCCCGCCTCCCCCACTTTTGGCTCTCGGAATTTGACTAGCTCGGGCATTATTTAGGCTGTGTTCGACTTTTCTATAAGCAGTGCAACCCTTTAGAGAAAACCAAAACGTCGGCGAAATAGCTGATCAGGGCGCTATTAAATGTGGCACCGGAGAGGGGGGTGTATAGCTGCTGCACAGGGACAGCAATGCATTAGTGCTCGTTTGAAAAACTCGTGGAGCCGAGGAGGACGTAGCGGAGAGGGCCCCTTTATCGAATTGTATTGCTCGCATTGTCCTGCCTCTCTCTGTCCGAGGGTGCCTGAGCCCAGGCAGAGAAGTCGTCTGAACCCCAGTCTTGAACAGACTTCTCCCTCCACCGGGTGCTCAGTAGGTCGCTGGTACCACTCCTAGCGAGTGCCAGTCTTTCTCTAGACTACCCTTTCACCCTCTAATGATCCCCTAGTCCCCCGAGTTTTTTCACTAGGGAATGAGTGCTTTATATGGGCAGGTACTGTTCTGTACGGAGTACTTGCGATGCTATATTTCCTATTAAAGCACTGCGTAGGGTTTTTTCTCTGTACCTTTTGCAGTCCTCAGTATTAACTAGCTTTTCCGGGATCCCTTTCTTGGCTCGCTGCTAGTGCTTTGATAGGCAGGGTGACCGTTTTGGACACCTGTTAGTCATCCCTCGCCCCGACTTATGTAGGGGGCCGAGTTGCCGGTCCTCTGGCATGCAAGAGTGAGAACTAGACGCGTATCTGCGCACTTGGTGACTTTACAGCAGCGTGTGCTCTCCAGCCACCTCCGAATTACCCCACGCACGTTCACCTTTTTCCAATTTACTGCACATTTCACCTTTTTCACACTTAGCTGAAAATAAGCCGACCTCTTCACAAGCCGTGCTGTCCATAGGTAACATTATGCTCATTGCACTTATATTTCAATGTCTGCTGATTCACCGTTTTTATTCCCTCTGAAGCCGGCTTTCTGGTGTCAGTAATTTCTCTTGCAAACGTTTGTACTCCACTAGGTGACGTTGATCGTCCTACCTAGGGCGGGACCGCAGTGTATCCCACATCTTTTTTTGCATTGAACATTTTATTTCTGCTCACTTGCTTTTTTACTAAGCGTCCATAACGCGTGGTCATTCTAGTTTTCTTCCTTTCTTCAAATCTCTACAACGAGATTCACCATAGCCGTTTCACATGCTGCTTCTTTTCTTAGCCATTTCTGCTCCTCTTGTGTTAACTTTCCCCTTGGTTAGCTGCACCCCTCTTAATATTTCGTGGCACTGCGCCCGCCCCCGCATTTAACGGCCGTCTTTGTCATTCTATTCTCCTCCATCCAGATCCCTTGCCACTTGCTTATTGACTCGTTCAATGCACAGAAAGCTTTTTTCTGCCTTTTTAATCATACCTTTCCGGGGTCGTTTCCATATTTAACACTTCCTTTACTACAGCTTTTTCATACCCCTTTTCTGTCGCTTCCACCCTTTTTTTATTACCATGTGGTTATCGTCATGCTTATTAATACTTTTATTGTAACTGTATTTTTACGCAGTTTATTTCAAGTTTCATCCTGTTCTATTATACTCCCCACCCCCCACCCCTTTCACCAAGTAGCAGTTTAACCTGTCCTGCATTTTTGTATATGCCTTGCTCTCTTCGTTGATGTCTTCCTGACGGCCTTATTCCATGTAATTTTTCTACGATGGTTGCTTACAAAATTCCACTCACAATTTCGCACACAATTGGTGCAGTTCGGTGTTTGCTGTAGTTTCAACTCTTATTTTATCACTACCTTCGTTGGTGCGCTTTTAGTTTATTTGCCCCAACTGGCAAATTCCTGACAGCACTGCTCCAGTTTACTTTAACAACCACCACCACCAAGTGACTGCAGCTCTATCAGCGGTTGTCTGACTAGCTTTTCCCCACCTGAGGCTCTCTCCGTGATGGATTTTCCTGCCTTCTCGCCCTGTTTCTCATTTTGCCTCCCCTAATATCTTTCTTCATTTATGTTCTACTATAGTGTCCATACATACTGTACTGTTACTTAGAGATATGTTGCTGATTCCACGGTGCATCTCGTGCTGCGTCACGAGACGCACAGGCCTCATTGTTGGTTATAAAATGTGTTTGTTTGGTTTGATCTGGGTTCCTGCATGTTTGGTTTGTGGTTAGATTGATCATTCGGGGGCAAACCAAGCTGGGTTGGAGGTAAGTCGTGGGCTCTCTACTTATGAGACATTAATAAAGTCTTGTTCACTTGAATACTCAACGCTATCTCGTCTGTGTTATTCCCGGATGTCAGCATGCAACATTATTGGCGACAAGGATGGGATTTGTTGCATTCCTGAGCCCACCGAACAGCCTCTCTGATCTATGCACACTCTGATCTATGCACACCACAGCAGCAGGCTGCTACTCATTGCTGTGTTGTCTGCTGGATTTCCTGACCTCAGGAATCACTCGTACGATTTTTAGAAACCTTGTAACAATACTTGAAAATGAATTTTTGAACTATGACTGTTCCTTCACTTGCGCTGGCTGCTGTTATTAGCAAAGCAATTAGCAAACAGAAAAATATTGGTGTCACATGCGTACCCTGATTTGAGGGTCAGGCTTCATTTTTGGTGACTGTATATTTTGTCTGCTCTGTCCTTATTTATTTCTAAGGCCCCACGTTATATAGTCCACAAATACGTTCAGTATCACAATTTGCCCCAAAATGTCCTTCAGAATTGCTTGAAAGGGGTGAGAGCTCGGGCATCACTGCACCCCGAAGAGATGAGCAGAAAAGCGACTTGCTCCGTCGCTTTCCTCCTCTCGCCGTCTCGTTGGGACAGATGTGGTGATATATATACTGAACGTGACATGTAATGGAGTAAAAGCAGCACCGCGTGACATCACACGCTGCGGCGTGGCGAGGCTCATCCTGGCCGAGGAAGAGCTGGCATGGGGAATCAAAAGGGGTCAATCCCAGTTTCCTTTTCAAAGCCCAGTTGTCACGCACATAGCAAACCCGAGCTGGCCTGCCCCGTCCCCTGCACAGTCTCGGTTCTTCAGATGCAAAGGGTCCTTACCAATGCGCCCTAGGGATACAAAGTAGATTCTGATAACAGGGCTGTAAGTACAGGCAGGTCTGTCATTCTCTGTCTGTAAGATTTGAACTGACAGTGACTTTAGCCGCATTAGTCCAGTCTCACGTTTATTTTTTTTAAGGCACAGTTTTGTTTTCTTGTTGATCTTTGACACTTTGCCACAGGTCAACTGGTGCGCAGGGTCAACGCTGTGATGGGTCAAGAATACCGGTCAAAACGGTTTGTAGAAATATCAGCAAGTTTTTTGCTCAGTGGGTTTTCCTTTTGAGCAAGTCCTTTGTAGAGTGTCTCGTTGAGGTTGGGGAGATGGCCATCTTATATCTCAAAGCCTAAATCTCTGTGGAGGTCTGCCGTTCTTGCGATGCCTGGAGCTGTTCTTTCGAAGCGCGGAGCGCCTGCTGCTGTCCGATGGGCCCTCTTCTATTGTTTTTGCAAAGATTTCCAATACTGGTCAAGGTACTGTTTATTATGCCATACCCGGCCACTCGACTGATGCAGACTGTCTAACATTGGACATCACTAGTTAGGTGTGAGTAGAGACCTCAAGCGCTGATACTTATTTACATCTTTTCAAGGACCATATGTCCTATAATGCAAAGGAAAACTGCATCTCTTGAGTGTATTTTGAATGTTCGAAGCCCAGGTGTTGTAGGGTGATTTGGGTATACCCCTAGATGTTTAAAAGTAGAGCACATGCTCTGCATAGGCTAATAAAAAGTAGTACCCCTTTCCCTAATGCGGTGCCTTGCAGTAAGCAGTGAATGACATTTAGAACAAAGTTTTAAATACAGTTTGCCAAACTTGCGCCTCTTGTTGGGCTAAGCTGTCGTGAAGCCAGCAGCATGATGTAACTGCAGCTAGCAGACAATGTAAATTTGCGCTGCCCTTTGATAGAAAAAAAATGTGAACTGCAAAGTTGTCTGGTGGATAGGTCAGAAACCAGGCTGTCTTTTCCTCGCATGTGGATTGCAGCATCTATTTGTCCCACAGTGTGTAGATCAAATTGAGGTTTTAGGGACCAGCTACAATGTGCTCACCTTCCCTCTTATCCTTGATTGTAAATAGGTCACACCACCCAAAGCTTCCTGCATTTCCACACCCTTGTATTCTCTGTGTAATCACTGATTTTCCTGCAAGAAAATGGTGCCAGCCAAGGTATTCTTCCATTCTTTATGGATTGAGTTTCTGTGTCTTTGCCTACAAGTCTCATTCCTGTTCAGGTTTTGATGGAAAAGCAATTGTTGGCTAAGTATTTTTCAGTGCGTGGTAGATGACAATAACGGGGTGGCTGGCCGTTGCTTTTTCCTCAGAAACCGTGGATTAGCAATGTATATGGTTACTTGCCTTTCCTCAGAGTGAAAGATTTTGTGTGTTTTTCTGTTAGTCCTAGATTTTTCTGTGAAGAGAGGTAGGGAGAACGAAGCAATACACTCTTAGTCCCCAAATATATTGTTCAAACAGCAAGAAGTGAGATGTGGGCTGCCCTGCCTCTGGGTGGGTGTGTGTGTGTGTGTGGGGCTCTGGGTGGGTGTGTGTGTGTGGGGCTCTGGGTGTGTGTGTGTGTGTGTGTGTGTGTGTGTGTGGGGCTCTGGGTGTGTGTGTGTGTGGGGCTCTGGGTGTGTGTGTGTGTGTGTGGCTCTGGGTGGGTGTGTGTGGGGGGCTCTGGGTGTGTGTGTGGGGGGGGCTCTGGGTGTGTGTGTGTGTGTGTGTCTCTGGGTGTGTGTGTGTCTCTGTGTGTGTGTGTGTGGCTCTGTGTGTGTGGCTCTGTGTGTGTGTGTGTGGCTCGGGTGTGTGTGTGTGGTAGTAATTGCTGTCTGCTGAGCTCGTCCGTAGGGTACAATAGGTCTCACATTGCGAGAGATTAAGCTAATGGCAATGTAAATGACAAAACCAACACATAAATACAAAGTTTGTCATTTACAATGCCAATAGCTCTAACTTTTCCAAAGGCGAAACCATTGCATTGTAAATGCTTGTTTTTCCTGCAGCCACTACTGACAAAACTTACGTGCATAAAGGAGTAAAGTTTTGTTTTGTTAGTGAAATTCTGTAGGCAGTATGGCAAGGTCCGTCAATGCGGCGCCCGTTGGTGTTTTGTGACGGCCATGTGAGAAGTGATCAGAACGCCAAGGAGGAGTGTGAATGTGCGCGCACATTGGTGGCGAAAGCCTCTCCCTCTTTTTTTGTTAATTGTAGTGCAGTCCCCTCTGACAACGCTGACGCCCACAAAGTTTGCGCCGCACTATATATCATTAATGTCGCGTCATCAGAACGCCAAGGTGGAGCATGAATGTGCGCGCACATTGCTAGCGAAAGGCGTGCCCCTTTTTATTTTCATTTTGGTGCAGCCCCCTCTGACAACGCTGACGCCCACAATGGTTGCGCCGCACTATATATGATTAATGGCGCCTGAATGGCAATGGGCGTGAATGCGGCCCAGCTTGGTGTTTGTAGACAGACGTGTGAGACGCGAAGGTGGAGCTTAAATGGGCGCGCACATTGGTTCTGAAAGGCGCGCTACTGAAGTACGTGGTCATTTTTTGTTTTATTTGTGGCACGCCCCTCTGACAACGCTGTTGAGCCACGCCCCTCTGACAACGCTGCACGCCCACAAAGGAATAATGTAGTGTAGTTTGACACGCTAACACCCAAGTGTACTTTGACACGCCCACACCAATGTCCACAAGGGACTACTTTACCCCTAAGGTTGTTTGACCTTTGTAATGTATATGGTGGCCAGCTGTATAGCCTATGTCCATCTGCTGCATCTCCCCTTTAAAATGCTGTATTGGGTGTTGTGGTTGGTGCTGTACTTCTTGAGTTTACCCGCCTCAAATGTTTCAGCTCTTTCTTTATAATAGTAGTATAGATGAGCAATGGCGCTTACTGTTGTGAACAAGTTTGTATGTGACAACTGAAACGCATTGACTTGCTTCGCTCATTCCGTGAAAAAAACTATTGGGAACTACACTTGGAGTGCCACGCTCTGCATCATTGAACTAGAAGACTAGACAAAATGTGAGGCGATAGGGGACACTTCATTCAAGCGGCACCATTGGCGCTTTGGCAGCATGCCAGCATCATATATATATGAGATAGTTCCAATGCGAAATCAAACAATCTCCCGATATTCGCAGAAAATGGACACGGACCCAAGGTAAGTGCTTCAAGTTGCTTTAATCCTGTATGTCAAAGACATGTTTCGGCTTCACAAGCCTTGTTCACTCGACATTGAATACTACTATCAAGGTGCTTTTAAAGTGCTAGTCCAGTAAATCCCAAATAGCCACGTGACCGGCACTGCAATGGAACTGAAAGAAAGAAATCGTCGCCCAACGTTAAATCAACTTTCAAATTGTCCGCCATCCACAAATAATGAAGTCATGGATCTTAACATGCCAAAATAAAGGATATAACTGCCTCGTAATTTCATTACAGTTTAAGGCTTGCAAAATACTAGCTTAATGATCATAATTACATGAAAAAATATACATTACAATTGGGTGACAATTATAACTTGATACAAAAAGCAGAGCAGCTCAATATCAGTTCACATAATATGTAAAAAGTTTCCCCGTCACTTGTGCAAATATCAGTGCAAGATCGTGCAATAAGTGCAAAGTGCAAAATAAATTATATTCTTAAAAGACAACTGCTGGTGACCGGACTTAGTTATACCCCTGGTTTCGAAAGCCAAATATTTCTAACTGTGAAATACAGAATGGTTTTAAAATAATCATCCTTGACTACAGACATTTGTCTTCGTAAATGGCTGTATTGGTGTCGTGGAGAATTAACCATTTTATAATGCTAAGAGTTTGTGGTTCATTACAGTAGTAAATTTAAATTGTTGTCAAATACTCATAGTGTTAATCTAACATGAAATTCATGTATTGTGTAACATTATGTACTGAATGTCAAATAGTGGTATTAGCTCCTGAGGTCATGTGTGCTAAAGCTGTCATGTTGTGTCCCATTAAGGTCAAATACCAATTCAATCAAAGATCTAAATTACACATACTTGAATGCTTGACGAATGTAAATCCTATGCAAATGGAGATTTGTCAATTTACCTATAGATATCATATCAGTGTCTATTGAAAATAGCTAACAATTGGTCATACATATACAATTATAGATACAAAGATATATACATGTATGCATAAATAAGTAATTAAATATGTATGTAACATGTGCTAATATCACCAAACAGTTTCTCTGCAAAGGAGCTATTAGGCAGTACATGAAATTTGTATATGCCTGCCTATACCCAATAGTAGAATAAATATCCAAATAAATAAGCAAATAAATAAATAAATATATACTTGAATAAATACTTGAATAAAAGGGTTTAAAAATATGTATAAAATATTCAATTAGAATTCTACACATAAAAAACTGCTATAAATAACCATAAATAGGAACCACTTTAGGATAAGCTCATGAGCCATAACTCTATACCTAAAGGTTGTATTAGAAAATCAACACATAAATGTGTACTATCTGGGAAGATAAAGGAAAGAGTTGTATAAAAAAGAGGTGATCTAATTTAGCAATGTTAAAAATGTTGGAGCTATTACACATACATATACCGATAAATATATGTATGCACTATGTAAAATACAAACCCCATTGTATGGATGTGGACACAATAGACAGCTAAAAGCCCCTACAGGTTATGGGGATTATAGACACGTATGCAAGTCTTCAGTGACATTAGACCCATTTGGTTATTTAGTGTCCAATTGAAGATATATAGTCTCCAACCTCCTTAATTTGCGTTCTCTATATCCACCTCTTCTACTGGAAGGTATTGCGTCTATCACGTAATAGCTCAGGCCTTTGTTGTTTGATTGATGAGTTTCTTTAAAATGCCTGACTACCGGATAGGTATTGTCTTCATTCACAATAGCGCATAGATGTTGAAGAATCCTTTTGTGGGCCTGGAGCTTCATGCTTCCTATGTACCTAAGGCCACAAGTACATGTAAGAACATATGCAACATATTCAGTCTTACACGTCAACTATTTGGTAATCATGCGTGTGCTATGACTAAATGGGGTGGTATATGATGTAGTATTGACTCCATGGACACAGGCATTACATGTCTTACATCGAATAAACCCTTTATGTGTTTGTAACCAAGTAGTATTTTCCATGATTTCAGGACTTGTAGTGACAAGACAGTCTCTCATGGAGGGGGCTTTGCTATGTGTGATGGACACCCTCTGGATAGCAGGGGTCCTATCACTGGGTCATTGAGAACTAATGCCAACCGGTTTGCATTATTTTATTGATTTCTTTGTGTTGCCTGCTGTATCCCATTATCAGGTGGAACTCCTGTTTGGCATTAGGATCAGATTCTGAGTTTTTAATGATTGAGGTATTAGTTGGCTGTTTATCCCTGAGTAAATCATTTCTATCAAGCAATGCAGTCTTGGTGATTGCTTGCTTCAATATCTTAGGCGAATAGCCTCTTTCCAAAAACCTCTGCCTACTCAGTTCCTCTGCTGATTTCAAATCTTCCTCTGTGCTGCATATTCGCTTAAGCCGTAGCATTTCCCCATAAGGGATGCTGTTGACTAAGTGTCACGGTTGGCCGCTGGTGGCGTGCAGAATGGAATTGCCAACCGTCTCTTTACGGTTATATGTATATATGCATTCCAAAGTTGCTTCCATTCGCCAGACCGGTTTCGATGCAAAACAGCATCTTCTTCAGAGGCGTGCTTCATGATAATTTACAGAAAGTGCTTTCTTTTGTTTCATTTTTCATGAAAATTCATTTGTTCGGCAAAGTGCATTACTTTCAGTGGCTTGATGGGATATGTAGTTCGCTTTGTTAGCATCAGTATTCCCTTTGTAGGGTCCCGTAATGTTCATTTTGTTTGCCAGCATAAATCCTTTAGTAGATATCGGTTCGACATAAGAAGCTTCTTACGATGGATTCCTGCCCTTAAAAGCAAGGAAAGTTCCTCACCACAGCCCCTCTGTTATTTGAAAGAGGTGGTGCTCCTCCCCTACAATTCGCCGATATTCACCAGACGCGTTTCAGGTACAAACAGTCCTTTCATCAGTGGCAGGCAGCAGAGACTAGAAGTTCGCAGCGCGCACGCACTTAATATCATTAACACCTGCCTCCGTGGGCGTGGCATTCCTAAGCCTTCTGGTGCATGTAGTCCGTGCGCATAGTATTCCCAAGTGGGTGCTACATTTCTGTCTCTTAATGATGCTAAAAATAATGTCACCTTGGTTTGTAAATGCCGCATTCATTATTTCGCCACTGCCTTGCTTTGTAGAAGATAAAATCCACTCGTGCATGCTCCATCCCTGAAATGGAGTCTGCTTGTTTCCTCCCATTTGTTCTCAGCGCTGATGAAGGCAGAGATGGGCCCGCTTTTCAGCGGTGGTCTTTCCTTAACGGACGTACTCGCCGTTTATAAATCCACAACATGCAGGTAGAATGCTTGTTTT
The DNA here is from genome assembly GCF_964263255.1 of Lissotriton vulgaris. Lineage (NCBI taxonomy): Eukaryota > Metazoa > Chordata > Amphibia > Caudata > Salamandridae > Lissotriton > Lissotriton vulgaris. The sequence continues at coordinate 174,815,559 of NC_141693.1, forward strand.
TTGTTGAGCTGCTGCTGGCAAGAATTTGAAATAAACATAACACTTTATCGTTGGTTTCCAGTGGATTTCCTTGTAGTGTGCTACCTGCATGTTGTGGATTTTTAAATCTTCAAATGCTACCTGCACCACTCCTGCCCATACCAGCTTCCAAAACACCCTGCGACCAGGAGGGAAAAACATCAAGGCCCTCCCAAGACCTAGCGCCCAGCCCAGACCCTCTACTCACACCTTCCCTCGAAGAAAAAGCAGCTACCTGTGACAAAGTACCAGCAACCTCTGTGCTGGGCCCCAATGTAAGGACAGGAGAAATTAAAATGCCAGCATCCTGAACTCGAACCCCAAAAGACACATCTTCCCAACGTCCCATCTGTGCTCACTCACCCTCTCCAACTGACCCACTCTGTACTGATAAAACTTCACCCCTAATGGATGCCGGGGGAGAAAACAAGAGTGGGCTAAAATGCCCCAATGCCACCTGATGAAACACCTCTGACGCAGGCTGCACCTGTATATTAGCCTGTCTCACAACACCTTCTGGCCCTCCAAGGAAAGGGCGAGATGGAGACAACCTTGCCCCCCTCCCCTGCACACTTGCATGCTGCGTAGGCCCCCCTGCCGAAACGGCAGGAAAACCCCGACCTCCGCCTGCAGCCGGCACAACCACAAACGAAGAAAGAGACAGACAGCAGCCCACACGCGACCCCTCCCCCTCACCCCTCCGCACACACGCCGATGCATCTGACGCGGAGGCCGAAGCAGAACGCTTCTGACCGCCACGCTGCACACCCTTCTTCCCCCGCTGCGCAGGAACAGAGCCCACCCGCCCAGAAAGCGCCGGAGCCTGAGACGGCTCCCGCGACCCTACCGCAGCCAAAACCCCTAAAGAAGCAGAACTTACCACCTCAGAAGGCCGCGCAGTGTCGATGCTCACCGCCTCATCAGGCCTCCATGCTTTAGCGCCCTGCACCACTTTCCGAACGCGGGAACGACCGCGTTCGCTCAACGCCCCAGAGCGAGAACGCTTGGGAGTAACGCAGGCTGCCACAACAGCCGCTAACCCGTCTGAGGCCTGACGGTGAGGCCGTGAAGGTCCCTCCACATTACCAATAACCAAATCATGCCGCCCTGCCTCACTAAGAAGCCTAATAGCTTCTAAAACTCTATAGTCTTCTGCCGCCATTATCAAGAATAACTAAACGTCGAAAAGACTAAGAATAAAGGTAAATTGAAAAAAATCAGAGCACTACCTCCCGGCCACCAGGTCACCAAACCTAAAATGGTGGCTGGGGGGAGGAGCCGCAAGCATTTATGCTTGGGCTCCATTTGGTAGGACCAAAATGCCCAATTCTAGAAACATCTGCAGGAAGCTGCAGAACCCCCCCCACCCCCCCCCCCACACCTGCCCTCCCAAACAGCCCGGGGGGGGGGAGACCTCCCTTATGTCGGCTGCCCCCCCAAGACCCCCTTGTTCACTGGCCTGGCGTAGGGGGAAACAGCTGCACAGAATGAAATTGCACTTACGATTTTATCATCAGTCCAGCCTTAGTGTGCGTGTTCCAACAGGGCATCATGGTCTTTGTGGTTTTGGGATGGTATTTTCCAAATGGATGCTGCTGTGCTTTCCCTTCCAAAATTGAATAACCTAATAGGTCACTGTTACAGGCAAAGCGGAGTTGCTGCTTTGTTTTTGTCCAACCAGTAAGGACACGTCGTTCCTCTGTGCGCCAAAGAATTCAGAGCCGCACGGATCTGCTCCTGTCTGCAGTGAGGCTCCCTCACGGCCAGAGCTGACCGCTACATATGGCCGCGGTATATGTTTAAGGTATATGTTGAGGTGTCACTTTTTTTTGATTTTGTCTTAAACTGTATCGTTTTGCTTCACTACACTTCATTTTTTCTTTGAGGATTAACTTTATTAAAATGTTTCTCATTGCGCTTCTGCACTGTTCCTTTAAGACATTGGTAATCATAGCGTTCATATCACGCTGACACGTAACCATGTCATACTGCTTGACATCGCGTTTTGAACACAGTTGTAATTTCGGTAAGCGTTGGACGTGGCACTCATTTCTTTGCACTCACTCTTTTTCACATGCACTATTCCTTTAGGACGCAGATGAGGTGAGCGTCAATATAACACGGAAACGCTACTGCGTTAGACTCACACTGACTTATCTCACGTTCGCAACCTTGTCGGAATCACGGTAAGCGTCTAACTTGGGTTTAACATCTTCACGTTCACTTTGCTCACCCTTTGTGATTCTTTTTTAGCACAGTCTTCCCATTATCCAGTAAAACACTGTTGCTTAAACACAGCGTATTTGACGTCTTTTTGTCAACTCGCATTGCACGAGACGCAGCACAAATATCTTGGTCACTTGCTCACTTTGATTCTCTTAAGTTTTTTTTCACTCAGCACGGCAGAGATTCACTTCTGTTGCAGCACAAACTTGAGGTTTTGTGAGTTCCTGGTTTCCACAAACGTGGCATGCTGCACTGAGCCACTTGATGTGTGCATAGTTGACTATATTGCATTTTTTTTGGTATAATGTGGACTGTATGACAAAACAGCTTCTTGTTTTTGTTTCATTTTGTAGAATATATTAAGTGAACTGAAATGCATTGGGTTTATGACCATGTAATGGATTGGATCTAGTTGGTCATTATAGATTGATATATAAGCATTTAAATACACTGAATAAACATTAACATTTGAATGCTCAACTGTAACCTGGATTGAAGTGATTGTATGTTTTGAAGATGCAACTTAAGAACAGGTGATATTTGCACACTTATCAGTATTGACTCATCAACGCCATTGGACAGGGCATACTGGTAGTGAAGCTCTATTGATAAGAATATTTGTTTAAAAAATCTTACTTTAAACTATTATTGAACTTGAGTATATGTTGGGAACTTCGTTGTCTTCTCACAACCATTCCTGGACAATCAAATGGCAGCTGCAACTTTCTGTTCAAGTTGCGACCAGCCAATCAGAGCATTCCTGTTGGCGCATGCATCTGCTATTAATCGCAAAACCGTTGCAAAATATCAGTGGCCAGAGTTTTCTCTATAATTTTCAGCCTAAATTTCCCAAAAACTATTGGAGAGTATTTGCACCAAATAACAAAAAGCACCATCTTCATAACAACATCTACCTTTCTGCCAAATTTGGTGTAATTCCATCCAGCGGTTCAGGCTGTAGGTTTGACAATGCGTTGCTATGGGAATTAACATTAAAAATGCACCCTTTGTGCACGCCTCTATTTCACAGTCCCCTCTGCACAGATCACCCTCAAACTTTTGATGACAACCAGAACCTACTTTGACACGTTTTGGGAACAATGTCATGAAGAGTGGTCAAATGACGCCAACGTTATAGGCAAGTCAAAAAAATGCTTTTCCTATGGAAACTAGGTCCTAATTATAACTACCTACTGGTGACTGTATGGATGGGTGAGTGGGTGTGTGAACGGCTATATGGGTGTCTGAGTGGCTGTGTGAGTGACTGTATGGATGAGTGACTGGTTGTTTACGTGGCTCAATGGGTGCATGAGTGTCTGTTTGAGTGGGTGTTTGGTTAATTGAGTGGGTATGGGAGTGGCTGTATTGAAGAGAGACTGTTTTAGTGGCTGTACGGATAAGTGAGTAGACATGTGAATGGTTGTATGAATGGGTATATAAGTGGTTGTGTGGGTGTGTGATTGGCTCTGTTGAGAGGCTGCATGGGTGAGTAACTGGGTGTGTGAGTGGCTGCATGGTTGAATAAGTGGGAGTGGGAGTAGCTGTATAGGTGAGTATGTGGCTGTGTGAGTGAGTGTACGGGTAAGTGGGTGGCTGTGTGAGTAGGTGTATAGGTAGGTAAGTGAGTGGGTAGGTCAGTGGTTGTGTGTGTGAGTGAGTGGATGAGAAAGTGGGTGTTGTGATTTGTAGAGTAGGTCAGTGGGTGTATGAGAGGTTGCATGGGGTGTGAAAGGTTGTGTGAGTGGTTCTGTCAATGATGTCATCAGTGAGGTAATTTGAGATTTCACCAGTGATGTCATCAGTGATGTCACTGACCATGGCATGCAAGGTCATAAGCAGTGAATGGTTTTGTACGAGTGAAATCTGAGCTTAACTATAATGTCTCTGTAACCGTTGTTTTTTCAATAAATGTATATTTTTTAAATTCTATTTCCTAACTATAATGTCTATGTAACCTTTGGTTTCTTCCGTGTTTTTTTTTAATGCAGTTTCCTAACTTTTACATCCTTGTAATCTTGTGTAAGTGAAATTCTTTTAAAACGTATTTTTTGACTGTAACTTGTAAGCTTTGAGAGTGAGTTTCAGAGTGTGTGTATAAGTGTCTCATTGGGTGAGTGAGGGAGTATGTGAGTGTCTCAATGGGTGCATGAGTGAGTGTGTGAGTGTCTGTTAGGATCTGGGAGTGGCTGAATAAGTGGGTGAGTATTTGGGTGTGTAAGTGTCTGAGTGGGTGTCTTGATAGGTGCGTGAGTGTCTGAGTGGGTGCATGAGTGGGTGCATGAGTGTTTGAGTGAGTGTTTCAGTGGGTCTCCCAGTAGATGTCAAAGTGCCTGAATGGGTTTGCATGTGCCTCCATGAGAGTGTGGGTCAGTCTGTGACTGAGTGGCATGGTTCATGGGGATGGTTTATGGTTCATGATGATAATAACTACTTCATATGCATGCCTTACCTATGGAATGTCACAAAACATACTTGCCCAGGATAAACATAGGTGCACGTATGGTTAAGTCCCAAAGAACTGGAACACAACAGGTTAAAGTCCATCTTGCACATATGCTGTAATACATTTATTTCTTATGGTATGGAGTTACTATTAAGTTTGACTGTTATTTTCCTTTTCTTTTAACAAACCATTTCTCCTTTAAGCAAACGCAGTTGTAATGCGGATATTCTGTGAAAGCAGCAGGACTGGTAATGTGGATAATCTGGTAGGTTATGTATAGCACAGAGTGTAACCGCCATGTTGAGTGCGGTCTCACTCTATATAAACAGCAACTGCAGCGGAGAACAGTTGCTCGTTATTGATGAAGAGATCATGGAGAGTGAGACGTCAGCTTGGAGCGGCTTGAATTTCCGATGCTTTTAAAGGCTTGATAGCGGAACAGGATATGCAGTTGTTGTGTGGCGTTTTAAGCCCCAAGTGAATTTTCCCAAATCATGCCCTTATATAGGTACAATTTACATTGCCCTTATATAGGCATAGAAATCAATCCCTTCTTTAGGCACAGCCCATGCTACCCAAATACAAGCATGGCTACTTCCACCCGTACCAAACGTCACAACGACTTCTTGGAAAACTAGCTTAAGCAGTCAGGGACTTCCCCTTGCTTAAATATTGATTTGTCCAAGAACTCAGTTACTTTACACAGAACAACTACTCCCTAGGGGTTCTTTCCTGACGTTCATATGCCCGACTTTATGTCAAACTATGGCATTCCTAAACACCTTCAAGGTATAAATATGCCTTCGTTTGCTATAGCAAACTACGGTGGTTCGTTGCAGTTCGACTATCTACTTGCACGACGCACGACGCAGCTCGCTACAGCAAGTGCCGAAGGAAGCCGACACTCCAGCTGACGCAATGATTAAGAGGCTGCCCTTCTCCTGCCGAGAATCCATCTCCAGTGTTTCCAAGCTCCCCTTGCGGGGTGTTGGGAAATCGAGTCCCGAGACAGATATACCAGACCTCCTTAATTCTAACTAAGGTTTGGAGCTGATTAGAACCTAGAGAACCCTTTGGTAGATTCTTGGTAAAAACAACTAAACCAATGCTACACAATACTTACTTCTTCCCGTGTACTAGACTTAGGTTAGGTACATTGGGGTAGGCATATTTTAGAAGCACCAGTGAGTATTTTAGTCAATGTTATTTATTAATGTATTTCTATATGGCTTAGAAACCATACAATGCTCTTACAGTATTATTTTATAATACTATTCTCGCTGTACGCCTTAAACCTTGCAGTCTCCATAACGATTGTAGCAGCTCACTTCTCTTGCATGAGAAAAAAGACGGTTCAATAAACCTTTTTATTGAAAACGCCTATCTCTCTATTTCTCTGCAACTCTGTTGAAACAAAGCATACACGATTGACTGAGTGGAATACTTATCTATTGTTTCCGCGACTCTGAGAGAGATATTTCTTATTCTTGGGAAACAAAGTTGTCATGTTTATGTGGTTGTCAGAAACGAATTGCTTCTTGTGAATTCGAGAATGTTTCTAGTGACCTCTGAGTTAGCTGGCACACATACAATTAAGTTTAGTATATTCGATAGAGACCTAGTCGACATAAGTCCTACGTCAAATCTATAGGATATATTATTTCAATACTCATAGCCTATTGGGAATATAGGAACTACACTACATGGCGCCCAATGTTTGGTAAGGCACTAATTTAACGCTAGATACCAAAGTAACTCAGTCGTGCTTTTCTCAGAGACCTCTTGTTCCGTAAATACTCCAATAGACGTCTGGAGTGGGTAAAAGGATAACATATCCACCATAGCTGAGTAGGACGAAAATCCTATGTATTCGTTTTTTGGTTATTTCAACGTTGAAGGATACAGTGTTCCAAAATATTGTGCACCTTATCTTTGTTTCCTTCAAAATTGCTCTGCAAACTTTCATTAAACAAAATGGGCAACAAAGTACTTCCAGGGCCGGTGGAGCTACAGGCGAAAATGCTGTACGAGCTCTTGACGCAACAGGCTTTAATAAAGCCGACGAGGAAGCTATAGGCATTTTAGAAAATCAAAGGAAAGCCATCACTATAAAACTTATAAGAAACGGCCTATCAGCAAGAATTGTAGGGTAGTTTTTGTGATAGAGGCACATGAATATCATCAGACAGAGGTATTCTATTCATGTTTCACTTCTACAAAGAAGATGAAGCTTCAACTGAATACATTCCTTTTGAGGATGTTGAATTTCCATTAACATACCTAGAGCTCTGGTTTAAAGGCACCCTAAATCATATAAATCACATTACCAGGCTCGGTCCACTAGGTAGACCAGGAGCAACATGGCTGGTATTAGCCAGCTATACACCACATCCTGCCATTGAAGAGATGACAGATGAGGAACTATTAGTTCAACTAAAGGATCTAATTAAAATCCACAGACAATTTGTCCAATATGTCATGTGGACTCTGACAACTCAACCGGCAATTAGGATTCTGCAACACATCCAGGGGAACACAAATAAAATTACACCACAGACTATACAATCAGTCATTGGTAAATTACCCGCAAAACGGGAACAAATTCCATTCTGGATAGCTCAAAAAATTACTCAAATCGAGGCAGTATTTCCTGATACTACCCCTCATGAGAAACACAGAATTCTAACAATCTGTTTACCAATGGGGAGTGCACCACACCTGGAGGACTGTGACACTTTGGGTAAAGTTTTTGCTGCAAAATACACTAAAACACATGGTGGTCTGTCAGTAGCGGTAATACCAGATGTCCTGAAACAGATTCAAAATGAATACGGGGCAGAGCCTGCTTTAAATCTAGGTATGAAACTACTGAAAGATTTCAAACAGGTCTCAACAATAATATTAGCTAATATTAAAGGTGAAGCAGCATCCGTGGCGATCCGCCAAAAGTTAAAGTTAAAAGAATTTGATGTAACTGAGCAACCTCAAAAACTAGCCAGAATAATTGAAAAATCCTATGAAGAACTAGGTAGAGACAGTTTATGTGGTAAACCAGTGAAACCCCAACTGACTGAAAGTCCTGAAAAGGTCTTTATTAAAAACACTCCTACTCCTCCTAAAAAGAAGTGGGAGAACACTAAACAAACTTCTAAAGAGAAGCGTTCTCAGTCCCGAGGTAGGTCTCCTCAAAAGGAGCCCTCTGAAAGGAGGTATAACCTCAGGAATAGGAATAATTTGAGAAAACCTGATAGACATCAAGATACTGATACACGTTACTCTCTGGCCTTCCAGACTTCATCACAGAAATCCGAAAGAAGTGGACGGTCAGAACAAAAGGAAGAACGTGTGAAGTCCAAAGATGATCAACACGTTCCAAAAAATAAGAAAACTAAATTCAACAAAAAGAAGGTAGCAGGTCTAAAGATCAGACATGCAGAGGATCTTGAGGACACAACTCAAGAACGGGGAATGGGCTCAAACGATGTTGGACAGCGCAGCAGAGCTCGCAAGAACTTGAAGGATCATCAGGAGACAGTGGACTTGAATGAGTACGTCCAAGTTGAAACTGCAGATGCCAGGGTTAGTGTCCCACATAAGTTATATGAAGTAACTCTCCGGATGGAGGGGGACATAACTAGAAAAATAAGAGCACTCTTTTGGGAGAAGCTCTCTCAGGGTTATGACAGCCTTGGTGGCCGTTTTAGATAACCTTCGAATGCGGGCGGACAGGGGTCAGTCGGCAGAGTTGATACTGCTGGACCTGCCCACCACGTTTAATACGGTCAACCATGGCATTCTTCTGTCAAGGCTGGAAGACCTAGGGGTGAGGGGTACAGCACTGAGTTGGATGCGCTCCTATCTATCGGACAGATGGCAAGCAGTAGCGTTCCCTCCATACCAGTCGGAATTTGTAGAGAATAGGCATGGGGTACCACAGGGTTCCTCCATCAGTCCTGTGTTGTGTAACGCATATATGCAACCTTTGTTGGAGATCATCAAGGCATAACAAATCAGTGTGATCAACTATGCCGATGATACGCAGCTCGTGGTATCCCTTGAGGGTGACCAGGTGGACACCCTGGATAGTTTCCACGCATGCATGCGAGAAATGGTGAAATGGCTGAAGGAGAACTCGCTCCAGTTTAACAATGAAAAAACTGAGATCTTGCAATGCAAGGTGGGGGGGGTGTTCCTTGAGCCTTGCCAGCTGACTTTTGGCCCATAACCTCGGATGGCATGCCGACACCAGTGACTGCCATACGAAACCTGGGGGTTAGCTTTAATGAGAAATTAAACCTGGAATCTCACGTTAAAAAAACTGGTGGGAGGCTGTTATGCTCTTATTCGAGGACTCTGGAAAGTGCTACTATTGTTGCCAGCACAGGCACGAACTACGATAATAAGGAGTATAATATTGAGTCGCCTGAACTACTGTAATGCCCTCCTTCTGGAATCTCCTGGATACCTGATTGCTAGGCTCCAGAGTATCTATGCGGCAGCAGCTAAGTTGGCGCTAGGTCGAGCACATCGCTCCTCGACAACTCAAGCACTAGCGGAGTTACACTGGCTACCAGTAGCTCAGAGGATCTTGTTTAAATCTCTATGTATAGTGTTCAGGGCACTCCATGGGCAGGGTCCCATGCTGATCAAGGATAGGTTCCAATGGTATGAACCAACTCGTACTCTCTGTTCCTCCTCTGTCAGTTTGGCTAGAATCCCCAGAACAAAGAAGGTTACTCTGGGGAGGTAGACCTTTCAGTGTGGCAGCTGCCTGCCTTTGGAATCGTCTTCCTTTGGCAATCAGGAGCACTCAGAGCTTGATGTTGTTCCGAAAAAGAGTTAAGATCTGGCTCTTTCCAAAGGTCTAAGAATTTAGTTTTTTAGTAACAGTACCATCTTTTCTGCCGATTGCTTTTCATATTCCTTGACAGCTTATTCTCTGACTACTTGCTATCTTCTCAGCGCCAGGATGCCCGCAGGGTTGCAGAGCGCATTAGAAATGTAAAAAAAAAATGACATTCTTTTAGCTGAACAAGACTGGCCACCTGAATCTGTCAGGGAGTGCCCACATGGCAGAAACATTATAATGCCAGCTTTCTCCAGCCATATTCCAAATAATTTAAAATATACCTATGCCAGGAAATGGGCAGTTTCCCAGGCTCCTGCATTATATAAAAATCATGTAGGATGGGAGAAAATCCAGTTAAAAAAATCAACCAATGGCACAAAGGCAGTATCCGGTTAAGCAAGAATCTCAAAAACAGGTCAGGGAGATATTAGATCAACTTGAATACCAAGGGGTGATTGAAACATGCACCTCATCCATGAACAATCCTTTGTTTCCTGTCTCCAAACCAGACAATGCATATTGTCTAGTTTTGGATTACAGACATTTAAACTCTTTTTGCAAAACCTTTGCAGTACAAAATGCACACAGTGCAGCACTAATGAATAACATTGTGCGCAAAAAATATAAAACCACATTAGATATTTCTAACGGTATTTTCGGTCAAAATATTTCACATGAAAGTAGGTATTTGACCGCTTTCTCAATTATGGGGACAAAAGACTAATTCTATCGTCTCCCCCAGGGATTCAAGAATAGTCCAGGGTTATTTTCAGCTAGAGTAACAGAGTTACTACAAACCTATGATGATGAGGCATTATCATATGTCGATAACATCTATCTAACAGACGATGACATGGATAGGCAATTGAACAGGGTGAACACCATAATATTGGGTTTCGCCTCTGAAGGGTATAAATTCAATTTTTAAGAAATCAAGAATTTCCCACCTCAACGTCCTTTTTCTAGGTGAAGGCAAAAGCCTGGCAGCCAACTTTCTTGAGTAATGTGCGCTGCTCCAACCTCCAAAAACACTGAAAAACTTACAGTTGATTCTAGGTTTCCTGAACTTCGGACAAACTTACATTCTAAACTACGCAGAAAGGGTTAAAACTATCTACTAATTAATCAAACCTGATTTTAAAACAGTTAATTGGACACAAAAACATGCAGAAATGTAGCGTTCGGTCCAAACAGACATGTTAGCAACAAAACATTTACAGACTCGCATAAACGTACGCAACTTAGTGATCAGAATCTTTCCAGGAAGATGCGGATTCACGTACTTAACCTTTAATGAAGGAGAAAAGGTACCAATAGCTTACAAATAACACTTGTACACACACGCAGAAATTAAACTTACTTTAAGAGAGAAAATTCTGACAGCAGTTCAAACTGCAGTAGCAAAAGCGAGAGCCCTCACACAGGGTAAGCGCATTATGGTTGTAACACCTGTACCTGCCTTCGAGGCAGTGACAAAAGGGAACATTCAGAATGCTAAAGCTTTACATCCAAGATGGATACAATGGGTTAATTCTCTTGCTCCAACAGACGTTGAATACGTTTTTGACCCTTATTTGAAAACACAAGAATTTCTACAGTATGAACAAGAATGTCCTCTGCCTACTGAAATTCTGCCTCTAGAAAAGTATGAATGTAAAATTGACACTGACGGATTAGCACAGCCCGCTATTGGGGGTAAACAAGCTGATAGTGCTGCGTGCGCGACCGTTAAAGGTCGCTGGCAAGATGGCAAATTCCGACCAATGGTCACTAAAACTCAATCTCTAGGAGATTGTACAGCTCAGCGAGCTGAACTACACGCATTCAAGATGGAGCTTGAAAATACTGATCGTGAATTCCAGACACCTATAGTGTGCGATTCATATTATTGTGTTCAATCTTACAATTAATACTTGCAGAACTGGATTGAAAACGGTTTTAAAGATGCAAATGATGATGGCGCAATCAAGCATAAGTTGCTTTGGGAACAGGTAGTACAGTTACGACAAGAACTACAAAAGGCTCACGTGATACATACACTGAGTCAACAACGTGATGGCGTTCACGTTGCAGGGAATTCATTGGCTGATGAAGCTGCGAAGGCAGCTGTGCAAACGGCTTCCCTAGCTGCAATCACTTGTTCAAAAAAAAAAATAGATGGCGAAATAATGCTAGCTTTCAATGTCACAAGCAAAGGCAGCGTTGCAACGTTACCTCAAACCTTTGTTATGTGATGTTATGTTAGTGGTTTATAAAGCGCTCATATCATCCTGGGGCATTGCGGCGCTGTCCAGAATAGACATGCAACCTGAAAGGAAGAAAGGTAGCAGGTAGACTGGCCCAGGACTTAAAACAGATATGCTTTCAACTGTTTCCTAAAGACAGTGTAGCTTGTGATTTTCCGTAGTTCCAAGGGGAGTTGGTTCCAGTACTTAGGTGCCAAAAACTAAAAGGCTCTGCCTCCCGTCTGGACCAGCCGGATACGAGGGATCTGAAGCAGGTCATGGGCCCTAGATCTAAGGTTCCTGCTTTGAATGTATTTACGTAATTTATTCCGTAAATACATAGGGCCTGTTTCTTTAACTGCCTTATACGTTAAGCAGCAGATCTTAAAAAAAGATATTTTTTTTATTGTCAACCAATGCAACTCCCTCAACAGCGGAGCTGAAGATGAACCTGCCGGTTGGTTAAGGATCATTCTTGCCGCAATATTCTGCACCACCTGAAATTTGGCCAGGATAGTTTCTCTGACTTCCGCCAAAAGCGCATTTCCATAATCCAAACGCCTTGTGACTATTGCTTGTACTAGAGTTCTCCAATGAGAAAGAGGAATGTAGGGTAATATTTTCCTACAAAGTCGGAAGGCATAGAAACATGAATTTGTCATTGTAGAGACTTGATCTTTCATGTTCAGGACTCGATCAAGCTTTAACCCCAGACTTTTTACTGATCTTTTTAGCAATGGCGCTGATTCTAGCGCCTGTGGCCACCAATCCTCTGATCATTTATCTGTTGCTTTTCCCAGCAATATCAGCTCAGTTTTGTCGGGGTTCAACTGGAGACAATTTGCTGTCATCCAGTCTGCGATGGTAAGCATACCTACGGCAAAACGAGCTTTATCAAGAGTGGGGTTCAATCCGATGTTAAAAATAAGCTGTGTATCGTCTGCATAAGAGACGATCCCAAAACCCAATTGCTCCACGATCCTTGCTAATGGGACCATACACATGTTGAAAAGGGTAGGGCTCAGACAGGAGCCCTGCAGGACGCCTCTACCCAGATACCTTCTTTTGGACGTATATGGTCCTAACATCACCATTTGGACTCTACCTGACAGGAAGTCGTTAAGCCACTTAAGTGCCATTCCATTAATACCCGAGGCAACAAATCTCTCCGCCAGCCTAGAATGCGAGATGGTATCGAAGGCTGCGGAGAGATCGAGTAGGATCAGGATTGCTGAGCCCCCTGCATCAACAGTTAATCTAAGTGAGTCTGTAACTGCCAGAATCATGGTCTCAGTACTAAACCCTGGCCTGAATCCTGATTGCAAGGGATCCAGGAGCTGGTTCTCTTCAAGGTAAGTACTGAGTTATCGATTAATGATCCCTTCCAGGATTTTACTCAAGAGTGGTAAAGGGGAGATAGGTCTGTAATTACCAAGAGTAGATGGGTCAGCCATGGGCTTTTTCAAAATAGGGCACACAAAAGCCTCCTTCCATATTGATGGCATAGAACCAGTGAATAAAGACCGATTAAAGATGTCTGTAATCGTTTGGACACAACTAGTTGCTAGGAGTGTCATTATCCTTGGGGGACAAAGATCCGCTGGTGACCCGGACTTAGCCGTGGCAAGGCCTTTCATGACTTCCTCTGTCGTAATTGTCGTAAAGTTGCTCAGAGAGCATGCTACATTTCCCTCCTGTTTCTCTGGCATATTAAGAGCTCCTGCATTGTATAAGGCTGGAGGGGGGAAGTTTTCATTAATTTTTGAGATTTTATTATGAAAGAAGTGTGCTATTGAGTCACATAATTCCTGTGACACCACCGGGGCTTGACTGGACACTTTAGGGGATACAAATTCCTGTACTATCCCGAACAACGCTTTGGAGGAATTACTGGCACTTTCAATCTCAGTAGTTATAAACTGCCGCCTAGCCTCTTTTAAATTCCGGTGGTATTTGGCTAGAGTATGTCTCTACAGAACTTTATTTCCATTTAACTCATTTGAGCGCCACCTTCTTTCCAGGCCTCTGCAGCTGGCCCTTTCTTTTTTTAGTTCCGTCGTATACCAAGGGGCAGATGCCCGCCTAGTCATACCACTCTGTTTCTGTATAGAGATAATAGTATCCAGTGCCATTTCCAAAGCGGAATTAAAAGCCTCCAATTTAGCGCCCACCTCTTCGATATGAGTGACGGGACCCGGAGAGAAGACCTCCTCAAAGGATTCAACTATAAGCTTATGCCATTTCCTACCCTGTTTAAAGCTTGATGGGACAAGGTGGATGGCTGAGAATGCCTCTAATTGCTGCACATTGATCTCAATCAAAAAATGATGCGTCCAGGAAAGGGGTTCCGGTTCCTTACACTTTAGCTGGTCAATATTAGAAAAGAACAGATCCAATTGGTGACCGGCTATGTGTGTCGCGCCTTCTCCTCTTTGGATTAGTCCCAACAATTCAAGGGAGGATAAAAGTTTATTTACATCCGGGTCTCTAATTTTTTCCCCATGAAAGTTAAAATATCCGAGCAGGATACATTTATTTGTCACCAGATCAATAGGTCAGTGAACTTAACTTTAGGCCCTGGGGGGCGATAGATTAAAGCACCATACCAGCAATCCGATGCAGATACTGTAACCTTAAAAATCCCTAATTCCAAACAATCATTACTGATTGTCGATATCCAGTTCACTACCAAGTGATTTTTAAAAGCAATAGCAATCCCTCCTCCCGTTTTTAATTCTCTATCCAGGTGTATGAACTTATAGTTTTCAGGGATGGCCAGTGTTATTGTGGGTTGGTTGGCCGGGCTTAACCAGGTTTCCATGAAAAAGCACATATCGGGCCATGTGTATCAAGCATATCCCATATCTCATACGGATGCTTTGCGAGGGATCTGACATTACACATCAGGAATTTCTGAGTGTCCTGTTTCCTAGTGAGTAATTCTGGTGTTTCCTCCCCACTTGGAGAACCCCCCCACTGGAACTGCCATTTGAAATTGACCTATCCACTCAAATATTCATACATAATTGACGCAAACTCCGTTCCTTTTGCTCGAATTCCTGGAATGGGGGATAGAGTGATTCCAAACAGGAAACGTAGAGTAGCTTTGATATACGAATCACATTTGGGAGAGGGTCTGATACAATAACGGTATCTATACTATCTATACTAGAATTAAAAGAGACGTACTGGCTGCCAGGGATGAATGGTCACATTCACACATTTGCAATTAATTGCCATGACTGCAACAGAGATCGCAGCAGAGAACGCCGCCAGATACCTGACTGCAGTGTAGCCAGCCCAGTACAGACACCATTGTTAGACAGCATTTGACTTTCTACACGCAGATGTCCCTATGGACAAATGCGGACCCACAAATATTAGGACAAGATTTATTTGGATGTGGCCTCAGCGCGTGGCTGACGCACAAACTGTTATAAAAGGTTTGCAAGTCTTTATCGGCACATACGCAGTCAGCATGCTACATTATGACCAGGGTCCTGCGTTTAGCTCTCGAGCTTACAAGGAGGCCATGGTCAAATTAGGCATTGCATTGCGGTACTCTAGTCCATTCCATCCTGAGGGAAATTCGGTAGTGGAGAGAAAAAACCTGGACATAAAGCAATCTATATCAGTAGGGTGTTAGGCTCGGGTGAAAGGTGGGTCAAACATTTAATAAGTGTCCAAAGTAGTCTTAATAATCTGCCAAGAAGTTCTCTAGGGGGAATCACTCCATATGAAATCCATTTTGGAACAAGAATGATTATCTCAGTTCTCGATTCTCACACTTCAGTGGTAGAACAAAAACCCTTTGATATCAAAGACCGTTTGGCTGTTTTGCTGGACTTAAATGAAATAAGATCCAGACAAAGCAACATACTCCTGAAGCCAACGACCACTGAAGAAAAACCATCCGTCCCAGCAAGACCTGTCTGGATTCCAAAGATTGGGGATCTAGTCAGAGAAAAGATCGCGGACAAGAGGAATTTGGGCCTTCTTACAGACAACCAGTTCCGGTCCTAGCCATCCACGGATCAAGAACAGTATTACGCCGCCCCTTGCTGTTAAAACGAAGAACAGGTTCATGTCCATCGACCTGGTCAAACCACATCATGTGGCCGATCATAAGTAGTAGGCCAAGTGGATTCCAAAGACGTAGCAGACGCCCAAATCTGGCTACTATACAAGAGGTTCAAACTGAGAGACTCATCACCTTTGAAGAATATGCAGTGCGAAAAGAAGGACTATGCAAAAAAGCCATGGAACTTGTACCTCTTGAGACCCAAATAACAGTTCGTCAAGAAACGCCTGTCTACAATGAAATAGCATCTGACTATGCAAATGTAACAAGTGATCAAGTGGTTCTAACGATTTCAACGAATGCTGATGCAATCCCTACAATTGACAGAACTACCTCTGGCTATTTTATTAACTTTGATACGTTTTCCGGGGATCCCAGTGAACCTGAAATGACGCCAGCTAAAAGAACTTTCAAAGAACAAAAAAAAACAGCAATTGAATAGATAATACACTGTACAATTACTCTGCCTGTTACAATTTTCCATTTTCAGTATTGCTTAAAACGTATACCAGCAGGCCTATATGAAAGGTTGGGTAAAGAATACATCAAGACATCCTGGGAATTACCATACACACACAAATGTTGGAGTGGGGAGAAAGAAGTATTTCTTAGTGGTAATAATTGTGAAAATGCACTGAGCGGTTCTCTCCTATGTCAGAGTATAAACTTACACGGGGCCTGCGATGGTTCCTCTAACAATTTATCCTGCCACCTGCAAGGTTCACCAGCTGCAGTGATTGATCTGATTTTTAGTGACCCTGGGCGAAGCACTACGCTTCGCTCGCGTAGTTTGCGAAGTTTGCGCAACTTTGCACTACACGAGCTGCACGTAGCACAGTGCGAACACGCGTAGGGTAGTGTAGCGGTCATTTTTTGCTTGTTCGCGGTTCTCAACATCATTTTCGCGACCACGAGCAAGCAAAATGACATCCCAGCGAGATTCTCAACGCGGGGAGGTCAGGTTTCTCATTGCGAGACGGTTACGCATGCTCGCGACCGCTCTCAATGAAAAACTACCAGTTCGCGTTGAGAAAGCTGCCGCTCGAGTAAAAATCTGCTCGAGCAGCAGAAAACTACAGCTCGCACTGTGCAAGATGCTATTTTCATTGATTTCGCAGTGCCGGATGCTTGTCCGCACTGTGCAATCATTGAAAACGCATCTTGCACAGTGCGAACATGCTACTACGCAGCTCGCGTAGTGCTACGTGAAGTTTGCGTAGTGCGAAGTGCACTTCTCGTAGCTTCGTGTAGCGCTACTTCGCGAACTACGCCCACCCTTAATTTTTAGGCAACTTTCTAATGGAAGTTACATTATGTTGAATGATCACAGCTGCTGTGGCATGTTGCCAGGTCTAGCCTATCCCGTAACTGTGTCCGCCAGGGTCACTTGCTGTATGCAAGTATTGTTTCTAAAAACCAAGACAGACTGGGAGTCGCCACTTTGGCCTTCACTGAACATCTCTTCTATACGAATAGATACTTTAAGCAGAATGAAAGCCATTCTTTTACAAAAAACTGTGCCATTGACCTCGGCCAAAGAGACCTTTAATCTGCAAGTCGCAAGGGCTTCTGCAGAGATACACGCCCTATTAACTACAAACTGCCTTGTACATTTTTCAGAAATGTTAGGTCGTATCTTACACATATCTGATATGAGTGGTATTGTACATGTATTTAAGACGATTTTTTCGGGACTGTAAGCACCCTTTGAAGCAGTCCTAGGAATATTTCCGAACTTCGTGCACTCTGTGTTTGACGGACTGCCTCTCATTTTGGGACTCTCAGCAGGGATACTATTTTTTCTCCTTCTACTTTGATATGGCAAGCCAAATCTCCAGCGATACCCAGTTCATCATGGAAAATACTCTACTGGCGAAGAAGTGTCATGAGCGCATAGTCCAAATTTTGGGAATAACTCGTTAAAGAGAATTAAATACCACATGGTTTATGTCATTCGGACCAATCTGGTAAGATTGCATCTTACCTGTTCTATGATGCCTGCTGTGTGGTGAAGAATGCGTGTTAGGCATCTGTCTCACACTCCCATCAGTCATGCCAATGGATGTTGATACTTTGCTTGGGCCAGTGACGGCTCATGCACAGTGTTGTCCCCAGCGGCTACCAATTCTGATGACGGCATTCATTGAGATGTCACAGACACAAAATGCTGACGGTGATGTACGAGTGGCAAGCGGCACACAGGTACCATCCAATTCGAACATTGCTAATGAGACCAATGCTGACAGCGATGCTACACATCTATGTGCGATTAATCTTTTTAACGAGGTAATCCAACTCTCACCTACAATGGAAGACAAATTCTTTTCAGACTTAGAGGATTTGATGTTTTCTCCAAACAATAACACTGACTTTTGATTTGGCACACAGTGTTTTGAGAGACTCTGAATTCGACCTTCATTTTTCTAAACAACATTTCTAACTTTGGAACTCTATTTTTTTCTATGATCAAACTTTTGTTTTTCCAAATTTGTATTTTTTTTCATTTCTTGGCACAAAGTAATCTTCTTAAAGTAGAACTATTCATAGAGAACTAGAATTCTTTGAAAACTTCCAAGAGACAATATTTGACCTTGTCCACAATCAAACAGTTTATATAATCTGCCATGGAATGGTTTCGACTTTTTCTTCTGTAATTAAGAGCCGTTTCATAAATGTACTTTCGTGATTCATTCGGATAGCATTTTCAAATGTCAAACTATATGCTTTGAATGAACCATTGCTTTAAATGCGTACAGCAAATATGCTTTTCGTTTACAACGAGTACCAATGCATTTTTATGTATTTTGGTGGGGTTTTAACACATCATGCTTAGATATGTTTTAATGTGTTTAGAACTTAGTAATGTTGTACATAAGAAAGTGGAGTTGGTGTTGTGTGGCGTTTTAAGCTCCGAGTGAATTTTCCCGATTTATGCGCTTATATAGGTACAATTCACATTGCCCTTATATAGGCATAGAGATCAATCCCTTATTTAGGCATAGCCCATGCTACCCAAATACAGTTATGGCTACTTCCACCTGTACCAAACGTCACAGCGACTTCTTGGAAAACCAGCTTAAGCAGTCAGGGACTTCCCCTTGCTTGAATATTGATTTGTCCAAGAACTCAGTTACTTTACAAAGAACAACTAGTCCCTAGGGGTTCTTTCTTGACGTTCATATGCCCGACTTTACGTCAAACTATAGCAAGGTATAAATATGTCTTCACTTGCTATAGCAAACTATGGTGGTTCGGAGCAGTTCGACTATCTACTTGCCCGACGCAGCTCGCTACAGCAAGTGCCGAAGGAAACCGACTCTCCAGCTGACTCACTTCTCTTGCATGCGAAAGAAGACTGTTCAATAAATCTTTTTATTGAAAACGCCCATATCTCTATTTCTCTGCAAATCTGGTGAAAAGAAGCATGCACGATTGACTGGGTGAAATACTTATCTATTGTTTCCGCGACTCTGAGATTCATATTTCTTATTCTTGGGAAACAAAGTTATCATGTTTATGCGGTTGTCAGAAACTAATCACTTCTTGTGAATTTGAGAACGTTTTTAGTGACCTCTGAGTTAGCTGGCACACACAATTAAGTTTAGTATATTCGATAGAGACCTAGTCGACATAAGTCCTTCGTCAAATCTTTAGGATATATTATTCCAATGCGCAGAGCCTATTGGGAATATAGGAACTACACTACACAGTCTTCAGCGGCACTGAAAAACCTCCCGTCATCTGGTTAGAAGTTTGATGGGTCTCAGAAGCAGGTAGAAGACTTTCTTTTAGCATAAATCGAACACATTTATGATCATTGGACATTGAATACAGCATAAGAAACCACAGGTGTTGGTGTTGGTGTAAGGAAACTACAGAAGTGCACATAGTTAAAGCACATTAGCAGAGAAAAGATCTGTTGACAGACAGACAGACATAACCACTTTATTCGATTAATTAAAATCACAAAAGTACAATACAAAATGGTCCATAAAAAATAGTGCATATTATCATACAATACTTATGAGCCATTATAAAATTATGCATAGAAGCGTCAGCAGCACATTTATGAATCACCAGCAAAAAATATTGATAACATTGCATAAGAAAATGAAAAAATTGGAAATTCATACAACAGATATCATAGGGAGTCTCTTTTTCCTAAGGCGGACTGCAGCAACAAAAAAATTAGCAACATTAAAATGTCCCAAGTATTATTCAGCATATGGCGGTAAAGCAATGCTGGTCTAACTTGTAGGAATCCCCTATCCCTCAAAAGGGGGACCAGGAACCTCCTACGGATGTCACTATAATAATCGCAAAACATCATAAAATGCAGCGTATCTTGTGGGGAGAAATTATCACACTGACATGTGCCTAAATCCTCTGGTTTGCACCAGCTCGTAAAATTACCAAGCGCAAAATGGATTAGATTAAAGCGGAACCTGGTCAGGAGCCAGCGGTGAAAAGGCTTAGTTAAGATTCTCAAATATGGCTCCATTAATAGTGAGGTTTTTGTCAAATAGTGAGCCCTGGCAGTGGGTTTCTTTAACTCCTGCTCTTCACGTTCTGTTATCAGAGTGTTTGTGAATTGTAACTCAACCCATTTCACATCCTCCTTTTAATCCTTTTAGGAGCATTAAAAAGTTCAGGGCGCCCCAGTTTCAGAAGCATAGACTTAACATAGGATAGCCATGAAATGCTACTGGCTTTATCCAAGGCAACACAATCCCTTATAATTAAGTGATACAGTGATAAATCTGGGTTGAGCCAGGTTTTAAGCCAACATATCAATGGAGCTATTCTCAGCAGGTCCGACACATAACCCAACCCCACTTCCTGATGGAAACTAAAGGTGGGGGTTGATTGAGGTACTGATGTAAGAATACGTAAAAATCTGTTTTCTGTTATCTGAACCCCGGCCAGCTGTTTACATCCTCAAATGTACGGGCCCCCGCTCCACCAGGCGAATGGCCCTCGTCACTGAGGATAGCCCAAGATCTGCTGTACTGCACGGCCGCGCCCGCACTATCCTGGGGCGGCTGCCTGGATGTACCGCAGTCTGCCTCCATCCCTCCACTTGCTCCACATGGGCAGGCGTCTTCACCATGGGACGCCGCTGTCTCGCTGCCGGCCGAGTGCAGTCAGCAACCTGTTTTCACACTCAAAGCTGGGTTCGCATCGGCGGTTCCTCCTACGCCTCCGGAGATGTCAGCAGGCAGCAGGCATCGGGCGCCCTCAATGCGGCTCCGTCTTCAGGGGCTCTATTCAGATGAAGCAGGCACACTGTTGGCATTGTGTATTTATTATACAAATAACAGAGATTTGACATTGGGCACTAGCCACTAAGGGCCAGACAATTAAGGTGGACATTATTTTTTGCAGAATTTAATTTTCAGATAACATTTTGCCCTGGTAATGCCAATAATAAAGCTGATGCTCTCTCTCTCACAACTACCAATACAGAGAACTGTAAAAAAGAACCTATTCCTATGATTCCTCAAGACCATATTATAGGGACAACAGTCACTCTAACAGAATGTTATCAACAAATTCGAAAAGCCTTGCCATTTCCCAAAGTTTTGCAATGCTGCAGCATGGATAAACACAAAAGATGAGTTGTAGATAACTTACCATTTTAAGAGGAACATTTGCATTTCCGTACAAAGAAGTTACAAAAACAAATACTACACTGGTGTCATGATCACCCTTTGGCTGGGCACCCAGGACGTATCAAAACTAAAGAATTAGTTAGTCATCATTTCTGGTGGCCGAGTTGGTTATCAGATGTGAAAATCTATGTACAGAACTGTGAAGTTTGCAGCAGCACCCAAATCGATAGATCAAAAAAGAAAGGGTTGATACAACGTCTTCCTACTCCTGCAAAAACATGGGAGGACAGATCAGTGGATTTTTACACAGTTACCAAAAGATCAAAGAAAAATATACAGTTATGGTAATTGTTGATTGTCTCTCTAAGATGGCACATTTTATTACTATGAAGGTTTACCAATTGCTGCGGAGATGGTTACTGTTTTGTTACATCACATAGTGAGATTACATGGATTGCCAAAAACCATTGTTTCCAATCGAGGTGAGCAATTCACCTCTCGCTTCTGGAAAGCATGGTGTACTGCACTCAAGATTAAAAGCTTCCATCCTGAAAGTGACAGTCAAACTGAAAGAGACAATCAAATGTTAAAACAGTATTTACGTAGTTATTTAGTGAACACATATGGTTCATGGTTACAACTCATTTGGAAAGCAGAATTTGCGTACAATAACATTCAACATTCTACCACGCATAAGTCTCCCTTTTATGCTAATTATGGGCAACATTCTCATTATTTACCATTGCTACATCAGTTACCTTGTGACCAAATTTCTGCTGTAGCCCTAAATTTGCTAAAACTAACTTTGCCATAATGTTTTACGAGCCAAGGCCATTTATAAAAGGTTTGCTGATAAACAGCAACCTGGACCTTTGTATCTACCAGGTGATCGGGTGAACTTTGGGCCTCATTTATGAGAAATGACGCATCGCTGCGTGAAAGCAGCGATGCGTCACTTCTCAGTGCGCACTCCTTGCGACATTCCTGATGCGTTATATTTAATGTATGACGCATCATGTCGCAAGGAGTTACAGATACGTCAGTATTTCTGACGTATCTGTAAGCGCAAAAGTGACGCATTGCTGGAGTGTGGCAAGCCCCATGTGAAAGGGCTTGCGTCAGTCTTATGCCTGCTGTGAGGCAGGCGCAAGATTTTGACGCAACGGCGTCCTAAAAGTGACACAGTGAAATCCCATAGATTTCACTGCGTCACTTCTATGACGCTTCCTTGAGTCAATACGCCCCCCTTGCATACATTATACCTGCGCAGGTATAATGTGGCGCAGGGGTTTACAAAGTGACGCATCTACCTAGATGTGTCACTTTGTAAATATTGCCCAACAAGGCGCATTTTTTAAGCCACTGGTGCGTTACAAAAAGTGACGCACCGGCGGCGTAAAAGTGACGCACAGACTCATAAATGAGGCCCTTTCAATTTAAAAACCGTCAGCGATTTCAGCCACAGTTTATTGGAACATTTTTTGCTTTGAACCAAGTTAATCCTGTCACCTACAAATTGGGTTTGCCTCGGACAATGAAAATACATCCGGTGTCACCTCTTTGCTCAAACCTGCACATATGTTGATTCATACATGACCACCCCCTCCACTTATGGTAAATAATCAAGAGGAATATGAGGTGTGAACCATTAAGCACGTCAAAAGACAGAAAGGAGTGCTTTGGTATTTAGTGGCATGAAAAGGGTTTGGTCCGGAACATGACCCTTGGGAACCTCATTCAGCTATCCATGCAACACGGCTTTTGCGCCGATTTCATGCTACGCATCCAATGCCCCCCTGAACAATCTGTGCAGGATGGACTTTTGGGGGTGTGTACTGTCATGGTTCATGGTGATGGTTTATGGTTCATGATGATAATAATTACTTTATATGCATGACATCCCTATGGAATGTCACAAAACATACTGGCCAAGGATAAACATAGGTGCACGTATGGTTAAGTCCCAAAGAACTGGTACACAACAGGTTAAAGTCCATTTTGCACATATGCTGTAATACATTTATTTCTTATGGTATGGAGTTACTATTACGTTTTATTGTTATTTTCCTTTTCTTTTAACAAACAGTTTTTCCTTTAAGCAACCGCACTTTTCATGCGGATAATCTGTGAAAGCAACAGCGCTGGTAATGTGGATAATCTGGAAGGTTCCGGATAGTACAGAGTGTAACCACCATGTTGGGTGGAGTCTCACTCTGTATAAACAGCAACCGCAGCCGAGAACAGTTGCTCGTTATTGACGAAGAGATCCTGGAGAGTGATACGTTAGCTTGGAATGGCTTGAATTTCTGATGCGTTTAAAGGCTTGACAGCGGGACAAGATATGCAGCCTTCGGCAGCACAGAAAAACTTCCGGTCCACAGGTTAGAGGTGTAATGGATCTCGGAAGCAGGTGGGAAACTTCCTTTTAGCATAATTCGGCCATATTTATGAACATTGAACATTGAATACAGCATAACAAACCACAGGTGTCGGTATAAGGAAACTACAGAAGTGAACATAGTTAAAGACACATTAGTAGAGAAAATATCTGTTGACGTTGTGTATTTATTATTCAAATAACGAAGATTTGACACTGGGCAATTTAAAAAAGGATTTTGCGAAGTTCTCATAAAGACTATATCACTCATAGTTCCATAAGGATATGAAGAGACGTTTAATGAGTGCTGATGATAATTATAAGACTCATTCTCTCTAGTGATAAGACTCATTCTCTCTAGTGAAAGTATACAGTGTATATATATATATATATATATATATATATATATATATATATATATATATATATATATATATATATATATATATATATATTAGAATTCTACAAAGATAAAAAAAAATTTCCCACAGGTAAGATCTATTAAAGTAATAAACAATAACTCTACAGTGATACTACAACTGATTGCGTAGTGAGGTTTTTCAACTGTCCAACATCTCGTTCCAGGTCTCCCTCCCCGCAGTACCCTCCCTAATTTCCCTTTCCATCATTTGGCCACTCCGACCTTCTGTTTATGTATAATCAGAATCTTTGCTGCCTAAAGGTGGGCATATTGGGGGTACTGTTCCTGTGAAATCAGCCCGTCACAGTGAGTGCATGAGTGTCTGAGTGAGTCTGTGAGTTTGTGGATTAGTCCCTGGGTGGGTCTCTGAGTAGGTATGTGAGTCTCTGAGTGGGTCTGTGAGTGTCTGTATGGGTCAGTGATCGAGTGCATGAGTGGGTCAGTGAGTGGGTGTATTGGGCTGTGAATGGTTGTACGAGTGTCTGAGTGAGTATCTGATTGTGTTTGTGAGTGGGTGTGTAAGTATCTGAATGGATCTGTCAGTGGGTGTGTGAGTGATTGAACAGCTGTCTACATGTCTCTGTGGGTGTGGCAGTAGCTGTGTGGGTGACTTGGCCACAAAAGAACTGCACCTGCCCTTTGGTCCACCAAGAGTCCTAGGTTTTATTAGGTATTATTATTATTATTACCCAAATGGAGTTTTTTTCTACTGGCTTATTATTAAGTGCTACCTCCATGGGTAAATGTCCAGTACGTATTCTACGCTACAGCTGTGCAATGGAGCTTGAGGAAATGTCACCAGTCACCTTGTGTGTGTTTTGGCAATGTGATTGTTCCTGCTGCATCTCCATCCAGAAATATGTGATAACATGAATCCTCCCAAATAAAAGACGAAGAGGCTACAAAGAGGTACATTTCCACCAAACAAGAGTCCTTCCTCTTACCTATAAAGTGCTTCTTTGTTTGGTGGAGATGTCCTCATATTCCTCTGCATCAAGAACTCCTCACCCAAATTGGCCAGAAAAGCACTGCGGAAGGGGGTTACTTGTTAAGCTGTCCATCATCCTGGCAAAAGATAGGAAGACCTTTGCATACCACGGTGGGCAGGTCAAACGGGCAAAGCTTCCAAGAGACTTGTTATTTCAATACTCGTACTAATTTAAAGGGAGAACCATGGACTCTGCTCTCACTAAGATAGGATAACAAAGAACCCATTCGTCACAGTTACATACAGATTTTGCTCCAATAGATCAATGATGCATTCACCTCCACAAAGCATTTCAGATCATTTTTCAGTATGGAATTGCTGAGAAAGCACACTTGCTTTGCCATCGCCAAGACAAGGAGTTAGGATAATTTGTCCTTTTCAGAAGTGGGCTTCAATGGGGGCACAGCCTATGTTTATATTTATAAGTACCTCCTGTTAAGGTTTAATTTCTGTCATCTAAGCATAAGGGCCAGACGTAACCAGGGACCCCATTCCCCATTCCACAGGGCCCAGCCATGACTTAATGGGAGAGGGGGCTATGCGGCCTCCCTACAGAGATGATTTTGGCCCCTGAGATCCAATCCCCCTGCTGAAATGTAATGGGGAGAAGCTGCGCGCCCAAATCAAGGCCTAATTTTGGCCCAGGGGACCTCAGCTGTGACTTAATGTAGGAGGGGCTGCGTGGCCCCCTCCCAGGGCCGAATTTGGCCCCAGGAACCCCCATACCAGGTGCCCAGCTAAATGTAATGGGGAGAGGGGCTGCATGCCCCGGTCACTGGGCTGATTTTGGCCCAGGGACCCCATCCCCCGGGGCATGACCATGTCTCCCTGGGTGACCTGGTCCCACCCAGAGTAAGATCACAGAAAAGAGAGACATCTCTTTTCATCCTACATCTACAAAGTTAAAAAAGTTGGAGACTATGAGACTATGCCACCCAGGTTCATCACCACTTACAATATGGAACATCAAAGTGTATGTAACTGCCTAGAGACAAATTGGCACCATATCAAGGATGATCCTGTTATAGGCCCCAAAATCAAGCATCGTAATATTCAGAATGACATTTGTTTCAGAATCCTGACAATGTAAATGTGCTGTAAACATTTGAGCACTTTTATTAAGCATTATTTTGCTAGATGTGTTACAACTGACTACTATGCCGAATTAATTTATTATCATTCTGTTTTTTAGCAATCCAAAATCTGCTTATATATATATATATTATTGTACTTACATGAACTAACATGTAACAATATGGAGGCTACAGTAGAGCAGAGGAAAGAGATGAAAACTCAGGAGAGGATTTACAAGCCTCTTACGCCCCTTTTGTGTCACTTTTCCAATGTTAAAAATGACGCAAAAGTGGGGCAAGGGGCTTGTAAATCTGCCCCTCAGTTTTCAGCAATTCGGAGCATTTTGAAAGCTCCTGCTTGCTAGAACCGGAGTGCTTGCTTTTGCTTAACAGGAGATGTCACAGCTCCTGCCAAGCAAAAGCAAATAGCTACGTACCAGGGGCGGGCACACCTAGGACAGAGCAGGAGCCAGCCGTGGGGGTGGTGGTCCCGAGGGCCATTATTGGCTCTAGGAAGAGGTCTGGGGGCCCCCTCCTTTGTTCTGCATCGGTCGACCCCGAGGAGGTGGTGGTCCCCCGGGCTGTGTATGGCCCTGAAGGGAGTCCCACAACATCCTTCATTTTTTATTTATGCATTTGCGCCTGGGAGGTGGTGGTCCCCGGGACTGGGGGTCCTTGCTCACTGGGAATCCTGCACAGAGTAGCAGTCCCGGCATAGTCTATTTCTTTCAACAGAATTCAGTGGCATGAAAAGCTTTAGGGAGCCTCAGCGCTCTAGGGTGAGCATACAGAGACTCCATACTTGCTAGACATCCATGGACTCGCTGTCCCAGGGGGCCGCTGACCACGCCCGCACCTGGCAACACATTCAAAAGGACCACCTCACTTCCGTACTGCGGGACGCGCGCGGGCGCACGCCGAGCGAAGCCCGGGCCAAGGGCGGGCCCGTTCTAGCCTGTTACAGACCGGAAGAGACCGGACCGGGCCCATTCTCTAACGCCCACAGGAAACCTGAGTACTGATTGCGCTTTTCCTTATTCCCAGTTAATATGGCGGCCCGCAGGGGTATGAAACCCACTCCTACAGGGCATGTAGATGGGACATTGGACCAATTTATAACAAGGGCATCTTCAGTGCTAGAACGAGAGATTGCCATGGCAGAACGTCGGTTGTCACAGGACCCGGTGTTCCTGAGGAGATCATCTCTGGGTCCTCTGGCCCAAACGCGCTCCCCGGGCCCCCCCTTCATTCAACTGCAGTGGAGGGTTCTCCTGGGAGCATAAATACCCCCTCTACCAATGCATTGAGTACGGAGGACCTGATTAACCATCCCTCATCTGGCCGGGTATCCCATAAGGCGAATGTACATCCAGAGCGCCCCATAGTACCTCCAGACCTCAGTACTATTAACGATGGTGCAGTTCCTAAACGGAAGTGGGCGGGTGCAACACTCCGGGGGAGAAAACCAAAACAGTCCAAACATAATAACTGTACCGAGACTCCAATTGTAGAGCAAGGCGAGCTTGGTGAGTCTCAGGTCCCGCCACTGAGCCCTCCTGAGGCTCGAACTGATTCTGCATCTCTAAGCATTTCTAATTTAGACCTGATGGTGGGAAAATTGAGTTCGACTTTAGCATTACTCATACAGCCCTTGGAGCAAAGACTAAAATCCATCGAAAAAAAGTTGGTGAAAATGGAGGACCTTCTTGTGAAAAATATGGCCCAGGTAAAAGAACTATCTGCTAGCAAAGCTCAAGCACAAGCTTCAACCATTGTTGTGGAGGCTTTGCCACTACACCCCATGCTTTTAATCACTTGCCCTTCCAACCCACCGTTTGTGACTACCACTCAACGACCCAGTGAAAGTCTAAGCAGTACTGCGCCCATTTCCGCTAGTAAAGCCCCATCTCCAAGTCCAATTAAGCTAAAATCTACTGACAGAGCTCCTATAAATCGACCAAGGGTTAACCATCGCTCCTTGGACTTACCATGCATCAATCTACCGCCTGAGAGTGCTCCCTATGTGGTCGTCCTTACTGGGGTCCCCAAGTTAGCCCCAAACAGACTAGAATCATTTATGGAACTTAAAAACAATACAACTCATTGGTTGAACACACATAGACCTTTGCCAAATAGTGTTCAAAGTAGGATTATGTTTGTTAGAAGAGTTGGGTGGGTGGGTCCAAAACCGAAGACATGGCCGGGGATTGTGTTGTAATAAATTTCCAGAACAGTAGGGTAACTGATCACGTGTGTAGTAGCCGTTTTGATAGCTCAGGTACAACTATCAAAACCCTAAGCTACTTCTATCCACCCCCCAACCCATACTATTCTTATCACATCAGGAATTCTGACTATTGTCACTCACAAGAAGACGCCCGGTTATATGAAGAGGGCGTGTGGGATGGAGGGGGAGTGATGACGCTTTGGGTTTTCCAGTCAACAACAGGTTCAGTCTCCTGGACCAGGTAGATTGACCACAAATGTCCCCTACCTCCAAAATATTGCCCTTACTAGCAGATCATGGGATGGAAAGACAGGGGGGGGACGGTAGGGCTTCTGGATCTCCCACCCCCCTTTGAAGAATGTTTCCATGATGGGGGGAAAATCACCCCTACCCACCAGGGAGACAGTGGTTACTCCACTAATATCCCATAATGTCGCACCCCCTGTGCAAAGTTTGTCTTTACATCCAGTTCTAGCTCAAAATGGGCCCAATATTGCACCAGGGGGATCTAATAGCTTGGGTTTTCAGGATAACTCGGAATGCAGGCCGTTTCCTCAAAATGCGACCTTAGAAATGTTATCCTGGAATATAGCGGGACTTGCTGCCAACCTAGAAATCCCTGATTGGTGCGCTTTTGTAGACCTTCATGGGATTTGCCTATTTCAGGAAACATGGGCTCTTAATCCCACGCACAGAATGGGATATGTCACCTATATAGAGCCAGCTATAAAGGGCCCAAGAGGCAGACTATCTGGGGGGCTGTGCATATGGGTAGGTACCCACCTTGGATTCACGATGAAAAGAATTGATACCAACAGTCTGATCTGACATGTATCCTACTGTCCCATATTAAAACACCAAAACTAGCACTTATTAATATCTATTCACGGCCAGTTCGATCAGGAGGCACCTCTCAGACTTTAGACTCTTTGATCACTTTACTACACTCCCTCCCAGGAGACGTTGCATTGCTGATTGGTGGAGACTTAAATTGTCACTTCTAACCGCTCAATGGTGTTTCCCAGATTACAACGGAAGACGAAACTTGGCTAGTCCCGCCCCCGAATATCTATCCAGTGAAATATTGGTCAGCCCTGATACTTCAGCTAACCTCCCTCACCTATTCTTTCTCTATCAGAGCGTGTAATGGGCGATTCCAGGGGGACAGTCCAGGGCAGTCAACTCACAGTGGAATGGGGCACACCTCCATAATCGATTACTTCATGGTTTGTATGGCCTTGTGGCCTAAAATCCTCAATTTCCACATCCAGTCGTACGGAATGTGACCACAATCCCCTGGCCATAGAGACGAGCATCCACCTGACCGACGAGGTCCAAGACAGGGAATCCCCCCGAACTAATGACATCAGAAAAATTCAAGGAGGAAGGAGAATTCGATGGGCAACCATGAAGCTGTCCACCGAAAACATGGCCAAAATGTACCTGAGTTTAATCCCCTTGCTAGAAAGGGCAAATTTAACTATTGCTCTCCCCTTTGAAAATGGTGTGGGAAGTGACCTTTCTGGAACACACAAGGAACTAACCGCACTTTTGGCGGACTGGTTTTATAAAACAGCCCCCATTAAACGTAGAATGCAAGGCGAAAGAAACCCTTGGTTTAATGAGAGCTGCAGGGATGCGAAGCGTGCACTGCTTTCGGCACTGAAACAAGGCACATTGGTTTCAGTTACCAAAGCCAGGCAGGCATACAAGCAAATTATTTTTAATGCAAAATCAGAGTGGGAAGCAGAACGATGGCTAGCCATCAGATCTGCACTCGTAGCAAAAGACTCCAGGACCTTCTGGAATCTCTTTCACACCGGGAAACCAGAAGGCAAGACCACGATTGACCAAACCATCTCCGAAGAATCCAGGAGGCATATTACCAAGCAATAGCGATAATTATCGCTATTGCTTGGTTAGAGACAAAAATTTACCGCTGAGCTGAGGCGATTTTTATCGCAGATAAACCTTGGTATTACCAAGGTTTATCGCAAATGTGATAAAAATCGGCCACAATGCATGAATATCACTGAAAAGTCAGCGATATTCATGCATTACCGAGCTAATGCTCTTAGCCATGTTATCCACCTCCCATTGGATAACATGGCTAAGAACTGCTCAGGGCAGGTGTTAGCTTTTGGAGATATTCGCGCTTAGCGCAAATATCTCCGTAAGTTGGTAATAGGAGATAGCGATGTTAGCGACTGTTTCCAGTCGCTAACATCTTGGCACGCCCACTTTGCATGTCATTAGTGATAAATATCACTGACATGCAAAGTGGGGCCCAAGATGGCCGCTATCTCCTACTAGCTGTCGCTAACTGGTGTTAGCGACAGCTAGGTAATATGGAGATAATTTTATCTCTGCTTTCTTGGCTATTAAAGCCAAAAAAGTGGAGATAATCCCCCTTGATAATATGCCCCCTGGTCTCTACATTTTAAAGAGCTCTACTCTATCCCCACACATTAAGAAGTGAGGCCCCTCTAGCCCTTCTGGCCCCCGATCCTATGTTGCGTATACTACCTTTTACTTTGGATGAGGTGCAAACTGCTGTACTTAGCCTGCAACCTAATAAAGCCCCGGGGCTGGATAGGATTCCGGGCGACCTCTTTAGAGAGGAACCGATAGTCTTGGTCCCATACCTTTTACTATTATATAATGCAATTTTGCAGGGTCTACCTTTCCCAGGTACTTGGTTGGGGGCGGAGATAATACCCATTTACAAGAAGGGTTCTCCGCATGACCCTTTAAAATAATAGGCCTATTAGCCTTATCGATGTGAGCCAGAAAATCTATGGTAGGCTCCTTTTACCACGTTTACAGGACTGGATCAATGATAATAATATTTTAACCCCTCTTCAGGCAGGCTTCAGGGCCAAAATGTCAACAACTGGCCAATTATTTCGGCTCCAGGTCCTCTACTGGAAGCACGTTGTCCTGTACGGGGGTAGTCTACATCTAACTTTCGTGGACCTGAAGTCCGCATTTGATATGGTGGACCGGAATTAGCTCTGGACCATCTTATTAGCTATGGGGGTTCCACCATACTTATGCCATCAATTCAAACTTCTCCACGATGGCACTTTTGCCAGAGTACGTTTTGGAAAGTAAGACCAACTAACAGGGCCGTTCCCGGTAGAGAAGGGGGTCAGGCAGGGTTGTGTGCTCGCCCCAACGCTCTTCTCCCTCTTTCTCAACGGCCTTATAGATGATCTCCTTACCATTAAAGATATTGATACCCCAAAACTGGCTTCCCAGATATTCCCCGCACTAATGTTCACGGATGACACCCTGCTGCTTTCTAAATCGCCAATGGGCATGCAGCGGGTGTTGAACCAGTTCATCAACTTTGTAATAAAAGAAACCTGGTGGTTAACATCGACAAGACCAAGTACATGGTATTCAATGCAAGTACTATTAATTGTCCCCATCCTACGATGGAATGTAGACCCCTGGAAAGGGTCCAAATCTTTGACTATGTAGGTCTATCCCTGAATGATAGAATGGTGTGGGGCCCACAAATGGCCAAGGCCAATCTAAGATTAACCCAGACTGCAGGGGGGATTTTTTAAGCCCAAGAAAACTGTGTGCAAAAAATAGTTAGTGCCCCACTTGAAATATTCAAAGTTCAAGCTAGGTCATCATCCCTTTATGGGGCGGAACTTTGGGGGCACCTCTCATCCTCCGAGCTATCCATTACAGAAAACAACTTAATTAGGCAAATTTTATCTCTGCCAAGAAACACCCTGCTTGTCCCGCTCAGGCTGGATTTGAACATTAGCCCGATTGCAGACGCCATCGCCTCACGCCCACTCCTTTATTGGAGGAGGCTGTGGAGTACCCCTGAGCTGGCGAGCTATAAGGAGGGACTAAAGGTGGTGTTGGCCTCTCTAGGCGCAGGCAGGATCCCATGGTTATCCTTCGTTAGGCAGTCTTTCATCTTGATTGGACATGAACACTTATGGTCAAATCCTGAGGCCTCCTGCTCAGCTATTTCTAAGAAAACCTTGTCTGATACCATAAAAGACTATAATCTTAGGAAGGCATATTGTTCTGTTAGACCTACAAGTCTTACTGATATCTTCCTGGATCATAAGTCACATTATAGCTTCGAACAGGAGTTATGTGTAATTCAACCTACCTTAGCAAAGAAGCTGTATCTCCAATTTAGATATGGTACACTGCCTCTATATTCAATGACTGACAGGTGGACGGGGGGGGTCCTGCACGCCCATGCCCAGGCTGTAGAATAGAGGATGAAACCCCTCTTCACGTTACCCTCTTCTGTCCGGCCTATGGCAATATCCGGAGAAAGTGGATAATCCAGTTGTGTAACAACTTGGGTATTAAGAATTATCTCGCTTTCTTCAGGATACTGAAATCTGATACTAACTCAGTGATAGTGGCCGCTGTAGCTAAGGGCCAGATGTATCAAGATACCGTTTTGCGAATCCTAAATAGCGATTTTTTGCGAATCGCTATTTAGAATTCGCAAACCGGTATGTATGTACAAAATCGCTATTTTTTAGCGATTTCTTATTATTCTTTATTTGCGAATTCGCAATTTGCAAAGTCGCAAATAAAGAATAATTTCCAATGCATTCCTTTGGGCCAGGAGGCCCATAGGAATGATAGTGCAATAATTCTCAAATTGCGAATTCGCAATTTGCTAATCGCAATTTGAGAATTATTTCAAGGGTGCAGGGGTGTCTCAAAGACACCCTGCTGCACCCCTGAAATCTACATGTGTGTGCATGTGGCACACATACCTGCCCTATGGGCATGTATGTGTGTCACATGCCACCCTTACAAATGCCAATTAGGGCATTTTTAAAAGAAATCGCAAATTACCACCAACTACAAGTTGGTGGTAAAATGCGATTTCTTAACACAAATTCGCAAACCAAAAATGTGTCATACATATCATTTAAGGAATCGCAAAATTTGCGATTCCTTAAATGCTATGGCAAAATAAGGAGTCGCAAATAATTGCTATTCCTTGAATTGCGGTTTTTTGATACATATCAAAATTCGCAAATCGGCCGTTTGCGAGTCGAAAAGGCCGAAATTCTGTGATTTTCGGCCTTTGCGAGTCGCAAAAGCCTTGATACATCTGGCCCTAACTTTCTGTTTTCAATGTGGATCACTCAAAGGAAATTGCTCAGTTAAAATTGGTACATATTGCACCCTGTTTTACTGTAGAGATGTAGGGAAAGAATGAGTTCACCAAGGGATATCTTACAATTTTTAAGTATTTGTAGATTAATTTAAACTTTTACAGTTTTTAAAATATTGCCTCTTCCCACTTCGATGATTTAAGACGATGTATTTTAGATACAAATTGATTTTTAAACACTATCGAAATGTTTGAAAACTGCATATGTATTTTTATCTGCTTTTCTGGTTAAAACTAAGCGTAATAAAGTTTTGAACTGAACTGAACTGAAAAGCTTTAGCTTAAAATCTTTTCTACTAAAGCTGGTTATGTCACAAATCCTTGCCCACTACCGCATTTGTCCTAAAATTGGCAAATTTGGCAACTTTATGAATATCCAAAGTTGTAACTAATCTGAAGAAACGACCCTCAGAAGACATAAACAAATACTAAACAAAATTATTCGAAATAAAAAAGGCGATGTCTCTCTCTGTAAGGCCTAAATTTACTAAGGGCTGCGGAGGTGCTCAAGTAAGTTTGCACTGCATCCGAGGGCCTTTTAATTTTAAGTAAACCGAGATTATGTTTTGCCTCACTTTGGGCCCCGCACATACCCTTACAAAACATTAGTAAATAATCATCAAAACCTCTACCAACCTCCATTTTAGCGGGAAGTGGATATACTTTACAAACTTATCAAGAAACGAATCTACAAAAAATAACAATGAAACAAGTCCTCTAAATGAAAACAATACAGTTAAGGATTCCGCTGAAATGAGAAATTGAATAATTCCGCAATTGATGAATAGAATAATAATTTCCACGTTGCACTGCAATAATACGGAAGGTATTCGTTTTTGTAATGTCGTGTAGTACCCAGCAATGATGACGCTACAATCATGTACGTTCAATAGTCTTTATTCAGACACGTCTATCCCTGAAGAGCGCCGCGCCTCAACTGACCTAACGGTCTTCCGCGCCAGCCCCCTACACAGCCGCGTAACCTTGCGCAGGCGCGGCACGTCACGTGGCTTACGTGACGTGCGTACACTAGTGCGCGCTACTACATATCTCCCCCTTTTACCCAACATTGAGATAGTCCTTCATTGTCCACTGTTCAAATCATAGTCTTTGTATTTCACTGGTTTAACCACCACCCTTCCACTTCGGGTCAGTCTTACCGGGGTGCTGGTGTTCTCACATTCGTTACTCCTTCCTGACTCCTGCGCGACCGCGCCTCCTTCTCCTTCTCCGCTACTTCCTCGGGCCATCCACTCTGATTCGTTGTCTCTCGTTTCTAGCTCCTGTGCTTCTACTCCTTCCTCCTCAAACGCTCCCTCCGGAGCCTCTTGTTCAGCCGACTCTGTTCCTTCATCCTCCCAGTCTGTGGTTCTCTGATTCCAGTCCATCACCTTGTTACATCTTGCCATGCGGTCTTGTGACCAGACGTTGCCAGCACTCAGTAGGGCCGCTCTGCCTCTTACTTCTCTCACTTGCATCGGCTTGCTGTACTTACTCGCTCCCTTCCTTTGCACGATAGCCAACTTCACACGCACCCACTCTCCTTTCTCTAATCCTGTGTCGCGTACATTACGTCTGCGATCGTAGTGTTCCGTGTAAGTTGCTTGGGCTTTCTCAAGGTTGGCTCGCACCACCGCGGGCGACCATTCACTAGTAATTGTCTTTTCCTTCCACACTCGATTGTCCTGTGTGAAGGGTTCTCTGCCTCGGAGTATTTGAAACGGGCTGTATCCTGTACTGGTAGGTGTCATCCTGTACGCCCAGATCATGTGCCAAATCTCTGTTTTCCAGTCTCTGGCATCCGCTATGGCAGCCTGGATTGAGCCCATCACCACTCTATTAAAGCGTTCGACCAAACCGTTGCCGGCTGGGTGATAGATAGCCGTGTGCTTAGCGACTATGCCATTCCTTTCCATGAATCTGTTCCACTTTTCTGATTTAAACTGGGGTCCATTATCACTAAGCACCACCTTGGGGATGCCTTCTCTCACAAAAGTATCTGCCAGGAACTTGACTATTGCATCTGTGTCCATGGTCTCTCTTATCAAAATTTCAGGCCATTTCGAATACCTGTCCACCATGACGCACACGTACTTTTGTACTCCATGCATATCCAGCACCGGGCCCAGTATGTCCACGCTCAGTTCTTCCCACGGGTTCTTTGGTATTTCAAACTTCCCCATCTCAGGTCTGAGAAGTTTCAAGGTTTTATCTGCTCCTTGACACCTGGTGCAGTTCCTGACATGTCTTTCTGCTTTCAAGTCCATTCCCGGCCACCAGTAATTTTGCCTGGCCCTCTGCCTCAATTTGCAGATCCCCAGGTGTCCCTCATGGAGTGTGTCCAGTAACCGGTCTGTGATGTTGGTGGGTGGTATCACTCTCTCTCCCCTGTGCACAAATGTTCCATTGTCTCCTATCGACAGTTCCTCTCTGACCTCGTAGTAGGGTTTGATTTCCCTCACCAGCACTTTCTTTTCAGGCCAGCCTTGTGTCACAAACTGCTTCACTTCCCGCAGCACTGCGTCCTCCTCGTAGGCCTTCCTCCATTCTGCAAGGCTGATAGCACTTTCTTGGTCCTCTGTGAGTGCCACCCATTCCTCTGATCCTGCCGTATCTCCTTCGCTGGATTCCATCGCAGCAGCTCTGCTTAGGTAGTCTGCCACCCGATTCCGGTTCCCAGGTACATGTTCCACGTCGTACCGGAACTCCATTAGTTTCAATGACATTTTTGATATTCTTGGTGTGGCTTCAGCATGCCCAATTGACGTCAGTACCTTGAGCAGGGGTTTATGGTCTGTTCTCAACAGGAACCGTATGCCCCACAGAAATTGTCTGAACCTCGCGGTGGCCCACACTACTGCCAGCATCTCCTTCTCTATTACGCTGTAACGTTTCTCCGTGTCCGACAGCGTGCGCGAGGCAAAACTTATGGTTTCCATCTGTCCTTGCCCTCTGTTCTGCATCAAGACTGCTCCCAAGCCCTTATCACTGGCATCCGTAGTTAGGACCGTTTTGCCGTGGGGGTCATATCCTCGAAGGGGAACGGCTTCCGTGATCGCCTTCTTGATGTCATCAAACTCATTTTGTGCCTCTGCTGACCACCGAAACTCAGTGCTCTCCTTTGTGAGCTGCCTCATGTGATGGGTTCTGGAAGCAAAATGTTGCACGAACTTTCCATAGTACTCGGCCATGCCGAGAAATGATCTTATCTCCTCCTTGCTGGTCGGAGGCGGTGCTTCGCGGATCGCCTTGACATTCTCCGTCTTGGGGGTCACTCCATCTACGCCTATTTCATGACCCAGATATGTCACTGACGACATTCCAATGCGGCACTTGGACCATTCCGCTGTAAGGCCTTTGCCTTCCAGAATCTGAAGAACGTTCCCTAGTTTTGCATCATGATCTGGCTTGTCTCGGCCCATTATCAAAATGTCGTCTTGAAAGTATTGGATGCCAGTGCTCTTATGGAAGAGCTGGTGCATCAGTTTTTGGAACACTGCCGCTGCAGATGCCAGTCCGAATGGCATGCGGAGGAACTGGTAACACCCGAACGGGGTGATGAAGGATGTGAGGTGGCGGCTTTCTGGATGCAGGACTATTTGGTGGTAGGCGGATGTCAGGTCTATGGTGGAATACCATTTGATGCCTCGGGTGTTGGTCAGCATCTCTTCTATCCTTGGCAGGGGGAACCTTTCCACAACTATATTCTTATTCAGCTCCCTGAGGTCCACGCACAGCCGTACCTTCCCGTTGGGCTTCTTGACCACGACCAAGGGCGATAGCCATTCCGCACATGTGATGGGTTGAATGATCCCCTTCCTCTCCAGCTCTTGGAGCTCTCCTCGTACGGCCTCACGTACTGCTGTGGGGATGTTTCTGACTCGGTGGGCCACTGGTACTGCCTTGTCCTTCAGGATGATCTTATGTGCGAACTTCACCAGCTTCCCCACCATGCCTCCGAACACCTTGGGGAAAGTCTTCCTCCATCTGTCTGGTCATGCCACTCCACAGTTTCCGTTAACAAGATCTGTTCCACTCCCCCTGGGTCCAACTTGATGCCCAGGTCGCCCTGGTCCAACCATCCCAATACCGAAGGTCCCTTTTCAGCTATGTAGAGGTTGCAGTGGGCCGATCGGCCTCGGAATTCGAACCTCAGTGGTCGGAACCCCACCATGGGTATTCGGTCTCCGTTGTACTTAACCGGGCGTATATCTAGTTTCTCCAGTTCCGGGCCTAGTCGTGGCGCAAACTTCTCCTCCCACACGGCCCTCTGAACGATGGTATACGGCGAGCCGGTGTCCGCTATTACGCTGATCCTGACTCCTCCCAAATCCATCTCCAACACCGGTTTCATCGACCTTTTTCCATCCACACTCATGACTTGCACATCCCCTCCCAGTACCTGATCGTATATGCCCAGTACCGTGGTTACTTCTTCTTCCGGCGTGTCCTCCTGTGTGTCATCATCTTGGCCGACTAGTCTCACTGTGTTCTTGGAGACTTTCTTTCTGCACACCTTCTCGAAGTGTCCTATTATACCGCAGTACATGCACTTCGCCCGGAACGCCGGACATTTCCTATCGTGCGCCTCGTGCGACCAGTTTCCGCACCTGTAGCATGGTTTCCGGTTGGCGCCCACGTGCCTTCCTGAGGGTCCGCCATTGCTGTTCCATTTGGCGCCATTTCCTTTGGTGGCCTTTTTTGTCGATTTGTCTTTACGGATCCCTTCTTCATCTATCTTGTTCACCATTGAACTTGTTGCCGTCTCCTTTTTAGTTGCATCCGCACATCTCCTCGCCAGCTCCGCTCTCTTAACAATGACCATTACATCTTTCAGGGTGGTTTCTCCGCTGGTCCACAACTTGTCTTGCACAGAAACGCACGTGGTGTGCATAATCACTTGGTCCTTTATGAATTCCTCCTACCAGTTGTTGTACTTGCATGCGGCTGCCAACCGTTTCAACGCCGCCACATACTCCTCAACCGTCTCTCCTGGCCGCTGTTTCCTTTGCTGAAAGTTGAACCTGTCCACCGACACACACACTGCCGGTTTGAAATGTTCATTCAGGTCCTCAATTGCCTGGGCGTATACGTTGTCGTCCGTGTCGTCTCTTTGCTTCGGCACCAGACTTTTGTATACTCTCAACCCTTCCGGGCCTAAGTTCAATAGCCGGATACGTTTTTTCCTTGCTGGTTTAAATGTCTCTTCGCTCTCGTCCTCTAGCACGCCAATGAAGTTATCGATGTATTCTCTCCAATCGTCCCACTTCATTAGCGGCTCTCCAGGCCTGGGCAGGAATTGCACTGGCGCCATCGCGTATCCCGTTTGGATGCTCATTCTTTCACTCTTGATCGTGGCCTGGTGGCTTGTTTGTCCTTTGGGGCTTCCTGGGGCGCTATTACTTTCGGTTTTGTGCGCGTGGTTCTGGGGACCTCCTATGTCCGCCCCCTCGATCTTTACCAAGGTATCCAGCTCGTTCTTTATTTAATGGACGATACCTCGTGGTCAGCTGCTGCACGTGTCTTCCTCGTTCCCTTCTCTGGGCTCTGGAGGAGGTTGTAGTTGTTCGGCCCTGCCGCGCTCTCCAGGGTGGTTGCTTGGTTGTCGTTGGTTCACTGCGGGGTATGGGTATCTCATCCCATCCTCGTCGCCATTGTAATGTCGTGTAGTACCCAGCAATGATGACGCTACAATCATGTACGTTCAATAGTCTTTATTCAGACATGTCTATCCCTGAAGAGCGCCGCGCCTCAACTGACATAACGGTCTTCCACGCCAGCCCCCTACGCAGCCGCGTAACCTTGCGTGGGCGCGGCACGTCACGTGGCTTACGTGGCGTGCGTACACTAGTGCGCGCTACTACCGTTTTGAATTCACAAGCAGGACAGTAGAACATTCATGTCTGAAATCAGAGAAACCAGCAAATGGGAGGGAGTAAGGATTGTACACACAACTTAATTAGCATTAAAGATCATTCCCTGGAGAATTAATTTTAGCAGTCCTGAAGCAAAGCCGCCGTACTTAGCAGAAATAAAACCTTCAGAAGGAAGATTGTTCATGCAATGAAAAATGCCGGAGCCCATGGGTTAGAAGTCCTGACACAAAGGGTCTGATTTAGATCTTAGTGAGGCTGGTCCCGTCATCACTTTTTTAGCAGTCTTTCCACCCACCGTTCTGGCAGTCCTCCTGCCCGATTCAAATACTGGCTGGCAATGGGAGAAAAAGTCAACATGGTCTAGCTGACTTCACCATGAATTTGCTCCCCTCCCTGGCAGCGTAATGGGCTGCAGGAGGTGGCAGCAGGATGTGGCTTGTTTCTGAGGGAATTCCAGCGGGAATCCCTCCGTCTTCGAATAGGTAGAATAGGAGGAAAAGGGGTGAAAAGTCACCTTTTTTCACGGATCAGCCTGTGGTTTCACCCTCTTCTTTGTACAGGTCCTCCCTGTCCTCTTGCACCTTGACCGTGATGGACCGACTGCGACACCCCATTTTGATAGACCCGAAGGTAGGTGTTCGTGGTGTGTGCTGGTATACATTTGATGGTGTGTTTATGTTGGTGAGGTGCAATGCAGAATGTACACAAAATAGTCACAACACATAACCTACATGCACATACACAACATTAATGCGTTTTATGTATTAAAATAATTGTTACCTACCGTATCAAATTTAAGGCCCTCTGCATTGCCTATAAGGCAGTACATGGCATCGGACCCAGGTTCCTCAGAGAAGCCTTTCAGTTGTACACCCCCAACAGGCAACTAAGATCGGCTAACATCTGTCTCCTCCCTGTACCGCGTGCTAGAACTGCTACCTGGGGAGACAGACGTTTTCTGGTGGCCACTCCAAAATTGTGGAATCTCTTGCCACTGGCTATTAAAACTGCCCCGAACCTGATGAGCTTTCGCAAGCTCCTAAAAACATGGCTGTTCAACCAGTAAGCTAATGGTTGGTTTCTAGTAGCTCCACAAGCGCCGAGACACCCTAGGGTATTTGTTGCGCTATAAAAATTTCGAAAATAAATAAATAAATAAAATAAATACCTGTTTCTCCACCACCAAGGTCGCCCTCTTTCAGTCCTCCAATGACACGACACGACCAGCCCAACGGGAACATCCAAATCTGCTCGGTGGGAGCCCTACCTCTAGACGGCAAGTGGTCCACCGCCGAGGTGGTCTTCTGTCTATCTTGTATACATCTAAATATGGCAGGAGGAATACCACCAGCTCAGCTGAGTACTCGATCCTGCTGCTGCGGCGGGCTAGCCGTAGGACCGCCATGATCTAAATCAGGCCTAAAGACGTAGTGATCGATGCATTTTCACTGAAACTTTTTTTTAAAGTGCCATTATTTAAGGATGGCTTGAAAAATGTTTACTTCTGTATTTAAAGTGGCACTCAGTATTATAGATGTAAAAACAGTAAAGGTGCATAGACTAGTGGATCAATTACCGGATACTATCTCAAAAGATGCACATTTCCTGATGCACGATAAACAAACAGGAAAGGTTTCTTAAGTGAAATATCAGGAGGGCTTCTAGTTCAAGTGTGCACTTATTGTACATTCAGTGTGCACCCTTTCTCTTAAAAGTTTCTTTGAATAGAAGATGGTGCTGACTAGCCAAACTGCTTCTTAAATAGCTTTCTTTGTGTAGTGTCTGCCGCAATATAGCGACACGGACACAGGGTTTTGGAACAGACCTTCTTTATTTGCTTCCTCCTCAGTCCTGGGCTAACGGCTAACTGCCGTTCCTAGCCCCCAGCTCCTCCCTTTCCGCCCGCCCTCGTCCACCCTCGGGCAGGTCCTAGTGCCTTGCCATTAAGTCACTTGTGGACATCACTACATCTCCCTCCCCCCTGTAAACAAACGAAAAATAAACAAAACAGAACAAAGCAAAAAGCAGATGGTTGGTACCCTTTCTTTCTAGTCATTAACTGTCTCTTCTTATAGTTCTTCAATCAGGCGGGATGGTTTTGTGATGACCCGTCTGGGGCGCGACTGGAGGTCAGGGCTGTCACGCTCGCGCTCGTCGGTGGTTTCTATCCGTGCCTGACTGTGAAGTGGTAGTGTCTCTGGTTCTCCTTTCTCTACTCTTGGTTCAGTCAGTAGTTCCTTGACGTTGGGGCGGCACTTCTTGAAGCACGTCACATTGCGGGTAATTCGCCTTCCGTCAGCCTCCGCAGTGATCATAGTTCCGTTTTGTTGTATCACTTTCAGAGGCACCTCATGGTATTTGCAGTCAGTCTTTCGTTGTTGTTCTTGCCGCGCCAGCACCCAGTCTCCTTCCTGAATTTCAGTGGGAGCGGCATGTCGCCGTTCATCTGCATAGTCCTTCATCTTTTCTTTCTTTATCTTATCCATGTGCACCATGTCTTCATGGTCAGAGTCGGGATATTGTTCATTCTCTGAAGGGACTCATCATTGGCAGCCTATACGCACCGGTCGTCCTAACATGATGGTAGCGGGGCACTTGCCTGTGGTGGAATGTGGCGTGTTTGGGTAGGCTTGTAGCACCTCGTTCAGTGCTGTCTGAATGTTCTTCCTGGTTAGTTCTGCTTGCTGAATAGCTCTCTTGATTGTGGTAATGAAGCGTTCAACCATTCCGTTCGCCTGAGGTCATAAAGGTGTGATCTTCCGGTGCTTGAAGTTGAGGTGTTGAGCAAAATCAGCAAAATCATGGCTGTTGAATTGAGGCCCGTTGTCTGACTTCACCACTTGAGGAATGCCCCACACAGCAAAGACCTCTTCTAGGATTGGTATGGTGCTGGACGCTTTCGTGGATGTGCATAGTTGTGCGAAGGGGAATCGGGAGCATTCGTCCATAATGACTAGGACATATTGGCCCGACTTGATTGGCCCAAAGAAGTCAATAGCAATGTTTTGCCAGACACCCTCCGGTAGTGGGGACGTTTGTAGTGGTGCAGGGGGATCTGGACAGCTCACTAGTTGACATTGTGGGCAATCTTTCAGAGTTGTCTCTACCATCAGATCTAGTGATGGAAACCAGACTCTTTCATGGAGTGCTCTTTTTGTTGCTACTATGCCCCTGTGTCCTTCATGCGCCAGGTTGATGACCCCTTGTCTAAGCTGTCGTGGTATTACTATTCTGATGTCTCTTAAGATGAGACCATTTGCCGCTATTGACAGTTCGTCGTGGACGTGTTTGAATGCCGCCATCTCTTGGTAGTTTTGTTCAATGGTCTGTGAGTGCCTCCAGCTGTTGGTCTTGATCCTGCGTTTCACTTCTTGTAGGGTAATGTCAGTTTGTGTCGCTTCACAGATGGCTTCCAGTGGAACGGCCGGAGGTCTAGCTTGGTCTACTACAAAATGAATGTATTCATCTGCAATTGATCCTTCTGATTTGCTGCATTTGGTGGGGTGTCTGGACATGTAGTCTGCGGGATTTGCACCTTTTCCTGGTTTGTGTATGATGGTATATGTGTATTCTTGCAACCTGAGGCCCCATCGCTCTATCCGTGGTGGTATTTTTGCTCGAGGGTTTCCAAAGATTGTTGTTAGTGCTTGATGATCAGTGACTAGAGTGAAATGTTTTCCAAAGATGAATATGTGGAAATGTTCACATGCCAACACAACAGCCAGGCTTTCCTTTTCTGGCTGGGAGTATGCCCTCTCTGTGTCCGTTAGACTCCTGCTAGCGTATGCCACTATGTGTCGCAGGTCTCTTTCTCTGTCGTATTGTGCTAGGATTGCTCCTAGTCCTACGGGACTAGCATCTACTGTTATCTCCGTTTTCTTTTTTGGATTGAAGTAAGCCAAGTTTTTAGCCGACTCCACAGCTCTCTTGATTTCTCAAAATGCCTCTTCACATTTGAAGGACCACTGAAATGGTTGTCCTTGTTTGGTCAGTACTCTCAGTGGGTGGCTTATTGTGGCGTAGTCTGGTATATATCTGGAGCAGTAGCTGGCCATGCCTAGGAATGATCGTACATCACTAACGTCATGTGGGTTCGGTGTGTCATTTAACGCTGCTACCTTTTCAGAGTCTGGTTTCATGCCGTCTCCAGAGAATATATCCCCAAAAAATGTTAGTGTTGGTTTGTGGAACGCACACTTTGTCTGGTTGAGTGTGAGGTTGGCTTCCATTAGTGCATGGCAGACTCAATCTAGCGCTTTGTCGTGTTCTTGAGTAGTTGCTCCATATACTAGGATGTTGTCGCTGTAGTTTAGTGCATGTGGGATATGATGAATTGTTCTCCAGATGACTTCCTGGAAAATTTCTGCTGCTGAGGACACCCCAAAGCTTAGTCTTTTGTACCTGAACAGACCCAGATAGGTCGAAAAAGTCATAATGTATCTTGACCGCTCATGTAGTTCTAGTTGGTGGTATCCTTTGTTGAGGTGTAATTTCGAAAATATTTTTGCTCCGTTGAGTGACGTTATCATGTCACTGATGTGCGTACCTGGATGTCTCTCTCTTTCTATTGCCGTGTTGGGTGCTCTCATGTCCACGCATAGACGACTCGGTTGGCTTCTCCTTTCTTTGGGACTACAACAACAGGGGAGACCCATGGTGTTGGTCCATCTGTTCTTTCTATGATGTCGGCCTCTAATAGCTCTTGTAGCTCCTTTTCGACTGCTTCTTGTAGGTGAAAGGGGATCTTTCAATGGTGTTGTGCCACCGGTGCGATTTGTTCATTGATATGCAGTCTTACGTGGCAGTTCTTCATCTTTCCGAGGCCTTGGAAGAGCTTGGGGAATTTTTGGACGATGTTCGGTTTGTCGTCCACTTTGTACAATAGGTCAATCAGTTTCAGTCGTTCAGCGGTGGCCAAACTCAGAAGGCAGTCTGCCTCGGGCCCTTCGATGACATGTATGTAGGCCTGTATCTTGCGAGCTTTGTAAGACAGATCGGTTGCAAACTTCCCTAGACATGTTAGTGGTTTCTTCAACATCCACGTGTACACCTGTACGTGGGCGTTGACCAGTTTTGGAAGTGGACTCATTTGTTGATATTCCGCTACTGGCAGGTAGTTTAACGATGCCCCACTGTCCAGCACAAATTTGGTAGGGTGAGAACCAACTTTGATGACTAACCGTGGATATTCCTTCAGCTGATCAGGGTCAGCTACAAAGTAGATATACTCATTTCGGTCTTGTGAGATCGGTGA
Organism: Lissotriton vulgaris; assembly: GCF_964263255.1. Classification (NCBI taxonomy): domain Eukaryota; kingdom Metazoa; phylum Chordata; class Amphibia; order Caudata; family Salamandridae; genus Lissotriton; species Lissotriton vulgaris. The sequence continues at coordinate 174,860,408 of NC_141693.1, forward strand.
GAGAAATCGAGATTCTCGTGATGATGACCTTCGAGATTGATATGTCTGACAAGAGCGGCAGCTCGATATTGACGACCCAGTGGACGAGTCTCGTCTGCCTGGACTGCTCTGACATGGTGACGATTGTCTGAGTGATGATGTTGCCAGCGTTGTCCTCGTTGATCACTTTTATGCAGTGTCCCACACATGCTTTCGAAGTGATTGTCTCAGCCGCACTTCCGGCATCGTTGCCCTAGTGCTGGGCATGCGTCGGCATGCGGAAAGCCGTAGCCACATCTGTAGCATTTCAGTTGCCTGTCAGACCGTCTCTTGGTGTATCTTGTGCTGTGGCTTCCATTGTGTGAATGTTGACTCTGTGTCTTTCATCTGGAGGAGCGTACTCGAGATGGCGATCCCCCATGCGCTTGTCGAGAGTGCGTTCTGAATGCTTGCTTTCGTCTATCTCGTCTTCCGGTTTCCATCTTTTTTGCATGTTCATGATCGGCTAAGGCTTGCTCCTCTACTCTCGTCATTTCTTCAATGTCTTCTAACGAGTAGTTTTTCTTGAGCAGTTTACGTCTCAGTGGTTCTGAGATGCAGCCTTCTATGATTCTTAGTCGAACGGCATCTTCAGTGGAAAATTTGTCGAACTCACAGTATCTTGCCAACCGTCTCAGGCGGGTGACGAATGTTGGGGTTCAAGGAGGCTTGGTGCCTTCCGTCTAGTTCCCCGTTCAGCATTTTTTCTTAAAAGTGCCAAGCGCATATGCGAATATATGGACGCTCCCTAGGGCTCGCTTTAAAAGGGGACTGCCAACAGGAAACAGGTGCTTGGTTTCTTTATTGGTCCCTTGCCGTGTGATTCCTGTTCCTGTGGTTCTACCTTGTTCCCCTTCCTTCGAGCTCTGTTCCAGCGGTCTTTTCCAGTGCTGGGTTTTGATCCCCTTTTTCCCTGTTCCCCTGTTTTCCTATTCCCTTGGGCATTACTGAACCCTTTGTGGGGACCTGTTTTTGATCTTCGGTGACGTTCTGGGATTCGCGGCTGCGTTTCCTTTGAGTTTTGACGTCCCGTTATTATCCTTTTTTGTATCCAAACCATCTTGTTGCATGTTGTGTTTGGGTGGTTTCACGAAGGAGCTGAATAACGGCCGTTTTTTGCGCTACCTTCGTATTCTTTTTTAGCTTCCAGGTTTTTTTAGGGTGTCTTTCGTATTCCCTTGATACCTTTTTTCCCCTGTCCCTTTTTGTCTTAAGAATTGTGAATTCCACCCCCTTTGACATTCTCGCTGTTTCCCGAGGGGGCGTGGTTGGTCTGGGGTTACGCAAGAAACAACCAATACGATTGCAGTGGAAGAATTCCTGTTTCGTATCAAGTCACTCCCGTTTGTTTTCTGGGGTAAGCAGGGAGGTCGGTAGTTCGTGTGTGTACTTGGCACTGGTAATAGTAGTAGGGGTGTGTTTAATCTTGTCCCCTTTTTTCATTTTAGCGGTCTCATCTGTGTCAAGCTGTCAGCTGCCTAGAAGCCAGAGGAGACGAGTTGTGTTCCCCAAGACTTTGGGTTCCCTTGTTTTGTTACCCACCTTCTCCCGGTGTCGTGTTCTCCACCATCCTTTTTGATTGCGGGTGTTGGGGGTCACGGTGAGGGTAGAGGATTGGGATGTTCTTCACTCCTGCGGTGTTGGGCCGGTCGGCATCGGAACAACGAATACACCCATTTGTTCACCTTTCTCTTGGGTGGCTAGATTGAACATGTGCCGCTCAAAGTCAACGTTCCTTTTGTGTAGGAACTTGCGGTTCAGTGCTTCACAGACTTTCTCAAAGGATCCAGCAGACTCAGTGGGCAATTCTTTAATTATTTGTCCAACTTCTTTACCGACCAGGTTCTGGAGAGCTAGTAGGTCCTCCTCTGCGTCTGTTACTTTCGACCCTTTCATGTAGACCGTGAAATCTTCGATCCATCCATTGACGATTTAGTGTCTGTCAGCCCCCGTTACGGCTCTACTGGGCCGTATTACAAGCGTGTCTTTACCATTGAACCTTGTTCATCCTTCAAACTAATGCGATATAGGCAAAATATGTGAATAAGCTTAAGACAACAATGAACTATCCTTTGTCCTGAAGATGATGCTTTATATTGTTGTGAATAGCATCGAAACGTCGTCGACACTAAAAGCACCATATGCAATATGATTTTATAACATTGTAATGATCAATGGTGTGAAAATGGATATTTAAGTCTGTCATAGTGATTACAAACAAACAGACACATCTTATACCCTGCCTTTGGCCATTCTGTTTTTCGTTGGTTTGTCTTGTGTTCTGTGGGTCACGGCTGTGCCCACTTGTCATTTAATGTTTTGAATCACAATCAACTGAACTTATATATAAAAATAAATTCTTGTCCGGCTGGACGAAAGACATACGATGTATTTAAGCGTATGATTATTGTGGTTGCCCATTTTTCCTTCCAAAATAGGGACCACTGTTCTCTAAAACAAGCACCTTTATATAATGCACTTTGCTGTCCCCCCATTAACTTGCTTGACATCCAGCACTATGGCTAGCACGCTCATGTTCCCGCACTAAGCGCCATGCTCCTCCCATGACATCTCTTCGGCTACTCCTCCTCAGAATATTCCTTTCCAGAGTTCCTGATTTCCTGGAACACTCCTTTTCGGCACCCACCTATGACCCTCCTTGTCACTAATCCCTTTAATTCCCCAAACCCATCCCCTATAAACAATATCAGCATCCTCTTCCAGATCTGGAGCAATCTCCCCATCTAAAATCAGGGACACACCATACCTAAAGATGTTTCAAGCTATCAAAAAACTGATTTGCTCTCTTGCTAGAGTCACTGTCTGATCGGTTTCTACATGCTAACCTCTTAGTTTTGATAAGTATACATGTTTAGTGAAAACCGCTACCATTACATGCTTGTAAATAGTAGCATTTCATGTACTGTTTCATGTAAGCATAATGTTGTTCTATAGCTTTGCCATCTCCATTCTACCTTTTATGTTGAGACCTGAGCTTTTGTCCATTAAACTTCTGACCTGACAAATTCTTGACTCTATGGGATCATAATTACTGACTCCAACTTCGTTGCCTATCTCGATTTGAAGGAATAAACACTCTCTGCTCCTCTCTCTAAGGTTTTCTGTTTTCAAAGGTTTCTTGCTTCATTTTATAAACTTCTCTCCTGACTTTGCTGTTGTCTTTTTACTTACTCTCAGACATTGTGAGGAGCTTGATTGCCAGTGTCACATTTGGGTTTTGACCCATACACAAATCTTCAAAACATAATTGCAATGGTAGGAATGGTTGGATGGAAAGAGAGGGAGAGGGAAAGCATGTGCAGGTATATGGAACTGGAAATAGGGGTAAAATAAAGCTCAAAGGAGACATGATTCATTAAGATAGTTCAATATGTCAAATTCAGATTTGATAGGTTTAGATCCTATGCTTTGAGGTAGGCTTAAAAAGATTCTGGAAAAATATCTCAATGCCAACCTCTTTTTTTGAGCATGTGGACTCAATTAAGTTCATGGTCCATGTTTTTGGGACCGCAGCATCTGCATAAAGTATTATAATCCTGGGAAATACTAATAATGCACATTTTCATCTGGTGCGCCGTCATCTCACCATTCCGATTCATCCAGGTCAGAATAGTGATAACAATGAATTACTTCATGTTTTCCACATTGCAAGCTGCAAATCTCAGAATCTTGCATGATTTACATGGTGAAGTTTGTGTGTTGAAAACCCTCTGGGCAGGGTGACCTGTGCACACGTGTTGTAATTCAGATTGCTATTCAGCAAATATTTGCTCAAAATTACTATGACCCTGAGAATAAGATCCAAACTCTCCTGAATCATCTTGAATCTTCCTGACCTCCCATCCTTGAGCGCTCAAAATCACCCACATGGCTACCAAGCACTATAGAAAGTTAAATAAAATAATATGAAATAAAGTTTAATAAAATAGGTACATAACAAAATAGGTTGCAACCAGAACTCTTTCGTTCTCCTGTCAAAAAAGAGCAGCTCAGTCAGTTCTTGTTTCTTCTTAGTTATGTTTGGTCACACTAATTTTTCTCCTGTTTCTCCACATTGCAGTGGGTTTTCAAGAGGATGCATTTTATTTAGACGTGTGGTTGACCACAGCCTAAAATCCTATTTGAGTATGTAAGAAATTGGGGTATTAGTTAACGGGCATGAGTGCACACCTCAAATATTATCCAATAAAAGTTGCCAAAATGTTTTTAAGTCGCAGGCTTCCGGAAACTTTGAGGGGAATACACTTTTACACCAGGCATGGGTCCAGAGCCTTGGGGACAGCATTTGGGAGTTAAGACTCACTCCAGCAGAGGCCAGCCCCAGGGTCCAGTGCAGGTTCAGTTGAGACTGCCCAGCTTGGATTGCAGGAAAAGTCTCCTTGAAGCTTATTGTGTAGCCCAAATGGGAGGTCAGGCTTTGACACTTGGAATCCACCTCTTTGTTCTGGGTGCAATAGGGAGAACAGGTCCTGTTTCAAGACTCATCTCAGGTCACAGACAGAAGACCCAGTCCTCTTCTGTTTTCCAAAGGTCCAGACATGATGTGAGGAGGGTACTGGGTATGCTACATTTATGCCCTGTGCCAGACTGTGGATGGGGGAAATTTTTGCCAACTCGATAACTAATGGGGTAAAAGTTCCCAGGGGGTACCCAATGCACTTGTAATTTGTACTTGTAAAGCGCACTAATACCCCAACTGGGGTGTCCTGGTGCTGTAACGCATACCGCTGTGGAACCCTTCCTGGCTTTTCCCTGTGAAATGTCCACTCCTGGGCACCCCCAAGGTGAAGCCAGGCATCCCAGCGCTGTTGGGGCCGTTGTGGAGATTAAGCAAGCTATTGCCCAGAGTTGCAGAGTGGGACCCATGAACAGAATAGGCACCGAGGCGAGAATGATCAGGTCCGAGGAAATTGAGCCCAAGACCCGCCGAGGCAGGAATTGAACCCTGGTCCCGGGCCAGACCTCTGCATCAGGGTCTGCCACTCTAACCATTGAGCAACACTTCTCCACTTTTACAGCACCTCCTATTTGTTTTACGGTAATCAATCCCACTGGGACCCTCTGTTCCCAAAACCATCATGCCAGAACCTTTCTTCCCTTATGCAGAGCTCCAGTGCTTACTCTTAAGGTGTTCCAGGGAGGCGAGGAACCCCTCTTATGAGGTACTGAAAACCAGGTATGGAGGCAGCTCCTCTCCCATTGGGCCTGGTTCCTGACTGGCTCGCTGAACAAAGGAAGAGGAAAAGACCAAGTGTTACCTATAGCAGCAAGTGACAGGGTAGGCCCTTCTGAAGTTAATTAAGTTCCTGGGCAGAACCCAGAGGGTTATCTTGCAGGAGAAACAAAACTCCTCCCACACCAAAGGCCTTTATCACAGCTCTGAGAGCAAGTTCACACGTCACCAGGGAGCTACAGAGCTCCTGGGTGACTTTTGAAAGCTCATGCCATTATGCTTGGAGGCTTTAAGCAGGCAACAGGTAACTTTTCTAAAGTACCTGCTTTAAAATATTAGTTACAAACCCAACTTTGCCAATGAATTGGGCTTGCAATAAATGTTTTTAAAAGTCCGAATATGAACTCTGTAGATGGTTCCTGAAGTGAATGTCAATATTTTATCTCAATGCTCTCAATGAACTACCAAATCAATGCTGTTTCTTCCTCCTGCTTCCACATGCTCTGCCCCTTCATAAGATCTTAAAGTGGACCCACACTGAGTCCAGGAAAACGGTCATCTTTGGGCTCGTCAGCAGCAGAGCAGCAGAATCGCCTAAGGCTATGCACTCTATGCGGACACCAAACAGAAACTTGAAAAAAAACTGCAGCCATCCAGAATACATCCGCCAGACTCATCCTGAACATCCTGTGCCCCAACCACATCACCAGCCACCTGAGAGGCCTTCACTGGATATCTGTCAACAAAAGAATCACCTTTAAGCTTCTTACGTACACCTACAAAGCCCTCCACCTGCATACCTCAACCACTGCCTCTTCTTCTACCCTCACACCAGACAGCTCCTCTCCGCCCAGCTGGCCCTGGCTACCATCCCACAATCTGCATGGCCACGGCTGGAGAAAGATCCTTCTCTTACTTTGTGGTGAAGCCCTGGAACTCCCTGCCTCTGCACCTCAGGCAATCACCATTGTTGCCGCAGTTCAGGAGCAATACCTGGCTCTCTGACTGAAACTCAGACCCCCCCTCTCCACTTAGCACCATGAGACACTCACAAGTGAGTAGGTACACTTTATAAGATTACTGATTGATTGATGCTTTCCTGTGGAACAGCTAACCCTGCTACAGTGAAAATAGCCTTTCACCCTTTTTATTGTAAGAACATGTTTAATATTAAACATGATCATGTCCTACTCTTAAAGCCAATTAACCTTGTCTTATGGGCATGTATAACCAACTGATGGGTGATATATTAGTATTAACCCAATAGGGTTTTTTTGACAGGCCTAGTTTACAGTTGACACCTGCACAGCCAGGCTACAGCTCCCAGGCCTGCAGTCATGTTTACATTGCCACAATAGAGAATGGCACAATAGGTGCTGCAGTCAACTTGTGACATTTTGACTTTCAGGCCCTAGGTACACTGTGGTACCATATACTAGTGACTGATAAGTGAGTTAACTATGCCAATCAGGGGTTTCCCAAGTTCATCATGTTGAAAGGGGAGCGCAGGCACTTTACCTGTGGTGAGACGGGGTAAATTGTACAGGGTTCGACAGCCAGCAAAAACAGTAAAGGTAAAAATCTGGGGTGGCACCACACAAAGAATGGCTGTCTCCAACAGTTTGCCCACAGTATCTTCTTGTGCTCTGGTTCTTCTCACATTTCTTTTTTCTCCATGTCCGTGTCTCCCATTGTTAGTTTCTCTTCCTGTCTTGTGGTCATTCAAATGTCCTAATTTTTCAGTTCCTGGCTAGACAGCACATGTGCTGCCTTGAAGAGACTGTTGTATTTGATAAGTGAGCTTTAGCCTGCCTTAGGCTTCCCATTTGCTGGCTTCATCGTCGCTCTCATATTCTTTCTCACCATTTGTTCATGGCATGCATGAGTCATGCCTCTTCCTGTGTTTAGCCCTCCTCAAGGGCATGGACCAATTACTACTATCCATCCACTGCTCCCATTTTAAGAACTGTTTTAGGAACTACTTTTTTATTTGTTTAAGAGCATGTAATACGAGCGCTCATGTTTTCACTCGCTCTGAGTCCAGCTCAATAGAACGCACTTGCCAGGATGCCTTATTTCTGGAGTACTCGGAAGAGGCAAGATCGATCGAGGGCATGCCTTTAGAAGTAATTCATAGTAAATAACTTATACTTTCCAGCAGTACCCCCAAGACATAATACTGGTATCCTTGGGACACTAAACACTGTCTGTACCGCAGGGGCGTCACAAGGAGTTAAAGTCCTCTTGCTGTAAAGTCTTGAGTAGTTGTCTTGCGACGTGTTATGGTCGTATGACATCTGCTGCCTGCTATGTAGCCCCTTTTATGCTCGAGCCATTTGGGTTCTTCCCATCCCTTTCCACCGCTGACATGCTGATCATCATCAAGAAACTGTTGAACATTTATCCTTGCCTTTCCCATGTCTTCCATGGTCAATCCATGCCTTTGTTGTCTTACGTCTTCCATCGTGTTTCTTCCACCGTTTTCTATGTCACTGTATCTATGTAAGTACATTAAAAGCACTGAGAGAACAGTTTTTCAGTTGTGTAACTAAATTCTAATCCCAGCTGATGCCTTCCTACCCATTTTCCCTATTGGCTTTATGATCTACACATTACTGATGAGGTGACATCTCTCAGTGTCACAGGCATTGTTTCTGTTCTGTTCTCTAATGGCCCTTTGTGTGTCTTTTTTTCTGCATCTCATCATCTCTCTGTTTCCCAATGTCCATGACCCCATCTCTTCCTGTGCCACCCTGTGCCTCTGTTGCTTCATGTCTGTCTTCTGCTGTCTTCCGATAAATTCCTCTGTGTAAGGCACTATGGGGCATATTAGCAAGGGCCATATCGCCGCTTTAGCGGCACTTTTTGCAGCTAAAGCAGCAATATTTTTATCGCCCTATCAGCAGGCTGTCGCTAACAGCAGTTTGTCAACAGCTTTTAGGCGATAGCGACCGGTTTGGGGCCCGCTTTGCATGTCAGCGATATTTATCGCTAATGACATGCAAACTGTTAGCGACTGAAGTCGCTATAATCTAACGCCTGCTAAATACATGACTTACCTGTTTATCCAATGAGAGGTGGATTGTCAGGTTAAGTCCCCATTAGCATTAATGCATGAATATCACTGGATTTCCAGCAATATTCACGCATTTCGCCGCTATCGCTTGATATTTTAGCCCAATGGAGAAAAACGTTGCTAATAGCATGTTTTCTCTGCTAACATATCCAGCGATAGGCAGCGATAAAGAAAAATGCGCTAAGTGCATTTTGCGATAAATATCGCTATTCCTTGCTAATATGCCCCTATGTTTCTTTGTGTCTCCCTCTGTTTTGCCATGTCCAGGTCTCCCTGGTTCTGGGTCTTTAAATGCTGATATATGTCTATCCCACCGTATCTCTTCCCCACACAGTCTCTGTGTGCCTTTTTTGGTCTACACATCCCCATTAAAGATTTATTGGAATGCAAACTTAAAGAAAATGTTTGCTTGGGAATCCTTTAATCACCCTCAGAAGAAAATACCTAACCTGTTAGATTATTTATAATGTAATCTACGACTTATTGAGAATGTTTTTGCAACAGCTTGACATTTTCTGCAGGGGAATTTGATCCCCACCGAAACCAGGAAGACGGTCACCCAATCACTCGTCACCAGCCGATTGGACTACGGAAACACCCTCTACACCGGAACCACAGCCAAATTGCAGAAAAGACTCCAATGCATCCAGAACGCCTCCGCACGACTCATCCTGGACATCCCCTGACACAGCCACATCTCCGGACACCTGAGAGATTTGCACTGGTTCCCCGTCAGCAAGAGAATCACGTTCCGTCTCCTCACCCATGCACACAAGGCCCTCCACGACCTGGGCCCCAGGTACCTCAACAACCACCTGACCTTCTACACTCCCATCCGCCAGATTCGATTGACCAGCCACGCCCTCGCCACCGTTCCACGCATTCGAAGAGCCACCATGGGAGGAAGATCCTTCTCCTACCTGGCAGCCAAGACCTGGAACTCCCTCCCCATCCACCTCCGTCTTACCCAAGACCACCTCTCCTTCAGGAAGCAACTCAAGACCTGGCTGTTCGAGCAGTAGTGGACCCCTCTCCCCCAAGCGCCTAGAGATCCTCCGGGTGAGTAGCGCGCTATACAAATTTCTTGATTGATTGATTGATTGATTGAATTTAAATGTACTTACCTAGGGCTCTAGTTTTCTAGGAAGGTTATCTACTCCTAACATATCTCGAAATATCACATTTCTGGTCGGGGGACTTTCAGTCCGAGCTGACTGAGGCCCGTACCATTGCTTCTGCTGCCCCCTAGTAGCCTCCCATGGTGCAGCCCTGCTGGGGTGTTACTGGGTCCCCCAGCATGCACCAGTGCTCCAATACAGAGGAGGGGCCAGATGCCGTAAAACAAGCGAGAGAATACCGCAGGGTGGGACTCCCTTGGAATTTACTCGTTTTGTTTTAAACTGCTTTGTGGGAAAAGTTTGGGTGATTTCCCTGCAACTCCATATTTCTTTTCCCCCCTGCTGGTATCAGACAGTGGCACTATGGGTAAAAGAAGGTAACCTGCAACAAGGCACTATAAGGGGAAATCCAACCACAATAGACTCATTTCTGGCCAGAGCTGTAAGTGTTATTTTGATAGAGATTGACCTGGTGGAGAGGCATTTGTATTTAGGATGCACTGGAATAGTCTGTGACTGGTACAATAGACATGGAGGAGCTGAGATCTGATCGACCTAGCATGGTCAGCTCTGTTGTTTTGGACTTGAGCCAGGGAGAGCTTTCTGTTGGTATTGCTGTACCCAATCCTGGTGAAGAATTAGTGGTTAATGCATCACTAGCTTATCCACCAGCTGTTAAACGCAAGTGAAACTCTAGATGAACCATTGTTTTATTATCTTCTTCTCCAACATCAGGGTGATCAGAATTGTATGTGGTCATACACGACTCTGTCTGAGATGCAGCTTTACAAAAAGTATTAGCAACTTTCAATGAGTGTTTGAATCCTCTAAGAAAAAGACTAGCAAAATTGAAGATAGCAGTTGACAACATTTTCACTATGTGCCAGGAGCAGAAGAAGATGTTTCAAAAGGGGGCAGTGAATGAACGAGCCCAAAAACATTGACATTGCTATAAGTATGTGCCCTCCCCAGTAGTTTCTTCTTCTACATCTCGTCCCTATGCATTGCTCAAGGATAAAGGTCACCAGCGGCCCGGACTGATTTCACAGTATGATATGAATCCAGTTGTCCAAGCTCATGTACTTGCCCATCTAGCTCAACTGTGTCTCCAGTGATATCATATCTTGCACTACATAGAGGCCGATTCCGATCTCGTGGGAAGGGCACCGAATCGGGTTCGGCATTAGCGGACCCTGATTCGGAGGCTGAATTTCCTTCCCGTTCGTACATGTGTGGACGTCGAAGTACGATGCGAACAAGTGTGAAATCTCCATCTGAATTGTTTCCGGGTCTGAACCGCTCTGTACGACTCTGCCGTAAGCTAACCGTGGCGGGCAATGGAGACGTTTCACAACCGAGCTAGTACGATGCTCGATTCGGACAGTCTGATTGAGTCGGAGCTTCCGGTTTGCAATAGCTCCCGGAGATTGGCTTTGGGGATCTACATAGGACCCCATGTTACCCGCAGCCTTACGACTCAGACACAGTGGGAGACCCATGGGTCTCTCCAACAGATGCATGGCACCAGTGTGTACCCACTGTAGGAGGCTCACTTTTCCGCAACGTACACATTCAGTCAATGGGAGCCCATGTACGCGCCGACTCCCATTGACGTCTATTGGAGTCCGACCGAACCAAGTCCGACAGCATACGGCCGCAACATACTCGCTCGGTCGCACTACAGGAGTCCGGATCGGTCAGAAATCACCCTGGATCCAGCTCGGTCGGAGTGATTTCCGACCCAGATCGGAATCGGCCCCATAGTGTGAGCCTCAGTCCGTAACACAGTTTTCTCAGCTACTGGTGATTAACCTTCCCCTTGCTTGTTGCCCATTTGTTGTTTCCCTGGCAGGTGTTCCTCCAGTTTCAACCCCCTACAAGGAGTTATCTACTCAGCTTCAAAACAAGGTGTTCCATTGGCTGGCTAATCATTCCAATTTTAATGTTCAGGACTATAAAAACTGGAAAGTTAGTTCATTCAACTGCCTCCCTGGTATGAGGCCCCTCTGATCTGAGTGAACAACCCCCCCTTATTACCTTTGCAACCTGTTATGCCACTATGCCTGAGGATACCTTGTATTTAGTATTTAGTAAGGATATAGGTCTATAGGAGTCATTCATCTGGGTAACTGTATTCGGTTTGCAGATAATGGGGGCCATGGATATGGCAGAAGTAAGAAAGGTTCCACTAACTGTAGTGGCAATAGATGCTGCCAAAGCATTCGACCAAGTGAACTGGGCATACTTGTGGGTGACCTAAAAAGTTTTGGCTTCCCGAACAATCTAGTTAAGACAGTGAAAATCTATACCTTAGTCCCAAGGCAAAGGTGCTGGTGAATGGGGACTTAACAGATTGGTTTGGCATTACAAGAGGCACAAGGCAGGGGTGTCCCATGTCCCCGCTCTTGTTTGATTTGTACATTGAGCCTTTTGCCAACTGGCTCAGTGCAGATACTTCAATGTCTCCTTCTAGTTTTGGTGCGTTAGAAAGTAAACTTTATTTATATGGAGATGACCTTCTTTTGTACATGACAACCCCCAAGAAGCAGTTCACAGTTTAATGGAGAAGGCGGAGAGTTTCTGCGAGGTGTCGGGGTACAAGATCAATAGGGAAAAAAATGAAATTATGAATGGAATCAGGGAGTGAGAAGCCATGGGGTCAAATTTCAAATGAGATATTTAGGGGTACAGCTAACTCAGAAACTTGAGGATATCCCTGTAGTTAACTGGAACAGAGTAAGTAAGAAGGTAATGAGTTCACTTCCACAATGGGCAAACTTCACTTTAAATATCTACAGGATGGTTAACCTCATAAACATGATTCTCTTACCAAAAATCACTTTCCTCTATAATTCCATCCCACTGTCCTTCAGGAAACAAGATATAGCCAAGCTACAAGAAAAATCAGTAGCTTTATTTGGTCGACAAAAGGCCCAAGAATAGCTTGGAAAAAGCTTAAAAGAGGGATAGCCGCGGGTAGGCTGGCCCTACCATATTTACTAACCTATTGTTATGCTTTTCACTTTAAAAAAATTAGAATGTTGGTTAGTAAGACTGATAGTTCATAAATAGGATTATTATTTGAGGCTATGTTAAAAGAAGTGGTCCAAGGTCAGCAACATTTTCTTTATAAATATAGAGATCCAAAGTTCTACAAGAAAGTAAGGCTGAAGATTTTAAGGGCGGCTGTAGAGACCAGGGTCTATATGAGAAAGAGAATGAAGCTCCATACTATGCAGCACAGGCCCCAATCTGGGATTATAATCAATTTTAGCCATGTTTGTTTTAATATTAATTATTAATTCCTGTATTTATGTAATTTTGTATCTTATGATCTATCAAAGTACTGTACACATAAATTGTAATGTATTGTGACACACGAAAAACACAATGTGCACAATAACAGTATAGTTGCAGGATCTAAACCACTGAATGTAAGATAGTTAGAACCATGACAATACAATTCAAATATTAATAAAGAATCTTTTTTGACTATATGTTATAGCTTGAATTGTTAATCCATATTCAGTACTATCTATTGTCAGTATGAGTCCACCTGCTACACAGGTTCCTAAATTTTCGTCTTTTCAAATAGTATATTGATCCCGATTTAGGAACTTTAGTCGGGGATATCTCCTCTTCATACACACCCAATCTGGGACTCCCAAGACACCCATGAAACTTGAGAGACTAACTCAGTCAGCCGTTGAGAACAGAGGTATAAATCACTGGGGAGATCTAAAAAAGGAATCCAATTTAGTAAGTTGGGAAGAGCTCAATAACCTAACAAGAGGGACATTGACGATGTTTAAACATTATCAGATGTCTTCTTGGTGGGCAACTCGAAGCTGGCCTCAGGAGGAGGAAAATCAGAAACTGAATCAAGTAACCAGAACAGATAAGTGGAAGAAAGAAATATCTTTTTTATGTTGCGCCCTTCTGGACACAAAGGACAATGTAGAAACTGAAATTATAAATCTTTGAGGTAGAGAATACAGAGATGAAGACATCAATAAACTCTGGTTTGATCCGTTTGCCATGTTACAGGCTATAGTAAAACCAGCACCGCCCAAGATGAATCACTTGTATACAGCCTACAGAGTCAACTGGTCTCCACAAACGTTATCTAAAATCACAGGTAATACGTATAACTTCCCAAGGTGTAAGTATCCCGTAGCAGATGTTAATGTTAATGTTAAAAAGTATTTATTGAGCGCACTGCCACCGATTGGTTTCCTGGCTCTAGAGAAGACAGAGAATGGAGCCTGAGGGCGTGAGGAGAGGGCAATCAGCAATATGCTTGTTTAAAAAGCCATGTTTTTAAAGCCTTCCTAAAGGACATGAGATCCGGGCATGATCTGATCTCAAAGGGGAAGGTGTTCCAAAGGCGAGATGCAAGAACAGCAAACCTGCAGCCACCAGAGCGTTTGCGTTTGAAGGCAGGTGTCTGGAGGAGCGTTTTATAGAAACAAGGGGAACCCAATGGATAGCTAAGGACCATGGGTATAACTACGTTATAGGAAACAATGGCGCCTAGCTTATTCAACATATGTGCAATGCAGTATAGGAACACAATGGAAACTATACGATTTAAGGTATCCTGACCCAGCCGGGAGAGGAATTTATTCTCAAAAAACAATGTCAAATATACAGTACAAAGATAACATGACACAAGCCTGTGCCGTACCGACAGAGGAAAAGATAGATAGAGGTAGGGTGAAAAAAAGGGGTGTTTTTCAGGCAAAGGAAGAGAGCAAGGACAGGGCACTGCAGAAAAATAAAAGATCAATAACAGTGTCGCCTGGAGTGGAATGTACACAAGCTTATTAGACAATAATGTAAGTGTCAACCCACTCATGGGTGTCGACGTTTCGATCCCTATAGCTCAACTAGATGCATGGGATCATCATCAGGACTTATGCAATAACAAAACATGCCTGAATGAGATAAGCCTGTTTAGGAGAAAAAACAAGAAAGAGAATTTAAAAAAAAAAAATTTTAACCACTAAGGAGTAGTTTGAGAGCCCATGTTGTAACACATTCGAAATCGCAGTGCGTGAACCAGTACATGGTGTTTGTGCCAGGTAGAAGAGCTTAACATTGCTATTGTCACAGTATTCGGAATCGCAGTGGCATGCGTGAACTTGCTGCGTCTAGCGGACTGTGTGGTGAAAGTGATTTCACAGTTCGTCTACTGGTCTAAAGAAAGTGCAGTGATAGTGCAAAATTGCATTATTTTAAATAATTTCTCTTTTTAATCGGACACGGGTTGGCCTGGTGAGTCCTTATGTTGGACTAGTTAAGTTGGTTATAATGAAGGAATAGTCCATACCTCTGTGGTGCGAGGGGAGACCTCGCAATGGAGGTTTCTTTAACTTCTAAATAAAAGCGGAAGTAGTAGCGCCAGGCTAGGGATACAATAACAGACGCGTTATTTGGAAATCTGCCTATTTTACAGGGCAGTGAAGCATACACCGCATACACAAACTGAAACATACCAAGCGGTTGTGTGTCCTCGGGGTCTTAAATGGGGTTCAGTCAATGTGTTATTTCGAAAATGTAAAATAAAACCTCAACGCCCGTCTCCGGAAACCGACTGAACGGAATACCTTACTAAGATACGACAGTAACCACCCCAAAGCTCTCAAAGATTCCCTCCAGTACTCGCAGTTCCTTCGGATCAGACGGAACTGCTCTTCAAAGACTGATTATTTCAGGGAAGCAGGTGTACTTTGCTCGAAACTCAAAACACGAGGTTATCCAAACAGAATAGTAAGAAATGCCTCAAAACGAGCTTGGTACTGTCCGAGGGAGGTGCTACTCGAACCAAAGACTAGGCCAAGTTCAGAGAGAATAGCCTGCGTCACAACCTTCTCTCCAATTTCAAATAAAATCAGAAAAACAATTCTCCGGCACTGGCCAACCTTAAACTCAGGACAACTAACGTTTGACAAACCTTTGTTTGCTTTCAAAAAAAGTAGAAACATAAAAGACCATCTTGTCCGGGCCGCCCTCCCTGTTCCACCTTCAAACAGCACTATTGAGTCAAACTGGGGATTGCCACCGTTGAGAGGTCATGTTAAATGTGGAAATTGTATTGTCTGTGATCTGACACTTGAGGGGCGCACTTTTAGTCACAATAACATCACAATCCACATGAAAGATTTCACGAACTGCAACAGTTGTAATGTGATTCATGCTATTGTATGCCCTTGCCCTCTAATGTATGTGGGGCAAACAACACAAAAAATAAAGACCAGAATAAGCCAACATCGGAGCCGCATACGATGTGGAACCCTGAACGCCCCATTGGTTGAACATTTTGCCAACATGAACCACACATCGGATGACGTGAAATGGACCATCCTGAAAACTGTCAAGTTACCACAGAGAGGTGGTAATTTGCAACAACTGCTCAACAGGGAGGAACTAAAATCCATTATACAATTCAACACAATTCATACAGGTCTCAATCGGAGCGAGGACTGGACAACATTGTTGTGATTGAATTACTTATTTATGCAAACATTTTCCAGGAACAAAAAAGTGGGAAGTGAAGAAGAAACTTTTTGGTTACAAATAGGTAATTTGTAAAGTTGTAATGACCGCAACATGATGGAGAGAGGTCCTTAATATAATCTGACATCTGGGTTCGATAAACTGTAATAATTGTTTTTTTAAAAAACCAGTTACTTTCTCACAACAGTCACTCTTGTCTTGTCACATTGTCACTATCAACGTATTTTGTCTATGCACCTTCACAGCCCTTTGACTAGCCCATCCCACCCTCCACTCCAAGATGGCTGCTACCAAAGCGCCATTGCCTTTCCAAGATGGCACCCACACTAAGTAACACGTGACCAGAAATAGTATACAACCCGCTCCAGCGGACATGTCCTCACATCGAAACCGGCATTGTCGGAGCACCCCCGGGAGAGGCGAGTCTTATCATGACTAAGTAAGTAATCCGGAATTGACAGCAGGCTCCGCGGGCCCCGTAACGAGTCACGCGCTAAGCCGACTCTCCACTTTTTATTGCAGCGCTTGATTTCCACATTGTTGGACCCCAGGATGAGGCAAGCCACATTTGTGACTACGTAAGTAGTTTTATGATTTTAAGTCACTTTCGGTCATGGCCCCCGCCCGGATCCTCGCACTTAGCCGAGTTTCCTTCTTTTATTACAGCGCACACACGCCACATTGTTGACTTCCTGAATATATGGCCACTGGTGCCTATATTTTGAATCCCGTCCCTCGCTCGTATACAGAGTGGATAAAGGTAACCGCCCACCGCGTTTTCTCGGAGCCGCTATGCCTTAACTCATAATATTCCAACCTCATTCCTCATTTCCTTGTCACATTTTCTGCTTTCAGTGCGGCCACCTGATATAAACGGAGACGGGCGTTGAGGTTTTATTTTACATTTTCGAAATAACACATTGACTGAACCTCATTTAAGACCCCGAGGACACACAACCGCTTGGTATGTTTCAGTTTGTGTATGCGGTGTATGCTTCACTGTCCCTGTAAAATAGGCAGATTTCCAAATAACGCGTCTGTTATTGTATCCCTAGCCTGGCGCTACTACTTCCGCCTTTATTTAGAAGTTAAAGAAACCTCCATTGCGAGGCCTCCCCTCGCACCACAGAGGTATGGACTATTCCTTCATTATAACCAACTTAACTAGTCCAACATAAGGACTCACCAGGCCAACCCGTGTCCGATTAAAAAGAGAAATTATTTAAAATAATGCAATTTTGCACTATCACTGCACTTTCTTTAGACCAGTAGACGAACTGTGAAATCACTTTCACCACACAGTCCGCTAGACGCAGCAAGTTCACGCATGCCACTGCGATTCCGAATACTGTGACAATAGCAATGTTAAGCTCTTCTACCTGGCACAAACACCATGCACTGGTTCACGCACTGCGATTTCGAATGTGTTACAACATGGGCTCTCAAACTACTCCTTAGTGGTTAAAATTTTTTTTTTTAAAATTCTCTTTCTTGTTTTTTCTCCTAAACAGGCTTATCTCATTCAGGCATGTTTTGTTATTGCATAAGTCCTGATGATGATCCCATGCATCTAGTTGAGCTATAGGGATCGAAACGTCGACACCCATGAGTGGGTTGACACTTACATTATTGTCTAATAAGCTTGTGTACATTCCACTCCAGGCGACACTGTTATTGATCTTTTATTTTTCTGCAGTGCCCTGTCCTTGCTCTCTTCCTTTGCCTGAAAAACACCCCTTTTTTTTTCACCCTACCTCTATCTATCTTTTCCTCTGTCGGTACGGCACAGGCTTGTGTCATGTTATCTTTGTACTGTATATTTGACATTGTTTTTTGAGAATAAATTCCTCTCCCGGCTGGGTCAGGATACCTTAAATCGTATAGTTTCCATTGTGTTCCTATACTGCATTGCACATATGTTGAATAAGCTAGGCGCCATTGTTTCCTATAACGGTGTCTGGAGGAGGGCTTGGTGCGCAGAGCGCAGATTGCGGGGGGGTGTACCTGGTGAGGAGATTGTCTATGAATTTAGGGCTTTTGCAATGGAGAGATTTAAAGATCATGCAACCAGTTTTAAAGGAGCAACGTTGAGCCAGGGGGAGCCAGTGAAGGTCCCTAAGCAGAGGAGAAGCTGCATGCCATCTGGGTTGCAGATGACATAAATATGTTTATGGAGTGTCCAAGAATGAAACCCTATTGAATGGGGTTATGCAAATTTTGGGAGAAGTGCTGGGGATACCAATGGAAGTAAGTACCAGTTTGATATTCTTTGGACTTACGAATGACTATCAGTTGAATGCACCTAGTTCAAAATTTACGTTTATGTGATAATTTTATCGAGACAAGAGATATGTAGACTGTGGAAATCAGAAGCGCCCCCCTCTTTTGCTGAATGCTTAAAGAACATCATTTATACCAGTGAATCAGACATGGCATGTGACTGAAGAATTATAGTTAGGATCTGGTCTGCATTGACGGATTGGAGGGAGAAGGCAAGTGAGTCCTATGATTAAGCCAAGCATGCTGTTTGTCCTGGCCTCCTTAAGTAACTTTCCGGAGCCCCCAAAGTGAACAGGAGATGAAAATGGATCAGTATTATCTTTGTGAGGAAGCTCTGTCCTCTCTATTTCCCCCGAGGGTTGGCATAGATTGGTATAGAGCGATAGGAGGAATCCTAACAAGAGTGATGGCAGAATGACGACTAAAAATACATTTATAAAAAAAGGTTGCCCGTCTATCAAGTCTATCCAAGGTGACTGTATTATTGTTAATTTTAGGTATCCAAGATGATGAGAAAACATTTGTTTCAGCATTCTCAGCCCTTTGTTAGGAATGGTGTTGTCAGTATTCTGCCTTTTGTTTTCTTCTATAGGCCTCCTTATCTTGAGCGACACTTAGATTTGCCTCAGGGTTTGCTGACACAACATCGATGTCACAAACTTTGATGTAAAAAATATTGATGAAAAAATATAGACTACAAAAATATCAACTCCTATACTTAAACAGGTAATACAAAAATATCGACAAAAAATATTGTAGTAAAAATAAATATATATATAAAATATTATATATTAATGTTATTAAATATTAAAATTAATTTTAACAAAATATATTATTTAATAAACATTTTAACAAAATACAACAAATAAACGTAATTGAAATACGATAAACACACAACCATAATAATTTATGCTATGTATATATATATATATATATATATATATATATATATATATATATATATATATATATATATATATATATTACCTACTGGCTATCGCCAGTAGGTATATATAGTTAGGATTAATTCCCTATGGGATTTCTGAAAATTCTATGTCTAATAACTTTGGCGTTTGTGGTCGGAATCGGCTGAAATTTTCAGGAAAATGGCACATTCTGTTTCTGAGCAGCCCCTGAAAATTTGGTGAGGTTTCGTCAAGGGGGGGCTGAGAAAAAAGGGGGGTCCCAAAACGCGTTTTTTACATTGAGTTTTCCATAGGGCGGTTGGACTCACTTTTAGCTCGAACGGCTGAATGGATTTGCACGAAACTTGGCAAAATTGTAGGGACTGTTAGCCCGATGTGCCTTTGCTAGGTCTCAATATATGTGCTTCAGTGGATTTTGAGAAATTAACGTTTAAATCAAGATATATATCTGTAACAGCGCTCCGGGCAGCGATCCGGTCCGCTTACTTTTCGCGTTTCGGAACTTTGCGCGCAGAAAGCTGATTGGCTCTCCGATGTCTGTCAACATTCTAAACAGTCCGGAGCGGCCGCCATCTTGTCTCTCGGTAGGATCGAGAGAGAAGAAGAGGTGAAAAACGAAAGGGGAATTTAATGAAAGGGGGCAAGGTATCCCCCTCTTGACCCCCTAGGAATGTTGTTGGGGTTATTAAAGGGTCCCGTGGGGAAAAGAAAAAAAAAATGATTTTTCACGGTAGAAGCGCTTCACGGGCCGCGAACTGGGCCGCAAACTGGTAGCGAAACGGGAATTCGCCATTTTGTGCTTCGTTAATTAAATTACTAGGTATAAGGGGGTGCGGGAGACGTATCCTAATCCCCTATGTTTCCTGAGGGTGGCTGAGGAGGCTGATATATGTTGATACATCTCTTCCAGCGGCTGTGCGTGAGCTTTTTTTTTTTTTGCTGCGTGACAGTCCGGAGCGGCCGCCATCTTGTCTCTCGGTAGGATCGAGAGAGAAGAAGAGGTGAAAAACGAAAGGGGAATTTAATGAAAGGGGGCAAGGTATCCCCCTCTTGACCCCCTAGGAATGTTGTTGGGGTTATTAAAGGGTCCCGTGGGGAAAAGAAAAAAAAAATGATTTTTCACGGTAGAAGCGCTTCACGGGCCGCGAACTGGGCTGCAAACTGGTAGCGAAACGGGAATTCGCCATTTTGTGCTTCGTTTTAATTGTTTAGAGACAAAAATTATCGCCGCACATCGGCCACAATGCATGAATATCGTTGAAAAGTCAGCGATATTTATGCATTATCCAGCAAATGCTCTTAGCCGTGTTATCCACCTTCCATTGGATAACATGGTTAAAAACTGCTCTGTGCGTGAGCTTTTTTTTTTTTTTTTTTTTTTTTTGCTGCGTGACGTTTGTTAACGTTCGATTCGATGGAAATCAGGAAGTGTTGACCACCATTTTGTCACTGCGAGTAAATATTTTGTTATAAATGAATCCTTATTGATAAACATTGTCTGCGCCATCTTGCGTTTTGTCCAATGCCACAATTTTGTCGTGCACGGCAGCCATTTTAGATGCCTTGACCAGGGCCACTCTCTGCACGCCGCCGATTCTCAGCATGGCTCCCCACCCTCGCACGCATCTCCCCCACGCAATGGTCACCCCCACTCTCTCTCTCATGCATGGGCCATATACTTCCCCCATCTGCGCTGCTCTTCTCTGAGAATCACACCCTGTGCCCGCTCGACACCTCCCTTTCACCCTATTCACTACCGCACCCTCTGACACTCCTCTTCCTCTGTGTCCGATTGTCCAGGCCGGACCTAGGCTATCACCTAGCCCTGCGGATGTAGTTTATGGCCCCAGCTGTAGAGAATTCAGACATGCCAACCCTCCCGATTCAGGCGTGTGACTACTGATTTCAGTGCTAGTCTCCCGCCTCCCGATTTCTGCAAGCAAAAACCCGGGGGCATATTACGAACAACTAGCGATAATTTTTGTCTCTAACTTGTTTAGAGACAAAAATTATCGCCGCACATCGGCGATTTTTATCGCAGATAAACCTTGCTATTATCGCAGAAAAGTCAGCGATATTCATGTATTATCGAGCAAATGGAAAGGGGCGACCAACTCGGTCCCCCCGAACGTATGGCCGAGTGCCTCGATCCCCCCGGGAAGCCATTTTTGGGCGGGAGGCGCGCCTCAGCTGGTATGCCCGAAGCGGCGTAGCTGGGGCGCGCTCGTTCCCGCCCTAGAGTGGGCTGGCCTAGACACCGACGCAGCCAGCCACGCCCTCGGGGCAGGCAGGGGCGGGTATACGCCCGCCCTGAAGATGGATCAAAAGGGACGCAAGACCAGAAGACATCCTCTTGTTCTTGTGCTCTGAAGCTGCACCTCCTCGCTGCACGTGAGCTCGGGACAGAACGAAGAGCCAATTTTGAGCGTTTTAATCCCTCTTTTTGTCTTCTAGATACTTCGTCTGGAAAAATGCCCAAGAAAGGCGCGAAGAGAATGTCGACTGACCAGTTGGTTCGGGCCCTCATGAAGGACATGTCCGAAATTAAGAAACGGTTGGCGGAGCGAGACGGTGAGGAGGGATCGGGGCGTCCACCGGCCGGAGGGAAGCCAAAGAGGCCGAGAAGGGGGCCGGTCGGAGGAGACGTCCCGGTTCCCTGTTCCCCGCTCGAGGCGCCAGCCCCGGTACCGGCCCCGGTACCGAAGGAGGGGAATCCGATCCCCGTAGTAGTCACCCCGACATCCACTGAAGATATGCCTCCCGAGTTGGCGGCACAGTTAGCGGCGTGGTTGGGGGACAGCAGCGAGGGCGCCACGGCTGCCGAAGCGCAAGCACTCATTAAACAGTTGCGCGAGAAGCGTGATACAGCCAAGGTGCCCGCGTCGGATGCGGTGATAGACAAGCCACGAGTGGCGGAGGCAGCGTCCGGTGCAGGTAAGCGGCCATTGCCGATCGCAAGGGATGAGTCAACACCCTCTCGTAGAGAAAAGTTGGGGCAACATGTTCCTGTGGCAATAAAGGAAAAGATTTGGGCGGGGGAATACGTAAACATTTTCTCCTTGCTCGTTGATCATTATGAGGTGGAAACTGTTAAGGGCCAAAAGGATCTGATGCACCCAAGTGTTTGGCGCGCAAAAATGGCCGCCTTTAAAGTGAATGAGAATATTGGCAACTGGGGTAACGCCTGGGGAATTTTTACGTCAATTTTGGGGGAACGTAGGCCTGAATTGCTCCCTGAATTTCCAGTATATCAGTCACGGATTATGGGGTACTCGACATCGCACCAAGGTAACCAATGGTTCTGTTATGACAACCTTTTCAGGAAAGCGATGGAGCATAACAAAAGTTTAACCTGGGACTGTTACGATTCTTTGACATGGAATAAAATGAAAGAGTCGGGGATGTTGAAAGTGCCGTTGGTGGGGAGTTCTGTTGGTGAGTCCTCCCGCCAAAATGGGGGGACGCCCTTTCGGTCGGGTACGGGTACAGACGATTATCCGAGACCCGCCGGAATTACAGGGAAAAGGGGTTTCTGTTTCAATTTCAACAGAAGTAAATGTACTAGGCCCCCGGGATCTTGTAAATTCAAACACGAATGTAGTGGTTGTGGGGCACCCCATCCTGAGTCCTCGTGCAGAGCCAAATCGGGTGAAAATGGGGGTAGAGGAGGCGCCAAACAGGTCTAATATAGTCCGAGGGGCGCCTTTACCAACCCCGATTGATACCCTGGCAATGATTCCCTGGCTCAGCGAATACCCGGATCGTACTTCCGCTGGGGTGCTACGAAACGGTTTTTCATACGGTTTCCGCATCCCGGTGGGGGACTTTCAGGGTATCGGGACGTGCAAGAACCAACTTTCCGTCTTGCAGCATACGACTGTAGTACAGGATAAGATCCGGAAAGAGGTTACCCGAGGTCGGGTTGCCGGCCCGTTCAGTGTTCCCCCGGTACAGAATTTTGTTTGTTCTCCTTTAGGGGTGGTCCCCAAGAAGGACCCAGGTGAGTTTCGATTGATTCACAATTTATCAGCGCCTCATGGCCTTTCTGTAAACGACGCAATTGATCCAGAGATATGTTCGGTGCGGTACGCATCATTCGATGAGGCCGTAGCCATTTTGAATCGCCTGGGGCCCGGGACGCTGATGGCGAAATCAGATATCGAGTCAGCGTTCCGTTTGCTCCCGGTATACCCGGAAGACCAACGTCTTTTGGGATTCATGTTTCAAGGTTCGTATTACATGGATAGGTGTATGCCGATGGGGTGCTCTATATCTTGTGCATATTTCGAGAAATTCAGTAGTTTTCTACAATGGGTTTACACGAAGAAAACGGGTTTTCGGAATGTGATGCATTACCTCGATGACTTTCTGTTCCTTGGGGCCGCTGGGGATGATGAATGTGCCCGGGCCTTGACTGAATTTTGTGTTTTAATGAATCAATTTGGCGTGCCATTGGCACCAGGTAAAACGGTGGGTCCCACGACTTGCCTCGAGTTTCTCGGGATCGAGTTGGACTCTAGTGAGGGTTGTTTTCGTTTACCAGCTGCCAAAGTGTCGAAATTCAGGGCAGCCCTGCAAATGTGTATTATTGCATCTAAAGTTACGCTGCATCAATTGCAGCAATTGGTGGGGAAGTTGAATTTTGCCCTAAGGGTGATCCCGATGGCCCGCCCCTTCTCCCGTTCAATTGCCCAGGCGATGGTTGGCCTAAGAGAGGGTCATCATCGCACGAGATTATCGGCAGAGGTCCGCCAAGACATGCGTATTTGGTTAGCATTTTTGGCGGATTTCAATGGTCGAGTCGTCTGGAACAAACCGGCCTTGTCCTCTGAAGAGCTTGGTCTATGGACAGATTCAGCGGGAAGCATGGGTTTCGGCGCCATCTTCGGCACAAAATGGTCGGCACAAAGGTGGCCAACATGGTGGCATGAAGAGGGGCTGACGAGCAATATCGCTTTCCTTGAACTGTTTCCCATTTTGGTGGCCCTCAGAACCTGGCCCGATGGATTCAAAAATCACTCTGTCATATTTTGGTCTGACAATATGACCGTTGTAGAATGCATCAATAGTCAGGCAGCACGTTGCAAAATGATTTTAAGGCTGCTTAAAGAAATTGTCTTACTGTGTATGCAACTGAACGTGGTATTCAGAGCAAAACATGTCCCAGGGGTGATGAATCAGGCTGCTGATGCACTGTCTCGTTTTCAAATGCAGGCTTTCTTGGGTTTCCTTCCATCAGCGGACCCAGAGCCAGCACCCTTTCCCGAAGCTCTCTGGTCTCTCGGTGCCCCGAACTTCGTTACCTCGTGGGAGAGAGTCTAGCACCAAGGACGAGGAAGGCATACGAAGGGGCGTTTCGGGCTTATTTAGCCTTTTTGGGGACTGAGAGAGGGGGGCTTTGGGGGCATGAGGATTGGGTAGTACATTTTCTGATGTCCTTGCGTAAGGCTGGGAAGTCGGTGGCTACAGCCCAGAGGCATCGTGCTGCCATTTCCTTTGTTGCCAGGGCGCATAATATCCAGGACCCGACAGCGTCTTTTGTGGTACAGAAAGCGCTGCGTGGGTGGCAACGCCTTGAGGGTCGCAAAGTAGATGAGAGGCGCCCGATAGGTCTGGATAGGTTGTCCCAGTTGCTGGCCACACTCCCCGCCACATGCTCGTCTCAGTTCGAGGCCTGTTTGTTCCGAGCTGCTTTTACGCTTGCATTTCACGGGGCAATGAGGATAAGTGAGCTGGTAGCAAGGAACAAGCGGGATGTGGTGGGGGGTTTGTGCCGGGAACACGTTCAGATCAGGGGTGAGACGATGACTGTATCCTTTGTCAAGTCAAAAACCGATCAAGGTGGGGTGGGTGACTGCATAGTCATTCGCAGGATTTCAGGGTCTCCCATGTGTCCGGTGAAGTGTTTAGAAGATTACCTAGCACGAAGGGTGGCATCATGGGGGGGGACATTGTTGAGACACGTGGACGCCACCCCACTGACGAGGTTTCAGTTTCAGCGGGTGCTCGCGATGTCAATTACCGCAGCGGGCTTGGACCCGGGTGAGTTTGGGACCCATTCCTTTCGGATAGGGGCTGCCACTGAAGCTACAGCCAGGGGTCTTAATGTGGAACTAGTAAAACGAGTGGGGCGTTGGTCCTCCAATTGTTATAAGAGGTATGTGCGGTTGCACATGTTGTGAAGCTGTAATAATGTACTCACGCTTCTTGTCTTTTGTTTGGTTTTCAGTTACGCAAGCCTTCGAGGCGGGGCGGACTATGCAGTCGACCCAACACCAGGCCAGCGGTCAGACATCACCGGCTGTGAGAAAGGAGGTGTGGGTCGTGGGCCACTCATACGTGAGGCGTGCCGCTGACGTATTCGAAGCAGGTGACATGATTCACGTAGCTGGGGAATACGGGTACAGAATGTCCTTCTACGGAAGGGGCGGTCTCTGTATTGACCAGTTTCAGGCATTCTTTGAGGGTTTGTTAGGGCGGACGAGGTCACCGCCGTCTATAGTCATAGTACATTTAGGGGGCAATGATTTGGTCACCACCGGTAGACGACTTCTCCTGGAGGCAATGCTTTCCACTGTAAGTTGGTTGGCGAGGAAAGTTCCGGGGTGCATAATTGCGTGGTCTCATATGATCCCACGTAAAGTGTGGCGGGGGGCTGTTTCGATCCCTGCTTTGAACCATTCTGTTAGAAAACTTAATAACAAAGTGAGTAGGTTGTTTCGTTCCAGGACATTGCATTCTATCTCGCACGGTTGTATTAATGATGACAGTATGTATCTAGGGGATGGTGTGCATTTGTCTCGGGTGGGAAATGAGTTACTCATAGGAGACTTCTTAGCATGGTTAAAAACGTTGGAACATGACCTTTAGCTAGGAGTTTTGTGGGGGGCCCGGATAGCCGGTCAACTATCCGGGCCTGTGGCGGTAAGGTCATGATCGGTGAGCACTAATTAGTAGATCCCTATGAGTGGGCGTCACCCAACACGGATGGGAGCGCTCGGGAGAGGTGGCCATTGGCCCCTCAATGGGGAGGCGGTCCCTTCTAAGGATGGGTCGCCGGAAGTAAAGGAAAGGCGGTCAAGGCCCCTTCCTTTGTAGGAGGGGTTACAGCCCCCTCCTGGGGAATTTCCCGGGACCAGGGACATCTGCGACGGCAGATGCGGTAAGTAGTGTGGGGTTGGGATAAGGTCTACGGTACCTTCTAGATACCTCACACGAGTATTCGAACGACCTTTAACTGGCGTCGAGTCTTTAGGTGCCCCCGTCAAGTCAAGGGAAATTGGGAATAGTTGCACTTGAGGTACGCCTCCGTGCTGTCGCCCAGCCCAAGTGGGAGGGGTAAGTCTGGTTAGGGATCTTGACACCGGTTATGATCTTGCCGTTGGCCCTTAAACGTTAGGTTGTACAATTTCAATATGTCAAGAAATGTTTTGTAGGATGCTAGTTCGGCTAGGAGAACCTCTGTATTAGAGAATCTGTTAAGGTTAGCCAAACATCGTAATATGGTAATGAAATTGTACATAACATGAAACGTTTAATGTTTTAATTTTGTTTTAATAAATACGGCCGGGATGGTCACTCCATCCCACTTCCAAAAACTTCAAGAACTGTTTCCGGTTTCCCTCCTTTCGGGGATTGATTGTGTTGAGAGGGGGTGGCGGGTATCTCGGCCATATGCTCTTAGCCATGTTATCCACCTCCCATTGGATAACATGGCTAAGAACTGCTCAGGGCAGGTGTTAGATTTTGGAGATATTCGCGCTTAGCGCGAATATCTCCAAAAGTTGGTAATAGAAGATAGCGATGTTAGGGACTGTTTCCAGTCGCTAACATCTTGGCACGCCACTTTGCATGTCATTAGTGATAAGTATCACTGACATGCAAAGCGGGGCCCAAGATGGTCGCTATCTCCTTTTAGCTGTCACTAACTGGTGTTAGCGACAGCTTGGTAATAGGGAGATAATTTTATCTCCGCTTTCATGGCTTTTAAAGCCAAAAAAGCGGAGATAAAGAGAATTCAGACATGCCAACCCTCCCGATTCAGGCGTGTGACTACTGATTTCAGTGCTAGTCTCCCGCCTCCCGATTTCTGCAAGCAAAAACCCGGGGGCATATTACGAACAAATAGCGATAATTTTTGTCTCTAACTTGTTTAGAGACAAAAATTATCGCCGCACATCGGCGATTTTTATCGCAGATAAACCTTGCTATTATCGCAGAAAAGTCAGCGATATTCATGTATTATCGAGCAAATGCTCTTAGCCATGTTATCCACCTCCCATTGGATAACATGGCTAAGAACTGCTCAGGGCAGGTGTTAGATTTTGGAGATATTCGCGCTTAGCGCGAATATCTCCAAAAGTTGGTAATAGAAGATAGCGATGTTAGGGACTGTTTCCAGTCGCTAACATCTTGGCACGCCACTTTGCATGTCATTAGTGATAAGTATCACTGACATGCAAAGCGGGGCCCAAGATGGTCGCTATCTCCTTTTAGCTGTCACTAACTGGTGTTAGCGACAGCTTGGTAATAGGGAGATAATTTTATCTCCGCTTTCATGGCTTTTAAAGCCAAAAAAGCGGAGATAAACCCCCTTGATAATATGCCCCACGATTCCTTGGGGGTTTCAGCTGACAGGGCTTGGTATTGTGTTACATGGTAATTTTTCCAGGAAACGTCAGAGGGTCGATGCAGGGGTTCTAGAAGAGGTGATAAACCATTTAAGCCTCATGAACAAGCGCATGGTCTTTTAAAGATTTGTGAAGTACTCGGGGCGGCGGTGTGTGTGTGCCCTCTTTCAGGAGCGGGCGGGGGGGCACTGCCAGCAACTTGCCAGGTCAGGTAGTGTTCAACACGTGCATCACCCTTTCTCTGCCTGCTATTGCGCTCCATGCTTCGGAAAGGTAAGAAAAAGAACGTGCATTTGAGTTTGAAATGTCCGATCCTGCAGCAGCACACTTCCAAAGCCCACACATGACAATAACCCGATTCAAGGCCCCATTCACCCGTTTTTAAAAAAATAGATAACACTCCAACAAAGTAAGATTATAAAACTTTATTAACTATTAACTATAACGAACGGAACAAAAACTAAAAACATTTAAACATTTTTCAACACAAAAAGCAACAATGGTTAGAAGCTGTCTTTTGTGCGAATAGTCCCAAGGCAGCACAACGTGCAGAGTTCTGGACGGCACCCAGGTGATGTCGCCTGGGTGCCGCACTGGTTTTGGGATCCTACAATGCAGCACAGAAAAACAGCGTGGGGCGTCCCGGGTGGTGCGGGGGGAGGCCTCGTCAGTAGCGGTCTGTTGTGCGAATAGTCCCAAGGCAGCAGAACGCGTTGAGATGTTGATGGGACTGTGTCCAGTGTCACATGGCTGACACAACATGTACGACAGGCACCCAGGTGATGTCCAGTAAACTGCCGCACTGGTTTTGGTATCCTACAATGCTGCTCCGAAAATTGGCGTGCGGCGGCCCGGGGGTGGGGGAGGCGGCGTGAACGGGCCTCCCCAGGTGGCGGCCATCTAGCTGAGTTGCGCCCGCTCTTGCGGCTACAGCGTCTCGCTCACCATGTTGTTGAGTTGCTTCCACTCTTGCAGTGCAGCGATAGGCGGCTGCCACATGGCTCTTAAAATGGCGGACGGCTCCTCGGTTTTGGGCCTGGTCCACTGAAATGGCCCTGGGACACCTTGGAACTCGGACGCTTGCCTGCTAGGGCTTGGGCTCCATTCTCGAAAAGCGTCGCCTCAGCCGTGAAGATTCTACAAAAGTCTTGGGGGCCCCCGACTCCCGCAGGCTTCCGGTGGGGAGCGGCTGCCATGATTGCTCGCGGAATGACCACGACGGAGCCACGAGATGGTGGTGCTCTCATGCTGACGCCAGCTTCAGTCTGAATGATCCAGAAACAAGGTGGGGCTTTCATCGTTTGGGAAAAAAAAATGTTCTAAACCAATGAAAAGTGTTATTTTTAGGTCATATGACCAAGCCTTCCATCTTTAGGAAACCAAAAGTAAAATGAACCAATGAAAAGTTTTATAAACAAGTCACATGACCTGTTATGCGGCATAGGGCTACAAAAAGCGTAGAAAATCCGTTGGCACGTGAGGCGGCGTCAGTAGCGGACCGATGTGCGAATAGGCCGAAGGCAGCACAACGCGCCAAGATCCGGATGGTACCGTGGTGGTGTCCAGCAAATTGCCGCACTGGTGTGGCCATCCTACAATGCTGCGCCGAAAGACAGCGTGTCCAGCTGAGTTGCGGTCACTGTTGCGGTACAGTGACTCGAACGCGCCGAGATCCGGATGGCACCGAGGTGGTGTCCAGCAAATTGCCGCACTGGTGTGGCCATCCTACAATGCTGCGCCGAAAGACGGCGTGTCCAGCTGAGTTGCGGTCACTGTTGCGGTACAGTGACTCGAACGCGCCGAGATCCGGATGGCACCGAGGTGGTGTCCAGCAAATTGCCGCACTGGTGTGGCCATCCTACAATGCTGCGCCGAAAGACGGCGTGTCCAGCTGAATTGTGGTCACTGTTGCGGTACAGTGACTCGAACGCGCCGAGATCCGGATGGCACCGAGGTGGTGTCCAGCAAATTGCCGCACTGGTGTGGCCATCCTACAATGCTGCGCCGAAAGACGGCGTGTCCAGCTGAGTTGCGGTCACTGTTGCGGTACAGTGAGTCGAACGCGCCGAGATCTGGATGGCCCCGATGTTGTGTCCAGCAAGTTGCCGCACTGGTGTGGCCATCCTACAATGCGCCGAAAGTCGGCGTGGGGTGCCCCGTTGGCTTATGAGGTGATGTCAGTAGTGGACCGATGTGTGAATAGGTCGGAACCAGCACAAGGCGCCAAGATCCGAATGGCAAGTCCTGGATGTTGAGTGCCTCAGTTGAGAGTTCTGAGCAGTGCTTGTAAGACTATCTGAAGTTTATTATAAGAATCAGAGTAAGTTGAAGACTGTCTGAAGCTTATTTGCACCTTTTGCAGCTTCACTATTGCCCAAGGTGATGTCCAGCGGAACTTTTTTCCTTTTCCTTTCTGCTTCTTTTCCTACAATCCGTTTCATCTGAAGACACAACCAGGTCCCTGAATGTGTGTAGGGGGACGCTATTGATTGAATGAAAATGGCGGCTTGACACAAAGCTGACTCAAGCGTTACTGTTGATGCTATACAGACAAAAATTGGTTTTCAGTTTGTACATTCTTCAGGTTTTTTTTTTTCCATCCAAGTCTGATTGAGAGTTTGTAGAAAAATGGCTTCAGATTTTCCACATACTACTCTTCAACATTCTTCCTAAATGTAACAATGTGAAACTCACTAGGAGAACGGCTGTTTCTGTTTCCTTTCAAAATGCTGCCAACAATATTTTCTGAATGGAAGACACCATCTTGTA
This sequence comes from Lissotriton vulgaris, assembly GCF_964263255.1. Classification (NCBI taxonomy): domain Eukaryota; kingdom Metazoa; phylum Chordata; class Amphibia; order Caudata; family Salamandridae; genus Lissotriton; species Lissotriton vulgaris. The sequence continues at coordinate 174,890,938 of NC_141693.1, forward strand.
GCATAAAGGGCCGAAAGGGGTTCTGGTCTGGCCGATGGTTGGTGGAGACATTTTGACTATATCTTGGACCTGCCCGGCCTCGCCCAAAATGGCGCCGGTATAAATGGGACTCGTAACTCCTTGCCCGCAAATGTATATCTAGAAAATGTTATTGTAAGTGGCCCTGTCCTATTTTAATTACAAAATGTATGTCCACCGATTCCGCAACTGTTAGACACCTTAGTTCTTGCAACCTAATGGCCCGCTCGTTACGTTCCTCTACAGTGTAAATGTCTCCTCATCATATACGATTTCAGTTTGCTCCGTGGCCGGCCCACGTGGTTATAGGCCCGTATTTGTATACTGACATTTTCACAATAAAGGTTTTTAAAACAAAACACGGTAGTAGTATTTACATTGGTAAAGTTTTTACTTTTAGTCACTGTTTTCGAATCAGTAAAAGGCAAGTGAAATAAAGCAGTCCAATTACATGACGGATAAAAGGTATAATATGTAGGAACGCAGTAAAGATAAATGGTCAAGGGCAGTTGTGTTTTTCATGTCTGCAACATAAAGTGATCGATAAGAATCTGATAATCAGGCGTATCGGCGACTAAGACAGCAGGCCGAATCTCTTTTACTCAACGGCTCCGTCATGGAAGGAAGAAACGCCCTTTTTCTCGAAAAAGTAATATATTTTACTTGCAAGACAGTTGTAAATTTTCCGGGAAAGTACATTAGCCTGGAATATTATAACATATGTTTGAAAAAAAAATATTGTTCGAAAACAATAAAAAGCGTAATTTTTAGGTCATATGACCAAGCTTTTCATCATTAAATTAACAAAAGTAAAATGAACCAATGAAAAGTTTTATTAACAAGTCACATGACCTGTTATGCTTACGTTACGCGCTGCGCGCCGCGCCTCGGATCACTTCCGGGTGCGCTAACGCGGCGTGTCATATAACGCATTACGCGACAACGTAGGTCAAGAATATAGTCAAAATGTCTCCACCAACCAGCGTTCAGAACACAACCCCTTTGAGCAGTCCAAAAATTTCTGTTAAATGACAACAGAGGGGACAGGCAACAAGAACCATCAGTCAAAGACGGGAGGGCAAGTTCTTCTCTTCCGGGTCATGTTGGGGCGCTACCGGAACTGATCGAATTGGTAGTCTACAGTGTTTCTGGATGTTTCAGACTAAAGCTGGCGTCAGCATGAGACCACTACCATCTCGTAGCTCCGTCGTGGCCATTCCACGAGCAATCATGGCAGCCGCTCCCCACCAGAAGCCTGCGGGAGTCGGAGGCCCCCAAGACTTTTGTAGAATCTTCACGGCTGAGGGGACGCTTTTCGAGAATGGGACCCAAGCCCTATCAGGGAAGCGTCCGAGTTCCAAGGTGTCCCAGGGCCATTTTAGTGGACCAGGCCCAAAACCGAAGAGCCGTCCGCCATTTTGAGAGTCCTGTGGCAGCCGCCTATCGGTGCACCGCAAGAGCGGGAGCAACTCAACTACATGATGAGCGAGACGCTGTAGTCGCAAGAGCGGGCGGTAAACAGCTGAATGGCGGAAGAGGCACAGTGTAGCAAAAGCGGGCGGAATGGCAACTAAAACGGTAAAGGGGCGCTCCACTACAGCTTGTCTTCAGGTCAAACGGATTGTGGGACAAGGTCCAGAATTGAAGAGTCATCAAAAGGCAAAAAGTTCCGCCGGACCCCGGGAGCCGGCCGCCTATGTCGGGGGCGATCTCAGGCTACACCAGTGCTATAAGACTTGGGGAGGGTGTCGGAGCCAAGCGTCTTCTCCGAGTCCATGGCCATCACACCGCCCCTCAGGGGCCTCCGTCAAGCTGTTTAGGAAGCTAACATATCACATTGTTTTCTAATGCAGTCAGGTCCACAAACGACACTCACTTACTTTGAGAATAGTGAAGCTGCAGTAGGTGGAAATAAGCTTCAGACAGTGTTACAAGCACTGCTCAGAACTCTTAACTATGGCACCCAACATCCAGAACTTATGCTATTTGAGAATGGCAGTGACATCGAAGCATCTCAGGGACCAAAACCATTAACGTACTTTCACGTATGAAAATCTTACTTGGGGAGGGGGCAGGAGCGAAGCGCCCCCTCCCAGTCAGCGCCACCACACCGTATGTTGAAAATTTGAAGCCATCGTTCTACAAAGTCAACCAAACTTGGATTGAAAAATCTAGAAAAATGTACAAACTGAAAACCAGTTTTGGTCTGCATAGCATCAGTAGCAACGCTTGAGTCAGCTTTGTGTCAAGCCGCCATTTTGATTCAACAAAGCACAGGCATTGAAAAAGGCTCAAATTCAGAACTCTAAACTATGGCACCCAACATCCAGGAGCTTGCCATCCGGATCTTGGAGCCTTGTGCTGCTTTTGATCTATTCACACATCGGTCCACTACTGACATCATCTTATAAACCAACGTTATGTAAATAGTTTTTTAATAAAATGTTTTACCCTGTTTCTTTGCTGGTGTGTTGTCTATATTTTTAATATTTGCATAGGGTTTGTCGTTATTTTGTGCGGGATGGGTGATGGAGCCGAGCTGTCTTGCAGCCCTCATGGTGTGGAGCTCAGTTCATCTCACTATTTTCGTATTTCTCATGAAGGGTTGTTCCTAATATTTCTATTTTAGCGAGGTCAAAAAGAGATCCAATTAGTGGCCTACTGATTTTGCTCGATTACTTTTATTTTTTTTTACACGATTTTTCACTATCTGCAAAGACTAAACAGAGTATTGCGACTTTGTGCTTGTTTGTAAATAGAGAATGATCCAAAGAGAACCAATTCTAAAACAGTAAATGCTTGGACAACAATCAATCAAATGGAGAGACAAGCAGGCACGACGGATTACAACGGGGGCAAAGGCTTGCGTTAACTACCGTTCACTATCTGCAAAGAGAGAGTACTACTAAGACAAAAGAGGGGAGGGGGGGGGGGTGCAGCGTTCAAAGCACATCAGCGTGCATAAATACGAAAATGTTTTTATCTATCACGTACTTGACATTTTAAAGCTTTTCATATTTGCTATTAAAAAACCAATGAAATTCACAGAAAAAACCATTGGTTATAGTGGATATATAGTTAGGAATTTGCATTTACAAAACCTTGAAAATTCAATGAAAAAACCATTGGTTTTAGGCCATATATAGTTAGGGATTTGCATTTACAAAACCTTATTTTACTCGCATAAAACCATTGAAATTCCATATATAGTTATAAGCGCTAACTATATATCGCGCACCCGCAATCCACTGCTGATGATGTCACATATTACATCATTCATGACATGGTTAGTGACATCACTGATGACATCACTGATGACATCTCAAATGACATCACTGATGACATCACTGAAAACATCTCATTTGACATGACTGATAACATCACTGATGATATCATTCATGTGATAATACGATGAACCTCTTCAGACTCTAATATAACCTTAGATACAATCAGTGTAAACAGACACTCACAGACTGTCACTCATCCATGGAGTTACTCACACACCTAGTCAGTCATGCAAAGAATCAATCACACCTCCATTTCCTCAACTATACAGTTATACAAAATTTACTTATTCAAACATATACTAACACATATTTACTCTATTATACAATCCCTGATACAAGTTCACAATGATCCATACAGCCACTCACACATTCACTGGCTCTTATGCACAGTTATTTATATATGTCAACTCTCACATGTACTGTGTTTTACATATGTACTTACTTTGACATGTAGCACTGAGATATCCATTCACTCACTAATGCACTCATGCACACAGTCAACCGCCCATACAGCTGTTTCCACATGCACTTTTGAAACCATACATCTAGTGAATCAACTGCTCACACATCTATGCACAGAGTCATACACCTCCCAGCCACCTACACACACACTCAGTATCCCATACAAATACTTGGGCAACCAATCAATAACCCATATAGTTACTCATATAGCTACTTATCAACACATGCAACAGTTTACAGAACAACAGACATAATGATGCACAAATTAAGACAGTTTAGTCACTAACCCATGCACTCAGTGAGACACATTTAATCACTCACTCATACAGTCAGTCATGCACCTACTAAATCCTTCATCCAGACACTTATATATCCACTCATTCTTCAATATGTAAGAGATATTTTAACTTTACAGAAACATACAGTCACTGCATGTTGTCATCAGTGATGTCATCAGTGATGTCATTTGAGATGTCATCAGTGATGTCATCAGTGATGTCACTAACCATGTCATGAATGATGTAATATGTGACATCATCAGCAGTGGATTGCGGGTGCGCGATATATAGTTAGCGCTTATAACTATATATGGAATTTCAATGGTTTTATGCGAGTAAAATAAGGTTTTGTAAATGCAAATCCCTAACTATATATGGCCTAAAACCAATGGTTTTTTCATTGAATTTTCAAGGTTTTGTAAATGCAAATTCCTAACTATATATCCACTATAACCTATGGTTTTTTCTGTGAATATATATATATATATATATATATATACTGTCTCACAAGTGCCCAAAGTTTTTAGGACGCACTCACCATCCGTGAAATTCCATTCTTTAAGGCTGCAGCACAGTCCACAAATGCACAGGTTCAATATTTAGCCTAACGCGTTTCAGACAATCCATGTGTCCTTGTTCACAGGCATAAGAAAACATCAAATAACACTGGCGAAAGACTCGGAAATGATGTCACTGGTACTTTTTATTGCCCACAGGTGGGGCCTCATAACGTATCTACATTGCTCTCTGGGATACGTAGTTCTTTCAAATCATGCCAAAGTTCGTAATAAAACTTGATGTTTGCTCACAATAATATAACATATGCACGGCAGTCCGGCCGTGGGGCTCGCACCTCCGCAAGAAAAGAAAGCGGGCCAGTGGGCTTTTTATGTTTAAAGCCTGTGATCGGACCATCTGATTTGGCGATTATTGTGTGCAGTACAGCCAGAATGCAGAAGGAGCCCACTAATGGCTTTATGGAACTTATTATTGTGAGCAAACATCAAGTTTTATTACGAACTTTGGCATGATTTGAAAGAACTACGTATCCCAGAGAGCAATGTAGATACCTTATGAGGCCCCACCTGTGGGCAATAAAAAGTACCAGTGACATCATTTCCGAGTCTTTCGCCAGTGTTATTTGATGTTTTCTTATGCCTGTGAACAAGGACACATGGATTGTCTGAAACGCGTTAGGCTAAATATTGAACCTGTGCATTTGTGGACTGTGCTGCAGCCTTAAAGAATGGAATTTCACGGATGGTGAGTGCGTCCTAAAAACTTTGGGCACTTGTGAGACAGTACATATGCACGGCAGTCCGGCCGTGGGGCTCGCACCTCCGCAAGAAAAGAAAGCGGGCCAGTGGGCTTTTTATGTTTAAAGCCTGTGATCGGACCATCTGATTTGGCGATTATTGTGTGCAGTACAGCCAGAATGCAGAAGGAGCCCACTAATGGCTTTATGGAACTTATTATTGTGAGCAAACATCAAGTTTTATTACGAACTTTGGCATGATTTAAAAGAACTACGTATCCCAGAGAGCAATGTAGATACGTTATGAGGCCCCACCTGTGGGCAATAAAAAGTACCAGTGACATAATTTCCGAGTCTTTCGCCAGTGTTATTTGATGTTTTCTTATGCCTGTGAACAAGGACACATGGATTGTCTGAAACGCGTTAGGCTAAGTATTGAACCTGTGCATTTGTGGACTGTGCTGCAGCCTTAAAGAATGGAATTTCACGGATGGTGAGTGCGTCCTAAAAACTTTGGGCACTTGTGAGACAGTACATATGCACGACAGTCCGGCCGTGGGGCTCGCACCTCCGCAAGAAAAGAAAGCGGGCCAGTGGGCTTTTTATGTTTAAAGCCTGTGATCGGACCATCTGATTTGGCGATTATTGTGTGCAGTACAGCCAGAATGCAGAAGGAGCCCACTAATGGCTTTATGGAACTTATTATTGTGAGCAAACATCAAGTTTTATTACGAACTTTGGCATGATTTGAAAGAACTACGTATCCCAGAGAGCAATGTAGATACGTTATGAGGCCCCACCTGTGGGCAATAAAAAGTACCAGTGACATCATTTCCGAGTCTTTCGCCAGTGTTATTTGATGTTTTCTTATGCCTGTGAACAAGGACACATGGATTGTCTGAAACACGTTAGGCTAAATATTGAACCTGTGCATTTGTGGACTGTGCTGCAGCCTTAAAGAATGGAATTTCACGGATGATGAGTGCGTCCTAAAAACTTTGGGCACTTGTGAGACAGTATATATATATATATATATATATATATATATATATATATATATATATATATATATATTTATTTTAAAAAATTCTTTAAGAAATTAAAACATTGAACTATTAAAAAATATTTAAATAAAAATTTCCCAATACAGTCATTGAAAAAGTAGGGAAAGTGATGGATAGCGGAGGAGTAAAAATTACTATTCCCACTCCAGTGAGTGCAACAGTAGGGAAAGTGTTGGATTGGGGAGAGGTAAAAATTACTATTTACACTCCAATGAGTATAACAGTAGGAAAAGGTTTGGATAGTGAAGGGGTAAAAATTACGATTCCAACTCCAGTGAGTGCAACAGTAGGGAAATTGTTGGGATACAATTACTAGTTACACTCCAGTCAGTTAAAAAAATAAAAACAAAATAAATATTTATACATCAAAAAAGAATTATTAAAACATTATTAAATACATTTATAAATATGTTAATATTTAAAATACTAATATATTTAATTAAAAAAAGAAACATATTATAATGTTAATTACATATAACAAATACCTACAAATATTATATACAATTTAATACAAAATACATTTCCGAAAAAATAAATATTGTAAAGTAGAAAATATTCACAAAAACATTAAATATTACATAAATATATTTATTGTATTTCATTTCCTACCCTATAACACCACACAAATCACAGCAATTCTAAATTGTGAAAAAAATATTTTTGTAATTCACATAATTAATTATCAATTAAAAATATTATTAATAAAAAAAGTATAATTAACTAACCAAACTTTAACCATATAATCCCCATATCACACACCTAAATTAAACAGTGAAATAAAAAATTACACAATTAAAACTTTTTTTAAATTGCAAACTATTACTATTAAACAACTAATTATATAGTACGTGCAATGTATTTAATACCCACCCTTTACCCCTTTAAAAGTAAAAACAACACACACTAAAATAAACAATGAACCAAAATAAATATCCAATAATTAACATTAATATTAATTAACAACTATATATTAATTAATTAAAAACAAAATACTTCCCATCCTTTACCCCTATAAACACCACAACACACCTCAAATTAATTACACAATTACCATAATGGTTTATTTATTACATTAATTAATAACAAATAACAAATAAATATTAATAACAAAATCCATTAATTACTAGCCATCCTTTACCCCTCTAAACCCCAAAACACACACCTGCAATTAATGACACACTTACCATAATTAGTTACTGATTAATTAATTATTATTAATTAAAAACCAATTATTAATTAATAATACATTAATTTACACATGTAACACTATAACATCTCAATTAAATAAATAATAATAAATAAAAAAAGAATCATTAATTTAATATATTTACAATACTTCCCACCCTATTCCCCTATAAACCCACAACCTGCTACAGAACAAAAAAATGCAAAATTCAAATAAGAAAACGAACTACTAAAAATATAACACATGTATTAAAAAATATAAACAATTCTTATACAAAATAATACATCACATACATTTAAAATATATACTAAAATACATAGCATTAATTTAAAAAAGCAATATTTTTAACAACTATATTTTTTCAAACGATAATAAACACTTCAATATATTTTACATCGATATTACTTACCCTAAGTCGATATTCTTAACCACATTATTCTTGCTATCGATATTTCTCACTCACGATATTTGTGACTCGATATTTCTACCAGTCGATATTTAAAACTTGACATTGTGTCTCATCACCTTGCCTCAGGACCCACCAGCACTCAAGACCCTTGGTAATTTCAACAGCGCATGTAATAATTGCTTTGCACCATTAATGGATTTTGATAGTCAGGATTGACAGTCCATGGGCTACCAGAACCTGAATTTATACATCAAAGATAGTGAATCGATTCTGGGGCATCTTGGTGTGGATGTTCAGAAATGTTCTATTGATATGACTGACCTGTGCGCCATTACTGAGGTCTACATGCCTAATACTCACTTACCAATATCTAGGGCACGAATCCGATCTAGAGGGGTCATTAGGATGAAGGGCGGACTTAGTCCGCCCGCCATCCTATCTGATTACAGGACCGCCCCCGCCATAAGGGCGGGGGTCCCATGGGGGGTATTAGGATGCACCCGCCACAGTGGTGGGCACATCCTGCATTTTTAACATTGCTGAGAGCACCGCCCACCACAATGCTAAAAATGCATATAATGCATTTGCATACACAAAGCGGCAGGCACCGCCCGGTACCTGCCGCATTGTGTATGCAAATGCAGGGGGGTGCCACAGGTACCCACCCATGTGCACCCACCACCACGCCTTCACCATGGGGGCCCGCACGGGGCCCCCAAAGTAAAGACCGCCTGCGTTTCTGTGGCGGCATTGCCGCCACAGAAAGGCATCTCCCAAAGCCCATAATTATATGGATGTCGGTGACTGATAGACACCGCCACCATATTAAACCTTTTCCGCTCAGGTCGCAAGGCGACCAGTTTGGAAAAGCGGCGGACGGTGTTTCCATAGTAATATGGCGGGGGGAAATGGGTGGCGGGCGGGTGGCGGGCAGGCAACGATGTCTGGCGGATCGCCACCACCCGCAGAGCGGTAGCGATTCGCCAGACATCCTAATGGGCCCCCTAGGTCGGAAAGTTCTCTGACGAGCCAGATACGGAGTGTTTTCCGACCGAGCCGGAAACCTGCAGTCCGACCGAGCGGATACGATGTGGCTCATGCTGCCTGACTCGGCTCGTTCGGACAATCCATAGAAGTCAATGGGAGCCGGTCGTACGATGCGTATATGGGCTCCTATTGACTGAATGGGTACATCTTGCACAAGGTTGCCCCCTACAATGGGTACGCGTCGGTGCCATCCGCACCTTACATGCCTGTGTTGTGTCCGAGTCGTAAGGCTACGAGTGACGGGGGGTCCGAGACGGAAACTTCGGCTCGATCCGGCTGTCTGACGCATGCATTGTACTGGCTCGGTTGGAAATCGCCTCCATTGCACAGCACGGTACGCTTACGGTCGACACGTACGGAGCGATAAGGACCCGGTAATGTCTCGATCGGCGATTTCACGTTTCCCATATCGAACTTGCTCACTCGTACAGTGGTACAAGTCGGTCGGAAAACAGGCGTCCAGCTCGTACTTTTCCCGGCAGGATCACTTTCGTAGCCTTTCCGAGCGAGATGGGAATCGGCCCCTAGTGTTACTTTGTCTGGTGAAGTTTTAGAGAGGAGGTAGTATGGTGAAGGTAGAAGTTGATATAATCACTTTGCTCTGATTAGCTGAAATGTGGCTGGGCTCAAAAGGAAGATCTCCTATCCAGAATGGCTTTCTATTATTAGAAATTATACATTTTTTGTTTTCCAGGAAACCTGGGCTGTATCACCAATCAAATGTAATGGTTTCTCGTGTTACTCCGAGCAGGCATTTGCCTCATCTCAAGGGAGAGCCAAACGAGGTATTGTCATTTGGGTTAAGCTTATTCTTAATTTAAAGTGTCCATCATGAACACAGGTAGTACTGCTTATCAGGCTTTGCTTATTGGTGATTGTAAGAGCGGAGGGGAAACACCTTCCAACCGTGAATCTAAATTTGTGGGGTCCTAATGCAAAGATGGGCAGCGCAACTGCAGAGCTTGGCTCCCAGAGCTCTGTTTCGGATATTGCACTGAGGGATGTCAGGGGACTGGAGGACTGGAGTTCCTCGATTGGATCTCGAGGATGTATTAACTATATTCAGGGCTCCTGTTTCGATAAGCCAACATATACAGGAGGTGGACAAGCGACAACCATCGACTACATATTTGCTTCTAAAAGCTATTCACAGTGGTGCCTAAATGGCGCCATGATACAATCTGAATGGAGTGACCATAATGCCCTATTAGTTGATGGAGCTTTTCTGCTTGACAGGGACAAAAGACTGTTAATGTGCGATGGTATTAGTAAGTATACTAATGATTGTTTAAAAGGGTTGTGTGACACCTCAAAGATCCGACAACATCGTTAAATTGGCTTTTTTTAAATAACTTACTGATTTCTCTGTGTTGTTTAGATGAGGGGTCTAGGGATGAGTTATTTTCCTGTTATCAGCAATTGTGAGATACCACTAAGAATTCTTTATTGAAACCTCTTAAACCTGTGTCAGAACACCCACATTGGTTTGTTGCACATTGTTCATTTGGCAATCGCTGCCTGAGGACAGCACTAGCTGGTTTCCCTAGCAATGTAAAGGTGAATCGAGAGGCCAGAAAGACTTATAAATTGATTATTAGAGAAAGGAAGTACTTTTTGTTCGGAAAAGATTGGGAAGCTCTTGAATTGGCTACTGTGTATAATAGTAGGCAGGTATTCTAAGGAATATTAAATAGGCTTTATTAGCGAGATGCCCCCCTAACCATCTTCTGAGCAGTAATATATCTGGCCAGGAATGGGTAAAGCATTTTACTAATATTTACCGCATTGAGAGGGATAGAGAGTAGGAGGAGGCATTGCAACAGTTCCTTGTTCACCCGAACACTCTGCAAGTTACTGTAAGGAGTCAGAGGCTGCTATTCAAGCTAGTGCTGGCGGTAAGGTGCCAGGCCCTGGTGGAATCCCCATGGATCTATTTAAATGAAATTTATATCTATGAAAAACCTTATCTGTGAACCTATTCAACAACTCCCTATTTAGTAAGATCTCTGGGGCTTGTTCTCATTCCACGATCCTGCTGATTTTTAAGACAGGTGACAAGGGGTCACCTAAATGTTATAGGCCAATATCTTTGGCTGACCACTCCGTGAAGATATTGAGGAGGGTAATTTTTAACCGTTTGCAGTCATGGGCTACCGATAATAAAATACTATCCCTTTGCCCGTATGGTTTCCGTCTAAGACTAGGTACAGTGGAGAAGTATTCGAACTTACATCTGATAGTGAGCAAATACACCATCGCCAGGAGCTTCCCACTGTACCTGACCTTCATGGATTTGTCAACCGCCTTTAATTGCATAAACAGAAGTTAACTGTGGTTGATGTTGATGGCCTTTTGAAACTACCCCAGATGTATGAAAAATCATAAATCTAAGGGAGTGCCAAAAGCTTACGCCTCCCCTTCTGCAGCATTCTGCAGCACACATAGAAAGAGGAAAAGCCTTAAGTGATTATTTTTTAACAGAGAGGTTTCCCTTCCTGTACAACAATAATCATCCCCACAACGCAGGCACGCTTGCACCAAGGTGCAAAGGTGCCTGCGTTGGCGCACGGCAGCCCATTATGTGGCGGTGCAGGGGAAAAGGACAGGGATGCGCAGTACCGTATAGATTCGGCGCATTCCTTCCCTTTTCTTTTGCCGTAGGGAAGCGCAGCAGGAAGGCCTGCTGTGCTGCCCTACGGCAAAACCTCATACATGAGGCCCTCAGTATTTTTAAAGGAGACCCAAAGCATGCATCTTTCAAATACCGAATAGCAAATACAAATCACGATTTTTGCATTTTGTACATTAGAAAAATATTTTTCCCAGTTGGAAATTGCCCGAATCTGAAAGTTGGTCCGCTTGCAACCAGAAAAATGCTTTGTTCATCTTGCCCTTGCTCTCTTATTTTTTTGTCACTTTCTTCAGCCCCCCTAATCCCCCCCCCCCCAGATCCCCCCCCCTCCATACTGATTTGTCTTGAAGTTTTGCTTCTACCAGTTAAACCTCTACTGAGTCTACTTCGGGATACTGTGTCTTGTCTCTTTCCTCTTAAGCAGAGTTTGGTGTCTTAGTAATAATTTCAGTATAAATGTTTGTCTTCAAACGACTGCCACACGATTTCCAAGGAGGTTTTTTTTTTACAGTGTGTGTCTTTTTCATCCTGTCTGCGACCCTTGTAAGGAAACAAGGAACACCTTTCACATTTACTGTTCAGTGCTGCTTGGCACTGTGGCTACTGGGAGGAACCAGCTTTTCTTCAGGCAATCACAAAGAAAACTCCACAGTCTTTTTCAGCCTCCATTCTTTTATAATCTTCATTTATTTTTAGGTACTCCCCCCCCTTGTGTGTGTGTGTGTGTGTGTGTGTGTGTGTGTGTGTGTGTATGTGTTTATATAGTCACAAATGCTAATGTTTTCAATCAATTTGTTTCATTTTAATGTGCTAATAAATTTACTCGAATATAATCACTGTTCGAATTGTTATCCTAGTTATTGTTTTTAAATAATGTACAAGGTTTCACAGAAATTGATATATATATTAATGTTTCTGTTATCTTAAAATAAAAGTAATGTTTCAAGCAATATAAGTAGGAGAAAGGTTTGAGAGGCTCCATTGTTAATTATTTATTCGGAAGATGTTCACAATGTGCAGACAGAGCATATTCATTGTTGTCCTAATTTTACTAAACCAGTTACTAAAGAATGTTATATGCTCATATATGGACTTACTCTAGAGGATGGCTTGAGAGAAAAGTGCCTAAGGAGTTTGCGATCATTGACTTTGGAATGACTTCCTATCCCCACTCCATTCACATCTGAAGGGCATTTAAGTAACTGATACTGCTAAGGAGAACGTGGGACCTTGTTTGATTTCAGAAAGATTATTCAGTCTTTGAAATATTATTAGATATTGTTAACCTCTGGGAAATTTGACAGTGGAGGGGGTGAAGACAATAATGGGAAACAGACTGGCACTGGGAGATGCGTTGCACATTTCAACTTTGAGTTTCTCTTTCATATTGAAATCTGTAAGTTTGGAGGAAAGGGTGCTGAACTGTAATGATATCAATATGGAGCAGACCATTTACCTTGTTGTACTTGCAACATGAGGCCTTCAGCAGATGCTTTCAAGGGACATAGCTGCAGGTTGCGCTTTGTATTCCAGGAAATATTAATTTAAGTGTGTGTGGGCAATGGAGACTTTAGAATCATTGGTATGTCTGGCTTAGGCTCATAAGGGACCGACTCTTCAGTACACATAGAATTGAAAAGTGTAGAGATATATTGGCAACTGTTTTATAATTTTTTGAGAGTATAATTGTTTGCCCCCATTATTTAAGCCGTCCGGTGTTTGATGATCTCTGTTGAAGTGTACAATGTGCATGAAAGGGAAAAAGGATGCTTAGCTTGCAAGAGAAAGTGAAATTGGGTGAGTTAGAGGGCGTCTGATTTGTGGTTATGAACATGGTCCTGAGGAAGAGCAGGAACGTAGGAAGGAGCAGAGCAGGGATGAAGAGTGGCCTCCCACAGGTAGGAGGGGAGAGGATGTGGCTTAACGGCTAGAGCGCGTGACTTTGAAACTGGGGAACCACGTTCGAGTCTCTGGCTCAAATATCCTGTGAGTATGGGCAGTCACTTAATCTCGCTGTGGCTTATTTACAAACTCCTTGCGCCACTGGTGTGTCACTTTAATTATGGGAAAAGTGACGTACCTGTGGAGTTAGAGGCTTGTACATAAGCCCCCCTGTGCTTAAAAATGAATGTGTCCGTCTGTAATGCAACTGGTGCTCATGGAAATGCTCTGATACTTTAGGGTCGAGTTCGCAATATATAAAACTGCAACAAAAAAAGAAGAAAAGGACGGGAAGGGTAGAGAGTACTCGTGTACTGGAGTTTAAAAGAAGGAGATGAGAAAGAAATGTACAGAGTGGACCAGGGACAGAGGCACGTGACAATTGGCGCCGACCTTATTGGTCTCTGATGCCTGGCATTAACTGCCCCCCCCCAGCATTGATGCCAACATGTGAAATTAGAGCAGGGGCTAATAAAGCACTGGCTAGAGGTTGATGGCTGCATAAAGCAGGCGTTTCATGAAAAATTGAGTATTCAGTATAAAATATAATTAGTAAGGTATTGTAAAACATAATACGGTTGTTGGAGCTGGAATATAGCGCACAGAATAAACTAGTTTTTGTGGCACAGACAGTAAATTATAAATGTATCTGAGGGTAAAGCCCGCTTGGAATCCAGTTGCAGACAGTGTATAGGATATGGCAACATATCATTAAATATGCGGTTGTGGAATGGACTGCCCTGGAGTTCTGGACTTTTTGGTTCCGTCCAGAGGTGTCAGGGATAACACCCGAAGACCCCGGAGTTCTACCTGTCTCGGTGCACAAATAAACAGAAACACGGGCTTCTCGATGGTGGCGTCAAAGACCAAAGGTTTATTACTGCAGGGACACAGAAGTCACAGAAACTACACACGGGCAGTATCTAGGAGCCTGTTCGATTTGTACAAAGAGGGTTGCTCCTTATATACTAAATATTAGGCTTCGGGCAAATTCTTTACATGTTAGTACATTCCTAAACCTTTGCGTCCTAAACAATAAATATTTGGCGTTGCACAGGAATCGTCAACAATATCTGATGTCAAAACATTACAAACGAGGGGTTCCCACTGTTCCATCATAATCCCATGTCAACTTTTCATTCAAGAGCCGGACCGCCTCATCGTAAATTTCGTTACCTCCCCCTAATAAAGGCCCAGAAGGAAAGGAGCAGAGCCAGGTGCAGAAGATAGAAAAGCAGGATAAGAGATGTTTGTGGGTCGTAAATGGGCAAGGCTACCAGCTTCGGCCGCCTAATCATGATCAGGTCAACGAACACGAGAACCAGTATAGCAGGACTGGCCTCAGGCAGAGGAGGCAGCTTTTGTCGAGTCATGCAGCCATGGCGTGTTTTATCCTAAGGTGCACGTGTCACTAGCAAGGTGAATCGCCGGCTAAAGCTTACGTGTCCTTAATTGAAATGAAGTAATCAGAGGTCATTGTGTGTCCATTGACTATGTGAGGGCAAGAAATACAAAATGGCTGCCGTAATCTAAGATGGATGCCATGGGTAGATCAGAAATGTGTTTGTAACAGGAGTACTCTTGCTCGTTTGCTCGTAGCATAGCGAAAACACCAGGATATGCTAAATGGATCATTTGCAGTTCACTGATACCAAAATTATGTATTTACGACAATGTTGAAAACACGGGTTCAAATCGTCATGGAACCTCAGACCCTCCTTTTGCCCTTACATAGGCAATTACTCAGTCTATGTCAGAGTCTAATTCTATACTCATCAGGTCAGTGACATGTTGCTGCATCATCATCCTTTCTCGTGCCTTTTCTCCAAACGCAGGTGGTTTTCTGAAACAGGTTGCAGCACAGAGACTACACAAAGCGGGACCACACTGGATAATCAGGCAGCACGAGAACAGGAATACTAAGATGACACCAATGACCATCAGAACTTTCCATCCCCACGCTGATAGCAGAGTCCAAAACCACTCCATTAAGGACCAGTTTCCCTTGTCTACGTGTATAGAGTCGGAAATCTTGTGTAGCTTAGAGATCGCCTCATAGACAGTTGGAGCGTTATTGGGAATAAAAACACAGCAGCTCGATTGGATCATTCTGCATACCCCACCTCGATCTGCAAGTATTACGTCTAGAACCATACGGTTCTGCAACGTCATGAGACGATCCGCCTGAAGCTCAGCTGTCAAGTTGCTAAGGGCACCAGCAGTTTCGGTAATAGTAGATTCAACTACCCGTGTTAGCTGACGTATATTTCTACTATTGGCCATAGGCCCCCAGAACGGAAGGAAACCTCTGAAGAAGTCTCCAGCTTCCTGACCAGCTGTATCTTCCTTGCTGAAGACACCTCTTGCTACTCTGGTCTTGTGATAATCTGAAGAAGCAGTGTACGTTGGAGGCAACAGTCGAGCAATATAACATGAACCTGAAAAGTCAGCAGGCAACCATGTATACGCTCTGTCTTGACAGATGAAGTAGGTACCCCTAGCAGTAAGAAAGGCAGGGGAAGAGTTAGACGGAAATACTTAAGTCTCAACGAACTCACTCTACCCTAGCTGAGCTCTCGGATTCCTCCCATTTCCCTGCAAACAGACTTGACCTCGGTGAGGTACGACCCAGACTGGAGTGGAGCTTTTACGCTTGCTTTCTCCCAAACTAAGGCGATACTCTGTAGATTTCCAACTCAAATATACCCGTAATTCATCTCTAGGGTAAGATGGAGTATTATTGACGTCTCTGATCATGTCAATAATTCCCTGGACTAAAGCTTTGTTGACAGAGTTGTATTTAGTGGAACGTGGTGGACGCGGAGGATAGGTCTCAAGGGCATAGGCAAAAATGGTCTGAAAGGCCTGAAATGATCCATTATAGCTAAAAGGCAAAACTAGATAGGGAATGCCTTTATCCATAGTGTGGGGTATCAAGCCACACACCCAGCAGTCTGTAGTGTTAACTACCAGTTGGTGTTGGTGCAAGAGCTGCACAAATGTGTTATTATTGAATTCTGAGCGTCGAGCTTGTTCGTGTTCAGGAAACGAGTGAAAAGAATGTACAGAAGAAACAGTAGAAGAAACAGGATCAAGGGGAGGTACTGTAGTTGTTACCGGTGTAAAAATTAAATGCACGCCTAAGACGATTCCACCCACCATCATTATCAAAACAATCAAAAATGTAATTGCACATTGCATCAGAAAGCATTTGCTGTGAAAAATTTTGTAAAGTCTGTTTCTGCGAACATAAATTACATTCTCTCGTTGCAGCTCAGGAAGCTCCATCTTCTACAATCCGCTTGCGACCACTGATGATGTGTATGTAGATGAAAATGCCTCTATCAGCCCTGGGAGTTCCCAGAACTAACAGAAAGATCGACCTAGCGTCTGACCCCCGCAGATTCAACTAGGCACACAGCCACGACCCTACGGCTACCCAGACGGCAAGGCAATTTTAAAACAACAAAACAAATGCAAAGTATTAGCAAACTTCCTGGCTGGAGGCAATGTATCAAAATTCAAATGTATAAAATAGGCAGTTTCCTGCTTTATTTGTCCATATTGCGAGATCGTAAATTGTATCTCAGTTTTGCAGGAGCTGTTTGATCTGGAAACAGTGTATTTTCAGCAGGTGTTGCAATGTTCAAGTTCGCAGATGGCAAATGTTCTTTTGTCGCAGGTGTCAAATGTTCAGAGTTCAAACTAGCAGTTTCAGGAGGAGAGCCAGAGTTCGATGTGTCAGTGATTAGTTCTGCATCGCTGAAAGGGATAAACCTGGGTATTTGTTCAGTTTCAGAGGCACCGATTCCCGTCTTCACCCAGTTGTCGTAAGGAAGTGGCAGGGGCACACGTTTGACGTGTGTCGTGTGAATCCAGTTTTTTCGTCCGGCCACACGAATAGCAGTTCTCGTCGCCAATAACACCTGGAAGGGGCCAACAAATCTGGGCTGAAGATTTTTCGTTCTTGCGAAATTACGAATGACGACGTGGTCCCCTGGTTTCAGCTGATGACCTGGACTCTCCGGTGGCTTTGGCAATGCATTGAAAACCTGTTGGTGAATAAGACTCAATTTAGCAGTCAAGTCGAAAAGGTAATCAATTAACATTGGGTATTCCAGCTGTCTAAATTCCTTTGGCCTAGGTACCCCCCAAACATTGGCGGGACGACCGAACACTATTTCATATGGACTGAGCCCTACTCTAGAATGTACAGTCGCTCTCGTGGATAACAGAGCCAAAGGTAGTGCATCTGGCCAGGGCAAACCCGTGGATGCTTGTATCTTAGCAAGTTTTAGTTTGAGGGTGCCATTGTAACCCTCAACTAAACCAGCAGACTGAGGATGGTTCGCACTGTGGAACTTTTGTTTAATCCCTAAACCGGCACACACACTCTGCATAACTTTCCCTACAAACTCACTTCCATTATCTGACCATACAATCCGTGGCATGCCATACCTGGGGAAGTATTCTTTGAGAAGAATTTTGGCAGTAGACAAAGCAGTGTTGTCCTTCAGTGGATATGCTTCAATCCATCTGGAAAAAGCACAAACTACCACTAGGACGTACTTTAGATTGTTGCACCGATCCATGTGAATGAAGTCTAACTGAATCACTTCAAAGGGGCAAGAAGGAGGAGCGAAGTGACCAGCAGGTGTGGGGGTTCCCTTGCCAGGATTATGCATCAGGCATACCATACAATTTCTCACCACTCTCTCTGCACACTTACTAATCCCATCATTCTTCCAGACTGGAGCCAACATCTTACAAATCCCTTTAGAACTGATGTGCGCTGCTCCATGCGCCATCGTTACTACTGCAAGCACGTACGCATCAGGCAACATCCAACACTGTTGTTCCGACAAATCAATCCAACACCCACTCGAGTCCAATTTACCCGTATTCTCTTTCCATGCAAGCTTTTCCTCCTCAGTCGCCTCTTTCTGAATTTCTTTCACACTTTCCACTGTGTCCTCACACATTCCAGACTCAGAAATCCATCTTGCAGACGTTGCAACATACATTCTACTCATCATATTCCTAGCTGTCTGTTTAGCGTTCTCATCAGCAAAAGCATTCCCACGACCAACATCATCCGTGATTGCTTTATGAGCACTACATTTCACAATCGCAACTTCAGTCGGCAAGGTTAGAGATTCCAACAAGTCATTAACTAGCTGACCATGTTGAATCTTAGTCCCATGGGACGTAATGAAACCTCTCTCTTTCCACAAACGGCCAAAACTATGGGCCACGCCGAACGCGTACTGACTATCTGTGAACACATTCACTCTCTTTCCCTTAGCTAAAACACACGCTCTCGTTAGTGCAATCAATTCCGCAGCTTGGGCAGAATTCTGACTCACTCTCGCAGTCTCCACAATCGTACTCAAAGTCGTTACTGCGTAAGCGGCAGTCACATCACCATTCTCCAATTTAAAGCACGACCCATCAACATACAACGTGCCATCTGGATCTGACAACGGAGTGTCTTTTAAATCAATTCGTCCTTTAGTTTCTTCCTCGGTTCTGAAACAGCAACCATGGGGTTCAGAATCACTCGACTCCTGATTAGTCGGCAACAATGTTGCTGGATTCAATACATTGCATCTTTTGATCTGAATATGACTCGCTAACAGTGTCAGCTCATAGCCTGATAATCTAGCACTGGTAAGGTGCTGTGTCTTGGTTCGGTTCATGAGTGTATCCACGGCATGAGGAACCATAACCACTAGCATGTTGTTCATCACCAAACCAGCAGATTGTCGAATGGAAGCTGCAGCTGCCGCTGTAGCTCTCAAACAACTAGGCAACGCTCTCGCTACCGGATCTAATGTTGATGAAAAATACGCACAAGGGCGTTGTTTGTCACCAAATCTCTGTGTCAGAACACTCAACGCGCAACCTTCTCTCTCGTGAACATAGAGCGTGAATGGTTTACTGTAATCAGGTGTACCCAATACAGGAGCTGAACATAGTGCATTTCGCAATTCAGAAAAACTCTCCTGACATTCAGCAGACCATGGCACCGGACTCGGAACATTTTTCCCAGTCAAAGCTACCAATGGTTTTGCCAAAAGAGAAATATTTGGGATCCACTGCCTACAGTATGAGGTAATACCTAAAAAGGCACGTACTTCTCTCTGTGTGCTGGGAACATTCATTTGCGTAATTGCTTTTATTCTCTCTGGGGTCAACTTCCTTCCCTCCTTTGACAAGAGATGACCTAGGTAGGTCACTTCTTGGCAACAGTATTGCATTTTCGAAGGTGACACCTTATGGTTCAAACTAGATAAATGGTGCAATAGGGAAATTGTAGCTGCTTTGCAAGTTTCTTTGTCATCGGCAGCCACTAGAAGATCATCGACATATTGCACTAGAGCAGAACCAGGAGGAAGTGCAAAGGAATCTAACTGACTTTTTAATGCCTGACTGTAAATGGACGGACTCTCACAATAGCCTTGTGGAGCACGTTTAAACCTGAAGCTTCGACCTCCTAGAGAGAAGCCGAAAATATCTCTGCTTTCTTCGGCTATCGGAATGCTGAAAAAGGCATTCTTCAAGTCGATAACTGAAAACCATGTGGCTGTAGCAGGAATCAACGTTAACAATGCAGTAATGTCTGGAACCACAGGAAACTGCGGAACCACAATTTTATTAACCTCCCTAAGATCGATTACAAACCTATACACTGGAGGCTTGGAAGGATCAGTACGTTTCAAAATTGGCAATACGGGACTGTTACAGACATTTCCTCTAGTTTCCTCAACCACGCCTTTCTTAATCAAGTCTTGCACGATCAATAAAAGTGCACGTTCACCTTCACTAGAAATCTTGTATTGAGGAATTCGTGGAAATTTGACATTCGCTTTCAAAGTGACTACATATGGTGGAATTTCTAAAAGGCCTACATCGTTAGGACCAGTCGCCCAAAGAGTATCAGGGAGTGAACGCAGCTCTGGCGGGAGTGCATCCATTGACAAGTACATCGGAGAGGTGATTCTTTTACCCAATGTAAGCTGTACTCCTGACGGAGAACAGTACAATGTCGCATATAGGCGTTTTAACAAGTCTAAACCAAGCAGATTTTCATTACAACCAGTTGTCAAAATCAAGGGTGCTTTCAATTGACACGGTCCAACAGAAATAGACAAAGGACCAGATACGGGGTTGTAAACAGGGGCGCCTGAAAAACCTACTGAAACATTTGTTAAGCCGGACAAAGGTGCGCCAGGGAGTTTCGCATGAATGATAGAACTTTTTGCTGCACCAGTATCCAACACAAACGGTTCGACTACACCTGATGTTGCTACTGCGACATAAGGCCCACTCTGATCCACTGGAACTGATACTACTCCCTCTCTCTGTCCATGGCTGTCCTAGTACTCGGTTTGCTGAAATCCCTCATCAACTTCACAATAGTCTTCAACATGATACTGTTGAGATCTATTTTGTTGGGCAGACTGTCCATTCCGCTGATCAAAATGATTAGAAGGACGATCATTCGTTTGTGGAGGCATAGCACCTCGTCCTCGACCTCTAGAATTTTGCATGGAACCACCACGACCTCTCTGAGCTGCTGCAGCATTATTTTGCGCTAAGACTGGACAGTCATTCTTATAATGACCTTCTTTCTTACAGTACGCACACTGATTCCACTGATATTGAGGCCTCGGCGAACTATAATCTGTCCTTTGATATGACCCTTGCTGTGTATTAGTCTGATTCGTGCGAGGCGGATATGCTTGCTGCAAAATAACTTTAGTTTTTAAATCTTTCGTTTTCTTTTCTGACTTTTCCTTCTCTTCTTTATCCCTATTTTCATAATACTGTGCAGTTGCAAGTATTTGCGCAGTTGTAGAGACAGCCCACGCACTCTCGGAATCTTTCAATTTATTACTGAGCTCTGGCAGCAGATTGTGTACAAATTTATCAACAAACAGTCTCTGTCCTCCTTCTGTGCTCATATCCTGACCACTGTGATCTGTGAAAAAGTCGGAGACACTTTCGTCTTTCTTCTACCTGCATGCGGACAACTTGTCCCAGTTAACGCGCAGTGCTGGCATAAGAGTCTTCATTAAGTCAATTATTCTACCTGGTAAATTAGCAATTAGAGGTTCAGGTTTGGAACCACCTATTTTCTGACCATCTGCCGCAATTATAGCTGCCCAATCACCACCTAGGGCAACGGGATGATTCTCTTTACGAATTTTAGCCCAAATTGGTTGCAGAACTACATTCCCAAATAACATGTCAATGTCCGCTAAATTCATCACGCAAGCTTCAACTGTCTGTGCTAACTCTTTATAGTATCCGGCGGGATTCTTACGCGGATCAGGCAAGGCCTGTTTCACTGCTAATACTTCAGCTCGCTTCCATGGAATGTGTATCCACACTCTCTGGAATTGCGCCGGAGCAGCAGCAATACCATTCACTGCGTCAGCTTGCACAGCTTCACGCCAAATTGGAGGAACCTCCCTCATTGGATATTGGCGATTCTGTTTCGTACTACGTTTCTCTAACTCTCTCGGTGAACGAAGGGATGGATCATTCCTATAGCTTAAAATTAGTTCCATCGCTTCCTTTATATCCTGACCAACTATCATACCTGCAGCAAACTCTTTCTGAACATTAATTAATTCTTCTAGATTTGATTCAGAGTCATCTTCCTCTAATTCCTCACGCAAAAGGGAGCACATTTCGTCGAACACATATCGTTGTGTCGGTTCTTTCCATTGCATAAATGTATCTAATACATCTCTAGTACTATATCTTCTACTTTTTGAAATCCATCTAAGAGCGGTGGAATCTAATATTCCCCGTTCTTCAGTACTGGGAAGCTGACTACGTCTCTGAACAGAGTCAGAGGCAGGAGTCTTAATTAAAGTTTTATAGAAGGGAGACAGAATATTGGAGACAGAATCAGTGATTCTCCGACGAACAGAAAGTGGAGTCATAATACTAGCAGAAGCAGAAAATACTGTAGCAGTTGGAATAGATAGAACAGGAACAGTAGGAGTATCAGACAAAGTAGCTTGTGAGACAACAGGTGTAAGTGATGCAGGTATAGGTAAAGAAGTCGGCAACCCTGGAAGAGGGGGTGCCGAAGGAACATTAACATTGACCACAGGAGGTACAGGAGCTTGATTCAGGGGAGCGGGAGCAGGAATACCAGGTTGACCAGCAACCGGTAATTGAACATTCGGTAAAGGTGGAGCCGTAGCACCCTGTGCATACGGTGGGGGTGACCTTAACAAATAAGACAACAGAGGATCATTTTCGGGGTCCTCTACCGCCTTAGCTGTACTCGATGGTAAGGCAGGGTAGCACTTGTCTATCGCTAAATTACGCTCTCTAACAGCCACCTCCATTGCTTTCTCAGACTCATTGAGTTGTAGCTGCTTAGCAGCCTGTTCTAAAGTCAACTCTTGCTCTTTCTGTTCTTTCTTTAACTTTTTAACCTCTCTTTGTTTGGATTCTTTTCGCCAGTAATGGAAAGAATCAAACATTGCCGGCCGGGCTTTCTTCTTAAACAATTTCACTCCCAAATTATCAAGGACTTCGGGTTCAAAACTACCATGCAGTGGCCAACTAAGGACACCGTCTTTCTCGGTATATCGGATCCATACCTCATTATAAGATATTGGACCCACACCAAACTTACAATACAGATCATAAAGAGGAGTTCCAATCGGAGGAACCAGACATGAGTCCTCCAACCGGGAATCACTGTTGCAACCAAAACACGACAACATACAATTTTTCCGACTTACCATTTTATAATCCGGAACACAGAACAAACAAAAACACAAACAAAATGTGCACTTGAACCAAGAACTTAGGCCTACCAAAGCGAACAAATGTATCGATACCCAAACTAAACCAATAGATTATCGCAACTAGAACAACCAGTGATAATCTTACGAAACCAAACCAAACCAAGAACTAAAAAGGATTATCCAAACAGGAGCAACCCTTACGAAGTAACCAACTAGCAACCACTTAATACTTAACTGAGGCACTGAAGACGTCACCAAGGAGAAACCCGTCTACGTCTCGCCGTACTAAGGTCTGCACCTCGGGTCCAAGACAGGGCGACGGTCAAGGCAACGGACCACTGCAGCCGTCCGAACGGGAACCCTCGTGGAAGAGAACGTCGGGCCACTTTTGCGATATGCCGGGATCGATGAAGTGGGGCGCCTCCCTCAGGAATCTTCACACGAAGCTTCTCGAACTCTTCAGGCTTTTGGACCGGTACCAAATGACGTCGCCCCACGCTGGGCGCCAATTGGAGTTCTGGACTTTTTGGTTCCGTCCAGAGGTGTCAGGGATAACACCCGAAGACCCCGGAGTTCTACCTGTCTCGGTGCACAAATAAACAGAAACACGGGCTTCTCGATGGTGGCGTCAAAGACCAAAGGTTTATTACTGCAGGGACACAGAAGTCACAGAAACTACACACAGGCAGTATCTAGGAGCCTGTTCGATTTGTACAAAGAGGGTTGCTCCTTATATACTGAATATTAGGCTTCGGGCAAATTCTTTACATGTTAGTACATTCCTAAACCTTTGCGTCCTAAACAATAAATATTTGGCGTTGCACAGGAATCGTCAACAATATCTGATGTCAAAACATTACGAACGAGGGGTTCCCACTGTTCCATCATAATCCCATGTCAACTTTTCATTCAAGAGCCGGACCGCCTCATCGTAAATTTCGTTACCTCCCCCTAATAAAGGCCCAGAAGGAAAGGAGCAGAGCGAGGTGCAGAAGATAGAAAAGCAGGATAAGAGATGTTTGTGGGTCGTAAATGGGCAAGGCTACCAGCTTCGGCCGCCTAATCATGATCAGGTCAACGAACACGAGAACCAGTATAGCAGGACTGGCCTCAGGCAGAGGAGGCAGCTTTTGTCGAGTCATGCAGCCATGGCGTGTTTTATCCTAAGGTGCACGTGTCACTAGCAAGGTGAATCGCCGGCTAAAGCTTACGTGTCCTTAATTGAAATGAAGTAATCAGAGGTCATTGTGTGTCCATTGACTATGTGAGGGCAAGAAATACAAAATGGCTGCCGTAATCTAAGATGGATGCCATGGGTAGATCAGAAATGTGTTTGTAACAGGAGTACTCTTGCTCGTAGCATAGCGAAAACACCAGGATATGCTAAATGGATCATTTGCGGTTCACTGATACCAAAATTATGTATTTACGACAATGTTGAAAACACAGGTTCAAATCGTCATGGAGCCTCAGCCCCGTTTACATAATTAACATAATTTAACTTGAATGAAGCAGACGGTGAGCTCTGATCGCTTTGCTCCATGTGCCACCAGGAAGGAGTCATGTATCTAATTTCCTTTCATTAATCTTTAATCGATCTTAAAAAGATCATAAAAGCACAAGATATAAAAAACAATACATTAATATATTACAGCTAAAAAAAACAATTGTCATAAAGAACATATGTTTTTTTAACATTATTAGTTCATTCATGTTTAAAAAGCATTAAAATCAAATAGATCCATCACATAAAGCATGTCAAATTAAAAAAAGATTTAGGGCCTCATTTATGAGGCCATGCATCACTTTTACGCCGCCGGTGAGTCACTTTTTGTGACGCACCAGCAGCGGAAAAAAAGTTCCTTGTTGCACCATATTTAGAAAGTGACGAATCTAGGCAGATGCGTCACTTTGTAAACCCTGCGCTACATTATACCTACGCCAGGTATAATGTATGCGGGGGGCGTTCTGATGCAAGAAAGGGTCATGGAAGTGACGCAGTGAAAACTATAAGATTGGGGGCAGTTACTTCCCCAGATAGATACATCTAGATCTGGCCCAGGATACTATTCCCCCAACGGTGATAAGCTTGGAGGATGACGATATTTCTAATTCCTCTAGTCATGCGTCCCTTATAAACTCTCCCTCATCCTCTTCAACCATATCTGGTCTAACAAACTCCCCCAAACTATTTTCAGTCTCCCCACCAACAACAGATCAGAAACGTAAACAATCAAAAAAAAGGAAAAGAAGGAGGTCCCCATCTGCGATATGCCAAACAAAAATTCAAAAAACTAGGGACTCTGTTTCTCAATCCATAAGACCTTTAGAGCTGACAGGACCCTCCCTTTCTGTGGAGATAAGCAATCCCTCTGCAACCCCCAATTTTTCAGGACTTCCTAATGCCCCTCATTCAGAAGGCGATCTCATCAACAAATTGGAGGTTATGATGAAATCCCTCTTACTCCCTTTGTTAGAGAGAACCCGAAGTGCACACCTAGATAGGCTGGGCAGCCAAATAGAAGGGAACACTACCGCCTTGCTAGCTCTCCAAAACAGCCATGCTAATAACTCCAGTGGCAATCATACAATGCCCACTAGCCTTCCAACTAAAGAGCCCTCGACTAGCACAATCCCTTTAACAGCACCCAGTATACAGGGGAAAAAAGCCTTATTGAAAACCAATAAACCAACAACGAGTAAGGAACACCTGTCCCCAGCAGCTAATACTTGGGAGAAAAAACTGGAAGCAGCTCAGGCTAGCAATAAAAGGGAAGGTAACAAGAAAAGACCCACTAAAAATCCCCCATTAGCTAAAACCCCAAAACCAGTAGTTAAAGAGAGGGGTAACGATAAAGGGGGGTCACTACCTAAACACCCACCAATAGAAATAAAAAGAACAGTAGATCTACCACCACAATCGGCCCCATACACAATTATTATGGCAGGCGTACCAGAGCTTGAAAGAGGGGCCAGAGAAGACCACTATGCCTCAAAAAATAAAACAATCCACTGGCTGGAACAGAATAGACCACTTCCTGCCCATGTCAGTGGAGAATTCTATCTGTGAGGCGTGCGTCTTGGGTGGAATCAAGACCCAAAGATAGAGCTGGGGATGTGATAATCATAAATTTTCAAGACCATAGAGCGGTAAGGTGTATTGGAGACTGGTATGAAACAAGAGGGGGGATATTATCTCCACCCACTATGTCAGTTTCTTCTACCCAAGATACCCAAACTCCTATCCAAAATCTATCCCAGTAAACCCTCAATTGGACTGGAAAGAAGTGGGCCCTCGATTTCCACGCCAAAGGCTGGACAACTACCACCCCTATCCTCAGTTAAATAGGGGGCTTCATGGCAATAACAATCTTCCACCGCACTATGGGTTTAACGTCCCTACATTTAACCACTATTTAATGCTCTATGGGCTAAATGAAGTGGACTGACTTAGACGGCAGTGGAGAGCCCCGCAAAGGCTGCCTCCTCCTGAGGCTATTAATGCGCAGGACTCTATAACTTCGAAAAAGGATGTCCTTGGGAATGTCATAGAATACAAAGAGCAAGACGTACTGGGAGATTTAATATCTATAAATGAGGATGAAATTCCCCCTCCGCGGGAGGCCGCAGATGGTCGTACATAGACTGTCTAGTGAAGGTAATTCCCCCATGTTGGAAATTACACTAACTGGCACATCCAGTACAGTAAGAGAGGAAGGCCAATCGACTCTAGAGACTCCCCCTCATGAGGAAGTGGACGAGACAGAAATAGTTAATATAACCCAGAGAAAAGCAAAACTGAAACTCCTCTATTGGAATATCGCGGGGCTTCAAAAAACAATTCCAATGGGTCCCTATTAAACTATGTACAGGACTATCAGGTGATATGCCTACAGGAGACATGGGCAACCGTGGAGTTGCATTTAACAGGGTACAAAACATTTTTCTCCTCAGCCATAGCCGTCCAGCACGGCAGAGCCAAAGGGGGACTGATGATCTACCTAGCTAACACCGTATCAGGATTAGAGGTCACTCCTCTTGCACTAGAACCAAACTATCAGGCATTAACATTGATATTTGAGAAGAAAAAGGTCATTATCATGGTAAATCTGTATGACAACCTAACAGAAGCCGATAGACTGCATACACTAGGGGCTCTCCGGAAGAAACTTGTAACCTGGACATAACAAAATAAAACCCACGATCCGCCAAGCATTATATGGGGGGGTGATTTCAATCAACACCCCTGCTATAGAAGCAGTACTAACCTTTGTGGGGTGGTAGATGAAGAAGATGGCCAAATAACTCATTTTAACCACTCAGAGATGGGTAACTATTTGAACGAAACTATGTCTGAATTGGGTCTCCTAATACTAAATACGTCAAAACCCCCTAATGGGCAGCTGGACCCTACTTACCTGGGCAGGGGATGTGAGTCAACGATTGACTACGTATATTGCCACAGCCACATTAAGAACCAAGGTTAGCAATTTTAGAATCCTTATAAACACCCTAAGCGACCATGCTGCTCTGACCATAGACTTGTTTTTGGACCAAGGTTTACTTCCACCCTCACTCGTAAATTCCATCCTTGCACAACATAACATACATCTTACTAAAATAAATGGCTACGCCCTAGGGTGGGGTAAGATAGACGCTGAAGATTTAACAAAAAGGGTGGTGTGCACAACTTACGAGGCGCTAGTAAAATGCTTAGATGTCAACACGGGGGAGCAGGAAGTTTTGGATAACTTTGGGGAAATTCTAGACAAGGTAAAACAGCTGCTAACAAAAAAGTGTAAAGGAAATGGGGGGGTGAAAAGGGGGTGGTTTGACCACAATTGCACCACAGCACACAAAAATTTAAAGCGAGCACTGTCAAAAGTCCCCAGAGACCAGGATGAGATCAGGAGGCTAAGAAGAACTTACACTCTAGCATGCAGGTAAAGGAAACAGGAGCTTAAACAAGAGTTATGGGACCAACTACATGAGAGTTCCCTGTCCAGAAATAGTGATATTTTTGGGAAACTGGTCAAAGCCCCATTCCTGTCAGATAATAATAACCAGCCATCGGTAGAGGTGGCACTTGGCATGGGTCAATCACTTTTCAAACATCTTTGCTAAACCGCCAGAAACTGACCCAACAGAAGAGAATGTTGGGAATATTCAGCTCAATTCCTTCCCAATCCCAATAGAAATTGCCTTAACTGAAGTCATCAGTGCAGTGAAATCTAGCAAAAGTGGGAAAGCCCCGGGCCCGGATGGTGTACCAGTGGACTTTTTTAAGTTCAATTTAGAACTCTGGGCCCCTATCCTAAAAAGGGTCTTTGACGCCGTAATGAAGTGCGGTCTAATTAAATCCTGGACGCAATCCACTATGGTTCCCATTTTTAAAAAAGGTAACAGGGAGGACGCTTCTTGCTATCGCCCAATCTCCCTCCTGGACTCTCTGGGGAAGGTACTGGGCAGAGTGGTTCTCCAGCGACTCCAGGAGTGGGTGGACCATGGCAAGGTCCTCTCGGACATTCAGTTTGGCTTCAGGGAGGGCTTTGGGACAATTGATCAGGCCCTAAATTTGTCCTTAATTATAGGGAAATATGTCTCAGCAAAGCGGGGTAGATTATATATGGTCTACGTCGACCTCTCAGCGGCGTTCGATTGTGTCTCCCACTCGAACCTATGGACAATCCTCGCCAAAATGGGTGTAGAACCGGCCCTTGTAACTTTCCTTCGTGAATCATACGCAAATGCCTCTGCAAGGGTACGCTTTGGAGCCAGGGGAGAACTCTCAAATTCATTAGCAGTTGAGAGCGGTGTCAGGCAGGGCTGTGTCCTGGCCCCCTTTCTCTTTTCATTATATACAAACGGTCTTGAGATAGAGATGTTAGAGGGGGCACAAGACCTCCACCGAGTCAGAGAACGCTTGATACCAGCACTCTTATACGCAGATGACGCGGTGATACTTGCGCGTACACCACGGGAACTACAAAAAGCCACAGAACGCTACGCAAGCTTCATGAACAAACTGGACCTTCGTATCAACAAAAAAAAAACATTTGTTATGGTGGTGGAGCAGGGCAAAAAAAGGGGGAAGAACATCTATTTAGACAAGGAAAGGCTAGAATTAACAGAGCAGTACCCATATCTTGGTGTAATGATGGACTCGAAGCTAAACTGGAAACCAGCGATAGAGGCCCGCAAACATCAGCTCCTGAGGGCAAACGCGGCCCTAAAAAAAGTTGCACAAAAGCTGGGTAAAAGGCCACCTGTAGAGCTCCTCCGAATTTATAAAGCAAAATGCCTTTCGACGGAGCTGGCCTCTGGCGGCACAAAAACACTAACTCTCTCCAGGTGGCAGAAAACATCTTTTTGAGATTTCTTTTGGCAGTCCCCAAACGAGTGTCCACCTTCGCAAGCCACACTGAACTGGGGATCCCCCATATCGAGGACCTCGCAAAAATCGAACCACTCCTACTGTGGCGTCGCATTTGAACCTCCACAAAAAATACCTTCACAAAGCAACTGGTGGCAGACTGTATGTCAATGGACCACGTGGGGAAAATTGAGTGGCTGATGTACATAAAACACCTTCTATTTGATCTAGGACTTAGCAAATATTACTTGACGCCAGATCTCATTTCAGAAATGCCCAAGAAGGAACTAAAAATAAAGGCATTGTCCCACGTGGAAGAACTGCGTATATGTACAGAGTCACGGAAATCCTCGGTTCGCCACTCCATGGCAGTGATGCCGACCCTGGAGATGGAACCATACCTGACGTATGTCCAATCACAGTTTGAGCGATTCCTATTGACCAGATTTAGGCTAAATATTTTCCATAGAATAGTAGCCTTCCCCCACAAAAACACTTGGGACGAACGTTTGCCGCTATGTCTATGTGACGAAACTGCAGAACAATCGACAATGCACACTATTTTGTTCTGCAAATATTACACCCCACACCGGAAACTATGGTTAGTCCCTGTACTGAGACGACTGGGCTTTAGAAGGTATCGTCCAGCTATGTTACGGCTGCAATTCCTGGACTCTGAATTTGTTTGCAAGAGCGTGAGCACTTTCCTCAAATGCATTTTCGATCATAGAATAAATCTCTAAGAATGTATTCCTGGTTATTTAAGGTAAAACTGATTTAATATACCTCTTAATGATAAATTTGCCTTTATGGCAATAACTCTTACAATATGATGTCCCCTAGGATGATGTAATTGGGAGTTCTCTTATTAATTTTATTTCCATGGATATCTTTTATCAATTGTATTTTATTGTTGCAACTCTTTTATGGTTTTTCTATGTACCTTGAAAACCGAATAAAGATTTATTATTATTATTATTATAAGATTTCACTGCGCCACTTCTAGGACACAAATGCGTCAATTTCTTACGCCTGCCTCACTGCAGGCGTAAGACTGATGCAGCCCTTTCACAAGGCGCTTGCCCCATGTGAAAGGATATATTGCTGGAGTTGCGTCACTTTTGTGACACACTCCAGCAATGCATCACTTTTGCGCCATACAGATACGTCAGAAATACTGACGTATCTGTAACTCCTTGCGCCATGATGCGTCATACTGTTAATATGATGCATCATTGGTGTCGCAAGGAGAACGCAGTGGAAAGTGACGCATCGCTGTTTTCACGCAGCGATGCATCACTTTTCATAAATGAGGCCCTAAGAGACTATCCTCTGAACCTCACACCTACCCAACTACCTCTCCTCAATTGATTTTCTACTACAAATGGTCATCTTGAGAAAGCAGCACACATACAATAACACATATAAGGGCTGTTTAACATTTGAAGAAAGAATTAAGCCACTCTACATTTCTGAAAAGCGAACTTTTTCAATATAGGTTTGATACAAAGCTGAAAAACGTATAATAAAAATGACCTAAAAACATAAAATGCAGCAACGATTTTTCCACCCTACCCTTGCAAAGACAAGGGGGTAGCAAGCTGGCCCACGCATTAGCCCCAGCATAGAAACATGCTAAAAGCCAAACCTAAATCTCAAAAGGAGAGACCTCTCTCACAGGTTAATTTTAGGGTAAGATATATAACAGTGTCGCTTGTCGTCAAAGTGGAGTAATAAAGGGAGATAGTATGTTTACAAATAGCATCCTGAATGCTCTGTGAAGAGGTGTATTTAGCAAACCTTAGCTTGACCACCCTTTATTCAGTATTAGTGATTGATTCAGGGCTACTAAACAGTTCAAGGAGACCAATATCAGCCAGTGATTTGCTGACATAATTCAGCCAGGAAATGGAAAGCCCCTTATCCTGCCTCAAACAGTCCTTTACTACTGCTATGTTGAAACTTGCCTCCTTATTACTCCACACACTCACTCAGAGCAGGAAGGGTGCAAGTTTAATACTATCTAAAATGTATTCTAAATTCAGGTTAGTGTGCAGATTAAAGTTAGCACTCAAAGGCAGGAGGTTCAACAATCTCCTACAAATTCTATTTTCTTCTAATGTTATGGCAGCAGCATTATGATATCCCCACAACCAGGCTTCACATATAGCTGCCGGACACTTTGCATTTTGTACACATTAATAAATGGGGAAATAGTAGGCCTCAAAATGTGTGTAAGGATGAGAGGAGCACTCGTTTTTTCACAATAAAGCCTAAACTTGCTTTATGATTTTTATATATTTCTTTTAACAAGCGTGCTGCCGAGGTGGCACGTTTGTCCTAACCGTGCCTGAACTTAGAAACCTTATCTTAATAGCAACAGTGCGCAGAGGTTAAGTGTTCCTCACACTTAAGATAAGGAAATAGTAGGCCTGCCATTCTTCTAAACTAAATTAAAAAGAGAGCATGCTGCTCTGCCAAGTTTCCACAGAGCTGCATTTACTTGTGTCTGACAGGATTTACTTGAGTCATACACCCAGCCCAGGTAGCAAAAATTCACAACTGCCCAAGATTATGTTTGCTCTGTTTTAAAACTTTCAATGCTTTCCTACGGGCCCTACATGCCATAATATGTGATTTCCCAAAATGTTCTTTCATTTCTAGGGTATGCATAAATGATACAAAAGATTCAACTAAACTATGTAGTGCACATGGAGTTTTAGCCAACAAAACTGCGTCGTCTGCATATCATGAACCCGAAACGGCAGAGTTGGCAATTTTCGGCACATCCCATTTTGAAATAAAAAAAGGAAAGATATTCAGATCATTAATAAACAAAATATAAAGTAGGTGTGCCAACACACACCCCACTAGCTAATGTAAAGACATCCGAGAGTTCACCTGACTGGCCAATCATACCCAGGTGCCCAAATTTTCATGGAGACCATATAGAAAGTTGACTAATGCAACACCCATTGCACGCCCCTTTAATACAGAACACTGAGTTCAAGGGACTGATATTTATCAGGCAGCATTAAGCCAAAAATGTGGCTTAGTGCTACCTGATAAATATCACAAAAAGTGAAGTTCCGGAGGCGCAAGGAGTCTCATATCTGAGGCTCTGAATTGTTACATCATGTATTACTGGTTTGCAATTGAATTCTGGTAAAAAATAGCAGAGTACAGGCAGTGGTCCCACAGACCACTGCCTACTCTAAAAAAAATGAAACTTCAAAGTTTAATTTGTTTCTTTTTAAAAGCACCCCATTTTCCTTTAAGAAAAATGGGCTCCAATTAAAAAGAAATTGCTTTATTCAAAAGCAATCACAGACATGGTGGTCTGTTGACCTCAGAATTCACCATTCTTGTGATGGCTACAATTCCTCATGGATCGCTCCTTGGGAATAAAGCAATTCATACATTAGAAATATCGATTTCCCAACTGAGATTCTGAGTTAATAGCAATTAGGAAATCGGTATCCCTAATGTTAGTACATTTAGCACCCAAATGCCTTGCAATGAATCAATCATTGGAAATACCCCTTTGTAGACAGGAGCTGAAATAACAGGAAAAGGTTGTACTGCATCTTGGATTAGATGACAGTCTATAGATATACCACCATCTTGGAAAGGGCAGTTTCCTCTTGTTCACACCCCTTTCCCAAAAATCATGGTGTCTGTTTCACATAAAATAAGCCAAAATTGACATCCTTTACCCAATGCTGGCTGAATTCCACAGTCCTGAGACTGCACTTCATGCCTGGTGCTCTATGAAAGTTGCGGAGCAGTCTCCCAGGTGACTGGAAGTACAGAGAAACAAATGAGCACTAACCCTGGGCGTAGTGGGCGTAGTGGGGCTTCGCGAAGCTACGTGAAGTGGGCAAAAAACTACGCCCACCCACGCACATCGCGTAGCCCCACTACGCGCCACCCGCCCTCCCTAAATGCTTCAATGACATTATAAATGAATTATAAAACCACTTACCGTGTCCGCCGCATCCCCGGGGCTCCCTCTCGTCATCGCGCCGGCGCGCGCGTCTTTGATACTAATGCGCATGCGCGGCCGCCCGCGCATGCGCATTTCTCGGGAGGGCGGGAGGGAGGCGGGTGGCGGGCAACTTCGCTACACTCACGAAGTGGGCGTAGTGGTGCCTGCTTCGCCCACTTTGCAAAGGGCGAAGTAGGCAACACTACGCCCACTTTGTGGGCGTAGCGAAGTTGCCCGCCCAGGCTTAAAGAGCACGAGGCGCCGCAGATATTTAACTATATACTGTATGCGTTGTGCAGTAACAGTTTGCAATAGAATGTGAGGATCACTCGTTCTACTCCTGGACTCATATAAACTCTTGCAAGCTCTAAGCACAGCACTCTGTTCCCATTAATTGTTGACAATAATTTCTGAAAGCAAAAGACAAACAAATAAAAGATGTCCAATATATCAGTAGCCACCAATACTATGCTCCTGCTGATTACTTTTTATTTTTATCACTGGATAATAACTTGCCTTTTATTTAATGCTTAATATCCCCCTTCTGCTGTTTCTAAGTACTCAGAATGACGGGTGTTAGTACTACCAAATATAAGCTATGTTCAGCTTTTAAATCTCCGAAAAATGGATGGCGGATGCTGCTTTCCAGGATGTATGGAATTCATAGAATTTGCATTTAAGTAATATCACATAATTTACGGAAATTTACACAAAAGTGCAATTATGTAATTTCGCTGAAAGCACTGGAGAATGAGGTATTTGAAAGACGTATTTTATTTTCCCCAAAGATTGCCTACGACCTGGACAGACCGGTTAGCTCGGGAACTCAACTGCAACTGAGGGAAGTCACAGATGAGTCCACGACTGCCGATCCATTCCAGAACAGGAATGCAAGGCATAAGAAACATACATGCGGAGAATGCGAATTCTAGTCAGTAATAATGACGCCTTTAATACACTACAACGCCTTCCCCCCAAAAAGGAAAAACAAGAATTGGAAATGATGAGTACAGGCCTCAGCAAGGCCTACGAGTGCAAAGGGTTCGCCCTTCTGTGCACAAAGTCCTCAGACTACACGATGAATTTGGCACGGAAACTGAAAATACAAAGACATAGTTTAATAAACCTTTAAAGGTGGTACTACAGCCCACACACCACTCTACAGTATTGTACAAGGTAGCACAAAGAACTCAAGCACACAGTCCCCTTTTATACACAAAGAAGGGGCTCATAAGTAGGCGGATACAACTCAAGACATGATTTACAACAATATATGGACATTTCTTGAACATGATCGATACATGGGTGGAGTTAACGGTTCTTGAGACCAGCGGAAATACACATTCTTATCTACGCTAATCAAAGACAGATGTGACTCCTAATGAGCATGCGCTAGACGCACAAAGGATTATTTATAGCTTGTTGCTGGGCAAACTTCAGAGGTGACTAGCAGAGAGGTAGGACTCGCCACATGTTGGGCACATGGCAATGTGTAGCAGACAAGATGGAGGCCAGAAAACAAAATGGAGTCTGTCCGTTTTATCAAATACGGGTGGGAAAACGAGCACACAGACACCATATCATGTCTTCAGCTAATGCTTAACACTATCGCTGTTTTATGTACAACAGACGACCCTTTCAGCATTTGCTGAAGACATTTAGTTTTCTAGGATAATCTAGATACTCATCGTTAATATCTATGCTCATCATTTCAGCTATCTCTCTAGTTATGTTTTTCTGATGGACAGCCTCAGCAACGGTTCGTTTATTGGGCACACAAAATGAAACACATAAAGAACATATCATTGGACTACATTGGATACATACACAACACGTAAAAATGATTGTAATAACTATACAAAGTCCAGTGAGATTTTTCCCACCCCATGTGGAGATCAGAGTCCAGAACCAGCCCGAGAACGTCCAAGTCCCATTTTCGACATGCATATCAGCTGCAATCTTATGTAATTTATTGATGGCTTTGTACACAGAAGGAGTATGATCGGGGATAAAAACACAACAACTACTTCCATTAATTCTACAAGCCCTGCCTCTATCTGCTAACATCACATCTAAAACCATTCTGTTCTGTAACGCAACAATCCTAGTAATTTGTAGCTCTTCGGTAAGATTGCCAAGGGCTGCAGCAGTTTGATTAGTAACAGCTTCTACACCTCGCGTTAATCGTTGCATCTTTCTACTATTCAGAGCAGCTCCCACAAAGAAAAACAATCCTAAATTGAAATCTTTATATTGCTGCAGACTAGTGTCTGTCTGATCTATGTCATCAACAGACAAAGTTCGTTTGTATCTGTTTACAGTGACATTATTCAGTAATTTCAAATCTTTATGATACGATGCAGGTGCCAAGAATACAGGTGGTAGAAAAAAATGATACATAACACACTCCAGACCACCCATCTGGTAATCGATAATAGCCTCTATTTCCACATGCAAAGTAAGTATTATGAGAGGCAAGAATGTGCTTTTGTTCAAACCATCAATATTCAATACAACAATACAATCACTAACACCAACAGGGATATGGCCTACACTCTGTACACATAAATCTGCTTGTGCTTGGGCTACTGAAATCACACATTTCTCATTTCCGACAGTGTCTCTAGTGTTCGTAAAGATATAAGGCGTTGAATCATTGTCCGGTCAATATTCTTCCCACTCCCATATAGTTCCGTTGGCTTGTGGGTAGCCTTCTTTGTCTTGATGGCATTCTTTATTCAGTCTGAAAAGCAATCTACCCACTGTAGGCTTTCTCGTAGCAAAAAGCAAAATGTACCATGCTCGACAAGAGCCATTATGAGAGAAAGGGAGAGGTATGAATGGTGTTCCCCCTTTCTTTTGGTGTGCCGGCATCATCCCACATATCCAACAGTTCGTGGCATTAGTAGCAACGTGGGTGTGGTGCAGCATCTGAATGAAAGTGTTATTCAAATATGACTGTCGATGCTTTAACTCTTGATATGGGAGTGTATAAAAGAAATGCTCATCTGGGACTGGAGTGGAAACAACATAAAAATCACGGGCA
The DNA here is from genome assembly GCF_964263255.1 of Lissotriton vulgaris. Classification (NCBI taxonomy): domain Eukaryota; kingdom Metazoa; phylum Chordata; class Amphibia; order Caudata; family Salamandridae; genus Lissotriton; species Lissotriton vulgaris. The sequence continues at coordinate 174,927,703 of NC_141693.1, forward strand.
GGAACTTTATCCTCAACAAACCACGTGATTGTAGCAACAACTGCTACAGCAGCGATGATTCCTACAGAACAAAAAAATCTTCTTCTTTCCATTCAAACAAATGTACCAACAGTATCTTCCTGAAACTAAATTTTTGTCAGAACTCTTCCCCCTAGGTAGCCGTTGATTTCTTCACCAGCGGACCAAGACGGGTGTCGCTACACGAATGCAGGGCTGATCCCCCCCATTGCCTCATCGGCTCTCCGTTTCCCTGACCTAGGGACCGTTATATCGCTGTTTTATGTACAACAGACGACCCTTTCAGCATTTGCTGAAGACATTTAGTTTTCTAGGATAATCTAGATACTCATCGTTAATATCTATGCTCATCATTTCAGCTATCTCTCTAGTTATGTTTTTCTGATGGACAGCCTCAGCAACGGTTCGTTTATTGGGCACACAAAATGAAACACATAAAGAACATATCATTGGACTACATTGGATACATACACAACACGTAAAAATGATTGCAATAACTATACAAAGTCCAGTGAGAACTTTCCCACCCCATGTGGAGATCAGAGTCCAGAACCAGCCCGAGAACGTCCAAGTCCCATTTTCGACATGCATATCAGCTGCAATCTTATGTAATTTATTGATGGCTTTGTACACAGAAGGAGTATAATCGGGGATAAAAACACAACAACTACTTCCATTAATTCTACAAGCCCTGCCTCTATCTGCTAACATCACATCTAAAACCATTCTGTTCTGTAACGCAACAATCCTAGTAATTTGTAGCTCTTCGGTAAGATTGCCAAGGGCTGCAGCAGTTTGATTAGTAACAGCTTCTACTACTCTCGTTAATCGTTGTATCTTTCTACTATTCAGAGCAGCTCCCACAAAGAAAAACAATCCTAAATTGAAATCTTTATGTTGCTGCAGACTAGTGTCTGTCTGATCTATGTCATCAACAGACAAAGTTCGTTTGTATCTGTTTACAGTGACATTATTCAGTAATTTCAAATCTTTATGATACGATGCAGGTGCCAAGAATACAGGTGGTAGAAAAAATGATACATAACACACTCCAGACCACCCATCTGGTAATCGATAATAGCCTCTATTTCCACATGCAAAGTAAGTATTATGAGAGGCAAGAATGTGCTTTTGTTCAAACCATCAATATTCAATACAACAATACAATCACTAACACCAACAGGGATATGGCCTACACTCTGTACACATAAATCTGCTTGTGCTTGGGCTACTGAAATCACAAATTTCTCATTTCCGACAGTGTCTCTAGTGTTCGTAAAGATATAAGGCGTTGAATCATTGTCCGGTCAATATTCTTCCCACTCCCATATAGTTCCTTTGGCTTGTGGGTAGCCTTCTTTGTCTTGATGGCATTCTTTATTCAGTCTGAAAAGCAATCTACCCACTGTAGGCTTTCTCGTAGCAAAAAGCAAAATGTACCATGCTCGACAAAGGCCATTATGAGAGAAAGGGAGAGGTATGAACGGTGTTCCCCCTTTCTTTTGGTGTGCCGGCATCATCCCACATATCCAACAGTTCGTGGCATTAGTAGCAACGTGGGTGTGGTGCAGCATCTGAATGAAAGTGTTATTCAAATATGACTGTCGATGCTTTAACTCTTGATATGGGAGTGTATAAAAGAAATGCTCATCTGGGACTGGAGTGGAAACAACATACAAATCACGGGCAGGAACTTTATCCTCAACAAACCACGTGATTGTAGCAACAACTGCTACAGCAGCGATGATTCCTACAGAACAAAAAATCTTCTTTCCATTCAAACAAATGTACAAACAGTATCATCCTGAAACTAAATTTTTGTCAGAACTCTTCCCCCTAGGTAGCCGTTGATTTCTTCACCAGCGGGCCAAGACGGGTGTCGCTACACGAATGCAGGGCTGATCCCCCCCATTGCCTCATCGGCTCTCCGTTTCCCTGACCTAGGGACCGTTATGACAACTTCTCACACAATTGCAGGTTCTTTCCTTGGTCGCAGATTATATCTTCTTGATCCAGGGATTGTCGGGTCCGAGAAGAACTCCTCAGGTTCATCAGGTACCACAGCACGGCCTTTCTCCGCAGTCAGGATTTCTCAATGGTCGGTCAATACAGCAGGCTCCATTAAGCCAGGTTGCACTTTCCGGCAATGGATGCAATGAATCCAGTTTTTCCGGTTGGTAACTCGGACAGCTGTTCTTGTGGCAAGGAGGACTTGCTCGGGACCGCACCACCTCGGCTCCAGACTGCTTGACCTCTCAAAGGACTTAACGAGGACGAAGTTGCCAGGCTGGAGATTATGGCCTTCTCCTGTGGACCGGTCCGGGAGTGTTTCTCGAACCTGTTGATGAATGGAAACCAAACTATCAGTTAATTGTGCCAAATAGTCATTCAATAAAACACAAGGTACATCATACACTGAGCTTGGCTTGGGCACTCCCCATATGTTCATGGGGTTCCCGAACACTATCTCATAGGGCGTAAGGCCAGTCCGAGAATGCGGTACTGATCTGATAGACAATAATGCCAAAAGCAAGGCATCTGGCCAAGTCAAAGAGGTAGAGGCCTGTATTTTTGCTATCTTAAGTTTCAGAGTACCATTGTACTTTTCCACCAATCCTGCTGGTTGCAGGTGGAACACTGCATGGAATTTCTGTGTTATCCCCAATCCTTTCAGGACATACTTAATAATGTCCGCTACAAAACGAGGCCCGTTGTCACTCCACAACAATCTGCAAACACCGTATCGAGGAAAGAATTCCTTTAATAACACCTTTGCCGTAGTCATTGCAGTATTATCCTTCGTAGGGTATGCTTCAATCCATTTACTGAATGCACAAACCACAACCAGGACATATTTCAGATTATTACAGTGTTCCAGCTGAATATAATCCATTTGCAATACTTCAAAAGGAGCAGTAGGTGTTGCAAATCCTCCTGCTGGAATTCGTGTCCCTGTTCCTGGATTGTACTGAAGACAAATCATGATGGTCTGTACTACTCTCTTAGCCATGCTAGCAATCTCTGGATGCTCCCAAACTTGCGTAGGCAATTTCACAATTGTCGAAGCTCCAACATGTGCTAGCCCATGTGCCATTTGAACCATAGGTTGTACAAAGGCTGTGGGTAACTTCCACTTATCCATCTGCTTATTCCTCCAACAACAATTATCATCCAATTCTCCATCCTTGGACCATTGCTCCCGTTCTTTGTCGGAAGCGGTCCTTTGTATCTCTAGCACCTCTTTCCTAGCATTGTGCCACTGCTCAGCTTGTGACTTCACAACATACATCGGAGTGGAGTCAGGCTGCATCGCTGTTTCACGTGCTATTCGGTCTACAAAAGCATTTCCTTGTCCCACTTTATCTTTCACTTTCTTGGGTGCGCTACATTTCACTATAGCTATCTTCTTTGGATAGGTCAATGCAGTCAAAAGGTTATGCACTAACTCTCTGTACATTATCTGTGCTCCATGTGATGTCAAAAAGCCCCTTTCCTTCCAGAGCAGGCCGAAATCATGTGCTACTCCGAAAGCATAGCAGCTGTCCGTATAGACATTCACACATAATCCTGCACTAAGCTCACATGCTCTTGTCAACGCTATTAGTTCTGCTGCTTGAGCTGATTTCTGCGGTATGCGTGCTGTCTCCACTATTGTGTGTAGTGTAGTAATTGCATATGCGGCTGAGGTAGTCCCATCTGGTAAGTTCAAGCAAGACCCATCCGCCCACAGCTCTCCATCCACATCTGTAAAGGGCGTATCTTGCAAATCAATACGACCCTTTGTCTGTTCCTCAGTCACAAACACACAGTCATGTGTTTCTTGCACCTCAGGCTGAGTCACCGGAAAGGCCAACAATGTGGCTGGGTTTAGTGTTGCACATCTCTTTAGTGTAATATGAGGAGCCAACAGCGTTAGCTCGTATCCTGTTATACGAGCACTAGTTAAATGCTGCGTCTTTGTCTGATTCAAAAGAGCATCAACAGCATGGGGGACCAACAACTTATGGGATAGCACAATCCCCTCGCTCTGACGTATTGACACAGCTGTCGCTGCAACCGAGCGAAAACAACCAGGCAGTGCTCTAGCAACAGGATCAAGCACTGCCGAGAAGTATGCACAAGGGCGCTGTTTGTCACCGTGCATCTACACTAACACTGATAATGCACGTCCATCTCTCATGTACATACAATGTTAAAGGCTTTGTATAATCAGGGGTGCCTAACACTGGTGCTGAACAAAGAGCCTGGCGTAATTGTTGGAAAGCATTTTCACACTCATTTGTCCAGGGAAGAGGAACTGAAGTATCATTTGTCAAAAGTGCTAACAGTGGTTTAACTATGTGTGAAAAACCTAATATCCACTGCCTACAGAAGGAAGTGAGACCCAAGAAAGGTGGAACATCTTTCTGCGTGGAGGGTGTTGGTGTATCCAAAATTGCTTGAATACGATCTGGTGTTAGTGCATGCCCCTCCTTAGACAAAAGGTGACCTAAGTAGGTTACCCTTGGTCTACAATATTGCAATTTCTTCTTCGATACTTTGTGATTGTGCGATGCCAGGAAAGCAAGCAAGGACAATGTACACTCCTCACATTGTTCAGGGGTATCAGCTGCCAACAAGATATCATCGCCATATTGTATAAGCTTCAGGTAGAATGAAAGAATCCAATTGTCATTTCAACGCTTGGCTATAAATGCTGGGACTCTCAGTATAGCCTTGAGGAACTCTACAAAATCTATACGATCGATTATTCAAAGTGAATCCGAAAAGAAATCGGCTGTCAGGAGGAATAGGGATCGAAAAGAAAGCGTTCTTCAAATCTATAACAGAGAACGTTGTTGCAGTTGGCGGGACCAGAGTAAGAAGTGTCGTAATGTCAGAAACCACTGGGTATTGAGGTATCACTATCTTATTCACCTCCCTCAGATCGATAATAAATCGATATATCCTAGTGTCAGTGTCTTTCTTCAAAATCGGTAGTATAGGACTGTTACACGCATTGTATGGAACTTCTTCAACAACCCCTACTTTAATAAGATCCTGCACAATCTGTGTAAGCGCCTCCTCCCTCCCCTGTGAGATTCGATACTGAGGCAAGGTGGCAACACAGCTCCCTCCTTTACACTAATGTGTACCGGGGGGGATGATCATCTGTCCCACATCTGTATCGGAAGTAGCCCACAAGGTACGAGGTAAAGAGGCCAATGCAGTATCTTCTTCAATCGTACACACCCTCTCCATTGTCGGGTAGTTGTCATTCAAAATAATGCGTACTCCTTCAGGGGAGCATCGTATCGTGGCCCGAAAATGCTTGAGCATATCCAAACCCACAATGTTATCAGGTGTGTTTGGGGAGAGCAAAAATGGACATGGTGCAACAAACTTATCTACGTAAAGTGCAAGAGGTTGTGATAGTGGGCTAAGAGAAGGCATTCCATCGATCCCTATAGATGTAATTGTTAAGCCAGACAGGGGAGCCCTCCTAACCAATTCTTTAGACAAAGCGCTACGAGTAGCTCCTGTATCAACCCGGAACCGATCAGTAGAACCCAAAACATGTGCTGTAACATAAGGACCCCTCTGATCTACTGGCACTTCACCTGATTCCTTACCCCATCCTACGCAATCCTATGCATACTGTGAATCGTGATGTTCAGGACGTGCATGCTCAGACATTTGACATTGATTCCGTCGATCAAAGACATTAGACCAATCTGGCGGTCGTATACTAGAGTCAAACCTAGCACGATCATTCGTGTTGCCCCTAGGGCCTGAAAAACCTCCTCTATTTCTCATCGGTCCCTGCCCACGCTCTTGCTGCTGTGCGCGCAGCAATGGACACTCTTTCGCCCAATGGCCTCTCTGCCTACAATATGCACATTGATCCCTGGCCAAATCCGTACGACCCAAAGAAGAACCAGAAAAATCTCGACCACCCCTATCAGCACCTCTACGAGGCGGTCCATACACTTGTGCTAACATAACCTTCGTTTTTAAATCCTTAGACTTCTTTTCTTCATTACCCATCGCTTCTAATTCCTGACGCTCATAATACTGAGCCATCGTCAGGAGGGATGCCGGAGACAAAGTCGTCCAGGAGCTTTCACTCGCTTTCAACTGAGCTGCCACTCCTGGCAATAAATTCGAAACATACTTATCAACAAAAAGATGTCGGCCCATGTCGTCCGTAAGCGACTGACCGATGAAATCATGAAAAGTTTCCTCAAATTGTGTAAAGAAATCTGAGACCGATTCATCTACCTTCAGTTTACACAATGTTAACATAGTCCAATCAATCTTTTTAGGGGGGATAATCGTTTTTAGCTTAGTCAAAATGGCAGCAGGAAGTTCTAAAATCGTCTGGGGTGGTCTTTGCGCAGGCTTCCTGCCTCTATCCTGATCGTCAAGATCCGTCCATTTTGCCTTAAAGATCACAAGATCGTCAACTTTCCACGCAGATCTCCACATATCTGGGGGTAATATAAGCCCATAATAAAAATCAATATCAGCCAGGGTCATAGTACAAGAATTAAGGGCCCCCTCAACTTCCTCATAAAAGGCGGCAGGATTCTTTAGTGGATCAGGTAATGCCGCTTTTAATGCCATAACATCCACTCTATTCCAAGGAGTATAAACCCAATTATAGATAAAATACCCTTTTGCATCAGGAGAACTTCTATCCCAACTAGTACCCGCTCCTTTAGGAGGAACGTACAAAGGCGCTGCCTCTCGCATCGGCTTAACATGCACTGCATCGATCTTTTCTGAAAAAAAGATGGATGACTGCTTCCCGCCGGCACTCGGATTCGTTTTCTCCTCTTCCACCTTCCTTTTTCGCGCCTCATCCCGTAGCCCAAACATCTCGTCCCGTAACGCAAACAGCCGTCGAACCGTCGAAGGAAGAAGAAAACCTTTACGCAATACTTTAGAATCCGGTACCACATCATCGGGTTCAAGAACATCAGAATTCTTCCGAAAAGATGTAACAACTTCATCAGAAAGAGTCTCCGCAAAGTATAATTTCTCCCTATCCTGCCATCCTTCAAGATCCTGCATTAACTCAGGAAGAGAAACAGTAGCCTTGTTAACTCGATATGCAATCTTTCGGAGGTCAGCCATACGATCTGCCGATAACGTGGACCGCATATCCACCTTCTCTGGGGGTGATCCAGAATCCTGACCTCCTCCTCTCGGAGCGGACGGACCAGCCTACGGGGGCGGAGAACGATCTAATAACGAAAAATCCTCATCATGTTTATTAAGGACAGTATAAAGAGGCTGTCGAACAGCATACTGGCCAGATATCTGCAACCGACGTTCTTTTTCCTGTTTTTCTTCTAATTCCTTTGCTTCACGCTTTCTCGACTCTTGCGCTCTCTCACGCTCACTCTTTCGTTGTTCCTTCTCAATCAGCGCCTGCTCATGCTTCTCACGCTCACGCACTTCTTTCACCAACATACGCACACATTCAAACATGTCTTGCCTCGCTCGTCGCTTACACATACACTGCTCCACATACTCAATTTTTCGCAAATCAAACGATCCATACAGAGGCCAACGTAACTCAGGATCCTTTTTTGTATATTTCCTCCATAACGTGCTGTACATTATAGGGGAAAGACCAAATTTTACATACATATTCCTATTTGGCGTCCCTTCCGGGGGAGCCGGCTGTAATTCCTCGAGTCTTAACCGGTCACTTCCAAAACAGCAGCACCACTTACGGATTGCGCCAAAAACAGGCATGTCAAAAATAGTGCAAAATATGCAATATTATAATTAAAATGGCCCTTAAAGCGTTGCGCCGCTCAAATCCAAAGTTCAGGAGAAATATCTCCACATTGCCTGCCTATATGTGTTGCAACGCATATATCCCAAATCCAAACCAAACATATGACTAGTCACTTCAAACAAATTAGTCACAGCAAGCGTATAAAACTGCCTTGCCAATCAAGACTACCAAAGGCTCGCAGCAAGTACCGTACAACGATTCTTACCAATCAAGAGCGTCCGGATTCCAACTGCCAAGTTCCATATTCGCCCAAACGGCCACTGCACGGCAAACCGACAGAAGAGGTCTCAGTCTAGGACCGGCGCCACCCAGATGGTCAGATCGGAAGGGAAGGAAGAACACCTCGGGATGCCAGGACTAAAGGCGCCTCTGGCAGTGATCACATCCCCGGCAAGGTTCCAATCCTTCGTAACAACCAATCCTTCGAGCATCCGAGCCGCCAATGAGCCCCACGTGACGGGCGCCAATTGATGAGTACAGGCCTCAGCAAGGCCTGCGAGTGCAAAGGGTTCGCCGTTCTGTGCAAGAAGTCCTCAGACTACACAAAGAATTTGGCACGGAAACTGAAAATACAAAGACATAGTTTAATAAACCTTTAAAGGTGGTACTACAGCCCACACAACACTCTACAGTATTGTACAAGGTAGCACAAAGAACTCGAGCACACAGTCCCCTTTCATACACAAAGAAGGGGCTCATAAGTAGACGGATACAACTCAAGACATGAGTTACAACCATATATGGACATTACTTGAACATGATCGATACATGGGTGGAGTTAACGGTTCTTGAGACCAGCGGAACTATACATTCTTATCTAAGCTAATCAAAAACAGATGTGACTCCTAATGAGCATGCGCTAGACGCACAAAGGATTATTTATAGCTTGTTGCTGGGCAAACTTCAGAGGTGACTAGCAGAGAGCCTGTGTTGTAATCGTACAGTAGGTAGTTGCTCTTGATTGGTTGGCGCGTCCCCTCCTTGCTGCTCCCCTCACAGAGGGCCGGCTGCCTCCATGAAGCTCCCAAGACATGTGTTCAGCTGTTCTTTGTTTTAGTTCCTGTGTGTCAGTGCACCGTGTAAGCGCACAAGCATACCCTGCTCTCTCTGCACTCACTCTCACTCTGCACTCACTCTCACTCTGCACTCACTCTGCACTCACAGTCACTCTGGCACTCACTCTGCACTCACAGTCACTCTGCACTCACAGTCACTCTGGCACTCTGCACTCAGTCACTCTGCACTCACAGTCAATCTGGCACTCACTCTGCACTCACAGTCACTCTCGCACTCACTGTCACTCTGCACTCACTCTGCACTCACTGTTACTCTGCACTCACTCTGCACTCACTGTCACTCTGCACTCACTGTCACTCTCACACTCACTCTGCACTCACTGTCGCTCTTGCACTCACTCTGCACTCACACTCACTCTTGCACTCACTCTGCACTCACTCTGCACCCACTCTGCACTCACTGTCACTCTCGTACTCACTCTGCATTCACAGTCACTCTCGCACTCACTCTGCACTCACAGTCACTCTGCACTCACTCTGCACACACTGTCACTCTCGAACTCACTTTCGCACTCACTCTGCACTCACACTCACTCTCACACTCACTCTGCACTCACTCTGCACCCACTCTGCACTCACTGTCACTCTCACACTCACTCTCGCACTCACTCTGCACCCACTGTCACTCTGCACTCACTGTCACTCAGCACTCACTGTCACTCTGGCACTCACTCTGCATTCACTGTCACTCTGGCACTCACTCTGCACTCAGTCACTCTCGCACTCACTCTGCACCCACTCTGCACTCACTGTCACTCCCGCATTCACTCTGCACTCACTGTCACTCTCGCACTCACTCTGCACTCACTGTCACTCTCGCACTCACTCTGCACTCACTGTCACTCTGCACTCACTCTTCACTCACTCTGCACCCTCTGTCCCTCTGTACTCACTCTGCACTCACTGTCACTCTGCACTCACTATCACTCTCGCACTCGCTCTGTACTCACTGTCACTCTCGCACTCACTGTGCACTCACTGTCACTCTCGCACTCACTCTGTACACACTCACTCTGCACTCAGTCTGCACTCACACTCACTCTGCACTCACTGTCGCTCTCACACTCACTCTGCACTCACTGTCACTCGCACTCACTCTGCACTCACTGTCACTCTGCACTCACTCTGCACTCACTGTCATTCATTTTTTTAATTAAAGATGTTTTTTCCTTTTGGAATTGCAGTTCAGTCATGTGTTGAGTATGCAAATTAGGGTTCCCTTGTTATCGCTTCTCTCTCAGAGCATGACTGCCACGGTTAATCAGTCTATGTTCAGCTGAAAGACATGTTTGAATTATGCTTCTTTGCCTGTTGAGTTGTTCTAAGCATGCCTGCACCCTACTATTAACAATGTACTGCTTGCTGTAAGGCCCTCTACCCTCGCGCACCTGCCGCACCGTTTCCTGTAGGTTCCCTGTCCTTAGGAGTGTTAACTGAACTTGGCATTTCGGGAGACGGCAGGACAGTGCTTTGAAATGAGATAATGAAAAGAAGATTGAAAAAAGCCAGCAATAAAATAATTGGTGAACAGTGCTGTAGAGAAGAGGTCAACGTGCAGATACAATGAATGAAAAGCTAAGCTGATGACGTAAGCGACGTCGCGTGAAGGAGAACATTAAATCGAACCAGCGCGGAAGCAGAACATAATCTTTGAGGACACATGGTCTGCCTTTGAGAGGCAGCTTCTGTAATGGAGCGGTGTGCAGTAAATACATATTCATCCTCGTTTCAAATGTCTGCGTGCATACCGTTAAGGCCACGGAGTGCAGCTGGGCTACAAGTTAACGATGCGCAGTAATGGTTTCTTGTAAATGTGCGGAATTAATCTCATTATGTCTTTCTCCCGTGCTAAGGCACCATGGGTTCTTTTATTGAAGGCTCCTGTTTGAAAAGGAGGTGCAGGCATTGTGGGAGCGTTAAGGGATGCCTGGCTGAGGCTGCGAATGATGAATGTTCTCTCGCAGTCAAAGGTCCCCAGTTTCCAGCTGATTGGTAAGAGCTCCTGTTCTTGTCTGCTGTCTCAAACAGCTTCAAGTCCTGCTACTTGCTGCAGACCATGGTGTAGCACCGCTTGTTCCAGGCCTTAGTTTCCGTCATTGCAATAATTGTATTTGAGCGGAACACTTCTTGGGCACTCGCGTTCAAATCCGTCTCTTTCCAGACAGAATGCATATCCTTTTGAATGGTGGCTAACAATACGCCACACAGTACATTGTCCCGTTGAACTAGTAATTTTAGTTGGTATGAGCACAAAATATTGAGAGATGAAGCATGTAAGCGGACAGTTCTTTTGTGCATCGCTGTTCACAGAGAAGAGGCGCTGACAGGGAGAGCTCCGTGAAATGGATTTTTAAAAAAAGAAACGTGCGCCCAGCATCTTTCTTCAATTACCGCGGGCCCTGACAGCTGGTAATTGAAGAAATATGCCCTTCTGCTGCGCATGTCCGCACGGAATATGCACTAGGCAGAGCAACTCTAGCGCCTGTGGCCTATTGCGTGCTCTCTTGTAAAAATACACGCATGCGAAGCCCAATTGCCATGCAGCTGGCAAAAAGAAGGACGAAAAATCACGAGCACCTAGGAATCTGTTAGGTAGCTTTTCGGAGACCCTCACACAAGGACTCTTAGGCTCCGCCTACACTGCTACGCAGTGTGACGTAGGCCCGAGCCCTAAAAAATCATAATTACATTCTAAAAGCAAATAAACATTCTATGCAATACATATTAATTAAGATTTGCAGGTTTTCTACATACACAAGAACTACGATGAACAGGATTGGCTACTGTTGTCTTTACTCACTGCCACAATCGAACCTTGTAAAAGACATGCATTAACATGTTTCCTCAACATTTTCACCTGTTGTCATGTGCAGCCAATTAGGCCAATCTATACCTGTTACATCTGACTCACCAATGTTTCTTCTAGTTTCTCTAACAGAGACAGCTTGATGGGGAGTGAGCTTGACCATCTGTCTTCTGTTCCACGATCCCATACCATCTATAAAACTGCCCCTTTTCTGACTCTCACCACTTGCACTGGCAATTAAAATCTTGATTTACCTTTCTTCACCATAACTGGTTTGTTTGATCAAAATCCAATCACCAGTTCTAACAAGTAAATCTTTCAGATTGTGCTTTTGATTCTTTCTGCATTGCTGATTGTTTACTAGCCACATTGGAAATCAATTCATCACAATTACAAACATCATTGTCCGTGCCCTGGTTACATTTCCTCTCCAGCCAACCAAATAAGCAAGTCTGAGGAACTCTACGCCACAAAAATGTGAAAGGGTGTATACCTGCGTGCAGTGTGGTGTAACATTGTAACTCAACACTTTGGTCTTCAAAAACGTTGCTACATCAGGTCCCAAAGTGACTGCAGATTGTATACCTCCCTTCAACACTTTCCACCAGACCATTAGGTGAAGGTGAGTACAAGTCAACCCTTAAGTGTTTAATATCATGCTTTTTGAGAAATGCACACATGCTTTCAGAAACAAACTGTATGTTATTATCTGTCACAATTTCCTTTGGAGCCCCTTGCAAACTGAAAATATTTTCTAAAATATTTAGGGCAATCTGTGCTAATGGATTCCAGAAAAAGCATAATATATCCATTTTGAAAAGTAATCAACCAGTATTATCAAATAACACATATTTCCTAGAAAAATTACAAAAAGAGCCAAAAAGCCCACTGCTACTTTCTCCCAAGCAGCCCCAGGAAAAGATACAGGATGTAAGGATGCTTTTCCAGTTGTCCAATGATTATCAGAGATAAGGCACTTTGCACATTTGTCAACAAGATGTTTTACTAAACTTTCAAGGGAAGGTCACCAATAAAATTGCTTTAGATTTTTGCATTTTTTATTGATGCCCAAATGTCACTGATATGCCAAAAAAAGAGATCATTTCTTAAACCTTTAGAATGTATAAAGAAGTTATCTCTCATGACCTATGTCATTCACTACAGATAGTTGATCCAACACCTTATGTTTTTTAGATCATTGCTCAGACACCTGATGTTCGGCCACCCCTACACTACACATTGCTTAACCTTTGTGAAGTTTCATTCGTTATATAGGCTGTCATCCACTGCTCTTCTGAGATGACTGGTGTACATTCAGCCATAGCATCCTCCACAGCCAACACAGATTCCACTTTATCTTGTAACTCCTCATCATCAATAATATTAAGAGGCATGCAAGAAAAAACATCCACGTGAAAATTCCTGCCTCCAGCCAGGTGTTTTATAGTACAAATATATTCCTGAAGCTTGGATAATAATCTGATCAACCTGGCTGATTTATCATTGGTTTTCTTTTCACCTAAAATGTACACTAACGGTTAATGATCAGTAACTAACTCAAAACCACATCCCCATATTTACATCCTTAAACAGCCTGGGTGCAAGCCAGCGCCTCATATTAAATCATACTGTAGTTTTTCTCACAGCCCCTGAGCATCCTGGAAGCAAAACCCACAGTTTGCTCTCTATTACCAACCCACTGACTGAGTACATCTCCTAAGTCACACAAACTTGCATCAATGACAATGAAACATTTGCTGCCTTCCTTAAAAGCATGCAAAACAGAAGCTTCCTCAATCATTCTCTTCACCTTCACAAATGCTGAATTAACCTTATCTAACCAAAGAAATGTAGCACTTTTCCTCTATAATGCTCTTATAGGTTCCACCAATTGTGCATACCCTTACACAAACAGTGCATAATACTCAGCCACTCTCAAAAAGAAACCCAAGGCATCCCTATTTTTTGGTGGAGCAGCTTCTCTAATTGCTCTTATGAGACACATTTTAGGTTTGACCCAGGAAGCAGTGATTTTGTGACCTAGATAGTCTAATTTTTGCATGCCAAATTTGCACTTGTTTTTTCTAATGGGCATACCAGTATGTATCAAAATAGACAGAACCTTATAGAGAATTGTATTATGCCTGTCCAGATTTTCTGCATAGATAGGCTTGTACTCCTACTACATCCCCAAATAGGTTATCCATTAGTTTATGGAAGGCACTAGCTGAAGATGCAAGCTGAAACTGTAATCTCAGGTACCAGTATCCCCCAAAGGGTGTGACAATGTTGTTAACTCTTTAGAATCAGAAGAATGTGCACTTTGGTGATATGCAGAATGCAAATCCAGTACAGAAAAATACTTGGCATCACCTAGATTCGACAATAGCTCATAAATCTTAGGCAGGGGATGACAAGCCACTAGTATATTTCTGTTGAGTGTTCTGAGATCTGTACATAAACGGATATCTCCAAACTTTTTCCCTGCAAACACTGTGGGTGAAACGCATTGTGATGAGATGCAAGGCTCAATGAAGCCCCCATGCATAAATTTTTAGCATTTCTTTCAACCCATCTCCGATGCTGAGCAGTACGGGGTGGACTTTATGAATAGCCGGTTCAGCTCGCTGAAGATTTTAACCTGATTTGATGTTCAAATCCTCTCACATTACCCATACATTCATGAAAAACGTCCTTGAATTCTGACAGAATACTATCAATGTTACTATTACATTCTCCAGTTGAAATATATGCAATTGGCTCTTCACCGACAACCACAGGATTCTTTGTGCCAAGTTTGAGATACAAATCTAAAAACCCATGATATTCTTACCCTTGGCAGCCACGTATATTTTAGTTTCAGTACGTCTCCTCAAACATTCCAAGGATTAAACAAAATACCCCAACATGTCTATATCTTTTTCTCCAAAGGCTGAACAGGAAAGTCTTCACGGTAATGTCGGAAGGTACGGACTAGGTTGAGAAGAGCAGCGTTACTCCACAAAGCGTAAAGGGGAGCGAAAACTGACTATACGAATTTCCATTTTTGTTACTGCGGTGCACCACCAACCACCAGAGTTGCGTAACCACAATTACGGGCCAATAGACGCAACTCTGAAAAGTCCTACACAGTGAGGAAGGTCGACTTCACTTCTGTGACGGAACACAGCCCCTGAGGAAGGAACCTCCGTTCCGAAATGCATTGGGCCAGAAACTAAATATGGTTCAGTAGCAATAACATGATTATAGAAGAATTCAAGGAGATAATCTGTATGAGTAAAAATAATATGGACAATTACTGCGAATAATGAAAACAGCATTTTGAATGTCATATGAATACGAATATGCATTTGTATAAGTTACATAATTATGTTTTGAAACAAAAAGTAAATACCAGTACATAACAAACTGAAGCTGTGGTACGATGAGTATGATTTGAAAACAATTAATGTTTAAAATGTTGTGAACATTGAGTTCATTAGGAACAGTGCACACTAGAGCAGGTTTATCCTGTTCCGGGTCTGGTCAAAATAGACAAAACCTTATAGAGAATTGTATTATGCCTGTCCAGATTTTCTGCATAGATAGGCTTGTACTCCTACTACATCCCCAAATAGGTTATCCATTAGTTTCTGAAAGGCACTAGTTAAAGATGCAAGCTGAAACTGTAATCTCAGGTACCAGTATCCCCCAAAGGGTGTGACAATGTTGTTAACTCTTTAGAATCAGAAGAATGTGCACTTTGGTGATATGCAGAATGCAAATCCAGTACAGAAAAATACTTGGCATCACCTAGATTCGACAATAGCTCATAAATCTTAGGCAGGGGATGACAATCCACTAGTATATTTCTGTTGAGTGTTCTGAGATCTGCACATAAACGGATATCTCCAAACTTTTTCCCTGCAAACACTGTGGGTGAAACGCATTGTGATGAGATGCAAGGCTCAATGAAGCCACCATGCATACATTTTTAGCATTTCTTTCAACCCATCTCCGATGCTGAGCAGTACGGGATGAACTTTATGAATAACCAGCTGAAGATTTTAACCTGATTTGATGTTCAAATCCTCTCACATTACCCATACATTCATGAAAAACGTCCTTGAATTCTGACAGAATACTATCAATGTTACTATTACATTCTCCAGTTGAAATATATGCAATTGGCTCTTCACCGACAACCACAGGATTCTCTGTGCCAAGTTTGAGATACAAATCTAAAAACCCATGATATTCTTACCCTTGGCAGCCACGTATATTTTGGTTTCAGTACGTCTCCTCAAACATTCCAAGGATTAAACAAAATACCCCAACATGTCTATATCTTTTTCTCCAAAGGCTTTAGGATTGATATCAGTATGTAAAAGTGATATGGAACAACCCCAGATAATATGAAAAGTACAGTCCCTAAGAATCGTAGCTGTTGAACCAGAATCAGCCATGATCTGTAATGATATACCACCAATTTTTGCTTCACATAGGGGTCCTTTGACTGAACTATCATTGTTAATGGAATTGCACTCAACAGTGTGTACAAAGTTACTCAATCTCTCAGAGACTGCATCATCATGGACATCAATGCTGTTAATTCTGATGGAACTCCTATTGACACCTTTACAAACATTTTGAAATTGCTCAATTTTCTTGCAAGCTAAAGAGCATTTTCCGATTGCGGGACAACTAGGATCATTGTCACTGAGGGATTTTGATCCACACCTGTAGCAAACAGAAGCTGGCTTCCTTTGACAAATGTTCTACCCTTTACTTCTTAACAAGAGACACCACATCCAGCCCTTGTTCAGAATCAGACTTAGAGACAGCACTGATGGAGTCATTAGAATGTATAGCGATGGAAGATATCATTGACCTTTCAATACTTTCAGCTAGATCTATTGTTTGCTTTGAGGGAGGATTTCTTCAACTTAATAACCTTTCTTGGACTTTTTTGAATAGCAGTTAAAAATAACGGACGACAAACAAACGTATCAACATTTTCCCCAAATACTCAAGTTGCAGCCAAAACTCTCAGTGAAGAGACACATTCCTCAACACTCTCATCCATGAGTGGTTTTCTTTTATGAAAAGTATGTCTCTCCAGGATGATGGGTTCTTTGGAATATTGTTTATTAAGACATTGAATAACCTCTTTATAAGCATTCCAGTGATCACCTGAATCTCCTTGTGGAACTGGAATTCGTGGCAAATTGACGAAGACCTCTTGCGCTCCCCGGCCCAAACAACCAAATGATAAAGCCAACTTGCACTCAGGGGGAAACTCAACACCCTCTTTTCCCATCAGATAATTTTTAAAAAGCCATAACAATGACTTCCATTTTGTTTGTGGTTTGCCAGGGCAAGCAAGGCATGGATGAGACTGCACAAAATATTGTGCTGTAGCCATATTAACCGACAGAAAGGCAAGTGTAGAAAGAAAACAAAAATAGGTAACCTACTCCTGAAGCATTTTAACAAACCAACAGTTCCCGATTTAAATACATAAACACTTGTTGTGAAATTATAGCACAACAGTTCAAAAACTAAAATAAAATAAAATTACAAGAAAGAAATTCTGTTAACTACGTCTGAAAATAGGCAGCTAAACTTTTGTTGGCTTCCGAAACAAGTTTTGAGTGAAGTTAAGATGACAGCTGCAGTGATGACGATACAACAAGCAATTGGGCAGCAGTAATACGTTTCACAGCCCAATCTAGTATGGCTACCAACATGATGACGACACATGTGCAGTCTGGCAATAATACTCTATGCAGAGTCCAATCCAGCATGATGAAGGAATTTGCTGATTCCAGTCACAGGATAAAGAAAGGCGCCTGACGTCAGGGAGGAGCGAGTAGGCACTCAGGTCTTGAACAGGCTGGGGGCAAATGCATCATGCCAGCCAGTAGTAGGCAGAAAGCCAATTGATTTTCAGGGGCCCACTCGTGACCCAAAAGTACCTTGAAAGTTCCCTGGGAAATCGGAGCTCAGCAGTGATGGTCCCAACACATCAAACTGAATCCTTCAGAGCCTGTACCAGCAGCAGGAAATGGTAGTCCTGTCGGTGGGCAAGAGCATGGGCTTCAACTTGTCACCAAATATTTGAGAAATGAAAGCTCAGGAGAACGAGGAATTAAAAAATTGTATTTTATTTTCCTCAAAGATTGCCCATGACCTGGACAGACTGGTCAGCTCAGGAACTCAACTTCAACTGAGGGAAGTCACCGCTGAGTCCCCGACTACCGATCGATTCCAGAACAGGAATGCAAGGCATAAGAAAACATTGACACGCAGTGTGCAGATGCCAATCAGTAATACTGGCACCTTAAATACACTACAGTGGCATAATAGCAACATTTCTGGTATTTTATGTAACAAGTATAACAGGAAATTGCTGAAATTATGCAAGATTACACTGGTGTAACATAAATTTTGCCCTGGCCTAGCCAGGATTCATACTTGCGACCCACCAATTTATTGAGATGTCAGCAGCAAGCATTTGCTCACGGCACTGTCTTGATGACAAAAGTACTGAATACAATGGTAAATGCTTGATGAGATTGTTATTGCCTTTGCCACTTTATTCAATTTTCTCCAATTGGTTGTAACATAGGATTGGTTGATTAATCTGGACCTATTAGGATGGCCTGACATTATCTTCTGCTGTTGCTTTCGTTTTCTTTTTCCTGCTTCGATAAATCTTGACTTTTTTCTAAATATTTTAAAAAGGAATACTCAGACTCTCCCCCTAGAATCCTGCACTTGATTGTCCTGCATTTATTGTATTGTTGGAAAGACATCACTTTCCCAGTACAGTTTTCCCAAAGCTTTTTCAAGATCTCACCTTACAATATCAGAATACCATTTACCTGATCAAGGTGTTGGGGAGTATGGTACTTAATAGACTCCGGGAATGGGCTGAAGATAACAATGTCCTATCTGAGTTACAGTTCGGCTTCCTCCCAGGCCTAGGTACAGTCAAACAGGGATTAAATTTACATTTTAGTTGGGAAGTATACGCTGGAAAAACAGGGTAGATTATATCTGACATTTGTAGCTCTAAGGGCAGATTTTGACTGCTTAGAAAGCGTCAAACTATGGAATATTTTGGCCAATATGGGAGTGGAAGTTCCACTTCTGCACTTTATGAGATAGCTTTATTCTGCCTTGAACGCGAGGGTCTGTTTTGGGACAAGGGTGGATGCACTGCATCATTCAATGTAGAGAGGGGGGTAAAACAGGGCTGTGTCCTGGCACCTTTTTTATTCACACTTTATACCAATGGTTTGGGCCAAGCATTGGTAGATCAGTGCC
The DNA here is from genome assembly GCF_964263255.1 of Lissotriton vulgaris. NCBI lineage: Eukaryota > Metazoa > Chordata > Amphibia > Caudata > Salamandridae > Lissotriton > Lissotriton vulgaris. Next base: position 174,946,706 of record NC_141693.1, read on the forward strand.
AGGACCTACTGCAAATTGATAACCGCCCCATACCTGTCCTTCTCTATGTGGGTGCTGCAGTGCTGGTGGCCCGGACAGCAACTAGGGCTCCAAAGGGTGTTGAAAAGTTTTACTGTGTATATGCAAAATTTGGGACTTAGGGTTAATATTTCGAAGACTTTTATTATGAAGTGTAGAAGAGGTAGCACAAAGTGCAGACATTTATATAGATACCAATAAGATTGATTTCACAAAGACATTCCTCTACTTAGTTATCCTTTTTGACCAGGAGGGGTCAAAGTCCCAGGAAATTAAAGCTAGAACACTTTTATTTTTTAAGGCTATGACTGCCCTAGCTAACCTTGCAAGGAGACTGGGTAAAAGAGCACTCGTAGAGCTGTTAAACATATATAAGGCAAAATGTGTCACAATTGGTACATATGTTGCAGGGGTGTGGGGTTATTCTGTTCCGCACCCCCTACAGGTGGTCGAGAATGCCTTCTTAAGATTTCTTTTTCCAGTCCCAGGTAGTACTTCTACTTACATATGCCACTGAGAGTTGGGGTAACCTTATATAATGGACTTAATAAAAACCCAACCAGTCTTTTTTTGGCACAGGATCTGGACCTCTTCAAAAAACACTTTTAACAGGGACAATATAAGAGACTGCGTTAAGCTTCAACGGGTCCTCAATATCACATGGTTGAAATATAAAAAAAACTTTATGAGTGACCTGGGACACCCAGAATATTATGAAGATCCAGGCTCTATAGTTTCCATTACTAGGCGATATTTCAAAACATATTGCATGACTATTGGACACAAGTAGACTTTCTACACAAATATTGAGACCAACTGTAGAGTCCAACCAAATTATATTTACCACTTATGGCATTGAGCCATACCTTAAAAATATTGTAGGTGTTCATGACAGATTTGTCCTGATCCATTTTATGCTTGGCATTTTCATTATAAGTTTCCCTGTTATTAATGATTGGTCAAAGTCATTAAGTAACTGTCCTTGCGACAACATGTCTCAGCAATCGACAATACATGTACTCTTCTTTTGTAAATATTATGAAGTACAAAGAAGGAAGTGGATCTTGCCAATTTTAAATCTGCTTGGTCTCAAACAATGCCGCCCTACATTTTTATTTTTACCATTTTTAGACAATGAACATTTTTCTGACATTTGTAATATAATTTTTAAAGAATGTAATTATTTGTAGAAGAACTATTTTATTATGAATCTTTTGATCATGTTCGTAAATAGGTTCAGGAAAAGTTTTAAATTTTGTGTAGTTACTTGTATTTTGAATAATGTTATTAAATACCTTCTTCAGACTTTGAAAATATCACGTGTTTTTACTGTATTTGCTTTTAGGATTTTCTTGTAATAAATCTAATTACTGAATTGAATTGAATTAAGTAACATTTACCTTAGTTGTGTGTCCGTGGAGAAGAGAGTTGCCTGAAAAAAGCCTTTCACCTCCTCTACACACTTTCTTGTTTAAACACCTTACCATGTAACAGTGATTATTTCACTTAGTACCCTGGTAATCCCTTATTTCTTCTTGAGCGATTACAAACATTTATTACATTTTTTTAAAAGTAGAGATCTAGCCTCAGGGGGCATTAAAAGTCTTGGTGTCTTAAAGGGAGTTGCAGTCATGCAGGAGAAGAGTTGTTAGTGACGACTTTCCCATTTCTGAATGCGACCAATGTTGGCATAGTTCCAAAGTATTACTGTTATGCAGTTCACAGAGTTTCACAATATTTCATAAACCCAAGTGTAATTGTTTCCTTCACTAACATTAGTTGGTCCTTAAACTGCAGTGACAAGCAGCTAAAACGTACAAGTTGTTTGTTTGTTTCTGTCTGGAAACCTTGTGTAGTTTACCACCGAAATATGGTACCAGAATATTATTGTCAAAATATCAGAAATAAATATGGAGTCCTATGCATCGTTTACATTAATGTTGCCCCAGTGGAGTGAATAATAAAAAAAGTCACCCAAAGAAAAAATTAACAATATTTAGCACTCAACATGTATGTTAGACATTACTTGTGGCAATGATTTTCTGACATACAATCTTTGGTCGAGTAATTCATCCCTCATGAGGGAAAGGAATGTCAAATTATTCTTGCCTGCATGTGCCCTAGTTCTGAATCTGTCGGAATCCAGGTGCTTTTTATCACACCGGACAACTAACAGTATCCTGGAGTGATGATATGTACTGAAGTACTTCGCCATAGTGTTCAAAGTTAACTATTCTGTACTTGTTATGTCTTGAGTAGCAGAATTCCATATAATTCAATTACTTGATGGTTTGCAAGGGAAGACTCCCCCCTCACCCCGGGTTGCTAGTTCTAATAGACCTATTTTATATGCATTCCTGGATTCCTGTAAATACAACAGGTATGTTATTTACCAGGTGTGATAAATACTACCTATTATGAGTTTCTGGAGAATAACATGCAAATTTCGGTGCTTACCATAACCAAACCCGCATGGTAAGTTAAATACTGCTCAATTGACATGCTGAAATTTAGCACAAGGTAAGTTATTTGATGCACCCTGTAATACCTGAATGCAGTAAACACCACGCAACTCTCAATGCCTACCCCTGCTCAAACAGAGGATTACGCAGGGGATGGAAAAAACTCCACTCATATTCAGGGACTAAATGATGAAAATGGTGAGTGTGCACTATTAAAGCATGGTGAATGTCCCAATTTATTTTCAACTAAAATTCTAACTTGCGTGGAACTTTATGACTTCGGAATATTTTATATATTTATTTTCTAAGAAATAGTTGAAGGTTTTGACAAGTGTCTTCACAACTTTGCACATCTTTAGACAAACAGAGTGCAGAGGTGGTGCCACTTTCTGCCACCATCATTTGGTGTAAGCCATTTCGTGTCTACGGTGGAGTTTGTAAATAAGGATATATAAACGTGTTCTGGTTGTAAAAAGAAGATTTTTGGGGGTGCTAAGAGTTCTCATTTTAACGCATTCCCACAAAACAATTGGGGTTTCTGGGGTTGAGGGAGCTTGAGCCAGCTGTTAATTTCAGCGAGGCATGTGAATATGTCAAACAAAGCTTAGGACTGTTCCAGCTGGATCCTGGACTGTGTTCTTTCCACAACCAGCCAAAGGTAACACACCAACGGAATCTGAGAGTGGCATTGAGCCCAGAATAAAATACTGTATCCTGTCTTGGTAGTAGGCATATTATTTATCCAGGTGGATCCTGAGCTGACAGGGTCTTTCTGAAGAGCTCTGGCACGACAGAGTGAGGAGTTCTCCTCTTTCCATGCTTGGCAAAATTAGTCATGCTCACATGCTGGTTCACTTCTCATTTGAAGAGCTCCTTGAGTATGGCAGTGAGTAACTGAGAGCACCGTTTAGACCAGGCCTAACTCAAGTATGATATGCATTGATGGTAGGTCGTTATGAGGACCAACATAGTCTTCAGTGCATGTTAGAAACTCACCTACCACCAGCAGGCAATCACAACCAGAAACTGAAAAACAAACACGCTTCTCTCACATAAACCGCCAAATCACAATTGTAATCAGGCAATGGCAAAGTCAATAGGTTTTGCCTTTGGGATATAGTGGCTTTGTACATTTCTTTTGATAGTACTGTACAGTGACAGGACACTCTGCAGCTTTCCAAAAGGTGCAATAACGATCTAGTCATTTCACTGAAACGTGCACACAGCAGAAAATATGTATGCACCAGCGGAATGAGATAAAGTAATTTGCTTACATTTTTTATTTATTGATCTAATATGGCAGAACACAGTGAGTGGGTGGGAGGCGAAAGCACATAGATGTGAGAGAGAAGATCAGGAGGAGAGAAGCACATGCACAAGAAAAGCAACAGGGAGTGGGAGGGGAGGAGAAGCACACAAGGGAGACACCTGGAAAACGCATGCCCTCTCGTGGACTTCTTGAGAAAAAAGAAAACAGTAATGCTGTCCCTCAAAGGGAGCAGAGGAAGGTATAAGTAGAGATGCCATCCTCCAGGGGAGAGACAAATACAAGGTGGACAAGGCAAGCCACTGAACAGGAAGCAGCTAAATTAGAATGACAATTAAGCCAGCTAATGGTAAGTAATGGACTAGCATTAAGCACACTGTAACATCTTGCTAAGCTGCCAATAGGCCTTTTGCAACTTGATAGCTTGCATTGCCTTGTAGGCTCGACCTAAAAAGAACAGCACTGATACTATGCAATAGTTTAGTCTATGGTAAACCCCTGTCATCTTCTTGTTTTTCTCACTGCACTAGCCCAGCCCTCCATAGCCCTATGCCCTCTCTTAATTTGTCCTGCCCTCCTTCTTCTCTGCTGACGCACCCCTCAGTAGTTTCCTTCACTATTTTCTGCCCTACTCCTTCCTCAACCTCTTGTTTGACCATATGTACCCCATCACTATAAATTGAATTGACTGGGTGTGGAGATTAGAAAAATAACTGTTCATCGCCTGCCAGCAGGTGGTAAAAGAAACAGACTTTTTCTCCTTGTGGCAAGCTCCAGAACTTAAAGAACAGTACTAGATGGTGAAGCTCCAAATCTCCACCAACAGGGACTGAGAACTTAAAAGCAGTGCTTACTTTGTGCTAGCAATCTCTGGTGCTCGGCACTAGCACTTAAGTGTTAACACTGACACTTATGACAGTACAGCATGTAGTATCTTTGTCTTACTATTCCTGTAGGAAGCTTTTACATCATGGTATGTAAAGCCACGTGTAGAACGCCTTCTTGCCAATGGGCTTGCATTCTACGTTCCGCCCTCACAGCCTCCGCTTCCCGTCCGCATTTTCTGAATATTTTTACCAGATATGTGAAGAGATGCCCCCGATATCATAATAATGAAAGCCTTGTTGTGCCATTCCGAACCACAAATATGTGGACAGCTCGATTTGGGAAAATGTATTTATTTCGCGCACGATGTGCACTTTGATGAGAGGCTGTACGTAGCACCAGAACCGCGTAAAAAAGGCCAGCGAATGGTGCACGGGTGTGTGCAGCTGGCACACTGGGTGCCGCTGCCCGCTCCTGAGACCCATAGGCCATGGGTCTCTTGGAAGTCTGGAGTGATTCCAAGAGGTCATCTCCTTGAGCAGCACATGTGCGCTGCGCTAGGCTCGACCTAAAAATACTGTGTAAAAGCGGGGTACTCTGTTAAATAGTAGTCCAATGCTACTGCTAAACATGACCTTACGTTACCCACAGAAGCTACAACTCATATCAGTATGACAGCCAACCTGGCGGTGTAGGCATTGAGTAGTAGTGCTGTCACATAAAATGATATCCTATCACGGTGTGAAGGCAGCACTATCACACATATAAGCCGCTTCAAACAGCTGCCGCTATTGCCAGGACTCGGGGCAGTAAACAGGGATGTAAGAGCCTTTAATATAGATGCTATGGACCCACAATAATCATTATGACGGGAAACAGCTGAGAAGCCGAGCGCACAGTGTCACGTGTGCAATGGGGTGCTGGGACATGTAGTGCAAGTGTGCCGGCAGAGGTCACACATCTATATGGTCTGTCAAATGGAATGCGCTCTGATTAAAGAGAATACTTTAAGCATGGTATGTGGCTGTATCTACAGATTCCTAGTTGTGTGAACAAGTCAACAACTCTAAGGCTCCAGAAATCATCAGGCAACCTTACTCTAAACACACCTGATGAACAGATGTACGTGTGAAAACGTATTCATATGAACATATGGACAATGTAGACACTATAGTGCAGCCCCTTGTAGTACTGAGAAATGTGTAGAAACCTTATCAAAAGGCTCATTGAAGGCCCCGAATGTTGTATGCTTAACTGTCATATATTTGCATAGGAAGCTATGTAAGCGCAATTATGTGTAAAAGTGCAGGAGGTGCAAAGGGGAAAACATTTGTCATTTGTTGCTATAAATTTGGGCAGATTACACATGAGCAATAACCCAAGCTGACACCATATTTTTGTGTATTTAGTGTGGAGGGGAGGAATAGCTATAACCATACATTTTTTGCAGAGCGGAGAACCGGTCAGTGGAGGCTCATCACTGTGTTCAAGGAATGGATGACCTGGGAATTTTATTGTTCAACCCATTGCTGTCGCTATTTAATCAGTGAATCCATTTCTGTTCCTTGATAAAAAGGAATTGTGAGATGTTTCTGACCGGTAGTGATATGTTAGGCTTATCTAGGACTGTCCATCGTAGGTCGTCTACTTTGTGTCCCTTCTCCAAAAAGTGATTAGTCAGTTTAGTGGCCTGTCTCCTACATCTGATCGAGCTCTTATGTTCAGTCAAGCGGTGTTTTTACTTTGCGTGCCATTATACTGACGTATTGCAGCCCACAGGGGCATGAGATGAGGTAGATTGGTCTTTTGCTGTGCCAATGAGTATGTTACCTCTGTTCCCATGGTTTGCCTGTCCTAATATCTGTCTAGGTAGAGTGTTTATTTTGTGCACAAACACTCCAAGAGCCAAAGAGGAAATGTCCTTGCACAGGTGGTAGTCCCCAAAGTGATTTGTCTGGTGGGATCAGTCGACAAAGGTCTTGTAAGTACCAATTTGTCTTTCAGAATACTACTGTGTTTAAAGGCAAATAGTCGCAGTGGGATGGATTTGTCCACTTTATTCAGAACGTGCCAGGTGTTACAGATTGATTTCTTAATCAGCTCTTAAAAACTACAAAATATTCACCAGTCTTGTCAGTGGGTGATTATCGCCGTTTTTCCGCCACGGAGCGGGCTTTCTAAAGGGTGGGTGGGGCAGGGCTGTGTCGGCCGTTGGCTGACGGCAGTACTGGGGAGGTAGTGCTCCCGTCGGCCAATGGCTGACGGCAGCACGGAAGGGGTTAAGTTTCTCGATTGTTATTCCACACTCTCTTAGCTGATTTGTGTATGAACGAGACTGGGTAGGGTCTGTCTTGCAGGTGATGGGACAAGGTCTTGGCATGTTCTTTGTATTTCTGAACATGATAGCAATTGTGCCAAAGGCGTAAGAACTGTCCAAAGGGGAGGTTGTCTCTCAGAGACTTTGAGTGTTAACACTTGTAGGACAAGAGGGCATTATGTGACATAGGCTTCTTGTATAGTTCAGTTTCAAGGGAGCCAGCAGAAGGATAGATAAAAGGCCCTAAAAGGGGAGATGCTCTTTGCTGTACTCACAAGAGAACCTCAAACTGGGTTGAGTGTGTTCAACCATTGGTGACAAGAGTTGATTGACACAACACCACCATATTAAATGACAAAAATGTTGTCAATGTAGCGTTTCCACATCCCAATGTGGGAACGGTATGGATTGCCAGGCACAAGGAAATGTTCCGTCCCATAGGAGTTTATAGAAACATTCCATAATGAAAGATAACGGGGCAAAGACAACCAGATTTGTTCCCTGGAGTAGGGACTCCACAGTAGTGAGAGTCTTGTCCTGTGGAATGCATGTATAAAGTGACTTCATGTGAAAGTAACAAAATAGTCAGTCTCTATATTGAGGTTAACATTATCCAGGAGGCATAGGACATCTTTAGTGTCCTGGAGAAAGATAGGCATTTCAAGGACCAAAGGCCTTAGAAAAAAACTGCTCCCACCAGACGCGGCCGCTCCTCACGCTGCTCCCCTGCTCTACCTGGTATCGTAGCGCTATACAGCCAAACTGCTGCCTGCCACCTCGCCTTACTACCACTATTGCTATTGCTAAATTGCCTGACTGTTTAAATTACCGCTAAGCATAATTATTTCATAGCGCGAGACTGCCAAAGGGCGCTGTAAGTTTGTTTTCAATAGTGCTGTGCTGCTTGAAGTAATCATTTTCGTCTGATTGTGCTGCTGCCACTGCCATTAGCATTGCGCTTTTTGTGTTTGTGCCCCAATCCTGTATCGATTTTGGCTCGCTGCCATTTTGTATTTTGTTGTTGTTGACGTGCCTCGCTGCCCGGCTCTCCACCCCGCTCCCGCCTCCTAGCTGCTCCTCCCTCCCACTGATACTATCAACCCCGATCTCCCGTGTGTTGCGCTGTGACCGCCCTGCTCCCACCAGACGCGGCCGCTCCTCATGCTGCTCCCCTGCTCTACCTGGTATCGTAGTGCTATACAGCCAAACTGCTGCCTGCCACCTCGCCTTACTACCACTATTGCTATCGCTAGATTGCCTGACTGTTTAAATTACCGCTAAGCATAATTATTTCATAGCGCGAGACTGCCAAAGGGCGCTGTAAGTTTGTTTTCAATAGTGCTGTGCTGCTTGAAGTAATCATTTTCGCCTGATTGTGCCGCTGCCACTGCCATTAGCATCGCGTTTTTTGTGTTTGTGCCCCAATCCTGTATCGATTTTGGCTCGCTGACATTTTGTATTTTGTTGTTGTTGTCGTGCCTCCCTGCCCGGATCTCCACCCCGCTCCCTCCTCCCAGCTGCTCCTCCCTCCCACTGATACTATCAACCCCGATCTCCCGTGTTTTGCGCTGTGACCGCCCTGCTCCCACCAGATGCGGCCGCTCCTCACGCTGCTCCCCTGCTCTACCTGGTATCGTAGTGCTATACAGCCAAACTGCTGCCTGCCACCTTGCCTTACTACCACTATTGCTATCGCTAGATTGCCTGACTGTTTAAATTACCGCTAACCATAATTATTTCATAGCGCAAGACTGCCAAAGGGCGCTGTAAGTTTGTTTTTAATAGTGCTGTACTGCTTGAAGTAATCATTTTCGCCTGATTGTGCCGCTGCCATTAGCATCGCGCTTTTTGTGTTTGTGCCCCAATCCTGTATCGATTTTGGCTCGCTGCCATTTTGTATTTTGTTTTTGTTGTCGTGCCTCCCTGCCCGGATCTCCACCCTGCTCCCGCCTCCCAGCTGCTCCTCCCTCGCCCCTCCACCATCCACATATGACAGATGCTTTTGCGCACAGCGTTCACGCGCAGCGAGCGTGCCCAGCTCCAGAACCCCTGCCCCCGTACTTCCCACTTCACCCGCATAACGTTCAACGCTGCATCCCTCTCAGCATTTAACCCCGGCCGACTCCCAAACTGCTACCAAGCTGCCCCAGGACATACCCATGGACCCTTCACCTGCCTCTCCTGCAAGTTCGACTGCATCAGGACCCACACCAAATCCACTATTTCCAAACAGAGCTCCGACAACAACCGCCTGAAATGCATCCTGCTCAACACCCGCTCGGTCCACAGACACTCCATTGAACTCTGGAACCTACTCGGCAGCACTTCGCCGGACATCGCCTTCCTTACAGAAACCTGGATGAACGCCTCTTCAGCGCCCGACATCGCCATAGCCATCCCGGACGGCTACAAGATCATCCGAAAGGACCGCATCAACCAAACGGGAGGAGGCATAGCCATCGTCAATAAGAACATCATCCGCATCACGACCAGTTCCGACGATAACTTCGCTACTGCCGAACACCTTCACTTCCATATCCACACCGACCCCAAGACCACACTCAGAGGCACCCTCATCTACAGACCTCCAGGACCCCGCACACAATTCAGCGAAGACATCACTGACTTCATCAGCCCACATGCCCTCCCCTCCGAGAACTACATTCTACTGGGAGACCTCAACTTCCACCTGGAAAAACAACAGCAACACCACCACCCTTCTGTACAACCTGGCCAATCTCGGACTCAAACAACTTGTAGACACCCCCACCCACCTTGCCGGACACACGCTCGACCCAATCTTCAACTCCAGCAAACACATCTCCTTCGATCACACCACAGCTCTCCATTTGACGGACCACAGCTGCGTTCACTTCAACTACAAAAAGACCACGACCCACAACCCCCCACAACCTATCCCCAGAAGAAATTGGAACAAAATCACCACCGCCCAGCTCCTCTCCTCGCTTCACCTAAACCCTCCTGCCAAATCACCGGACCCAAACCAAGCAGCCACCAACCTCACACAATGGATCACCATCAGCACCGACGAACTAGCACCCTTGAAAAACCATCAACTCAAGCAAGGTAACAAAAAAGCCCCCTGGTTCAACAATGACCTTAAGAAATCCAAGAAACTCTGCCGCACCCTCGAGAAAGCCTGGAGGAAAAACCCAACCACTGACAACCTGGCCACCTTCAAGAATGCCACCCGCAAACACCACCAACTGATCCGGTCCACCAAGAAATTAGCTCTCAAAGATCGACTTGACAACAACGCCCAAAACAGCAAGGAACTTTTCAACATCGTAAAAGATTTTACCAACCCCACCGCCGGCACCAACGACATCACTCCCTCCCAAGACCTCTGCGACTCCTTATCCTCATTCTTCCACAACAAAATCGCCGACATACATAACAGCTTTGACAACCAGTCCGAAGACCAGTCAACTCCACCCACCTCCGAACCAATACAGCACTCTAATAACCTTTGCGCCTGGAACCCAATCACTACTGAAGACACCATCCGCCTGATGAACTCCATCCACTCAGGATCGCCAACCGACCCATGCCCCCACCACATTTTCAACAAAGCAGACTCCATCATTGCACCCCATCTCCGTGATGTCATCAACTGTTCCTTCAACTCCGCTACCTTCCCGGAAATCTGGAAACATGCCGAACTCAGTGCCCTTCTGAAGAAACCCACAGCGGACCTCTCTGAACTTAAGAACTACCGCCCCATCTCGCTCCTACCATTCTCTGCCAAAGTCATCGAGAAAGCAGTCAACAATCAGCTCGCCACCTTCCTTGAATGCAACAAATCCCTCGACCCCTCACAGTCCAGCTTCCGAGCCAAACACAGCACCGAAACCGCCCTCATCGCAGCTACAGACAACATCCGAACGCTACTGGACAACGGAGAAACAGCTGCCCTCATCCTACTTGACCTCTCCGCCGCCTTCGACACTGTCTACCATAACACCCTTATACAACGCCTCAGCAACGTCGGAATACAAGGAAAAGCTTTGGACTGGATCATCTCATTCCTCGCCGGAAGAACCCAGAGAGTCCGCCTCCCCCATTCAAATCAAAGGCCACCGAAGTCATCTGCGGCGTACCACAAGGATCATCACTCAGTCCCACCCTCTTTAATGTTTACATGAGTCCCCTCGCATCCATTGCGCGAAAACACAACCTCAACATCATCTCCTACGCAGACGACACCCAGCTGATCCTCTCCCTCACCAAAGACCCAAACACCGCCAAAACCAATTTACACGAAGGAATGAAAGAAGTAGCCGAATGGAGGGGGCGGAGCTTGCCGGCGTCCATGAAAGACGTGTGAGCGCTGAGCTCCTCGCCTGAGCCCCTTTAATATTCGACAAATCTATCCTTTCGGCGCCTGGCCGGCCCTGAATTCTGTGGTGGACTCTTCATCTACCCCCCGGCCTGTTGGGGGGCCTTTCCCCGATCGAATTCGGTGGTGGTTTCACTCCGCTGGTCGACGGAGAACAGAGTGGCAGACCAGGCCGTACTCCGCAGTCTATCCTGAGGGGCTGCCCGAGCTGCGTCACGCTACGTGCGGCAAGTGGTACCGGAGTGGAGTCGGTCTGCTCGGTTGGTGACTGCACTACAGTTCCTGCTGTGTGTTCTCGAGCTGTGTTCCCGGGAGCGGCTGTGGTGGACCTGCTCACGGTGGTGCGTTTTCTGGAGAAGGATTGCTGTTGCTTTGTGGTGCGCTGGCAAGGCGCGGGAGACCCTCGGCGGCTGGCTATCTCCTCACGGCGAAGTTCGTCGTCAGTTGCCTGCTCCTGGGGCACCTCAGAGACCGCTGCGGTGCGGTGGCTCGGGAGTGCACTGGGGTGTGAGGGGCCAGCTTGCTTGACATCGCTGGGGCCTGGCCTTGTGTGAGCACCTTGTGGCGTGCCCCTCTGGTTCATGGGCCTACTTGTGTCTAGGGGCCCGCGGCTGCCATCTTGACTGCATTTCTTGCTGCGCAACAACTCGCCTCACGGAGTTCGCTACCCCAGCGCCCCCCCTAAGCTCTACCAGTACTGGCTGGCGACATTTTTGCTGGTAGCAGGGTGCTTTGCTGACGGTCCACCGAGAACGCTATGGGGAAAGGCGATAAGAATCAACCGAAACTGTTGTTTGATCAGCGGAAGCCGAAAGGTGTGGAGGGGCCGGCTCCGGATGCCTCACAGCGACCCACGCCCGCCGACAGTTCATTATGTGCGGACATCCGTGAAATGCTGAGTGCCATGGAAAAGGGCTTACAAGACAGTATGGCGGCGATTGGCATGAAAATAGACGCTTTGTCCTTCAGGATGGACCGCATGTCTGAAAGGGTGGATAAACATGCTGAGCGGCTAGATATGGCAGAGTGGCGGTTAACGGAAGCTGAGGAAGCCCAAACGGAATGGGATAAAGATCGCAAGCAGTTCGGTCGCCTACTCCAAGTCATACAGGACAAGACAGAGGACTTGGAAGCACCCTCACGGCGCTCCAACGTCCGCATAACTGGGGTGGCGGAATCTACCAACACTGGTAAAATGGAGTTGTTTGTGGAAAAGTTGCTCCGGACACTGCTAGGGGAGGAGGCCTTCTCCCCTATGTTCATCGTCGAGAGGGCTCATCGCACCCTGGGACCGAAGCCGCAACCTGGCCTTCCGCCGCGGCCGATCATCGCCAAACTTTTGAACTATAGGGATCGGGACTTGGCGCTGTGGCTGGCAAGGGAGAAGGGTAATTTGCAATTCGAGGGCATGAACATCTCCCTCTATCCTGACCTAACGGCGAGAGTGCAAGAGGAGAGGAAGCGCTTTGCCCCATATAAGAAGCAGATGAGAGACATGGGGCTGGACTACGCCATGTTGTACCCAGCGAGACTCAGAATCAACAAACAAGGACACTCGCACTTTTTCACGGACCCAGCAGACCTGAAAAAATCACTGAAGGAGTGGGCCAAGGAACAACGCAACAGCCCGAGGGGTCAGCGTGAGGACGCGGAGGAGGCCGCTTCCATGGACGGCCAGGGGTAATCTACCTTGCGGCCCTTAGCCGGCTTGGCTGGGTCTCATCTGTGCGTTTGTCTCAGCTGCAGGTCCTCTGAACCTACTTACTAGACAATGAGGGGTGTGATTTTGCTGTTCGTGGATTGCAATTGGGCTGTGGCACCAACATGGTCTACGGCTTGATGATAGTTTTGGGGGAGGCTCTCCCCCGAGTGGGGGGTCTGTTATTAGTCATTCTTCTTTTTCTTGGGCTGGTGAGGGTGCCGGACGACGCTAGGGGGCAGGGTGGGGGAGCCACTGTGGTCTGTGGTCCTTGTCCTGATTGTATTGCTGTCTAGCTGGGAACCTCTGCCCCTGCGCTTTCGGCTCTTGGCTCCCCGGAGGGCCCTTGGGTTTGTAGTGTGTTTCATTGGGGAGGGTCAATGGAGGGTGGTGGCGAGTCCTGTCTGACTGGGTTGGGGTTGGTCGGCTGTGGGTGGGTGGGTGTTTGCTCCATTCTTCTTTTGATGCACATGTTATGTGGGTTGTTTGGGGACTGTTGGGGGGAGGGACTGGTTGGGCCAGCTACTGAATTGTGTCTACTGTACCATCTGTGCTAGTCCGATTTGTTTACTGTCCTACAATGGCGAATGTTGAGTCCCTAGGGCCGGAGAGCGGCCCCAACTCTCTCAGATTGTTATCATGGAATGTGAGGGGGCTGAATGATTTTCGTAAACTTAGGAAGGTTATAGCCTATTTGCAGCGGCACCGGGTTGATCTCCCCTTGCTACAAGAAACCCACTTGCCTCTAACCAGTCCTATGTTGCAGACCAGGGGTCTTGGGAGTGCTTGTGTGACTGCAGGGTTCACTACGCATGCAAGAGGTGTGATTACGTGGGCTAATCCCAGGTCTCAGTTGTCTCTGCAGCAGATCGCTGTGGACCCGGAGGGTCGGTATGCGATTGCCCGGTGCGTGGGGAACGGCCACGATTTGTTGGTGGTGAAGGTGTATGGCCCCAACTACGATACTCCCACTTTCTATACCTCGCTGGCGGACCTCTGTAGACGGTATGTGGGCTCCAGGCTGCTATGGGGGGGGGACTTCAATTTTGTGTTGAACCCGGAGTTGGATAGATCGGCTGGTGCCCCTAGGAACCCGGCGGCCTCGGCATTGCTTATGCGTGCGGAACTGGTGAAACTCGATATGCTTGACGTGTGGCGCCATAGGCACTCGGGGAAGGGTGAAAAAAAAAAAAAAAAAAAAGTAGCCGAATGGATGAAGAACAGCCGTTTAAAACTGAACTCGGACAAAACGGAAGTCCTCATCTTAGGATCATCCCCCTCTGCCTGGGACAACTCATGGTGGCCACCGGCCTTGGGTACAGCACCCATACCGACAGATCCCGCACGTAACCTGGGCTTCATCCTGGACTCCTCCCTCTCAATGACCAGACAAGTCAACGCCGTCTCATCATCATGCTTCAACATCCTACGCATGCTCAAAAAAATCTTCCGCTGGATCCCCACCGAAACAAGAAAGATGGTCACCCACGCACTGGTCACAAGCCGACTGGATTAAGGAAATACCCTTTATGCTGGAACCACAGCCAAACTACAGAAAAAACTCCAACGCATTCAAAACACCTCAGCCAGACTCATACTGGACATCCCCCGTCAAGCTCACATTTCCGGTCACCTGAGAGACCTCCACTGGCTCCCCGTCAACAAGAGAATAACGTTCCGTCTCCTCACCCACGCACACAAGGCCCTCTACGACCTAGGACCCGAATGCCTGAACACACGACTGTCCTTCTACACCCCCACCCGCCAACTACGATCGTCCAATCAAGCCCTTGCCGCAATTCCGCGCATCCATAGATCAACCATGGGGGGAAGATCCTTCTCCTACTTAGCGGCCAAAACCTGGAATTCTCTCCCCACTCACCTCCGCCTTACACAGAACCACCTCTCCTTCAGAAAGCAGCTAAAAACCTGGCTATTCGATAAGTAAAGCACCTACCCTCCCTCAAGCGCCTTGAGACCCTCTGGGTGAGTAGTGCGCTATACAAATCTCTGAACTTGAACTTGAAAAAGGACCCAATCCTAGGCATGATCGGTATGCCTGGAGGTGGCATTTGGGGTTTGTGGATCTTTGGAAGAATGTAGAAATACGGGGTGAGAGGATCGCTGGCTACCAGGAAGTCAGCTTTCTATGCAGTCACACAGCCATTATCCTTAGCTTCTTCAACCATTGCTTTAATGAAAGTCAGTAAACTCTTGGCAGGGTCACATTTGAGATGGCTCCTCACTCCTAGTTGTTGCAGACACTGAGCCCTGTAAATAGCTGTTTCCAGGATGACCATCATCCCACCCTTATAAGCCGGTTGGATGGTAATGGAGGTTTATTGCTGAGGGTGTTAAGGGATAGCTGCTCTTGTTTCGACAAGTTGTAAAAAAGCTCTTTGATTGCTCCTTTATTGGCCTCCAGGTCCTTAAGGACTGCTTTTTCAAAAGTCAGTAACTCATGGGGAACCATGTGTAAAGGAGTATTGAAAGTAGATTTTCACCTCAAGTTGCTGTTAGCTTGAGAGGTCTCTGAACTCACTATGGTATTTTCAGCTAAGAAGTGTTGCACTCTAATCTTATGAAAGAACTGAGAGAATTCCTTTCGGATATGGAATGCATTACCCATATATGTGGGGACGAAGCCAACTCCTTTATTCATTACGCAGATGTCTGAGGCTACAGAACGAATACGGAACCACCGCCTAGACATCAAGGAAGCAGCATCTTTCTCCAAAAAGCAGGAGTAGCGCGAAGGCAAAGAAAGATCAAACAACAACAAGAAAGCAGCTATCTATGGTTTTAAAGCAGAGATAAACTGAAGGATGAGGCCCACTAGCGGGAATCATAGGTGCCAATAGCCCTGTCCCAGACAAAACACAAAGCAACACAAACCGAAACACAACCTAAACAACAGCAAGAGAGCGGCAAGCACAATCACAACGGCGAAAAGACAAACGAAAGACAAGGGACATAAAGCACCCAGAAGAGCACCAGGGATAATAGGTGGCAAGGAAGAAAGCCTAAGCACAAGATTGGATTTAACATCAAATGAGGCGTGTGTAACCTGCCAAATAGAGGGAACAACAAGAGATTTGAGCTCCTACAAATCAAAAGAGAACTACGCAAAATGGTAGGGCGCGAAGGAAAGGCGACTCAATAACCAAAAAAAAACAAAGCCGAAAGCATCCCAGATTCCCCCTTCAAACAAAAATCTAGATAGCATACTCAAAAAACTTTCCGAAGTCCACGATTTGGCCAAATTAACGAAAAAAACTACTGAAGCCATACCACTCGAACTAGCAGCAGTCAGATTTATATATATTTGCTCCAAACACAGATGACACAACATTCTGGGAGGGGGTAACAAGAAAATTGGAAACAAACCAAATGCACAACTTAAACATTGTAGCAGGGGATTTCAACCTAGTCCTAGACCACATCCTCGACAGACAATCAAGCTCCCAAACGAGACCCCTAGCCTCCTACAACATCCTGAAAAACATCTGTAACAGATTTGAGCTACAAGACCCATGGCGACTACAGCACCCAGACACCAGGGACTACACCCTCTACTCCAACCCACACAACACATACAGCAGAATTGACTACATACTCATCTCAGGAACGCACACACACCTGATAGAACACACAGATATTGCAGCTAGAATCATCTCAGACCACTCCTGCATCAGTTTACACCTAACAGGCAGGCACAATGACCACACTACCCGTAGATGGCGGTTCAACAACCTAACGATGGCATAACAAGAAGACAAAGATAAGATTGGAAAGCAATCAGGGATTACATAAAAGAAAATGACACACTAGACACCGATCCGAAATGCCTATGGGATGTCCTCAAGTTGACCATTAGAGGTAATCTAACAGAAATCAAAGCCAGAAGAGATAGGGAAGCAAAAGGGCAGCTAGACAAATTAGAAAAGGACATAAACAATTAGAAACCAAACATATAGACAAAACCTCAAACTCAGAGATCCTGCTAGAACTTACAGGAAAGAAATACAATTTCAACAGGATCCTTAGCGAGAGAGCGGGTCTGTGGATAAGAAATGACAAACAAATCAACCTCTGCAAAGCCAACAAGGCAGGAAAAATACTAGTGTAATATCTCAACCGCAAGCAGAGACAGCACTGCATCTCCACAATCACAGATCAGCACAACAAAACACACACCCTACACGAAGAAATCCTACACATATTCATGGAGTTCTATAAAGACCTATACACAAGAGACGACAGCATAGACAAGGAAGGCAGCACAGATTACCTAAATAGACTAAATCTACCCAAGATAACGAAAGAGGAAGCAAAAACACCGGGCCAAGAAATTAAGGGGACCAAGATCGCCTTAGCTATAAAATCACTAATAGACAACAAAGCCCCAGGCCCAGATGGATACACAGCACCCTTTTACAAAAAGTTACAAGAACTTCTTCTCCCAGCTGTAACCAAAACCTTCAACCACTGCGCAAAAGAAGGAACAATAACAGAAACCATGAAACAAGCCAACATAATTGTCATACCAAAGGAAGGGAAAGACCCACAATGGCCCAAAAACTACAGCTCCATATCACTAATAAACCTAGACTGTAAGCTATATGCCAAGGTACTAGCCACAAGATTAAACAAAATACTACCTCAGCTGATTGGAAACACGCAGGTAGGCTACATGAAATCACGCATGTCCCACGACAATAAAAGACTCCTATGCCAAGTCATAGAAAACTCTTCAAATTCACTCCACACGGCAGTTGCAATCACACTAGACGCTGAAAAAGCATTTGACAGAGTTTCCTGGCACTTCCTTGAGAAGTGCATGCAGGCGTACAAATTAGGCGATGATTACACAAAGAAAGTCATGGCACTATACAAAAAGCTGCAAGCGCAGATAGCCGGTAATGGAAGCTCATCGACCCAATTCGACCTAGAGAGAGGAACGAGACAAGGTTGCCCGCTGTCTCCACTACTGTTCCTACTAGCCCTAGAACCCCTGATCAGAGACACTCTAGCTAACATAACAGGTATAACAATCAACAATACCACAGCCAAGATTGCCGCCTATGCGGACGACCTACTTATTATAAAGGACAACCCAGTCCACTCCATAGCAGCACTCATGCATACAATTGAAACATACGCCAGCCACTCAGGCTACAAACTCAATAAGGACAAATCAGAATGCATGTCTCTCAACATACACACAACTAGAGAAGTAATGGGAGACTCAGGCCTAGCTTGGCAACCGAAAGCTGTCAAATACCTAGGCATCCAATTTAAAAGAAGCCTAAGAATTACCCTAGAATTAAACGAGAAGCTCACGCTGGGAAAGATAAAAGAGTTACTAGACACGTGGTCACCCAAGTTCATCACATGGTGGGACAGAATAGACACCATCAAAATGATGGTAACTCCTATAGTTAACTATCTGGCAGACATGCTACCCCTGCCCCTTACAGAAGACTTCCACAGGAAAATAGACCAAATGATCAACAAATTTATATGGAGAAGAAAGAAAGCCAGAATAGGTCTCCAAAAGCTGAGACTAGGGAAGAAAATGGGCGGGCTCAATATAGCGGAGCTGAAAACATTTCAACTAGCATTCATAGCCAGACAGGGGATGCACTGGCTGCTCCTGTTACAACAATACACGCCGA
This sequence comes from Lissotriton vulgaris, assembly GCF_964263255.1. NCBI lineage: Eukaryota > Metazoa > Chordata > Amphibia > Caudata > Salamandridae > Lissotriton > Lissotriton vulgaris. Next base: position 174,965,332 of record NC_141693.1, read on the forward strand.
CATGGCTATCCATAGAGAAAGCCATTCTGAACAACACAGAGCCACTCTCACTGCTCAGGTCTAACAAGCAAGCACTCAATAACAATCCGATCCTAAAGATCACAAGACACGCGCTACTTAAAGTAGACTGCAAACTAGAAGTCCGCATCAAGAACTCGCAGTCGGAAACACTCTGGTCCAACCCGAAGATTAAATACAGAGGAAAAATACTAGATATAAATACATGGAGGAAGCTAGGAAATCGGTTCCCAGCTCATCTGGAAGCAGATGGTAAACCACACACCTTTAACAATCTGAAAACAAAACATAACCTCCCTGATATAGAACTTTACAACTTTCTAGCCATCAAAACAGCCTTAGCAAAGTCAAAACTACACAGACAGACCCCATTGATCTTTCAGTTTATGGAAACCATATACAAGACAGGGCACCAAGTCTCCTTCTATACAAACTACTCCGACCTGCTCAACCAAACTTAACACTAAACACACTGCCTACTGGGAAACTCAAATAGGATCCAAACTCACAGAACAGGAACTACAAACACTCTGGGCGTCCCCATCGAAAAATATGATATCCCCAGTTCTAGCACAGACTAAATTCTGGTTACTCCTCCAAGCTGACTGGACACCGGCACGCCTGGCCTCGATAGGCCTAAAAGATAACGATACCTGCTGGAACTGTGGCGTAGAAAGGGGGGACTTAGAACACCTCATCTTTCACTGCACGAAAGCCAAAAACTTCTGGAAGAAAGTGCTAGAATTCACAAACAGTACATTAAACTGCAGCCTAGAACAAACATTTGCCACAATCGTCACAGCACATATCACACCAGACATCACGACTCAAGAAGAAAGATAACTTCTTGACTTCCTCCTCACATCTGCAATAAAGACGGTACTAACCAACTGGAAGGACACCTCCAAGGCCACATTCAAAGCGTGGCTGAACTGGGTGATCTTCCTCAGAGGAGCCGACAACAACACTCTCAGACATACACCCTGGAGACACCCCAACAGAGAGATGTGGGCAAAATTGGATAAATTCATAAACTCCTACAAACCACCATAGATAATGATTAACCCGGCTCTACCCAACTTCAAGATTGGTCCTGGAGTTCTGTCACAAAACAACCACCACCACTTTATGTTCTATGTTCTAACTAGACACCCACCAAACGCAACAGACTATGGGGCAGATTTATGTTAACTGGCGCATCCCCAGGGATGCGCCAGTTAACATGCGCCACAGTGCGCCACAGCTCCGCCAGCCATGGTGCGCCACATTTATAATGCGGCGCACCATGGTGCAAAAACAGCACAGATGCGTGACGCATCTGTGCCGGAAATGTGGCGCATTGCTGGAGTTGTGTCGCAAGCGCGACGCAGCTCCAGCAAGGCTTGGGGGTGCCCCATTTTAACAATGCTGCGTCAAGACCTACGCCTGCTTCAAGCAGGCGCAGGCTTTTGACGCAGCATTGGCTTAAAAGTGACTGAGTGAAATCTCATAGATTTCACTCAGCCACTTTTGCGAGGCGCACCTGCCCCGGAACGCCCACCCTGCGCCGGAACGCCCACAAGCGGCGCAGGGCTTTACAACATGACGCATCTGCCTAGATGCGTCACGTTGTAAATCGTTCGTAGGGATGCGCCACGTTTACGCCGCCTTGCGTGACGCAACAGCGGCGTAAATGTGGTGCAAGGGCCTCATAAATCTGCACCTATGTGTTACATGTCATTAGCCAGCCCACATGGGCGAACAAAGATAGCCCGTTAAGTTTACTACTATGGCCCTTATGATCCTCCAAGGAACCCTATTTGTATGTTTTTTTTGTTTATTTGTTTGTAATCTGTAAATACCAATATAAACATTAAAAAAGAAGGATTGTATTTTTTTTTTATTCGATCAAAAGTGAATCAGGTAGTTTTATGACCTAATTCCTCACTTCACCCAAACTTCAAAATATTATTGGTTCACTTCCCACAACAACAAGGTAAGTTGTGATATACCACAACCCAGGAAAATCCTAGGACCTGAGAGAAAGTCTTATTTCAGCAACCAAAGGAGTTTTCATCTCTAACTTTGACAGTCAGTCGGACCTAAGTTCGGGGTAGAACACAACTACTCATTGCAAATACTTTGTGTATCTGGTCCCAGTGACCTGCATGGAACTTAAGCAGTATTTTTGGAGCGTGACCGTGCTGTGAAGGATGTGGGTTTTACTACAATACACGTGCAAGCTACAGGCCGTGTAAACAACCAGCAATTAGAGATTGTATCAGTAATAATAAACAGAGTAGCAAACTGTGCATCCAGTAGCTTTAATTCTTTCAACATCCTGTCTCCTAGGATTATTAGCTGTTATAGTAAAGCTGGCGCTAAACATTGCCCCCACTTGAACCACCATCTCTGACGCTAGATCATCTACACTCACTTTACTGGTGAAGGCTGTAAATATTTAGTCCATTTTTAAAGTTATTGCTGTGAGCAAAGTGTTCCTCATAAACCAACTCAAATAAAGATACCAGACTGCTTGAATAAAATTCAGCATCCCACTGGTTTGGGCTGCTGGGCTTCATTGTGGTCTATAAAACAAGATTCAAGCATTGCCAAAAGGCAACAAGTTTCGCCTATGCAAGACCTATTAGCATTGGCAATGTGTTTTAGATATGTTGAAGAGCAGCGTGGGCCGCTGTGCAAAATGGTTTAAAGTAAATGAAAACAAAGCGCAATGGCCAGCGTGGCCAGCATTGACCATGTTGTTTTTGTTTGATTAAAGGCATCTTGCACAGTAGCCAACACAGCTGTGTAACATCTTAAAAATATTAACAAATCCAAATAGGTATGCAAGAGCTGTTTGGCTTTAATGTTTTTTCTTTTTTTGTGGCATAAGGGAGGGCCAAAGGGGGCATTAAAAAGAGAATATATTTTAAAAGCCACACGAGGGAGCTGTGGAGGAGGAGGGAGGGAGCAGCAGAATTGCCAGTGGACTGTGGGAAAAGAGCACAAGGTAAGTGCTGGGATCAACAACAGACAGTGGGAGGGATGAGTTGAGAGAGCACCAGCAATGGATAGGGGGAGGAGGGGTATGCGGTGAGGAAAGCTACACAGGCGAGCAGGAGGAGAACAGGAAAAACACTACAAAACAAATGCACTCTTGACGAGCACAGGTCCAAAACTGAAAAAAGTACCTTCAGGAACCTGCAGCCAGTGGAAGGATATTGGCCACAGACAGGAACTGTAGTTCGCCCATGCTAAATGGCAGGGACAGAAACATGAAGCCCAGGAGTAAGCAAGAAGTCCAGGAACCTGCTTAGCAATAAGATGTGAGGACACAAGAACAAAGTGAAAGCCAACCAATGGTAAGTAATGGTAAGCAAGAGGCTCTAAGCCCCTTTTAAACTTTTTGTTTTGTTTGCAATAGGTTTCACAAGGACAGCCCAAGCACTGCATGTGCTGTTCAGGTGACCTATAAATGTTTGACATAATTTAATGACCATGGGTAAAGATAGAAGAAAATGAGGAAAAATACTGTAATGGTGTTTTCTGATACTGTGTTTAGACATACTTGTAAGACCTGTGTGTTGTGTAGAGAGCAGAGAAGATGAATATGGAACTCAGAGGGACCGAGGAAACAATAAAGCACTAAGGTGAGAATAGGAAGGGGAAAGGAGGCAACATGATGCTCTGTCACATTGGTGATTATGTTGCACTTCCACTGCACTTAAGCATCTTTAGAGCCCAGAGGGTACAAAACAACAAAAGGTGGAGAGAGAGGGATGAGAAGGATGGAGGAAACCAAGAAAATATTGGAGGCTAACAATTAAACATAAAGTTGTATTGTTTCCACACTAATAGTGCACATAACAATCTTTTAGGTGCAAATTCATTTTTTCTCTGTCATGCTTCACCTATCCAACATGGCGGACGGTAAGAATTTGATCTCCAATCATTAGCACACCTACTACATCAATGCCTGGATGGTTCCTTGTACTGCTCCCTCACGCTGCAGAAACGGTCCTTACTTACCCCAGCCACCCTATATTCCACATAGTCTGTAAATAATTTATTTTACAAAAACTCATATTTGTCCCACATAACCAATGTGACGCCATCAAGATAGCTGCCGCACTGACCCGCTGCACAACTTCTGGTTTCTGAACACACTGCTGCCCACTCTGTCTGTGTGTTTAAGTTCTTTGTTCCTCAGACCAAATACAGATCAGTTACTCAGACTACAAAACAGACCTCCATATTGCAGCTGTTGGGAATAGAGAACTCTACACCCTGACCATACTGAAGTTACAAGGACTACAGGTATGACCACACCCCAGGGATGGGTATTTCATCCAGGTCCTATGTAGGACAGATCCTCCTTTTTTCATGGGTACATATTTTATTTAACAGCTTTGTATATGTTTCCACAGGTACAGCAACACAATGACTTATTATTACCATATAACAAGGTTATACCTTGAAAGAAATGTGTACTGTTTCGTTACACACCAGAGGTAAATGCTCTTTCTATTTTCCGTCTTAGCATACCTCAGTATTTTAGTAGGATACTTATTTCACTATCTGAATGTGTGCAAAATAGTAAGTTCAGCCATCTCCTACTTACATTACAGAAGGTTGCAGGTGTGTTTCAGAGTTTGCCAGAGAGGGTACTCCAGTGCAACTTTGAAAGAGAACCCTCTCTGCCAACCAGAAGGTCCACCCACCTGATTTACAGATGGGAGGACCTTAAGCATGTCAGCGATGGAGACTATTCTGGCTCCATCTCTGACATACTCTACTGATGGCATGATGGAGTAAGGGTTGTCTGAGGTTTGGCCTTTTGACCAACCACCCAATTTAGAGTGGACGATCAAATGGACAGTTTTAGCTCTTCCTAACTGCCATGAAAAATGTGCTGGAAAGAGTCAGTAAAAATATTTAAATGGCACCACACCACGGGAGAAAACTCTCATGGTGCTGGGCTCATCAGTTTTTGTTTTTTCAAAAACAAAATACCAAAGTAAAACATGTTAAAAGTTTGACGTACGCTACCATCATTTTGATGGTTCCAGCTCTCAAACTTTTAATACATTGAATTGACAGGAACCGTAGCGACTGTGGTTCCTGCCAATGTTTAAAGATGCAAAAAACACAGTTGATGGACAGAATGTAGAACAATGTCATACATTCAACCCAGTACAAGGATCTGGGCCTAAATCCATTGTTTTTTTGCACTCCACACCACCCTGGGTTAGACAATGGCTAAATGCAAATCAGCTCCGACCCTGTGCCTCATGGGAACAGTCCAGTCCGAACTACCAAGCCATGTCTTTCCCAGACCGGAATCAAGCATCCAAGGACCGGTTTCTGGCTATCAGCCTTCATCAGCCTGGATAGCCTGACTCCAGTGGTGTGGAGAGCCTGGGACTCACGTCTGAGTATACCGAGCACACTTGGGGTGAAAATGGCAAAAAACACAGTTGATGGACAGAATGTAGAACAATGTCATACATTCAACCCAGTACAAGGATCTTGGCCTAAATCGATTGTTTTTTTGCACTCCACACCACCCTGGGTTAGACACTGGCTATAGGCAAATCAGCTCTGACCCTGTGCCTCATGGGGACAGTCCAGTCCGAACTACCAAGCCATGTCTTTCCCAGACCGGAATCAAGCATCCAAGGACCGGTTTCTGGCTATCAGCCTTCATCAGCCTGGATAGCTTGACTCCAGTGGTGTGGAGAGCCTGGGACTCACGTCTGAGTATACCCAGCACACTCGGGGTGAAAATTGCAAAAAACACAGTTGATGGACAGAATGTAGAACAATGTCATACATTCAACCAAGTACAAGGATCTGGGCCTAAATCCATCGTTTTTTTGCACTCCACACCACCCTGGGTTAGACACTGGCTATATGCAAATCAGCTCTGACCCTGTGCCTCATGGGAACAGTCCAGTCCGAACTACCAGGCCATGTCTTTCCAAGACCGGAATCAAGCATCCAAGGACCGGTTTCTGGCTAGCAGCCTTCATCCGCCTGGATAGCTTGACTCCAGTGGTGTGGAGAGCCTGGTACTCACGTCTGAGTATACCCAGCACACTCGGGGTGAAAATGGCAAAAAACACAGTTGATGGACAGAATGTAGAACAATGTCATACATTCAACCCAGTACAAGGATCTGGGCCTAAATCGATTGTTTTTTTGCACTCCACACCACCCTGGGTTAGACACTGGCTATAGGCAAATCAGCTCTGACCCTGTGCCTCATGGGAACAGTCCAGTCCGAACTACCAAGCCATGTCTTTCCCAGACCGGAATCAAGCATCCAAGGACCGGTTTCTGGCTATCAGCATTCATCAGCCTAGATAGCTTGACTCCAGTGGTGTGGAGAGCCTGGGACTCACGTCTGAGTATACCCAGCACACTCGGGGTGAAAATTGCAAAAAACACAGTTGATGGACAGAATGTGGAACATTGTCATACATTCAACCCAGTACAAGGATCTGGGCCTAAATCCATCATTTTTTTGCACTCCACACCACCCTGCGTTAGACACTAGCTATATGCAAATCAGCTCTGACCCTGTGCCTCATGGGAACATTCCAGTCCGAACTACCAAGCCATGTCTTTCCCAGACCGGAATAAAGCATCCAAGGACCGGTTTCTGGCTATCAGCCTTCATCAGCCTGGATAGCTTGACTCCAGTGGTGTGGAGCGCCTGGGACTCACGTCTGAGTATACCCAGCACACTTGGGGTGAAAATTGCAAAAAACACAGTTGATGGACAGAATGTAGAACACTGTCATACATTCACCCCAGTACAAGGATCTGGGCCTAAATCCATCGTTTTTTTGCACTCCACACCACCCTGGGTCCAGTCCAGTCTAAACTACCAAGCCATGTCTTTAAAGATGGTCACTGGGCCGACAGGCATCTCTAAATTTGGAGTAGGTAGAGAAACTCTAAATATGGCTCTATACCCGATTTACAATCCTCCAAGAATATGGTGCAAATTAAGTTTAGACTACATACTCTTATGTATAAGCCTTCCATTACCACAGAAATGTTAGTACTTCTCACAATTCTTCACAACTATTCACTTGTGCACACAGAGAGAGCCTCTTTTATTTACCTTGTTTTCTCCTGCGTGTTGAGCCAAAGCAGTGTGCAACTCATCTGTAAATATCACCAATGTCCTCAGTGTGCATTACATACTTTTTATTCCATAAGTGTATTTAATGTAGCGCTCTAATTATGTACATACATTACAGCCTTGTAAAAGCCTCAGGTGTGTGAGGCATAAGGAGCTAAACACATGCTGGCTGTCGCTGCTTACCTGTCACTGGATCAAAATAAATGAATGTATCACAAGAAGAAAATAAACTGTGATAATAACACAAGCACAGAGTCAACTGGTAATTGATCATTTACTTTGTTACTGTTCATGTTACGAAAAAGTCATTACACTCTTATTGCTATGAAGTTAGCATTCCTCATATAAATGTATATTTGAGTTCGAGTCAGGGGCCCTGCCCCTGGTCTAAGGAATGCACAAAAACACCAGATAAAAACTTACAATCATACATAATTGGGCAATATAGTGGGCCCCCTGCATCGCAGGCGTATTGCCGCCCCCCAGCTGATCCTTCTACTGCCGGGGGAGTGATATTTGACTCCCGACTCTACCCGACGTGAGCAGCTGTGGTAATAGAGGCGGTAGCAACGGTGAAGCGGAGCGGAGCGGAGCACCGGGAGACCGCCGCTCGACCCACTGAGCTGCTAATCACTGAGGAAAGACCGCACTGAGAAGTGCGAGTCACATCAGGCAAGCGGCCAGTGGGAATCCCCCCAGAATGCACCCAGCCCGCCTGCCCAGCCCATAGCGGTAAAGCGGTATAATCAGGAGCTATTACAGAGCCGCTGCAGGGAACCGCGAATCACAGCGGGACGGCGGCAGGACTCACAGAGGCTGCTAAATTACACAAAGGCTGCGGCAGCAGAGCAGCGAGGAAGGCTGCAGGAAGCTGCAGTGGGACTGTGGCGGCCTGCGGCGGACCCACGGACTGTAATTGGGGGAACCGGGAGCTCACGGCAAAACATTGGAAGCCACACCACAGCCATTATAACACTCTTTACCCCTCAGAAACGACTTCAGAAGCTGAGGACTGCAGACTCTGCTGTTGCCTAGTCAGCCTAGCCGAGCCGATGTTGAGAACGCAAGGGCAACAAACCCGGAGATTATTAACACTGCGCCAAGGAGATAACTACCTGTCCAGAGACGGAGCCCAAGGAAGGCGCCTCAGGGAAGCTCAGGAAAAGTGTATTTAATGGACGACAAGGCAGGCTGGCAGACAAAAGGCACAACAGAGGTAAGTGAATGTATGAGAGAATAGACTAGCATATATATAGCAATCCCAATACCTTGATAACTATAAACTACTGCGAATTTGGAGTGCATAGGGAATAATTGCGACAACAGCTGAACTAATAGTATTATAAAGACTGTAGAAAGATGGCACTGAAAAGAAGGCATAAATCACGCAAAGAAGCTCAGGAAGAAAGCCCAGGAAGGAGTGAGCTAATGGAGGGATCTAGGTCCCTGGAAGAGAGCCAGGAAAGCCAGGCTTCCGTAACGGACAACAGTAAGGGACGACATAAGAAGAGGAAAGTTAAAAGGGGCGCCAAACAGGTCCCGCTAGCCAAAAGGGGCTGCTCCACAACATCTAACAGGAAAGATAGTACGGCAGCCTCTAAATATATAAAGGATTTTGTAGGGAAACATTACAAAATTACAGAGACGCAGATAATAAACCCGGAAAATGAGGAGGAGCACCGTGTAGAGAACAGAGAAAACTCGGGGGCTGAGGAAGAGAGCCAGATAGGGAAAGATATGGGAGGACCACGAGGAGAAGAGATTGAAGAAGAAACAGGAGATCCCATATTAATAAATCTTACCCTTCTGTGCCAAAATCTCCAGATAGCGGCACCTCGTCTATCATCATCCCCGAAAATGTTTTCGGTACAAACCTTCGAAAATGAAGGACAACTGGGAAATGAAAGTCAGAGCCCAAGTTTTGCCTGGGGGACAGCACCTGACCAAGTTCTGCAGCATTTAAACGATCAAAAAAATATAATTCAGCAGGACGTAGTAAGAACTAGAAGTCAAGTTACCTCGGAAAGAAATAATCCACATGACTCGGACCTCTCTGTAACACCCACATCGTCCATGATGGACTTGCTTTTGATGCTACAGAAAACTCTGCAAGAAATCCTAGAAGTAACACTATCGAACAACGGAGTTTTAAAAGCACAAAAACTGTACCTAAAATAAATTGAACAAGAGTTGGGGGGGATCAAGAGCCAAATACCAAGTATGCTAAGACCAGTACTTACCCCCCAGCCCACAGAACAAAGTATAGTGAGTGAACCCGCTGAGACAATAGGAAATGTTTATATTTCTAAACAACCAATGCTGATAAAAAGGCGCCGTGAATATGTAAGGGTGCTCACAAAAAATAGGGCAAGCAAGAAACGGGCCCCTAATACAATAACAAAGAGAAAAGGGAAGAAACTGGAGGGCGAGGTACAATCAGGCTTAAACGTTTCTGCCCTGACTTATGTATTGATTAGACCCCTGCAACCAGTGACTAAAATATTAAATACCCCAAAGGTACTAAGGAAGAGCCAGAGCAGTAAGGGTTTAAATGAGAAACCCCCCAAAAGCCACTTCGTAAAACAGAGAGTAAATGCATCCCAAGGAGAACAACCCCACTTTGACCAAAGATTTGAGAGTTCACAACTGCAAGATCCAATAGGAGTGGAAAGCACAACGAGGCCCCCAGGGAGACAAAAGGGTAACCAGATAAAGCCCGAAACCCCCAAGAAATCTCTAGGGGTGGTTAACAATAAATGGGTGTATCTGGAATCGGTGCATAATCTCCTACGCCAACGACACCCAGCTGATCCTCTCCCTGACCAACGACCCCGCCACCGCCAGAGCCAACCTGCACGAAGGGATGAAGGATGTTGCCGAGTGGATGACGACCAGCCACCTGAAACTGAACTCAGACAAGACGGAGGTCCTCATCCTGGGCTCCTCGCCCACCGCCTGGGACGACTCCTGGTGGCCCCCCGCCCTGGGCACCGCACCCAAACCAACGAACCACGCACGCAACCTGGGCTTCATCCTGGACTCCTCCCTCTCCATGACCAGACAAGTCAACGCCGTCTCCTCGTCATGCTTCAACATCCTGCGCATGCTACGGAAGATCTTCTGGTGGATCCCCACGGAGACCAGGAAGACCGTCACCCAGGCCCTCGTCACCAGCCGACTGGACTACGGCAACGCACTCTACGCCGGAACCACCGCCAAGCTCCAGAAGAGACTCCAGCGGATCCAGAACGCCTCAGCCAGACTCATCCTCGACATCCCACGAAACAGCCACATCTCCGGACACCTGAGAGACCTGCATTGGCTCCCCGTCAACAAAAGAATCACCTTCCGTCTCCTCACCCACGCACACAAAGCCCTACACGATCAAGGCCCAGCCTACCTCAACAACCGAATCAACTTCTACGCTCCCAAACGCCACCTCCGATCAGCCAGCCACGCCCTCGCCGCCGTCCCACGCATCCGTAGAGCGACAACAGGAGGAAGGTCCTTCTCCTACCTGGCCTCCAAGACCTGGAACTCCCTCCCGGCCGACCTGCGCCTGACCCAAGACCACCTCTCCTTCAGGAAGAAGCTCAAGACCTGGCTGTTCGAGCAGTAACGGCACCCCCCCCCTAAGCGCCTTGAGACCCTACGGGTAAGTAGTGCGCTCTATAAATGTCATTGATTGATTGATTGATTGAAGAAGGTCAAAGGGGAAAGAAATTGAGAAAAATGAACCCACTAAACAGGGCACAGATCTTGACTTCTTTTGCCAAATGCAGAAGCCTGAATGGGATCGGCACAAAAGATCTAAGGCAGGGGGCTTTTACTTCTCTCTCTGGTATTATCCTTATTCCCACTTGAGTTATCTCATTAGTTGATTTTATTATTGCTTTTTGTAACAGATCTGAATGAAGTAAAACTTTTGTTATTTCTTTGCCATATTTATTAGATTAGAACTACTGACAGTGGGAAAGAAACAAAATGCAGATTGTTATAAATGTTTATTTGCAGTGGGACAATGCAGCAGAGTATGCTGTCGAGGTGGAAAAGTTCAAAAAGGATATTGACTTTTTATTAGAACAATATGTCTCAGATGTATTGATAATCATGGGGGATTTTAATCATAAGCTATACCTTAAGAAGGTTGATATCTGGAATAGAGATTTGTTGGATGTTTATGGAATAAACTATGCTAGTTTCCCAGTATGTGATCCCTCGAAACAGGATATGGAATTAGTAAAGGGGTCTTCTCTGCCTAAACGGCAGAGTTAAAACAGACTGCCTGGCAGAGAAAAGTTTAAAAAGGCTCACAAAATTGCCCAATTGACTATATGTTTATGCCAGCCTGGAATTTTCACTTAGTACAGGAATTTAAGATGTATCAAAGTGAAATTAGTGACCACACTCCATTGCATTTAACGATATTGGGGGGAAGAAAGGTGCTTAGAGATAAAGTGATTGTACAAGAAGTTGAGTACCCCAAACGTGTGACGACAAGACTAACTGAGGCGTATCAAGAAAAATAAAGGCCTTTCAACTCGAAACTGAACCAGAGGATTTTGGGGGTAGGAGTAAGCATGGGCGAAATTTGCGAATTCACGTTCCGCAAATTCGTGGATTACCCCGTGAAATCGCAAAAAAAATCTGTGAATTCACAAATTTTCCAGCGAAAGCGTGGAATTTTTTGCGATTGTACTTTCTACTGGCTAATCCAGTAAGTGCTCCCTCATTGGGTAAATGTATAGTGCTTTTACTACACTGCAGCTGCGTAAAGGGCCAGAAGATGTGTCTCCAGTGACCATGTGTGCCTGTAACACAGGCACAGGCACACATGGTCACTGGAGACACATCTTCTGGCCCTTAACGCAGCTACAGTGTAGTAAAAGCACTATAGGGCAGATTTACAAGCCGCTTGCGCCTCTTTTGCGCCGCAGTTGCGTCACTTCTGTGACGCAGCTGCAGCACAAAAGATGCGCCATGGTGCTGGGTATTAACAATGTGACGCATCTGAGAGATGCGTCATGTTGTAAAACCCTGTGCCATCAGGAGGCGTTCCAGCACAGGGGAGGGTGTTCCTGCGCAGGAACGCCTCCTAAAAGTGGCTGAGTGAAATCTACAAGATTTCACTCAGTCACTTTTAGGACAATGCTGCGTAAAAACCCTGCACCTGCTTGAAGCAGGCGCAAGGCTTGACGCAGCATTGGGGAGATAGGGCCCGCCAGAGCATTGCTGGAGCTGCGTCGCGCTTGCGACGCAGCTCCAGCAATGCACTGCTTTTACGGCACAGATGCGTGACGCATCTGTGCTGTTTTTGCCACATGGTGCGCCGCATTGTAAATGCGGCGCACCATGGGTGGCGGAGCTGCGGCACACAATAACTGGCGCATCCCTGGGGATGCGCCAGTTATTGTAAATCTGCCCCTATACATTTAGCCAACGAGGGAGCACTTACTGATTAGACAGTAAAAAGTACTCCAGTTGAGTAGAGGTATTGCACAGAAAGGTGGCATCTTCGTGGACAAACACGCAGGGCGGGATTAATTCTGCCCCCTGTTAGACTCGTTTTTTGTGCCCTTCTGCCCTCTGTTAGACTCGTTTTTCCCTTGTTTTTGTGCCCTTCTGCCCTCTGTTAGACTCGTTTTTCCCTTGTTTTTCTGCCCTTCTGCCCCCTGTTAGACTCGTTTTTGTGCCCTTATGCCCTCTGTTAGACAAATTTTTCCTTGTTTTTCTGCCCTTCTGCCCTCTGAAAGAACTCGTTTTTTGTGCCCTTCAGCCCTCTGTTAGACTCATTTTTCCCTTGTTTTTCTGCCCTTCTGCCCTCAGTTAGACTCGTTTTTTGTGCCCTTCTGCCCTCTGTTATTCCCTTGTTTTTGTGCCCTTCTGCCCTCTGTTAGAATCGTTTTCCCTTGTTTTTCTGCCGTTCTGCCCTATGTTAGACTGCTTTTGTGCCTTTCTGCCCTCTGCATCACCACATCATCACTCAGCGCTACCCCAGCATCACTCAGCACCACCACATTATCACTCAGCACTACCACAGCACCACTCAGCAGTACCACAGCACCACTCAGTGCCACCACAGCATCACTCAGCACCACCACAGCACCACTCAGCACCACCACAGCACCACTCAGCACCACCACAGCACCACTCAGCGCCACCACAGCATCACTCAGCGCTACCACATCATCACTCAGCCCCACCACATTATCACTCAGCACCACCACAGCACCACTCAGCCCCACCACAGCATCACTCAGCACCACCACAGCATCACTCCGCACCACCACAGCACCAATCAGCAGCACCACAGCACCACTCAGCACCACCACAGCATCACTCAGCAACACCACAGCATCACTCAGCACCACCACATTATCACTCAGCACCACCACAGCACCACTCAGCACCACCACAGCATCACTCAGCACCACCACAGCACCACTCAGCACCACACCAGCATCACTCAGCACCATCCCAGTATCACTCTGCACCACCACAGCACCACTCAGCATCACAACAGCACCACTCAGCACCACCACAGCACCACTCAGCGCCACCCCAGAATCAATCTGCGCAACCATTCAACAACAACTAGTTCAAATATGTTCTCTCAATGTTTCAAGCTTTATTACAAATGTCACAAAAAGATGTTAAACTGTTTCACTTCTGTTCTTGTATTTTCGTCACAATAAAATACACTGAACATAATCTTCACAAAAGTTATTTACAAAAGTTTAAGCTATTGCCATTATAAACTAATATCACTTTTATTTAAGTATTAATTATTTAAAAAAAATTAAAAGCCATTGTAATTTGTAATATCAATACATCTAAGTCACGTAAATACAAAACATGTTGCATTACAAATGCTATAGGTGTCACATTTGCGAAAGTTATAACTATTGGCATTGTAAATGACAAAGCTATTAATTTAGCTATTTTCAAAACCAACACATAAATAAAAAAAATTGTCATTTATAAGACCAATAGCTCTAACGTTCCTAATGCGAGACCAATTGCATTGCAAATGCTTGTTTTTATATCTGTCAGTGCTTCCTGTTGAGGTTTAATTTTTGTGACAGGCGCCTCATTGCCAACTTGTAACTATTCTCTGACCCTGCTTCAAGGGTCAGAGAATAGTTGCAAGTAGGCAACGAGGCGCCAGGAAGCACTTACAGGCTTACAGCAGCAGATGCCCAAGTTGAAGTTAATTTCGTTGTAACCCTTTTGTAAAAGGTTACAAAAAGTTAGCTTCAACTTTTGCACCTGCTGCTGTAACCCTGTAAGTGCTTGGCTGAAAATCCGTCCCACTGATTTGCGGATTTTACAGCGATTTCGCGAGATTAGCAGATTGCGAAATCCTAGAAAAAGCACGATTTCCACGAGCAGAACAGATTTTCAGCCCATGCTTAGGTAGGAGCTTGGAATGGTTTATAGAGAAGATAGCCCAGGTAGTTCAGTGCCTAAAAATAGAACTAAAAAAGGATAAAAGAAATAGTACTAAAACCCCGCTTAGTGGAGTGAAATGGTTCTCTATTGACTGCCAATTTTAAAAAAGATAGATACGGGCAGTGCAAAAAAGGCAAAGGAAAAATGTCACCCAAGAGAGAGAAAAACACTTGAATAAGCTGAAAATTGATTTAAAAAAAATGGTTATGGATGCAAAAAGGTCATACAAAGAGAAATGCTGGTTAAACTTACTAGAATCAATTGAAGATAAAAACCTGAGGCAATTCTGTAAAATTGTAAAAACAGCATCTGGCCCAATAGACGGAGAAATGAAATGTGTCATTAGCGAGGCAGCTTGGGAGGAGTACCTAAGGGAACTATATGGGGCACGAGACTCCCAAGAGTACACAGAGCCCCAACCCTGGCAGGAAATATTGGAAGATATTAAATTAGATTTCAATGAGCAACAATTAGAAACCATAATAAGAGAATTGAAACTAACTCGAGCGGCAGGCCCCGATAATCTCCCAGCAACAATATAAAAGTCAGAGTTAAAGTGGTGGGCACGACTTTTTTCCCAGATGTTCAGTTTAATACTTTCAGAAGGCAAAATGCCACCGAATTGGAAGGGCGCTGTAATCAGACCAGTCGATAAAAAAGGTGGCATGGATATACCACAAAACTATAGACTGATTAACCTTCTAGATGTAGGAGAGAAGGTCTTTTCAAAAATTGTGTTAAACCGACTAAACAGATGGGTTGAGGAGCTCTCAATCGTACCCATTGAACAGGGAGGGTTCAGAGAGGGGCACTCCACGATAGATCACTGCTTTGCACTATGGGCAATGGCAAGGAAGTCAACGGAACAAACCGGCAAGCTATGCTGCTGTTTCATTGACTTCCGAGCAGCGTTCGACTCAGTAGACCGGGATTGCTTATGGGAGACTCTCATAAAGAGAAATACTCCCAAAGACCTATTGATTATAATAAAAGAATTACATTGAGGTAATTGGGCCCAAGTAATCAGGGACACTGAAGGGTCTTTAACACAAAAATTACCCATTGCAAATGGCCTGAGACAGGGCCTGTGTTCTGGCCCCACAGTTATTTTCTATATTCTTGTCAGATCTACCAGCCTGTCTAGAGGTGCCCTGCCTCTTATATGCAGACGACCTGGTAATAATAGACCAGACAGAGGCAGGCCTCCAGAGAAAGCTGAAATCTTTTAATGAATGCGGTGCTAGGAAATTTCTAAGAGTAAACTTAGACAAGACAAAAATGTTATGCTTTGGTAAAAAGGCAACTAAGTTTAATTAGTTTTTCGGTGACCTTAAACTGGAAATGGTTAACGAATATCGTTACCTAGGTATATGGTTCGATAAAACATTAAATTGGCATACTCATTTAGAAGCCCAAAAAGCAAAAGCACGCACATCAACCTGTGGCCTAAAAATGTTTAAAAGAGAGTATGGGGATATGTCACACCGTCCATTACTAAAAACCTTTAATGCAATGATACCCCCACGAATCCTCTACTGCGCAGAAATCCTTTATTTGAGCGGTAAGGGAGTCTGGGACCTGGAGGAAGGGAAATGTCTGAAAAGTCTACTATCCCTACCCCAATCATCAATGGTCCAAGCAATACGAACGGAAATAGGAACAAAGACTTGGGGGGTACAAGTACAAGCTGCGTTAATTAGATTTTGGAAACAATTGCAAAATACAAAAGGTCAAAAAGTAGCACAATGGTGTAGGAAAGAGATCCAAAGCAGTGACCTAAAATGGGCAAAAGCTTGTAGAGAAAGACTGGTGCAGGCTTGTAAAGAGTTAAAGGTGGAGCTGTGCCAAGAAACCCAATAAATAGTCTGTACTAAGAGTGATCTGAAAACTAATGGGCAAGAAGTACCCAGAAAGAATGACATGGGATACCTTGCAAAGAAAAAAATCAGTAGAATTTGTGATGCATTCTTGGTTAAAGGGAAATTGGTTCCCCTATTTAGATATTCTACCAAATCCCTGGTACAGACAGGAGATATTAAGGATGCGAATTGGGATTAATCTGTGGTTAATAAATAAAGATTTTAAAGTAAAAATGTTAGACCATAAAGGGTGTTGTAGGTGTAATTTGGGCACTAAAGGAGACTTAGGGCCAGATGTAGGTAGGCTTTTACCGGGTGGTAACGGCCGAATTCGGCCGTTACCACCCGGTAAAAGCAATTTGACATGTAGGTCCCTGTAATTTACAGACTCGGTAAATTTACCGATAGGTAAATTTACCGAGTATGTAAAATACCGAGTCGGTAACATTATGGCTACCGGTAAATTGGTATGTAGGTGGGACTCTTCTGAGTCCCACAAGCAGTACAAAATCGGTATTTTACCATCAAATAATACTTGATGGTAAAATACCGTTTCAGGTGTGCATGCACATGTGTGCATGCACACCTATGCCATATGACAGGCAGACCTGCCCTTGGGGCAGGTATGCCCGCCACATGGCACCCGAGCCTCTTTTGGGGGTGCCAGAGGGTGTCAAAGTGACACCCCCTGCACCCTTGTGGCTATCGGTATTTACCGATGTGGTAAATACCGACCGGTAAATGCCCGTTCATTCCTATGGGCTTCAAAGCCCATAGGAATGCATGGGCATCAACTGGTCGGTATTTACCGCATCGGAAATTACCGACTGTTTCCGATTCGGTAATTGCACATCTGCAATTACCTACATCTCGGTATTTTTATTTTCCGACCTCTGAAATACCGAGTCGGTATGACTCGGTATTTAAGAGGTCGGAAAAAAAAATTACCTACATCTGGCCCTTAGTGCACATTCTCCTTGACTGCCTAACAATATTAGAACAGCGTAAATTGTGGCTACGCCCAATATTCCTAAAATACGACATAAGAACAAGGGCACAGGTGGTCAACCTTTTAACAGAAATGCCCTCAATTGAAATTGCCATTGCTCTAGGAACATAAAAGTAGTTTAGAACTTTCAAAAAATGGACTAGCCAGGAGAAATTTTTAGGAATTTTAAAATGCTGAAACTATATAACTTGTCTAAGAGAAAAAAGGCTGTTTTAAATAACTCTTTTTTAAAAAAGGGTAAGGATGTGCCTAAAGAAGGGATTTTGCTGGTGTTTGCTTTTTAAGATATGTACATAGTGTGTGTAAATATTTTTAAACTATTGCGGATTATTCTTACCTGTAATGACTTTTATTATCTCCTTGTAGAATATTTTAACTTTGTAGCTATGCATTCACACATGTTTAAAGATTTTGATCCAAATAAACATAATTTTTGACTTGACTAGTGGGGTATCAAGGCTATGGTGCCCTATTACGTTATTTCATGGTCGTTCTTTGTGCCACATTTCCCACACCTAAGGCCACTGCACAAGGGTAAATATGAGCAGATGTTGTAAAAAGACAAATAAGAAGAAAGGAAGGTATCCTGATAGCTCATGGCAAGGAAGGCAATGGAAAAAAGTGCCAAGTGTGAAAGAGAAAAGGGGACGTTTTTGGACAAATTGGGGAACGATGAAGTCAAATGCTGCATAAAAAGTAAATATTGTTTGTTAAACAGTGTCTTTAGTTAAATAGTTCAGCCAAAATAGGGGGGTGTTAGCAACTCCATATGGACACACGGGGTGACGGTGGTCTACTACCCTTCTTATTAGCCATCCTCTCATGAAAAAGCACTGGAAAAGTTGCTCCTTCATGGGGGGGCGGAGCTAGCCCTGCTAGGAAATGCCCGCGCTCTAGGCGAGCTCTCCCGATTAAGCCACTATCCTGCCATTATCCTGGTGTCTAGTTGCTGGATGCCACTCCGAACCTGCACGACCTGAGCATGGGAGGTGTTGACTATCCTCCGCTACTTCCTCCGGTGCTATTGCAGGCATCGCCGAGGTTGCTCCGACCTGCCACGGAGGCTGTGGGAGTGCTCTTGCCGACGCACGTTGTCACGCTGCCTCTGCACGAGCCCGGGGCTTTGGGCGCCTGAGGTAGGCCCGTTGCGGAGGCTGCGACAGCTGGGATCGGGCTGCTCTCTATGCCCTGCGGCTGATGAGTGAGTGTGGTGCCCGCCTTGCCCAGACTGTTACACTACACCCAGCTGCGGCCCTCTCCCTTAAAGAGAGCTCCGTCTGGTCCGTGCGCGGCCACGCGGCCCCCGAGGTAGGGGCGGAGCGGGCTGCCTCATGGCAGAGGGGGCCTCCCTTTCCCTGGTGCCACTGGCTGACCTGAGGCGGTGTGGCACGGCAGGGGAGCCGGGATTCTTGCCAGAACACCGGCCCACTTGGTGATCCTTCTAGGCGTTGTGCCCTGAGCTGGGACCTTAGCGAGACGCCCCCTGGTCTGCCCGGGTGCTCACCTAGTTTTCCTACTGCGTGGAGACCTGGACTCAGCAGAGCATAGGCATCTGTTCGCCTGGCATACAGTCCACCCCCGCCGTGCTGTGGTGGGCCGCGGCTACTGGGTGAACATCGTTTGCGTGGTGCGGCTGGACGCTCTTCACATACTGGCACTACGCTGCATTGAGGGCCTGCTTCCTGATTGATTGAAGCGGCGCCTGCTCGAGAGGCCTTGCCACAGGATTCCCACTGTGCCCTGTGTCTCACTGGCTGTGGCGACACTGGTGCACATAAGCGATCCCAGCGTGGGAGTACTCCATCACTGACCCCCCCCCCTCTGCAGACGGTGGTCATGGGAAAGCCGGAGAAACCTCAGTCCAGGCCGCAATTTGATAGTCAGCGGAAAACCCGAGTGACACCTGCGGACCGGCCCGGTCAGAGCCAGGTAAATGCATCCCATCCTGCCACACAGTCCGCGGTGGATGTCCAGGCGATGTTTGCGACCATACAATCTACCCTTACCAACATTGATGGGAAAATAGACTCTTTGGCGTACCATGTGGACCGCATGTCGGAGTGACTGGACAGGCCCACGGAATGCATTGACATGGCAGAGCGTTGCATTTCTGATGCGGAAGATGCTGCACAACAGCTCGAGCTGAAACATAAGAAGGTAGACAAGGTGCTGCAGAGTTTGGCGGCTAAAACAGAGGATTTGGAGGCGCTGTAACCTGCGCATTCTGGGAGTGGCAGAGACCACATGGACTGGCAATATCGAGACGTATGTTGAGACTCTTCTCTCTACCGTCCTTGGTAAGGATATTTTTCTTCAGTCTTTATTGTGCACATCGTACTCTGGCACCACCGCCTCCGCCTGGGGCACGACCCCGTCCTATAATTGCTAAACTCTTAAATCATAGGGATAGGGATGCGGCGCTTAGGAAAGCCCGGGAGCTGGGGGCGCAAAGTCATGAGGGAATGAGTATCTCTATTTACCCGGACTTCACATCCCAGGTCCAAGAGGCAAGAAAACGTTTCCTGGATGTGAAAAAGAAACTGAAAGATAACAGCATTCCCTATGCTATGCTCTATCCCGCTCGCCTGAAATTGACTGTGGAGGGAAAGAGCACTGTCTGTAATACTCCACAAGAAGTACTTATGTTTCTGCAGGAGAACCATCCGCATGTCCTACGACGTAAATTGCCAAGCGGACATCATGCTGAGCAAGACCCTCCCTTAGATGCTGAATAAGTGACTCACTCTATGGAGATGAGCTTCGAGGTTAAGGTTTGCACGATGCCGTCGATGTGGGTACCCCTACCCTACGTTGATCTTTATCCTTTACTGTTTGTTATTGATAGCAGGCACCGGCAGGAGGGACTGAGATGCTGATGGCTGGCGTCTCTGCGTTTATGCCTGTAATTCTATATTTGTTATGCTATGTTTGGCATCACAGCTCTTTGACTATGACACACTAGGTTTCTGTACTCACGCCTTCGTGAGACTGGCTTGATCCCCCAGCTTTCAACTAGCTGGGGTCTGTAGCGGGCAACTGCCGCCCCCCCTGTGTGACCCACATTGTTTGACCCCTCTTGGTGGAAAGCCCAGGTTTAAGAGTGTTGTATGGTAATGGGTTATTCCTTTTTTCCTTTCTAGGTAGAGGGTATTGGGTGGAGGCTTTGTCATGATTTGGATGCCGAAGTGGGTGGGGGGAGGGAGGGGTATGTTATGGTTGTAACGGTCACTGTTCTTTATTGTTTCTAGATCCATGAAGATGCACAGATGTCCACGTTACACTTGGCAAATGTATATTACACTATACTGACAGTATGGCGATGGTAAAACCTTTGAAGTTCATGACATGGAATGTTCGGGGCCTTAATAGTCCCAAAAAAATCAGGCAGGTCTTTGCATACCTAGACAGACATTCAATAGATTTGGTTCTCCAGCAGGAGACACACCTGCTCCCTAGCAAAGCAAACACACTTGGTTATAGATGGGCCGAACACTCAATATCAGCGACATATTCTTCATATGCACGAGGAGTGTCGATCCTTAAAAGCAAAGGTACCCAGTTCAGCTTCGATCAAACACACATAGATCCACAGGGTAGATATGTTATTATTACAGGTACCCTCTGAGACACTAAGGTGGGCGTTATCAGTACATACGGACCAAATATAGATGACTCTGACTTTTTCGTGACTCTCCTTACCAAGGTACGAGAATTGCCACCCTCTGAGTTAATATGGGGGGGGGGGACCTGAACGCAACTCTGGACACTGCATTAGACAGATCCCACAACACTACTGAACACCATAAGCGCGCAGATTCTGCTATTCTAAATGGTATGACGGAATTTCGATTCCATGATGTGTGGCGGGAGCGACATCCCACTCTGCAAGAAAGCCCTCAGTCATCCACTGTACATAACAGCTGGTCTAGTATAGATTACTGGCTATTGACTGATCACGCATGCACTTTGGGCAACGGACATACAGCATCTTCCCAAAACTTTGTCGGACCATAAACCGGTTGTTTTGTCATTGACTATTCCCACGTACATGCCACCTCCTTTTGTTTGGAGATTCAATGCTGCTGCTCTGTTGGACCCCCTATACAAGGAGGCAATACATACTGCAATAGAAGACTTTTTCACACATAATACCCAATCAGTAGATAGTGCAGGTACACTATGGGAAGCCTTCAAGGCAACGCTCAGGGGGGTCTGTAGAGGTACATCTGCAGGAATATTGAAAGATATACGAACACAGTTGCAGAATTGTGAGGACAATATTCGCCTGCTGGAGGCTGATTATGAAGCCACCCACAATGCTGCCACTCTAGGTACATTATGACACCCCAGGGATATTGGCAACCTTTGTGAAAACGTATAGTGACTTTTACACTACACAACATACAGCAACTGAGCCTGAGATTTTGAACTATATTGAGGATATAGCGCTGCTGTGGCTATTGGATGCTCATCGCGAATATCTGGCGCAGCCAATCACAGAGGAGGAAACGCAAATGGCCATTAAAGCCTTACCAAATGGGAAATCACCCGGACCAGATGGGTTCACTGAAGAGTTTTATAAGGCATATTCTGAGGAGCTAATACCACACCTCCTGGAAATGTATGATGAGGTCTATAATAATGGGATTCTCCCCCAGACACTGAGAGAGGCAATCATGGTAGCGCTACTAAATGCCCTACAAAGGCAGAGTCATATCGACCTTTGTCGTTAATTAATACAGACGTAAAAATTCTGGCAAAGATTATCACCATGAGATTACAGCCCCTTATGTGTACGATAGTCCTCCCTGACCAGTCGGGTTTTATCCCTGACAGGTCTACCACGCATAATTTGCGCACAGTTTTTTCTCTCCTACACTAGCTAGACCCAAATCTACAGGCGGTGGCGGTTCTACTGGACACCGCCAAGGCCTTCGACTCCGTGGAATGGCCTTATATGCTTACAATCTTGCGACAGATTGGACTTCCTCCACGACTGATAACATGGATCACTCTTTTGTACACTAAGCCCACGGCACACGTTAAAGTCAATGGGTATATATATCTGTATTTCTATCCAACACGGAACTAGACAAGGTTGCCCACTATTCCCTCTCCTCTTCTCGATCGTGCTGGAGCCCCTAGCCTGCAAAATATGTCAGACTTATGCCCACACCGCACTTTTCTTTAGACTGCGGCCTATTAGTATATCACTATATGCTGATGATATGGTCTTATACCTTCACGACCCTGAGAGTAACCTCTCCCTAGTATTACGTGAGTATGTGAGGTTCGGACGGCAGTCTGGACTGCACATAAACTGGAGTAAATCCACACTGATACCCCTGACCGAAAGCACGACAGCCCCGCAACTGGACTTCCCCCTCATCTGGCAAGATGACCCCATTAAATATCTTGGGATCTGGGTGCATAGAGACACAGACGTAGTGATTAGACAAAACTATGGAGTTGCAATTGACCGCAGAGAAACACAAATACAAAGATGGATCACGCTCCCTCTCTCACTAGCCGATCGCATATCCCTAATAAAAATGGTGTTTTTGCCCAAGTTGCTGTACCTTTTCATCAACATACCAATACCGCCACCTTCCTCGGTTTTTGCCTGAATCCGCTTGAATTTTGTGAAGCTAATATGGGCGGGTAGGCTGGCTCGAGTGAGCCTTCAAACACTTTCCCTCCCGTACAGTGCAGGTGGCTTTGCGGTGCCTGATGCATATCTCTATTACTTATGTGCTCAGGTGCAATTTCCTTATTACTGGTACCATCCAGTGAAATATTTGCCACATCTCGTGGTAGAGGACGGTAACGCCAACCCTATACCACTGACTAACATACTTACACACAGTCGCCCTTACCTTTCCCCACGGGAGAGAAACACGGTGAGCACCACTTCTCAGGCATGGCAGCGGATTGGTCAACTGGCACGAAAGACCCCGATATATGCCCCAGCCTCCCACTGACACACCATCCCGGAATGTCGGTGACGCTGGAGAAAAACAACATGTCTCTGTTAGAAGAAGTAGGCATTGTCCAGTAAGGCGACTTGTATCCGAATGGCACATTTATCACCCAGGATGACCTGTCATATATCAACAATCAATCGCTGCTTTTCAGGTTTTTGTATCACGGACTGAAGGTGGCTGCCCGGGTATTATATCCCTCCTTTCCTGATGAACCTCCTACTTTGCAACCATTACATATGCTGCTGACCTCAACAACTCACACACATATTATATCACGACTATACAAGCAGGTTCAATCGGAGATTGGAGCAAATACAATAAGGGCTCGCGATAATTGGTCCATCCTGCTAGATAACCTCCTGACGGATGAGGACTGGACAGCCTGCTGCACACTGATTACGTTGCTACCACCTAATGGTAATCTCCATCTTATCCATTATAAATATATACACCAAGTATACCATACCCCAGCCAAATTATGTAGGTATAAGTTAAGGGATGATGCGAGATGCAAACAATGCGAGACGGATCAGGCAGACTTTGCACGTCTTGCGTGGTGCTGTGGAAAGGTGTGGCAATATTGGGAAACGGTGACTAATCATTTGGGGCTGAAGGTATCCTGCAGGTTAGGGTGCCCTCCACGGCTGTGTTTTCTTGGCCTCAACATACCACTATGAGAAAGAAATTAGTGACCATAATTTTACTGCTTGCGAATCGAAGGGTGTCTATGCACTGGGACAGTAAAAGAACCCCGGCGCTCAAAGACTGGATATTGGATGCCGTGTATTGCAGGGATAACTTTGCTTTGTATGCAGACGAACTACCTGCTGCTTCTAAACCCTCAAATATTTGGGAACCACTTACTGATTAGTTACGTGAACACCCTGATTTGCTTAAGGAGACCCCTGATTCTTTGATTTTATTGCTGTTCTGTGCTGTGTAAAATTGGACAAGTGATGATTGGATACTTTGTATTATGGATCTTCTTGATGTATTGCGCACTATATGACTGTTATAATTGTGACCAATGTTTTGTATTTGTTCTTGACAAAATCGATAAATAAAATAAAAATAAAAATAAAAAGTTGCTCCTTTAGTATTTACCTTTTTCTTTGGTCAGTGTGCAGAGAAGAGACCATGGGATAATGGAGAGTAAGGCGGCTACTAAGACTCCCTTCAATTCCCAAGAGGTTGGGGCTTCTGGGACCCTTCGCCAATGGGTGATTTCCCAAGGATGCTGAAGAACAGAATGTTATATTAGGGAGGTTAACCAAGTAAACCTGAAGCAGTCTCCAATGGCATACTGCCTTGATCAGTTAGGCATACTGGTCCTAGATCAATAGGGTAGAATTCCGCATCAACTTGAGACAGATGTTTGGGAAACATTTGAATGATGATCATTTGTAATGGCCAGAAACTGTGGTTTGTGTGTCAAGGATCTGACTAAAGACTGGAATATCTCAGGGTCACAGAACCTTACGGAGCCCGAAAGACACCCTAAATATGCTATGTCGGCCATCTCTATAGAACGACCATGCTCTGCAGCAGAAAATAACAAACTTTGGCTTTACACTATAGAATACTCCTCCTCCCCATTGTATCCTGTGCTCCTCTCTTCATCCAGATTATCAAAGCCTATTTGGGATGATATCTTTGAGAATGGGTGGATATACTGTGCTTTATTTCTTTGCTATGCACATTTTCAAAAAGTGCTGATATTTTAAAATGATTTCAGGAGACAAGACAATGGACCCAAATTCATTCAGGCCCATCAAACAGACACAGAAACTAAGGGGCATAATATCAAGCCCCTATCGTCACCACAACGTCACTTTTTGTGAGGTTGTGGTGGTGATAGCGTCAGCTCCCTATTATCAAAGAGGCGTTAAGCCACATAACGTGGCTTAAAGCCACGTTAAGTGGCTTAACGCTGCCTTGATAATAGGGCCCCTTTCATACTAAACTTAGCGTGAGGGGGGGGAGTGCAGTGGGAGTTGCGGTGGGTGTTACACTGCAACACCCATTGTGATCGACGCTGCCAACTAATATCATGTTTGGCGATAATAGGTGGCAGCGCCGAACTTAAGACCAGAAAAATACTGGTCTTAACATGGCGAAAAAAGGGGAAATTAAATGCTTAAGTTCTCCTCTTTTTTGCTTTTTTCCATGTGTGCTGCCTTGTGCAGCAAACATGGAAAAAGTAAAATGCCATGGTGTGTTTATGTACAGGAAGGTGTCCCTTCCTGTAAATAAACAAATCTTTTTTGAAAATGCATGAAGCAGCATACACGTAAGTTACAAACTGGCATTTTAGGTTTGTGTATGTGCAGGAAGGGACACCTTCCTGTACATAAAGAAACCTCCCTGCTCGCAGACACCCTTTCACTCTGGTGCAAAGGTGCCTGCGTTGGCGCTAAATTGTAAAACTTAGCGGCAATGCAGGGCGAAACACCAGGCTGCACCTTATGCTTGATAATAGGGTGCAGCCTCGCGTTTCCAAAGTGGCGGAGAGAGGCGTTAAGCCAAGAAAGGCTAACCCCTCTCTCCGCCACTTCCTTGCTAATATGCCCCCAAGATTTTTACCATCATAATCTTTTCACAAATTTCCAAGAATGGGAAGACGACAAATGTATCCTTTCCATAAATCAGATCGGATTCAGAGCAGGACACTCCACCCTTGACAAGGCGCACATACTCAAACATCTGGTTATGAAATATACGAAGTAAATGAAGGGATGCCTCTATGCCGCTTTTCTGGATTTCGCATCAGCCTTAGACTGCTTTGACAAGAATACTCTATGGTTACACCACGGGTTTATATACACATCCAGGGGAACTCCCTAGCCCTCAGCAGCCTCCTTATACGTCTGCCTCTGTTTCCTGGCTGCACTGCAGCCCTTCTTAGGAAATCCATCAGATCTGCCTGTTTATTGTCAGAGTCTATTCTTTTCGAGGAATGCCAGTGTACTAAGGAAAATACTGGGTTTTGACCAGGCACAGCCGAGAATTGAGCAGGTGACCTTTTTCATACCTGGAAAATACATGTTGTTGAGCTAAAACTGGGCAGAGGTACATTGTGTGATTTTGCTGTTACAGCAGTCGACACTCAGATTAGACATACAGACTACAGTGAAAATAGAAAATGGAAAAACATTATTTATATAGTACCTTTGCACATGTCTGTATTCTCCTTTCATCAACAACAGATGTAACAAAGTGTGTTTTTGCATGGGAAGCTCAGTGGAAACATATCATATATCCTCTTCAAATGCAAATAATATTCAAAGTATAGAAAAACTTATTAAAGAATAAGCCAGATTCACACTACTGTATCACTACTTCTGGGGAATTACCAGACTGAAATCAAACAGAAAGTTACGGTCTTCTTAAAGGCAGTTGGGTTTAATCAGAAAATCCCAAATCTTGCTGCTTGCCTCATCCACGTAAAGCAAATCGTGGAGGGCAACAGCCCTCTCTTTTGATAAATGCGCAACCCAGTATCATAGGAAGAGGCAAGACTAGAGGCTGCTGACAAGAAATTAGGTCTACACTAAACTCTTGCCCCCAGCATGAAAACTCTCATAATTACTCATTCCCCCTTCATGGGCATCAAGAACACTGATGGAGTGACCTCTGATCCAGTCAGTAAATTAAATACTACAAACCATCCAGTACTAGGCAGTCTAGCTCTTCCTCTACCCCCAAAACAGAATTCTCATCACACTACACCTCAGGGAACTCCACTGGCTGCCCATACACAAAAGTGCTCAATTCAAACTCCTCACACACATTCAAGGCACTAGAGAACTCAAGCTCAACCTACCTGAACAATCGCATCTCCTTCCACCAACCACCCAGACACATTCGCTCCGCAGGACTCCTACTTGCACCCATCCCACGCCTACACAGAAGCAGATCAGGAGGACGGGCATTCTTCTAGATCGCTCCTAAAGCACGGAACAGCCTCCCACTCCACACCAGAGCCTCCCCCTCTCTTCTTGAATTCCACAAGACTCTGAAGACCTGGCTTTTCAATTAACCAACCTACCACAGCAGTGCTAGGCACACACCTGCTCAGCGCCAGGATACCCTACCCTAACAAGTGATATTTAGTAAGTATTACATCTTTTGAAAATAATGTACATCAAAGGGAATATAGTATGTTTTCACGATAAATGACTGCCTGCATGTTGGTGTGTTTAATTTCATGTTACAGATTTCATATTTGTTATGCATATTTGAAACTATAATCGTTCATCTGAAGGTTAAAGAGGCCAAAAAAGTCAGGGCAAATGCCATTGTTGGACCAGGTACTGTAAGGAATAAAATGCCCTCTGAGATGTTAAAAATGTAGCATATTATCTCGGGGTTCTATAACCTTCTACCTCGTTTGTTTATTTGGTCAGGGAACTCCTCAGTGGCCTGCAATATTCTTATAATGTACGTCAGAGTGTACTTTATCCCATTTATATCTATTTTAGAAATTCTAGATTTCAAGTCTCAAAATGTACTGTAACGTTTTAGCAAGCATAGGAATAAATGGAGACAGCACTGGCTGGAACTTGATCAGCATTTTTTTCAAAATCTAGATGATTGTATAAGTTGTTTTGCGTGTGCATACTTTGTAAACACCAAGAGGAATCTTAGATGATCCATAAACTTTAAAAAAAACACCTCAACATATTTGCAAAAAGATCTCAGGAATGGTATTTCTGCTGTCACATATCTGGCATAATATGGAAGTTCCATTCGAGGCACTCCAGGTATGCTATTGTGACATTAGGAATTAGCAAACACATACCTAGCTCTATGGAGAGCTCACAACACATACCTATCACAAAACAGAAAGTCTGTTTCGAAGGAGGAGACTTGGATTCTTTTACCACTTCAGCAACTTAAGTGGCTTAGTTGAGTAGTAACCCCTGAGTATGCAGTTCTGTGTTTTCTTTTCCGTCATGAACCCGCTTCAACGAAAAGTAACACAACAAAGACAAGAATGAGAGATCTTGGTAAAGGTTGGGGGGTGTCACTGCTGTGTGCATAATTCAACAGAAGGTTGTTCACACTGTACGCTGGCAACCTGCTTTAAACAGCACAAGATAAAGGTATGAAATACTGACTACCACATCTCACCTCCCAGCTCTTACCATTCAGGGTGTGAGAATGAATACAATTCAACCATAGTGTAACCACAGTTGTTGATAGGCCCCTGTCAGGGGGAACAGCCTTTACAACGCGGGTATTACCACGCGCTACCAATACAACGCTGCTATTACAATGCAAGTAGTTACAATGACTTGCGCTGGAGGGTGCTGTTGGATAGGGAATAGTTTAATTTTCTATTCCAAAACCTTCCCTACTGTACGGTGGGCTGGAGTTGGAATAGAAAATTAAACTATTCCACTATACAGCGCTTACAGCGCAAGTCGTTGTAACAACTTGCATTGTAAAAACAGCGTTGTAATTGCACGCGTGGTAAAAGCCCGTGTTTTAATGCCATACAACCCCTATCAGGCATCATGTTTAAAAGAAACACGAGGTGAAGCACCAATGTTTAGTTTGCTGTTGTCCGTCTAGTGATTGTAAGAGGTGCTTGACTCCATTTATATATAGCAGGATTTGTACCATTCAGACACAGCCAGAAGGGCGAACCCTCAGCATTCCTTGGCCACTGTTTTTTGTTGCAGATCGGCCCGCGTTACAGTCATTGGTAGATTGTAACTACCAGTCATGACACACAGCGTTTTTATGAGCACTGCGTAGGAACCAAGGCACATCCTCTTTTTCCCCATCACTCTGGCAGGACCCTGAAACAAGAACACAGCCTCCCAGGTGACTGTGCAGTGGTGGAAAAGTGGCAGGCTCTGGTGCCTCAATGATGTTGTATTAACATATGTTGCAGTCTACACCCAGGATTGGGTGAATTCAACATCACGCTGGTGGTCTAATGGCACGGAAGCTTGCCAAGGGGGTCTACCGAAAGCCACATCAGCAGTCCTGGAATATGGATCATGACCACTGTCTCAAGCACTGCTGACCCCCGAGAAATGAAGGCACAGGGTGACCCTATTTTTAAAACCAATACTAGGTTAGGTGGTAACAGACATAGATGTAGGACTACAAATTGTCAGCTCCCATAGTCCACTACAATGACATCATCCACTATCACAGAAAATTGAAACAGCAGCACAACCCCCCCCCCCGACGTAGAGGTGAGGTTAGATATGGCAGTTCTAGGTGTTCAGTGGTAATGGACCCTGCTTAATTTCAGCACATTTTCCGTAACTTAAAGCTCTCAAGTTGCCACATTTCAAGCATGAGCAGCACTTCTGGTACTGGCAGTTTTCTTCCTCACATTATAAATAATAATAGTGACATTTATAAAGCGCCTGGTTAAGCCTAATGGTGGACACATAAACAAACGCACCTGCAAGCTATTAAGCACCAATGGATTAACCTAGACACGTTTATAGGCAAACAGCACACAAAGAGGGACAAGCACTGTCAGAATATATGCATGCCTGCATACCATAATAGACTTTATGCATACATGAATGTATGCACTAAAAAGTAGATTTGAAACGAAAGACTATGGGGGTGGATGATCAATAAATGGATGGGAGTCAGTAGATACATGATAACTTGATGAATGCTTGAGTGCGGGTGAAGATACGGATCTTTAGATGGAGGGAGTAGTTGTTTACATTGATGGAAGAATTGATGGATGCATGAATATATAGACTGATGGCGAGATACATATTTGTGAGTAGGTGGTTAGTTGAATGAACAGATTGTAAGATCAATGCATAGATTTAACTGTAAGTCTTTGCAGGCAAGCACTCACTAAGCAACTTGCCTACCTCTTCTTCTAGCCATGCATCTATCTAGTATTTATATTTTGCAAACATAGGTGGGGAGCAAAAGAGCACTGTAAATAAATGGAGCCGTGTGAAATGATCCAAGATCATAAACATCAAATACACTAATACTTAACTTATGTTAGATTCCTCTTAGGGAAGCACAGAGCAGATGGGGTTTAAAAGGCCCCATCTGGGGTGATTGAGGTAACCTGCCACTGGTGTCCCAGTGTACATCCTACTTTGACTCTGCAAACTGGGCCAAGCTCAGGGTAGCAGGGGTGAACACTCTCAGGCTTCTCAGGGAGAAAGTGTGATGGGGCAAGTATTCAAAGCTCAAAATTCAACCCACAGGCACAATTAAAAATGAATTATTGTCTAGGTCTGAACTTTTCAATAAAATAAAGCACTTTAATCAGAAAGCATTACTCAATACTGCACAGCACAATTATGGAATACAATACAGGTTTAAAGTCATGATCTAATCGAAATGGTAGGAAAAAATGCCCCTGAAATGAGAACTAATTTGAAGAAAGTGGTACAAAAGAAGCAATTATTTATTACATGTTAGTGCTCCTTATCCAGGAGAAATCATGTACTGGCTCAGTTCCTTCAATTGAAGGTAACAATGTAGTATTTCTACAACCCTTATTGTATAAGTGAAGGTTGCTCATGAATTTATGGCGATGAATAGTCCTCGCTATCAGATCTTCTTTTACAATCTATTATAATTTACCTATTCATGCATTTAGTGTGTTGCTAATTGTATCATTGACTCAATAATGGGCAGTGAGTTCAGCACGATACACTACATAATGTCTCTGTTACCAATAGGTGATAGTCTATTTGGAACTGAATGAAGCAGTCCAAGGACCCATCATGCCAATCTCTTCAATTTTTATTTTCCAAGGCTTGGCATTTGCTTTAGTATTTTAATGGAAAGAAAATGCAAGAGGATATGTTGAAATTCTCTTTCCAGCCTGTTAGATATTTGTCCTTTCTGTAGAATCACTGAGGACTTTTTTGCCTTTCTCTGAACCCCATTTATTTACTGGCTATATACCTCTGTGTACTATCCTACTGCTAACCAGTAGAAAAAAGCTTACACTCCTCCTTTCAACATGATGAAATTGGTTTACACCTGAATGGCATTTTGAACTTACCTATACCTTCCTGTGCAGGCTTTAACCACAAATTTGACCTGTCAAAATATTCCCATTTGGCAGGCCTAAACCTTCCTTTTAAATATTTATATGACACCCCTAAGTAGGCCTTATTTCCCATAAGACTGGGTGCATGGTATTTAAAAGTAAAAGTTTAATGTTAAACAGTAACAACGTCTTAAAAGCTATTTTCAATGTAGCAGGATAGGCTGTTCCACAGGAAATGATTGGGATACAATATTTTTTGTTTTTTTTTGTAAAGTTTTATATAGTGCGAACTAGGTATCAGAGCGCATTACATGAGCACAAATTATGTTGCATGAGGACACATTCATTTTTGTTAGGCAAGGGGAGATTACATGATTTGCCCAGAATCACAGGATGTTGAGTGTAGTTGCCAAAACTCGAACCCGGTTGCCCAGCTTCGAGGTCCAACGCTATAGTTGTGAGGCTACATCCTCTCCCCTTTGGTACTACTACTTTGGTACTGGCATTTGTTATATAGCAGTAAATAGATAATGAAATAACATATCTATACAATCTAAAATTTCCGCATCTAATTTACAGAATTTCCTTTTACCTAAAAGGACGTATTACTTCCCTTCAGTTGCACATTGCATGTACCTTTACTTTTTTAATCACACAACTTACACAAATACAACATACTTTAACCTAAGTGACACATTAGCACTAATATCTTTTCGAACACCAAGCGCAAACTTCGATATATCATTTTGCACATATGTCTTATATTTTGATTACCAGGACAACCTTGCACAGATTAGGAATTCAGGACTACTTATTTGGAGAATCAACTCATGAATTTTGATGAGTTCATGCCCATATCCTACGCTCTCTCTGACTAGCACTTTAGTGTGTGAGTGACTTTTTACAGTTATATAAATCGGACAATACTAAATAGAAGAATGCCTGCAGCTTCTTCTCTTCTTCTTTTACTTAGCATTTGATTTCATTTATGAGTTTCCAATCTCAGTTGAGAAGTCTAGACCACATGAACTGCTGAAAAAATTTCTCCCTGTGGCTCTTTCATGACATTTGAAAGACATCAACAGATTTCAAACAGCACATTTAAGGTGCTTATTTATACCTTATCTTCTCTTAACCAGTCATTAAGGACATACCGGCTACATATGACTATTTATCTTTATGTCTTAGGACTTATTTCTTGGCTACTCTGTTGGAAATGAATCTCGGACCCTAGTATAAATTTCCCAATTCATGCCCTTATATAGGTATACTTTATCATTTCCTTATCTAGGCATAGAAATCATTACCATATTTGGGCTAAACCATACAGCCCAAATACGGCATGGATACTTCCACTAACCTCCAAGAATTAACGTTTTCTTGGAAAAACCCGCCTTCAGCAGCCTGGGACTTTCCTCTGCTTGAATATTAAGTTCTCCTAGAACTCCCGGCGTTTTCCAAGAAATGAGCCTTTGAGTGACGTTATTAAGTCCAAACATGCGTCAAACTCGGCAAAGTATAAATATGCCTTGATTTGCCTAAACAAACACACAGTGGTTTGGAGCAGATCGACTATCTACTTGCCCAACGCCTTGCAGCAGTAAGTGCTGAAGGAAGCCGACCCTTCAGCAGACGCACTGCTAGACTTTGTCATTTCTCTTGCCGAGAAATCCAGCTCCAGTGTTTCCAGGCTACCCTTGCGGTTATCTGGGAAATCGAGTCCCGAGAACGAGCTACAAGACCTCCTTCATTCTAGAACCAAAGGTACGGAGCTGATTAAACCTCTTAGAGAATTACTGGAATCAGATTCCTGGCAGAGAACTCCTAAAACTTAAGCTACTCCTTTTATGCTTCCTCCCTCGTACTAGACATAGGTTAGGTACACCGGGGTAGGCGTATTTAGAAGCACCAGTTGAGTACTTTTAGTCAACCTTTTATCACTGAAGGTATTTTATGTATTTTATACATTTTATGCACTTTATGGCTTAGAAACCATATCATGCTTTTACAGTACTACTTTATAATACTGTTCGTATTATATGCATTGTACTTCATAGTAAGCTTTACTATTGTAGCAGTTAATTTTCAATGCTTGAGAAAGAAGACATTTCAATAAATACCTTTTTATTGAAAAACGCCTGTCTCTCTATTCCTCTTGCACCTCTGGTGAAACTAGGCAACACTTAAGTCCTATTTTCCCACCGATCCTATATCCCTAATGAGAATGATATAATGGCCCATCCATTAATATGCACATGTCTGACTAATGCTACGGCTTTTTTGTACTCTCTCACATCACTCTGAGATTTTCTTCACTTGGGCATTCGCCTTTACTTTCTTTGTATAAAGCGGTATTGGGTTGATTCATATGTATTTACTAAATGTCCCTTAAATCAAATATTCATGAATGCTATTACTATTGTTGCAGCCTTGAAGAAGTTACGAATGTAATGAAACACGTGTTGGCTGTCATGACTCTATTTCACTGTGCTATTCTGTTCTTCCAGCAACAAGAACTGGACCTTGAAAAAATAACTGTATAAACATGTAATGTTTTTGAAAAAATCTTTTTCTTGTATGAATATATGTACAGTGTATATTAACTAAATGTCACACTGATTATTAAGTTTGAGAGAACCCCAGTACAGATCCAGATATTGTCATTTCCTGTGATTTGAGTGGGAAAAAAATCGAAATACAAAACAGTAAAACTCACAAAAGGAATTAGAAAAATAGGGAAAAACTGAATAAACAAAATAAAACCAAAATTATAAAAATCCAATAAGAAGATTTAGAGAAATTATTTTTTTACGTATTAAGTTTAGTAAATGTTATATCCACCTACGAAACAGTTACAAATTTTATATATTTATTGCAAGCCCAAATCACTGCTGAAGTCAGAGCTTTAATAAATATTTTGCAAAGATGGCTTTTAAAAAGTTAGCTTTGCCCTGCCTGAAATGTCTAGAAGCTGGATGTGCATTTTGTTATCTTACGTCTGCTAAGCATTAATTAGCAATTCAATAGGTATGAATTAGGTGAGAACTTATTCCCAGGACAGACAGAAAAGTTCTTGGGTATGGGGAGGTACTGTTGTGCACTTCACATGACAGTCTATGGACTGGAACAAGGACTTAATTAACTGCAAAGAGACCTACTCTATGACATCCAGATGCACCTAACACCCAGACCTGCACCCTTCTTTTGTTCCCTCAGCAGGACCGACCTCCATCACAATCGGCCTCATGTTGACATCACAGTGCCAGATCCTGCTGAAGCTTCAATACATGCTTGACAGGTCTGCTAGATTTATATATTACTTTTGGGATGCACATCAGAGGAGGTATACATTATGTCAAAACAATCAACTGTCTGGTTGCTGAAAGCTCAGCTTTGTTTTACGAGTCTATGAGTTTGTTGGGATACTGGTACAACTTAAAGCTCAATTTTTGTGTTAGATGTGAGGAGACACTAGGGTCACCGTAGTTCACTACCCACATATACCCCAACCCCCAGGACTCAAAGTTGGTAGGGTTAGCTCCAGGAAACTTTACCCAATTGGTTAGGGCACCCACTGGCTCATGCCAGGCATAAATGTGGCATCTCCAGGCACCCACTTCAGAACATTTTTGGACCGAAGGAAGATCAGAATAGAACCTGCTGCCTGTAACCTGAGAGGAATGCTTGTGGACTGGACCTGCTCGCTCTCTTTTGTACTAAATACAATGACTTGGACTTAAAGGGTCATAAAACTGGCCTACTGTTAAAGCAGCATGGACGCAACAAGCTACAAGAGGCTTTTTCTTGCAACTACCCTCCTGACCTGAGGAAATTAGACCTGAGATTAACCATCCTGTTGGTCTCTGCCTGCCACCATGTGACTCTCTAAGTGTCTCCCCAAAGGAGAACTTGGATGGTGGATTGGGACTTGAAGTCAGAAGGTAATATCTTTGCCCAGGACAAAATTGGTTAGTGTATCCAACCCACACTTAGTCGTGGTTTGCTTAAAATTGTACCTAGGCCCTATTCTACCACAACCTTGAGTATCGTTAGGACGTTGCTACTTTGTGCTATTTTTACTTAAACATTTAAAAAAATCATATCTTTGGTTGTCCTTATTGAATATTTGTCATTTTGGGTCATTTTTATAATTGCATTATACTCTACATTTCTCATTTGTTTTGGGATTTGTATTGTTTCGAATTTCAACTTTATTACTATTTTAGTACTGCATATATAATTTACACATTGCATCTAAGTTAGACCTGCCTGCTCTGTGCCACAGCTACCAGCCGCTTGAGCTTAGTGTTATTTAGTGCCTTAAGTGATTCATCCTGTCTAGGATTGTGATCATTACTTGATATGTGCACCAACACTCCTCAACTAATAACTCAATTTCTTGCACTCTGCAAAGACATTGTATAACAAAGAGCAAGTTATGCAAAGTGATTGTATGATTTCTGAACCTCTTTGGAACTGACATCATGAAACGCAAAGATGCAGCATGCTATCTGATAAAAGGAAGTTTTGTTTCTGAGGAAAGTCCATACAGTACAAAATTGTCATCCTTGGACTCTCATCTTAATATTTACAAATTCCCTAATAAACACTCTATTACAAGTTATCCCACATTTCCCCCCTGCCCCCAAGGAACTCTACCTATTCCTCACAATATGACCTCACTGTCATTGACTCTTTTTAAAATGTCAGAATCCCTTAGCAGGAATCAAGATTTAACCTGGATACTACTGGTCCTCCTAGCCATTGCTTTACCCAGCCAATAGAATCCTCCAAAAGATATGTTTACTAAGGGTGGGCGAGCAGCTACGCTCCGTGCACGGAGTGTGCGTAGTGCCCGCTTCTACGCATTTTGCGTAGCAGGCGTAGAATTCGGCACTACGCACGCTCCGCAGACGGAGCGTAGCTGGCCGCCACCCGCCTCCCTCCCGCCCTCCTTAAATACTTTAATTTAAACGTTAGTAATAATAACAAAGGCACTTACCTTGCGCGCCGCTGCCCGCCGCGTCTCCAGGTCTCCCTTTCTTCATCTGCGCCGTCTTGGGTACTAATGCGCATGCGCGGGCAGCCGCGCATGCGCATTTCTCACGAGAAATGCACATGCGCGGCCGCCCACGCATGCGCATTAGTACCCAAGACGGCGCAGATGAAGAGAGGGAGCACCGGAGACGCGGCAGGCAGCGGCGCGCAAGGTAAGTGCCTTTTAATTATTACTAACGTTTAAATTAAAGGATTTAGGGAGGGCGGGAGGGAGGGAGGCCTGCGGTGCGTAGTGGGGCTACACGGAGTGCGGAGGTGGGCGTAGTTTCTCGCCCACTTCACGTAGCTCCGCGAAGCCCCACTACGCCCACTACGCCCAGGGTTAATGTTTACTCAGTGGCTAGGGTTCTCTTCATTCTGGGCAATCATCCATCAGAAGATACCCTGGATCCTGGCCACATACAAGCTGGAATATGGTAACATCCTCTATGCTGGGATCAATTAAAAAAAAGAATTGATGGACAGAATGATCAACAATGTCAAACACTCACCTGCAGTCAGATATGGGCCTAAATCCATTGTTTTTTGCTCACCAAGTCAAATTAGTTTGAACCCAGCCATGTGCAACTCAGTGTTGACCCTGCTCCCCATAGGAACAGTCCAGCCCAAACTGCAGGCCAGGCCCTACTAGGCCGGAAACAAGCATCCTAAGACCGGTTTTGGGATATCACCCCTCATCAGCCAGGAAAGCTTGAATCCAATGGCTTGGCAAGCATGGGACCCACGTCTAGGCATCCCTGTCCCACTTGGAGTGGCAAATGCAAAAAAAACGATTGATGGGTGGAATGCTGAACAATGTCAAACACTCAACCCCAGTCAGAGATTTGGGCCTGAATCTATAGTTTTTTATGCTCACCACGCCATAAAAAGTTTGGACCCAGCAATATGCAAATCAGCCTCATCCCTGCTCCCCATGGGAATAGCCCAGCCCAAACTGCAAGGCCACCTTGCACTAGAATCAGGCACCCTAGGGCCAGTTTTGGGGTATTATCCTTCTTCAGCCAGGATAGCTTGAATCCAGTGGCATGGTGAGCAAGGGACTCACGTCTGGGCATCCCTGTCCCACTTAGGGTGACAAATGCAATAAGAACAATTGATGGACGGAATGCTAAACAATGTCAAACACTCACCCCCAGTCAGAGATCTGGATCAAAATGCTTTGGTTTTTTTGCTCACCATACCAAAGGAGTTTGGACTCACCCATATGGAAATCAATTTTGGTGCTGCTCCCGATGGGAATAGTCCAGCCCGAACTGCCAGGCTGGGTCCTCCCTGGACAGGAAACAAGCATCCCAGGACCAGTTTTGGAGTATCACCCCCTCATAGGCCAGGATAGCTTGAATACAGTGGCTTCTTTTTACTCTATTCAGAAATCAGCAGTCAGAATCACTCTCCACCTCCCAAGTTGCACTCACATCACACAACGCCTAAAGTAGCTCCACAATTCCTCATACACAGCACAATCACAATTCAAACTCTTCACCCACACTTTCAGGGCTCCTTAACACTGGCCCAGCATACCTCACCAATCGCGTTAAACAGCGTTTGCAATGCTGTCTCCACAACGGGTTACCATTACAGCATGGTCATTACACCGCCCCCTACAGAGTGTCGGAGAAATGACTTGCGATGTAATTGTATGTGTGGTAACAATAACAATGCAGTCGCTGTAGCAACTGCATTGTAATGGCATGTGTATGCGCATGCGCAGTAACAGTATATAATCACCAATCGCATCTGCTTTCCCAAACCTTCCAGACTGGTTCGGATTCCTACTTGTACACCCCTCTCATACGAAACAAACAGATCCGGCAGTCAATCCTTTTCCTACATCGCTCCT
This sequence comes from Lissotriton vulgaris, assembly GCF_964263255.1. Lineage (NCBI taxonomy): Eukaryota > Metazoa > Chordata > Amphibia > Caudata > Salamandridae > Lissotriton > Lissotriton vulgaris. Next base: position 175,003,695 of record NC_141693.1, read on the forward strand.
AAAATGTGGAACAACCTGCCACTACACATACAAGCCTCCTCCTCAGTTCTTGAATATTCAAGAAGATGAAGGCCTGGCTCTTTGAGTAGTCCCGTAAGGCCCTAGATTTGGCTCACACCTGCTCAACACCAGGATACCCTCCAGGTTGATAGTGTGATCTAAAAATGTGTCTAACATAACATTCCATGTATAAAGATGGGAGAATGTACTGATTGTCTCCGGCCTCCACTAACAAAAAAACAATCCATAGAAGAGTCAAACAGCTGGGGCATGTGCTTGGGATTTAGGAATAGGGGTTGTTCAGCTCCTTCTACTGAAGGCAACGGTCACCCTTGAGCTGCAACTATGACATTAAAAGGCTCTCCACCATAAGGACATACATTCCCTAAAAAGTCTTCGGACAGCTGAGGCCAGTAAGTTTAATTTGTGCTTCAAAGTACTTGAACTAAACTGAACTTTTTTCACACATCTTTTACAAGACACAATTGTCATAAATGAAGAATGCTCATGTCGAGTTATAATGCAAACCAGTAGCCTATATACCAATTCTCCAATCTCCGGCGTAGAACCAGTCTTGCAAAGATATCCTCTACTGGACAGTATACACATTTTATACATTTTATTTACCCAAAATATTTTCTTTAATGAGGTCATAAATGCATCCCCAGTGGCGTTGCTGTTCCCATGTATAACCCCAAAATTGTTTCCTGGCAGTAGCTCAGTCAAGCTTCTTTATCTAGTAAACTATGCCTAGACCTTTTTTTTTCTCTGCTGAGCACACATCATTGAGTGACTTTGCATTTCTCTTCCTGCCAGCTACCTACCAAACTCACTCAATTTACTTTGTCATCAATATATGCACTACTACCACAGCAATTATAATTATCCCACGCTATACTTCTTGTAGTGCCTACCATGCTGCTTACATTTATTTGGCCCTTGCTACACATCATGTCTGCTGGTACTCATAAGAGCTCTGTTGGCTGCTACTCCCTTGTGATGTACTGCTTACATTCGATTGTTTCCATTTCTCACAAGTCTCTAACATGCATCAATAATGGTCTGCTTCTTTCCCTGCCCTTACTATTTAATTCCACATGACCTATTCTCAAAAGGCAACAAATTACCACCTCCACATTTAAATTTAGTACCCTGACTTCGGGCACCACCAAACCATAATGTTCATCCTTTATGATTCTACTAAAATAGGTACTCAGTTTTTTTGATCATTTCCATTTCAACATCTTCCTCAGTATCTCCTTCAAACCACTATCCACTGAAAGCAAAGATTCTATCCATAGCTGGTATTGGTCAGCCTTCTATACTGCCTCTATCCCACCTACCATCCAAAAGGGGTGGCCAAGTCCTTTACCTGACATCTGTGCATGGTGCTTCAGCCTGTTATCTATGTACGGTTACACTATAATTCTCCATTTTCTCCAGGATCAACCTGCACAATCCCCCTCTGATTGTTACTTTGCATTATCCTTATGAGGTCCAGTTTGTTAGTGCTTATTTTTTAAAAGAACAAATGCATGTCCTCAACATTTATCTTAGCAGCTTAGAATAGCATATCTGAAAGCGATGAATCCAAATGCTAAGAGTACCTAGCCTTGATTTCGGCTAATGCCTCTTTTACCAACCAATATGCATTTGTCTCTGTATATCACACTTGCAGATTCTTTTTATGCCCCTTTCTCACTGTGGCCTCCTTTCTGTACCCCTTTTGTGACATTCTCTTTCTTGCTCCAGGTCAAAGTCTAACAGTAAAAAAAAAGTTGCAGCCCTCAAAAATTTGTTTTGGAGAAAATCAGGATAGCATCCTCGTTGGCTGTTTTTTCTTTGAGGGTATCCAATTGCTATCCTGGCAAGTTCTCCAAAAAGTGTTGTTTGATAGGCCTTTAGCAACCAGCAGCATGTTTACCATTTGGTTTTCCCTTAAGTGCTCTAGAACCTTTGGATATCTACATGCTCCCTCAAGCAGCTTCAAGAAATTTTGAAAATAACTCCAAACCGGAAAAAGTGTTTCTACAGGTTTTAAAATACCTGATGCTCTCTCCTTGTGTAATATACTCCTAATGTTTCCATTCTAGCAGACCCAGTATGTTTTCTTGTGCTAGTGACTTATGTCAGGAATATTCTGCAAGTGCTTTACTTGATTAAAGCATCTAGCTCACCAAGAAAGTGCTAGTAACTGTTGGGTGATAGGGGCAAACCCAAACAAATGGCACTGAGCTAGACCTGCATTCTTCTGTGCCGTTATTTGTGTGAGATACCCTGCACCTGCAACCTACATTGCTGCTACTTTTTCTGCCACTGATGTCAGTGTAAGGTAATGTGTGCTTTGTTACAGTTCTTCTGTGACCAATGTTCATGTATGGCCTGACAGCACCTCACTGGTATGCCTTGATTTTGTAGTAACCAATGTTCATGTAATGTCAAGTGCCCAACAATAGCTCAAAATTGTGCACTACTTCTTCCGCATCCAATTTCAATGAATGGACCATGAGAGCATCTCATTTTTCTGCATCTTATGCCTGTGTGAGGTGTTCAACTGTTTAACTACTGCTGAGTAGTGCCGTCCCTGTCAATGAGCCTTGTGTAGCTGTAAGAAGATAATCCAAGAGAAATGAATCAGTATCAAATTGTACTAACAAGAAAGTTTACAAGCAAGCACTGCACTTGCTATAGAGTGTAGTACAGCCATACTGCTGGATTGCCTCATCAGTGCATGTTAGTATAAGAGACATCTAAGTGACAGATTAACCTAGAAGATCATTCAGAGAAAAATGACATAGAAATAAACAAAGGAGATCCAATTATAATACAATTAAACTAGTTGATCAATAGCAGATCACTGCCCGCAAGTTAGAATTGCTCTCGCTCTTCCAAAGTGAAGTTGCTTTCATGTGGCGTCCAACTGTATTCTCCATTGTCATAGCCCCTTTCGACATTGATATAAGACCGTTGGCTCTTGTAATCTCTAAACCCAACATTCATTTCAAATGTATGCAGATAACATGCAACCCCATGCCAGGTTGAGCAGCCATTAAGACATTCACAAGAACTTCAGCAGCTGTATGGACCACAGGTACATTGGGATGAAGCAGAACTTCCTCTGCCAGTATGGTTCCGAGTGGGAGAATCCTCAATTAACAACCTATCATTCAACTTTCCCCAAAAATTGGGAATTACTCCCTTCTCATGTGAATCTGTTAAAAATCTTGATTAATGCAATATTACCTATGGAAGAGTTCCAAAGAAAAAGACAAAAGAACTACAGAGGCTACAAAACTAAGCATGCAAATTATTTTTTAATACCTCACTTTCAAAATGTATCACCCTGTTTCTCAAAGCCCTTTCCGGGCTCCTGAAGCTCAACATTTTCTGCGCTTTTTTCAAACTATGGGAGTGTCAAACAGAGTCTGAGTCTCCTATAGAAGAGGGAAAAGAGTTAAAGGACTTACCAGAAATCCGACTCTTGCACCCTCAACCTGCTGAACCTATAAGACACAAACGACAGACTTTTCCAGCAAACAGAAGAGGAGAGGTATAGAGAATGAAAAGGACAGGAAAGACTACAAAATGAGACAGCAACAGAGACAAAGGGCAATTGAGAAACAGGAAGTGAGGAAGATGACTGAATCCCAACAATCCACCTGTAGGAATGTGATACGAAAGGGGTTTTCGACTGTAATATCTGGATGACACAAGTGAATGATTCCTCTGTCCATAATGCATGGCAAAGCACCAAATTAAATGATGGGAAAGCACTTCTCCCTATCCTCACTTCAACATTAAAATGGACTTTTATAATGGACAGGAGGTTTAAAGGAGTCTCCTCAATTACTGAGTTTAGGGACCAAATGATGCTTTATGCCCACTCTCATCTATTAGCAGGACATAGTGAATAGAGAAAACCACCCAAGCTATACTACACAATTTGTATTGACCTGGGATGATGTCTCAAATCAAGAAATATTGTCAAATGTGTCAGCTTAAAAATCCATATCAACCTCCTAAAGTTTCTTTACACCCATGCCCATAATCGTGAAACTATTTGAAATGGTGGATATTTAATTTCCCCTTTACCCTATTCAACAAAAGGGTATATGTGTAGTATTGGTTGATCATGCCACTCGCTACCCTAAAGCCATCCAGATGAGGGCTACTACCACCAAAATCATAGCACAACACTTAATTGAAATGTTTTTCATTAAAGGGATTCCAAAAGAAATTCTAACAGACCACGATACCCCATTTGTATCCATATTAATGAAACAGATATGTAAACAGCTAGATATCAAACACCTAAAGATCTCCACTTATCAGCCCCAAAAGATACAATGGAACCCTTATGTTGACGCTAAAGAAAATGTTATCACAGGATGGGAAAAGTTTTGGTCAATTAGTGCCCTTACCTTTATTTGTTTTTGAACTAATTTTTGGTGGTAACCCCGCACCTCATTTGAAATTACAAATGAAGTTTGGGAAAAGAATGTAGGAACAGAAACCAATAATCTTATGGATTATACAGCACAGTTAAAGTCTAGGATTGGACAACGTAAAGAATTGGCTTGTACCAATTTAGAGAAAACCCAACTCTGGGAGTAAAATGGAAGCTGAGTGGCAAGGATCTTTTCAAATAATAAATAACATTGGGAGAGTTAGCTAAAAGCACCAAATATCCAAGAATAGGGAACAAAATGTCATAATAATCTCTATAAAAAATGGCTAGCATCCCTTCCAAAAGAAGTCCTTATGCCCATTTCTATGTGGACCACAGACAGTACTTGAAAAGATATGTCTATAAACGAGTTTCTCTCTGATGATAAAAAGGAAGAACTCTTAGAAAACCTAGAACAATTTTCTCTAATCTTTTCTGACTTGCCAAGGGATGACCCAGCTTGCTCTGCACTTTATTCCTACTAAGGAAGGAGTAGTAGTAAAATAACAACCATATCAAATTCCAACTGCCCGGAAGAAAACCCTTCAGGCTGAAGTAGAGCATTTGAAACCATTCAAAGTAATTGGTCTTCTCCAATTGTATTGGTTACCAAATCTGAAGGACGCCTTTGCTTCTGTATTGACTTCAGAACTGTTAATAATATCTCTAAATTTGATAGTTATCCATTACCCCGAATTGTTGAGGTAATTGAAAGATGAGGGGAAGCACACTATGTTACTACTATTGACCTTACGAAAGGGCACTGGCAAATACACTTAAACCTGAGGATAAAGAGAAAACAGATTTCCCTTTTCCAGATGGATTATATAGGTTTACAGTGCTTCTTTTTGGATTACACTGGCCCCTGACACTTTCCAAAGACTGATGAGCTCCTTACTACGACATCGTCAAACTTATACTTCTGCATATTTGGATGGTATAGTCATATCCAATAAAAAATAGGAAGACCATCTTTCTCACTTTCACTCTATATTATAAGAATTACAGAAAGCCTGGTTGCACATAAATACAACGAAATACTAATGTGAAGTGGAAATATCGAGGAAATACATTAAGGGAAGGTTTGATTGAACCTCAATTAGAGAAAATCAAAGTAATCTTAGAGACTCCCTTTTCTCCCAATTAAAAAGAAATGAGAGCTGTCCTAGGTTTACCTGGATACTATCAGAGGTTTATACTCCAGTATTCAAACACAGTGGGACCATTAAGTGACCTTATTAACAAGAATTCCAATAACTGAGAGTTTAAACAAACCTCAAAACAAGTTTCAGTGGGATTTCAACAAGTAACCACAAACCCCGTCTTACAATTTCTAAACATTTATTCTTCAAACTGATGCTTCTGAAATAGGTATTGTAGCAGTTCTATTCCAAGAAAACGAAGAGGGAGATGAAAAGACCACATTATTTATTAACCCTAAATTATATCCAAGAGAAAGGATATATCCTGTAATAGAGAAGGAGTGTCTTGCTATTAAATGGACCATATAAACACTCCTCTATTACTTAGAGAGAAAGCCTTTTATCTTATATTCAGATAATACTCTGTTGACTTGGCTTGGTAGAAATAAAGGTAATAATTTCAGAATCCTTAGATGGTTTTTCTCCCTACAGCCCTTCCATTTTAACATCAGACAAAGGAAATGCAAGAAGCAAAGCAATGTTGATTTAATTTCTTGGTTTCCTCTTTCCCCAGTCAGAAAAATACAAGGGAGGGGATTTGTCAAACTGAGGGCCTCGTTAGGATCGCGGACGGACTTGCGGTCCGTCCGCGACCCCAGAGCAGGAGGGAACCTCCGCATGGCATGCGGAGTTCCCTCCTGTGCAATTAGGATGTGACCGCCACCCTGGCGGTCACATCCTCTATTTTTAACAATGCGGCGGGTGCGGCTTCAAGCTGCACTCGCGGCAATGTTAAAAATGCAGGTGTTGCATTTGGATGCGGAAATAGGCAGGCACCGCGCGGTGCCTGCCGCTTTCCGCATACAAATGCAGGGGGGTAACCTAGGTACCCCCCATGTGCACCCCCCCACTCCACAACGGGCCCCCGCAGTGAAGTTACACATGCTTTTCCACAGCGGAAAAGCTGCCGCGGAAAAGCATGTTTCACATCCCATCCTAATCTGGCTGACGGTGTCTGAGAGACACCGTCACCAGATTATAGCTTTTCCGCCGCGGTTGTAAGCCAAGCCAACCGCGGCTGAAAAGCTGCGGACGGAAACCAGGACCCACCAGCCATCCGAATGTGGCGGTGGGTCTTTGGTGGGTCCGCTGCGGATTTTCCGCATCCTCCCGGCCGGCGGTGGCCTCCGCCGCCCCAGAGGATGCGGAAAATCCGCAATCTTAATAACCCCCTGAGTCTGAGACTCGTATTGAAAAGGGAAAGATATGGAGGACTTACCTGAAACCCTACAAACTGCCTAACCTATAGTAGACATAAAAGACAGACTTTTACTTTTACAGGAAACAGAAGAGAAGCGGTATAGAGAAATAGAACAAAGACAATAAAATCTACAAACGGCGACAGCAACAAAGACAAAGTACAATTGAGAATCAGGAAGTGAGGATGACGACCCAAGGTTAGCAAACCGCCCAGTGGAACGCAATGAGAAATAAAGGGTCAGGTAGATTTCCCCTCCGCCTGAAATGTGTCGGCTGCGAGAGACTCCCAAAGATGGCTCTCCTGGGATTACTGAAGATGAACAGAGACATCCGACAGTAACAGAAGCACCCCTGCTGTAACATGCAATTATCCGTCATGCTCCAGGAATAGCATGTCTTTTGCAGGTACCTACGAGGGTCAGGAATTGGCATGGGAGGTGGAGGAAGAGAAGGGAAGTGAACTGATCTCGCAATAAGAGGATGAAGCTTAAATGCAGTAAGGACCTCATAACGCTTACAGAGAAAGGAGGAATCCAAATTTTAGTTGTGTTTTTTACACTCCCTGCAACACCTGAAACCAAAAAGCTAAGGTATAATAAAAGGTCTCAAAGAGAAATAAAGTATAATATTATGGCCATGTTTGTTCCTGTAATTTAGGTTCAGGATTTATAAGTAGGAGTATTTTTTTTTCCTTTGGAAGTTTTTTTTAATTTTATTTGGGAACTTATTAGAGAGATTGTGTCTAAGAAAAAATTTAAGACGAGCAAGACAAAAAAGGGAGAAAATATATTCGAAGGTGCAAAAACTGCATGGATTTACGGAAAATATATAGACAAAGGAGAGGAAACTTACCTGCCTTTTCTTCTTTTCAAGGGTACCTATGAGGACGCAATTTTGAAGCCACACCTACAGAAGGCAAAGAAGAAAATGAGTACATTAAGAACTCCAAGACAGTTACATCTAAAACCTAGGAAAACAGACAGCAGAAGGAAACATGCTGAAATAATATATTGCCACTAAGTAAAATTTGGGAATCCAGAATAAATCAAATAAGTACAGTGCACTTGTTAGGCATCCCTATTCCTCTCGTTCAAACTAACAAGTGATTATCTTACTCAGAAAGTTGACAGGGAGGTAAAGAGTTAAATGTATTTAACAGTCACTGTTTCTAGTTATGAGATTTTTCTTATCAATGTGCCTTTGGACTATGAATTGAATCTGATTTTTATTTTCTGCCACAGCTTGCACTGGAATCGTAATTCTGTGGTAAGATTCCTTGATAAAAGATTGGAAAAGGCGAAGTTTGTGCTGTGGTGTATTTTCTAGTGGATATTTTGGGGCATATTATCAAGGACCGATGTTAAAATTATCGTCGTTTTATCGGTAGGAAACTGCCGATAAAACGGTGATAATACGCCCTTGTGAATTCCCATAGAAGCCCATGTTCTGATGTTAACATGGGCTTATATGGGAATTAACAAGGGCATATTATCAAGCCCATTATTGTCGTTTAATCTGCAGTTTTCTGCCGATAAAATGGCGATAATTTTAAAACCGGTCCTTGATAATATGCCCCTTTGTTCCTATTTACTTTCCTTGCCATATCACAGAGGAAGTTTGGGTTCAAATTACGGCAAATGATGTATGATTAAGAGTTTTTCCAAAACATGCTCTGCTCTAAAGAAGCAACTGCCTGAGTATACTTGCGTGTTTTCCTCCAGTGCATATTTTAAGATAACCGAAGCGCAGTTGAGAAGTATACCACACTATGCTGTGAATGGAGAAGAGATTCTCCTCAGACAGGATATGGACAAAAGGCCCATGTCACATCCTGAAGCAGGGAAAATGTTAGCTGTCTTCAACTTGAACTCAGTTGGAGACAAGGTCAGGACTAAACCAACAAGAGCACGTACAAATCCGACCTCAGACACAACCATCAGCAAAACAGAGCCACCAAATACTCTTCTCCCATGACCGCATCGAAAGCAACACCAGCAGTGCCAAGGTACTCTTCGTCATAGTGAAAGGCTTCACCTCTCTGGCACCAAGCTCCAACAGCATAACTCCCTCTCAGGGACCTCTGCACCCAGCTTTCCCTATTCTTCAACAAGATAATCAGAATCTACAACTTCAAACACCAACCTGACCCTTCCACCCTCATAGCCCTCCTGCCTTCTCAACTCAGAGGACCACTCTGAATGCCTTGCCTACCATCACCACTCAGGAAACCCCAACAACCATGCAGTTCATACACTTGGGAGCACCTTCGGAACTCTGCCCTCACCATGTCATCATCAAAGAACTGCACCCCATCAGCTCAGCCCTCAACATGATCCTGAATGATTCAACTATCACAGCCACCCACCCAAACACCAGCAAAGATGCCACAGTGGCCCCTCCCTCAAGAAAACCTCAGAAGAGCTCAAGACGCTAGCCAACTACCGGCCTATCTCCCTGCTACACTATGCAGGAAAAGTTATGGAAAAGGTGATAAACAAACACCTAGCCACCGACCTCAACAACAACGACCACCTTGACACTACTCAAATCAGATTCACACCCAACCACTGTACAACCACAGTACAAAGGCAGACCTTATTAATGCCATGGACGACATAGAGATGAACATGGACAGATGTGGCCCTCACCCTACTGGACCTTTCTACAGCTTCAACTCTGTCTTTCACTCCATTCTTATCAAATGACTGCACAGAGACAGCATCCAAGGACACTCATTCAACTGAATTTGCTTTTTCCTCACAGGCAGCACCCATTCTGTCAGCTGCCCCCCTTCACTTCAGATGCTGTCAATCTCATCTGCTGAGTTTCACAAGGATCCTCACTTAGCTCTGCCCTGTTCAGTGTCAACCTGACTCCACTCGTCAGCATCATCCGAACCCACAGAATCAACATCATATCTTCTGCTGATGACACCATCTCATACTCTCCATCTCCGCGAAGAGGCCATACAACTGTACCAATTTCCCTGCCTGTATGAATGAAGTCACCAGATTGATGAAAACAGACTGCCTCAAGCTGAACACAGACTAGACAGAAGTAGTATTGTTCAGCAAAGGTACCTCGCTCTGATATCCACACCCCTCCTGGCAACCTATGCAAAGAAACTCAGAAAAGTAATTGATAACCAACTTACTAAAACCATCCTAGTCAACACAGTCTCTGTCTCATGCTTCAACCCAATAAAGATGCTCAAGAAGATCTTCAAATGGTTCCCCAACAACACTCACAGAACTGTCAGCCAAGCCTTCGTCACCAGCAAGCTGGACTACAGCAATTCACTCTATGCCGGAATCAATGTTCAACTGACCAGAAGGCTCCAGACCATATATAACTTAGAGACCACACTCACCGTCAACCTCTCTTCCCTCACTCACCTCTACAGCTCCAAGAACTCCACTGGCTCCCAATCCACAAACTAGGATTTTTCAAACTCCTCACACCTACATACAGAGCCTTACACAACATGCGCCCTACTTACCTCAACAATGGCGTAAACTTCCACAAACATACAAGATACCTCCGCTCAGCTATATTCCTAATAACACAAAACCCCTGCATTCACAGAACAAGATGCAGTGGTTGTGCTTTTTCCTATCCAGCTCCTAAAGCCTGGAACAACCTACCCCTATACATCAGACCAGACTCCTCAGTTCTTGAATTCAGCAATAAACGGAAGACCTGGAACTTCACCTAGGTTCAACCCTGGCTTCTTTCTGGGACAAAATACCCTCCTGGGTGATTTGTGCGCTGTACAATACACATAACAATCACATTACAGCATAACTGAGAAGCTAAGTTTACACAAGAGAAAACCTCTCACACCATGGATATAATTGCACATTTCAAAAGGCTCCTTTACCTTTCTGTGTCATTATTGTGCTACCTTAGGATGACATCAATACTTCGTAATTTGTTTTATAGTAAGTCCTTTCACCAGAATCCCACACTCCCATGCTGAGACGTAGGACAATCTTTTTTGTGTGTGTGCTCTTTACTTGCCAGAATTATGTTAAGTGCAAAAACACAACACATATATAGTACAAAATTACAAGACACCATTGCAAACAAATAAAGATTGCACATAAACAAAAAAAGACTTAGAACAACGTAGACCACTGCTAAATCATACATTGGCTTGAAGGTATGCTACAGATTCAAGGGGTTGTTAAATCAATGTTTTTGATTTGGTGTTAGAACTGTAGGAAGTCGAAGTGGCCAGCTTTAGTGCTGGTGGAGCCCAGTGCGACAATGTTGGTGCCCCCAATGACTTGCTCTGCCACGGATTCCCTCACTACCACCCATTAACAGTGCCCCTCAAGTCTCCATAACTACACTCTCGAAATACAAAACAGTAAAACTCACAAAAGGAATTAGAAAAATAGGGAAAAACTGAATAAACAAAATAAAACCAAAATTATAAAAATCCAATAAGAAGATTTAGAGAAATTATTTTTTTACGTATTAAGTTTAGTAAATGTTATATCCACCTACGAAACAGTTACAAATTTGATATATTTATTGCAAGCCCAAATCACTGCTGAAGTCAGAGCTTTAATAAATATTTTGCAAAGATGGCTTTTAAAAAGTTAGCTTTGCCCTGCCTGAAATGTCTAGAAGCTGGATGTGCATTTTGTTATCTTACGTCTGCTAAGCATTAATTAGCAATTCAATAGGTATGAATTAGGTGAGAACTTATTCCCAGGACAGACAGAAAAGTTCTTGGGTATGGGGAGGTACTGTTGTGCACTTCACATGACAGTCTATGGACTGGAACAAGGACTTAATTAACTGCAAAGAGACCTACTCTATGACATCCAGATGCACCTAACACCCAGACCTGCACCCTTCTTTTGTTCCCTCAGCAGGACCGACCTCCATCACAATCGGCCTCATGTTGACATCACAGTGCCAGATCCTGCTGAAGCTTCAATACATGCTTGACAGGTCTGCTAGATTTATATATTACTTTTGGGATGCACATCAGAGGAGGTATACATTATGTCAAAACAATTTGTGTGTATCAACTGTCTGGTTGCTGAAAGCTCAGATTTGTTTTACGAGTCTATGAGTTTGTTGGGATACTGGTACAACTTAAAGCTCAATTTTTGTGTTAGATGTGAGGAGACACTAGGGTCACCGTAGTTCACTACCCACATATACCCCAACCCCCAGGACTCAAAGTTGGTAGGGTTAGCTCCAGGAAACTTTACCCAATTGGTTAGGGCACCCACTGGCTCATGCCAGGCATAAATGTGGCATCTCCAGGCACCCACTTCAGAACATTTTTGGACCGAAGGAAGATCAGAATAGAACCTGCTGCCTGTAACCTGAGAGGAATGCTTGTGGACTGGACCTGCTCGCTCTCTTTTGTACTAAATACAATGACTTGGACTCAAAGGGTCATAAAACTGGCCTACTGTTAAAGCAGCATGGACGCAACAAGCTACAAGAGGCTTTTTCTTGCAACTACCCTCCTGACCTGAGGAAATTAGACCTGAGATTAACCATCCTGTTGGTCTCTGCCTGCCACCATGTGACTCTCTAAGTGTCTCCCCAAAGGAGAACTTGGATGGTGGATTGGGACTTGAAGTCAGAAGGTAATATCTTTGCCCAGGACAAAATTGGTTAGTGTATCCAACCCACACTTAGTCGTGGTTTGCTTAAAATTGTACCTAGGCCCTATTCGACCACAACCTTGAGTATCGTTAGGACGTTGCTACTTTGTGCTATTTTTACTTAAACATTTAAAAAAATCTTATCTCTGGTTGTCCTTATTGAATATTTGTCATTTTGGGTCATTTTTATAATTGCATTATACTCTACATTTCTCATTTGTTTTGGGATTTGTATTGTTTCGAATTTCAACTTTATTACTATTTTAGTACTGCATATATAATTTACACATTGCATCTAAGTTAGACCTGCCTGCTCTGTGCCACAGCTACCAGCCGCTTGAGCTTAGTGTTATTTAGTGCCTTAAGTGATTCATCCTGTCTAGGATTGTGATCATTACTTGATATGTGCACCAACACTCCTCAACTAATAACTCAATTTCTTGCACTCTGCAAAGACATTGTATAACAAAGAGCAAGTTATGCAAAGTGATTGTATGATTTCTGAACCTCTTTGGAACTGACATCATGAAACGCAAAGATGCAGCATGCTATCTGATAAAAGGAAGTTTTGTTTCTGAGGAAAGTCCATACAGTACAAAATTGTCATCCTTGGACTCTCATCTTAATATTTACAAATTCCCTAATAAACACTCTATTACAAGTTATCCCACATTTCCCCCCTGCCCCCAAGGAACTCTACCTATTCCTCACAATATGACCTCACTGTCATTGACTCTTTCTAAAATGTCAGATTCCCTTAGCAGGAATCAAGATTTAACCTGGATACTACTCGTCCTCCTAGCCATTGCTTTACCCAGCCAATAGAATCCTCCAAAAGATATGTTTACTAAGGGTGGGCGAGCAGCTACGCTCCGTGCACGGAGTGTGCGTAGTGCCCGCTTCTACGCATTTTGCGTAGCAGGCGTAGAATTCGGCACTACGCACGCTCCGCAGACGGAGCGTAGCTGGCCGCCACCCGCCTCCCTCCCGCCCTCCCTAAATACTTTAATTTAATCGTTAGTAATAATAACAAAGGCACTTACCTTGCGCGCCGCTGCCCGCCGTGTCTCCAGGTCTCCCTTTCTTCATCTGCGCCGTCTTGGGTACTAATGCGCATGCGCGGGCAGCCGCGCATGCGCATTTCTCACGAGAAATGCACATGCGCGGCCGCCCACGCATGCGCATTAGTACCCAAGACGGCGCAGATGAAGAGAGGGAGCCCCGGAGACGCGGCAGGCAGCGGCGCGCAAGGTAAGTGCCTTTTAATTATTACTAACGTTTAAATTAAAGGATTTAGGGAGGGCGGGAGGGAGGGAGGCCTGCGGTGCGTAGTGGGGCTACGCGGAGTGCGGAGGTGGGCGTAGTTTCTCGCCCACTTCACGTAGCTCTGCGAAGCCCCACTACGCCCACTACGCCCAGGGTTAATGTTTACTCAGTGGCTAGGGTTCTCTTCATTCTGGGCAATCATCCATCAGAAGATACCCTGGATCCTGGCCACATACAAGCTGGAATATGGTAACATCCTCTATGCTGGGATCAATTAAAAAAAAGAATTGATGGACAGAATGATCAACAATGTCAAACACTCACCTGCAGTCAGATATGGGCCTAAATCCATTGTTTTTTGCTCACCAAGTCAAATTAGTTTGAACCCAGCCATGTGCAACTCAGTGTTGACCCTGCTCCCCATAGGAACAGTCCAGCCCAAACTGCAGGCCAGGCCCTACTAGGCCGGAAACAAGCATCCTAAGACCGGTTTTGGGATATCACCCCTCATCAGCCAGGAAAGCTTGAATCCAATGGCTTGGCAAGCATGGGACCCACGTCTAGGCATCCCTGTCCCACTTGGAGTGGCAAATGCAAAAAAAACGATTGATGGGTGGAATGCTGAACAATGTCAAACACTCAACCCCAGTCAGAGATTTGGGCCTGAATCTATAGTTTTTTTTGCTCACCACGCCATAAAAAGTTTGGACCCAGCAATATGCAAATCAGCCTCATCCCTGCTCCCCATGGGAATAGCCCAGCCCAAACTGCAAGGCCACCTTGCACTAGAATCAGGCACCCTAGGGCCAGTTTTGGGGTATTATCCTTCTTCAGCCAGGATAGCTTGAATCCAGTGGCATGGTGAGCAAGGGACTCACGTCTGGGCATCCCTGTCCCACTTAGGGTGACAAATGCAATAAGAACAATTGATGGACGGAATGCTAAACAATGTCAAACACTCACCCCCAGTCAGAGATCTGGATCAAAATGCTTTGGTTTTTTTGCTCACCATACCAAAGGAGTTTGGACTCACCCATATGGAAATCAATTTTGGTGCTGCTCCCGATGGGAATAGTCCAGCCCGAACTGCCAGGCTGGGTCCTCCCTGGACAGGAAACAAGCATCCCAGGACCAGTTTTGGAGTATCACCCCCTCATAGGCCAGGATAGCTTGAATACAGTGGCTTCTTTTTACTCTATTCAGAAATCAGCAGTCAGAATCACTCTCAACCTCCCAAGTTGCACTCACATCACACAACGCCTAAAGTAGCTCCACAATTCCTCATACACAGCACAATCACAATTCAAACTCTTCACCCACACTTTCAGGGCTCCTTAACACTGGCCCAGCATACCTCACCAATCGCGTTAAACAGCGTTTGCAATGCTGTCTCCACAACGGGTTACCATTACAGCATGGTCATTACACCGCCCCCTACAGAGTGTCGGAGAAATGACTTGCGATGTAATTGTATGTGTGGTAACAATAACAATGCAGTCGCTGTAGCAACTGCATTGTAATGGCATGTGTATGCGCATGCGTAGTAACAGTATATAATCACCAATCGCATCTGCTTTCCCAAACCTTCCAGACTGGTTCGGATTCCTACTTGTACACCCCTCTATACGAAACAAACAGATCCGGCAGTCAATCCTTTTCCTACATCGCTCCTAAAATGTGGAACAACCTGCCACTACACATACAAGCCTCCTCCTCAGTTCTTGAATATTCAAGAAGATGAAGGCCTGGCTCTTTGAGTAGTCCTGTAAGGCCCTAGATTTGGCTCACACCTGCTCAACACCAGGATACCCTCCAGGTTGATAGTGTGATCTAAAAATGTGTCTAACATAACATTCCATGTATAAAGATGGGAGAATGTACTGATTGTCTTCGGCCTCCACTAACAAAAAAACAATCCATAGAAGAGTCAAACAGCTGGGGCATGTGCTTGGGATTTAGGAATAGGGGTTGTTCAGCTCCTTCTACTGAAGGCAACGGTCACCCTTGAGCTGCAACTATGACATTAAAAGGCTCTCCACCATAAGGACATACATTCCCTAAAAAGTCTTCGGACAGCTGAGGCCAGTAAGTTTAATTTGTGCTTCAAAGTACTTGAACTAAACTGAACTTTTTTCACACATCTTTTACAAGACACAATTGTCATAAATGAAGAATGTTCATGTCGAGTTATAATGCAAACCAGTAGCCTATATACCAATTCTCCAATCTCCGGCGTAGATCCAGTCTTGCAAAGATATCCTCTACTGGACAGTATACACATTTTATACATTTTATTTACCCAAAATATTTTCTTTAATGAGGTCATAAATGCATCCCCAGTGGCGTTGCTGTTCCCATGTATAACCCCAAAATTGTTTCCTGGCAGTAGCTCAGTCAAGCTTCTTTATCTAGTAAACTATGCCTAGACCTTTTTTTTTCTCTGCTGAGCACACATCATTGAGTGACTTTGCATTTCCCTTCCTGCCAGCTACCTACCAAACTCACTCAATTTACTTTGTCATCAATATATGCACTACTACCACAGCAATTATAATTATCCCACTCTATATTTCTTGTAGTGCCTATCATGCTGCTTACATTTATTTGACCCTTGCTACACATCATGTCTGCTGGTACTCATAAGAGCTCTGTTGGCTGCTACTCCCTTGTGATGTACTGCTTACATTCGATTTTTTCCATTTCTCACAAGTCTCTAACATGCATCAATAATGGTCTGCTTCTTTCCCTGCCCTTACTATTTAATTCCACATGACCTATTCTCAAAAGGCAACAGATTACCACCTCCACATTTAAATTTAGTACCCTGACTTCGGGCACCACCAAACCATAATGTTCATCCTTTATGATTCTACTAAAATAGGTACTCAGCTTTTTTGATCATTTCCATTTCAACATCTTCCTCAGTATCTCCTTCAAACCACTATCCACTGAAAGCAAAGATTCTATCCATAGCTGGTATTGGTCAGCCTTCTATACTGCCTCTATCCCACCTACCATCCAAAAGGGGTGGCCAAGTCCTTTACCTGACATCTGTGCATGGTGCTTCAGCCTGTTATCTATGTACGGTTACACTATAATTCTCCATTTTCTCCAGGATCAACCTGCACAATCCCCCTCTGATTGTTACTTTGCATTATCCTTATGAGGTCCAGTTTGTTAGTGCTTATTTTTTAAAAGAACAAATGCATGTCCTCAACATTTATCTTAGCAGCTTAGAATAGCATATCTGAAAGCGATGAATCCAAATGCTAAGAGTACCTAGCCTTGATTTCGGCTAATGCCTCTTTTACCAACCAATATGCATTTGTCTCTGTATATCACACTTGCAGATTCTTTTTATGCCCCTTTCTCACTGTGGCCTCCTTTCTGTACCCCTTTTGTGACATTCTCTTTCTTGCTCCAGGTCAAAGTCTGACAGTAAAAAAAAAGTTGCAGCCCTCAAAAATTTGTTTTGGAGAAAATCAGGATAGCATCCTCGTTGGCTGTTTTTTCTTTGAGGGTATCCAATTGCTATCCTGGCAAGTTCTCCAAAAAGTGTTGTTTGATAGGCCTTTAGCAACCAGCAGCATGTTTACCATTTGGTTTTCCCTTAAGTGCTCTAGAACCTTTGGATATCTACATGCTCCCTCAAGCAGCTTCAAGAAATTTTGAAAATAACTCCAAACCGGAAAAAGTGTTTCTACAGGTTTGAAAATACCTGATGCTCTCTCCTTGTGTAATATACTCCTAATGTTTCCATTCTAGCAGACCCAGTATGTTTTCTTGTGCTAGTGACTTATGTCAGGAATATTCTGCAAGTGCTTTACTTGATTAAAGCATCTAGCTCACCAAGAAAGTGCTAGTAACTGTTGGGTGATAGGGGCAAACCCAAACAAATGGCACTGAGCTAGACCTGCATTCTTCTGTGCCGTTATTTGTGTGAGATACCCTGCACCTGCAACCTACATTGCTGCTACTTTTTCTGCCACTGATGTCAGTGTAAGGTAATGTGTGCTTTGTTACAGTTCTTCTGTGACCAATGTTCATGTATGGCCTGACAGCACCTCACTGGTATGCCATGATTTTGTAGTAACCAATGTTCATGTAATGTCAAGTGCCCAATAATAGCTCAAAATTGTGCACTACTTCTTCCGCATCCAATTTCAATGAATGGACCATGAGAGCATCTCATTTGTCTGCATCTTATGCCTGTGTGAGGTGTTCAACTGTTTAACTACTGCTGAGTAGTGCCGTCCCTGTCAATGAGCCTTGTGTAGCTGTAAGAAGATAATCCAAGAGAAATGAATCAGTATCAAATTGTACTAACAAGAAAGTTTACAAGCAAGCACTGCACTTGCTATAGAGTGTAGTACAGCCATACTGCTGGATTGCCTCCTCAGTGCATGTTAGTATAAGAGACATCTAAGTGACAGAATAACCTAGAAGATCATTCAGAGAGAAATGACATAGAAATAAACAAAGGAGATCCAATTATAATACAATTAAACTAGTTGATCAATAGCAGATCACTGCCCGCAAGTTAGAATTGCTCTCGCTCTTCCAAAGTGAAGTTGCTTTCATGTGGCGTCCAACTGTATTCTCCATTGTCATAGCCCCTTTCGACATTGATATAAGACCGTTGGCTCTTGTAATCTCTAAACCCAACATTCATTTCAAATGTATGCAGATAACATGCAACCCCATGCCAGGTTGAGCAGCCATTAAGACATTCACAAGAACTTCAGCAGCTGTATGAACCACAGGTACATTGGGATGAAGCAGAACTTCCTCTGCCAGTATGGTTCCGAGTGGGAGAATCCTCAATTAACAACCTACCATTCAACTTTCCCAAAAAATTGGGAATTACTCCCTTCTCATGTGAATCTGTTAAAAATCTTGATTAATGCAATATTACCTATGGAAGAGTTCCAAAGAAAAAGACAAAAGAACTACAGAGGCTACAAAACTAAGCATGCAAATTATTTTTTAATACCTCACTTTCAAAATGTATCACCCTGTTTCTCAAAGCCCTTTCCGGGCTCCTGAAGCTCAACATTTTCTGCGCTTTTTTCAAACTATGGGAGTGTCAAACAGAGTCTGAGTCTCCTATAGAAGAGGGAAAAGAGTTAAAGGACTTACCAGAAATCCGACTCTTGCACCCTCAACCTGCTGAACCTATAAGACACAAACAACAGACTTTTCCAGCAAACAGAAGAGGAGAGGTATAGAGAATGAAAAGGACAGGAAAGACTACAAAATGAGACAGCAACAGAGACAAAGGGCAATTGAGAAACAGGAAGTGAGGAAGACGACTGAATCCCAACAATCCACCTGTAGGAATGTGATACGAAAGGGGTTTTCGACTGTAATATCTGGATGACACAAGTGAATGATTCCTCTGTCCATAATGCATGGCAAAGCACCAAATTAAATGATGGGAAAGCACTTCTCCCTATCCTCACTTCAACATTAAAATGGACTTTTATAATGGACAGGAGGTTTAAAGGAGTCTCCTCAATTACTGAGTTTAGGGACCAAATGATGCTTTATGCCCACTCTCATCTATTAGCAGGACATAGTGAATAGAGAAAACCACCCAAGCTATACTACACAATTTGTATTGACCTGGGATGATGGCTCAAATCAAGAAATATTGTCAAATATGTCAGCTTAAAAATCCATATCAACCTCCTAAAGTTTCTTTACACCCATGCCCATAATCGTGAAACTATTTGAAATGGTGGATATTTAATTTCCCCTTTACCCTATTCAACAAAAGGGTATATGTGTAGTATTGGTTGATCATGCCACTCGCTACCCTAAAGCTATCCAGATGAGGGCTACTACCACCAAAATCATAGCACAACACTTAATTGAAATGTTTTTCATTAAAGGGATTCCAAAAGAAATTCTAACAGACCACGATACCCCATTTGTATCCATATTAATGAAACAGATATGTAAACAGCTAGATATCAAACACCTAAAGATCTCCACTTATCATCCCCAAAAGATACAATGGAACCCTTATGTTGACGCTAAAGAAAATGTTATCACAGGATGGGAAAAGTTTTGGTCAATTAGTGCCCTTAGCTTTATTTGTTTTTGAACTAATTTTTGGTGGTAACCCCGCACCTCATTTGAAATTACAAATGAAGTTTGGGAAAAGAATGTAGGAACAGAAACCAATAATCTTATGGATTATACAGCACAGTTAAAGTCTAGGATTGGACAACGTAAAGAATTGGCTTGTACCAATTTAGAGAAAACCCAACTCGGGGAGTAAAATGGAAGCTGAGTGGCAAGGATCTTTTCAAATAATAAATAACATTGGGAGAGTTAGCTAAAAGCACCAAATATCCAAGAATAGGGAACAAAATGTCATAATAATCTCTATAAAAAATGGCTAGCATCCCTTCCAAAAGAAGTCCTTATGCCCATTTCTATGTGGACCACAGACCGTACTTGAAAAGATATGTCTATAAACGAGTTTCTCTCTGATGATAAAAAGGAAGAACTCTTAGAAAACCTAGAACAATTTTCTCTGATCTTTTCTGACTTGCCAAGGGATGACCCAGCTTGCTCTGCACTTTATTCCTACTAAGGAAGGAGTAGTAGTAAAATAACAACCATATCAAATTCCAACTGCCCGGAAGAAAACCCTTCAGGCTGAAGTAGAGCATTTGAAACCATTCAAAGTAATTGGTCTTCTCCAATTGTATTGTTACCAAATCTGAAGGACGCCTTTGCTTCTATATTGACTTCAGAACTGTTAATAATATCTCTAAATTTGATAGTTATCCATTACCCCGAATTGTTGAGGTAATTGAAAGATGAGGGGAAGCACAATATGTTACTACTATTGACCTTACGAAAGGGCACTGGCAAATACACTTAAACCTGAGGATAAAGAGAAAACAGATTTCCCTTTTCCAGATGGATTATATAGGTTTACAGTGCTTCTTTTTGGATTACACTGGCCCCTGACACTTTCCAAAGACTGATGAGCTCCTTACTACGACATCGTCAAACTTATACTTCTGCATATTTGGATGGTATAGTCATATCCAATAAAAAATAGGAAGACCATCTTTCTCACTTTCACTCTATATTATAAGAATTACAGAAAGCTTGGTTGCACATAAATACAACGAAATACTAATGTGAAGTGGAAATATCGAGGAAATACATTAAGGGAAGGTTTGATTGAACCTCAATTAGAGAAAATCAAAGTAATCTTAGAGACTCCCTTTTCTCCCAATTAAAAAGAAATGAGAGCTGTCCTAGGTTTACCTGGATACTATCAGAGGTTTATACTCCAATATTCAAACACAGTGGGACCATTAAGTGATCTTATTACCAAGAATTCCAATAACTGAGAGTTTAAACAAACCTCAAAACAAGTTTCAGTGGGATTTCAACAAGTAACCACAAACCCCGTCTTACAATTTCTAAACATTTATTCTTCAAACTGATGCTTCAGAAATAGGTATTGGAGCAGTTCTATCCCATTATTTATTAACCCTAAATTATATCCAAGAGAAAGGATATATCCTGTAATAGAGAAGGAGTGTCTTGCTATTAAATGTACCATATAAACACTCCTCTATTACTTAGAGAGAAAGCCTTTTATCTTATATTCAGATAATACTCTGTTGACTTGGCTTGGTAGAAATAAAGGTAATAATTTCAGAATCCTTAGATGGTTTTTCTCCCTACAGCCCTTCCATTTTAACATCAGACAAAGGAAATGCAAGAAGCAAAGCAATGTTGATTTAATTTCTTGGTTTCCTCTTTTCCCCAGTCAGAAAAATACAAGGGAGGGGATTTGTCAAACTGAGGGCCTGAGCAGGAGGGAACCTCCGCATGGCATGCGGAGTTCCCTCCTGTGCAATTAGGATGTGACCGCCACCCTGGCGGTCACATCCTCTATTTTTAACAATGCGGCGGGTGCGGCTTCAAGCTGCACTCGCGGCAATGTTAAAAATGCAGGTGTTGCATTTGGATGCGGAAATAGGCAGGCACCGCGCGGTGCCTGCCGCTTTCTGCATACAAATGCAGGGGGGTACCCTAGGTACCCCCCATGTGCACCCCCCCACTCCACAACGGGCCCCCGCAGTGAAGTTACACATGCTTTTCCACAGCGGAAAAGCTGCCGCGGAAAAGCATGTTTCACATCCCATCCTAATCTGGCTGACGGTGTCTGAGAGACACCGTCACCAGATTATAGCTTTTCCGCCGCGGTTGTAAGCCAACCGCGGCTGAAAAGCTGCGGACGGAAACCAGGACCCACCAGCCATCCGAATGTGGCGGTGGGTCTTTGGTGGGTCCGCTGCGGATTTTCCGCATCCTCCCGGCCGGCGGTGGCCTCCGCCGCCCCAGAGGATGCGGAAAATCCGCAATCTTAATAACCCCCTGAGTCTGAGACTCGTATTGAAAAGGGAAAAGATATGGAGGACTTACCTGAAACCCTACAAACTGCCTAACCTATAGTAGACATAAAAGACAGACTTTTACTTTTACAGGAAACAGAAGAGAAGCGGTATAGAGAAAGAGAACAAAGACAATAAAATGTACAAACGGCGACAGCAACAAAGACAAAGTACAATTGAGAATCAGGAAGTGAGGATGACGACCCAAGGTTAGCAAACCGCCCAGTGGAACGCAATGAGAAATAAAGGGTCAGGTAGATTTCCCCTCCGCCTGAAATGTGTCGGCTGCGAGAGACTCCCAAAGATGGCTCTCCTGGGATTACTGAAGATGAACAGAGACATCCGACAGTAACAGAAGCACCCCTGCTGTAACATGCAATTATCCGTCATGCTCCAGGAAGAGCATGTCTTTTGCAGGTACCTACGAGGGTCAGGAATTGGCATGGGAGGTGGAGCAAGAGAAGGGAAGTGAACTGATCTCGCAATAAGAGGATGATGCTTAAATGCAGTAAGGACCTCATAACGCTTACAGAGAAAGGAGGAATCCAAATTTTAGTTGTGTTTTTTACACTCCCTGCAACACCTGAAACCAAAAAGCTAAGGTATAATAAAAGGTCTCAAAGAGAAATAAAGTATAATATTATGGCCATGTTTGTTCCTGTAATTTAGGTTCAGGATTTATAAGTAGGAGTATTTTTTTTTCCTTTGGAAGTTTTTTTTAATTTTATTTGGGAACTTATTAGAGAGATTGTGTCTAAGAAAAAATTTAAGACGAGCAAGACAAAAAAGGGAGAAAATATATTCGAAGGTGCAAAAACTGCATGGATTTACGGAAAATATATAGACAAAGGAGAGGAAACTTACCTGCCTTTTCTTCTTTTCAAGGGTACCTATGAGGACGCAATTTTGAAGCCACACCTACAGAAGGCAAAGAAGAAAATGAGTACATTAAGAACTCCAAGACAGTTACATCTAAAACCTAGGAAAACAGACAGCAGAAGGAAACATGCTGAAATAATATATTGACACTAAGTAAAATTTGGGAATCCAGAATAAATCAAATAAGTACAGTGCACTTGTTAGGCATCCCTATTCCTCTCGTTCAAACTAACAAGTGATTATCTTACTCAGAAAGTTGACAGGGAGGTAAAGAGTTAAATGTATTTAACAGTCACTGTTTCTAGTTATGAGATTTTTCTTATCAATGTGCCTTTGGACTATGAATTGAATCTGATTTTTATTTTCTGCCACAGCTTGCACTGGAATCGTAATTCTGTGGTAAGATTCCTTGATAAAAGATTGGAAAAGGCGAAGTTTGTGCTGTGGTGTATTTTCTAGTGGATATTTTGGGGCATATTATCAAGGACCGATGTTAAAATTATCGTCGTTTTATCGGTAGGAAACTGCAGATAAAACGGTGATAATACGCTCTTGTGAATTCCCATAGAAGCCCATGTTCTGATGTTAACATGGGCTTCTATGGGAATTAACAAGGGCGTATTATCAAGCCCATTATTGCCGTTTAATCTGCAGTTTTCTGCCGATAAAATGGCGATAATTTTAAAACCGGTCCTTGATAATATGCCCCTTTGTTCCTATTTACTTTCCTTGCCATATCACAGAGGAAGTTTGGGTTCAAATTACGGCAAATGATGTATGATTAAGAGTTTTTCCAAAACATGCTCTGCTCTAAAGAAGCAACTGCCTGAGTATACTTGCGTGTTTTCCTCCAGTGAATATTTTAAGATAACCGAAGCGCAGTTGAGAAGTATACCACACTATGCTGTGAATGGAGAAGAGATTCTCCTCAGACAGGATATGGACAAAAGGCCCATGTCACATCCTGAAGCAGGGAAAATGTTAGCTGTCTTCAACTTGAACTCAGTTGGAGACAAGGTCAGGACTAAACCAACAAGAGCACGTACAAATCCGACCTCAGACACAACCATCAGCAAAACAGAGCCACCAAATACTCTTCTCCCATGACCGCATCGAAAGCAACACCAGCAGTGCCAAGGTACTCTTCGTCATAGTGAAAGGCTTCACCTCTCTGGCACCAAGCTCCAACAGCATAACTCCCTCTCAGGGACCTCTGCACCCAGCTTTCCCTATTCTTCAACAAGATAATCAGAATCTACAACTTCAAACACCAACCTGACCCTTCCACCCTCATAGCCCTCCTGCTTTCTCAACTCAGAGGACCACTCTGAATGCCTTGCCTACCATCACCACTCAGGAAACCCCAACAACCATGCAGTTCATACACTTGGGAGCACCTTCGGAACTCTGCCCTCACCATGTCATCATCAAAGAACTGCACCCCATCAGCTCAGCCCTCAACATGATCCTGAATGATTCAACTATCACAGCCACCCACCCAAACACCAGCAAAGATGCCACAGTGGCCCCTCCCTCAAGAAAACCTCAGAAGAGCTCAAGACGCTAGCCAACTACCGGCCTATCTCCCTGCTACACTATGCAGGAAAAGTTATGGAAAAGGTGATAAACAAACACCTAGCCACCGACCTCAACAACAACGTCCACCTTGACACTACTCAAATCAGATTCACACCCAACCACTGTACAACCACAGTACAAAGGCAGACCTTATTAATGCCATGGACGACATAGAGATGAACATGGACAGATGTGGCCCTCACCCTACTGGACCTTTCTACAGCCTTCAACTCTGTCTTTCACTCCATTCTTATCAAATGACTGCACAGAGACAGCATCCAAGGACACTCATTCAACTGAATTTGCTTTTTCCTCCCAGGCAGCACCCATTCTGTCAGCTGCCCCCCTTCACTTCAGATGCTGTCAATCTCATCTGCTGAGTTTCACAAGGATCCTCACTTAGCTCTGCCCTGTTCAGTGTCAACCTGACTCCACTCGTCAGCATCATCCGAACCCACAGAATCAACATCATATCTTCTGCTGATGACACCATCTCATACTCTCCATCTCCGCGAAGAGGCCATACAACTGTACCAATTTCCCTGCCTGTATGAATGAAGTCACCAGATTGATGAAAACAGACTGCCTCAAGCTGAACACAGACAAGACAGAAGTAGTATTGTTCAGCAAAGGTACCTCGCTCTGATATCCACACCCCTCCTGGCAACCTATGCAAAGAAACTCAGAAAAGTAATTGATAACCAACTTACTAAAACCATCCTAGTCAACACAGTCTCTGTCTCATGCTTCAACCCAATAAAGATGCTCAAGAAGATCTTCAAATGGTTCCCCAACAACACTCACAGAACTGTCAGCCAAGCCTTCGTCACCAGCAAGCTGGACTACAGCAATTCACTCTATGCCGGAATCAATGTTCAACTGACCAGAAGGCTCCAGACCATATATAACTTAGAGACCACACTCACCGTCAACCTCTCTTCCCTCACTCACCTCTACAGCTCCAAGAACTCCACTGGCTCCCAATCCACAAACTAGGATGTTTCAAACTCCTCACACCTACATACAGAGCCTTACACAACATGTGCCCTACTTACCTCAACAATGGCGTAAACTTCCACAAACATACAAGATACCTCCGCTCAGCTAGATTCCTAATAACACAAAACCCCTGCATTCACAGAACAAGATGCAGTGGTTGTGCTTTTTCCTATCCAGCTCCTAAAGCCTGGAACAACCTACCCCTATACATCAGACCAGACTCCTCAGTTCTTGAATTCAGCAATAAACGGAAGACCTGGAACTTCACCTAGGTTCAACCCTGGCTTCTTTCTGGGACAAAATACCCTCCTGGGTGATTTGTGCGCTGTACAATACACATAACAATCACATTACAGCATAACTGAGAAGCTAAGTTTACACAAGAGAAAACCTCTCACACCATGGATATAATTGCACATTTCAAAAGGCTCCTTTACCTTTCTGTGTCATTATTGTGCTACCTTAGGATGACATCAATACTTCGTGATTTGTTTTATAGTAAGTCCTTTCACCAGAATCCCACACTCCCATGCTGAGACGTAGGACAATCTTTTTTGTGTGTGTGCTCTTTACTTGCCAGAATTATGTTAAGTGCAAAAACACAACACATATATAGTACAAAATTACAAGACACCATTGCAAACAAATAAAGATTGCACATAAACAAAAAAAGACTTAGAACAACGTAGACCACTGCTAAATCATACATTGGCTTGAAGGTATGCTACAGATTCAAGGGGTTGTTAAATCAATGTTTTTGATTTGGTGTTAGAACTGTAGGAAGTCGAAGTGGCCAGCTTTAGTGCTGGTGGAGCCCAGTGCGACAATGTTGGTGCCCCCAATGACTTGCTCTGCCACGGATTCCCTCACTACCACCCATTAACAGTGCCCCTCAAGTCTCCATAACTACACTCTCTCTCAGATGCATTTATTTTGATTAACAGCACCACTGATACCAGTTTAGAGTGTCAGAGAACTTTATATTACACATTACACAGGGACAATCAATCATACCTGTATAAATCACAATAGGTAATGTTACATAAGACAAATGATTAGGAGTCACATGACAATCATACTAGTAGGCAGTATAGTTTAATAGTGATTGATCTCGAGAAACACATACTATGAATTTAGAACATAATACCATGGTTGGGGGTTCTCTTTAATAACCAGAATTGATTTCTGTTCAAAGGAACCCTTTTTGGAACATTATGTTAATCAAAGACTGGGGAAAAAACCATAACAATGTAATTGATACCTTGCAGTTGGCATGCAGCTCTTTGTTGACAGTTAATAGCTCATTGGTCTATGTTAGGATTTTGACTTATAAACTGCAAGTAACAATAGGATCTCTCTGACAAAAGCAGTAACCCACTGGCCTATTTACATTATGTGGACTTAGTGATTTGCATGGTACTTGTTCTTTGCAGCAAGCACATTAACCCTCTGGGCTCCCTTTCTACAAGTCAAAACTTCCACCTGACAAACCTCCATCTCTCTCTAGGAAGAACATTAATCACTGGAGTTTCATGACATTTTTATTGTTGCTGAAATTTGCTGGAGGCCAGGAAGGAGGCAGCAAGTGCTTTTAGAAACAATATACTCGCAAACATGATCCAAAGTTAGCGCTCAGTGCGATCTCACCGTTTGCACCACCCTAGAGCCTCCCTGCTCAAGGGTCCTGTGACCTCAATGACAGAGTCACAGTTGCTCTAGGGTGTGCTGCTTCACAGGCCTGCCCAAAAGACTTGTGGTGAGCTTCAATAGGGGTTGTGGTAGACAGGCCTTTGAGGTTAACCCACACTTGCCACTGCTAGGGTTCATGTGCTGGTGCTAAGAGATCAGGCCTTCTAAGGTCTTGCAGGTCCTTCCAAGGTCTAGCATGGAAATGTGCTCTCTCTCAGTAGAGTGGTCTGGTGGACTGGTCATGAAGTCCTAACCTGGTTCCCCAGTTCCAAATTCAGCAGCCCTGACCATAGTGCCACAACTTCACCCCCACTGAACACTATACTACCCCACTGAGAGAAACTCGCACTGCCTTCAACTACAACCCAATTGCACCCCACTACAAACACCTGGCGGCGACTCAATTTAAATTACGCACTAAACAAGAGCAATATGCTGCCTAAAAAAAAAAGTGACAACATTCTGGAAAAAGCAAACATTAATAAGGAATGTAAGATTAATTAAAGCATGTGAAATGTAAGCAGGAACAACATGGTTACCTTAACACTTTTGCACTTACTATTCAGAAATCAATGAGTGCTTTTGCATGAAAAGTTAGGGCCATGATTACAGAGCCGGAACGGACCTGCTTCAATACCCATTGTTTATATCCTTACAAAACGAAAGCAATATGGTTTAAAAAGACCACATTTATGGATAGGGAGCAGCGGTATGCATTTTATTTTCCAGTCTCCCCATCAAGCAGGTATTGCAGTACAGCCAGAAATGGTGCACTTCCCCACCCGGGGAAAACAATGCTGTTCAGAGAAAGATAAGAAAAGAAAAGTAGCGCTACACTGGCAAACTGTGGAGTGACACTAATGTGTTTTGGGTGTGAATAAAGTCAATCTGGCCACTTTTCGACCCACTCTGTTCTTGCTTTAGTTATTTTTGTACATTGTGAACCTTTTATGTTTCTCCATCCCAAGGCTGCACTCTGGAAGTGAAAAATTTCACAAAAAAGATTACCTTTCCAGCAAAAAAGTTTTTCTTTTTTGGATTCAGTTCACAGGGGAACAAATAAAGAAAAGGAAAAGAAAGAGGGAGTTATGGCTACAAGGCCCAGGGAAGGGGCCCCCACACCCTGACCTTGCAGCTTGCTCTAGTGCTTCGAGGCCCAGGGAAAGGGCCCCCCCGGGCCTTCGAAGCAATAACAAGGCATTTCTTAACACACTGCCCTAGCACCAGTTAATCTGGCTGCTCTCTCCTCCCCTCACCCACCTCTCCTTACCTGTGTCTGGCTGGTCCTGTAAACAAAGGGGCCCTCTGTCACCTAGCAACAAAGGGGCCCATTAGGATGTCGGGCGGTGGCACCACCGCGGTGGTGGCGGGGTGGAAAAACAGCCTTTTCCGCCCGCGAGCAGCGGTACTCAAGTCCGCCACATTAGGATAGCAAAACATAGGTCATCTCCCGTCCGCCGCGAAGCACCGCGCACCGCCATCAAAGTGCGCCCGCAACCGTGGCGGTGTGAGCCAATCGAGACTCACCGCAGTGCGGAATGACGTCCGCCCGCTCAACAAATTAGGATGGCCCAAACAAGCAGACGCACCGCAGCGGAGACACCGCCCAACCTGAGCAGGCGGAAACTCGACAGCGGAGCAATATAGCCGAGACCCGGTCATGAACACCATGGACCCAGCCCTCCATATGCATCCAGTGATGTACCTCCTACAACACTGCCTTCAGATGGGCTGCCACGGACGCTGCCGCAGGTACGCAACCACACAAATACAACACACAACACACAGGCCAACACAGGGTCCAATCACCACACAGACACCCTGCTGGGGGTCACAACACATCCACAAGGGCACCCACACATGACCCACCTGACAACAAGGCACCCCTCAGCATCCGGGACACACATCGACTGCTAACCAACAGCAACGTCCCGCTCCCGGTCACGTCACCGCCGCGGTCAACACATGCGCACAAAGCAGAAGGCAGGGCCACTCCAAGGCATGGGCAGGGCACAAATACCACAGGGACACACCACCCCAAACCACACAGCAACACACCCCATCAAGTCACAGGCCAGGCGCCCATCCTGTGCACCCCCATGTACACCAACAAGCACTGCAGCAAGCAAGCACAATACACTCCCTGCACCACACAACAACCAGAGAGACAGCCACTGTAGGAAAGGCTGACAAGGAACAAACAGCACCAGTGCCACACACACTGAAGGCCCACAATCCTTGCCAGCACATACACACACAAACAAACACACACCCAGGGTATAGCCACAAACACAACACACACACAGGG
Organism: Lissotriton vulgaris; assembly: GCF_964263255.1. NCBI lineage: Eukaryota > Metazoa > Chordata > Amphibia > Caudata > Salamandridae > Lissotriton > Lissotriton vulgaris. Next base: position 175,033,331 of record NC_141693.1, read on the forward strand.
ATACCTCCTACAACACTACCTTCAGATGGGCTGCCACGGACGCTGCCGCAGGTACGCAACTACACAAATACAACACACAACACACAGGCCGACACAGGGTCCAATCACCACACAGACACCCTGCTGGGGGTCACAACACATCCACAAGGGCACCCACACTTGACACACCTGACAACAAGGCACCCCTCAGCATCCGGGACACACATCGACCACCAACCAACAGCAACGTCCCGGTCACGTCACCGCCGTGGTCAACACATGCGCACAAAGCAGAAGGCAGGGCCACTCCAAGGCATGGGCAGGGCACAAACACCACAGGGGCACACCACCCCAAACTACACAGCAACACACCCCATCAAGTCACAGGCCAGGTGCCCATCCTGTCCACCCCCATGTACACCAACAAGCACTGCAGCAAGCAAGCACAATACACACCCTGCACCACACAACAACCAGGGAGACAGCCACTGCAGGAGTGGCTGACAAGGAACAAACATCACCAGTGCCACACACACTGAAGGCCCACAATCCTTGCCAGGACATACACACACAAACAAACACACACCCTGTGTATAGCCACAAACACAACACACACACAGGGATACCTCAACAGATGCCGGCACAAGAACAACACACAAACACTACAGGAACACATACTGAACCCCCAACAGAAACAGACATACCCTGTCAGCCAAACTGGGGAAAGGCAATGGGAGCACAGACACAAAAGAAGTACACAACATCATCACTCAGGAACAAAACACACACACCATAACACATATCACACAAGAGGTGCATCAGGACAAACCCACACTGCCACATCAAACCAACCACAGATGCACATGAAACACTAATCAACCAACACCACAGGACATCAGGGGATGCACATCAGGCAATGCCAAGGCCACATACACACAGCACTGCATGCACAACAATCAGTGTGTGCATAACAAGCACAACAGCCACACACAGACATGATTGACACAACCTCATCACTCACACCACAAACCAGCACAGCACAAATACAACAGCACATCCAGGAAGTAAAGCAATACTACAGCCAACACACACACATCCAACACAACAACTACACATGCACCACTCAGGGATACAGGAGCCAAGCCATCTCCACCAGAGCACTGGGCAGGACACACAGCTGAAGTGCACATGACCACCACAGAATGACCAATAGCACAAGGACAGCACACATACACCATCGTGGCAATGTCCAGAGGGGAACAACACTCATGGCCCAAGAACTGCACCACAAAGCACAAGCTCACAAATGAAGTGATGGGGAGGCACACACAAATGGAAACCAAGGGGACAGCTGACATCAAAGTAAAATACCATGCATGTCAGTAGCAAATGTGTAAGGGGTGTACCACACAAATAGAGGGAGGGAAGACCCACAATGGCCAGGAACAAGTGGCACACATAGGGTATGGCTTAACAACACACATACCATGCCATACAGGAGTAGAAAAGCCACCATGTGCCTGCAATGCATGACAAACACAAACACAATGCCAGTGTGGAGAAGCAGGGCCACACAGTCTACACAAACACACCCAAGACACATTGAGGATCAAACAAACACAACACTGATGTGCAACTCACACACTTTGCACACTTCTAACTTACCATCACAACAAGGAGTCACACACAACAGCATGGAGACACCACAACACAGCACAGTGCACAACAAACAGCTCACACTAGTGCATACAATCTTATACACAGGGCAAGACAAAACAAACAAAAGGCACACAACTCCTGGGTGACACGTGTGTCTCTCACAATCCAGGGGCACACACACATCCACTACAAACTTACACTCTTCACACTGTATACCTAGGCTACACCCAAGACCATGCATCTCATGTAGCCTATGGTACCAGGACTAAGGGCCAACACAAGATGACCATACACATACACGGCTGGGCACACATAAAGGAATCCACACACATACATCATTACATATCCCAGCCTGCTTCCAAACCTTTGCACAGCATCACACCCTGTGCTGTCAGTGTCACCCAACCTTCCATGTGAACAGTGTAGCCAACAATAGCAAATCACCAAGAAGAAAACTGCAAGGCAGGTAAAATAGCCATCACAGATAAGTCTATTATCAGGTTCCGAATGGACAGAAGACCCTGTCACCCCTGTCTAAAAATCTGATGCGTGCAAACAGCTTTACAATGTTGAAGTGGTACATAGAGCTTGGGGCACAGCCAATCAAATGCAAACACCAAAAGAACTTTAATCAGCAGGGACACTGACAAAACACACAACAGGAGTAACTATTTATTCACATATTGCACAGCTGTAGCAGTAGAACAATAGTAGACAACAGCAAGGCACAAAAGGATGATCATATGCAAGATACCATGCACAGGTTAAATACAAACAGGAAGGCCAGTGTCCATAGCACAAGGGGAGACCCCAACACAGCAGAGCAACAGGGCCAGTGTCCATGGCACAGATGAGACAGCAAGTACATGAGAGCTCCCACGGGGGTGAGCCCAACACAGCAGAGCAACAGGGCCAGTGTCCATAGCACAGGGGAGAGCCCAACACAGCAGAGCAACAGGGCCAGTGTACATAGCACAGGGGAGAGCCCAACACAGCAGAGCAACAGGGCCAGTGTCCATGGCACAGGTGAGACAGCAAGTACAGGAGTAGCACACCAGTATGAGGCACAGGCGTATGAGGGGGATGTCAACTCACTCCTGGCTGTCATGCGGACTTGAACCTGGCTGTGTATCGGGGACAGCAGGCCGACTTGACTGAAGTGACAGAGCCCCAGGTGATGTGGGGCTAACAGTGGCATGGCAAGCTGGAGGGCTGTATGGACCAGGTGGCATAGTGGCACGTGGAGGTGGAGTCATGCAGACCTCTGACATAGTGTGAGTGGGAGAGGTTTGAGGGGTGCCCTTCCACTTCTTGGGAATATGAAATGGCTTCCCTGTCTTGGGGTTGATGGGAAGTGGTGATGGCACAACAGGCACACACACCAACTGTCCCACATCAGGTGAAGACCCTGGCACTACCTCTGGTGATGTGCTGGATCCTGCAAACGCTTGGTCTGGCTATGCCTCTGGAACACCTAACCCTCTTTGCCAGGTGTACCCCCTACAGTGCCATCCTTTCCTTTTTGCCAGGGGTGGTCTCTACAGTGCCCTCCTTTCCCTTTTTGCCAGGAGTGGTCTCTACAGTGCCCTCCTTTCCCTTTTTGCCAGGGGGTGTCTCTACAGTGCCCTCCTCCACCTGCTTCAATGGTCTTGGAATTGGGGTTGATGTGGTGGGTAGATGTGTACCTGTGCTCTTCCTTGGTGTACCCCTGATATGCCACACCTCCTCAGTGAGCACAGACACTGCATGGGTAGGTATGTGTGTTTTTTCAGTGACAGGAGAGTGTTTTGCTGGTGATGCCTCTACGGCATCTGAGCCTGATGTCTGCCTCATTGCTCTTTTGGCCTTGCTCTTCCCTGACTGATCTTGTCTGTGCATTCTGGGGTGGCCCTGCTCTTCAGTGGGGATGGTGTCTATGGGCGGGTGTGCTTGGGTTGTGTCTGTTGTGTGCTCCTTGTGCTGTATCGTTTTGGCGACGCTGGCGAACCATGGTCACTGAGACCTGATGTGGCCACTGACTGGGGGGTTGAAGGGCAGACGTCACTGTGGATGACAATGCCTGGACTGTATGGTGTAGCGCACCCATGTCAGAATGTATGCCCTCCATGTATGCAACCACCTTGCCTAATTTCTTGTCATGGTCACTGAAAGCATTGAGCAGGGTGGTATGGCCCACACAAAGCTGGTGCAGGAGCTCTACACACTCTGCACTGAGGGAAGCAGGTTGGACAGGCGCAGGGGCAGCGGTGCCAGGTGTGAATGTGACTCATCCCCTCTTAGTGACACTAATACAGGCAGCACCAGAGGAAGTGGATGGGAGGCTGGGCACTGGCCGCTGGGTGGTAGATGATAATGCAGACTTCCCATCCCCTGTGCCTACCAACATGGAGACACCCTCCCCAGACACTCACCACCCCTGCCTTGCTGGTGATGCTCCTTCAGAAGTGCATCCAGGTCTGGTGAGTCACTGCCAGGATGCGGCCCATCAGTGGAGTCATGCTGCACCCTGCCTAACGCCCTGTCCATGTTAGCATCCCCAAGGTCATCTCTGTCACTTGCTTTGCCAGCCGGCTGATGTCGTCCCACCTCTTGTGACAGTGGGTGCGTCGTCTGTTCGATACCCCCAGGGCTAGCACCTTTGCTGCAATGGCCCTCCACACGGCATTACGCTGGTGTACCTTGAGCTGCAGGTATGAGAGAAAAGACGGGTAAATGACTAGTTACACAGAGTCAGGGACCAACATTTATCAGTACAGTAGCAAGACACAAACTCAGGACCAATTGTAACCTCCCTCCCTCCAAAACTGGGGCACCCCTCACAAGGGCACTCTGCATGGCCCAAACAGATGTGATTGCATGCACACATTGGGGCGTTGAGGGTCCATGACCAACTCACAAATGCAGGATGCATCAGCACAATATGCATTGACAGAAGTGTTTAAGTGTGCAATTATACAGGACACAGATGGGCCATATCTACTATTCACTGTGAAGGAACTGGAGCAAGGAGCATGTAAGTCTGGTGATGTTTCTCGTTTGGGTGGGCAGGTACTGGACCTACTCCCTGGGTCACACTGAGTCAGGCAACAGGGGCACACTGAAATATTCACACAATCAATTACTTACCTGGCACCTACATGGCTAACATCCGGTGACTCTGTATGGCTGACAATGTAACACACCCCACTCACACATACAAGTACAGGCATGGAAAAGAGTGACTTTGAGACACACACACTCCCTAGCCCTGGAGACAGCTTGTCTGTCAGTGTTTGACACAACCCCATACCCCTAGGAATATACTGCAGCTGCGCAACTACACGTCTGTCACCCCCCTGTCCTGTAGCTACCTTCATGGTGACTTTCCTCTACATTGGGACCACCAAACAGCCTTGGGTACTGTGCCAGCACCTCGTCCACAAGGATCTCCAGCTCCTCACTTGTGAATGGACTGGCACGGATCTTCTCTGTACTTGCCATCCCTGTGGACATGGAACACCTGTGGTGGAAGTGAGTGGTGAGGGGTCCCAGGCAGCAGGCTCTTGAGGCAGCAGGAGGAGAGGGTCCCAGGCAGCAGGATCTTGAGGCAGCTGCAGGAGAGGGTACCAGGCAGCAGGCTCTTAAGTAAGGGTGAGCGTAGTATGCGTAGTGGGGCTACGCGAAGCTACGCAAAGTGGGCGAGAAACTACACCCACCTACGCCCTTCACGTAGCCCAACTACGCGCCACCTGCCCCCTTTCCTACATACCTAATTTGTGTAAATACTAAAAGAAAAGTAAATAAAAAGCACTTACCTTGTCTGCTGCGTCCCGGGGCTCCCTCTTCTCATTTCTCGCGAGAAATGTGCATGCGCGGGTGGCCACGCATGCACATTGGTATCCAAGACGGCGGCGCAAATTAGGTATGTGGGGGAGGGCGGGTGGCGGGCAACTTCGCTACGCCCACGGAGAGGGCGTAGTGTTGCCTGCTATGCCTACTTTGCAAAAGACGAAGTAGGCAACACTCGCCCAGGGTAACTCTTGAGGCAGCAGCATGAGAGGGTCCAAGGCAGCAGGCTCTTGAGGCAGCAGCAGGAGAGGGTCCCAGACAGCAGGCTCTTGAGGCAGCAGCAGGAGAGGGTCCCAGGCAGCAGGCTCTTGAGGCAACAGCAGGAGAGGGTCCCAGGCAGCAGGCTCTTGAGGCAGCAGCAGAAGAGAGTCCCAGGCAGCAGGCTCTGTGAGCAGTGGAAATGTGAGGCTCACTCCCACAGATTTATAGCCCACTGGGCTCGTTTGTAAGCTGAAAAGCTGCTACAATTGGTTGTCCATGTCTGCCTCTTTCAAAAGCATCCAATGACCGCCTCCGCGGTGGCGGTGCACACCTTCCGTGATTTATTTTCAAATCTGCATCATGCCACCGCGATCATCGCTGCCATTGGCTGTAGGCAATGCTCCATGGCGGTGATGCACCGCCGGGGCCCGGGGTGCGCTACCACGATGGTGCATCTTTCAAAAGCATCCAATGACTGCCTCCGCGGTGGCGGTGCACACCTTCCGCGATTTTCAAATCTGCATCATGCCACCGCGATCATCGCTGCCATTGGCTGTAGGCAATGCACCATGGCGGTGATGTACCGCGGGGGCCAGGCGGTAGCTACCGCCATTTAGGTGGCAGAGCATGCCCACAGCCATCTACACATGTTTCCATGCCAATCGCTACCGCACTTGTGAAGGGGGTGGTGTTGGTGTCGCACCGCCGTGGCCAGGCGGTAGCTACTTCCATTTGGGTGGCAGAGCATGCCCACAGCCATCTACACATGTCTCCATGCCAATGGCTACCGCACTTGTGAAGGGAGTGGTGCTGGTGTCACACCGCCGGGGCCAGGCGGTAGCAACCGCCTTTTTTGTAACATTTACTGGCTATGTCCATTGTGAACACTGTATCAGTACACAGCAGCAACATGGTAAAGGGCGCATCCTTGTACACACAAGGCCATTCTTACATATCATCCACATGTGGAAGCACGTTCTGTGTGACGCACTTTGGTCTGTGATCCCTGCCATGTCACTTATGCATTTGATGGTTGATGATGCTTGACACTCTTAAGCTGGTATCAATGATGTTGAAGAAATCAATGTGTTGTGGGTCAGTGATGAGCTTGTCAAGGCTTGTCTCACTGTATGGTATCGTACCAGACTGGTGCTTTCACATCAGCTCATGCACACAACTGAAATTTTTCCTTCTACTGTGATCATTGTGTTGTGGATGTGTGCAGAGTTTACATGATACATTGAGGTGTGACAGGTACACCAGATGGGTATGATACAGTCATGGTCATTTTAAACACATTGGTGGATGGTACAGCACCAGGCGTGCACATGTGAAATGTGTGGTTCAGTATGTGTGCATTCACATTGACCTATGTGTTGTTTGCAGCACTTGTGTATTGTTAGTGGAGAGGTGTGCCCTCTGTGTGTCTCAACTGGCCACCCATGTAACCTGGTGTGTCATGCATCTCTCAGGGCAGTCTTTGTTTTGCCATGACATCGTTGATGGTGAGTGCTGTGGCCATCTCTTGATGATTGTCACTGACATTTGCACATTTACATCTCAACTAGGAGGAGGCCAAATCTCCTGCGTCACCTGACAGTGCTGGAGGACATGGAGAATGTTGCAATCATTCGGAAATTCCGCCTTGACAGACCAACACTGAAGACCTTGTGTGATCTTTTGGAGCCCCACCTGCAGCCTCGCTGCCACTATCCAACAGCATTCCCACCAACAAACAAGGTGATGGCAACCCTCTACTTTTTTGCAATTGGTTCCTTCCAGGAGACCGTGGCCAGCGCTGGAGGGATGTTGCAGCTCATGTTCAGCCAGGTTCTGAGGGATGTTCTTGCAGCGATGATGCAATATAAGAATGGGTACAATCATTACCCTAGGGGAGCAGAATTGGCCGGTGTGAAGGGTGACTTCTATCCCCTTGGGTGCATCCCCCATGTTGGTGGTGCCATCGATTGCACCCATGTAGATATGGTGCCATCACAGGCAGCTGAGCACATTTTTAGAAATCGTAAACCTTATCATTCTATCAATGTGCAGGTGGTGTGCCTTGCGGACATGACCATTTCCCATGTGTGTGCAATATTTCCTGGCTCTGCACATGATTCGTACATCATGAGAAACAGCATGGTGCCCCATATGATGGAAAATCTGCATACCGAGCGTGTTTGGATTGTTGGTGAGTATGCCTACTGATATGGCGTGCTGTGTGTTGCCTGCTGCACTCTGGCTGTGCAACATTGCAGTGGGTGTTTGTCATTCACAGGTGACTCGGCATATCCCAGTCGGCCATGGCTGTTGAGCCCGCTAAGGAATCCCAGGACCAAGGGTGACGTCCGGTACAATGAGGCCCATGGCAGGACCCGATGTGTAATCGAGCGGACTTTTGGCGTGCTGAAGTCAAGATTCCGCTGCCTTGACAGGACAGGAGGTGCACTGGCATACTCGCCTGGGAAGGTCTGCAAGATCGTTGTGGCATGCTGTATGCTGCACAACCTGGCCATCCACAAGGGGATCCCCTGCTCATGGACGATGGTGAGGAGCCAAGGCCACCGCCTGCTCAAGGACCTGAGTCCAGTGATGAGGACAGTGCAGAGGAGGAATTAGTTGACCTGCGGCAACAGCTCATCGATCGCTACTTTACTTGAAGGTGGGTGACGAGGTACGACTTGTACATTGTCTGATGTGGTTGCTGTTGTTGTGAAGGGCTATGCGCGGATGTAACAGACAGGCACATGTGGAGTGACCTGTATGCGAAAATGTGTCAGTGACATTTCACACGTGACCATATGCAGGACTCTGTTTGTTGACACTTGCTGCACATTGTGTTGTCTGCCTGTACAGTTATGTTGATGTTTGGTGTTGTGTAATGTCTGTGATAGCACACTGACGCCAGTGACTGTTGTTCTGTTGGTTCTCCCTAGGTGCTAAAGAGTCATCCTGGCCTACATAATGTACATCTTTTGTATACATCATGGACATTTTGGAGACAGTCAAAATAGCACTAAAGACAAGACTGCACAAATTATAGTGTGTAAGGTATTTTGTTTACAAAGTTGACATGTGAGGGGTGCGTGCATTTTCACGTGTAGGTGGTGATGGAGCAGTGAGTTGACAGTCATGGTAGATGAGATGAGTAGAGACCACGTGGATGTGGTGACCTAGTCCAACAGACATGTACTATTCACAAGGCACTGCGGCGAAGGACAGTTCAAAGAGTCAATGCAGTGGGGAAGAGGGTTGCCATCAAGGCTGGCTCCGTGACTGACGTGTGGCTGGTGCTTTACCTCCAGAGACTCCCAAACTCTTCTTTGGATGCCCCCTTGATCTCTTGGGGGGGCTGCTGCTTGGCCAGCGGCGTCTGAGAACTCACAACTCTCTGTGGCCACATGGGAGGATGGTGCACTGTCATTCTGTGGCACAACAGAGGGGGCAGAGGTGTTGTTTGGGACGTTGGCCTGTCCCTCAGTAACGCCACTTGCTGGCCCATGAGGTACACCATCTGTCCTAGGCTGTTGTCGATGGACCTCATCAGCAGGGTGACCTCCCGTAACAGTTCATCAGACCAGCCACTTTGTCCCTGGACCTGTTGGTATGCCTCCACAACTCTGGTGAAGTGATCCAGGGATGGTATCCACTCCCCCTGAGGTCTGGTGATGACCCTGGCCCTCCGACCTGCCCTGCTGCCACGGACCTGTTGTCTCGCCACTCTGGTTCCACGCACACTCTCCCTGTTCTCCACAGTTGTTGGTGCGGCCTGGTCATCCCCTGGGACAGGGAGGGTGCTGCAGGTGGTACTGGTGGTACTGGTGGTGAGGGTGGTGGCAGTGGTGGCAGCGGTAGAGGCAGAGGCCGTGACTGCAGGGGTCTGCTGTGCTGTTGTTGTTGCAGCAGACGTGGTGGTGGGGAGGATGGGGTCTTGGGACCTCTGGGTCTGTGGCACACCAGAGTGGCCGGCCTGGAGCTCATCGTCCAAACTGTTCTGGGAGTCAACATCAGAGAGTCCATGTACCGGGGGTGGAGACTCACTTTGCTTGTCGTTGTTGTGGTCCTCAGCAGTGAGTTCTTCATCACCTGTGGATTAGATTGGTAATGGTCAGTGTTGGGCACTGTGCAAGTATTGTGTCATCTGCATGTCATCAACTGTCTGTACACTACACAATTGTGAAGTCAACACTAGTATTATTCATTGCAACACTGTGTAATTTCATGGTGCAGAGGAACATCCTTTACTCATACATGGCAGGTGTCAATGTATTGCATGCATTTGTTGCTGTGTGTAGGGATGCAGGTCCCACACACACACATCAAAAAGAGTAAAGATGGCTACCTGCCTGTTAGTTGAGGGTGAGGCCTCCATGCTGCTGGTGTGTGGGACAGGGGGAATGATGGGAGTAGTGATACAGACCTCCCACCCCCAAACAGTCCTCCAATACAATATTCTTACCTACATGTTAGCTGAGGGAGAACATTGCAATGGCTGACACATGCTCCTGTGTGGGAGGGAGTGCTCCATGCAGGTGGGGCGTGAGCCAGGGGGCATGGCGGGAGTAGTGATACAGGCCTCCCACCCCCAAACAGTCCTCCAATACAAGATGGCTTTCTACCTGTTAGGTGAGGGTGGATAGTGCAATGGCTGACACATGCTCCTGGGTGGGTGAGGCCTCTATGCTGCTGGAGTGTAGGACAGGGGGCATGCTGGGAGTAGTGATACAGGCCTCCCACCCCCAAACAGTCCTCCAATACAAGATGGCTACCTACCTGTTAGCTGAGGGAGAGCAGTGCAATGGCTGACACATGCTCCTGGGTGGGAGGGAGTGCTCCATGCTGCTGGAGTGTGAATTAGGGGCATGCTGGGAGGGGTAGTGCAGGCCTCCCTCCCCCAAACAGGCCTCACAGTGAAGATGGCTGACTACCTGTTAAATGAGGGTGAACAGTGCAATGGTGTTTGGGTTGTGAAAGGAAGGACTTATCAGTGTGTTGTTTGGCATTTGTTTGTACTTACCAGCCTCTGTTCCCCGGGTACTCCTGTGAGATTCTCAGCATGCAGTATGGCAAGCACCTTCTCCTCCCATGGTGTGAATGTTTTCAGTGGGATGGGAGGGCCACTGCCAGTCACGTTCGCCAGCTCCCAGTTTTTGCTCCTCTTCTCCTTGACAACCCTCTTGAGATCATGCCAATGCTTCATGATCTCCTTCTTGGATCTTGGGGTGGTCCCTACTGCATTGACCCTTTGTACTATCCTTTCCCACGTTTGTGTCCTAATGGGGGCTAATGGGGTCTGTTGGACCAGGCTACCAAACAGTTGTGGCTCTACTCTGACAATCTCATTGACCATGACTGTCAACTCACCCTCTGTGAATTTGGGCATCTTCTGTGAGGTCATGGTGTGTGGTGGTTGAAGTGTTTGTGGGTGCAGGTGTGTGGGTGGCATGTGTGGTATTGGTGTGTGAGGTGTGTTGTGTGCTGGGGGATTGTTTGTACTGGTGGAATGGTGGTGGTGATGGTGGTGGTGGTTGTGTGTGTGTGCTGTGCTATTTTGCCTCTCCTGTCAGATGTGGTATATGGCCTTCACTACTGGAGTGTTGCAAAGGATTGTGGTCAGTGAAGGGGCTGGTTTTATCCTCAGCTATGTGGGTGTGTCCAAGTGGAATTTGGCTGTCAGGTGTACTGTGGGAGTTGTCCTGTGCTTTTATTTTTGGTTTTGCATTTATTTATTTCATTTGTATTTTTTCATGTATTTGGGGGCATGGCTACTTTGATTTGTGCAATGTTTGACATCACTGCGGTGTTTTTGCATCGTCCGCCATTTTTTTATGTACCTTCCGCTGTGGTGGCTATGCTTCAGTTCTTCCGCTATCTCTCCCATTCACTCCTGTGTGCGACCGCGGCGGTCGAAAACAGCGGTTCCGACCGCGGGACCTTTGGGGATCTACTAATTTCCCATGTGGTGTCTTCGCTTTCCTTGCCGCGGGTTGTTGCTTTTCCAGAGCTTTTCCAACCGCCGCGGTCAGTTTTTTGCCATCACCGCCCACGTCAGGCGGTTATGGTAGGCCCGCTACCGTCGTAGCCGGTCTTTTGTGGCGGTTGATCCTAGTTTGGATGTCGATTTATACGCGGTCGTGGCGGGCGGTTGTTTCCCGCCTCCATGGCAGTTGGGGTGATTTTCCGCCCGCTATCCTAATGGGGGCCAAAATTCGGGAATGGTTGGTACTTAACAGAGGTGCTGCCCACCCCTGAAACTGTGAGCCATAATTGCTGGCCTGGCTGCTGTGCCTTCCCCACTCTGTTTGTCCCTACCCCCCCACCCCTGCACCCCCAGGAATGCCACCACGCGGTCGACTCCAGACATCTCCCATGTGTATTGTAATTGTGTGGGGAGGGAGGCCATTGGAGCAGGTGGGCAATCTATGAAAGTGTTTCATTTCACAGTGAAGTAGGGGGGCCCCCTGCCTTTCACCTGAGCGTGAGGCCCTGGGCAACTGTCCATGCTGCCCATGCCTAGCGCCGGCCCTGGGTACTGTGTCTGCACAGCATTCTCCCGTCTCTCTCAAAGAGCCTGCCGCGCAGCACCGAGGACCTGTTTAGTGCAAAAGCCCTAGGCCTTCCATCATCCAAGTGAACTATGCGCTGCATTGTGCATTTGCAAACACATCTTCAGCACACCATGTGCTGCTTCCATCACTGCTTCACAATAACTGCTCAGAACTGCACCCAGGAATCTAATAGTTTACCCTGAGAGGCTTAAGGATGGCTACGCCTCTTTTAACTTCCCAAATGCCCCCCATGACATACTTGAGAGTTTAAGCCAGGGCTGGCTTTTAGTCATCAGTGCTTAGTGTCCTCAGTCAGACCATACATAAGATTTCTCTTAAGATTCTCCATGAAACTGTATGTGTTATACTTAATTTATTAAACATAATTCCAGGATGGAATTTCTAAAGCTTATATTTCTAAAAGTTACATCTACAATTTGTGTACATTTCGGACTATCTTGGAATTCTGATGAATGCTAAGAGATTTACAGATTTATTCCTATCTGTAGAAGGCGTGAATCTCCATCATTATCCAGAATGGCAATGTGCCTGCCAAAGATTGTGAAAACCCACAAAATGGCAGTATGCTAGGTATCCCTGCACTGTAATGCCCCCAGCCTGGCACAATAAGCAGTTCCACTCACAGTAAAATTCAGAAACACTGGCACAAAAGGTGGTGTGATCCAATCCATTTACAGGTGCAAGCTCATATCTGTCATTCACCAATGTGAATTTGTACTGTTAAATTATCGTTTTATCTCCCATAGTTTCACTCTAGGACCTCCAAAAACCTACTCAGATTTCATCACCAAACAATTTAAAATTGTCTCAAAGCACCATGAAGAGTCCCCCAGTCAAAATGAAATCATCCTTCAAATCAAGGTGAACCGCATCTCTATGAATATCCACAAAACCTCCTCACAGAGCATTAGCGTAACCAGTATATCATAGGCCTTAGGGAAAGGAAGGAAATGCCTAACATGTCTGCTGCTTGAATTATAAAATAGCCCACAAATCAGGGTTCAGTGGGAACCTCAGGTTCCGGTGCCACAGCACCTGCTGCACTGATGGAAGTTATACCCCCAGGGAGTAGACTTTGCAACTAAACAGCAATTCCTATCCCATGCTCTGTGCCCCACCACACCCAATGCCCTGAGTTAATTTGACCCAGCACAGGATGCAATAGATAAATCCCAGTCCCACGCACTGTCAATCACTTGCTCTGTCTCCATTACTGTCCCTCTTTCAGAGCATTCCCCTTACCCCCTCCTCCACGCATTCCTATTTCTTCCTATTCACATTCCTCAGTCCCCATCCCCAATATCCTCAACGCATTCCCATTCCCATTCCCCCAGAACCTCCATATATTTCCCTTCCCCACCTCATCCAAACATTTCCGTGGCTTGTTCCTCCACACATTTCCCTGGCCCCACCTCCTCCACACATTCCCGAGCCCCACTCCTCGACACATTCCCCTGGCCCACCTCCTCCATACATTCCCTTGCCCCACCTCCTCCACATATTTCTCTGCCTCACCTCCTCCACACATTTCCCTGCCCCAACTCCTCCCCATAGTCTCCTGCCCCACCTCCAAAACACATATTTCTGTCCCACTACCTCCACACGTTCCCTTGCCCCAACTCCTCCACTTATTCCCTTGCCCCCACCTCCTCCAAAAAATTCCCTGCCCCCTATCCCCCCTTTATAAATTCTCTTTCACCCACCTCCTACACACATACATCTACCCCACCACCTCCGCATTCCATTGCCTCCTCCTCCTCCACACATTCGCTGCCCCTAGCTTCTACACACATTTCCCTCCTCACATCCTCCACACATTCCCCTGGCCCACCTCACCCACACATTCCCATCTCCTCCAACATACATTCCCCTGGCCCACCTCCTCCACACATTCCCCTCGCCCACCTCCTCCCCACATTCCCCTGCCTCACCTCCTCCACACATTCCCTTGCACCCATCTCCTCCACATATTCCCCTGGCCACACCTCCTCCACACATTCCACAGACCCACACCTCCACACATTCCCTTGCCCCCTCCTCCTCCACACATTCCCCTGCCCAACCTCTCCACACATTTCCCTGCCCACCTCCACCACACATTCCCCTGCCTCACCTCCTTCACGCATTCCCCTGGCCCACCTCCTCCACACATTCCCCTGCCTCACCTCCTCCACACATTTCCCTGCCCACCTTCACCACACAATCCCCTGCCTCACCTCCTTCACGCATTCCCTTGGCCCACCTCCTCCACACATTCCCCTGGCCCACCTCATCCACACATTCCTCGGCTCCACCTCCTCCACATATTCCTTTGCCCCCACCTCCTCCACATTCCCCTGGCCCACCTCATCCACACATTCCCTTGCCCCACCTCCTCCACATATTCCCTTGCCCACCTCCTCCACACATTTCCCTGTCCCACCTCCTCCAAACCTTCTCCTGCCCCACCTCGTCCACACATTGCTCTACCTCACCTCTTCCACCCATTCTCCTGGTCCATCTCCTCTAAACATTTCCCTGCCTCACCTCCTCTACACATTTCCCTGCCTCATCTCCTCTACACATTTCCCTGCCTCACCTCCTCTTCCACACATTCCGCTGCCCCTACTTTCTCCACAAATTTCTGTCCCCACCTTCTCCACACATTCCCCTGGCCCACCTCACCCACATATCCTCCTCTCCTCCACACATTCCCCTGGCCCACCTCACCCACACATTCCTGTGCACCACCACCTCCACACATTCCCTTCCACCCATCTCCTCCACACATTCCCCTGGCCCCACCTCCTCCCCACATTCCCCAGACCCACTCCTCCACACATTCACCTTGCCCACTCCCCCTGATCCTCCACTAATTGCCCTGTCATGCCCCCTCCTACACACATTCCCCTGCTTCACTCCCCTCCACATCCCATGTCTCTCTTCCTTTCCACATTCCCCTGCCTCACCTCCTCCCCACATTCCCCTACCTCACCTCCTCTATACATCCCCATGCTCCCTGCACTGCCACACATTCCCTACCTCACCTTCTCTACACATTCCCCTACCTCATCTCCTCCACACATTCCTCTGCCTCACCTCCTTCACAAATTGCCATGGCCCCCAATGTTTCCACACCTTTCGCCTCACTACTCTTTTGCACCTTTTCCCTGGAAGCTGGGCAAAGGGTTGTAGGCTCAGGCATGATTCACTTCTGTAGTATGTCCCTTCACCAGCACATCATCAGCACAAAATCCTGGCTGCTTCCGTGCACCTTAAACATTGCTTCAGTGAAGTAGGCAAACTTCGCCCCACTGACTTTAAGGTGATGTTAACCTGCCTATAGTTTGTATGCGCGTGCAAACTGAAATCGATGATCCATTCCACCAGTCACTTCACCCAGTAGAACAGAAGGGGGACCTCTGAAGGGAGAAGCCATATTTCCCAAAGCCCTTCTCCTTATGGCTTAAACTTTACCTCCGGACAGAAATTATTATGATTATTTTTATTATCACTATTATGGTTATCATTATTATTATTATTATTATTATTATTATTATTATTATTATTATTATTATTATCAATAATAATAATACTATGACTAATAATATGATTATCATCCTTTGTTGTTTGCTAAGCGAACGTTCACCGCAACATCTTGGCACTAGGAGCAAAAAATGACAGAAAACTAAAATAAAACACACATGAACAAAATAATTATGAGGAGGTGACAATCAAAAGCAGACATTAGGTCTGAATAATTGGTCTTACGGTCATCTTAAACGTACCAGAATTACTCATAGAGCATAACTTCAAGGGTAATTTTTTTCCAGCTTTTATGTCTAAATACTCGAAAAGGCCATATTCTCTTGCACAGGCCAGTCTTAAGCAAGAGGTGAGAAGAGTAGGGGTGAGCGCAAAATCCGTTCCGCTCGCGGATTTTGCGAATTTTTGGTAAATTTGCGATCCGCGAACTCCCGCGAATTTACCGAGAATTCGCAAATCCGCGAGCGGCGGATCCGGGGGCAAAAGTTGAAGCCTGGCCTGTTGTAACTATTTTACGATGGCGCCGGCAAGCTGCTCGAGCACCTGCTTTATTTTATCTATTAGAGCTTCCTGTTGAAGCTAATTTAGTAACTATTTTAGGATGGCGCTGACAGCTTGCCGGCGCCATCGTAAAATAGTTATACCATGCCCTTTGGTGTGCTTTCTTCCCAAATCTACCGGCGAAAATCAGCTGTGATGCTGGATAGAGGCCTTTGCATCCTTGATTTTCACGAGCGCAATCCCTTTGCTGTTCCTGTGACCAGGAGGGAAGCCGGGCCAGCACAGCTCACTGAGGGGACCCCTGCGCCCTTCGGCGCGATTGCATAGTAACACACACATGGTCGCTGGAACTAGTTGAAGCTCAAATTCAGTGACGCATTCTTCAGCCCAAAAACAATCGTGAGCGTTGTCGAGGCTGGACAGGTGTGCTTTCTTCCCAAATCTACCGACGAAAATCAGCTGTGATGCTGGATAGAGGCCTTTGCATCCTTGACTTTCACGAGCGCAATCCCTTTGCTGTTCCTGTGACCAGGAGGGTCTGTCTCTTCATCTACTGCTCTGATCGGTCTCAGACCTTTTATACACACAAGAGGCATGTGAACTTGCATGGAAGACCCCCCCCACTTAAAAAATTCGCAAATCCACGAATTCGCGAATTTGCGGATACGCGAATTCGCAAAATCAGCAAATTCGCGAATCGCGAATTCGCAAAATTCGCCCATGCCTAGAGAAGAGCCCTCTCTGGGCAATAGGGCGATGCCAATTCTGTGAAGAGAATTTTATAATAAAGCTTATGTGCCAGATCCGCTAATTTCGATGTGATTATTTTGCTCAGCCATGCTAATCTTTCTCTGGCGGCTGAAACATGGCCCATTTTCTTTAATCTAGTCATAGCTGTAACAGCAACATTTTGTAGTCTCTATAGTTTACCTAAAGCACAGTTGGGATGTTCCATATGAGCAGAATTGCAGTAATCTGTATGTGAGAGGACAAATGCAGCAAGCACTTGGCCAATCTTTGGAGGAGAAAGAGACATTTTTTCTGAGTTCAAGATGGATGGCACAGCTATTGACAATTATCTGACCTGGCTGAGTTAAATTACCCTGCTCAATGAACTG
Organism: Lissotriton vulgaris; assembly: GCF_964263255.1. NCBI lineage: Eukaryota > Metazoa > Chordata > Amphibia > Caudata > Salamandridae > Lissotriton > Lissotriton vulgaris. Next base: position 175,050,711 of record NC_141693.1, read on the forward strand.
TCAAATGTGTAGTGGCAAGAAATACAAAGCAAGACAATTTTGATAAAAGAGCTGGCCAAGATCACACAAGGAGTTAGAGGAAATAGTGGCTCTTCACAAGGCAACAAGGAAATCAGGAAGAACAGGCACTCAAGAGGCAACTTAGAATTCAGAATAACCTACACCCAGCTCATGCAAGACAAATAGATGACGAAATCAATAGTAAAGCAGATTTATGGTAAAGTACTCAGGAGAACCACACAGTAAAACCGAGGCTCAGCAGGTTCCTCATAAACAGGTACTGTTATAGAAACTGACTGCAGAATACTCACGTGTAAGACAAAATGCGAAGGCAGATTCTGTGGAGCTGGAAACTGCAGTGATGCTATAGAATGCAACATTAAAATAGGGACAAGACACAAGGGGCAGGAAAGAGAGCCAAATTTATGATTTTTGCCCCCGAATCCTGTTTATCACAGAGGAACACATAAGGTAGTAACAGAAAGAGTGGAAAACTAAATACACAGCCACATAGACAAGTACTAGAGATGAGTAATGCTTAACTGGAAAGAAGGGAAAACATGAATTACACTTGGCAGAAAGCCAGATGTCATGTCGTCCCGCCTGACCCTGCTGTCGGACAGGAAACGGGAACAGGAAATGAGGTTGACAGGAAAAGGTAGTCTGTAAGCCAGTATGATACTGGCAGGGAATAAAGAAGCACGTAACCAGTTACCTCTGCCTCTGTGTGTTTATTATGAGCAGCGCTGCGACAATGGCGATGAGGGTGGGATCTTCATAAAACCCCCACACGCAGCACCATCGCTCAGCCATCCTATGAGGCCGACCACCGAACACTGCAGCACCGATCCTAGCCGCGCGGAAAAGAGCGCGAAAGTTAAGGTGCCTCCAGCCGTCTGCCGGAAAGCCAGAGAGCGTATGCCAGAGCGCTGCTCTGCGTGTGCCCAGACACTGCTTACCGAGAGAGACGCTACCCCGTGCGAGACGAGCATGTGTGCCTCAAGCTGCCTGCAAGCTGCCCATCGGAGAGTCGGAGCGCTGCTCTGCGTGCGTCCGGACCCCGCCTGCCGAGAGAGACGCTGTCCGCAGAGCAACGAACGTGTGTAACCGAGCGCTGTTATCATTCAGCCTCAGAGGTGAGCAATCGGCTCCATACAGCGCCGCAGTACCGGAAAGCAGCGCCCACCCCAGAGGTGAAGAGGCTAAACGCAAAGACGAAAGAATACAAGGGTGAGTTCAAACCCTGCCGAATGCCCTGCGTGCCTAAATATATATATACATACAAACCCCAGCCAACACGAGAGGAGTCAAGAGACATCATGTCTCGAACGGCGGCCATGTTGAGGTCAGGCGCCAGTGCATGAAATCAAACCACACACTTTGACGGCGGCCATTTTAGGGTCAGGCGCTGTCCACAAATCGAGAAACTGGCTGAGGAACAAGGCGGGAAGCACACGCCCAGGGTAAAGAAAGACCCCAGAGCAAAGAGAAACCATCTACAAGTCATAAAAGAAACATTTGTTGAAGCTAACATCTATAGAAACAAAACCTGGACCATCTACAAGTCAGTTATACAAGGCCAGTCAGCTACGAATGTCTAATACGAGCCCTGACAGCTCATCAGGGGTGAACAACGTAGCAGGACCAGCAAATACAGGACCCCCAGTCCCTCCAGTCAACACGCCCACGATGGCTACCAACCCCATTGGGGCATCGTTCATGCGCCAACCACAACCACTGCCACTGACGCCAGGCAACAGCATGGGCCCGACGTGGAAAACGTGGAGTGAAGACTTTGAAGATTACATGGTAGGATCCCTGGTGCAAGACCCCAAGCAAAAATTAGTGGCTCTAAGAAACCTGATAGGCCCGGACATTGCACAGATCATCAAAGAACTACCCAACGCAGCAACTGCCAGCTATGAAGAGGTAAAAGTTGCCCTTGACAGGCGTTTCCTTCACAAGCGCAACGTAGACTACGAGCGCCATACATTTAATCTAGCAACGCAAGAAAAGGACGAATGCATGAGCGACTTCATCATGCGCATAAAAAGACTAGCGCGAAACTGCGATTTTGATAATTTCAAAAGAGAGGATGCTCTGAGACTCCGCATCATTGATGGATGCCAATCTGAAACTCTCCGCAGGAGACTCTTAAAAAAGCCATACACGTTAGAGGAAATTGAAGAACTAACGAGGATCAACGATCAAGCAGAGGACTACGCCAAACGGATGGGAACACAAAAATCATCAGACCGGAAAGACCAAGCTCTGCGAGTCCAGGCGCATAGATCCTCCAAGAAGACCAGGCATACGTCAAAATCTCACAAGTCCCACACCACCCGAAAGACATCATCCAAACGGAGTTCGCGACACACGAAATCCACAAAATCTGCGCCCACTTGTTACAGATGCGGGCAAGACTACCCACACTCAGGACAGTGTCCAGCGATAGGTCAGAGATGCCACCGTTGTGGAAGAGACAACCACTTTGAGATCGCATGTCAAGCCAAGCAGTTGAATCACAGGTCATCGGCCACAAGACATGACACACACTATCATGCGCGAGCAATAAAAGAGAGAGGAGGTCGGTCATCCAGCTCGTCCAATTCCAGTGTCCAGTCAACATACTCCCATTAATCCAGAGGCCGCTCCGGAAGTAGTCACCGTACCAAGCACCACATGACTGAATCATACCGGTCACGTAGAGACACCTCCAGTGAGTCATCATTGCACACTCCAACATAACAAGACAGCGATGAATACATCTGTATGGTATCAGACCCAGACCGACTGAAGCGATATCCAAAACTTGACATCCTGATAGGCGATCACCCAGCAAAATTTGTCCTAGATTCTAGAGCTTCCCTAAATTACATCTGCGCCCTATAATACCACAACATGAAGCAGAAGCCTAAGCTAGAACCAGCTGCTGTTCGTATATTCACATGGATGTCACGCAAACCGCTACCTTGCCTGGGTCGGTTTCACACCACTCTCACATTCAAGGACCGGAAAGTTGATGCCTTCATCCACGTAGTAGAAGGGCCAGATGTGGCAGACTGTCTGCTCAGCCTAACCACAGCAGAAAGACTCAAACTTGTAGAACTTCTATAAATGACCGAAGATGCTCCCGACATTGTAGCAAAATTCCCGAACCTATTCAAGGGTCTCGGAAAGTTTAACCACTTCAAGGTAAAACTACACATCAACGAAAACGTGACACCCATTGCTCAACACCATAGGAAGGTGCCGTTTCACTTACAACAAGCCGTCGATGACGAGCTCCAAGACTTACTTCAAACAGACATCATAGAACGCACGACAGGACCCACTCCATGAGTATCGCCGGTCGTGGTGGTCCCCAAAAAGGGACAGGACAACAAGGTCAGACTGTGTGTCGACATGCGCGCGCCCAACACCGCCATCGAGCGGGAACGTCATCCTGGGCCCCACATCAGCGACATGATCACGAAACTAAATGGCGCCACAGTTTTCTCCAAACTAGACCTAAACAAAGGTTACCACCAGTTGGAGTTACACGACAAATCTAGATATATCATGACCTTCACCACCCACCAGGGTCTGTTCCGATACAAACGCCTAAACTTTGGCATTTCCTCGGCCGCCGAGATCTTTCAAGAAGCTATCAGACGAGTCATACAGGGCATCCCAAATGCCTTTAATTACAGCGATGACCTACTGGTATTTGGAAAGGACCAAACTGAACACAACACCGCGCTGGACAGGGTCTGCCACGCATTACTGACCGCGAACCTAACACTCAACGCCAGCAAATGCGAATTCCACAGAGACACTCTAAAGTTCTATGGCCATATATTTTCCAAAGATGGAATGAGACCGGACCCCGAAAAGGTAACAGCTCTTGCGGACACTCCAAAGCCCAGAGACGTGAGTGACCTTCGCTCCTTCCTCGGAATGGCAAGCTATTGCGCAAGTTACATTCGAGATTATGCCACAATCAGCTATCCACTACGAGAGCTCACTCGTCAAGGTCAGCCATTTGAATGGACTGAAGCATGCCACCAAGCCTTCACTGTAATCAAACAAGCTGTCGGGTCTGCCATCAACCTGGCGTACTTTGATACAAAGAAGAAAACAGAAATCACAGTAGACGCCAGCCCGGTGGGTCTCGGTGCCATTCTAGCCCAGTATCGTGAAGACTCTGATCAACGTCATATTATTGCATACGCAAGCCGCAGCCTCACGGACACTGAAAGGGCGTACTCCCAACCGGAGAAAGAAAGTCTAGCTGTCGTATGGGCGTGCGAGCATTTCCACCTGTTTGTCCATGGCAAGCATTTCACGATCATCACAGATCATCAAGCGCTCATCACAATCTTTGGAAATCCCAATGCGAAAATGCCACCACGCATTGAACGATGGGGCCTCCGCTTGCAAGATTACATATTTACCATTGTCCACAAACCAGGGAAAGCTGAAAACCCCGCAGACTTTATGTCACGCCACCCACTACCTGGTAGGCGAGCTGCACTCTCTGTAGCGGATGAATACCTCCACTTTGTCGTCGACACAGCATGTCCTCCCACAGTTCCAGTCGAAGCCATACAGGAAGCATCCACACTCGACCCCCTTGTGCAAGCCATAATTACTCGCATTCGCACCAACTCATGGAGGGACGTGAAACAGTCCTCTCAAGACTCTGATCAACTGCGTCAAGACCTCGCTGCATTTCAACGGGTACGTGACGAACTTTCCATTAGCGACAATGGCCTCCTCTTGAGAGGGGGGGGGATAGTAATTCCGCACAAACTACGCCAAGGAGTCGTCAATCTGGCACATGAAGGCCACAGAGGCATCAATGCAACCAAGAAAGCCTTGAGAGAACGCGTTTGGTTCCCCACCCTTGACAACCTGGTAGAGACAACCCTGAAAGACTGCATGATGTGTCAGATAGTCAGCCGAGAAGAGCCACCAGCACCATTGCAAATTTCGGAACTGCTGGAAAGAGTGTGGCAGCAAATTGCAGTCGACTTCTTCGGACCGCTACAATCAGGGCAATACATCATTGTAGCCATGGATGAATACTCTCGATTTCCATTTGCACACCTAATATCATCTACCCGGGCAACCACAGTGATTCCTGTGCTTGATGAGATATTCGCAGCCGGGGGCATCCCACTGCGAGTAAAGACAGACAATGGGCCCCCCTTCAATGGGCATGAATTCACAAATTTCGCAACCCATCTAAACTTCAAACACCAAAAAATCACCCCACTATGGCCACAGGCAAATGGCATGGTAGAGCGATTCATGGGAACACTTAAAACGGCAATTCAGCAAGCTGAATCATCCCACCGGGACATCCAACAGACACTAAATGAGGTACTAAGAGCATATCCGAACACGCCACACGCCACCACTAATCAGTGCCCAGCCACAGTGATGCTAGGAAGTACACCGAGAACCAGAATACCTACGCTAAACGCGGCCCCCCAGCAACGACAAATCACCGTTGATCACAACACTCTAGTTGAAATTGATCAGGCAAAGAAGAACAAGATGAAGACATACGCCGACCGGCGTAGACATGCCAGAGGCTCCAACATCCAAGAAGGAGACTGGGTAATAGTAAGGAGTGACCGACGAGCCAAGGCAGACAGACGATATCTCGATACCCCCCTACAGGTCATCCAGAGGAAAGGAACTATGATCACAGCCAAAGCGGATCACAAACAGATAATGAGGAATATATCACATTTCAAAAGGTGTACCAGGCGTGATCGACATGAGACCTCATCCAGCCAACTCTCAAGCGAGTTGTCTAACCAAAGCGATGACAGTGATCAGAACCACCATAGTGACCAAAATCACAGTACATCACGAATGGCGGAACCCATAAGCCGTCACAGTCACGCACCCAGGCGAGAGAAGTGCCCACAACGTCTGATCAGAAAACCTCGACGCCTCGTAGAGGAAATGTAGAGGAAATAAGACTTTGCAAAACAGGGGAGATGTCATGTCGTCCCGCCTGACCCTGCTGTCGGACAGGAAACGGGAACAGGAAATGAGGTTGACAGGAAAAGGTAGTCTGTAAGCCAGTATGATACTGGCAGGAAATAAAGAAGCACGTAACCAGTTACCTCTGCCTCGGTGTGTTTATTATGAGCAGCGCTGCGACACAAGTGACTATATTACAGTAGGAAACTGAGAGATGAAGCAGGAGGGATAAGAAGGCAGAACACTTGTAACTAAGGATGCATGGAAGGGAAGACCAGAACACTGGAAACTAGAAACTAAGGGGCTCATTACGATGGCGGATGGACTGGCTCCGTCCGCCATGGTGATGTGAAAAAGTACCCCCCACCATGCATGCAGCGGTCCCACATACCCTATTATGATGGGTCTGCCACCGCGTCAGTCTCGTTCTGTAACGTTATCATTGCTGCGGTGGCTGCTGACAGAAGCACCGCCTCGATGCCAAAAAGAGCATGTTAGGCATTTCACTGCACTACGTGGTAGGCACTACACTGTGCCTGCCACTTGGTGCAGTGAAATATTGAAGGGCACCATGGGTACCCACCCCTCAGTGCACCCTCACCTCTTCACCTCTCCCCAACACAAGGGGGCCCGCAAAGGGCCCCCAAAACCAAACTCTGCATGCCTTTCAACGGCGATTGCACCGCTGTGGAAAGGCTGGCTGGAGACCCCATCATAATTTGGAGGACAGTGCTTGCTAGGCACTGCCACAATTTTATGGATGCAGACCGCTCCACAAGGCAATCGTGACAATTGCCTGTGGCGGTTCCGTGGTGAACGGGCTTTGCCTCCGCCGTGGTCGCGGTCTGGATCCCACCGCCATCGTAATCTGGCGGTGGGAGAATCATGGTCCGCAGAGCCGGCGGACCTCACCGCCGGCCTGGTGGACCACTCTGCTGGTGGTGGCTGTCCTTCCGCCATCCTAAAGAGCCCCTTTGTAAGCAGGGAATGAAAGGCAAGAACTGCGAAAAGAGAAATTCCTAAGAAGTGAAATTTCATGGAGTCAAAGCACTGAACGATGGTAGCTCAAAAAACATGGAAAACGCAGCAGAACTAGAAAGAAAGACGCACTAGAAAAATGTGTAGGATTAACAATAGCTCAGAAATTAGGACTCTCTTTAAACAGATGGGTATCCATACAGGAACACTGCTACAATACCCAATTATTAACTGACTCAAACTCAGATTTAAAATAGGTAATTAGTAAGCACATGCATGCCTCAAGTGTGATCAAGCAGTACCTGCCAGCCACAGTTGTGCTGAATCCTCAACCCATCCTTGGCTTGCAAGGGAACAGACGAAGTAGTGAGCAGGGAATTCTCAAAACAGCAGTTTTGGGCAGGAAAAGCAAAAGGGCTTCCACAGAGCCCAGTATAGGTCTGGAAAGCAAGTCAAGTGCTGTACGTTTTCCAGGTGGCTGGAAATGAATATTGTCATGTGCCGCATGGCCAAGCATTCTGAAAAATGTAGCCTTTGGGAGTAAGAACATTCTGGCTGTCATAAACTCTGACATAGAGTCAGAATGAAATACAAGTTCTAAATATTATCCTAGAGGCTGGAATTCGGTCCACAGATATCGTATAAGGCCAGGGAACTTTAGGGCATATTTACAAGCACCTGATGCCACCACAATGTCACTTTCAGTGACATTGTGATGGCGATAGGGGCTTTGCCTTATTTACAAGGCAGAGTTAAGCCACTTAAGGTGGCTTAACGCTGCTTTGTAAATAAAGCACCCTTCGACGCTGTATTTAGTGTGAAAGGGGCAGGCAATAGATGTTGCAGTGGGCGTTCCACCACAACACTCATTGATTTTGACTCTGCCCCCTATGTGCAAGGGTGGTGTAAATAGGAGGCAGCGCCAGAATTAAGACCAGGAAAACCTGGTCTTAAACAGGTGAAATGATGAAAAATGCTTTATTTCTCCTCGTTTTTGCTGCTTCCATGTCTGCTGCCTTGTGCAGCTCTCATAGAAACAGCAAATTGCCTATGATTGTTTATGTGCAGGAAGATCCCCCTTCCTGTACATAACCATCATTTAAAAAAAAATGCTGTTTTGCACCTTCTATACATAGAAGTTACAAAACTGCATTTAAAGATTGTTAATGTGCAGGAAGGGGGACCTTCCTGCACATAAACAATCTTCCCCTCAACACAGGCACCCTTGCACTGTGGTGCAAAGGTGTATGCATTGGCGCTAGGAAGCTAAAGTTAGCACTAGCGCAAGGGGAAACGCAGGGCTGGACCATGTTCTAGTAAATATTGTGCAGCCCTGCCTTTCTAAAGTGAGAAGCACGTTGTTTGCCTTCTTAGCTTAACGGCACGCTACGCCACTTTATTTTAAATACGCCAGCACTCGAACGTCCACCGGGCAGGCCACCAGAGGAACAGAAGCACAGGGAGTGAACCGTGACAGGAACAATAGATGTATTTCCAGTTACCAAACTTCTTTATAGTCAATTTGTATACGTTCAAAAAGATTTTGAACAAAATACATGTGTTTCTTTAGAGTAAAAAGGCTCCAGGCAAGACAGGTCTGATGTTGGAGCATTGGTTTTTAGAATTCAGTCAAGCACGGATGTGAGCACAAGTAGCCAATGAAAATATGTAAGTGGAAAATGATTCACAACAGCCATCAGGAGTCAATTCACCCAGAAACTCATAAATATTCACTAAGTCACAAACAGGAGAATAGTAGAATAGTCTCCCACGGGTCCATGAAGAGGCCAGGCCATCATGTTCAATGCAGCAACATCAAAGGGAATGCTTGCAGGATGATCCCAAACTCTTCTGGGACTGTCCCTCGGAGATCTCCGCATTTTTCCTGTAACTGTCAGAATAATGCAGTAGTTAAGAATGGTGCGTCAGAAACCACAGAGGGCCAAGCTGTAGAGCGATGACCTCACGGTCTGGAAATGGTCTTTTTTCCCCATCATCCCCTCACTCACCCCTGGGAGAAGCCTGGATGAAATTGGGGAATATATTGATGCTGTGGCTCTCGTTGCGCCATATTAATCATATCGTGATGGCGCTGAAAGACAGGAAAACGAACACGTGCAGTAAGTATGTCAGGCTGACATTCACTGCTGCTAAAGCCATTTGTGGTGGAATTAGGTCCATGTTCACCACTATGCGTAGCAATCTGATGAATGCATTGTTTCATTTTTCGGGCCTTATTATTGTCGCCACCCTGTTAACTTGTTATTAGCATGCTCCTATTTTACTATATTTTCATCCACATGTATCAAACTTTTTCTCAGAGGGGTTGGTTGAAAAGGAGCCCATCCGTCTGCAGACAGGAGCTGATAATTGGCTGCGCTTTAACCTTTGGACTTTCGTCACTCAGGCGGCTCCCCAGAGCACAGCCAATCCCAATGTTTGTATTTCAGCCAATCCAGTTGGCTGGGCCAGATTGTCCATTCATTCGATCAGGCATGTCTCGTCAGGCATGTCTCCGGGGCCATAGGAAGTCAGTATATTGATGTAAAGGGTTACTGTCTCCGTCTCCAGCTCTCTAGGGATTATCGTAGTAGGCACACGGTGGCAGCCTTAGCACAGCAAAAGTAGGAGGGTGGGGTGGGGGTTGGAGTGGGGAGGCGGAAGGATTTGTAGGTAAAAGTGATATAAACAAAAAAGTACCTCTCGCTGCCCGACACCCATGGCCACCTCCGTGCTTCACTACCATGTCAGTCTCTGGGACGGCACAGGCTCCCCAGCCAATCCGGACACTGCTCTGAGCACCATGATCAATCAATCAATCAATCAAAGACATTTATAACGCGCACTACTCACCCGGAGGGTCTCAAGGCGCTTGGGGGGTGGTCCGCTACTGCTCGAACAGCCAGGTCTTGAGCTTCTTCCTGAAGGAGAGGTGGTCTTGGGTCAGGCGTAGGTCGGGAGGGAGGGAGTTCCAGGTCTTGGCGGCCAGGTGGGAGAATGACCTTCCTCCTGTTGTCGCTCTTCGGATGCGGGGGACGGCGGCGAGGGCGTGACTGGTCGATCGGAGATGGCGTTTGGGAGCGTAGAAGTTGAGGCGGCTGTTGAGGTAACTCGGGCCTTGGATGTGTAGGGATTTGTGAGCGTGGGTGAGGAGCCGGAAGGTAATTCTCTTGTTCACCGGGAGCCAGTGCAGGTCTCTCAGGTGTCTGGAGATGTGGCTGTGTCTGGGGATGGCGAGGATGAGTCTCGCTGAGGCGTTCTGGATCCGCTGGAGTCTCTTCTGGAGCTTGGCGGTGGTTCCGGCGTAGAGGGCGTTGCCGTAGTCCAGACGGCTGGTGGCGAGGGCGTGGGTGACCGTCTTCCTGGTCTCGGTGGGGATCCACCGAAAGATCTTACATAGCATGCGCAGGATGTTGAAACAAGACGAGGAGACGGCGTTGACTTGTCTGGTCATGGAGAGGGAGGAGTCCAGGATGAAGCCCAGGTTGCGTGCGTGGTCTGTCGGTTTGGGTGCGGTGCCCAGGGCGGGGGGCCAGCAGGAGTCGTCCCAGGCGGAGGGCGAGGAGCCCAGGATGAGGACTTCCGTCTTGTCTGAGTTCAGTTTCAAGCGGCTGGTCGTCATCCACTCGGCTACGTCTTTCATCCCTTGGTGTAGGTTGGCTCTGGCGGTGGCGGGGTCATTGGTGAGGGAGAGGATCAGCTGTGTGTCGTCGGCGTAGGAGATGATGTTGAGGTTGTGTTGGCATGCGATGGCCGCAAGGGGGCTCATGTAGACATTGAAGAGGGTGGGGCTGAGCGAGGAGCCTTGGGGAACGCCGCAGATGACTTCTGTTGCTGCAGATCTGAACGGGGGTAGGCGAACTCTCTGTGTCCTTCCAACGAGGAAGGAGATGATCCAATCCAGTGCCTTCTCCTGGATTTCGACGTTGTTGAGGCGCTGCACTAGGGTGCGGTGACAGACAGTGTCGAATGCCGCGGAGAGGTCTAGGAGGATGAGGGCCGCTGTTTCTCCGTTGTCCAGCAGGGCTCCGATGTCATCGGTGGCAGCGATGAGGGCGGTTTCGGTGCTGTGGTTGGCCCGGAAGCCAGACTGTGAGGGGTCGAGGGATCCGTTCGTCTCGAGGAAGGCGGCCAGCTGCTTGTTGACTGTCTTCTCGATGACTTTGGCTGGAAACGGGAGGAGCGAGATGGGGCGGTAGTTCTTTAGTTCGGTGGGGTCCGCTGTTGGTTTCTTTAGTAGAGCGCTGAGTTCGGCGTGCTTCCAGCTCTCAGGGAAGGTGGCGGTGTCAAAGGAGGTGTTGATGATGTCAAGCAGGTGGGGTGCAATGACGGCGTCGGCCTTGTTGAAGACGTGGTGAGGGCAGGGGTCGGTCGGAGATCCGGAGTGGATGGAGTTCATCGTGCGGATGGTGTCTTCGGTGCTGATTGGGGTCCAGGCACTGAGGGTGGTGGTGGGGTGCGTTGGTGCGGTCTTGGGGGGCATTGTTTGTGTGCTGAAGCTGTTGTGTATGTCAGCGATCTTGTTGTGGAAGTACGAGGCGAGGGAGTTGCAGAGGTCTTGCGATGGGGTGATGTCGTTGTTTCCGGCGTTGGGGTTGGAGAGCTCTTTCACAATGTTGAAGAGTTCCTTGCTGTTGTGTGCGTTGTTGTCCAGGCGGTCCTTGAATGCTGTTTTCTTGGTGGCGTGGATCAGTTGATGGTGCTTTCGGGTGGCGAGCTTGAGGGTAGTCATGTTGTCCGGTGTTGGGTCTCTTCTCCAGGCTTTCTCGAGGGCTCGGCAGTTTTGGGCTCTAACATATATGTAGCCCAATGTAGCCCAATATATGTTTTTTCAAAGTTAATTTTCTCAGCAACTACTGAACAGATTTACACCATTCAAAGAAAAGCGTAATCTGCGAGCCGGACTCTACCTTTCTACCAAATTTCTTATAATCCATTCAGCCGTTCGAGCTGTAGCCGTGTCTAAATGTCCTATGGAAAATAACATGTGGAAAACACGTTTTGGGACCCCCCTTTTATCTCAGCCCCCACTTGACGAATCCCCCCCAAACCTTCAGGGAAGGAGCGGAGCGGAGCAGGCCATCTTCTTTGGGAAATTCGCATAGATTTGTCCACCGGCGCCAAAGTTATTCTCAATAGAATGTTGCGGATTTCCTATGGAATCTAGGTCCTAACTACTGTCATTGGGCTATAGTTGGGCTACATCTGGCTGATATTTGGGCTACATTTGGGCTCTTTTGTCTCTGGTGGCCATCTTGGGAGACTGCATATCAGATTTTTTTTTAATGAAATATAAGAGGATTTGAGAAGTCACTCAAAATGTGCCCTAATTTTTCTTTCTTCAGCACTAATCATAATTTCTATGGCAAAATGAACCCCCTCATTTTGTTCCTTTTCAAATTAAATGTTTTAAGTGTTAACACTTTATTCCAATCAAGATGACTTCAGGTGTGCCATACTTTTGTCATAAGTAAGACTGTTAGCGCTCTAGTTGTTCATTAGAACACTCTAGGACAGTCTGTCATTGGGCTATAGTTGGGCTACATCTGGCTGATATTTGGGTTACATTTGTTTTTTTTTGTCTCTGGTGGCCATCTTTGGGCTACATTGGGCCACATTGGGCTACATTGGGCTACATTTGGGCTCTAACATATATATAGCCCAATGTAGCCCAATATATATTTTTTCAAAGTTAATTTTCTCAGCAACTACTGAACAGATTTACACCATTCAAAGAAAAGCGTAATCTGCGAGCCGGACTCTACCTTTCTACTAAATTTCTTATAAATTCATTCAGCCGTTCGAGCTGTAGCCGTGTCTAAACGTCCAATGGAAAATAACATGGGGAAAACACGTTTTGGGACCCCCCTTTTATCTCAGCCCCCACTTGACGAATCCCCCGAAACTTTCAGGGAAGGAGCGGAGCGGAGCGGAGCAGGCCATCTTCTTTGAGAAATTCGCAAAGATTCATCCACCGGCGCCAAAGTTATTCTCAATAGAATGTTGCGGATTTCCTATGGAAACTAGGTCCTAACTACTGTCATTGGGCTATAGTTGGGCTACATCTGGCTGATATTTGGGCTACATTTGGGCTCTTTTGTCTCTGGTGGCCATCTTGGGAGACTGCATATCAGAATTTTTTTAATGAAATATAAGAGGATTTGAGAAGTCACTCAAAATGTGCCCTAATTTTTCTTTTTTCAGCACTAATCATAATTTTTATGGCAAAATGAACCCCCTCATTTTGTTCCTTTGCAAATTAAATGTTTTAAGTGTTAACACTTTATTCCAATCAAGATGACTTCAGGTGTGCCATACTTTTGTCATAAGTAAGACTGTTAGCGCTCTAGTTGTTCTTTAGAACACCCTGGGACATTCTGTCTTTGGGCTATAGTTGGGCTACATCTGGCTGATATTTGGCCTACATTTGATTTTTTTTGTCTCTGGTGGCCATCTTTGGGCTACATTGGGCTACATTGGGCTACATTTGGGCTCTAACATATATATAGCCCAATGTAGCCCAATATATATTTTTTCAAAGTTAATTTTCTCAGCAACTACTGAACAGATTTACACCATTCAAAGAAAAGCGTAATCTGCGAGCCGGACTCTACCTTTCTACCAAATTTCTTATAAATCCATTTAGCCGTTCGAGCTGTAGCCATGTCTAAACGTCCTATGGAAAATAACATGGGGAAAACACGTTTTGGGACCCCCCTTTTATCTCAGCCCCCAATTGACGAATCCCCCAAAACTTTCAGGGAAGGAGCAGAGCGGAGCAGGCCATCTTCTTTGAGAAATTCGCAAAGATCCGTCCTCCGGCGCCAAAGTTATTCTCAATAGAATGTTGCGGATTTCCTATGGAATCTAGGTCCTAACTACTGTCATTGGGCTATAGTTGGGCTACATCTGGCTGATATTTGGGCTACATTTGGGCTCTTTTGTCTCTGGTGGCCATCTTGGGAGACTGCATATCAGAATTGTTTTAATGAAATATAAGAGGATTTGAGAAGTCACTAAAAATGTGCTCTAATTTTTCTTTCTTCAGCACTAATCATAATTTCTATGGCAAAATGAACCCCCTCATTTTGTTCCTTTGCAAATTAATTGTTTTAAGTGTTAACACTTTATTCCAATCAAGATGACTTCAGGTGTGCCATACTTTTGTCATAAGTAAGACTGTTAGCGCTCTAGTTGTTCTTTAGAACACTCTGGGACATTCTGTCATTGGGCTATAGTTGGGCTACATCTGGCTGATATTTGGGCTACATTTGTTTTTTTTGTCTCTGGTGGCCATCTTTGGGCTACATTGGGGTACATTTGGGCTCTAACATATATATAGCCCAATGTAGCCCAATATATATGTTTTCAAAGTTAATTTTCTCCGCACCTACTGAATAGATTTACACCATTCAAAGAAAAGCATAATCTGCGAGCCGGACTCTACCTTTCTACCAAATTTCTTATAAATCCATTCAGCCGTTCGAGCTGTAGCCGTGTCTAAACGTCCTATGGAAAATAACATGGGGAAAACGCGTTTTGGGACCCCCTTTTATCTCAGCCCCCACTTGACGAATCCCCCCCAAACTTTCAGGGAAGGGGCGGAGCGGAGCAGGCCATCTTCTTTGAGAAATTCGCAAAGATTCGTCCACCGGCGCCAAAGTTATTCTCAATAGAATGTTGCGGATTTCCTATGGAAACTAGGTCCTAACTATAACTACCTACTGGCGACCGCCAGTAGGTAATATATATATATATATATATATATATATATATATATATCCTGAACTCCGTTTCCACACAAGCTCGCGCTGCTTCCTCAGCCAGCAAGTAGACACCGGACACGGACCTCGAGGTACTTTACAAATTTATTTCGCAGAAAGAGTCACAGACGTTTCGGCTCAGCGGAGCCTTGATCACATGACAGCGATTACAATGCAAGGTACACCTTTTAAAGTGCTAGTGTGTGATTAACTAAAATCACCTGTGCAAATATGTGTATAGACATAGAAAACATACTAGGCAAGGTACCCAACAGTATTAATGTCATGTTCCCAATAAATGTAAAGTACATTTGAAAATTAACATGTAAAATACGCTAAAATAATGTTTTCAATGTTAATTAGAATCCGTGAATAGTTCTTTTTGACAATCATTGTAAAATACCCTGAGCAGTTAAAATAAACAATTCAGTTTTAAAAGGACCTTATTTACAAAACATATGGTTTGCCTACCACTTAACTCTAAATATTGGTAAGTTTGGATTGGGACCTAAGATTAAAATGGAGGTAAATGTTAAGTGCTATGTGCCAACATGATAAAGTGTTATATAAATTTACCTATATACCTAAATACAATTATTAATAAACTAATATTTCCAATTTATATTATAATGTTAATATTGTATTTTACATGTAATAATATAACATATTATCAACTGGCGGTCGCCAGTAGGTAGTTATAGTAAGGACCTATTATCCATAGGTAATCCGCAACATTCTATTTGGAATAACTTTGGCGATGGTCATGCGGGGGCCGAGAAACAATGGGGGTCTCAAAACGTGTTTTCCCCAAGCAATTTTCCACAGGAACATTTAATCGCAGCTACAGCCCGAACTGCTGAACGGAATTACACCAAATTTGGCGAAAAGGTAGCCCTTGGATCAGACTCATGCCTTTAGTTAATTGGTGTAAATCCATTCAGTAGTTCCTGAGAAAATAAAAGTAAAATCACATATATATCTTTGGCCGCGGAGGATCCCTAAGCGCACCCTGTCCAGCACGAGCTGTATTCTAATTGGCTGTCAACACTCCAAATCAGGAAGTGTTGACAGCCATCTTGTGCCTCGGTAGAACCGGCAAAATCCGTGCAGGGTGCATGGATCGTGCCAAAAAAAACTAATCATAGGCTCCAGTGCTTTGTTGTAAATTAGCGTCCGTGGGGCCAAGTCCCGGGGGCAATGTTTGTACGTAAATGGGGTTCCTAGAGGGGCCGCCCAGCCCGGGGACCGTCACCCCCGGGGCTTAAAAAAATTATGTGTGGTAGCTGACAGCCCCCCAGCCCCGGGGACCGCCACCCCCCCGGGGCTTCAATTTAAGTGGATAGGGGGACTCAAAGACCCCCCCAAGCCCCGGGGACTACCACCCCTGGGGCTTTTTATTTAAAAAGAAACCTGTGGGGGGGCTTGAGTCTCACCACACACCCCGGGGACCGCCACCTCCCCGGGGCTCTAAATATTCAAATTAGGGGGTTCATTATGGACCCCCAAGCCCTGGGGACCACCACCCCTCAGGACTTTGCAAATGTTGGGAGGGGGGCCACGCGGCCCCCCTCCTGGAGCCTGTGATGGCCCTGGGGACCGCCCTGTGATGGCCCTGGGGACCGCCACCCCCAGGGCCAGCTCCTGCAGTGTCCTGGGGGTGCCCACCCCCGGGACACTGTAGTTTGCTATAGCAGGGCGGGAGCCTCGTGGTTCCCGCCCTGCCATAGCAAACTTGGTTTGCATTTTGAAAGAGAAAGCAGGGAAACCTGCTCTCTCTTTCAAAATGCAAACCAAATTGCTTTTCCACATGGGGAGCTGCATCCTAGCAGCTCCCCATGTGGAAAAGCAATATCGGCTCCGCAGGGGGGGATTGGGGAACCCCCCCATGGTCCCAACGAGAGGCCAGGCCCCGGGGATGAGGTCCCTGGGGCCATAAGTGGCCCGGGAGGGGGGCAACTCAGCCCCCCTGCTAAAGATTTTTTTAAAAAGATTGTTTTAAAAAGGCCTTAAGTGGCCCAAAAAGGCCTTAAGTGGCGCCCCACCCAATTAAGGCCTTGGGCGGAGGGCCATGTGGCCCCCTCCCCAAAACTACATTTTTTAAAAAGGCCGACCCCGGGGGATGAGGTCCCCGGGGCAATAAGTGGCCTGAGGAGGGGGGCAACACAGCCCCCCCTAAAGATTGTTTAAAAAAACTAAAGGCATGCCCGGGGGATGGGGTCCCAGGCGCCAATTAAGGCCATGGGAGTCAGCCACGTGGCCCCCTTCCAAAATATATATATATTTTTTTAAAAAGGGGTCAGGCCCTGGGGATGGGGTCCCAGGGCCACGACAATAGGAAAAGAAGGGGGCCACACAGCCCCCCTTTGTAAAAATAAATGGAAAAAAATGGCACTGCGCGGAAGTCCCTCCCCCTCGCTGCAGCACCATGCAAACGCGCCCCTGGCGTGTTTGCAGATGGGGGAAGAATTCCCCTTGAACACTGGGGGTCCCTGGGCGCCAACTAGCCACCAGGAACCTCCAGTATGCATCAGGGGGCTGCGTTGCAGAGAGGTGTTCTGAGGCCACGCCCCTTTTTACACCTCTCTGCAACGTAGCTCTGTGGCGCTTAATGGAGGTAGCTAGTGGGCTAGTTGCACCCCAGAGACCCTCAGGATTCAAGGGGGTTTAATTCCCCAACTTAAAATGCACCACGTGGTGCGTTTGCACAGTGGTGAAGGGAGGGGGCATGAGGTGATCTGTGTGCAAACACGCCCTGTGGCATGTTTTAAGTTGAAGAATTCATTCCTCTTCAATCCTGAGGGTCCCTGGGGGCCAACTAGCCCACCAGCTACCTCCAGTAAGTGCCACCGAGCTGCGTTGCAGAGTGTTGTAAAAAGGGAAGGGCGTCTGAACACCTCTCTGCAACGCAGCTCTCTGGCGCATACTGGAGATACCTGGTGGGCTAGTTGGCCCCTAGGCACCCTCAGGATTGAGGAGGAATTAATTTTCCAACTTAAAATGCGCCACAGAACGTGTTTGCAGACACGTCACCCTCAGGCCCCACCCCCTTCCTTCACCATTGTACAAACGCGCCCTGAGGTGCATTTTCAGTTGAGGAATTCATTCCTCTTCAATCCTGAGGGTCCCTGGGGGACAACTAGCCCATCAGGTACCTCCAGTATGCGCGAGGGAGCTGCTTTGCAGAGAGGTGTTCAGAGGCCATGCCCTTTTTACACCTCTCTGCAACGCAGCTCTGTGGCACTTATTGGAGGTAATTAGTGGGCTAGTTTGACCCTAGGGACCCTCAGGATTCAAGGGGAATTAATCTCCCAACTTACAACTGCCACAGGGCGCGTTTACACAGTGGTGAAGGGAGGGGACGGGGCCCGAGGTGACGTGTGCAAGCACGCCCTGTGACGCGTTTTAAGTTGGGGAAATAATTCCCCTTCAATCCTGAGGGACCCTAGGGGCCAACTAGCCCACCAGGGGCCTCATTTATGAAAAGTGATGCATCGCTGAGTGAAAACAGCGATGCGTCACTTTTCACTGCGCCCTCCTTGCGACATGATTGATGCGTCATATTTATAATATGACGCATCATGTCGCAAGGAGTTACAGATACGTCAGTATTTCTGACGTATCTGTAGGCGCAAAAGTGACGCATTGCTGGAGTGTGTCACAAAAGTGACGCAACTCCAGCAATGCTTCCTTTCACATGGGGAAAGCCCCATGTGAAAGGGCTTGCGTCAGTCTTACGCCTGCTGTGAGGCAGGCGCAAGATTTTGACGCAACAGCGTCCTAAAAGTGACGCAGTGAAATCTCATAGATTTCACTGCGTCACTATTATGAGGCTTTTTGCGGGTGAACGCCCCCTCTGCATACGTTATACCTGACGAAGGTATAATGTAGCGCAGGGGTTTACAAAGTGACGCATCTGCTTAGATGCGTCACTTTGTAAATAGTGCGCATCAGGAGGCATGTTTTACGCTGCAGATGCGTCACAAAAAGTGACGCATCGGAAGCGCAAAACTGACGCAAGGCCTCATAAATGAGGCCCCAGGTGCTTCCAGTAAGCGTCACTGCTTTTTGCTGCAAAAGTTTCTAAGTGTCGATTTTTTAAACTTACAAACATTCCTCTAAAATCAGCCGAACTACGAATTCCGATTTACTCACCTATTATCAGGAGAGACCTCAGTGCTGCATCTTTGAGCCCAGTACTGAACCTGAAAATTAATTTTAACCGTGCTTACCAGTAACTTGAATTTCTTTCCAAAGAATATCATTGCCTGCTTTTTGCTGAAAAAGTTTCTGTCGATTTTTTTAACTTACAAATATTCCTCTAAAATCAGCCGAACTACGAATTCCGATTTACTCACCTGTTATCAGGAGAGACCTAAGTGCTGCATCTTTGAGCCCAGTACTGATCCTGAAAAGTAATTCTATCCGTTCTTACCAGTAACTTGAATTTCCTTCCATAGGCTAACATTGACTGGTTTCACTTGGAAATTCTTCTAAGTGTGGAGTTTTGGAACTTTCAAATATTCCTCTAAAATCAGCCGCACTACGAATTCCGATTTACTCACCTGTTATCAGGAGAGACCTCAGTGCTGCATCATTGAGCCCAGTACTGATCCTGAAAAGTAATTCTAACCGTGTTTACCAGTAACTTGGATTTCCTTCCATAGGATATCATTGCCTGCTTTTTGCTGAAAAAGTTTCTAAGTGTCGATTTTTGAAACTTACAAATATTCCTCTAAAATCAGCCGAGCTACGAATTCGGATTTACTCACCTGTTATCAGGAGAGACCTCAGTGCTGCATCTTTGAGCCCAGTATTGATCCTGGAAAGTAATTTTAACACTTATAAATTTACCCGGCACTCTCCTTGCAGTCCTCTAATCATTCAGTCAGTATCCAAGTACTCATGCAGCGAGCCAGACATTAGCACATGGACTGCCTCAAACACCTATCCACTATGCATGCAGTCCTCGAACCACCTACACACTTGCCTTTTATACATTCAAATAACCAGTCAGTATCCATACACTTCTAGCAAATACCCTGTCACTCCCCTTGCACTCCTCTAGTGACCCATTCAGTACCATGTACTAATCCATTCACTGCACAAAAACCCAACCACTTATAAATTCACCCAGGCACTCTCCTTGCAGTACTCTAATCATTCAGTCAGTACCCAAGTACTCATGCACTGAGCCAGGCCTTAGCACATGAACTGCTTCAAACCCCTGTCCACCATGAATGCAGTCCCCTAACTAACCAGCACAATTAGGGGCCGATTCCGATTCGGTAAAATCCCATCCGAATCGTTGTACGGAGCCTTTTTCTCGTACGAATCGTATGGAGAACCGTACCCGTACGTACAATGTAGTACGATGTGTACCCAATGCAGTTCTCCATACGATTCGTACCAAAGACCGTACGACTCAAAGATCCGTACAAATCTTATTCGGAACACGCAGTACGCGATGTCCGTATGGTTTGAAGCAGCTTTTTCCGACCCAGCAAGTACGATTCGAGTCGACAGCACTCCGTACAACGCTGTTGCTACGGGAGTTTAAAACATCTGGAAAACTAGATTTCGCCGTGTCCGGTGCGTACACCCCATCATTGCAGGGGTACGGTGCATCGGTGTATGGGGGGTACACCCCTGGATTACAGGGGTACAGTACGTATGTCCCCGTGCATACCCCCCATGAATGTAGGTGTACGGTGTGTAGGGGTACGATCTGTACCCCCTAAGGTTATACGTGTACGGTGCATACACCCCCTGCATACTCCCCTTGAATTTAGGGGTACGGTGCTTATGCGATAATGTAGATCACCGTATGAATTGCTCATACCCGACGTATCCATATGAATCGCGTCCCCATTGCCCGGTCCGGATTGTACTTGGCGGGTCGTACGGCATGTTTACGATTCGTACAGTTTACTGTGCGGGACTATGTCGTATGGACTCACCCTTGACTTTTGTACAGTCCGCGACGATTCGTACGTATTTCGAGCCAACGGATCGTACTACGCGATTCGGACGGATTACTTTGATTCGTGCGGAAACGGCTACGAATACGAATCGTCATACGGATTTGTTTCCCGAATACGAATCGACCCCTTATAGTTCTGCACTTATACATTCAACAAAAAAAACAATATTTCAGTTTCAATATTTTAAAAAACATTTTTATTTCCATTTATATTAAAAATATATAATGCAATTTAAAAAATAAAATATGTAAAAATAAACAGTTAAAAAACTGTAGAAAATCAGTATAAAAAAATACATATAACTATTGTTACATTTAAAAATTATCATTTAAAAAAACCTTTGAAGTTCACTGAAAAAAACATAGGTTTCAGACATGTTATAGTTCGGAATTAGCTTTTTAAAAAACTTAGAAATTCACTGAAAAACCATAGGTTTCAGGGCTGTTATAGTTAGCTGGACATTTCACTCATACAAAACCATTGAAATTCCCCCATTAGAGTTAATTCTGCTAACTATAACATGCGCGCCCGCAATCCACTGCTGATGATGTCACATATTACATCATCCATGACATGGTCAGTGACATCAATGATGACATCACTGATGACATCTTAAATGACATCACTGATGACATCATCCATGTGACAGTCAGATACACCTCATCATACAATAGTATAACCTTTCATCACTCACTGTAAAATACAGAGTAACTTATTTGAATCCATTGACACACCAATACAAGTTTCTAAAAACCCACTCAGTGATTCCTAGATCTACACACACATCTAATCACTTACCTATAGATTCACTCATACATGCTGTTAATGATCAATAGAACACTATCAAATATACTTATACACCTATATAGATATTACACACCAGCACACATCCTATTCACTTATACAGTCATCCTACTCACTTATGCAAACAATGGATCATACTTACATTTACTCAGCTACACACTTATACAAACACCACTTCATTTATTCATATAGATAGTAACGCATACTTAGTGTGTTATGAAATCACTATTACAAGTATACAGTTATCTATACAGTCACTCACACAATCACTGAGTCTTATGCATACCTATTTATATACAACTGTCACATACACTGCCTTTTATTTTTCTAGTTTGTTGGACATGTACCATTGAGAGATATATTTGCTCATCACCACACCCATGAAGATATTCACTCACCCAAACAACTGTTATAACATGTAGTCTTAACCTCATATACCTACTGAATCAACTATTCACACATCTTTGGGCAATCACACACCCCCACCGAACCACACACACATTCACTCTCCCATACAAATACGCAGTTAACTAATCAATAATTAATATATACTTTCACATGGCGAGTAACCAACTGGTGCAGCAGTTTACACAACAACTGACAAAGTGATACAGATATTCACACAGTTTAGTCACTATCCAATATATTTAGTGAGACACTATAAATTAGTCAAGTAAACAGTAAATCACACTGCTACTAAATCCTCCATCTAGATATTTATATTTATATATCCACTCATTCTTCAATGCAGATTTCTATATATATAATACATATTTAAATAACGAACCAAAGCACATTCACTGGATGATGTCATCAGTGATGTCATTTGAGATGTCATCAGTGACGTCATCAGTGATGTCGCTGACCATGTCATGAATGATGTAATATGTGACATCATCAGCAATGGATTGCGGGCACGTGAGTTATAGTTAGCAGAACTAACTATAATGGAGGAATTTCAATGGTTTTGTATGAGTGAAATGTCCGGATAACTATAACAGCCCTGCAACCTATAACATAACAAATTAAAAAACTTACCAATGTAATTACAAATAAAAAAGTAAACACATAAAATTACAATTTACAAAAAATATTTTATTTTAAATATTAAAAACATTGATAATTATAATTTTAAATACACAAAAAACCTAATGATATAAATGTAAACAATAAAAAACGAAACTATAAAATTCTACAAATAATAGTATACTATTCACACTCCAATTTATGAAATTAGGAAAGTGTCGCACTTAGCCATGGAAAAATTTATTATTCCCACTCCACTCAACAGTAGGAAAAATGTTGGATTGCGGAAGGGGAAAATGCACTATTCCCACTCAAGTAAGTGGAACAGTAGGGAAATTGTTGGATTATGGAGGGGTAAAATGTACTATACTACTCCCACTGCAACCTTAGAAACAGACTAACTCTCTTCAAGAAAATAAAGTAATGTCAAAACTATACTAAATACAAAAAATATAAGTATTTGAATGTAAAATATCTATATGTATATATTTTTTTTTAAATAAACAAATTACATATTTATTACAATGTTTAAGATATATCATAAATTAACACACATATCATTTTAATCAACATACCAAACCATGGGTCAGATGTACTAAGGTTCGCAATTGCATTTCTTAAATAACAACACCGTAGGAATTGCTATTTAAGAAATGGAAAAGGATATGTACAAAATTTGTGAATTACTAATAGTGATTCATAGATATTTGGAATTACTATTAGGGAATCACAAAAAGGAAAGGCCATTAGATTGCACCTATGATTGAAATAGGATATTTAAAAAATTGTGATTTCATAATGAGAACATTGCAATTTAAGGAATGCAAAGCCAAGAGTACCTCTGGGCTTAAGGCTCCCCTGGAAGCACCCCGAATTTCCTAGTGCACATGTAAGTGCAAAAATGCCCTACAGGAATATGTGCGCTTCAGGTCAGACTGAAAATGCATTTTCAATGCGTTTTTAATTTTGGATATGGTAACCATTGACTTGAAGTCAATAGTAATTGTCTTTCTTAAATGCCCAATTTACATTTAGGAAATGCTTACATATGCTTTAGGAATCGCACATAGGTAAGCCCTATTTGCGATTCCTTATTCGCGGTTGTATTTTGTGATTTATACAGTGTAGAAATCGCAAATTGCGACCAGTTTTGGCCTTTGTACATCTGAAAAGGCCATTTAGCATTTCTTAATGGGCTGACAGAGCAATTCAGCTTGTTTAAAAATGCCAAACCGCTTCGCACATCTGGGCCTATATTCACAAAATAATAACAACCTATACATACAATGTTATTTACAAATTAAAAGCACAACACAAAAACATTCAATAATACATTACATAATAAAAAAAATTAAGTATTTTCAGTGTTATCACTTAAATAACTTTTTACCCTATACCTTTGGAAACTACACAACATACATCTGAAATGTATTATTAAAAGTGTTTTATATTTACAAAGTTTACATAATTAAATATCTATTATAATATTAATATTAATTCTCTAATAATAAAATAATAATATGTAATAAAGTAATAATATGTATCCATTTGAGCCCACACTTAGGGGCTCAAATGGATGAGGCTTTTCGACCGACATCCATGGTTTAAAGTCCAACCGCCTAATTACAATGTAGGCGGTCGGAGTTTAAACTGGCCGGCTTATGACAGTCTCAAGGAGCCCGTTGCCCAGTTGGAAAAAGCCACATAATCCCTTACGTACAGCGTTTCTGCTGTAGGTATTATGATGTCGGTTTCCAACAAGCTTTCATGTAGGGCTTTCCGACACGGAAACCCTGTTGGAAAGCAATTTAAGGAGCCCCTAGTAGGACCCCATCCCTTTGCAACCTCCGGTTGGGGGCCTGGGAGGCACCTATTGTGCCCCCTTGCAAATCCCTGCACCATGTGCCACACGGTGCAGGGATTTACATAAACTCCCATAAACTCCCATTTCTCTATGGGAGCTTGTGCAGCAGGCAGACACCGCCTGAAGCACAAGCGCCCTTAGGGAAATAGGAGTTTGCGACTGCACCATATGCGGTCGCATCATAATAAGGTGTTCGGAACCACCAACCTATGGTCAGTGAGTTCCCACAACGAAACGTTGTGGTGCGAACTTAAGTCTGCACAACATCGTAATTAGGGTCTTAAATTATAAATAAAAAAATTGTTTTTGCAAATTTACATAATTACATATCAATTAAATAATTAATATTAATAATTAACTGGTAATAAATAATTGTATTTAATTACATTCCCACCATTTACCCCTACAAATACAACAACTAACAACTTGAACAATATCTTATTTACACGTTTTATATAATTAATTATCATTAAAATAATTATTATAAATTAAAATTATTCCTTAATTAGTATAATTAAACTTCTACACACATTTTACCTATACACATATAACACACAACAAACAAAAAAATTAAATGTATTACACATTTTACATAATTAATTACCAATTAAGTAATTCATATTAATTAAACATCAATTAGTAAATAATTATAATTAATTTACTTCCCACCCTCTACCCCTACAAAACCCACAACCGGCACCTGAAACGTAACTTTAAAAAAATTAATTATGCAATTAACATAAACAATTATCAATGACATAATTAATATTGATTAAAAATGATTGATTCATTATTTTTAATTTACTTCCCATCCTATACCCCACAAAACCCACAACCCACATCTGAACATAACTTAAAAACAAATAAGTATGGAATGAAGATGAATAGTTATCAATTAAATAATTATTAGTCATTAAAAAATAACTAATAATTAATTAAAATTAATTTATTCCTCACCCTCTACCCCTATAAACCCCACAACTAGCTAAGGTACTAAAAATCACAAAATGTTATCACATTCAAATTCAAAACTAAAACAAATGTAACAAGCATTTGCAATGCAATAGGTCTCGCATTATTCAAGTTTGAGCTATTGGCATTGCTAAATAATGCAACACCAATAGCTCAAACTTTCATAATGCGAGACCTATTGCATTGCAAATGCTTGTTTAAACTGAAAGAAAGTTTTTGACTGGAAATAACTCCTGGAGTCCGAGCTGCACATAGCGGGCTATTCCGGAGCTGAGAGCCGCCCAAGGAAGGTGAGTGCTCTCTGGGGCGGCAGGGAAGGACGGGGCTAGGCGCTGCAGAATTATTCTAAGTCCCAGGAAGGGGGCAAAGACTTTACATGGGAGAGGGTTGGCGATGAAAGTATTTACAATGGAGAAGAAGTGGGTAGAGCGTTGCCTGTGTGATCTGGTGGGTGAAATGCTTATTTTTTAACCCAGTGGCGCTAGTTCTAATCCCGGGTGTTACACAAACATGTGATCCTGGACACATCGCCTTATCTCCATGAGCTTTAGTCCTCCTAAACTATGTATTGGGCACAGTGACAGCGATGTGCTGGCTGCGCCCACTTCTGCCGAAAAGTTTAAAGCCAGATGCGATCAAACTCTCCCACTGCCTCACGCGTTGTTCTCAAAGATGATCACAAGCGCTCCGACTGTTGCTCTAACTCTTGTATGTGACGTCGCACACATTTTTGCCACAAACCCCTCACATTGTGGGTGGGTTTATTGTTTATCTAGAGCAATCACGCCACGCCAGCTGTCGGGGACGCGTCCTAAAGAGGTCTCACACCTGGCCAAATGTTGTCCGGGAGAGGGGTGTGAAGGGTATCTCTGCAGCGGCATTGCCCCCTCAAGGGAGAGGGGCCAGGAAGGGAGGGGTTACTTCAACGGCTTCTAATAAGCAGGTGCTTGACTTTCACTGGCAGGGACAATAACAAAAACTCTGTACCCCGGACGTCGGATAACACTATGTTTTATGTTTATGTTTTTTGCAATTTTTATAGCGCACAACTACCCGGGGGTGTCTCGGCGCTCAGTATACAGAACGTTAGCTATGGCAAAAATTTAATGTGAGAAAAACCAGGTTTTTAATTTCTTCCTAAAGCTGATGAGCGTTGGGGCCGTTCTGATGTAAAGGGGAAGTGCGTTCCAAAGTTTGGCTGTGGAAATCGTGAAGCATCTGTCACCCCAGTTGGCCTTTTTTGTTCATTGAACTTTGAGCAGATGAGCTGAGGAGGAGCGGAGCGTTCTTGGATTTTCAAGCGGGCAGAGGGCGTCTTTGAGAAACTGTGGGCCTAAGTTGTTAATGGCTTTATAGGCAATGCACAATGCCTTAAACTTTGTGCGGCTCCTGACTGGAAGCCAGTGCAGTTGTTGGATATACGGGGAGATGGAAGTGAACTTAGGGATGCCCAGTAGGATTCTGGCTGAGGCATTCTGAACTAGCTGTAGCCTGTTAAGGACTTTTTCCTGGGCGTTCAGAAGGAGGGCGTTACAAAAATCTGTTTTGACGAATACCAAAGTGCTGATTAGGGTTTTGCCGGCTGAAGTGGGAAGGTAGGGCAAAAGTTTTTTGATTTTTTTCAGGGTGAAGAAGGATGAGGAGACCACGGAGTTGACATGATGATAGAAGGTCATTTTATTGTCAAACGTAACTCCAAGGTTACGAACCTTGGTGACAGGTTCTGGTGGAGATCCCATCTCAGTTGGCCACCATTGAGGGGACCAAGTAGGTTCCAGTTTCCCGAATGTCATCACCTCTGTCTTGTCAGAGTTTAATTTGAGACAGTTTGATGACATCCAGGAACTGATTGCCAGCATTCCTTTTTGAAAGTTTGCAGCAACTGTCGCTCCGTCGTTGTGTACGGATAGCACCAATTGGGTGTCGTCGGTGTAGGTCGTGAGGGCGATGCCGTAGGACTTTATCACCCTCGCTAAGTCCGAAACATAAATGTTAAACAGTGTCGGACTTAGCGAGGAGCCCTGTGGTACTCCGCAAGGAAGGGTGAAGGTATGGGAGGTGAAAGGGCCCATTTTTACTGTCTGTGAGTGGTTAGCTAAGAAGGAGGCGAGGAGTTCTTTGGCCTTGCTCTGAATGCCTATTGCTGAGACACGGTCGATCAGGGTGGCATGATCGACCGTGTCAAAGGCAGCAGAGAGATCTAGCAGTATTAATACTGCCGCTCCTCCTTTGTCCAATGTCATCCTTATTTCGTCTGCCGCTTTTATTAAAGCAGTTTCGGTTCCATGTCCCTGTCTAAACCCAAATTGGGTTTCGTCCATTAAGTTGTTATTATCTATGAAATTGGAAAGTTGTATATTCATAGTTGTTTTCAAATATGTTTGCTGGGAAGGGGAGGCATGCAATGGGTCGATAACTAGCTGGGAGAAGGGGATCAAGAGTGGGTTTTTTTAGGAGTGGCTTAATGATAGCCTCTTTCCAAACTGAGGGATATAAGCCGGTGGTGAACATAGCATTGCAAATGTTCGTCAAAGCAGGGGAAATGGCTTCTGGGATGAGATTGAGAATGGCAGGAGGGCAAGGATCTAAGGGTGATCCTGATTTAGTGTCGGAAATTAGGCGTCTGTCTTGTTCCTCAGTGGCTGCTTCAAAAACCGAGAAAATAGGAGCATTAGTGGGCGGAGGTTGATTAGTAGTGGTAGTGGGGGGAGATTTAAGGGTGAAGGCTGAGAAAATAAAGGTGACTTTATCTTTAAAGAAATTAGCAAGGGAATTGCAGAGGGCTTGAGATACATCAGGGCGAGGGGCAGGGGGATTAGAAAGTTGAGTAACCACTTGAAACAGTTCTCTTGCAGAATTGCCTGATTGATTTGGGAGGTGTAATAAGTGTTTTTTTCAGAGGAGATGAGATCTTTATATTTGGAGAGGGCGCTTTTGTATGAGATTTTATCTCATATCTTGGTGCTTATTATTGTTCACCTGTAAAGAACACAACTGTCAAATTCCAGTTAAGCATCCCCTCTTATGTAGTTGGGCATGCTAAATGCGTCTCATCCGACAACAAATCTTTGTATAGATAAAGGAAATTCCTGAATGGTTTCAACCAGACAGTCACACAGAGGGATATACGATGTCTGCTCCACTGAGACAGTACACCCAACCACACTTACTATCTGTAAAAGAAAAAGTGTGATGAAACAGAATGACACCTCACGGGCGCACCACCCTCGGGGCAAACGGCAGATGTTACCAACTTAAGACCCCTTTCTCATCATTGGTAGTCATTCTGATTCAGAAAAGAAAAAAGAGTGTCCAAATAAAGCAACTTAGCATGTGAAAAATGAAAAAAGTGCAAGCAATGAGCACTCGCAATCGCTCCTTTAAGTGACACAACAAGTGATTAAAATCACCAGGCACACCTGTGACACAATTTTATTCTTAAATTATGTGTGTTCTGATGAAATAAAAAGGTTGGTAGCTTAGTTTTGCATACCAATACCTGCAGCCAACATGTTTCACTGCCTTCACAACCTCTGGCAGATTCGTCAGGGCTCACCACTTAGTCACTGCACCAATGTTGGACACCATAACTCTGGGACCTCATCCAGCCACGTCATCTCATACCGGCTGGTGGGGAAAAAAAGGCGGTGCCTGCTGCTTTGTGTATGCAAATGCAGGGGGGTACCACAGGTACCCCCCATGTGCACCGCCCTCTCACCTTCACCATGGGGGCCTGCAGGGGGTCCCTGCATGAGGTCATCCTAATATGGCTGGCGGTGTCTGGAAGACACCGCCAGCCACATGAACTCTTTTCTGCCCTGGCCGCAAGGCGATCGGGGCGGAAAAGCGGCAGACGGTGTTTCGGTCCGCCGCTGTCCTCCCAGCCATTGTGATATGGCGGGGAAAAATAGGTGGCGGCTGGGGTCGGATGTCGGGTGCATCGCCACCACCTGCATGACGGTGGCGATCCGCCCAACATCCTAATGGGCCCCCAGGTTTTTTAATTCTTACATACTCACCAACTCTAAAATTATGTTGTTTAACATTCCACCTCTTGTCACACCAAACTTTACATTTCCTTTGTTTTTCCTTCACCCTTAACTCTGTGTCCCTTCTATTGCAATCATTGTAGATGTTATCACCAGACTTTTCTTTAAGCCACCACGGACATATTTTAGAAGCAGGATCTCTGCCCTTCAAGAAACGGAAAGGGCTAATTTCAGTGATGGAATGCGGTGTAATCCTATACATCCACAATCTCTCCCTTTATAAATTTTTCCAATCCTCTCCTTCATTTGTGACCTCAGTAATGTAACCCTTTGAAACTCTATTGAAGCAGTCCACCTGACCATTTTCGTGGGGCGCATACAATGATTTAGTGACATGAGTAATGCCTTGACGTTCAAGAAATTCTTCCATTTCCTTAGAAATCAATTGCACCCCATTATCCATGACAATAACGGCAGGAGAACCTTCCCATGAAAAAATGTCCTTAAAAAACTCTAGCACTTTATTAGTGGTGGCCATAGGAACCATCTTCACCTCCGGCCATTTAGAATGATAATCCACTAACACTAGAGCATAACGAGAATCAAGTGGTAAATTAAGAAAAGGACCAGAAATGTCAAACGCTAATTTCTTCCAAGGTTCTTGTGGCCACTCAACGGGTTTAAGAGGTGGAACATTAAGCTTCAAAACCTTATCACTTGCATTACAAACAACACAGTTTCTAAACCACACGATCTGCCATACGATCAATGCCTGGCCACCAAAAAAACGGCTTCTAATCAACCTTTTCATCGCCGACCTACCTGGGTGAGAGTTATGAGATAACTTTAGAATTATCTCTCTCACTCCCAAAGGAGGAACACACTTACCATCCTTATAGATAAAATCACCATTTAACTTCAAATCCTCCGAAACCTTAAACAACGGCATAATGTCCTCTGGAAGATAATGTTTTTGTGCCAACCTTCCACCATAAATCTCTTCAAGAATCATTCTTCTTGCTTTTCCTCCAAATTTCTTCTGATATACTTGAAAAAGCACCAACAACAACATCTAAGATGGTAGTGACAAAATCCATATCATTATCTTTATCCTTCGGATCCGACTCACATGAATGCTGTGACATAAAGTCAGCTGTGACATTCTTTTTACCAGGAACATATTCTGTTATGAAACAATATTCCAGTAATCTAGAGGTTAATCTAGCAATTCTTGCAGTGGATTTCCACCCACCACCAGGAGAAAGGATATTAACTAAAGGCTTGTGGTCTGTCTTTAAAATAAACTTTGTTCCCCAGATGTAGTTCCTGTAATGCTCTATAGCCCGCACACATGCAAGCAATTCCCTCTCAATAACTGCATAACGCCTTTCTGTCTCGTTCAAAGTTCTTGACGCAAAGAATATATTCCACTCCTAACACCTACTCTTTTGAGACAATACACCTCCAATACCATAGAGACTTGCATCAACAGTTATTACACATTGTTTCTTTAAACAAAAAGGTCTTAGGGTAGGTGCATTAATAATATCTTGCTTGATCTCATTAAAAGCCTTTTCTTGTGAATCAGACCATTCAAATTTTGTGTTCTGTCTTAAGAAACTTCTTAAAGGCTCCATTTTATTCGCAAAATTAGACACAACTTTGGAATACTCACACATCCCCACAAAGGATAGCAACTAGTCTTTGTTTTTTGGAGATGGCGCCTTCATTATGCCTTCCACATTTGATTTCTTAGGAATCACCCCATCACCTGTGAGGGTATGGCCTAAATACTCTATACTTTTCTTGAACATCTTGCACTTGTGAGCCTTAAGTGTTAACCCATGTTTCTCCAATCTACTACACACCTCAGACAGGTGTCTTAAATTATCCTGATCGTTACCTGAAAAAATAAAAATATCATCCTGGAAACATTTGACGAAAGAATCGACGTCCCTAAAGATGTTAAACATGATTCTCTGGAATACCGAGGCTAAGCCAAAAGGCATCCTTGTATATTGATATAAGCCCCGAGGTGTGATGAAGGCTGATAACATTTTAGAATCATCTGTCAATGGCACCTGATGATACGCGGACCTTAAATCCAACGTAGAAAATACTTTGGCTCCTTCCAGCATGGAGACTACCCCATTAATGTTTGGTAGCGGGTGACAATCGACAACAATCTCAGAATTGAATGCCCTTAAGTCCACACATAACCTCAAGCTTTTATCTGGTTTGCGGACCAAAACAATTGGAGAAACCCACTCAGATGAATGTATGGGCTCTATAATCTCTTCATTAACCAGATCTGTTAACATTTTCTTGAGCTCCTCCCTTACATTGATAGGTACCGGTCTTATTTTTTGTCTAACCGGTTTAGCACCAGCTTTGAGTTTGATCAGATGTGAATAGTCTCGAAGTTTTCCCAAAGAGTCAGAGAAAACATCCTTAAGTTAGCCTTTTATAAAAGACTCCATGTCATCCTCACCTGTAACAGAAATATGATTTGAACCAAATGATTCATCCAAAATAACAGGATCTTTCAACCTGGGATTCAACATTATGCCTAATTTATACTGATCTCTCCAGCCAAGGACATTTATCCCTTTTACAGAAACATAAAGCTTGATACTAGCAATTCTCCCTTTAAATGTCACAGTTGTCTCAAAATAGCCAATCATGTTGATGTGTGATCCATCATAACTAACCGGGTTTATGTCAGGTGGAATGATGTCAACAATATTAAAAGCAGACTCAAGTCTTTCTGAAAAATACTGTTTCGAAATTATGGTCCATGGCGATCCTGAATCAATCATGAGCCTTAATTCCAAATTTACCACTAAAACTAAACACATTGGAGAACTTCCCAACGAAATGCCACTTTGATCATCAAGATTGGCAAAATATTATTGGTAAGTGAGACAACAAACCCAGACATAGGGGGTCATTAGGATGTCGGGCGGATTTGCTCCGCCAGGGTGGCGGTGGCCACCGCCACCCTGGCGGAGCAAATCCGCCCGACATCCACAGCCCAATTCCCCCCCGCCATATTAGTATGGCGGGGGGGACCGCGGCGGTGCAAAACACCGCCCGCATGTTTTCCGCCCCGGTCGCCTTGCGGCCGGGGCGGAAAACCAGTAACATGGTGGCGGTGTCTGTTAGACACCGCCCGCCATATTACCATGGGCATTTGTCAATGCCTTTCCGTGGCGGCAATGCCGCCACGGAAAGGCATGCGGAGACTCCCTGCGGGGGCCCGTTGCGGGCCCCCTGGGAGTCCGGGGCTTGGGGGGTGCACATTGGGGGTACCTATGGTACCCCCCCGCATTTGAATGTGCAACACGGCAGGCACCGCGCGGTGCCTGTCATGTTGTGCTTTGAAATGCACAACGTGCATTTTTACCATTGCGGCGGGCGGAGATTTCAGCTCCGCCCGCCGCAATGGTAAATATACAGGATGCGCCCGCCTGTGTGGCGGGCGCATCCTAATGCCCATTTCGGGACCCCCGCCCTGTAGGCGGGTGGTCCACATCCCCGGTAGGGTGGCGGGCGGCCAAAGCCCGCCCGCCATCCTAATGACCCCCATAGTCTCTTTCGGTAGAGTGTTACTAGTAATCTCCGAATGTACCGTATTTCCAGAAACACCAAAAACTGATGAGACTCTTGGCCGATATTGTGGGGGAAATTTCTTTTGTTCTCGGCACATGTTTGCAAAATGTCCCAGTTTTCCACAACTTTTGCATTCTCTTTTTATAGCTGGACACCCACTAAAAGAGGACACGTGGTTTCTGTTTCCACACTTAAAACAATAAATGTTTTTACCATTCCTCTCAAACCTCCTATTGACATTAAAATTCTGGCTATGACCCTGAACAGCAATCAAATATTGAGAATCATACTTAAAGTCTTCTTCTCACTTAACCATCGCCACCTCCTCCGTTTTTTCCGTTTTATTATTAATATTTTTTATCGTATGCATCCACTACTCAGTCTGTTCAAAGGCTTTGGCAGTAGATATAGCTTCCCATAATTTTGGATCTCCCATGACCCATACCTGCTCCTGTGTTTTTTTGCACTTAGGGGCCGATTAGGATTGCGGTGATTCCGCATCCTCTGGGCCGGCGGAAGCCACCGCCGGCCCGGAGGATGCGGAATCACCGCAGCAGTGCCATCAAAGATCCCCCGCCAGATTAGGATGGCTGGGGGGTCATCGGCGGACAGGAAAACCGTCCACCGCTTTTCCACCGCGGTCACCTTCCGACCGTGGCGGAAAAGCTCTAATATGGTGGCGGTGTCTATCAGACCAGGTAAGTGGTGGTTCTCATTTGCTTTGCAAAATTTTTTCTGGAGGATCAAACTGCATATTATTTATTTTTTAACACAAAAATAACAATAACTTACATTTTTATTTTTACTAGAATTTGTTATGTCTCAATGTATGTTTGTTTATATTCCTTAAAACATCCTTTCTAGTAATGTTGCAGAGTGATGTGGTAATTTCCTCATTCACCTTTTTATACCAACACCACCTCAAATATCATTTCCATAAATTCAAAATCAGCCTCATAGCATCTTTTGTACAGTTTATAGAATATCCACTTACTTGTCCACAATTTCCAAACCAGCAGTTTTTTTTACTTAAGTTAACAAAAATCGAGTGTCCGGTCGTTTGTCCTTACAGCAATAGTGTGGTGGTTGCTAAGGCTGTATCCAGGACAAACCAAAATGGCCACCACGTACAACGGGTACGCGTCACTTCCTCCCAGGATGCCTCACTCGATTTCTCCAGCTTCAGAGTGCACACCGAACAAGTGTTGCGTGCTAATCTAAGATCCTGATCGATATTGTGACCTTATGCTCCTATTCGGCTATAAATCCATTTATTCCCTATATTGGCATAACCGTTCAAATGCAATATTCAGAAAGTCATCTCTGGCCTCACACGAACAGAGCCACATTTCAGAATAGTTCTCTGCCACTTCCTTTGCAACCAATTAGTGCAATGACATAGCAGAAGTCACTATCTGAGATTCCTAGATTAACACTCCGAGTTCTTCAACAAGATAAAAACTCAGCAAACCTGGAAATCCCCCTTGCTGTGTTTTGATTAGTAATAGAACTCTAATGAGCAACTGATAAGACGATCACTTCCAGTGACATCTTTATTGACGTCTTATGTCCAGCAAACTTACGTCAAACAAGGCACCTTTCAGGTATAAATATTACCAACGTTGCCTTAAGCAATGAGCCCTGTTGTATGCTGTTGTTCGCTGCAAGCTGCTGATACCATTATCGCTGCTAAAGCGCGAACGATGGTGTGGTGAACCGAGGAGCTGAACAGCCGTCCCTCTGCGAAGAGCCCAGCAGATGCCAGCTGCCCGCGGACGCTGTCCCCCCTCCTCTTCCTCGACGCGCTGAGAAGAGACGCTGCCTTTCTCCTGCAGAGAAATCCAGCTCCAGCATTTCTGGTCTACCCTTGCGGGTGACTGGGATACCGAGTTCCCCCTGAAGGAGATACCAGACCTCCATCATTCTATTCAGAGGTATGGTGTTGACTAAACCCTTATTGAGAATTCTTGAAGCAAACCTTGGCAAAACCAACTTAACTTAAAGCTACTTACTCACTCCCCTTCCACGTGTTAGGCTTAGGTCAGGCACACTGGGGTAGGCTTAGTTAGAAGCACCAGTTGAGTATGTTAGCCTAATGTATATATGACTGTATATATGTTTTATTCATTTTAAACCATTGTATGGCTAAGAAACCATATCAATGCTTTTACAGTATTATTTCGCAATACTTATCTTACTGTACGTACTTTTTATAATAACAAGTCTTGCAATTGTGGCAATTCATTTCTCTTGTACGAGAAGAAAGACTGTTCAATAAATGTTAACCCTTCATTGACAAACGCCCGTCTCTCTGTTCTCTACATATCGTGAAAGTAATCTGCACTAACCTGACTGAGTGAAATACCTGTCTATTGTTTCACGACCCTAGAGATCGACTCTTGATCTGAGGAGCAAAGTTGTCATGTTGCACAGTTGTTGGAAAACTGAATCCCTTCTTGGCTGTGCCAGGGAAGCTGATCACTTCCTATTCAGTCAAGAAAGTTTCCAGTG
Organism: Lissotriton vulgaris; assembly: GCF_964263255.1. NCBI lineage: Eukaryota > Metazoa > Chordata > Amphibia > Caudata > Salamandridae > Lissotriton > Lissotriton vulgaris. The sequence continues at coordinate 175,086,193 of NC_141693.1, forward strand.
ACCTCTGAGCTAGTTGGTAACAAACCCAATTAAGTTTAGCATAGTCAGTAGAGGCCTGGAAGATCCGCACTTCTACGTCGATACTACTGTTTATGTTATTCCAATGCGCAGGGCCTAGTGGGAAACTAGGAACTACACTACACAAGGAATGGCGCCGACCAGGAATTCCAATTCCACGTGCACAAGTCTCGCGTAGGAGTTTCAAAGAATGTCAAAACCCAGATTATAACCAATAGTCCAATCAATTTTTCTGACGACAGGGTGGTAGAGAATGCACTATATCTTGGCGTCAATATCACCTCCAATCTGAACAATTTAGTAAGCCTCAATTTGAACCCACTTCTTAAAAAGACTGAGAAAAGTTTAAACAGCCTGCATAACTTGCATTTATCTATTATAGGAAGATGTAATCTTATTAAAATGTTATTCTTTCCGAAATTCCTGTACTTTTTTCGGACCATCTGTCTAAATTTCGACCCATCAATATTTAAAGATATGAATAATATTTTCTCTTGTTTTATCTGGGGATATGGAAGAACTCGTAGAGCTCAAACATTTATTATCCTTCCAAGGGAAAGAGGGGGTCTGGTGCTTCCCAACTTTAAAATCTATTGGTGGGCAACCATCCTTAAATACAGTAGAGCTCTCTTAACCCCCAGGCAAGAGTCCAATCTAGATATGTTAGTCCCAACCCCACAGGAACTCATTCTAGGCAAAGAGACAAGTGCTCATTTGTGGAGGTTAACATATGACTGTCATTTCAAAAAGGTCCGCTTTAAAACACTTAAAGGTATTTATATCGTTTGGAACCATGTGCGAAAACTCTTGGGGCTCGGTAGGTTCTCCCACTATACCACTCTAGTTAGAAATTCTAATCTCCCTGAGATCTTTACAGATTATTGTATGACACGATGGGTAAGATCGGGAATCACACAGATTGGCTCGCTATATGACTGCACGGGCTTCCGCTCATTCAAATCCGTAAAAACTAAATTTGGGCTAGAATCGCGTGACTTTTTAAAATATTTACAAGTTAGGGATTTTATCGCTAAAAAGGGGGGTGGCAGTAGGGCCATGAATAAAATTCCAGCAATCGAAACAGTGGTGCGCACTAATAGTGTTAAAATTGGTGAAATATATAAAGATTTAGTCGTAAGTCTCCCAGATGACTTAGACAAGCATATCCGTCATTGGTAAAACAAATTAGAATTAACAGAACCTCTTACGCGAAAAGCACTAGAAATCTCAAATTGCTTATTAATGTCAACCAAACTTCAAGCCCAATTTTATAAGACGTTTTTTCAACTTTATTATACACCAGCTAGAATATCTAAATGGAGTACCGATAAAGGCACATTATGTCCTCGATGTGCGAAGCCCGAAGCAGATCTGGTACACATGTTGGCCACATGTCAAACTCTAAATACTATCAGACAAGATATATCAACGTTTCTGTCAGGAATATTTGAGAGTGATATTGAGATCACCACTGCTGAAATAATACTGGGGGTAGATAGGAACTTTAGATCCGCCAACATGCAGGGATTACTGTTTATCTCAATGGCGGTACTTAGAATCTGCTTAACATCTGCATGGTTGGACTCGTACCCGCCTACATTCCAGCAATGGTGGGCACGATTCCTTGCTACCTATAGCTTGGAAATAGCCATATACAAACATAGAGGCCTTAAAAAGAAAAAAAAGGGTTAGAAATATGGTATCCTGTTACACAATGGATCGAGAAATCAGACTTGTAATGTTGTTTAATTGCTTTTATATGAAAGGATTTTCTTTGTATGGATTTGCACTCCTCCGTTGTGTGTCTCGCTTATTGTTTTCATAACGCCTTATTTAAAATATTTCTCTTTATATTCATTGCCTGTATGAGTGGGGTTGTTTTTATAATTGGGTGGGATGGGTGGGAAAGAACGGCCAAAAAATCATCAATAAAGAATTGTTAAAAAAAAAAAAAGGGAGTTTCAAAGAATGCATCTATCGGTAAGAGTATCTCATAGCACGCCGCTGCTGAATAACCGCAGGGAACAACTAAGGGCTGGCTCCAATCAGTAAGGCTGAGCCTAATAATTATAAAACAAACAGAAATGCCAATACTGATGTGAATGATTTAAACTAAACCAATAATCATCCAAAGCTAGAAGAGAAATTCTAGAGTAGTAAACAGCTTTTTATTTTAGCAAATTTTTCAAAGAAATATTTCAATTTTTTTTTCATAGTACAAAAGAGAGTTCTCTTAAAAAGACACATAGGACATTTGAATATAACTGTACATCAATCATTCATTCAACGCTACACGCATATCACAACCAACCATATCGCAATCAAACAATCAAAAGAAAGGGACAAAGAATATAGTACAATATATATACAGAGAAATAAGAGAAAAATAGCCAAGGTCTGGAAATCTTTTACAGTGGTATTAAGATAACCAGTTTTTTTACGTGGTACATTCCTGTGGATCAAACAAAATAATCTGAACTCATTGGGATTATTACTACTTGGTAATGTACAACATGGAGCTGCAGGGTTGATTCATTAGATCCCCGGTGGCTCTCGCAGACCACTATGTGGCGGGGCCTACGTGTTTCGAATCCCACTGAAGTTGTTGGGGATTCTCTTCAGGGCCTGATGGAATATCTGTTGGAGAATAAAACAGTTAAAGAAAGAAAATAAGTGACACAGAATGAACAGCTATTTAATTCAGGACATGACAACAGGAGGAGTTGCCAAACAACTTGGGCGTCCCCACGGCGGCTTACCAGTTTTTTTTGATGATCTAGAAGGTATAATGAAGGGGACCGAAGTTTTTTAGGGGGTCGGTCTGTACCTAGAAAAGAACAACATAAAGGTGGACTTGAAACTTCCGATGGATGTTATCAAGTTTTAGGACAAGGGTTTGATCATGCCGACTAGTTTGATGTCTAGCTTTACTCACCTTTTTCCACAATGTGAAGAATCTCTCTTCGAACGTGCCCGTAGAATAGTACGCTGCAGAGCAAGGGATGGATGCCTGCTTAAAGAATAAGAAGCTCTGTTAAGAACGGAGTTTAGGGATTTGCTGGCATAGCTGCAAAAGGAATCCTATATGATTTCTCACCCCTAGTGTGACTAATCTTCGTTTCGGGGCTGGGAGGGAATAAAAGTAGTACCGCTCGTCACTCTGCGGGGAGAAACGGAGTAAATTAATGGACTGTCAGGGGGATTTATTAAATATGCTGCTTCTATAGTCGAAGGAACACTTCTTACCGGTCCTCGAAACGTAAAGACCCTTCAGGACTGTGCATCAATAAGATCGAGTAAATCAATACTGTAAAGGAAAATAAAACGAATTTACATAGTTCGAAATTAATATTGGTACTTGCTTAATGCGGTTCATTTAGCAAAAACATTAACATTCGACGTATTACCGCAATCAGTGAATCAAAGTGTCCGCAGATATGGACCGCCAATTTTGAACAAAGCTAGGAAGACCAATAAAAAGAGGAACTGTAAATTTCAAGACCTTTATGGGATTTAGAATTAAAGCAATTTCCTTGGTGTAGCCAATGCTTACCACGAGGGATCCAAAATTCAATCGGGGCCCGGGCTCGGCTAGAGCGTAATTGCGGAATCACTAGGAAAACCAATGCAATGAGAAACTTTAAATTACGGGGTCATTACGGAGTTTGGAGTTAAAGCAATTCCCCTAGTGTAGCCAATGCTTACCACGAGAAGTTAAGAAAATCAAACGTGGCCCGGGCTCGTCCAAGGTGGGGGAAACAATCAGCACCCGTATGGCGGCAGTCTAGAGATGCACTGAAGAAGAACATGGCACATGTCACTCACAGAGCGGGCACAGGCATACAAAGTTGCCGAGAAGGGGTGGGTGGATACACTTACTTATGAAACGGGCATCCGCACGGACCGGTGGCGTTCTTATCGGCACTACACACTCGCGCATGCGTCCTACAGGGGCAGGCGACGAAGTGTTCCTTTTAAAGTCCAGGGTTTTTTTTTCGCCGTCTCCAATTAGGAAGTGGCGGAAGGGCCGGCATACAGCTAAGTATGGGCGAATTTTGCGAATCTGGCGTTCGCGAATTTAGCGGATTTGCGAACTCGCAATCCGCAAAATCCGAGAATTCCCGCGAATTTGCGGATTTTTTTTTTTTGTGTTCGCAAGTGTTTCTGCCAGTTCGCGAGGATTTGGTACTAGTTCGCAATTGCGAACTTACTTGTCGGCTCGCAACGGTCGCGACTATGTTGTTTCTACGTCTGGTTCATCATCACAGCCTCCCAGCACCCTCCTTTTCACCACTGCCACCCTCTCTTTGACCCATGCCACCCTCTGTTACAACAATGCCACCCTCTGGTTCATCATCACTGTAGAAGATGGGGGGGAAAAGCAAGCCCACCTGCCCTGCTTGAACTGACATGAATTAATTTGGGGGTAGTTTATTAACAACACCTGCCCTGCCCCAACTGACAATAATGAATTAGGGGCTAATTAATGTGTCACTGAATTTAAAGTTCCAGCCTGGCTGGCACCTGCTTGTCTGCTCCCTTAGCTGTAAATCAGGACCTTTGTGGCATACAGTTAAGGTCAGAGCAGGGTCACACAATAGTTGCAAGCAGGCAACTGAATCCTGGAGGGCCCCCTCAGGAAGCACTACAGGGAATCGTTACAAATCAAGAGGTTGACCTTTTGCACCTGCTCATTGCTTTTGCTTTTGCAAAAATCGTTTTTCGTTTTTTTCGCGCTATTCGCGAGGCGCGGCGTCGTGCGAAACCGACCGCGGAAGCCGCCAATTCGTGCGAATGAGCTTTATATTTTTTTGCGACTTGTTGTTTCGCGAGTTTTTTTGCAGTATTCGCGAGCCGCTTGCAGCGCAACACGCGAATTTACCTCAAGGTCGAGTACGGGCGCGGCCATTTTGTTTGCGTGACGTATTTCCGTTTCCGCCCGCTATGTATAATCTCGCGCAGTAAGCGCATTGCGAGTACAAGTTCGTACGAGATCGCGAGGAAAATCTCGTGCGAACTTACTTTCGCGCTCGTGAACGGGCGCCGGCCATCTTGTTTTTCATTCATTTCCTGTGTCTGGGCATGGTGTTTAATCCTCTTGATATCTTTGCCATCCTTTGCTTGTTTTCAGTTTTTTTTGAACGATTTTGATTCTTATCTATCCCTCTCTTTTTCTAGCTGTATATATTTGTCTTTTCTGCTATTTTTCTTTACTTTTAAACTACTTTTTTAAACTCTTTTCTTTTCTTCTTCCCTATCCTATTCCTTCTTAATTTTCTACTTCCTAGTCCTACCTTACCTGCCCAGACCATGGTGAAGCCAGGCGCCGTGAAGCTGCCCAGGCACTTGAGGGACGCAGCGGCGGCGGGGAGGAGGAGCCCTGGACCCAGTGCCAGGAGGACAGCATGCGGGCGATTGAGGGGGGAGCAGGTGACGCGACGGGAGATTTTCAGCCCGGAGGAAGTGGGCGCGCTGGTCTACTTCGTCCAGCGCCGCCTGCCCAGGACCATCGCGGGAGGCGGCAGGATCGCGGCCGGCGGCTACAACATCCGGGAGCGCCGGAAGCGGTGGGAGAAGGTGTGCTGGGCCATGTCCCAACTCTACGGGGTCCAGCGCACCTACAGCCAGGCCACCCACCGCTGGACGGACCTGCTGGACCGGGAGCGCGACCTGCTGGACCAGCTCGGCTTGGAGATCCCCGGGCTTGGTGAGTAGTAGTAGCTATTTCATTACTCACTACTATGTTTTCTCCTGCTCTGTGTTGTTGTATTGCAAATATTTGTTTTTTACATGGAGCAAGCCAATAATGCCGCTGATGACGATTACATTGTAGTTAAATTATATTTCAAAATCTTCTGTGCATTTCAGGTGCACTGCTCTCCTTCTCAGTGGCGTTGCTACTATGCTTATTTGTTTTCTATTTTGTGGTCTCATTGGCCTGAGTAACTATTATGTATGAGTGTACTTTACAGAACTGCGTAATGCTAGACACTAGGGGGCAGATTACATTTACAAGCCCCTTGCGCCACGTTTACGTTGCCTTGCGTGACGCAACAGCGGCGTAAACGTGGCGCATCCCTGCGAGTCATTTACAGCATGACGCATCTAGGGAGATGCGTCACGTTATAAAGCCATGGGCCTGCACCACAATGGGTGCGTTTCTAGTACGCAGGGTGGGCGGTCCGGCGGCTGTGCGCCTCGCAAAAGTGCCTGCGTGAAATCTACAAGATTTAACGCAGGCACTTCTGCGACGCTGCTACTTCAATTCAATTCCTTATGCCTGCTTGAAGCAGGCGTAAGGACTGACACAGCATGTTAAGTATTGGGTGGCCCTGAGCATTACTGGAGTTGCATTGCGTTGGCGACGTGACTCCAGCGATGCGCTGCTCTTACGTGACGAGATGCGTCACGCAAGTGCCTACCCTTGCGCCAGGGCGCGCCGCATTGTAAATGAGGCGCATCTGCCGTGTCGCAAGGGTAGTTTTGCGTAACGCATTTGATCTGGCGCATCTCTGGAAATGCGCCAGAACGCATAAGTAAGTATGCCCCTAAGGGGCAGAATTGCAATTACCGTCGCATCCCTGCAAAGTAGCAGGGATGCACCATTAATTGTGCGGCCCGCTACGACCACCAAACATGGTGCGCCGTATTTGCAATGCGGCGCACCATGGGCCCAAAACGTCACCGAAGCTTTACTGCTGGAGTTGCGTCGCAACGATGGCGCAGCTCCAGCAATGCTCTCGGGTACCCTATCTCCCCAATGCTGGGTCAAGCCGTACGTCTGCTTCAAGCAGGTGCAGGGTTTGTGTGACGCATCATTGTCCTAAAGGTGACTGATTGAAATTTTGTAGATTTCCCTCAGCCACTTTTAGGATGTGTTCCAGCGCAGGAATGCCCTCCCTTGCGCCTGAACTAGGCATGGGCGGAAAATCCGTTCCGCTCGCGGATTTTGCGGATTTTCGGGAAATCCGCAATCCGCGAGATTTGTGAATCTCCCGCAAAATCCGCAAATCCGCGAGCAGCGGATTTTGCTCGCACTGCTCGCACTGTTCGCGTGAGTTCGCGTGAGTTCGCGCCCCGCGAATAAGTGCAAAATTGCAGAAATACGATCTTAGCAAAACTGAAAGTAACTACTTACCAGGTTCAAAAGTTCAGGCTCATCATTAGTAGCCATTTCCTGTAGTGCTTCCTGAGGGGCCCCTCCAGAGTTCAGTTGCCAGTTGAAACTATTATGTGACCCTGCTCTGAACCTCAGAATAGTTACACATATGCCACAAAGGTCCTGAATTACAGCTAAGGGAGACAAGCAGGAGCCAGGCTGGAAGTTAAAATCCATTAATCAGCCCCTAATTCATTATTGTCAGTTGGGGCAGGGCAGGTGTTGTAACTAATTTTGCAACAATGAAAGCACTTAGCAAGTGCAAAAGATCACTAATCAGGGCACACTAAGGAAGCAGGTGCCAGCTAAAAAAATATTCTGTGACACATTAATCAGCCCCAAATTAATTCAGGTCACTTGAGGCAGGGAAGGTGTGCTTTGCTTTGCCGAAAATAATGTACACTGGACAACCAGAGGGTGTGGTGATGAAACAGAGGGTGGCATGGGTGGGCCAGAGGGTGGCATGAGTAGTCAGAGAGTGGCAGTGGTGACAGAGAGTGGAAGTGATGAAGAAGAGTGTCCCAAACAGGCTGGACACGTAGAAACAACAAGTTCGCGAAACTTGCGACCCGACAGGTAAGTTCGCAATTTGCGAAAGTGTACAAAACCCTCGCGAACTGGCAGAAACACGGGCGAACACAAAAAAAAAAAAACGCAAATTCGCGGGAATTCGCGGATTTTGCGGATTGCGAATCCGCAAATCCGCAAAATTCGCGAACGCGAGATCCGCAAAATTCGCTCATGCTTATGCCCCCTGATGGCGCAGGGCTTTATAACGGGATGCATCTCCCAAATGCGTCACGTTGTTATAATATTATACGCCGCACCATGGCGCCTCTTTTGTTTAGCTGCTGCGTCACAAAAGTCACGCAAGAACGGAGCAAAAGAGCCGCAAGGGGCTTAAATCTGCCCCTTCCTTTGTACCCCTGACAATAAGAAAAATAGTGGCGGTGGATTGATAGTTTGACTATTTAAATGACTAGTAATGTAGCAGGCAACTGTTAGTGTTGTCACTGATCTGACTGAAATCACAATGGAGTTTGTCTGTCACTTTGCGTCTTGCCTGCGGACTGCTGCCTGCCAGTCCTAGGTGAACATTTCAGTACTTTGTTTAGTGAGTTACGTGACTTTCGAAGTCACAGGTCCGCAAATCAATGAAAACTAACCCTAATCAATATAATTTCGCGGAAATATTTTGTTATTGTTCTTTTGAAATGTTTGATTTGGTTGACATTGACAAGCAACAATCATCCATGTTTTCTGTTCTTTCTTTCATGTTGTACGTCAGCTCCCCCCAGGGGCGAGGGGAGGACACAGGAGCAGCAGGCGGCGGATGCTGTTGAACAGGGCCAGGATCGGGCAGGCGAGGGCTCCTTTGCTGGCCCCAGTAAGTTTTCATTTTAGACTAGTACCTATTTTTCCTAGCGTTCCTCATTTGATTTTTTCAAAATCGTCTTTGATCTTCTTGTAGACTGTATCTAAATTCTTATCCTGCCTCTACTATGACTTCCTGCGGTATTACTAGATTATTCTTATTAGTCTGTCTGTGTAGCTAACTAAGATTGCACGGTTGGAGAAACTCCCATTCTAGTCAGCAATAGCTCTGTCAACTTAGTGCAGTCCTCTGGGATTGTCCATAATGTCTTTTGAAGTGTTCTATCTGCTTTGAAAATTCCCAACTATAAAATGTGAATGACCACCAAGAAAGAATAATATACTACCTTTTGGTTTGGATAGGAGGACAATCCATACCACTACAGTGGCGCGGACAATTCTTCTGCAGAAACAGAACTATGGACAATAAATAGTGCATTGCTTATCAATTATAATAGGCGCTGTTAGAGTTTCCACATACCTCTGTGATAACAGACTTTGAACCCCCAATGTCCTTACTGACTGACTAGACTACATAGTGTGGCACAGTCATTTACCTCCCGAATTCATCGCTGATTGATCCCCAATGATCCAACGTAGCTGAAGAGTACGGAGTCAAGAAGTGTCAGAGGCACGGACTCATGCTTGCAAAAATTGCAAAACCTTTCGCTCAGTCACTCAAGTCTGGACCAAAAAACACAGAGTCTCTCTAAGTTTAAAAGCTTTATTAAAAGTAAACACATTTATTAAAATGAAGTCATAATAAAAAAACGAAACGTTTAACTGAGAATGGAAAAGTGGTTAGTGCTGACGATTAATTGAAGACATTTCTTGTGGTCGAGCCGAGCTCTCACCTTGTTTCAACTTGATCTTGTTGTTAGAAGTCCATCTTCTGTCTGTGTGGAAAAAAATGGTGCGTGTTAAAAAGCCAGCCTTCATCAGTTGTACCAAAAAGTGCTGCATTACATTGTTTTCACATGTCTTCATTCCTAGACCAAATACTAGTGAGTGGTTTATTCTAACATTCCTAAATGTACTTTGTAGGTGGAACATCTGGTGGCGGGGCCAACGCGGAGGTGGTGTTGCTCGACACGGAGGCGGAGGGCAATTCCTCAGGGGAGGATGCGGCGGTTCCAGTGCCGGCTGTGAGAGTTCAGACGGTGGTGGTGGCGGGCAGAGGTAAGCTCTTATATATTCCTTACTTATTTAGATTGAAGACGTGGCTGGGAAGGAAAGAATATGAGATGCATGGCTGGGTGAATGATGAAGCAATGATTGGTGGAAGGACAACAGCCTGGGTGGGTGACACAGAAACTGTATGTGTCCATATACCTGGATCATGCTACTATCTGACTCTTAGATAGCATATGTGTATCTAGAGCAGGAGTACTCATAGTACGGCGCACGGGCCGGTGGCGGCCCGGCAAGCCTTCCTTGGCGGTGCGCAGACCTTGCAGACAATCACTGCTCCCCCGGCCCCCACAGAGCAGAGTGGAGATGCAGGGCCACAAAGAGGTGAAATAGAACAAAGCCTCTGCTCTGTGGGGCCGGGCAAGCAGTGATTGTCAGGGTGGAGATGCAGGGGCGCTACAACAAACAAAGCCTCAATAATATGTTAATGGTCTTTTAAAGACCTGTTAAGTACTTTGGTGTGGCTGTCTGTGTGTGCGCGTTGAGGAAGCTGTCTCAGCCCGGGCTGAAGGCTGACACAGACAGACACACACACAGTGAGATGACAGAGGGGGAGGGAGAGGGAGGGCAGGAGGGAGAGAGAGATGGAGAGGGAGGGCAGGAGGGAGAGCATGAGGGAGAGAGATGTATGTAAATGCTGGGTCTGGTGGCTCAGTGGATGAAGGCATCTGCTGCAGGGACCTGTGTGCAACCTCATGGTCACAAGTTTTCGTTTTGCTTTTGGCCCGTCCCCACCAGTGCGGCCCTCGGCCACAAACTACACTGTAAATTTAGCCCCTGAGATAAAGTTTGTGAGTACCCATGATCTAGAGAGAGTAGACGGTCAGTGGATGAACTAAGTGTAACTTTGAAGAGCATGTAACACTGCACCCGCACGTCCGTTCCAGTGTAGGAAAGGCAAGGAAAAGAAGTTTTAATTTTGTCCAAATACTACCATCAATAGTAGCAGTAGTTTGTATTGCAAGCACAGCATAGATCCGGTTATTACGGTGGCCACTCCCTACCTCTCTTAATAAGTTTAGTAGTACTCAGTCATTCATGTGTGGATGTATCACTGGTCACTCAATAAAAAGCAAAGCACCTAAAGTCATCCCATATATAAGCAAAAACATCCCATGTGAAGTGATAGATAATCAGATTATTTATCTTCTTCAATTTTCCATTTCTAGTACTCATTTGCACTGTAGGGTGAAAGTTAAATTAATTAAGCAGTAGCCCTTGCAACAGAGTATTCTCAGTGCCACCCGTAATAGAAAAGTAAGAGCTTCACCACCTGCATGTACTGGACGGGTACAGTAACGCAACGCAAGTCTAGGTCACTCATCATGGCGCGCGTCTCTTTTTCTCGGGTGCAAGTTCACTGCGCTGGCATTATGCATGCCGGCTTGCAGAAGATAACGTACCAATTTTCCTAAACAAGAGACAAGAAGAAGAAGAAGACTGGTGTACTTTCATAGTCGACTCCAATGGAAGTCCATAGTGCTCGTAGAATTTGTTCCTTAAACTCCCACTAATGTTGAAGCAAGGATGAAGAAGTGTGAGGTTAGATAGATACTGGCCTCAATAGTTATGTAATGCGCTTGCAAGTTGCTAGTTGTACTGCAACACAAATTTCTGCTGAATGATTGAGTTAATCTTAAAGAGCATTGGTTACAGACTATGTCTTTCTTTCTTCATATAGATGCTCCTTCCAAACAAACAAGGAGGAAGGAGCTGGCTAGAGCGGCCCGGCAATGGAGGATCGATGCCACTGTGGCAGAATATCGGCGGCTGGTGGCCCTGGAGGACGAAGAAAGTGTGCAGTCGACCACAACAACAACGTCGTCTGCATCGGCCTCCGTGCCCCCACGGGCTGCCACCCAGCACAGTGGTCCACCCAGACTGAGCCGGGCTGCCAAAGCCAAACGCCACCGCCGAGCAGCAAGGACAACAGCTGCTTCCTCTCACAGCCGTTGCACCTGCAAGGCAGTGAAGGCACGCCTGCGCCGCAGTACCCTGATGGTGTCCCGCCTTCAGCAGGAGCTCCACCACTTTACAAACGTGTTGGAGGAGCTCCGCGTAGAGCACGCCTTGCTCGGCCAGGAGCATGATGCCCTGGCCCAAAAAGCATCCACCCATAGTGTCCCTTGCCCCTTTTTTAGAGACTTTTGGGGGGTGGGAATTGGGAGTTGGGTTTTTGGGGACTTTTGAAGGACAATCGTTGGGGTTAGGGAGGGTCTTGTGGGAGATTATTTTGTTAGGGATATAAATATACTTTTTCAAACTTTATCTGAGCATACCTGTTTTTTACTGCTTGCCTGGTGGGTGGGGGTTTAACAGTGACTTTGTTTTCCTGAAAGTTTAGTTCCATTTTCTTCCTTTAAGTGTAAATGCCCAAATGTTTTCAACACTAAGTGCCTCTCACAGAGTAAGTGAAGTGAATTAAAGAGTCCTAGGACTTTAGTAGTACTACCGTCAGTCTCTCGTCTCTCCTCCTAATACTCCATTATACCCCCAAACCACCAAACGCTTATCTTACCTGTAATTTGTGTTTGAAAGTAGGGCTAGACCCATGGCTGGCTCCACGGGAAACAGCGAATAAGGTTGGCACTTGGCAATCCTGGTCGGATAAAATTTCCTCATAGCGGTGGTACTAGTGGTGTGACACAGTGGCAGTTGCATGCCTATGAAAAAAAAGAAAAATAAATCTGGTTTGTCCTCCTGAGCAATTCAACGGTACAATAGAGAATATAGCAGGTGACAGAAGTACACTAGAACAGTGCCACATTGTAGCCTAACAAATGGTAAAGTATAACTACTAATTCGGTTGAAGTTCTTTGACATTAGCCATGGGTCTTTGTCAAGCAGAGTAAGAATATATCCTCGGATTTCTTCACCAGCCTGTTGCTATCACCTTATCCTCCCCAGCAAGTGTGTGGATTTATTGCTGTAATTTAGTCACACATCAATCAAAACCACACAGCCCGGGGGAAGAGGGTTAGGGTTTGAAAAATGGATGGGTACGGGGGTTTTTGGGAAAGGTTTTGGGAGACAAGAAAAAATAGCACAGCATGGACAAACAATTGTGAACATAAACAAATCTTTGGGTACAAACCTATCCATCAATCTTTGAAAGTGCATGCACTACTGCATGCATGTCAGTGAAAAGTAAATAGTACTTTCGACAACTGTGGAAGAAAGAATGCGACAGTACAGGGCGTGTGTGGAATTATTGATAACTATATTCAACATAAGGTCTCTGTTGCCAGATACCTGAGAGCCTTGCTGGTCACTATAAATCCATTCACAACACTCAATTGGGTTGGTCTGGAAGGTATAGTAGATAGAAAAGGAGAAATTGCTCTTTTTCTAGGTGTCCCCTCACTCACCAGGGTTGCCCCTTGGTGACATGCTTCATCATTGGGGCCATCCTAGTCCTCTACGGGTTGGGGCGTGCTGCGACTTGCGAATTACGTAGGAGCACTTACAAATGACTATGTGTGGTACAGATGTGATTGTGGAGTGGACTAAGTGATGTGTTAAGGGATCAATTTAGAAGCAGAGAGAGATCCAAGAAATGCAGTCACAGCCAGAGAAAAACACAAGGGATACTGTATCTGTATGTTGTTGTAGTTGTCCTGTTGAAAGTGGTAAGTAAGTTGCCTGCAGAAAAAAAATCCTCTTATTAGCGGCACTCCTCCATTGCAGCCTACGCTTCGTCCATCGATGTTGGTCACCAGAAGACACCCTGTAAAAAAAGCACAGCATGGACAAACAATTGAACATAAACAAATCTTTGGGTACAAACCTATCCATCAATCTTTGAAAGTGCATGGACTACTGCATGCATGTCAGTGAAAAGTAAGTAGAACTTTCGACAACTGTGGAAGAAAGAATGCGACAGTACAGGGCGTGTGTGGAATTATTGATAACTATATTCAACATAAGGTCTCTGTTGCCAGATACCTGAGAGCCTTGCTGGTCACTATAAATCCATTCACAACACTCAATTGGGTTGGTCTGGAAGGTATAGTAGATAGAAAAGGAGAAATTGCTCTTTTTCTAGGTGTCCCCTCACTCACCAGGGTTGCCCCTTGGTGACATGCTTCATCATTGGGGCCATCCCAGTCCTCTACGGGCTGGGGCGTGCTGCGACTTGCGAATTACGTAGGAGCACTTACTGTGTGGTGCAGATGTTATTGTGCAGTGGACTAAGTGATGTGTTGAGGGATCAATTTAGAAGCAGAGAGAGATCCAAGAAATGCAGTCACAGTCAGAGAAAAACACAAAGGATACTGTATCTGTATGTTGTTGTAGTTGTCCTGTTGAATTTGGTAAGTAAGTTGCATGCAGAAAAAAATTCTTCTCATTGGCGGCACTCCTCCATTGCAGCTGACGCTTCGTCCATCAATGTTGGTGACCAGAAGACACCCTGTCCACTGCCTGCCTGATGCTGAATTGTGGCTCGCTAATGTGAAGCCTGACTCCATCCTTTTTTTCCCCATTGCACAGTCTGAAACCCGGCCTGTAATTATTCAACGAAAAACAGGAATTGGTATAATCAAATCTCAAAAAACGAGGCCTAGCAGAAAACTGGTGACAAAACTTTGAAAGTAAAAGTAGGCCCAAGTACCCCCTTACCCACCGTGGATTGTATTCAAACCACTTGCAAGCAACCAAGCAAAAGTATCCATAGCCAGCATCGCTCCAAGACTCGAAAACCCCCCCCACCCAAACACATGCAATAGAAATACTGCTAACCCTAACGAACCCTAAGTTAAGAATAGTGGCAAAGGGTTTCTTTAACTATGCCAAATCCCCCCTTTCCCACCATGGATTTTCTTCAAATGACTTGCAACCAAAATTACACATTCTCACAAGTGCTCTAAGACCCCAGAACTCAGTTGCAAAAATCTAGAACACCCCGAAACACATGCAATCCTGCTGCTAGGGCTAACCCTAACGAACCCTAAGTTACAAAAAGTGCCAAAAGGCTTTTCCGCGAGGATTTTGTCCCAACCACTTCTACCCGGTATTAGACCTTCCCAGGAATGCCCCAAGACCCGGCAACCCACCCGCCAAGAAACATAACACCCCCAAACAGGCCAAAAGCAAAATCTCATACTTGCAATATTTCTCGGCCTTCGGTCCAAACGCGCTGCGTAGCTAGGCCATAAGTCGGGGTTGCCACCACGGATTTCCTGAAAAGCAAATGCAATCAAGATTAGAGTGTCCCAGCAGTGCTCCCAGACCCCGAAACTCACCCACAAACAGCCGGAACCCCCCCTAAGAGCACCTTAAAGGCAAGCAAGTCATCAAAAACACAAAAATATTTCCGCCTGGGATTTGGTCCGAACCACTTTTATCCGGTATTAGAGCTTCCCAGCAATGGCCCCAGCGCCGTCAACCCAGGAGAAAACGAGTAGAAGACCCCCAAACAGCCAAAGAGCAAAAGTACAAAAATGGGGACTTTGTCATTTATTTACAAATTTCCCAAATCACTCCGCGCGCGCTCTGCAGCTAGGCCCTAACTCCCCTCTGCCACCATGGATTTGCTTCAAACCTCTTGCAAAGTAAAGTATATATAGCCAGCAGTGCTCCCTGACCCCGAAACCCACCCACAAACACCAGGAAGCCCCCCAAACAGGCCCCCGAAAACGCTACATTGAGCAAAATGTCAGAAATAGCAACAAAAAAAATCGGCCTGGATTTTGTCCCAACCACTTCTACCCGGTATTAGACCTTCCCAGGAATGCCCCAAGACCCGGCAACCCACCCGCCAAGAAGCATAACACCCCCAAACAGGCCAAAAGCAAAATCTCATACTTGCAATATTTCTCGGCCTTCGGTCCAAACGCGCTGCGTAGCCAGGCCATAAGTCGGGGTTCCACCACGGATTTCCTGAAAAGCAAATGCAATCAAGATTAGAGTGTCCCAGCAGTGCTCCCAGACCCCGAAACTCACCCACAAACAGCCGGAACCCCCCTAAGAGCACCTTAAAGGCAAGCAAGTCATCAAAAACACAAAAATATTTCCGCCTGGGATTTGGTCCGAACCACTTTTATCAAGTATTAGAGCTTCCCAGCAATGGCCCCAGAGCCGTCAACTCACCCGCAAAGAGGTAGAACAACACCCCCATAACTGCTGAGTCTTTCTTCATTGGGCGTAAACCAGCCCTCTGCTTTGATGGAAATAGGAGTCTAGAGGAGGAGGATAGAGGAGCATGTTCTTCTGAACTTGTGAACCTGAGGAATGCAGACTGCGGCACCTTCAAATCAATAAGCAAACAAGTGAAGACAGTTCTGCTGATGGGCTTGTTTTTGGGATTAGGTGGTTAAAGTTTGAATTATATTAACTGTGCACAACAAAGAAAGACAGACACACAGGAATAAAAGTGAATAAGGACGAACAAGAAAGTTATTGATTCATTGTCTCATTTTCAGGGCTCGGCATCACAGTCCATGAATAAGGCTTCGTCATCATACTCTGAGAATTCAGGCAGGGTAAGCTGACTACGAGTATCATCTGACAGAGTAGAAATTCCCTCATCTATGTTGCTGTCCACCTCGTCTTCTTCATCCGGCTCGCATTCTCGTACTCTGAAATCTGGTGGTAGGAGGTGCTGATTCATCTTGATCATTGTTAACCTCTCCACATTTTTGGGCGAGAGGCGGCTCCGTTTGGAAGTTACAATGCCACCAGCAGCACTGAAAACACGTTCAGAAGACACGCTTGCGAGTGGGCAAGACAAGTAGTTGAAAGCCAGGTTGGAGGGCTGTGGCCACAATTCTTTTTTCCCATACCAATACGCCAATGGGTCAGCATTAAGATGGACCTCTGTTGAGTCATTTAGATAGTCCTTCAACATCAAATCAAGGTTCTCCTCCAAGGTTCCTCCACTTTGCCTAGCTGTTGCTGTGACCTTTCGAGAACCATACCCATGCCGAGCTAGCCAATCCTCTTCAACCTCCAATCTTACTGTTGTGTCTGGTGGTGCAGATGATCCGGTTGCCGGTCTCTTTAACGGCTGAGAGGTCACTTGTGCCGCAGCCACAGGTGCAGAAGTGGATTGTTGTGACTGGGGATGGCCTGCTGATGCGGATGTACTGCCTTTTCCTTCAATTTCCTGCCGTTCTCTTTCAAACCTCTTGGCTGAGGAGGCTAGCCACTGTTTGTACTTTGTAACATCTTCAGCAGCAAAAGGAAAGAATGCTTGGGCTGCCAGCGCCCTTTTGTAGCGTGGATCCAGAATAGTTGCACAAATGTAATGCTGGTTTGAGTGGATCATTTTTTTAAGACGTTCATCACCTTGTAGGTGCTCTAATAATTTCTGAGCCAGAACAAAAGGGTCTTGGTTTTGTTCATCTTTTTCAAACACAGAGCACACATCTTTCAGTTGGTCCTCCAGCATGTACAACAATGGGATAGCTTTTCCCAAATTACAGTCCTCCTTGCTGACTGCACGCGTGAAGAACTCAAAAGGACGAAGCATGTGTGTCAGGCTTTTAACTATGTCCCATTGCGCCGCACCCATCCTCAGGTCCTCCTTCTGAGCTGTACCCTCTGTTAAGAAATAGTGATCGAGTACCGTATACTGCTCATACAGACGCTCAAGCATGTAGAAGGTTGAGTTCCAACGTGTTACCACCTCCTGGATGAGTGCTTTCACTGGCATTTGACGTTGATATAGCAGGGTCCTCAGCTGCTTCCGGGCCTTAAAAGAATGGCTGAAATGGTTGCACATTTTTCGGCAGGTGTCCAGTACTCTGTACGCTGCACTGTCTTTATCACCCAAGAATCTTTTGACAACCAGGTTTATACAGTGCGCCAAACACGGCACTCTGAAATAGTCACCCAGGTGCATGGCCTTAACTATATTGGAGCCATTGTCCGTGGAAACATAACCAACCTTGCGTTTTTTTTGGGACAGCCAGCCAAGGACCTTTGTGTTAAAGACATCCAAAATGTTTTGTGCTGTGTGACGTTTCTCCAAACCAAACATGGCTATTGTTGCATGTTTCCGAGAAGCTTTAAAAACAATGTCAGGGTCAACACCTCTGTTTAGCTTTGCATTAGCCCCTGAAAAAGAGACCCAGTGTGCAGTGATGCACATGTAATCAGCGCCTGCGCCACTGGTCCACATGTCTGTTGTCAGATGTATAGTGTGAACAGCACACTTCTGCAAAGCTGCCCCAATCACCTGCAGAACATCTTCATGTAGTGCTGGAACCGCAACTCGGGCAAAATAGAACCGGCTAGGAACCTTCCATTTAGGGCAGAGCTCTGCCACTAATTGTAGAAAACCAACCCCTTCTACAAAAGAAAAAGGGAGAAGGTCCAGAGCTAGCATTTTAGCCAGCTTAGTGTTATACAGACGCGTCAGTGGGTGGTTGCGTTCATATTGCGCTTCTGTAAACAACATCTTTTTAATGTTGCCCTGATCAAGCATTTACGGGATGCTGATGATATCTGCGACCCAGTTACGCTCGCTGATGAACTTCTTGGCATTGGTGTCACACTCTCTCCCACACTCTTAGTGTGGCTCACATGGGGTGTGCTGCGGGCAGGGGTACTGGGTGTAAGTGAAGTGTGTGACACGTCTTCCTCCTCGTCATCATCAGATGAAAAATCAACGTTTTCATTACGTTCAATTCGGGCTTTCTTGATCACATCTAGGTGCGCAAACCATTTGACAGTGTGCACTCTCTTAAGATGACCTCTCTGGCCTCCGGTACCATAGTTGCTACCCAACTTACCACGACTAACTCGAAGCTTACAAATGCTACAAATGGCTACGTTTTCCTTTTTTAGGCAAACACTAAAGAAGTCCCAAACTGGAGACTTGAAATGTCTTCGGGGGCCGGAGGAGGCGGCGATACTGGTAGTGGTGGGGGACCTGCTGCAAATGCCAGATGAAGTGGAGGATGTGGATTGCCGAACTTCAGTACGTTTTGCACTTTCACCACCACTAATTGAGGTCGAGGTGGATGGAGGTACCTTCTTGCGAGGAAGAAATATGGAAGCGGGAGGTGTTGGTGTACTAGTTAACTCCAAATCCAATGATTGTTGTGTTTCCATTGACTCCTCGTCGACATCATCATCACGCTCAGCAGCTTCTCGGGATAGGGTCAAAATGTCTCTTTGCTGCATGCCCGCTGGGGCTGCAGTGACCTTTATGATGACTGCCTCGTCATCGTGAGAGGCTTCATCAGCAGGAGTATCCGTCACTTCTTGTTGAGCCTCACCACACTCCATAGCTATGAGTTTTTCGATGACCTTCCTTTTACGCTTAGGTATCTTTGTCAGATCATGGTCTGCCTCACTCTCAGACTGCCGTGGTGGTTCAGGTTCCCAATCGTCATCCAGATCATCAGTAGGAGGTGGGCTTGAAAAAGATGTAGACACCCCCCTTGATCTTTTCCTTGCTAGGGATGTGGAAGACAATGAATGATCATCAGGAGGAGTGGCTTCCTCAAATGATACCTCGGTTTGATTGTCAATTTCCTGATGTGCCCCTACTTCGGGAGGAACAACTATTGTGGGCACTTGTGACCCTCCATGCACCTCTGCTTGCGCATCTCCTTGCGCTGCCTCTCCTTCCACATGTACTTGGGCTTGTACTTGCACATGTTGTTGTTGTTGCGGCTGTGGTTGTTCAACACTTGTCAGATGAGTTACAACAACCTGTGTTGATTCAGGGACATTGCTGCTACTTTCTTGCGATGAGCCAACATCACTGGTCGATGGTGATTGAAGAAGTACACTGACTGCCTCTGAAGCAGTCAAGGGCTTTGACTTAAGTTGGCGTGGTGGTGGAGGCACTGACCCCAATGGAGCGGGGGTGCTGCTCCCAGCTTGGTCCCCAGCAGATCCCGCTGCTGCTGCAGGCGTACTTTTTTTTTTACTCCCAAAAAACGTGGCGACCGGCACACCAGCCTCCTTGGTAACTTGCTTCTTCTGCTCCTTACTAGCAACTTTCTTGCTAGAGGAGCTACGGAGACCTTTTTTTGGGGCCATCTTCTTCAGAGCAGGTCAGAACAGCAGGCCGCAGTTGCACGAGTTAGTTGTCTGAGGCCAGACGTGACGTCGCGTGACGTTATGCTGCACACACACCGCTGCAGGACTTCTTCCTGGCACTGGTGGTACTCTTGAGTCTTGTGCACCTAAAAGCAATGGAAGACAGAGGAACATCACTTCAGTTATACACCCCAAAAAAAATCGAAAAAAAGCTGAAAAATCCGCACAATCCCATGCCCTCCATGATGTTTAAGTTCAAGAGACCCCACAGAAAGACTAGGCCCATGCAAGACTCACTACCCCTGGGCATAAAGGTTGAAAAGTAGCCAAAATGGTTGCAGGCCTAACAACACTGCCTGGATTCAAAATGGCCACTTGCCTCCCAGCACATGGCCAGGGCCTGTAGCAGCACTCAAAATGGCCCCCACCCACATGGCCTGTCCCCATGAACACCCCCAAAAATCGAAAAACACAGAAAAATCAGCACAATCCCATTCCATCCATGCCCTCCATGATGTTTAAGTTCAAGAGAGACACCCTACAGAAAGACTAGGCCAATGCAAGACTCAATACCCCTGGTGACAAGGCCACAAGTACAGCCCCAAAAAACGAAAATCACTGAAAAATCAGCACAATCCCATTCCATCCATGCCCTCCATGATGTTTAAGTTCAAGACACCCCACAGAAAGACTAGGCCCATGCAAGACTCACTACCCCTGGGCATAAAGGTTGAAAAGTAGGCAAAATGGTTGAAGGCCTAACAACACTGCCTGCATTCAAAATGGCCACTTGCCTCCCAGCACATGGCCAGGGCCTGTAGCAGCACTCAAAATGGCCCCCACCCACATGGCCTGTCCCCATGAACACCCCCAAAAATCGAAAAACACAGAAAAATCAGCACAATCCCATTCCATCCATGCCCTCCATGATGTTTAAGTTCAAGACACCCTACAGAAAGACTAGGCCCATGCAAGACTCAATACCCCTGGTGACAAGGCCACAAGTACAGCCCCAAAAAATGAAAATCACTGAAAAATCAGCACAATCCCATTCCATCCTTGCCCTCCATGATGTTTCAATTCAAGACACCCTACAGAAAGACTAGGCCCATGCAAGACTCAATACCCCTGGGCATAAAGGTTGAAAAGTAGGCAAAATGGTTGCAGGCCTAACAACACTGCCTGCATTCAAAATGGCCCCCTCCCTCATAGCACATGGCCTGTAGCAGCACTCAAAATGGCCCCCAACCACATGGCCAGTCCACAACACGCCATAAAAACGAAAATCACAGAAAAATCCGCACAATCCAAAGCCATCCAGCCCTTCCATGATGTTTAAATTCAAGAAAACCCACAGAAAGACTAGGCCCATGCAACACTCACTACCCCTGGTGAAAAGGCCACAACAGGCCAAAAAAACGAAAATCACAGAAAAATCAGCACAATCCCAAGCCATCCAGTCCCTCCATGATGTTTAAATTCAAGAAAACGCACAGAAAGACTAGGCCCATGCAAGACTCAATACCCCTGGGCATAAAGGTTGAAAAGTAGGCAAAATGGTTGCAGGCCTAACAACACTGCCTGCATTCAAAATGGCCCCCTCCCTCATAGCACATGGCCAGGGCCTGTAGCAGCACTCAAAATGGCCCCCAACCACATGGCCAGTCCACAACAGGCCAAAAAAACGAAAATCACAGAAAAATCAGCACAATCCCAAGCCATCCAGTCCCTCCATGATGTTTAAATTCAAGAAAACCCACAGAAAGACTAGGCCCATGCAAGACTCAATACCCCTGGGCATAAAGGTTGAAAAGTAGGCAAAATGGTTGCAGGCCTCACAACACTGCCAGCATTCAAAATGGCCCCCTCCCTCATAGCACATGGCCTGTAGCAGCACTCAAAATGGCCCCCAACCACATGGCCAGTCCACAACAGGCCAAAAAAACGAAAATCACAGAAAAATCAGCACAATCCCAAGCCATCCAGTCCCTCCATGATGTTTAAATTCAAGAAAACCCACAGAAAGACTAGGCCCATGCAAGACTCAATACCCCTGGGCATAAAGGTTGAAAAGTAGGCAAAATGGTTGCAGGCCTAACAACACTGCCTGCATTCAAAATGGCCCCCTCCCTCATAGCACATGGCTTGTAGCAGCACTCAAAATGGCCCCCACCCACATGGCCTGTCCCCATGAACACCCCCAAAAATCGAAAAACACAGAAAAATCAGCACAATCCCATTCCATCCATGCCCTCCATGATGTTTAAGTTCAAGAGAGACACCCTACAGAAAGACCAGGCCAATGCAAGACTCAATACCCCTGGTGACAAGGCCACAAGTACAGCCCCAAAAAACGAAAATCACTGAAAAATCAGCACAATCCCATTCCATCCATGCCCTCCATGATGTTTAAGTTCAAGACACCCAACAGAAAGACTAGGCCCATGCAAGACTCACTACCCCTGGGCATAAAGGTTGAAAAGTAGGCAAAATGGTTGCAGGCCTAACAACACTGCCTGCATTCAAAATGGCCACTTGCCTCCCAGCACATGGCCAGGGCCTGTAGCAGCACTCAAAATGGCCCCCACCCACATGGCCTGTCCCCATGAACACCCCCAAAAATCGAAAAACACAGAAAAATCAGCACAATCCCATTCCATCCATGCCCTCCATGATGTTTAAGTTCAAGACACCCTACAGAAAGACTAGGCCCATGCAAGACTCAATACCCCTGGTGACAAGGCCACAAGTACAGCCCCAAAAAATGAAAATCACTGAAAAATCAGCACCATCCCATTCCATCCATGCCCTCCATGATGTTTCAATTCAAGACACCCTACAGAAAGACTAGGCCCATGCAAGACTCAATACCCCTGGTGACAAGGCCACAAGTACAGCCCCAAAAAACGAAAATCACTGAAAAATCAGCACAATCCCATTCCATCCATGCCCTCCATGATGTTTCAATTCAAGACACCCTACAGAAAGACTAGGCCCATGCAAGACTCAATACCCCTGGGCATAAAGGTTGAAAAGTAGGCAAAATGGTTGCAGGCCTAACAACACTGCCTGCATTCAAAATGGCCCCCTCCCTCATAGCACATGGCCTGTAGCAGCACTCAAAATGGCCCCCAACCACATGGCCAGTCCACAACAGGCCAAAAAAACGAAAATCACAGAAAAATCCGCACAATCCAAAGCCATCCAGCCCTTCCATGATGTTTAAATTCAAGAAAACCCACAGAAAGACTAGGCCCATGCAACACTCACTACCCCTGGTGAAAAGGCCACAACAGGCCAAAAAAACGAAAATCACAGAAAAATCAGCACAATCCCAAGCCATCCAGTCCCTCCATGATGTTTAAATTCAAGAAAACGCACAGAAAGACTAGGCCCATGCAAGACTCAATACCCCTGGGCATAAAGGTTGAAAAGTAGGCAAAATGGTTGCAGGCCTAACAACACTGCCTGCATTCAAAATGGCCCCCTCCCTCATAGCACATGGCCAGGGCCTGTAGCAGCACTCAAAATGGCCCCCAACCACATGGCCAGTCCACAACAGGCCAAAAAAACGAAAATCACAGAAAAATCAGCACAATCCCAAGCCATCCAGTCCCTCCATGATGTTTAAATTCAAGAAAACCCACAGAAAGACTAGGCCCATGCAAGACTCAATACCCCTGGGCATAAAGGTTGAAAAGTAGGCAAAATGGTTGCAGGCCTCACAACACTGCCTGCATTCAAAATGGCCCCCTCCCTCATAGCACATGGCCTGTAGCAGCACTCAAAATGGCCCCCAACCACATGGCCAGTCCACAACAGGCCAAAAAAACGAAAATCACAGAAAAATCAGCACAATCCCAAGCCATCCAGTCCCTCCATGATGTTTAAATTCAAGAAAACCCACAGAAAGACTAGGCCCGTGCAAGACTCAATACCCCTGGGCATAAAGGTTGAAAAGTAGGCAAAATGGTTGCAGGCCTAACAACACTGCCTGCATTCAAAATGGCCCCCTCCCTCATAGCACATGGCTTGTAGCAGCACTCAAAATGGCCCCCAACCACATGGCCAGTCCTCCACAACAGGCCAAAAAAACGAAAATCACAGAAAAATCCGCACAATCCAAAGCCATCCAGCCCTTCCATGATGTTTAAATTTAAGAAAACCCACAGAAAGACTAGGCCCATCCAACACTCACTACCCCTGGTGAAAAGGCCACAACAGGCCAAAAAAACGAAAATCACAGAAAAATCAGCACAATCCCAAGCCATCCAGTCCCTCCATGATGTTTAAATTCAAGAAAACCCACAGAAAGACTAGGCCTATGCAAGACTCAATACCCCTGGGCATAAAGGTTGAAAAGTAGGCAAAATGGTTGCAGGCCTAACAACACTGCCTGCATTCAAAATGGCCCCCTCCCTCATAGCACATGGCCTGTAGCAGCACTCAAAATGGCCCCCAACCACATGGCCAGTCCACAACAGGCCAAAAAAACGAAAATCACAGAAAAATCAGCACAATCCCAAGCCATTCAGTCCCTCCATGATGTTTAAATTCAAGAAAATCCACAGAAAGACTAGGCCCATGCAAGACTCAATACCCCTGGGCATGAAGGTTGAAAAGTAGGCAAAATGGTTGCAGGCCTGACAACACTGCCTGCATTCAAAATGGCCCCCTCCCTCATAGCACATGGCCTGTAGCAGCACTCAAAATGGCCCCCAACCACATGGCCAGTCCTCCACAACAGGCCAAAAAAACGAAAATCACAGAAAAATCCGCACAATCCAAAGCCATCCAGCCCTTCCATGATGTTTAAATTCAAGAAAACCCACAGAAAGACTAGGCCCATGCAACACTCACTACCCCTGGTGAAAAGGCCACAGCAGGCCAAAAAAACGAAAATCACAGAAAAATCAGCACAATCCCAAGCCATCCAGTCCCTCCATGATGTTTAAATTCAAGAAAACCCCACAGAAAGACTCAGTCCACCCACCACTGAGTACCCCTGGGCAAAAGGCCCCAAAACAGCCCAAAAAACGAACATTCCAAAATTGTAGTTGCAGCAACTGTAATGCCCCAAACAAACTTACTTGTGAAATTTCTAATCCAAAAGTGATCCAAAGAAAGTCAAAAAGGCCTCAAATCCAAATATCCAGCAGCATCCACAAAAAGTAATCCTTCCAGCTCCAGATCCAAATGAAAAGTGACCAGGAGATGGGCAAAGCACTGAGAGGAGCCTGATGGACAGGAACAGGAAGTTGGAGACTGTGGGGCACTTCCTTCCTCCCACCCCCCCTCCCCAAAATGGACTCCCCGCAAAACAAGTGCAGGCAAATGTCAACCTGAGGAGTTATTCAGAGAAAAATCATAATTTCCAGAAGGTTTATGCTGCTTGCTGGTGGATTTCTTGTGCAGAATTGCAAATTTTATATTTTCGCGAGTGCAAGATTATTCCTGCGCGCCGCATCTATAAAGTCGCAATTGCGAATTGCCGCGATACGTGAACACGGCGTACTCGCGTTGACAAACTCTCGCTGCAAGCCGCGATGACGTAATCGCGCTCGCCAAATTCTCGCGGGATCCCGCAGCAAGATCCAAAATGGCGCAGCACTCGCAAAATATCGAGAAAAACAACTCGGCAAACGCTGAATGACGGTAAGTGAACGCCGCGCGCCGCAAAAATTGTATCACCCAGAAAAAAAATCCGCTGCGTGCGAATTTTGCGGATTTTGCGGGAAATCCGCGAATCTCGCGGATTGCGAATTTCCAGAAAATCCGCAAAATCCGCGAGCGAAACGGATTTTACGCCCACACTTGCATACAGCAAGCGTGAGAGGGCAGCTGGTTTGGGAGTGTTACCTATATGAATCCGCACGTTATAAACAGATTCAGAAGACACATTTGGAAAAAATGGGGGTTTATCCCCTTCGGGGCTGATGACGAGCTGGGCTCGTCATGGTGTAGCCTCCTCAAACACTGATGACGAGCCCAGCTCGTCATGAGCCCCACCCTCGGGGGAAGCGCCAGCGCTCTCCCCGAGTCTGCCCGATTTCGTTCGTTTCTGCGGGGATGGCAGGGGAAGACCTTCCCCTGCCTCCCCCCGCCCTCCCCGCCCGCGTCATCAATGACGTCAGCGCGCGAGGCGCGCTGACGTCAATGGAGGTTGCCTTTTGTTTACCGACGCGCAGGGAAGCCATTTGCTTCCTGCGCGTCGTTGGTAAACAGGTTAGTTTTGCGGCTGGGGCGGGGGGGATTGTCCTGAAACTTGCATTGAGGGAAAGGAAAGGCTTTTCCTTTCCCTCGATGCCACTTTTGAGCATTCCTGCTGCACGATCGTGCGATCGTGCAGCTGGAATGCTAGGTATTTTTTTATTTTTTGTGCAATTTCGTTGTTTGGGGAGCGGCCCCTTGGGGAAGGGTCGCTCCCCTTTTTGGGGGAACATAAAGTTTGTACTGTTTTCGAGCATCTGATGTTTTGTGTTGGCCGTTTTTTGGATAAAAATGCTGATGGGGGTCATTTTAAAATTACATTTCCAGTGCTAAGTTTAAAATGAGCAGAGGAGTGAGGCATGGTTGCATCCTGGCCACTTTCTTGTTTTTTTTTTACAATTACTCCCTTGGTAAAGCTTTGAGGGCATATAGTAAAGTATATATATGTATAAAGTATACTTATGTGTTTATCAGAAGTGGCTAAATAACACACCTGTCCTGCCTAGGCAAAGCTCACTAGTGTTTTTGGGCTGATGAATGTTTATTTGTATTTGTGCTGCAATTTTAACACATGCTTTGTCTTCAGTGTCCATGTGTGTGTTACTATGCCATCGCTGCGATGTGCGAAGGGGTCCCTTGAGTGAGCTGTCCATCATAGTGATGAATGTGTTTCTGAATTTGTGCTGCAACTAGAGCGCCATCTTTGTCTCCAGTGTCCATGTGTGCGTTACTATGCAATCACACAGATGTGCGCAGGGGTCCCTTGAGTGAGCTGTCCATCATAGTGGGAAGCTCACAAATGTTTTTGGGCTGATGATTGTTTTCCTGAATTTGTGCTGCAACTCGAGCGCCATCTTTGCATAGTAACGCACACATGGACACTGGAGACAAAGATGGCGCTCGAGTTGCAGCACAAATTCAGGAAAACAATCATCAGCCCAAAAACATTTGTGAGCTTCCCACTATGATGGACAGCTCACTCAAGGGACCCCTGCGCACATCTGTGTGATTGCATAGTAACGCACACATGGACACTGGAGACAATCACACAGATGTGCGCAGGGGTCCCTTGAGTGAGCTGTCCATCATAGTGGGAAGCTCACAAATGTTTTTGGGCTGATGATTGTTTTCCTGAATTTGTGCTGCAACTCGAGCGCCATCTTTGTCTGCAGTGTCCAAGTGTGCTTTACTATGCAATCACACAGATGTGCGCAGGGGTCCCTTGTGTGAGCTGTCCATCATAGTGGGAAGGTCACAAATGTTTTTGGGCTGATGATTGTTTTCCTGAATTTGTGCTGCAACTCGAGCGCCATCTTTGTCTGCAGTGTCCAAGTGTGCTTTACTATGCAATCACACATATGTGCGTAGGGGTCCCTTGTGTGAGCTGTCCATCATAGTGGGAAGGTCACAAATGTTTTTGGGCTGATGAATGTTTTCCTGAATTTGTGCTGCAACTCGAGCGCTTGCTTTGTCTCCAGTGACCGTGTGAGTGACTATGCCATCGCACCGATGTGTGCACAGGTTCCTTGAGTAAGCTGTCCATCATAGTGGGTAAATTTAGGGAAGATGGTGCACTCCGCTAGTTGGTGGGCGGGGCCAAACGGGGGTCTTCTGTGCGTGTTCACATGCCTCTTATGTGTATGAATGGTCACAGACAGATGAGAGCACCAGATGGGGTGAAAGGAGCTCCTGGTGATAGGAGTTGTTTTTGGATGTAGCTTGTGAAAGTGAAGGATGCAAGTGCCTCTGTCCAGCATCACAGTTATCCACAGTAATTCTGTTGCCCCCCTCCCCATGATAATCCCTGATGACGTCAGTGCGCACAGCATGTGCAACATCTTCAGGGATTCCCAGGTGGTCAGGAAGCCATTTGCTTCCTGCGCCTGGAGGTGTTAATTTATTTTTGTGAGTCTTGGGGGGTGTGGGGCCGCAAAGAGGCATCAGGGGAGAGGCAAGTGATTTTCCTCTCTCCTGATGTCTCTTTCCAGCCTCACGGTTGCGCACAGCATTGCGTTTGTGCGGTGGAAATGCCCCCACTAGCACCAGGGATTTCATTTTAGATTGTAGGAAGTGACCCCTTTTGCAAGGGTCGCTTCCTGGTGGGTTGGATTTTTAACTTAGATTTTCTGCCCCCCCCCCCCCCCCCCCCCGCCCCGGTGGGCAAATCAGCCGTACTTTTGTTTGTTTTGCCCTTTTTGATGGCCCATCTGTGTGGATGTGATTTTGTGGGTAAATTTGTGTGTTGTTTGTTTATTTGTTATGTAGTTTGTGAAATGTAGTATTAATTTTTTTATTTCCTCTTTGTTTTTGATCCAGGCTTTTGCTGTTGCTATTGGTGTAGGTTGTGGTTCAGTTACTGCTGGTTTTGCAGCTTGTGTAGTTGCATGTGCTTGGTAAGTAAAAAAATGTTGTACTACTTTCCCTAGATGAATGTGTTTTTTTGAAAAGTCTAATTATTGCTGTTTGTGTGGCTTTGTGGTTCTTGATTGTTAACTTTTTTTTGTATTGCTGCTTGATGTGTACTTTGTCTAATCTATACTTTTTTTTTCTTTCTAGTGGGATTTCCTTTCTTTTTGCTGTGTTTCAGCAGAGTAGGTGCTGGTGAGTGTTCTTATATTTTGTTAGATTTGAATTGTTTTTAAAGTATGTTGTTCTTTGCGTGAAGACTCTACCTTGTTTACTTCGTACTTTGCACAGTGTAGCTTGTTGTTCACTTGTGTGTGTAGTCTTCTTGCATAGTAAGGATAATGGCTGCTCGCAGAATGACTGCTCAGCACGTTGTTAGTTTGCTTTTTGAGACTTCCTCTGAGCATGGTCCAGACACTGACTCCGATTCGGAGCATGAGGAATTTGCAGAAGATTCAGGCAGTGAGTTTTCTCTTCGCATGGTATCATCATCATCGGATGATGATTCTTCTAGTGCTGATGAAGTGCCTGTGAAAGAGAGGGACATTGATGTGCCGGTAGAGAGGCAAGAGCCATCTGAGCGGCAGCCTAGGTCCTCAAGGTTTCCCTGTTTTTCTCGTCGAGAAGAGGCAAGTGTGGTAAAGGGTGTGCCCAAAAGGCTTCACATTGCTGTGGTTCGCCAAGGGTTATCTGGTGCTGCTAGTGTTCCTGTTGTAGAGCAGCATGAGGCATCTGGTGCTGCTAGTCTTTCTGTTGTTGTTGAGCAGCAAGTGGCATCTGGGGAGGCGAGTTCTTCTGTTGATGTTGAGATGCATGAGGCAGCTGGGGATGCAAGTGTTCCCGTTGATGTAGTGCAGCAAGAGGCATCTGGGCTGCAGGCTAGGGTGGCTACTTCTTCCGATGTTAGTGATGACGTCTGGGTTGCCCCTGGCATGGTACAGCCGGAATTGCCAGACTTCACTGGTGTTCCAGGGTGTAGAGTGAATACTGACAATTTTCTGCCAATTCAATTTTTTCAGTTGTTTTTTGACGATGAGTTTTTGCAAGAGATTGTGGAGCAAACTAATTTGTATGCAGAGCAGTATTTGAGGGACCACAGTGCCAGCCTTAAGCCCCATTCTAGAGCTACCCATTGGTCTCCCACATATGTTGAAGAGATGAAGAAGTTTTTGGGATTCATTTTTTTGACGGGCTTGCTAAGGAAGCCATCAATGTCTTCTTATTGGTCCACTAGTCCCTTGATGGCAACATCTATATTTCCAGCAGTTATGACTCGTGATCGGTATATGCTTCTTCTTCGCATGTTGCATTTTGTTGATAATGATTTAGCGTTGCCACGCGATCACCCTGATTGTGACCGTCTTTTTAAGATTCGGCCTGTCCTTGATCACTTTGTTGATCGTTTTTCTGAGATCTTTGCTCCTGGAAAAGAAATAGCTGTGGATGAGTCTTTGGTATTGTTCAAGGGCCGCTTGGTTTTTAGGCAGTATATTCCTAGTAAGAGGGCACGCTATGGAATCAAACTGTATATGCTTTGTGACAGTGAGACTGGATATGTTTATAATTTCAGGGTGTACACCGGTAAGGATTCCAGCATTAACACTTCTGCTTGTCCGTCCACTTTTGGAGTGACTGAGAAAATTGTGTGGGAACTAGGTAGACGATTGTTTAACAAAGGCCACCATTTATATGTAGATAACTTCTACACTAGTGTGCGTTTGTTCAAGGAATTGGCCAAAGTGGGCACTGTTGCTTGTGGCACGATGCGCAGTAACCGGAAAGGTTTCCCAATTGAACTTGTTTGCAAAAGGCTTGTGCGGGGACAGTCTACTGCATTGCGATGTGGGAATCTTCTAGCTGTGAAGTTTTCAGACAGGAGAGATGTGTATATGCTGACTACAATCCATGATGAAAGCACTGAAGCTCTGCCTGTTCGGGGTGAGCGTGCTGAAGTGCGTAAACCTGTGTGCATTTTACAGTACAATAAGTACATGGGTGGTGTTGACAGAGTAGATCAGAGGTTGGAACCTTATGCTGCTCTTCGAAAGTCTTACATTTGGTACAAGAAGTTGGCTATTCATCTTTTCCACTTGGCATCCTTTAATGCTTTCGTTGTGTTTCAGAAATCTTGTCCTGAGGTAAAGATGCCTTTTGTTAAGTTTCAGGAGACTATAATAGGCAGCCTTGTACTAGTGGAACAGGCAAGTGTCCCAAGATTTGGAGTGGTGGAGGAAGTGGCTAGACTGAAAGATCGCCACTTTCCAGAATACATTCCTCCCACAACTGCAAAAGACAATCCCACTAAAAGATGTAGAGTCTGTTGGCGAAGAGAAGTGCGGAGGGAGTCTCGTTTGTACTGCCCTGACTGTCCTTCAAAACCTGGATTGTGTGTGCCAGCTTGTTTTAAATTGTACCACACACAAAAGAAGTTTTGGGAGTTTCATTGAGCTTGTAAGTGTACTGTCTGGTCTGTATTCTGTAACATTTTTTAGTCTGCTTCAAGGTGTGCATTAGTGCACAGCATTTAGTTTTTGAATTTGTGTTAGCAGATTTGTAGGTTTCATCATTTGATTTCTGGTATATCGTAAAAAAAAGTCTAAATTTCAATGGTGGTGTGTGCAGCATTGTGCTTGGATTGTCGGTGTGCGTGGACTGGCGTTTGGCTGGTGGTGTGCGTAGTCTGGTGCTTGGCTGGCATAGTGCATGGATTGGAGTTGTGCTTGGGGGGTGAGTGGATTCTTGCTTGGCTGGCAGAGTGCATGGTTAGGTGCTTGGCTGGTGGTGTGAGTGGATGGCGTTTGGCTGGTGGTGTGCGTGTTCTGGTGCTTGGCTGGCATAGTGCATGGATTGGAGTTGTGCTTGGGGGGTGAGTGGATTCTTGCTTGGCTGGCAGAGTGCATGGTTAGGTGCTTGGCTGGTGGTGTGAGTGGATGGCGTTTGGCTGGTGGTGTGCGTGTTCTGGTGCTTGGCTGGCATAGTGCATGGATTGGAGTTGTGCTTGGGGGGTGCGTTGATTTTTGCATGGCTGGCGGAGTGCATGGTTAGGTGCTTGTCTGGCGGTTTGAGTGGATGGTGTTTTGCTGGTTGTGTGCAAGGATTGGTGCTAGGCTGGCGGTGTGAATAGATGGTGCTTTGGTGTTTGTGTGCAAGGGTAGGTGCTTGGCTGGCGGTGTGTGTGGACAGGTGCTTGGTTGGTGGTGTTGGTGGACTTGCGCTTGGCTGGCGGTGTGTGAGTATTTACTTTCTGATGGTCACTACACACAGTGCTAGCTGAGTGCCACTCCACCCAGTCCATCAATTTGTGCATTTGCTGTGTCTGGAATGTGGGCGTATGAATGTGATGGGCCCTTGAATGGCGCTGTCTGTTGGTGTGAGTGTTTTAATGTGAAGGGCCTGCGGCTGGCGGTGTGAATGTTTTGTTTGTGTCAGATGTATGAAAGGTGTGTGAATGGCCTGTAAAGAGGTTGGTGCCTTGTCGTGGCTTTACAGCTCACGAGCTGTGAGTCAATGGTTCAGTTTCTCCTTCTCTCAATTATTAGCAGTGCATTTCATTATTTGTGAATTTGCTTGCTAATAGAACTGTATATGTTGAACCTTCACTCACCCTCGTGCTAAATCCAACCAGTGTGTGTGTTTGAGGTCTTGTTTGCTGTGTTTTTAAAAAATATATTTTTCAGGTAGGGTGCTCTGTGTTTTTTTGGGTAAATCTTGTGATGTGTTCCTTTTGTGCATTGTGGTGTTATTGTTTTTCTTTGTTTCAGGTATGAATGGAGTGTGAATGGCCTGTAAAGCGGTTGGTGCCTTGACGCTGGCTTTACAGCTCACGAGCTGCAAGTCATTGGTTCAGTTTCTTTGTCCATGTAATTGACAGTGCATTTCATTTTTGGGAAATCTCTTGTTAATGTTCTTTTATATACTGAACCATCACTTGCCCTCGTGCCAAATCCAACCAGTATGTGTGTATGTGTCTGGAATTGATGGGCTACTAGGGAAACCTACCAAAACCATACATTTTTGAATTGTAGACACCTAGGTGCTTTTAAGGAGCTATGGCTTGTGTGGATCCTCCAACGTTCCTTTACCCAGAATCCCCTGTAAACCTCAATATTAGTTAAAAATATTCATTTTTTTCATCAATGTTTGTGTTGGAAAGATTGGCATCACTGGGCTCACCCAAATTTCCTCCCTCCCAGCGTTCCTCCATGTCTCCCAGAAAAAATGGTACCTCACTTGCGTGGGTAGGCATAGTGGCTGCAACAGGAAACGGTTCAAATCGTACGGTGGTGAATTTACAATAACCAATAGCAACATTACCTTTTTTTTGGGGGGGGGGACTGAGTTTTTGGACCGGGGCTCGGCGGGCATCTTTGGAAAGTACCAAACCCAAACAGTTCTGAAAACTAGACACCCGGGGGAGTCCAGGGAGGTATGGCATGCGTGGGTCCCCCAATGTTTTCCTAACCAGAAATCCCTGCAAACCATAAATTTTGGTTAAAAAAACAGTTTTCCAAACATTTTTGCGTGGGATCTCCGTGTCGACACAAATGTCCTACCACCCAGCGTTCCCCTTGTTCTCCCGAGTAAAATGATACCTCACTTGTGTGGGTGGGCCCAAGGCCTGTGTCTAAGGCAGTGGGGCTTAATTTGTAAAACATAAATAATACTTTTTCAAAAGTCATTTTCGGACTGTTCTGCTTTGGGGCACCCACACAAGTGAGGTATCCTTTTACTCGGGAGCACAAGGTGAATGCTGGGTGGTAGGACATTTTTGCCGACACGGAGATCCCACGCAAAAAAGTTTGGAAAAGTGATATTTTTACCTAATTTTAAGGTTTGCAAGGAGTTCTGGGTAAGAAAACATTGGGGGACCTACGCATGCCATACCTCCCTGGACTCCCCCGGGTGTCTAGTTTTCAGAACTGTTTGGGTTTGGTACTTTCCAAAGAATACCACCGAGCCCCGGGCCAAAAACTCAGGTGCCCCCCCCCCAAAATCAAGGTTGTTTTGCAATTGGCTATTGTAAATGCACCACCGTACGATTTGAACCGTTTCCTGTTGCAGCCACTATGCCTACCCACGCAAGTGAGGTACCATTTTTATCGGGAGACTTTGGGGAACGCTGGGTGGCGGAAATTTGTGTGAGCCCAGTGACGCCACGCTTTCCCACACAAAAAAGTGTTAAAAAACAGATTTTTTCAACATAAATTGAGGTTTGCAAGGGATTCTGGGTAAAGGAACGTTGGAGGATCCACGCAAGCCATACCTTCTTGGAAGCCCCCGGGTGTCTACTTTTCAGAAATGTGTGGGTTTGGTAGGTTTCCCTAGATGGCCGTCTAGCACGGGGCCAAAAACCCAGGTAACCCCTCTTGCAAAATAGCAAGAGGGGTTACCTGGGTTTTTGGCCCCGTGCTAGACGGCCATCTAGGGAAACCTACCAAACCCACACATTTCTGAAAAGTAGACACCCGGGGGCTTCCAAGAAGGTATGGCTTGCGTGGATCCTCCAACGTTCCTTTACCCAGAATCCCTTGCAAACCTCAATTTATGTTGAAAAAATCAGTTTTTTAACACTTTTTTTGTGTGGGAAAGCGTGGCGTCACTGGGCTCACACAAATTTCCGCCCACCCAGCGTTCCCCAAAGTCTCCCGATAAAAATGGTACCTCACTTGCGTGGGTAGGCATAGTGGCTGCAACAGGAAACGGTTCAAATCGTACGGTGGTGCATTTACAATAGCCAATTGCAAAACAACCTTGATTTTGGGGGGGGGGCACCTGAGTTTTTGGCCCGGGGCTCGGTGGTATTCTTTGGAAAGTACCAAACCCAAACAGTTCTGAAAACTAGACACCCGGGGGAGTCCAGGGAGGTATGGCATGCGTAGGTCCCCCAATGTTTTCTTACCCAGAACTCCTTGCAAACCTTAAAATTAGGT
Organism: Lissotriton vulgaris; assembly: GCF_964263255.1. Lineage (NCBI taxonomy): Eukaryota > Metazoa > Chordata > Amphibia > Caudata > Salamandridae > Lissotriton > Lissotriton vulgaris. Next base: position 175,120,477 of record NC_141693.1, read on the forward strand.
AAAAATATCACTTTTCCAAACTTTTTTGCGTGGGATCTCCGTGTCGGCAAAAATGTCCTACCACCCAGCGTTCACCTTGTGCTCCCGAGTAAAAGGATACCTCACTTGTGTGGGTGCCCCAAAGCAGAACAGTCCGAAAATGACTTTTGAAAAAGTATTATTTATGTTTTACAAATTAAGCCCCACTGCCTTAGACACAGGCCTTGGGCCCACCCACACAAGTGAGGTATCATTTTACTCGGGAGAACAAGGGGAACGCTGGGTGATAGGACATTTGTGTCGACACGGAGATCCCACGCAAAAATGTTTGGAAAACTGTTTTTTTAACCAAAATTTATGGTTTGCAGGGATTTCTGGGTAGGAAAACATTGGGGGACCCACGCATGCCATAGCTCCCTGGACTCCCCCGGGTGTCTAGTTTTCAGAACTGTTTGGGTTTGGTACTTTCCAAAGATGCCCGCCGAGCCCCGGTCCAAAAACTCAGTCCCCCCCCCCCAAAAAAAAGGTAATGTTGCTATTGGTTATTGTAAATTCACCACCGTACGATTTGAACCGTTTCCTGTTGCAGCCACTATGCCTACCCACGCAAGTGAGGTACCATTTTTTCCGGGAGACATGGGGGAACGCTGGGTGGGTGGAAATTTGTTGATCCACGCAGATTCCAGAACTTTCCACCACTGAAATGTCAGGAAAATGTGTTTTTTTTGTCAAAATCTTAGCTTTGCAAGGGATTATGGGTAACAAAACCTGGGGGTAGGCAGAGGAGTCACCCCATCCTGAATTCCCCTGGGTGTCTACTTTTCAAAAATGTATAGGTTTGCTAGGTTTCCCTAGGTGCTGGCAGAGCCAGGGCGCAAAAACTAAAGGTAGTCTTTTTGTCCAAAAAGCTCAAAATTTCACAGGAAAATTGAGGTTCGACCATGTTGCGTTTTGCGCTGTTTCCTGTCGCAGCCACTATGCCTACCCAGGCAAGTGAGGTACCATTTTTCCCGGGAGACATGGGGGAACGCTGAGTGGGTGGAAATTTGTTGATCCACGCAGATTCCAGAACTTTCCACCACTGAAATGTCAGGAAAATGTGTTTTTTTGTCAAAATCTTAGCTTTGCAAGGGATTATGGGTAACAAAACCTGGGGGTAGGCAGAGGAGTCACCCCATCCTGAATTCCCCAGGGTGTCTACTTTTCAAAAATGTATAGGTTTGCTAGGTTTCCCTAGGTGCTGGCAGAGCCAGGGCGCAAAAACTAAAGGTAGTCTTTTTGTCCAAGAAGCTCAAAATTTCACAGGAAAATTGAGGTTCGACCATGTTGTGTTTTGCGCTGTTTCCTGTCGCAGCCACTATGCCTACCCACGCAAGTGAGGTACCATTTTTCCCGGGAGACATGGGGGAACGCTGGGTAGGGGGAAATTTGTTGATCCACGCAGATTCCAGAACTTTCCACCACAGATATGTCAGGAAAATGTGTTTTTTTTGTCAAAATCTTAGCTTTGCAAGGGATTCTGGGTAACAAAACCTGGGGGTAGGCAGAGGAGTCACCCCTTCCTGAATTTCCCTGGGTGTCTACTTTTCAAAAATGTATAGGTTTGCTAGGTTTCACTAGGTGCAGGCAGAGCCAGGGCGCAAAAACTAAAGGTAGTCTTTTTGTCCAAAAAGCTCAAAATTTCACTGGAAAATTGAGGTGCGACCATGTTGCATTTTGCGCTGTTTCCTGTCGCAGCCACTATGCCTACCCACGCAAGTGAGGTACCATTTTTCCCGGGAGACATGGGGGAACGCTGAGTGGGTAGAAATTTGTTGATACACGCAGATTCCAGAACTTTCCACCACTGAATTGTCAGGAAAATGTGTTTTTTTTGTCAAAATCTTGGCTTTGCAAGGGATTCTGGGTAACAAAACCTGGGGGTAGGCAGAGGAGTCACCCCATCCTGAATTCCCCAGGGTGTCTACTTTTCAAAAATGTATAGGTTTGCTAGGTTTCCCTAGGTGCTGGCAGAGCCAGGGCGCAAAAACTAAAGGTAGTCTTTTTGTCCAAGAAGCTCAAAATTTCACAGGAAAATTGAGGTGTGACCATGTTGCGTTTTGCGCTGTTTCCTGTCGCAGCCACTATGCCTACCCACGCAAGTGAGGTACCATTTTTCCCGGGAGACATGGGGGAACGCTGGGTAGGTGGAAATTTGTTGATCCACGCAGATTCCAGAACTTTCCACCACAGAAATGTCAGGAAAATGTGTTTTTTTTGTCAAAATCTTAGCTTTGCAAGGGATTCTGCGTAACAAAACCTGGGGGTAGGCAGAGGAGTCACCCCTTCCTGAATTTCCCTGGGTGTCTACTTTTCAAAAATGTATAGGTTTGCTAGGTTTCACTAGGTGCAGGCAGAGCCAGGGCGCAAAAACTAAAGGTAGTCTTTTTGTCCAAAAAGCTCAAAATTTCACTGGAAAATTGGGGTGCGACCATGTTGCATTTTGCGCTGTTTCCTGTCGCAGCCACTATGCCTACCCACGCAAGTGAGGTACCGTTTTTCCCGGGAGACATGGGGGAACGCTGGGAGGGTAGAAATTTGTTGATCCACGCAGATTCCAGAACTTTCCACCACTGAATTGTCAGGAAAATTTGTTTTTTTTGTCAAAATCTTGGCTTTGCAAGGGATTCCGGGTAACAAAACCTGAGGGTAGGCAGAGGAGTCACCCCTTCCTAAATTTCCCTGGGTGTCTACTTTTCAAAAATGTATAGGTTTGCTAGGTTTCACTAGGTGCAGGCAGAGCCAGGGCGCAAAAACTAAAGGTAGTCTTTTTGTCCAAAAAGCTCAAAATTTCACTGGAAAATTGAGGTGCGACCATGTTGCATTTTGCGCTGTTTCCTGTCGCAGCCACTATGCCTACCCACGCAAGTGAGGTACCATTTTTCCCGGGAGACATGGGGGAATGCTGGGTGGGTAGAAATTTGTTGATCCACGCAGATTCCAGAACTTTCCACCACTGAATTGTCAGGAAAATGTGTTTTTTTTGTCAAAATCTTGGCTTTGCAAGGGATTCTGGGTAACAAAACCTGGGGGTAGGCAGAGGAGTCACCCCATCCTGAATTCCCCAGGTTGTCTACTTTTCAAAAATGTATAGGTTTGTTAGGTTTCCCTAGGTGCTGGCAGAGCCAGGGCGCAAAAACTAAAGGTAGTCTTTTTGTCCAAGAAGCTCAAAATTTCACAGGAAAATTGAGGTGCGACCATGTTGCGTTTTGCGCTGTTTCCTGTCGCAGCCACTATGCCTACCCAGGCAAGTGAGGTACCATTTTTCCCGGGAGACATGGGGAAACGCTGGGTGGGTGGAAATTTGTTGATCCACGCAGATTCCAGAACTTTCCACCACTGAAATGTCAGGAAAATGTGTTTTTTTGTCAAAATCTTAGCTTTGCAAGGGATTCTGGGTAACAAAACCTGGGGATAGGCAGAGGAGTCACCCCTTCCTGAATTTCCCTGGGTGTCTACTTTTCAAAAATGTATAGGTTTGCTAGGTTTCACTAGGTGCAGGCAGAGCCAGGGCGCAAAAACTAAAGGTAGTCTTTTTGTCCAAAAAGCTCAAAATTTCACTGGAAAATTGAGGTGCAACCATGTTGCGTTTTGCTCTGTTTCCTGTCGCAGCCACTATGCCTACCCACGCAAGTGAGGTACCATTTTTCCCGGGAGACATGGGGGAACGCTGGGTGGGTGGAAATTTGTTGATCCACGCAGATTCCAGAACTTTCCACCACTGAAATGTCAGGAAAATGTGGCTTTTTTGTCAAAATCTTGGCTTTGCAAGGGATTCTGGGTAACAAAACCTGGGGGTAGGCAGAGGAGTCACCCCATCCTGAATTCCCCAGGGTGTCTACTTTTCAAAAATGTATAGGTTTGCTAGGTTTCCCTAGGTGCTGGCAGAGCCAGGGCGCAAAAACTAAAGGTAGTCTTTTTGTCCAAGAAGCTCAAAATTTCACAGGAAAATTGAGGTGCGACCATGTTGCGTTTTGCGCTGTTTCCTGTCGCAGCCACTATGCCTACCCAGGCAAGTGAGGTACCATTTTTCCCGGGAGACATGGGGGAACGCTGGGTGGGTGGAAATGTGTTGATCCACGCAGATTCCAGAACTTTCCACCACTGAAATGTCAGGAAAATGTGTTTTTTTTGTCAAAATCTTAGCTTTGCAAGGGATTCTGGGTAACAAAACCTGGGGGTAGGCAGAGGAGTCACCCCATCCTGAATTCCCCAGGGTGTCTACTTTTCAAAAATGTATAGGTTTGCTAGGTTTCCCTAGGTGCAGGCAGAGCCAGGGCGCAAAAACTAAAGGTAGTCTTTTTGTCCAAAGAGCTCAAAATTTCACAGGAAAATTAAGGTGCGACCATGTTGCGTTTTGCGCTGTTTCCTGTCGCAGCCACTATGCCTACCCACGCAAGTGAGGTACCATTTTTCCCGGGAGACATGGGGGAACGCTGGGTGGGTGGGAATTTGTTGATCCACGCAGATTCCAGAACTTTCCACCACAGAAATATCAGGAAAATGTGTTTTTTTTGTCAAAATCTTAGCTTTGCAAGGGATTCTGGGTAACAAAACCTGAGGGTAGGCAGAGGAGTCACCCCATCCTGAATTTCCCTGGGTGTCTACTTTTCAAAAATGTATAGGTTTGCTAGGTTTCCCTAGGTGCAGGCAGAGCCAGGGCGCAAAAACTAAAGGTAGTCTCTTTGTCCAAAGAGCTCAAAATTTCACAGGAAAATTGAGGTGCGACCATGTTGCGTTTTGCGCTGTTTCCTGTCGCAGCCACTATGCCTACCCAGGCAAGTGAGGTACCATTTTTCCCGGGAGACATGGGGAAACGCTGGGTGGGTGGAAATTTGTTGATCCATGCAGATTCCAGAACTTTCCACCACTGAAATGTCAGGAAAATGTGTTTTTTTTTGTCAAAATCTTATCTTTGCAAGGGATTCTGGGTAACAAAACCTGGGGGTAGGCAGAGGAGTCACCCCACCCTGAGTTCCCCTGGGTGTCTACTTTTCAAAAATGTATAGGTTTGCAAGGTTTCCCTAGATGCTGGCAGAGCTAGGGTGCCAAAACTACAGGTAGGCACTTTGCCAAAAAAGGGTCAATTTGTAACTGCAAAATTTAGGTGTGAGCACGTTGCATTTTTCGCCGTTTCCTGTCGCAGGCACAAGGCCAACCCACACAAGTGAGGTACCGTTTTTATCGGGAGAATTGGGGTAATTCAAATTTGTAAATTAACTGTTATTACCCATTGAGCTTTCATGCATTTCTCCCTTTCAATGAAACACATTGTGTTTAAAAAAAATGTTTTTGAAAAATGACCAATAATTCTCATGCTAGTATGAGTATTCCCAATTTTGAAAATTAGCAATTATATACTGTTTCTGAACTCTATAATTTGTACCCAATTCAGAAATACATAGGTGACTTTCATACAGATTTTTCCATGTATACATTTTCCAAAACAAAGTGCTCTATACCCGGTAAATGAAAAAATACCATTGCAAGTTGCTCCTCAGTTTTTGGATCAGGGTTTGTCGGGTTCTTGGTGACACTACAAGTCCTATATATCCCCACAACCAAGAAGGTCTAACGGACATAACGGTATATTGCTTTCCAAGAGTTCTCAAAATTAGAAAAAGTTATACGTGAAAACGTTGAGACAAAAGGCTGTTTTTTTAAACAAATTTTCATTTTTTTCGATATTTAACTGTTAGTTTCTTTAAAGAAACCTTCATGGATTTAGACAAATGACCCCTTTCAGAATTCAGAATTTTGTGTACTTTTCGAAAATGTACAGCATTCCAGGATCCATTATTGCTTTCAAACTCTTTTCTACCATTAACTGGAAGGAGGTAGAAAGCTCTAAAAATAGCAAAAATAGGCTATGTCACAGAAAAATGCCAATACTGTGTGAAAAATGTCGGTTCTCTGACAAAAGACTGTTATTCCCTAAAAGCTATGAAAATGGAGATTTCAGCCCCACAAACCCTTTTTTGATAACATTTTTAGGGAAAAACCCAGAGGCTTTCATTTGCAGCCCGTTTTTCCAATTTTTCTGAAAAAACCAAAAAAATCACTATATTTTGGTTACTTTCTGGGACCCCTCCAAGAGAATCCAGAAACCCTGGGCACCTTTGGATTCCACATGATGTTGGAAGAAAAGGACGCAAATTTGGCGTGGATACCTTATGTGGTCAAAAAGTTACAGGGGCCTAAGCGCGCACTACCCCAAATTGCCAAAAAAGGGCTCAGCACAGGAGGGGAAAAGGCCTAGCAGCGAAGGGGTTATGTAAGGGTGGAGAAGGATCAGCTATAAGCCCGAAAAACGAAAGGGCGGGTCATACGTTTGTGGACAAGAGCAAAAGTCGGGGTGGATGATTTAGCATATACATGCGCCTATAAAATCATAGGCAATCGAAGGCACAGAGGGTTGCAAGGTCTGGACCCCACTAGAGCTTAAAGATTTCGCTCAATTCGTTAAGGCCTGATGTTGCCGTGTTGAATTTTACTATAAGGAATGCCTCTCTTTTAGACAGTTTAAGGTTCCAGTTTCCTCCTCGGGGATCTTTTTCAACCTTAGATATGACTGTCCACCTCAGGTCACTGGTTTGATGTTGCATTCTTGTCCAGTGATGGACCAACGGGGCATTTCCCACTTTTCTTTTGAATCTTGATTTGTGTTGGGAAATGCGTTGGCGGACCTCTTGGTTTGTTTTTCCTATGTAGAGGCGTTCGCAGGGGCATTTTATACCATATACTACAAACTTTGATTTGCAGTTGCTAAAGGTGTCGTGCTTCCATGAAATTCCATTGTTCTGGAATAATGACCCTTCTAGAGTTGACTCACAACAGAGACAGGTTCCACATTTGAGGTGTCCTGTCACTGGGGGCATGCCCATCATTTGACGTAGCGTGGGTTGTGACAGGGCTGGCATGGCTGCTCGTACTATGTGATTAGCTACACTACTTTCCTTTTTGAAAGCAAATAGGGGAAGTTCTTTTAAACTGGCATCTAAGTTCTTTACCAGGTGCCAGTTTTGTCCGATGACCCGTTTAAGCTGGTTGGCATTTGGGCAAAAAGTGGTGACACTTACTTGTCGTTTCAAGTCAGGCTTCTTTTTCCGTTCCAAGAGTGTTTCTCTAGGAGTCCACCGGGCTCTCCTCATGCAGTTTTTTACTAGTTTTTTAGGGTAACCCCTATCACACAGTTTGGACACCAGGTTTTCTGCATGGTGGTGGTAATCCTCATTATACGTACAATTTCTGCGTACACGCAGAAACTGTCCATAAGGAAGATTTTCCTTGAGACTTCTTGGATGGTTACTGTCAAACAGTAAGGCTTTGTTTCGATCGGTAGGTTTAATAAATAAGGTGGTAGCCAGTTTGCCCGCTTTGGGAAATACCTCTAGGTCAAGAAATGCAATTTTGGTAGCTGACTGAGCAAGACTGAATTTTATGTCCAATGTCCTGAAATTTAACCAGTGGCGGAACAAGGACAAGTTGTTGCTGCCTCCTGTCCACACCATGAACACGTCATCGATAAATCGAAGTCAGGTCCCAATATGTTGGCTAAATGGGTTGTTGTTGTGTATGTAGGTGTTTTCGTACATAGACATAAAGAGTACTGCTAGCTCCGGTGCAAAGGGGCAGCCCATGGCTACCCCTTTGACTTGATAGTAGAATTCCCTAATAAAGCAGAAGTAATTTCTCTTTAATGCAAATGATGCAAGATCCACGAGAAATGTTGTGGGTACTCGTGTGGGTCGGGGTCTAGAATCTAAAAAGAAGGTAAGCACTGCCACTGCTTCGTCCTGGGGGATATGGGTGTACAGGGACGTCACATCTAAGGTGACCAGTGTGTCCCTTTCCTCGCAAAAATTAACTGTCTCTAATTTATTGATGAAGTCTGTGGTGTCCTGTAAATAGGACACCACCTGGCTCATAAATTCTTTGAGAAAGCAGTCTACATACTTCGAAATTGGCTCAAGCAGAGAACCACATCCTGCCACCATGGGTCTGCCTGGCGGATTGTCTTGGTTCTTATGAATCTTGGGAAGTACGTAGAACATAGGTGTTTTGGGGTGTTTGATTTGTAGGTATTCAAGTTCTTTAGAACCCACAAACCCTTGCTTGAAACCTTCTTGTATTATAGCAAACAGTTCATTCTGCAGCTCAATAGTTGGGTCTCTTCCTATTTTTCGATAGCAATTGGGATCATCCAATTGCTTCATAACCTCAGCGGTATAGTCGTTTGCATCCCAAACGACTATAGCCCCGCCTTTGTCGGCTTGCTTAATTATGATGGAAGTGTCATTTCTTAGGTTATTTAGAGCAGTCATCTGATTTTTGGTGGTGTTGAATTTAACGAATTTTCTTTCCTGTTCCAACGCTGAGATGGCGGATAGCACACTTTTTTCAAAGATCACTAGGTCTTTCGGGATCTTATTAGCTGGTGGGCAAAAGGTGGATTTATTTCTTAGACCCGTCACTTCAACAGAGTTGTGGGTCGGACTTTCACTGAAGAATAAGGTGAGTCTCAGTTTTCTACAGAATTCGATGAATTCGGATTTCATTTTCACAAAGTCTGTCCTTTTCGAAGGGACAAATGACAGCCCCTTCGCCAAAATACTTTCCTCTTCCTGAGTGAGAACTTTTTTAGAGAGGTTAAAAATAGGTGACACTCCTAGTTTTTGTAGTGTTGACGGCGTGTTTTCATTTCCCAGGGGATTGTGTATCTCACCCTGCCCCTGGGGCGTGTCTGGCCTCTCGATAAAAAAGAATTGGGCGATTGATTTTGCTGTTGTTGATTGGAATTCCAGTTGCGATTCCTATTGGGACGGTCACATTGCTAGAAAAGGTGGCAAAGGAGATACAAGAATTTAAAGATTTTACTATTACACAGAAGACTAACCAGTTTGAGAAAGATAAAAAAAGTTTCTCATTGGATAATATATATATACATATCTACAGGTAGATTTCTACTCCAAAGCTGAGTTAAGACGCTTTCTCCCAGACAACCAAGGGAGATCTAGAAAACAGTTCATCTCTTTATCAGATACCTCATCATCGGGCACAGACAGTGATACAAGTGGTAATTATAACCGTCCCAATAGGAATCGCAACTGGAATTCCAATCAACAACAGCAAAATCAATCGCCCAATTCTTCTTTTTTATCGAGAGGCCAGACACGCCCCAGGGGCAGGGTGAGATACACAATCCCCTGGGAAATGAAAACACGCCGTCAACACTACAAAAACTAGGAGTGTCACCTATTTTTAACCTCTCTAAAAAAGTTCTCACTCAGGAAGAAGAAAGTATTTTGGCGTAGGGGCTGTCATTTGTCCCTTCGAAAAGGACAGACTTTGTGAAAATGAAATCCAAATTCATCGAATTCTGTAGAAAACTGAGACTCACCTTATTCTTCAGTGAAAGTCCGACCAACAACTCTGTTGAAGTGACGGGTCTAAGAAATAAATCCACCTTTTGCCCACCAGCTAATAAGATCCCGAAAGATTTAGTGATCTTTGAAAAAAGTGTGCTATCCGCCATCTCAGCGATGGAACAGGAAAGAAAATTAGTTAAATTCAACACCACCAAAAATCAGATGACTGCTCTAAATAACCTAAGAAATGACACTTCCATCATAATTAAGCAAGCCGACAAAGGCGGGGCTATAGTCGTTTAGGATGCAAACGACTATACTGCTGAGGTTATGAAGCAATTGGATGATCCCAGTTGCTATTGAAAAATAGGAAGAGACCCCACTATTGAGCTGCAGAATGAACTGTTTGCTATAATACAAGAAGGTTTCAAGCAAGGGTTTGTGGGTTCTAAAGAACTTGAATACCTACAAATCAAACACCCCAAAACACCTATGTTCTACGTACTTCCCAAGATTCATAAGAACCAAGACAACCCGCCAGGCAGACCCATCGTGGCAGGATGTGGTTCTCTGCTTGAGCCAATTTCGAAGTACGTAGACTGCTTTCTCAAAGAATTTATGAGCCAGGTGGTGTCCTATTTACAGGACACCACAGACTTCATCAATAAATTGGAGACAGTTAATTTTTGTGAGGAAAGGGACACACTGGTCACCTTAGATGTGACGCCCCTGTACACCCACATCCCCCAGGACTTAGCAGTGGCAGTGCTTACCTTCTTTTTAGATTCTAGACCCCGACCCACACGAGTACCCACAACATTTCCCGTGGATCTTGCATCATTTGCATTAAAGAGAAATTACTTCTGCTTTAAAAGGGAATTCTACTATCAAGTCAAAGGGGTAGCCATGGGCTGCCTCTTTGCACCGGAGCTAGCAGTACTCTTTATGTCTATGTACGGAAACACCTACATACACAACAACAACCCATTTAGACAACTTATTGGGACCTGGCTTCGATTTATCGATGACGTGTTCATGGTGTGGACAGGAGGCAGCAACAACTTGTCCTTGTTCCACTACTGGTTAAATTCCAGGACATTGGACATAAAATTCAGTCTTGCTCAGTCAGTTACCAAAATTGCATTTCTTGACGTAGAGGTATTTCCCAAAGCGGGCAAACTGTCGACCACCTTATTTATTAAACCTACTGATCGAAACAAAGCCTTACTGTTTGACAGTAACCATCCAAGAAGTCTCAAGGAAAATCTTCCTTACGGACAGTTTCTGCGTGTACGCAGAAATTGTACGTATAATGAGGATTACCACCACCATGCAGAAAACCTGGTGTCCAAACTGTGTGATAGGGGTTACCCTAAAAAACTAGTAAAAAACTGCATGAGGAGAGCCCGGTGGACTCCTAGAGAAACACTCTTGGAACGGAAAAAGAAGCCTGAGTTGAAACGACAAGTATGTGTCACCACTTTTTGCCCAAATGCCAACCAGCTTAAACGGGTCATCGGACAAAACTGGCACCTGGTAAAGAACTTAGATGCCAGTTTAAAAGAACTCCCCCTATTTGCTTTTAAAAAGGAAAGTAGTGTAGCTAATCACATAGTACGAGCAGCCATACCAGCCCCGTCACAACCCACGCTACGTCAAATGATGGGCATGCCCCCAGTGACAGGACACCACAAATGTGGAACCTGTCTCTGTTGTGAGTCAACTCTAGAAGGGTCATTATTCCAGCACAATGGAATTTCATGGAAGCACGACACCTTTAGCAACTGCAAATCAAAGTTTGTAGTATACGGTATAAAATGCCCCTGCGAACGCCTCTACATGGGAAAAACAAACCAAGAGGTCCGCCAACGCATTTCCTAACACAAATGAAGACTCAAAAGAGAAGTGGAAAATGCCCCGTTAGTCCATCACTGGACAAGAATGCAACATCAAACCAGTGACCTGAGGTGGACAGTCATATCTAAGGTTGAAAAAGATCCCCGAGGAGGCAACTGGAACCTTAAACTGTCTAAAAGAGAGGCATTCCTTATAGTAAAATTCGACACGGCAACATCAGGCCTTAACGAATTGAGCGAAATCTTTAAGCTCTAGTGGGGTCCAGACCTTGCAACCCTCTGTACCTTCAATTGCCTATGATTTCATAGGCGCATGTATATGCTAAATCATCCATCCCAACTTTTGCTCTTCTCCACAAACGTATGACCCGCCCTTTCGTTTTTCGGGCTTATAGCTGATCCTTCTCCACCCCTAAATAAACCCCCATTTTTTCTGAATGTGTCTTCTGAATCTGTTTATAACGTGCGGATTCATACAGGTAACACTCCCAAACCAGCTGCCCTCTCACGCTTGCTGTATGCCGGCCCTTCAGCCACTTCCTAATTGGAGACGGCGAAAAGAAAAACCCGGACTTTAAAAGGAACACTTCGTCGCCTGCCCCTGTAGGAAGCATGCGCGAGTGTGTAGTGCCGATAAGTACGCCACCGGTCCGTGCGGATGCCCGTTTCATAAGTAAGTGTATCCACCCACCCCTTCTCGGCAACTTTGTATGCCTGTGCCCGCTCTGTGAGTGACATGTGCCATGTTCTTCTTCAGTGCATCTCTAGACTGCCGCCATACGGGTGTTGATTGTTTCCCTCACCTTGGACGAGCCCGGGCCACGTTTGATTTTCTTAACTTCTCGTGGTAAGCATTGGCTACACTAGGGAAATTGCTTTAACTCCAAACTCCGTAATGACCCCGTAATTTAGAGTTTCTCATTGCATTGGTTTTCCTAGTGATTCCGCAATTACGCTCTAGCCGCGCCCGGGCCCCGATTGAATTTTGGATCCCTCGTGGTAAGCATTGGCTACACCAAGGAAATTGCTTTAATTCTAAATATCATAAAGGTCTTGAAATTTACAGTTCCTCTTTTTATTGGTCTTTCTAGTGACTCCGCAAAGGCGCCCTCCAAGCTTTGTTCAAAATTGCCCGTCCATATCTGCGGACACTTTGATTCACTGATTGCGGTAATACATCGAATGTTAATGTTTTTGCTAAATGAACCGCATTAAGCAAGTACCAATATTAATTTAGAACTATGTAAATTTGTTTTATTTTCCTTTACAGTATTGATTTACTCGATCTTATTGATGCACAGTCCTCGAGGGTCTTTACGTTTCGAGGACCGGTAAGAAGTGTTCCTTCGACTATAAAAGCAGCATATTTAATAAATCCCCCTGACAGTCCATTAATTCACTCCGTTTCTCCCCGCAGAGTGACGAGCGGTATTACTTTTATTCCCTCCCAGCCCCGAAACGAAGATTAGTCACACTAGGGGTGAGAAATCATACAGGATTCCTTTTGCAGCTATGCCAGCAAATCCCTAAACTCCGTTCTTAACAGAGCTTCTTATTCTTTAAGCAGGCATCCATCCCTTGCTCTGCAGCGTACTATTCTACGGGCACGTTCGAAGAGAGATTCTTCACACTGTGGAAAAAGGTGAGTAAAGCTAGACATCAAACTAGTCGGCATGATCCAACCCTTGTCCTAAAACTTGATAACATCCATCGGAAGTTTCAAGTCCACCTTTATGTTGTTCTTTTCTAGGCACAGACCGACCCCCTAAAAAACTCAGGTCCCCTTCATTATACCTTCTAGATCATCAAAAAAACTGGTAAGCCGCTGTGGGGATGTCCAAGTCGTTTGGCAACTCCTCCTGTTGTCATGTCCTGAATTAAATAGCTGTTCATTCTGTGTCACTTATTTTCTTTCTTTCACTGTTTTATTCTCCAACAGATATTCCATCAGGCCCTGAAGAGAATCCCCAACAACTTCAGTGGGATTCGAAACGCGTAGGCCCCGCCACATATTGGTCTGCGAGAGCCGCCGGGGATCTAATGAATCAACCCTGCAGCTCCATGTTGTACATTACCAGTAATAATCCCAATGAGTTCAGATTATTTTGTTTGATCCAGAGGAATGTACCATGTAAAAAAACTGGTTATCTTAATTCCACTGTAAAAGATTTCCAGACCTTGGCTATTTTTCTCTTATTTTTTTCTCTTATTTCTCTGTATATATATTGTACTATATTCTTTGTCCCTTTCTTTTGATTGTTTGATTGCGATATGGTTGGTTGTGATATGCGTGTAGCGTTGAATGAATGATTGATGTACAGTTATATTCAAATGTCCTATGTGTCTTTTTAAGAGAACTCTCTTTTGTACTATGACATTTTTTTTTAAATATTTCTTTGAAAAATTTCCAAAAATTAAAAGCTATTTACTAGCAATTCCCACTCTAGAATTTCTCTTCTAGCTTTGGAGGATTATTGGTTTAGTTTAAATCATTCACATCAGTATTGTCATTTCTGTTTGTTTTATAAAAAACTGCTGAATAACGTCAGTTCGGATCCCAAGTAATCCTAAACGGTGCAGCAGGAAAATGAAAAGATAAAAAAAACACAGTCCCTTCCGTTTTTTCGTCCGCTCCCTCACAAATTGTTTTCCTATTCCTTTTCTTTAATAAGTTTCTCTTCCAGCGCTTTACTCCACAGCTCTGTTTAAAAATCCAGTACTTAGTATAACGTTGAATTGCATTTTTCTACCTCTCCATAAGTCCATTAATATCCTTACTTCATAAGACTCTTCCATCAAATAAAATAAATATCCTTCTTCCTGAATATTTACAAATTGAAAAATTCTCGCCAGAACACAACTCCTCTGTGCTGCTCCTATGTTGTGAGAAGTGTCCTGGTCCTCGTTGCCAATGTAAAGAACTTAAATACTAATTATTAATATTAAATTAATTTAATAAAAAATATAATGTAAGCATCACAGCAACAAGACTGTACACCTCCACAGAGCCAGCGCAACTGACTCCAAGGAGTTCAACATTCTACATAAGAGTTCCAATGGAATTAGAACAGTGAATAAATGAAAACACTTAACATGTTGGCAATGTAACAATCGGCCTGACAGAACTTTGTCTTGGTGAAACAAGGAAACAAAATAAGATCGAGGAAAGGGTAGTAAGAGTGAAAACAGAACAGACAGAACTACGTGAGCACGCGCCCAGAACGAAGGAAGAAAAATGAGAATAAAAAAGCAATCGCTTTTGGAAGCAGAGAAAGCTGCGAATAGTGCAAGCGCGCGCCCCACAGCCAGCCATATGGTTTCAATTCTCACGCCTGTGTCTGGGCACGATAATTGAAACCACATGGGATTTGGAGGGCGTAACAGACACCAATAGGCCATGGGCGGAGCAATGCTCCTGCCTTTGGCCTATTGGGTGCTCTGTTTAAAAAAACACGCACTCAAAGCCCAATAACAGAAGACAACACTCAAAACACACGCAAGAGCGTGTAGAATTCCAGGGTCCATTTCGGAACCCCAGACAAAAGGGCTCTCGCTGCGCGAGCCCTAAAAGCTATATAAAGAAAACATTAACAATAATGATATAAACAATGTATAACATATGCAATTAAACTAAAATATATACAAATATTTAAAAAACGATATTATTAACAAAGATACTTTTGTAAACGATATTAATTATTAAATATTTCAATATTGTTACAAATAGAAATTACTTACCTTAAAATCGATATTATCGACAACGATATTCTTACACACAATATTTCTGGATGATGATATTTAAAACTCAATATTTAAGTCTGACAATATTTTAAATCCTATATTTTGTCATACCATTTGGACTGTAGAGTGCTAGAAGGCATTTGATGAATTGAAGGAAGCACTATGCAATGCACCTAAGTTGACGCTCCCTGACTACAGTCAGGCCTTCATTGTGCAGACAGATGCTTCAAACAAGGAAGTTAGAGAAGTTCTTGCTCAGCTCAATGAGAAGGAAAGGGAGCATCCGGTGGCCTTTATCAGCCGCTGCCTACTCCCCCAGGAGCAGAACTGGTCTGCTGTTGAAAAAGAATGCTTTACTACAGCGTGGGGCCTTTGAAGATGCAGGCCGAACTTGTTTGGTGTGAGCTTTGTGGTACAGACAGATCAAAAGCTCCTCCAGTGGCTCATGGCAATGAAGTGGGAAAACCCAAAGTTCCTCAGGTGGTCCATATCTCTGCAGGGACTAGATTTCACTGTGGAACATAAAGCATGTTTACAGCACACTAACGCAGATGATCAGTCTTCTCCCACTGGGGAATAAGAACCGGCCATTCTGAAATGAGAGGGGCATATTGTGGAATTCTAGTTTGTGAGCTAAACATTATCTGCGCCCACTTGTCACCCACGTACAACGTGCACGATCACCATTTTAGACATCATGGTCTCCCTGTCCACGATCGATCGCCAGCGCGCCCCTCTGACCCAGCAAGCATCCTCCGCGCACCCTGGCTCCCCCTCCCTCCCCCCATGAACATTACCCTTCTGCATGACCCTGTCCTTGGGAGTCACGCCAGCGCCTGACCAACACCTCCTCTCCCCCGATGAATGCCCCTCTGTTGATCAACCTTCCCTCCGCACTGGATTGTCCACGAGGCATGAATACCACTCCTTTGATGACCCCTCACCCCGTGTCCAGCTGTCCACACAGGTCCGAGGCCATCGCCTAAGCCGGGAGATATCATTTACTGCCCCTTATTGTATGGAATCACCCCTCATCAAAGGACACACTGTTGATCAGGGCCTCCCCGCCCCCTGGGATATGATCAGGCGCACACATCCTAAGACTTGGCAAAACACTCAGCTGCGCGAAGACCCCCTCCTCTTATCAGTAGGTTGAGGACCTCTATTGTGAAGGTATATGGGGGTGGGATTGACACGAGGATTGCGGGGATGTCTTTTTCCGGGCTTCACAATGTTCTGATTATAATAAAGGAAGGTCACATGCCATAAACCAGTGTATAAGAGGCCAGGCCTCCGAGAGGCTGTTAGAGCACCTCGAGATGATACCTTGTTGTCTGATCTGATGTGTTCTGCTCCGTCGGAATAAAACTTCTGTTTCCTGCCTTCTGGTCTCCGGCGCCTGCCTCATTGCTTGGTAAATTTGAATGGTACAAGGGCGGTTAGCGCCGGGCAAATCTTGAGAAAGGTCCTAGCCCTACCTTTTTCCACAATTGGCGTCCCAAAGCGTGGGGCCCATCAGCGACACGTGGATCCAGTGGGAGAGGTCCCGATGACAGAGTGAACGACTGCAACGATCGGGAAGAGCTCGTGTCCGATAGACCCTCGTCTGACAGCCGATCATCCGACCTTCACTAGTTCTGAACAGACCTCTCTCGAGTGATCTACGGTCCTGACTGGGGACCATCAGGAGTGCCACGAACATCACGAAGAAGAGAGGACGATCGGGCGCTGGATCCAGGGGACAGGAAACCGTCCATGCGGTCCGGGTAAGGTCGTGTAAACACGACAGATTGGAAAAAATATTGTTTTGTTTGGATAATACTAGTATTACGCTTTGTTGAAACCCTCTGGAGATTCACTGTCTGCAAACGGGGAAAAACAAACAGGCTCTCTCTTTGCAAGCAGTGAAGGATAGGTAACGCAGACTTTTGTCCCCGTTGTAATCCGTCGTGCCTATCTTCCTCCCCCACTGTTTCCCGAACTGTCGTTCGTGGATTATTGTCTGGAGATTCTTTGTCTGCAAACAGGGAAGAACAAGGTCTCTCTTTGCAGGTAGAGAAAGAGTGGGTAACGATAACTTTTCGTGCCCACTTATTCTCCCCACTGAATTGTTTGATTGGCCGATTATTCGGTATTGGTTCTTTTGAGGTATTCACGGCCTCCAAATAACGTAGAATAGAAATATTCTGTCTAGTCTTTGTCCGCCGTGATAAGATAGGTAGTGCAGACTTTTGTCCCCGTTGTAATCCGTCATGCCTGTCTTCTCCCCACTGGTTGGTAGCCTGTTTAGCCCGGACCGCTTATTAGAGATGAACCATCCAGCTCCACTGGAGGGCACCCCTAATAAGGACATGTTCACTAAGTATGGACTAGTCGCTATAGCTTACACTAAGCTATGGCATAAATATACGAAAAAGAACCCTGAAAGTCAGTGGCCACTGATAGGTTCCTTTGACGAAAATAAAATAAAAACATTAGAAATAGCGCTCCAGAAGAATAAGACCACGCCCACTATGCTCGACAGTATCGGCATGTGGCGCAAAGAAACGGAACAACGAAAGAAAAGAGAAGAAGCAAAAATAGGGAAAGAATTACGAAAGGCAGCCCACCTAGCCGCGAAGCAACTAGAAGAAGAAATAAAAGAAAGAAAAGATACTATGCAAAACCAAGAATCAGGGTCGACAGGCCAATGTCCTGTTAGGACCCCCTCTGCGCTCTACCCTGAATTGCCCTCCAAACAACGGGCGAACGATGAGTTACTACTAGGTCCCCCAATCATCTACATGCCCCCTCCATATGCCCCCTGCCGACAAAGCTTTCACGCTCCGAGTGTGAGCGAAAGCGATCTCAGTGCTAGTGCACCAGCCCTCACGGCCTTTGCACCAGCCACATTAACAACCTCATCAGATGACCCCGAGTCTAGCAAACAATCACCAGCCAGACTAAATAGGTTGAGCAAAGATGAGCGGGATGGGATCGACAAAATAGCAAAGACATTAGTAGAACGAAGGGAGAGCGAAGATTATACAATGAGCGTATATAATTCACATGCCGACAGCCACAGACGGCATTTCATCTTGCGATTCAGCTACTACACCCTGAACGCGTATGAAGATAGGTATCAGAGTAAGGGTCCCGCTAAACTGACAACACTGTATAGGAAAATTGATGTTGGAGATGGGACTGAACGTGAGGCGACGGAGCTCTTCATGCAGATGCTTGAGGTCTTCCGCCACCTCACGGAACAGAAACCAGAAGCCAAGGCTACAGTCCCTGAAACGACCTCGGTAGAGGTAGCCAATACTATGATGCCTATCAGAGAAGCAGCCCCTTACTGGATCCCGCCAAGGGGCCAGGGAACGAGCGATGATATTAATAATGAAAATGCAAAGGGAAGGGTTGTGTACAATTGGGTTTACCAACCATGGGACCGACAAGATATCCTAACCTTTAAGCAAACCCTGCCCGACTTAAGAAAGAACCCGACAGCATTTTATACCGAATTAGGCACAGCCTTGGGTTTGACGATAATGACTTTAGCAGACATTGACTTGTTCTTCAGGTTATGCCTGCCAGCTGACGTGTGGAAGCAAATCCGGAAGGCTGACCACACGGATCTGTTTGGGCATACCTGGGACCAACTCGGTAAATTAGATAGACAACGAGAACCTGGAAGGAAACCAGTGAAAGACATACTAGAACTACCAGACAAAATAGTTCAAAAATTAAAGACACTGATCCCAGAAAGAAAGGTAGACTGGTCGATAGTCACGGCCTGTCGACAGAAACCGCAGGAAGATGTGTCAGAATACTTCTCCCGATTCGAGACAGTGTTCTCCGACTACAGTGGCCAAGACATGACCACCGCAACCGGACAGCACCTGTTTGTACAAAATTACGTAAAGGGTCTAACGCAAGAGGTCTCCCAAAAGCTGCAGACAAGTGAGAGTAGTTGGGGGGCCTCCAAACCTGCAGCTATCCTTCAGATGGCTCAGTATTACGAGCACCAAAAGAATGAGAATGATAGGGCGTCCGAGAAAAAGAAGAAAGATTTAAAGGAAAGGGTAATGATAGCCCAGATACAAGGTATAACGATAGGACGGGAACATCAAAGGGGGAACTACCAATCAGCCACCCCCAGAGATCCACCTCCTAAAGATCACACTCCCACACCCCACCCTGGACGTAGAGACATTGGCAACGACCAATGTGCCTTCTGCAAAGGGTTCGGCCATTGGAAATACCAGTGTCCGGTTATGCTAGAGATGAATAGAAATAGGGACTCCAGGGATGTGGCAAGTGGTCCTAGAAATGGGGTACAAGGACGAGGGCATGCCAACGGCACCAACAATGACAGATCAGGGAGACTGAACACATTTGACCGTCCCCGGCAGAACCAATATCAGCTGTCCGAAGGTGAACATGCCCCCGACTTTGCATAGGACTGCCAGGGGCAAGGGAGGGATCCAGTCGAGCTCTGTGTTGACCAGCAAGGTCCTTATGTCACCGCTAAGGTCCTGGGTACAGAGTCTCCATTCTTGGTAGACACTGGGGCGACACGTAGTGTGCTATCAAAACGACTGATTCCAAGGGCACCCTTGTCTGGCTCACACATAACGTCGATCGGTTTCGATGGAACGCCCTCCACTAACCCCCTGTCCGTACCTATTTCCTTTGATCTAGAAAACAACACCACTGACGCAACATTCCTGCTTTCCTCCAACTCCCCTGACGCCATTATGGGCATTGACTTACTGAAACATTTTCGAGCTACCATTAGGTGTTCCCCAGATGGAATACGAGTCATCCTATACGACAACCCAGACATGCCCAGATCCCGTCCCCCACGACACATGTGCCCCATAACTGACGCTGACATGTCCTTGCTTAACACCCTGCCCCCGTACCTGTGGGCCAAAAACGACTCTGATGTGGGGCGAATGATGATTGATCCTATCCACATAACTGTACGACAGGACGCTATGCTCCCGAAACTCCCGCAATATCGGATATCCCCAGAGGGTGAGAAGGCACTGGTAGCGATCATTCAGTCTCTGGTAGATGCAGGAGTGGTTGAAGAGGTGGTTAGCAACGTCTGCAACAGCCCAATCCTACCTATTGTTAAGAAGCAAGGTGAAGGAGATGAGAAAGCGTACCGCTTCATCATCGACTTACGAGAGATTAACAAAGTGGTTGTACCCCAATATCCCGTAGTCTCTGATATCACCACCATTTTGACCCTCATCCCGTCCACCGCCACCACCTTCACTGTTATCGACCTTAAGAACGCGTTTTTCTCTATCCCCATCCATCCAGACAGCCGTTATCTCTTCGGCTTCACTTTAAAATACCGCTCGTACCGATTTTGTAGAGCTCCCCAGGGGTACACTGAAAGTCCCAGCATTTACAGCCAGGCCCTCAAAAGACAGCTGGATGCCTTCCAGCTACCAGAGGGAGTGGTGTTGATCCAATATGTCGATGATATCCTTTTGGAGGCCGACACCACCCCGCTTGCAACGACAGCCACCGTCCAACTCCTACACTTTCTTGCAGAAAATGGCCATAAAGTCTCCAAAAAGAAGTTACAGTTCTGCCAGCCACAAGTGACTTACCTAGGCCATCTTCTGTCCAAAGAAGGGAGGAAACTTACCCCTGACCGAATCCAAACCATCCTAGACACCCCCATCCCAAAAACACAAAAACAGGTCCGCTCTTTGGTTGGCCTAACCTCTTTTTGCAGACAGTGGTTGCCTAATTACAGCCTCATTGTGAAACCATTACTCGCCCTGCTGACCAAAGATGTCCCCTCCCCGCTTCCTTGGACCACTGAGTGTCAAGCCTCCTTTAAGGAATTACGGGATGCACTCTGCTCAGCACCCGTCCTCGGAACGCCGGATTACTCCAAACCCTTCTCCCTCTTCACCCACGAAAGGGAGGGATGCGCATTGTCTGTCCTGACTCAATCGATTGGCCCTAAGCAGCGCCCTTGTGCCTACTTCTCCGCCACTCTTGATCCTGTAGCCAGAGCTTTACCTGCCTGCCTTCGAGCAGTAGCTGCCGCTGCTGTCTCCATCCGTCAGAGCGAGGGAATCGTACTTTCCAACTCCCTCACTGTATTAGTGCCCCATGCAGTTGACACCCTTTTGAACCAGACAAAGACCCAACACCTGACTAGCGCACGACTGACAGGGTACGAGTTGACTCTGCTTGCACCCCACATCACACTAAAGAGATGCACGACTTTGAATCCTGCCACATTGTTACCCCTGCCTGAAAACGACCCCGACGTTCCTCCCATACACGACTGTGTGACCCTCACAGACGAACAGACTAGGAGTAGGGTTGACCTCCGAGACACTGCTTTTCCTGACCCCGATGGAGAGCTATGGGTAGACGGCTCATGCATCAAACTCCCAGATGGTACCACTTCAGCTGCCTATGCAGTAACGACAGCCCGAACAGTAATTGAGACAGCCTGCATCACACAACGATCTGCCCAGGCAGCAGAACTGATAGCCCTCACCCGAGCATGCATCATAGCCGCAGGGACCACCGCGAACGTATATACGGACAGCCAGTATGCCTTCGGAGTGGTCCACCATTTTGGGCTCTTGTGGAGGGAGAGGGGATTCCTGACGTCCCACGGCACCCCAATCCTCCACGGAGATTTAGTCTCCGCTCTGATTGAGGCAGTTCTCCTCCCCAAACGATTAGCGGTGATCAAATGTCAGGCACACAAAAGAGTGACAGACTTAGTCGGACAAGGGAATGCATTAGCCGACATCACTGCACGAACCACAGCTGAGAATAGGACGGTGACACGCATATATGTGACCAGGTCGCAAGCAGAAAAATGGAGTGACACAAGGGAAATGATCAGAGACATACAGTCGGCCAGCACCCCTCACGAATTGACTAAGTGGGCAAGGGTGGGTTTGAAGGACGAAGAGGGTTGCTGGCGAACGAAGGATGCAAATAAGTGGTTACTGCCCGACTCATACCTGATCCCCATACTGACAATGGCACATTCCCCCGCACACATAGGATCTGCACCCATGATCGAACTCATTTCCAAAGTCTGGCACAATGACAAAATCCCCGACTCAGCCAGACGCCTAGTTCAGCAGTGCCTTATCTGTCTGCAACACAACCCCGGGAAAGGAACTGTAGTACCCCGGGGAGGGTTTGGGACCCCCAATCACCCCTTTGAGGTCCTTCAGATGGACTACATCCAACTAGAGAGATGCCAAAACCTGAAGTATGTACTAGTCATCGTATGTGCCTTCAGCAAATGGGTGGAGGCCTATCCAACCCGTGACAACACTGCCATGACTACTGCCAAAGTACTACTGAAGGAATTCTTCCCTCGCTATGGCCTTTGTCGAATTTTATGGAGCGACAATGGCCCCCACTTCATAGCTGAGGTTATCCAACTAATCCTAAAAGGGTTGGGGGTGAGGCAACGGTTTCATGCGGTCTTCCACCCCCAATCCGCCGGTCTAGTGGAACGCCATAATGCCACACTGAAGCTGAAACTGGCAAAAATAGTGGCCACCACTGGACTTAACTGGCCGGATGCCCTCCCGCTGGCTTTGTTATCGATGCGCTCCACCCCCACCAAGCACCATTTGACCCCCTACGAGGTCGTGTTTGGGCGACCGATGAACCTCTGGACTGCTCCCAAACCGACCTCCATTCATGACGTCCCAGACGTCCTACTATCTGATTATTTGTGCAAGTTAACCAAAACGTTGTCTGTCATTCATCAACAGGTGCAGCAAGCCATCCCCGATGCTTCCAGGGGCCCCAGCCATGACATCCAACCGGGAGATTTCGTGCTGATACGAAATTTCCAGCGAACCAAGAGTCTGGAACCTCGGTGGACGGGCCCCTGGCAAGTGCTGATCACCACCCGAACGGCGCTCCGAGTGGAGGGGAAGAAGCACTGGCTGCACGCGCATCATTGCCGGAAGGTCTCTGCAAACCTAACCACGACAGAAAACGTCAGCGCCCAAGAAGAGCTCCTGAGCAAAGACCGACCGATATTGGACTGTTATCCCGATACTGAGGCACTCGAACTTGCAAAATTCTCTGATCCCACTGTGCCATCCAGAGAAGGGTATTTCCTGCGTCGAAAGGAGGGAGTTTCGGCTAAGTAGGCCACGGACTAAGTTAAAATCTCAGAACGGTAACCTAAACACAATCAAGGGTTACCGGGAGAGAAGCTAAACGAAGTCTGTGGTTCTGCCCGCTACCGAGCCCCCTTGAAGGTGATGGAAGCGCCAGATAAGAAGATGATGGAAGCGCCAGATAAGAAGATGATGGAAGCAACAGGAAATACCCAGTATAGAAATCCAAAGACTGACAACTTGCACAAATCAAAGACAATCGCACTCTTCATTGTCTTCCTCTTCTGCCTCCTCCTCATGACCTCCTTCTGGATTCTGGAGGAAAGCACACCGGCTCATGAGGCATTGCTCCCTACTGCACAGCCAACACCCCTGAAAGAGCATCACCTAATCTCTCTGTCGCCTCAGCTCCGAGAAAGGCGCAGGGAATTTTGGAACAATTCCTTCGTGCAACTGTTGCACCAACACAACCTTGCTGCAAATGCTACGAACTGCTGGATCTGCGGGTTGCTCCCGCATGCTACAGGACACTCCATCCCCTTCATCCCTTCTCCTTTCTCAGTTCACGGCTCCTGCCTCGCCTGGCTGATCCTCATGCAAGAGAGCCACAAGGACAATGCCACCTCCAGCCGGACAGTGTCGCACTTCTACTCTGGGTTCTGGCTGAACAAAACTGAAAAGACCTCTGTTGCTCTGTGTCCTGCGCTCACGGGCGCCACCTTCCTTAAAGACATTCCTGCCAAAGAACGAGTCGAAGTACAGGTGCTCCACAATCCAGCCAGGACCACCTTCTCTCATCTGCAAAAACAAACTACCGCTACTCTGACTGTGGCCCTGTCTGTTATCAATGTCACAGGTCTTGTGTGTCTCGAAGGCCATGGAACGCAGCTGGTGGGTCACAGTGCCTGCCGAATCACCAGAACATTGGACTCAGTTGACCCCCCTTCCTTTGTTGCTTCTCCGAATATGTACTTTGTGTGTGGCACCAAAGCTTACACCTGGCTCCCGAGAGGTTGGAAGGGCGCATGTTACATTGCCTTCGTTCTTCCACCCACATATGTAGCCTCTGCCAACCATCACCGACAGAGGCGTGCGGATGACATTGGACAAGCCGACTCCACCGGAGCACAGTTCCTAGATGCAGCAAAGGGACTTGTTCCTCTGTGGGGCCCAATGGCAAACAGCCGCGCTATCCGACACCTGACCCAGGCAATAGAAACAACGATCAACATCACGGCTGGCATCCTCGCCAACAACACTGCGGAGCTTCAGGCGGTCCGCCTTGTGACCCTTCAAAATCGCCTTGTCCTGGATGTGGTCCTAGCCGACCGAGGAGGAGCATGCCGCATCATCGGATCTAGCTGCTGCACCTACGTGCCAGACAACTCGCCTTCAGTCTACAAAGCCATTGAACACCTCCACAGACTCTCCTCGGAGGTTCACCAGGAGCAGGAAGGATGGTCGCTTGGGAGCTGGTTTTGGGACACTTTGAGGAACTGGGGTTGGAGGTTGTTTTCCTTCGTGCTGATACCTGTTGTGATCTTATGTGGGTGTTGCTTAGGTATCCAATGTCTACCATCTTTGTGCGGCCTTGTTTCCAACTGTATGTGCCCAAAGACTTTGGACTTCCGAAATGAGCACATGAGTCCCCTCTATGAAGTAGAAATACGTGGCCTTATGGGGATAAATCCAAACTGACAAGTTGGCGAGATATGTTAAAAGGGAGGACTGTGGAATTCTAGTTTGTGAGCTAAACATTATCTGCGCCCACTTGTCACCCACGTACAACGTGCACGATCACCATTTTAGACATCATGGTCTCCCTGTCCACGATCGATCGCCAGCGCGCCCCTCTGACCCAGCAAGCATCCTCCGCGCACCCTGGCTCCCCCTCCCTCCCCCCATGAACATTACCCTTCTGCATGACCCTGTCCTTGGGAGTCACGCCAGCGCCTGACCAACACCTCCTCTCCCCCGATGAATGCCCCTCTGTTGATCAACCTTCCCTCCGCACTGGATTGTCCACGAGGCATGAATACCACTCCTTTGATGACCCCTCACCCCGTGTCCAGCTGTCCACACAGGTCCGAGGCCATCGCCTAAGCCGGGAGATATCATTTACTGCCCCTTATTGTATGGAATCACCCCTCATCAAAGGACACACTGTTGATCAGGGCCTCCCCGCCCCCTGGGATATGATCAGGCGCACACATCCTAAGACTTGGCAAAACACTCAGCTGCGCGAAGACCCCCTCCTCTTATCAGTAGGTTGAGGACCTCTATTGTGAAGGTATATGGGGGTGGGATTGACACGAGGATTGCGGGGATGTCTTTTTCCGGGCTTCACAATGTTCTGATTATAATAAAGGAAGGTCACATGCCATAAACCAGTGTATAAGAGGCCAGGCCTCCGAGAGGCTGTTAGAGCACCTCGAGATGATACCTTGTTGTCTGATCTGATGTGTTCTGCTCCGTCGGAATAAAACTTCTGTTTCCTGCCTTCTGGTCTCCGGCGCCTGCCTCATTGCTTGGTAAATTTGAATGGTGCAAGGGCGGTTAGCGCCGGGCAAATCTTGAGAAAGGTCCTAGCCCTACCTTTTTCCACAATATGTTGGGAGGGGTAGTCTTCTGCATGTCTTTGGAAAGCGTGCTTCCCTTGCCTTAAGCTGATCTCCAGGCAAGTCACATACAAGTTACTGCATGTTTTCTAGAAGCCTACCTCAGTGAGCATGACAATCATGCATGTCCACTGAGGGTCTCCCTCCTTACAAGGATGAAGACCTAAGAGTTTGGCTCTGAGGTTGAGGTGGGGCATTCATAGTGCATCCCTGTTTCACAGAGAGTTGCTACTGCCCTCTCTAACCCTGGTTGTGGTAGACTGACCGTGGTGGCAGCAATAAATCTATAGTCAGGGATACTTGTTTCTCTGTATTCTAACAAGGGTGGACTACTAGTCACCCTTCTGATCAAGTCTGTGCAGTCTCCCATGACTGTGGTATGTTGCCTTTGTCTCCCTGGGACATGTGTTTGAGAGGCAGTGGGTGTAGTAGGCAAGGATGGTGAGTTGAGCGATTGTATGTAATGTGAACTGCTCTGGTGGGCATTCCAGTTTCCCCATGCCCCTCCCTATTCCCTGGAAAAGCCAGTTGGGCTTGGGTAGACTCTTGCTCTTATTTATTTATTTTATTTATTTTGGGCATTTTTAAAGCGCACTGTTACCCGGAGGTGTCCTGGCTAAGCATGGGCGGAAAATCCGTTTCGCTCGCGGATTTTGCGGATTTTTGGGAAATTCGCAATCCAAGAGATTTGCGAATTTCCCGCAAAATCCGCAAATTCGCACGCAGCGGATTTTTTTTGCGGCGCGCGGCGTTGGTGATACAATTTTTGCGGCGTGCGGCGTTTATCATCGTTTGCCGGGTTCTTTTTCTCGATAGTTTGCGAGTGCTGCGCCATTTTGGATCTTGCTGTGTGATCCCGCGGGAATTGGCGAGCGCGCAACGTCATCGCGGCTTGCGAGCGAGAGTTTGTCAACGCGAGTACAGCGAGATCACGTCTCGCGGTACTTCGCAATTGCGAGATTTGAGATGCGGCGAGCAGCAAGAATCTCGCACAAACGAAAATATAAAATTTGCAATTCTGCACAAGAAATCCACCAGCAAGCAGCATAAACCTTCTAGAAATGATGATTTTTATCTGAATAACTCCTTAGGTTGACATTTGCCTGCACTTTTTTAGCGAGGAGTCCATTTTGGGGAGGGGGGAGGGGGTGGGAGGAAGGAAGTGCCCCACAGTCTTCAACTTCCTGTTCCTGTTCAGCAGGCTCCTCCCAGTGCTTTGTCCATCTCCTGGTCACTTTTCATTTGGATCTGGAGCTGGAAGGATTACTTTTTGTGGATGCTGCTGGATATTTGGATTTGAGGCCTTTTTGACTTTCTTTGGATTACTGTTGGATTAGAAATTTTACAAGTAAGTTTGTTTGGGGCATTACAGTTGCTGCAACTAAAATTTTGGAATTTTCGATTTTTGGGCTGTTTTGGGGCCTTTTGCCCAGGGGTACTCAGTGGTGGGTGGACTGAGTCTTTCTGTGGGTTGTCTTGAACTTAAACATCATGGAGGCCATGGATGGATTGGGATTGTGCTGATTTTTCAGTGATTTTCGTTTTTTGGGGCTGTACTTGTGGCCTTTTCACCAGGGGTATTTGAGTCTAGCATGGGCCTAGTCTTTCTGTAGGTTGTCTTGAATTTAAGCATCATGGAGGGCATGGATGGATTGGGATTGTGCTGATTTTTCAGTCATTTTCGTTTTTTGGGGCTGTACTTGTGGCCTTTTCACCAGGGGTATTTGAGTCTAGCATGGGCCTAGTCTTTCTGTGGGCTAGTTTGAACTTAAACATCATGGATGGCATGGATGGAATGGGATTGTGCTGATTTTGCAGTGTTTTTCGATTTTTGGGGGTGTTCATGGGGAGGGACAGGCCATGTGGCTGGTGGCCATTTTGAGTGCAGCTACAGGCACTGGCCATGTGCTGGCAGGCAAGTGGCCATTTTGAATGCAGGCTTTGTTGTTAGGCCTGCAACCATTTTGCCTACTTTTCAACCTTTATTTATGCCCAGGGGTAGTGAGTCTTGCATGGGCCTAGTCTTTCTGTGGGCTGTCTTGAACTTAAACATCATGGAGGGCATGGATGGAATGGGATTGTGCTGATTTTGCAGTGTTTTTCGATTTTTGGGGGTGTTCATGGGGAGGGACAGGCCATGTGGCTGGTGGCCATTTTGAGTGCAGCTACAGGCACTGGCCATGTGCTGGCAGGCAAGTGGCCATTTTGAATGCAGGCTTTGTTGTTAGGCCTGCAACCATTTTGCCTACTTTTCAACCTTTATTTATGCCCAGGGGTAGTGAGTCTTGCATGGGCCTAGTCTTTCTGTGGGTTGTCTTGAATGTAAACATCCTGGAGGCCATGGATGGAATGGGATTGTGCTGATTTTTCAGTGATTTTCGTTTTTTGGGCCTGTACTTGTGGCCTTTTCACCAGGGGTATTTGAGTCTAGCATGGGCCTAGTCTTTCTGTGGGCTGTCTTGAACTTAAACATCATGGAGGGCATGGATGGAATGGGATTGTGCTGATTTTGCAGTGTTTTTCGATTTTTGGGGGTGTTCATGGGGAGGGACAGGCCATGTGGCTGGTGGCCATTTTGAGTGCAGCTACAGGCACTGGCCATGTGCTGGCAGGCAAGTGGCCATTTTGAATGCAGGCTTTGTTGTTAGGCCTGCAACCATTTTGCCTACTTTTCAACCTTTATTTATGCCCTGGGGTAGTGAGTCTTGCATGGGCCTAGTCTTTCTGTGGGTTGTCTTGAATTTAAACATCATGGAGGCCATGGATGGAATGGGATTGTGCTGATTTTTCAGTGATTTTCGTTTTTTGGGCCTGTACTTGTGGCCTTTTCACCAGGGGTATTTGAGTCTAGCATGGGCCTAGTCTTTCTGTGGGCTGTCTTGAACTTAAACATCATGGAGGGCATGGATGGAATGGGATTGTGCTGATTTTGCAGTGTTTTTCGATTTTTGGGGGTGTTCATGGGGAGGGACAGGCCATGTGGCTGGTGGCCATTTTGAGTGCAGCTACAGGCACTGGCCATGTGCTGGCAGGCAAGTGGCAATTTTGAATGCAGGCTTTGTTGTTAGGCCTGCAACCATTTTGCCTACTTTTCAACCTTTATTTATGCCCAGGGGTAGTGAGTCTTGCATGGGCCTAGTCTTTCTGTGGGCTGTCTTGAACTTAAACATCATGGAGGGCATGGATGGAATGGGATTGTGCTGATTTTGCAGTGTTTTTCGATTTTTGGGGGTGTTCATGGGGAGGGACAGGCCATGTGGCTGGTGGCCATTTTGAGTGCAGCTACAGGCACTGGCCATGTGCTGGCAGGCAAGTGGCCATTTTGAATGCAGGCTTTGTTGTTAGGCCTGCAACCATTTTGCCTACTTTTCAACCTTTATTTATGCCCAGGGGTAGTGAGTCTTGCATGGGCCTAGTCTTTCTGTGGGCTGTCTTGAACTTAAACATCATGGAGGGCATGGATGGAATGGGATTGTGCTGATTTTGCAGTGTTTTTCGATTTTTGGGGGTGTTCATGGGGAGGGACAGGCCATGTGGCTGGTGGCCATTTTGAGTGCAGCTACAGGCACTTGCCATGTGCTGGCAGGCAAGTGGCCATTTTGAATGCAGGCTTTGTTGTTAGGCCTGCAACCATTTTGCCTACTTTTCAACCTTTATTTATGCCCAGGGGTAGTGAGTCTTGCATGGGCCTAGTCTTTCTGTGGGTTGTCTTGAATTTAAACATCCTGGAGGCCATGGATGGAATGGGATTGTGCTGATTTTTCAGTGATTTTCGTTTTTTGGGCCTGTACTTGTGGCCTTTTCACCAGGGGTATTTGAGTCTAGCATGGGCCTAGTCTTTCTGTGGGCTGTCTTGAACTTAAACATCATGGAGGGCATGGATGGAATGGGATTGTGCTGATTTTGCAGTGTTTTTCGATTTTTGGGGGTGTTCATGGGGAGGGACAGGCCATGTGGCTGGTGGCCATTTTGAGTGCAGCTACAGGCACTGGCCATGTGCTGGCAGGCAAGTGGCCATTTTGAATGCAGGCTTTGTTGTTAGGCCTGCAACCATTTTGCCTACTTTTCAACCTTTATTTATGCCCAGGGGTAGTGAGTCTTGCATGGGCCTAGTCTTTCTGTGGGCTGTCTTGAACTTAAACATCATGGAGGGCATGGATGGAATGGGATTGTGCTGATTTTGCAGTGTTTTTCGATTTTTGGGGGTGTTCATGGGGAGGGACAGGCCATGTGGCTGGTGGCCATTTTGAGTGCAGCTACAGGCACTTGCCATGTGCTGGCAGGCAAGTGGCCATTTTGAATGCAGGCTTTGTTGTTAGGCCTGCAACCATTTTGCCTACTTTTCAACCTTTATTTATGCCCAGGGGTAGTGAGTCTTGCATGGGCCTAGTCTTTCTGTGGGTTGTCTTGAATTTAAACATCCTGGAGGCCATGGATGGAATGGGATTGTGCTGATTTTTCAGTGATTTTCGTTTTTTGGGCCTGTACGTGTGGCCTTTTCACCAGGGGTATTTGAGTCTAGCATGGGCCTAGTCTTTCTGTGGGCTGTCTTGAACTTAAACATCATGGAGGGCATGGATGGAATGGGATTGTGCTGATTTTGCAGTGTTTTTCGATTTTTGGGGGTGTTCATGGGGAGGGACAGGCCATGTGGCTGGTGGCCATTTTGAGTGCAGCTACAGGCACTGGCCATGTGCTGGCAGGCAAGTGGCCATTTTGAATGCAGGCTTTGTTGTTAGGCCTGCAACCATTTTGCCTACTTTTCAACCTTTATTTATGCCCAGGGGTAGTGAGTCTTGCATGGGCCTAGTCTTTCTGTGGGTTGTCTTGAATTTAAACATCCTGGAGGTCATGGATGGAATGGGATTGTGCTGATTTTTCAGTGATTTTCGTTTTTTGGGCCTGTACTTGTGGCCTTTTCACCAGGGGTATTTGAGTCTAGCATGGGCCTAGTCTTTCTGTGGGCTGTCTTGAACTTAAACATCATGGAGGGCATGGATGGAATGGGATTGTACTGATTTTGCAGTGTTTTTCGATTTTTGGGGGTGTTCATGGGGAGGGACAGGCCATGTGGCTGATGGCCATTTTGAGTGCAGCTACAGGCACTGGCCATGTGCTGGCAGGCAAGTGGCCATTTTGAATGCAGGCTTTGTTGTTAGTCCTGCAACCATGTTGCCTACTTTTCAACCTTTATTTATGCCCAGGGGTAGTGAGTCTTGCATGGGCCTAGTCTTTCTGTGGGTTTTCTTGAATTTAAACATTATGGAGGGCATGGATGGATTGGGATTGTGCTGATTTTGCAGTGTTTTTCGATTTTTTTGTGCTGTATAACTGAACTGATGTTCCTCTGTCTTCCATTGTTTTTAGGTGCACAAGACTCAAGAGAACCACCAGTGCCAGGAAGAAGTCCAGCAGGTGTGTGTGTGTGCAGCATAACGTCACGCGACGTCACGTCTGGCCTCAGACAACTCTACAATTCGTGCAACTGCGGCCTGCTGTCTGACCTGCTCTGAAGAAGATGGCCCCAAAAAAAGGTCTCCGTAGCTCCTCTAGCAAGAAAGTTGCTAGTAAGGAGCAGAAGAAGCAAGTTACCAAGGAGGCTGGTGTGCCACCCGCCACGTTTTTTGGGAGAAAAAAAAAAGTACGCCTGCAGCAGCAGGATCTGCTGGGGACCAAGCTGGGAGCAGCACCCCTGCTCCATTGGGTTCAGTGCCTCCACCACCACGCCAACTTAAGTCAAAGCCCTTGAGTGCTTCAGAGGCAGTCAGTGTACTTCTCCAAGCACCATCGACCAGTGATGTTGGCTCATCGCAAGAAAGTAGCAGAAATGCCCCTGAATCAACACAGGTTGTTGTAACTCATCTGACAAATGTTGAACAACCACAGCCGCAACAACAACACCATGTGCAAGTACACGCCCAAGTACATGTGGAAGGAGAGGCAGCAAAAGGAGATGCGCAACCAAAGGTGCATGGAGGTTCACAAGTGCCCACAATAGTTGTTCCTCCCGAAGTAGGGGCACATCAGGAAATCGACAATGAAGCCGAGGTATCATTGGAAGCCACTCCTCCTGATGATCTTTCATTGTCTTCCACATCCCTAGCAAGGAAAAGATCAAGGGGGGTGTCTACATCTTCTTCAAGCCCACCTCCTTCTGATAATACAGATCCAGCTTGGGAACCACAACTGCGGTCTGACAGTGAGGCACACCATGATCTGACACCGGTACCTAAGCGTAAAAGGAAGGTCGTCGAAAAACTCATACCAATGGAGTGTGATGAGGCTCAACAAGAAGTGACAGATACTGCTGGTGATGAAGCCTCTCACGATGACGACGAGCCAGTCATCACAATGGTCACTGCAGCCCCACCGGGCATGCAGCAAAGAGACATTTTGACCCTATCCCGAGAAGCTGCTGAGCGTGATGATGATGTCGACGAGGAGGCAATGGAAATGGAATCATTAGATTTGGAGTTAACCACTTGGCTGCTAAGGCTTTGAAGGCTTTATAATGGGATTTCCATTGAAATGAATGGGAGGGGCATGACGAGTTACCCTTGTCATTAGCAGCCAAGAGGTTAAGTAGTACACCAAAACCTACCGCTTCCATATTTCTTCCTCGCAAGAAGGTACCCACCTCGACCTCAATTCGTGGTGGTGAAAGTGCAAAACGTACTGAAGTTCGGCAATCCACATCCTCCACTTCATCTGGCATTAGTAGCAGGACCACCACCACCAGTATCGCCGCATCCTCCGGCCCCCAAAGACATTTCAAGTCTCCAGTTTGGGACTTCTTTAGTGTTTGCCCAAAAAAGGAAAAGGTAGCCATTTGTAGCATTTGTAAGCTTCGAGTTAGTCGTGGTAAGTTTGGTACCAACTATGGTACCGGAGGCCAGAGAGGTCATCTTAGGAGAACGCACGCTGTCCAATGGTTTGCGCACCTAGACGCGGTCAAGGAAGCCCGAATTGCACGTAATGAAAACGCTGATTTTTCATTTGATGATGACGAGGAGGAAGAAGACGATTCAAACACTTCACTTACACCCAGTACCCCTGTCAGCAGCACACCCCATGTGAGCCACACTAAGAGTGTGGGAGAGAGTGAGACATCAATGCGGAAAAGTTCATCAGCGAGCGTAACTGGGTCGAAGATATCATCATCATCCCGTAAATCCTTGGTCCAGGGCAACATTAAAAAGATGTTGTTTACAGAAACGCAATATGAACGCAACCACCCACTGACGCGTCTGTATAACACTAAGCTGGCTAAAATGCTAGCTCTGGACCTTCTCCCTTTTTCTTTTGTAGAAGGGGTTGGTTTTCTAGAATTAGTGGCAGCGCTCTGCCCTAAATGGAAGGTTCCTAGCCGGTTCTATTTTGCCCGAGTTGCGGTTCCAGCACTACATGAAGATGTTCTGAAGGTGATTGGGGCAGCTTTGCAGAAGAGTGCTGTTCACACTATACATCTGACAACAGACATGTGGACCAGTGGCGCAGGCGCTGATTACATGTGCATCACTGCACACTGGGTCTCTTTTTCAGGGGCTAAAGCAAAGCTAAACACAGGTGTTGACACGGACATTGTTTTTAAAGCTGCTCGGAAACATGCAACACTAGCCATGTTTGGTTTGGAGAAACGTCACACAGCAGAAAACATTTTGGATGTCTTTAACACAAAGGTCCTTAACTGGCTGTCCCCACTAAAACGCCAGGTTGGTTATGTTTCCACGGACAATGGCGCCAATATAGTTAAGGCCATGAGGGACGGTTACTATTTCAGAGTGCCGTGTTTGGCGCACTGTATAAACCTGATTGTCCAAAAATTCTTGGCTAATAAAGCCAGTGCAGCGTACAGTGTATTGGACACCTGGCGAAAAATGTGCAAGCATTTCAGCCATTCTTTTAAGGCCCGGAAGCAGCTGAGGAGCCTGCTATATCAACGTAAAATGCCAGTGAAAGCACTCATCCAGGAGGTGGTAACACGTTGGAACTCAACCTTCTACATGCTTGAGCGCCTGTATGAGCAGTATATGGAACTCGATCAATATTTCCTTACAGAGGGTAAAGAGGAGCTGAGGATGGGTGGGCCGCAATGGAACATAGTTCAAGGCCTGACACACATGCTTCCTCCTTTTGAGTTCTTCACGCGTGCAGTCAGCAAGGAGGACTCTAATTTGGGAAAAGCTATCCCATTGTTGTACATGCTGGAGGACCAACTGAAGGAGGTGTGTTCTGTGTTTGAAAAAGCATTACATTTGTGCTACTATTCTGGATCCACGCTACAAAAAGGCGCTGGCAGGCCAAGCATTCTTTCCTTTTGATGATGAACATGTTCCAAAGTACAAACGTTGGCTAGCCTTGTCAGCCAAGAGGTTTGAAACAGAACGGCTGAAAATTGAAGGAAATGGCAGTACATCAGCAGGCCATCCCCAGTCAAAACAATCCACTTCTGCACCTGTGGCTGTGGCACAAGTGACCTCTCAGCCGTTAAAGACACCGGCAACCGGATCATCTGCACGAGACACAACAGAAACATTGGAGGCTGAAGAGGATTGGCTAGCTCTGCGTGGGTTTGGTTCTCAAAAGGTCAGAGGCACAGCAAGAGCTAAGCAAAGTGGAGGAACCTTGGAAGAGGACCTTGAGTCGATGGTGAAGGACTATCTGAATGACTCAACAGAGGTCTATGTTAATTCTGACCCATTGGCGTATTGGCATGGGAAAAAAGAATTGTGGCCACAGCTCACCAACCTGGCTTTAAACTACTTGTCTTGCCCACTCGCAAGCGTGTCTTCTGAACGGGTTTTCAGTGCTGCTGGTGGCATTGTAACTCCCAAACGGAGCCGCCTCTCGCCCAAAAATGTGGAGAGGTTAACAATGATCAAGATGAATCAGCACCTCATACCACCAGATTTCAGAGTACGAGAAAGCGTGCCGGATGAAGAGGAGGTGGCCAGCAACATAGATGAGGGAATTTCTACTCTGTCAGGTGACACTGAGCTCACCCTGCCTGAATTCGCAGAGTATGATGACGAAGCCTTATTCTTATTCCTGGACCGTGATACCGAGCCCTGAAAATGAGACAACGAATCAATAACTTTCTTTTTCGTCCCTATTCACTTTTATTCCTGTCTGTCTGTCTTTCTTTGTTGTGCACAGTTAATATATTTCAAACTTTAATCAGATAATCACAAAATCAAGCCCATCAGCAGAACTGTCTTCACTGGTTTGCTAATTGATTTGAAGTTGCCGCAGTCTGCATTCCTCAGGTTCACAATTTCAGAAGAACATGCTCCTCTATCCTCCTCCTCCAGACTCCTATTTCCATCAAACCAGAGGGCTGGTTTACGCCCAATGAAGAAAGACTCAGCACTTGTGGGGGTGTTGTTGTACCTCTTTGCAGGTGAGTTGACGGCTCTGGGGCCATTGCTGGGAAGCTCTAATACCGGATAAAAGTGTTTTGGACCAAATCCCAGGCGGAAAATTATTTGTGTTTTTGATGACTTGCTTGCCTTTGAAGTGCTCTTAGGGGGGCTTCCCGGTGTTTGCGGGTGAGTTTCGTGGTCTGGGAGCACTGCTGGGACACTCTAATCTTGATTGCATTTGCTTTTCAGGAAATCCGTCGTGGCAACCCCGACTTATGGCCTAGCTACGCAGCGCGTTTGGACCGAAGGCCGAGAAATATTGCAAGTATGAGATTTTGCTTTTGGCCTGTTTGGGGGTGTTATGCTTCTTGGCGGGTGGGTTGGCGGGTCTTGGGGCATTCCTGGGAAGGTCTAATACCGGGTAGAAGTGGTTGGGACAAAATCCAGGACGATTTTTTTTTGGCTATTTCTGACATTTTGCTCAATGTAGCGTTTTCGGGGGCCTGTTTGGGGGGCTTCCTGGTGTTTGTGGGTGGGTTTCGGGGTCTGGGCGCACTGCTGGCTATATATACTTTACTTTGCAAGAGGTTTGAAGCAAATCCATGGTGGCAGAGGGGAGTTAGGGCCTAGCTGCAGAGCGCGCGCGGAGTGATTTGGGAAATTTGTGAAAAATTGACTAAGTCCCCATTTTTGTACTTTTGCTCTTTGGCTGTTTGGGGGTCTTCTACTCGTTTTCTCCTGGGTTGACGGCTCTGGGGCCATTGCTGGGAAGCTCTAATACCGGATAAAAGTGTTTTGGACCAAATCCCAGGCGGAAATTTTTTTGTGTTTTTGATGACTTGCTTGCCTTTGAGGTGCTCTTAGGGGGGGTTCCGTCTGTTTGTGGGTGAGTTTCGTGGTCTGGGAGCACTGCTGGGACACTCTAATCTTGATTGCATTTGCTTTTCAGGAAATCCTTCGTGGCAACCCCGACTTATGGCCTAGCTACGCAGCGCGTTTGGACCGAAGGCCGAGAAATATTGCAAGTATGAGATTTTGCTTTTGGCCTGTTTGGGGGTGTTATGCTTCTTGGCGGGTGGGTTGGCGTGTCTTGGGGCATTCCTGGGAAGGTCTAATACCGGGTAGAAGTGGTTGGGACAAAATCCAGGCCGATTTTTTTTTGGCTATTTCTGAAATTTTGCTCAATGTAGCGTTTTCGGGGGCCTGTTTGGGGGGCTTCCCGGTGTTTGTGGGTGAGTTTCGTGGTCTGGGAGCACTGCTGGGACACTCTAATCTTGATTGCATTTGCTTTTCAGGAAATCCGTCGTGGCAACCCCGACTTATGGCCTAGCTACGCAGCGCGTTTGGACCGAAGGCCGAGAAATATTGCAAGTATGAGATTTTGCTTTTGGCCTGTTTGGGGGTGTTATGCTTCTTGGCGGGTGGGTTGGCGTGTCTTGGGGCATTCCTGGGAAGGTCTAATACCGGGTAGAAGTGGTTGGGACAAAATCCAGGCCGATTATTTTTTTGGCTATTTCTGACATTTTGCTCAATGTAGCGTTTTCGGGGGCCTGTTTGGGGGGCCTCCCGGTGTTTGTGGGTGAGTTTCGTGGTCTGGGAGCACTGCTGGGACACTCTAATCTTGATTGCATTTGCTTTTCAGGAAATCCGTCGTGGCAACCCCGACTTATGGCCTAGCTACGCAGCGCGTTTGGACCGAAGGCCGAGAAATATTGCAAGTATGAGATTTTGCTTTTGGCCTGTTTGGGGGTGTTATGCTTCTTGGCGGGTGGGTTGGCGTGTCTTGGGGCATTCCTGGGAAGGTCTAATACCGGGTAGAGGTGGTTGGGACAAAATCCAGGCCAATTTTTTTTTTGGCTATTTCTGACATTTTGCTCAATGTAGCGTTTTCGGGGGCCTGTTTGGGGGGCTTCCTGGTGTTTGTGGGTGGGTTTCGGGGTCTGGGCGCACTGCTGGCTATATATACTTTACTTTGCAAGAGGTTTGAAGCAAATCCATGGTGGCAGAGGGGAGTTAGGGCCTAGCTGCAGAGCGCGCGCGGAGTGATTTGGGAAATTTGTGAAAAATTGACTAAGTCCCCATTTTTGTACTTTTGCTCTTTGGCTGTTTGGGGGTCTTCTACTCGTTTTCTCCTGGGTTGACGGCTCTGGGGCCATTGCTGGGAAGCTCTAATACCGGATAAAAGTGTTTTGGACCAAATCCCAGGCGGAAATTTTTTTGTGTTTTTGATGACTTGCTTGCCTTTGAGGTGCTCTTAGGGGGGGTTCCGTCTGTTTGTGGGTGAGTTTCGTGGTCTGGGAGCACTGCTGGGACACTCTAATCTTGATTGCATTTGCTTTTCAGGAAATCCGTCGTGGCAACCCCGACTTATGGCCTAGCTACGCAGCGCGTTTGGACCGAAGGCCGAGAAATATTGCAAGTATGAGATTTTGCTTTTGGCCTGTTTGGGGGTGTTATGCTTCTTGGCGGGTGGGTTGGCGTGCCTTGGGGCATTCCTGGGAAGGTCTAATACCGGGTAGAAGTGGTTGGGACAAAATCCAGGCCGATTTATTTTTGGCTATTTCTGAAATTTTGCTCAATGTAGCGTTTTCGGGGGCCTGTTTGGGGGGCTTCCCGGTGTTTGTGGGTGAGTTTCGTGGTCTGGGAGCACTGCTGGGACACTCTAATCTTGATTGCATTTGCTTTTCAGGAAATCGGTCGTGGCAACCCCGACTTATGGCCTAGCTACGCAGCGCGTTTGGACCGAAGGCCGAGAAATATTGCAAGTATGAGATTTTGCTTTTGGCCTGTTTGGGGGTGTTATGCTTCTTGGCGGGTGGGTTGGCGTGTCTTGGGGCATTCCTGGGAAGGTCTAATACCGGGTAGAAGTGGTTGGGACAAAATCCAGGCCGATTTTTTTTTGGCTATTTCTGACATTTTGCTCAATGTAGCGTTTTCGGGGGCCTGTTTGGGGGGCCTCCCGGTGTTTGTGGGTGAGTTTCGTGGTCTGGGAGCACTGCTGGGACACTCTAATCTTGATTGCATTTGCTTTTCAGGAAATCCGTCGTGGCAACCCCGACTTATGGCCTAGCTACGCAGCGCGTTTGGACCGAAGGCCGAGAAATATTGCAAGTATGAGATTTTGCTTTTGGCCTGTTTGGGGGTGTTATGCTTCTTGGCGGGTGGGTTGGCGTGTCTTGGGGCATTCCTGGGAAGGTCTAATACCGGGTAGAAGTGGTTGGGACAAAATCCAGGCCAATTTTTTTTTTGGCTATTTCTGACATTTTGCTCAATGTAGCGTTTTCGGGGGCCTGTTTGGGGGGCTTCCTGGTGTTTGTGGGTGGGTTTCGGGGTCTGGGCGCACTGCTGGCTATATATACTTTACTTTGCAAGAGGTTTGAAGCAAATCCATGGTGGCAGAGGGGAGTTAGGGCCTAGCTGCAGAGCGCGCGCGGAGTGATTTGGGAAATTTGTGAAAAATTGACTAAGTCCCCATTTTTGTACTTTTGCTCTTTGGCTGTTTGGGGGTCTTCTACTCGTTTTCTCCTGGGTTGACGGCTCTGGGGCCATTGCTGGGAAGCTCTAATACCGGATAAAAGTGTTTTGGACCAAATCCCAGGCGGAAATTTTTTTGTGTTTTTGATGACTTGCTTGCCTTTGAGGTGCTCTTAGGGGGGGTTCTGTCTGTTTGTGGGTGAGTTTCGTGGTCTGGGATCACTGCTGGGACACTCTAATCTTGATTGCATTTGCTTTTCAGGAAATCCGTCGTGGCAACCCCGACTTATGGCCTAGCTACGCAGCGCGTTTGGACCGAAGGCCGAGAAATATTGCAAGTATGAGATTTTGCTTTTGGCCTGTTTGGGGGTGTTATGCTTCTTGGCGGGTGGGTTGGCGTGTCTTGGGGCATTCCTGGGAAGGTCTAATACC
Source organism: Lissotriton vulgaris (assembly GCF_964263255.1). NCBI lineage: Eukaryota > Metazoa > Chordata > Amphibia > Caudata > Salamandridae > Lissotriton > Lissotriton vulgaris. Next base: position 175,159,475 of record NC_141693.1, read on the forward strand.
GGGTAGAAGTGGTTGGGACAAAATCCAGGCCGATTTTTTTTTGGCTATTTCTGACATTTTGCTCAATGTAGCGTTTTCGGGGGCCTGTTTGGGGGGCTTCCCGGTGTTTGTGGGTGAGTTTCGTGGTCTGGGAACACTGCTGGGACACTCTAATCTTGATTGCATTTGCTTTTCAGGAAATCCATCGTGGCAACCCCGACTTATGGCCTAGCTACGCAGCGCGTTTGGACCGAAGGCCGAGAAATATTGCAAGTATGAGATTTTGCTTTTGGCCTGTTTGGGGGTGTTATGCTTCTTGGCGGGTGAGTTGGCGTGTCTTGGGGCATTCCTGGGAAGGTCTAATACCGGGTAGAAGTGGTTGGGACAAAATCCAGGCCGATTTTTTTTTGGCTATTTCTGACATTTTGCTCAATGTAGCGTTTTCGGGGGCCTGTTTGGGGGGCTTCCCGGTGTTTGTGGGTGAGTTTCGTGGTCTGGGAGCACTGCTGGGACACTCTAATCTTGATTGCATTTGCTTTTCAGGAAATCCGTCGTGGCAACCCCGACTTATGGCCTAGCTACGCAGCGCGTTTGGACCGAAGGCCGAGAAATATTGCAAGTATGAGATTTTGCTTTTGGCCTGTTTGGGGGTGTTATGCTTCTTGGCGGGTGGGTTGGCGTGTCTTGGGGCATTCCTGGGAAGGTCTAATACCGGGTAGAAGTGGTTGGGACAAAATCCAGGCCGATTTTTTTTTGGCTATTTCTGACATTTTGCTTAATGTAGCGTTTTCGGGGGCCTGTTTGGGGGGCTTCCCGGTGTTTGTGGGTGAGTTTCGTGGTCTGGGAGCACTGCTGGGACACTCTAATCTTGATTGCATTTGCTTTTCAGGAAATCGGTCGTGGCAACCCCGACTTATGGCCTAGCTACGCAGCGCGTTTGGACCGAAGGCCGAGAAATATTGCAAGTATGAGATTTTGCTTTTGGCCTGTTTGGGGGTGTTATGCTTCTTGGCGGGTGGGTTGGCGTGTCTTGGGGCATTCCTGGGAAGGTCTAATACCGGGTAGAAGTGGTTGGGACAAAATCCAGGCCGATTTTTTTTTGGCTATTTCTGACATTTTGCTCAATGTAGCGTTTTCGGGGGCCTGTTTGGGGGGCTTCCCGGTGTTTGTGGGTGAGTTTCGTGGTCTGGGAGCACTGCTGGGACACTCTAATCTTGATTGCATTTGCTTTTCAGGAAATCCGTCGTGGCAACCCCGACTTATGGCCTAGCTACGCAGCGCGTTTGGACCGAAGGCCGAGAAATATTGCAAGTATGAGATTTTGCTTTTGGCCTGTTTGGGGGTGTTATGCTTCTTGGCGGGTGGGTTGGCGTGTCTTGGGGCATTCCTGGGAAGGTCTAATACCGGATAGAAGTGGTTGGGACAAAATCCAGGCCGATTTTTTTTTGGCTATTTCTGACATTTTGCTCAATGTAGCGTTTTTACGGGGGCCTGTTTGGGGGGCTTCCTGGTGTTTGTGGGTGGGTTTCGGGGTCTGGGCGCACTGCTGGCTATATATACTTTACTTTGCAAGAGGTTTGAAGCAAATCCATGGTGGCAGAGGGGAGTTAGGGTCTAGCTGCAGAGCGCGCGCGGAGTGATTTGGGAAATTTGTGAAAAATTGACTAAGTCCCCATTTTTGTACCTTTGCTCTTTGGCTGTTTGGGGGTCTTCTACTCGTTTTCTCCTGGGTTGACGGCTCTGGGGCCATTGCTGGGAAGCTCTAATACCGGATAAAAGAGTTTTGGACCAAATCCCAGGCGGAAATTATTTTGTGTTTTTGATGACTTGCTTGCCTTTGAGGTGCTCTTAGGGGGGGTTCCGTCTGTTTGTGGGTGAGTTTCGTGGTCTGGGAGCACTGCTGGGACACTCTAATCTTGATTGCATTTGCTTTTCAGGAAATCCGTCGTGGCAACCCCGACTTATGGCCTAGCTACGCAGCGCGTTTGGACCGAAGGCCGAGAAGTATTGCAAGTATGAGATTTTGCTTTTGGCCTGTTTGGGGGTGGTATGCTTCTTGGCGGGTGGGTTGGGTTGGCGGGTCTTGGGGCATTCCTGGGAAGGTCTAATACCGGGTAGAAGTGGTTGGGACAAAATCCTCGCGGAAAAGCCTTTTGGCACTTTTTGTAGCTTAGGGTTCGTTAGGGTTAGCCCTAGCAGCAGGATTGCATGTGTTTCGGGGTGTTCTCTCTTAGAGCACTCGTGAGAATGTGTAATTTTGGTTGCAAGTCATTTGAAGAAAATCCATGGTGGGAAAGGGGGGATTTGGCATAGTTAAAGAAAGCCTTTGCCACTATTCTTAACTTAGGGTTCGTTAGGGTTAGCAGTATTTCTATTGCATGTGTTTGAGTGGGGGGGATTTCGAGTCTTGGAGCGATGCTGGCTATGGCTAATTTTGCTTGGTTGCTTGCAAGTGGTTTGAATGCAATCCACGGTGGGTAAGGGGTAATTAGGAAGGGGGTACTTCGGCCTACTTTTACTTTCAAAGTAAGTTTTGTCACCAGTTTTCTGCTAGGCCTCGTTTTTTGAGATTTGATTGGGGGTCTTCTACATTTTTCCGACTGGCTTTAGTAAGGGTCTGGGTGGGAGCACTGCTAGGAAGATCTAATTTTGTTCTAAAACACGGTTTACAGTACACCTAGCTTGAGGGGAAAGATCCGCTACATTAATTTGCCCATACTTATTTATCCTTCAAAAGGTGACTCAGACAGAGTACGCACTTTCAAAAATATTGTACTGTCTACTAGGAAAATCAAATTGTGACTTTTTGCACTCCACAGCCTACATACCTTATATTTATTTATCAGTGGTGTTGTAATATTATATCACTTCCTGTTTTTCGTTGAATAATTACAGGCCGGGTTTCAGTCTCTGCAATGGGGAAAAAAGGATGGAGTCAGGCTTCACAGTAGCGAGCCACAATTCAGCATCAGGCAGGCAGTGGACAGGGTGTCTTCTGGTGACCAACATCGATGGACGAAGCGTCGGCTGCAATGGAGGAGTGCCGCTAATAAGAGGATTTTTTTTCTGCAGGCAACTTACTTACCACTTCCAACAGGACCACTACAACCACATAGATACAGTATCCCTTGCCTTTTTCTCTGACTGTGACTGCATTTCTTGGATCTCTCTCTGTTTCAAATTGATCCCTTAACACATCACTTACTCCACTCCACTATCACATCTGCACCACACATAGTCATTTGTAAGTGCTCCTACGTAATTCGCAAGTCGCAGCACGCCCCAGGCCGTAGAGGACTGGGATGGCCCCGATGATGAAGCATGTCACCAAGGGGCAACCCTGGGGAGTGAGGGGACACCTAGAAAAAAAGCAATTTCTCCTTTTCTATCTACTATACCTTCCAGACCAACCCCACTGAGTGTTGTTGTGAATGGATTTATAGTGACCAGCAAGGCTCTCGGGTATCTGGCTACAGAGACCTTATGTTGAATATCGTTATCAATAATTCCACACAGGCCCTGTACTGTCGCATTCTTTCTTCCACAGTTGTCGAAAGTACTACTTACTTTTCACTGACATGCATGCAGTAGTGCATGCACTTTCAAAGATTGATGGATAGGTTTGTACCCAAAGAATTGTTTATGTTCAGTTGTTTGTCTATGCTGTGCTTTTTTTTACAGGGTGTCTTCTGGTGACCAACATCGATGGACGAAGCGTCGGCTGCAATGGAGGAGTGCCGCTAATAAAAGGATTTTTTTTCTGCAGGCAACTTACTTACCACTTCCAACAGGACCACTACAACCACATAGATACAGTATCCCTTGCCTTTTTCTCTGACTGTGACTGCATTTCTTGGATCTCTCTCTGCTTCTAAATTGATCCCTTAACACATCACTTACTCCACTCCACTATCACATCTGCACCACACATAGTCATTTGTAAGTGCTCCTACGTAATTCGCAAGTCGCAGCACGCCCCAGGCCGTAGAGGACTGGGATGGCCCCAATGATGAAGCATGTCACCAAGGGGCAACCCTGGTGAGTGAGGGGACACCTAGAAAAAAAGCAATTTCTCCTTTTCTATCTACTATACCTTCCAGACCAACCCCACTGAGTGTTGTTGTGAATGGATTTATAATGACCAGCAAGGCTCTCGGGTATCTGGCTACAGAGACCTTATGTTGAATATCGTTATCAATAATTCCACACAGGCCCTGTACTGTCGCATTCTTTCTTCCACAGTTGTCGAAAGTACTACTTACTTTTCACTGACATGCATGCAGTAGTGCATGCACTTTCAAAGATTGATGGATAGGTTTGTACCCAAAGATTTGTTTATGTTCACAATTGTTTGTCTATGCTGTGCTATTTTTTCTTGTCTCCCAAAACCTTTCCCAAAAACCCCCGTACCCATCCATTTTTCAAACCCTAACCCTCTTCCCCTGGGCTGTGTGGTTTTGATTGATGTGTGACTAAATTACAGCAATAAATCCACACACTTGCTGGGGAGGATAAGGTGATAGCAACAGGCTGGTGAAGAAATCCGAGGATATATTCTTACTCTGCTTGACAAAGAACCATTGCTAATGTGAAAGAACTTCAACCGAATTAGTAGTTATACTTTACCATTTGTTAGGCTACAATGTGGCACTGTTCTACTGTACTTCTGTCACCTGCTATATTCTCAGTTGTACCGTTGAATTGGTCAGGAGGACAAACCAGATTTCATTTTCTTTTTTTTCATAGGCATGCAACTGCCACTGTGTCACACCACTAGTACCACCGCTATGAGGAAATTTTATCGGACCAAGATTGCCAACCTTATTCGCCCTACTTTCAAACACAAATTACAGGTAAGATAAGCGTTTGGTGGTTTGGGGGTATAATGGAGTATTAGTAGGAGAGACGAGAGACTGAAGGTAGTACTACTAAAGTCCTAGGACTCTTGGATTCACTTCACTTAGTCTGTGAGAGGCACTTAGTGTTGAAAACATTTGGGCATTTACACTTAAAGGAAGAAAATGGAACTAAACTTTCAGGAAAACAAAGCCACTGTTAAACCCCCACCCACCAGGCAAGCAGTAAGAAACGGGTATGCTCAGATAAAGTTTGAAAAAGTATATTTATATCCCTAACAAAATAATCTCCCGCAAGACCCTCCCTAACCCCAACGATTGTCCTTCAAAAGTCCCCAAAAACCCAACTCCCAATTCCCACCCCCCGAAAGTCTCTAAAAAAGGGGCAAGGGACACTATGGGTGGATTCTGTCAACTTTTTGGGCCAGGGCATCATGCTCCTGGCAGAGCAAGGCGTGCTCTACGCGGAGCCCCTCCAACTGGTTGGAAAAGTGGTGGAGCTCCTGCTGGAGGCGGGACACCATCAGGGTACTGCGGCGCAGGCGTGCCTTCAATGCCTTGTAGGTGCAACGGCTGTGAGAGGAAGCTGTAGCTGTTGTCCTTGCTACTCGGCGGTGGCGTTTGGCTTTGGCAGCCCGGCTCAGTCTGGGTGGACCACTGTGCTGGGTGGCACTGGCAGCCCGTGGGGGAACGGAGGCCGATGCAGACGACGTAGTTGTTGTGGTCGACTGCACACTTTCTTCGTCCTCCAGGGCCACCAGCCGCCGATATTCGGCCACAGTGGCATCGATCCTCCGTTGCCGGGCCGCTCTAGCCAGCTCCTTCCTCCTTGTTCGTTTGGAAGGAGAACCTATATGAAGAAAGAAAGACATAGTCTGTAACCAATGCTCTTTAAGATTAACTCAATCATTCAGCAGAAATTTGTGTTGCACTACAACTAGCAACTTGCAAACGCATTACATAACTATTGAGGCCAGTATCTATCTAACCTCACACTTCTTCATCCTTGCTCTAACATTAGTGGGAGTTTAAGGAACAAATTCTACGAGCACTATGGACTTCCATTGGAGTCGACTATGAAAGTACACCAGTCTTATTCTTCTTCTTGTCTCTTGTTTTGGAAAATTGGTACGTTATCTTCTGCAAGCCGGCATAATGCCAGCGCAGTAAACTTGCACCCGAGAAAAAGAGACACACGCCATGAGGAGTGACCTAGACTTGCGTTACTGTACCCGTCCAGTACATGCAGGTGGTGAAGCTCTTAACTTTCTATTACGGGTGGCACTGAGAATACTCTGTTACAACTCAAGGGCTACTGCTTAATTAATTTAACTTTCACCCTACAGTGGAAATGAGTACTAGAAATGGAAAATTGAAGAAGATAAATAATCTGATTATCTATCACTTCACATGGGATGTTTTTGCTTATATATAGGATGACTTTAGGTGCTTTGCTTTTTATTGAGTGACCAGTGATACATCCACACATGAATGACTGAGTACTACTAAACTTATTAAGAGAGGTAGGGAGTGGCCACCGTAATAACCGGATCTATGCAGTGCTTGCAATACAAACTACTGCTACTATTGATGGTAGTATTTGGACAAAATTAAAAGTTCTTTTCCTTGCCTTTCCTACACTGGAACGGACGTGCCGGTGCAGTGTTACATGCTCTTCAAAGTTACACTTAGTTCATCCACTGACCGTCTACTCTCTCTAGATCATGGGTACTCACAAACTTTCTCTCAGGGGCTACATTTACAGTGTAGTTTGGGGCCGAGGGCCGCACTGGTGGGGGCGGAGTCAGAGGGGGCGGGGCTAAAGCAAAACGATAACTTGTGACCATGAGGTTGCACACAGGTCCCTGCAGCAGATGCCCTCATCCACTGAGCCACCAGACCTAGCCTTTACATACATCTCTCTCCCTCCTGCTCTCCCTCCTGCCCTCCCTCTCCATCTCTCTCTCCCTCCTGCCCTCCCTCTCCCTCCCCCTCTGTCATCTCACTGTGTGTGTGTCTATCTGTGTCAGCCTTCAGCCCGGGTTGAGACCGCTTCCTCAACGCGCACACACAGACAACAACACCAAAGTACTTAACAGGTCTTTAAAAGACCATTAACATATTATTGAGGCTTTGTTTGTTGTAGCGCCCCTGCTTCTCCACCCTGACAATCACTGCTTGCCCGGCCCCACAGAGCAGAGGCTTTGTTCTATTTCACCTCTTTGTGGCCTTGCATCTCCACTCTGCTCTGTGGGGGCTAGGGGAGCAGTGATTGTCAGAGTGGAGATGCAGGGGCGCTAACAGGTGAAATACAAAAAAGCCTCTGCTCTGTGGGGGCCGGGGGAGCAGTGATTGTCTGCAAGGTCTGCGCACCGCCAAGGAAGGCTTGCCGGGCCACCACCGGCCCGCGGGCCGTACTATGAGTACCCCTGCTCTAGATACACATATGCTATCTAAGAGTCAGATAGTAGCATGATCCAGGTATATGGACACATACAGTTTCTGTGTCACCCACCCAGGCTGTTGTCCTTCCACCCATCATTGCTTCATCATTCACCCAGCCATGCATCTCATATTCTTGCCTTCCCAGCTAGTCTTCAATCTCAATAAGTAAGGAATATATAAGAGCTTACCTCTGGCCGCCACCACCACCGTCTCAACTCTCACAGCCGCCGCCTCCTCCCCTGAAGAATCGCCCTCCGCCTCCGTGTCGAGCACCACCACCTCCACACTGGCCCCGCCACCAGATGTTCCACCTACAAAGTACATTTAAGAATGTTAGAATAAAGCACTCACTAGTCTTTGGTCTAGGAATGAAGACATGTGAAAACAATGTAATTTGTGACTGTATACGTTAAAGTTAAAAAAAATGTCCCTTTTTCCAGGGAAGGTTGTCTTGCTGCACTTTTTGGCACAACTGATGAAGGCTGTTTTTTTAACACGCACCATTTTTCTCCACACAGACAGAAGATGGACTTCTAACAACAAGATCAAGTTGAAACCAGGTGAGAGCTCGGCTCGACCACAAGAAAAGTCTTCAATTAATCGTCAGCACTAACCACTTTTCCATTATCAGTTAAACGTTTAGTTTTATTATGACTTCATTTTAATAAATGTGTTTACTTTTAATAAAGCTTTTAAACTTAAATACAATCTGTGTTTTTTGGTCCAGACTAGAGTGACTGAGCGAAAGGTTTTGCAATTTTTGCAAGCATGAGTCCAGATAGAACACTTCAAAAGACATTATGGACAATCCCAGAGGACTGCACTAAGTTGATAGAGCTATTGCTGACTAGAATCATGGGAGTTTCGCCAACCGTGCAATCTTAGTTAGCTACACAGACAGACTAATAAGAATAATCTAGTAATACCACAGGGAGTCATAGTAGAGGCAGGATAAGAATTTAGATACAGTCTACAAGAAGAGCAAAGACAATTTTGAAAAAAGTCAAATGAGGAACGCTAGGAAAAATAGGTACTAGTCTAAAATGAAAACTTACTGGGGCCAGCAGAGGAGCCCTCGCCTGCCCGATCCTGGCCCTGTTGAACAGCATCCGCCGCCTGCTGCTCCTGTGTCCTCCTCTCGCCCCTGGGGGGAGCTGACGTACAACATGAAAGAAAGAACAGAAAACATGGATGATTGTTGCTTGTCAATGTCAACCAAATCAAACATTTCAAAAGAACAATAACAAAATATTTCCGCGAAATTATATTGATTAGGGTTAGTTTTCATTTATTTGCGGACCTGTGACTTCGAAAGTCACGTAACTCACTAAACAAAGTACTGAAACGTTCACCTAGGACTGGCAGGCAGCAGTCCGCAGGCAAGACGCAAAGTGACAGACAAACTCCATTGTGATTTCAGTCAGATCAGTGACAACACTAACAGTTGCCTGCTACATTACCAGTCATTTAAATAGTCAAACTATCAATCCACCGCCACTATTTTTCTTATTGTCAGGGGTACAAAGGACGGGGCAGATTTAAGCCCCTTGCGGCTCTTTTGCGCCGTTCTTGCATGACTTTTGTGACGCAGCAGCTAAACAAACAAGCATTGGAAATGCAATAGGTCTCGCATTAGAAAAGTTGGAGGTATTGGTATTGTAAATGACATATGTTATTTATTTGTTGGTTTTTAAAATTGCTAAATTGATGGCTTTGTCATTTACAATGCCAATAGTTATAACTTTTGCGAATGTGACACCTATAGCATTTGGAATGCAACATATTTTGTATTTACGTGACTTAGATGGCAGCTCTTGTCGTTAGGCCACATCTCTAGAGAGCAGGAGAGTGCAGCAGGGGAGAGAAGCACAGCAATGCAATAGGTCTTGCATTAGGAAAGTTTGAGCTATTGGTATTGTAAAGGACACATTTTTTATTTATGTGCTTGTTTTGAAAATAGCGAATTAATAGCTTTGTTATTTACAATGCCAATAGTTTTATCTTTTGCAAATGTGACACCCATTGTAACACAATATGTGTTGTGAGGGTGAGTGAGGGTGAGGGTGAGGGGTTGAGGGTGAGGTGTTGAGGGTGAGGTGTTGAGGGTGAGGTGTTGAGGGTGAGTGAGGGTGAGGTGTTGAGGTTGAGTGAGGCTGAGTGAGGGTGAGGGGTTAAGGGGGAGGGGTCGAGGGTGAGGGGTTGAGGGTGAGGTGAGGTGTTGAGGGTGGGTGAGGGTGAGGGTGAGGCTGAGGGGTTGAGGTTGAGTGAGGGTGAGTGAGAGTGAGGGTGAGTGAGGGGTTGAGGGTGAGGGGTTGAGGGTGAGTGAGGGTGAGGGGTTGAGGGTGAGTGAGGGTGAGGGGTTGAGGGTGAGTGAGGGTGAGGGGTTGAGGGTGAGTGAGGGTGAGGTGTTGAGGGTGAGAGAGGGTGAGGGTGAGTGAGGGTGAGGGGTTGAGAGTGAGGGTGAGGGTGAGTGAGGGTGAGGTGTTGAGGGTGAGTGAGGGTGAGGCTGAGGGGTTGAGGGTGAGTGAGGGTGAGGGGTTGAGGGTGAGGGGTTGAGGGTGAGAGGGTGAGGGTGAGTGAGGGTGAGTGAGTGAGGGTGAGTGAGGGTGAGTGAGTGAGGGTGAGTGAGGGTGAGTGAGTGAGGGTGAGTGAGGGTGAGTGAGTGAGGGTGAGTGAGTGAGGGTGAGTGAGGGTGAGTGAGTGAGGGTGAGTGAGTGAGGGTGAGTGAGTGAGGGTGAGTGAGTGAGGGTGAGTGAGTGAGTGAGGGTGAGTGAGGGTGAGGGTGAGTGAGGGTGAGTGAGGGTGAGGGTGAGTGAGGGTGAGTGATGGTGAGGGTGAGGGGTTGAGGGTGAGTGAGGGTGAGGGGTTGAGGGTGAGTGAGGGTGAGTGATGGTGAGGGTGAGGGGTTGAGGGTGAGTGAGGGTGAGGGGTTGAGGGTGAGTGAGGATGAGTGAGGGTGAGGGATTGAGGGTGAGGGGTTGAGGGTGAGGGTTGAGGGTGAGTGAGGGTGAGGGTGAGTGAGGGTGAGGTGTTGAGGGTGAGTGAGGGTGAGGTGTTGAGGGTGAGTGAGGGTGAGTGAGGATGAGGGTGAGTGAGGATTAGGGGTTGAGGGTGAGTGTGAGTGAGGGTGAGGGTGAGGGTGAGTGAGGGTGAGTGAGGGTGAGGGTGAATGTGAGTGAGGGTGAGTGAGGGTGAGGGTGAGGGTGAGTGAGGGTGAGTGAGGGTGAGTGAGGGTGAGGGTGAGTGAGGGTGAGGGTGAATGTGAGTAAGGGTGAATGTGAGTGAGGATGAGGGGTTGAGGGTGAGTGAGGGTGAGGGGTTGAGGGTGAGTGAGGGTGAGGGGTTGAGGGTGAGTGAGGGTGAGTGAGGGTGAGTGAGGGTGAGGGTGAGTGAGGATGAGGGGTTGAGGGTGGGTGAGGGTGAGTGAGGTTGAGGGTGAGTGAGGTTGAGGGTGAGTGAGGTTGAGGGTGAGTGAGGGTGAGTGAGGGTGAGTGTGAGTGAGGGTGAGTGAGGGTGAGTGAGGGTGAGGATGAGGGGTTGAGGGTGAGTGAGGGTGAGGGGTTGAGGGTGAGTGAGGGTGAGGGGTTGAGGGTGAGTGAGGGTGAGTTAGGGTGAGGGGTTGAGGGTGGGTGAGGGTGAGTGAGGGTGAGGTGTTGAGGGTGAGTGAGGGTGAGTGAGGGGTTGAGGGTGAGGTGTTGAGGGTGAGTGAGGGTGAGGCATTGAGGGTGAGTGAGGGTGAGGGTGAGGGCGAGTGAGGGCGAGTGAGGGCGAGTGAGGGCGAGTGAGGGCGAGTGAGGGTGAGTGAGGGCGAGTGAGGGCGAGTGAGGGTGAGTGAGGGCGAGTGATGGTGTGGGTGAGGGGTTGAGGGTGAGTGAGGGTGAGGGGTTGAGGGTAAGTGAGGGTGAGGGTGACTGAGGGTGAGGGATTGAGGGTGAGAGATTGAGGGTGAGGGGTTGAGGGTGAGTGAGGGTGAGGGTGAGTGAGGGTGAGGGTGAGTGAGGGTGAGGGGTTGAGGGTGAGTGAGGGTGAGGGGTTGAGGGTGAGTGAGGGTGAGTGAGGATGAGGGGTTGAGGGTGGGTGAGGGTGAGTGAGGTTGAGGGTGAGTGAGGGTGAGTGAGGGTGAGGGTGAGTGAGGGTGAGGGTTAGTGAGGGTGAGTGAGGGCGTGTGAGGGCGAGTGAGGGTGAGTGAGGGCGAGTGAGGGTGAGTGAGGGTGAGTGAGGGTGTGGGTGAGGGGTTGAGGGTGAGTGAGGGTGAGGGGTTGAGGGTGAGTGAGGGTGAGGGTGAGTGAGGGTGAGGTATTGAGGGTGAGGGGTTGAGGTAGGGTGAGGGTGAGTGAGGGTGAGGTATTGAGGGTGAGGGGTTGAGGGTGAGGGGTTGAGGTTGAGTGAGGGTGAGGGTGAGGGTGAGGGGTTGAGGGTGAGTGAGGGTGAGGGGTTGAGGGTGAGTGAGGGTGAGTGAGGGTGAGTGAGGATGAGGGGTTGAGGGTGGGTGAGGGTGAGTGAGGTTGAGGGTGAGTGAGGGTGAGTGAGGGTGAGTGAGGGTGAGTGAGGGTGAGTGAGGGTGAGTGTGAGTGAGGGTGAGTGAGGGTGAGGGGTTGAGGGTGAGTGAGGGTGAGGGGTTGAGGGTGAGTGAGGGTGAGGGGTTGAGGGTGAGTGAGGGTGAGGGTGAGTTAGGGTGAGGGGTTGAGGGTGGGTGAGGGTGAGTGAGGGTGAGGGGTTGAGGGTGAGTGAGGATGAGTGAGAGTGAGGGTGAGTGAGGGGTTGAGGGTGAGTGAGGGTGAGGGGTTGAGGGTGAGTGAGGGTGAGGGGTTGAGGGTGAGTGAGGGTGAGGGTGAGTGAGGGTGAGTGGTTGAGGGTGAGTGAGGGTGAGTGAGGGTGAGGGTGAGTGAGGGTGAGGGTGAGTGAGGGTGATTGCGGGTGAGTGAGGGTGAGGGTGAGTGAGGGTGAGGTGTTGAGGGTGAGTGAGGGTGAGTGAGGGTGAGGGGTTGAGGGTGAGTGAGGGTGAGTGGTTGAGGGTGAGTGAGGGTGAGTGAGGGTATGTATGTATGTATGTTGAGTTTGAGGGTGAGTGAGGGTGAGGTGTTGAGGGTGGGTGAGGGTGAGGTGTTGAGGGTGAGTGAGGGTGGGTGAGTGAGGGTGAGTGAGGGTGAGGGGTTGAGGGTGAGTGAGGGTGAGTGAGGGTGAGGGTGAGTGAGGGTGAGGGGGTGAGGGGTTGAGGGTGAGTGAGGGTGAGTGAGGGTGGGTGAGGGTGAGGGGTTGAGGGTGAGTGAGGGTGAGGTGTTGAGGGTGAGTGAGGGTGAGTGAGGGTGAGGGTGAGGTGTTGAGGGTGAGTGAGGGTGGGTGAGGGTGAGTGAGGGTGAGTGAGGGTGAGGGGTTGAGGGTGAGTGAGGGTGAGGGTGGGTGAGGGTGAGGGGCTGAGGGTGAGTGAGGGTGAGGGGTTGAGGGTGAGTGAGGGTGAGAGGTTGAGGGTGAGTGAGGGTGAGGGGTTGAGGGTGATAGAGGATGAGTGAGAGTGAGGGTGAGTGAGGGGTTGAGGGTGAGGGGTTGAGGGTGAGTGAGGGTGAGGGGTTGAGGGTGAGTGAGGGTGAGGTGTTGAGGGTGAGGGTGGGTGAGCGTGAGGGTGAGCGTGAGGGTGAGTGAGGTGTTGAGGGTGAGGAGTTGAGGGTGAGTGAGGGTGAGGGGTTGAGGGTGAGAGAGGGTGAGGGTGAGGGGTTGAGGGTGAGTGAGGGTGAGGGGTTGAGGGTGAGTGAGGGTGAGGTGTTGAGGGTGAGTGAGGGTGAGGGTGGGTGAGCGTGAGGGAGGGGTTGAGGGTGAGGTGTTGAGGGTGAGTGAGGGTGTGGGTGAGGGGTTGAGGGTGAGGGGTTGAGGGTGAGTGAGGGTGAGTGAGGGTGGGTGAGGGTGAGGGGTTGAGGGTGAGTGAGGGTGAGGTGTTGAGGGTGAGTGAGGGTGAGTGAGGGTGAGGGTGAGGTGTTGAGGGTGAGTGAGGGTGGGTGAGTGAGGGTGAGGGGTTGAGGGTGAGTGAGGGTGAGGGTGAGTGAGGGTGAGGGGTTGAGGGTGAGGGGCTGAGGGTGAGTGAGGGTGAGGGGTTGAGGGTGAGTGAGGGTGAGGGGTTGAGGGTGAGTGAGGGTGAGAGTTTGAGGGTGAGGGGTTGAGGGTGATAGAGGATGAGTGAGAGGGAGGGTGAGTGAGAGGTTGAGGGTGAGGGGTTGAGGGTGAGTGAGGGTGAGGGGTTGAGGGTGAGTGAGGGTGAGGTGTTGAGGGTGAGGGTGGGTGAGCGTGAGGGTGAGCGTGGGGGTGAGTGAGGTGTTGAGGGTGAGGTGTTAAGGGTGAGTGAGGGTGAGGGGTTGAGGGTGAGTGAGGGTGAGGGTGAGGTGTTGAGGGTGAGTGAGGGTGGGTGAGGGTGAGTGAGGGTGAGGGGTTGAGGGTGAGTGAGGGTGAGGGTGAGTGAGGGTGAGGGGTTGAGGGTGAGGGGCTGAGGGTGAGTGAGGGTGAGGGGTTGAGGGTGAGTGAGGGTGAGTGAGGGTGAGGGGTTGAGGGTGAGTGAGGGTGAGAGGTTGAGGGTGAGTGAGGGTGAGGGGTTGAGGGTGATAGAGGATGAGTGAGAGTGAGGGTGAGTGAGGGGTTGAGGGTGAGGGGTTGAGGTTGAGTGAGGGTGAGGGGTTGAGGGTGAGTGAGGGTGAGGTGTTGAGGCTGAGGGTGGGTGAGCGTGAGGGTGAGGGTGAGTGAGGTGTTGAGGGTGAGGAGTTGAGGGTGAGTGAGGGTGAGGGGTTGAGGGTGAGTGAGGGTGAGGGTGAGGGGTTGAGGGTGAGTGGGGGTGAGGGGTTGAGGGTGAGTGAGGGTGAGGTGTTGAGGGTGAGTGAGGGTGAGGGTGGGTGAGCGTGAGGGAGGGGTTGAGGGTGAGGTGTTGAGGGTGAGTGAGGGTGTGGGTGAGGGGTTGAGGGTGAGTGAGGGTGGGTGAGGGTGAGGGGTTGAGGGTGAGTGAGGGTGAGGTGTTGAGGGTGAGTGAGGGTGAGGTGTTGAGGGTGAGTGAGGGTGAGTGAGGGTGAGGGTGAGGTGTTGAGGGTGGGTGAGTGAGGGTGAGTGAGGGTGAGGGGTTGTGGGTGAGTGAGGGTGAGGGTGAGGGTGAGTGAGGGTGAGGGGTTGAGGGTGAGGGGCTGAGGGTGAGTGAGGGTGAGGGGTTGAGGGTGAGTGAGGGTGAGGGGTTGAGGGTGAGTGAGGGTGAGGGGTTGAGGGTGAGTGAGGGTGAGAGGTTGAGGGTGAGGGGTTGAGGGTGATAGAGGATGAGTGAGAGTGAGGGTGAGTGAGGGGTTGAGGGTGAGTGAGGGTGAGGGGTTGAGGGTGAGTGAGGGTGAGGTGTTGAGGGTGAGGGTGGGTGAGCGTGAGGGTGAGCGTGGGGGTGAGTGAGGTGTTGAGGGTGAGGAGTTGAGGGTGAGTGAGGGTGAGGGGTTGAGGGTGAGTGAGGGTGAGGGGTTGAGGGTGAGTGAGGGTGAGGGGTTGAGGGTGAGTGAGGGTGAGGTGTTGAGGGTGAGTGAGGGTGAGGGTGGGTGAGCGTGAGGGAGGGGTTGAGGGTGAGGTGTTGAGGGTGAGTGAGGGTGTGGGTGAGGGGTTGAGGGTGAGTGAGGGTGAGGGGTTGAGGGTGAGTGAGGGTGTGACCATATCCATTCCAGACACTGATAATTAATTGGCGACAAAAGTTATTATTTGACGTGGCATATCTTAATTGCTAGGTTTTTTAATTACTAGTTGATGTTTAATTTTTGTAATCATTTTTTTAAGTATGCACCTCTTAAAAAATAAATACAAATATTGCTTGTTATGTATTTCCATTTGTAGACCTAGAATAGTCATGGTGCATTGTATGTAGCTTTAAAAAATAAAAATGTAGACTGCTCAATGTATTTCCGTGAATAGATGCAGGTTGCCTCTTTCTGTCAAATAATATCCCTTGTTCAACTTACTATAGTGGCGCGGCATACTATGAAGCAGAGGAGGACTGACTGTCAGAGCCTTGCTCTTTCCTCTCTTGCCAACAGGGCTACTCCAGAATAAGACCACGAAAACCATAATTTGTGAAACATGGCCATTTGACTCGCAGCCCGGTCAGTGGAGGGGCTCCGCTTTCTGATCCGTAGAGGCTGATGCGCAGTCACTTTCTTGAAGAGGAAATGGGGAATAAAAACTTTACTTTTGCAGTGATGTCGATGAACCTGGCTTGATGTCACACTGCTGCATTGTGCTGATTTTCTAAGTAAAAACATGCATAGTGAGGAGCACTAATACGGGTTTGAGATGGTGGAAGAGCTGCTTATCTCTTATGGAGATAGATTATCTGGGGGGAGGAAGGGCTCCTAATGGGAAGTGTAGACGGGGAGAAATTGAGAAAAAAAAGCTGAGCAGGGAGGGTGTTATTGCGGCTATCTGTTTGCCCGAGGGGAGGAGAAATGCAGGCCTGAGGCAGAGCACACGCTGAGAAGCTTGTGGGAGGGGGGCTGGGCTGCCTTTGATCTGGTAATGCGAGGCAGGCAGGCAGGGGGCTGGTGGCATTGTGCACGCGCTTTTTAGGGCTTGCGCTTGCGCAATGACCTAAAAAGCACATGCACTTGAAGAAATCGCCAGTGGAATCGCCAGTGGTGGATCAACACTGGATAAGCCGTAATAGAGCTTCGCCAGCGATGCGCAGAAGCGCATCAGCAGGCGAGCCCTAAAAAGGGCGCCATGGTGCGGCGTATAATATTATAACAACGTGACGCATTTGGGAGATGCATCCCGTTATAAAGCCCTGCGCCATCAGGGGGCGTTCCGGCGCAAGGGAGGGCATTCCTGCGCTGGAACACATCCTAAAAGTGGCTGAGGGAAATCTACAAATTTTCAATCAGTCACCTTTAGGACAATGATGCGTCACACAAACCCTGCACCTGCTTGAAGCAGACGTACGGCTTGACCCAGCATTGGGGAGATAGGGTACCCCAGAGCATTGCTGGAGCTGCGCCATCGTTGCGACGCAACTCCAGCAGTAAAGCTTCGGTGACGTTTTGGGCCCATGGTGCGCCGCATTGCAAATACGGCGCACCATGTTTGGTGGTGGTAGCGGGCCGCACAATTAATGGCGCATCCCTGCTACTTTGCAGGGATGCGACGGTAATTGCAATTCTGCCCCTTAGGGGCATACTTACTTACGCGTTCTGGCGCATCTCCAGTGATGCACCAGATCAAATGCGTCACGCAAAACTACCCTTGCGACACGGCAGATGCGCCTCATTTACAATGCGGCGCGCCCTGGCGCAAGGGTAGGCACTTGCGTGACGCATCTCGTCACGTAAGAGCGGCGCATCGCTGGAGTCACGTCGCCAACGCAATGCAACTCCAGTAATGCTCAGGGCCACCCAATACTTAACATGCTGTGTCAGTCCTTTCGCCTGCTTTGAGCAGACATAAGGAATTGAATTGACGTAGCAGCGTCGCAGAAGTGCCTGCGTTAAATCTTGTAGATTTCACGCAGGCAATTTTGCGAGGCGCACAGCCGCCGGACCGCCCACCCTGCGTACTAGGAACGCACCCATTGTGGTGCAGGCCCATGGCTTTATAACGTGACGCATCTCCCTAGATGCGTCATGCTGTAAATGACTCGCAGGGATGCGGCACGTTTACGCCGCTGTTGCGTCACGCAAGGCAACGTAAACGTGGCGCAAGGGGCTTGTAAATGTAATCTGCCCCCTAGTGTCTAGCATTACGCAGTTCTGTAAAGTACACTCATACATAATAGTTACTCAGGCCAATGAGACCACGAAATAGAAAACAAATAAGCATAGTAGCAACGCCACTGAGAAGGAGAGCAGTGCACCTGAAATGCACAGAAGATTTTGAAATATAATTTAACTACAATGTAATAGTCATCAGCGGCATTATTGGCTTGCTCCATGTAAAAAACAAATATTTGCAATACAACAACACAGAGCAGGAGAAAACATCATAGTAGTGAGTGATTAAATGGCTACTACTACTCACCAAGCGCGGGGATCTCCAAGCCGAGCTGGTCCAGCAGGTCGCGCTCGCGGTCCAGGAGGTCCGTCCAGCGATGGGTGACCTGGCTGTAGGTGCGCTGGACCCCGTAGAGGTGGGATATGGCCCAGCACACCTTCTCCCACCGCTTCCGGCGCTCCAGCATGTTGTAGCCGCCGGCCGCGATCCTGCCGCCTCCCGCGATGGTCCTGGACAGGCGGCGCTGGACGAAGTAGACCGATTTACAAAAGGGGGTGGTGATGAACAGAGTGTCTGAATTGAGCAGACCACTCTTACCCAGTCCAAAGATCAGGGCTTGATCCATCACCGTTATTTATCTCACTGCCCCATCCCAGCTCAGAACCTGGCTATATGCAAATCAGTCTGTCCCTGGCCCAGTGCATCATGGGAACAGGGCAGACTAAACTACCAAGCCAAACCTTTACCAGAAAGGAGACAAGCTACCGGGGACCGGTTTCTGGCATTTCAGCCTCTTCGGCCCGGCTTGCTTGAATCCTGATGGAGCAGTGAGAAAGGGACTCATGTCTGAGTATACCCTGCCACACCTATAGTGGCCAAAATCGATTTACAAAAGGGGGTGGTGATGAACAGAGTGTCTGAATTGAGCAGACCACTCTTACCCAGTCCAAAGATCAGGGCTTGATCCATCACCGTTATTTATCTCACTGCCCCATCCCAGCTCAGAACCTGGCTATATGCAAATCAGTCTGTCCCTGGCCCAGTGCATCATGGGAACAGGGCAGACTAAACTACCAAGCCAATTCTTTACCAGAAAGGAGACAAGCTACCGGGGACCGGTTTCTGGCATTTCAGCCTCTTCGGCCCGGCTTGCTTGAATCCTGATGGAGCAGTGAGAAAGGGACTCATGTCTGAGTATACCCTGCCACACCTATAGTGGCCAAAATCGATTTACAAAAGGGGGTGGTGATGAACAGAGTGTCTGAATTGAGCAGACCACTCTTACCCAGTCCAAAGATCAGGGCTTGATCCATCACCGTTATTTATCTCACTGCCCCATCCCAGCTCAGAACCTGGCTATATGCAAATCAGTCTGTCCCTGGCCCAGTGCATCATGGGAACAGGGCAGACTAAACTACCAAGCCAAATCTTTACCAGAAAGGAGACAAGCTACCGGGGACCGGTTTCTGGCATTTCAGTCTCTTCGGCCCGGCTTGCTTGAATCCTGATGGAGCAGTGAGAAAGGGACTCATGTCTGAGTATACCCTGCCACACCTATAGTGGCCAAAATCGATTTACAAAAGGGGGTGGTGATGAACAGAGTGTCTGAATTGAGCAGACCACTCTTACCCAGTCCAAAGATCAGGGCTTGATCCATCACCGTTATTTATCTCACTGCCCCATCCCAGCTCAGAACCTGGCTATATGCAAATCAGTCTGTCCCTGGCCCAGTGCATCATGGGAACAGGGCAGACTAAACTACCAAGCCAATTCTTTACCAGAAAGGAGACAAGCTACCGGGGACCGGTTTCTGGCATTTCAGCCTCTTCGGCCCGGCTTGCTTGAATCCTGATGGAGCAGTGAGAAAGGGACTCATGTCTGAGTATACCCTGCCACACCTATAGTGGCCAAAATCGATTTACAAAAGGGGGTGGTGATGAACAGAGTGTCTGAATTGAGCAGACCACTCTTACCCAGTCC
Organism: Lissotriton vulgaris; assembly: GCF_964263255.1. Lineage (NCBI taxonomy): Eukaryota > Metazoa > Chordata > Amphibia > Caudata > Salamandridae > Lissotriton > Lissotriton vulgaris. The sequence goes on from NC_141693.1 coordinate 175,178,434, forward strand.
AAAGATCAGGGCTTGATCCATCACCGTTATTTATCTCACTGCCCCATCCCAGCTCAGAACCTGGCTATATGCAAATCAGTCTGTCCCTGGCCCAGTGCATCATGGGAACAGGGCAGACTAAACTACCAAGCCAATTCTTTACCAGAAAGGAGACAAGCTACCGGGGACTAAGCATGAGCGAATTTTGCGGATCTCGCGTTCGCGAATTTTGCGGATTTGCGGATTCGCAATCCGCAAAATCCGCGAATTCCCGCGAATTTGCGGATTTTTTTTTTTTTGTGTTCGCCCGTGTTTCTGCCAGTTCGCGAGGGTTTTTACAATTTCGCAATTTGCGAACTTACCTGTCGGGTCGCAAGTTTTGCGAACTTGTTGTTTCTACGTGTCCAGCCTGTTTGGGACACTCTTCTTCATCACTGCCACTCTCTGTCACCACTGCCACTCTCTGACTACTCATGCCACCCTCTGGCCCACCCATGCCACCCTCTGTTTCATCACTACACCCTCTGGTTTTCCAGTGTACATTATTTTTGGCAAAGCAAAGCACACCTTCCCTGCCTCAAGTGACCTGAATTAATTTGGGGCTGATTAATGTGTCACAGAATATTTTTTTAGCTGGCACCTGCTTCCTTAGTGCGCCCTGATTAGTGATCTTTTGCACTTGCTAAGTGCTTTCATTGTTGCAAAATTAGTTACAACACCTGCCCTGCCCCAACTGACAATAATGAATTAGGGGCTGATTAATGGATTTTAACTTCCAGCCTGGCTCCTGCTTGTCTCCCTTAGCTGTAATTCAGGACCTTTGTGGCATATGTGTAACTATTCTGAGGTTCAGAGCAGGGTCACATAATAGTTTCAACTGGCAACTGAACTCTGGAGGGGCCCCTCAGGAAGCACTACAGGAAATGGCTACTAATGATGTGCCTGAACTTTTGAACCTGGTAAGTAGTTACTTTCAGTTTTGCCAAGATCGTATTTCTGCAATTTTGCACTTATTCGCGGGGCGCGAACTCACGCGAACAGTGCGAGCAGTGCGAGCAAAATCCGCTGCTCGCGGATTTGCGGATTTTGCGGGAAATTCGCAAATCTCGCGGATTGCGGATTTCCCGAAAATCCGCAAAATCCGCGAGCGGAACGGATTTTCCGCCCACGCCTACCGGGGACCGGTTTCTGGCATTTCAGCCTCTTCGGCCCGGCTTGCTTGAATCCTGATGGAGCAGTGAGAAAGGGACTCATGTCTGAGTATACCCTGCCACACCTATAGTGGCCAAAATCGATTTACAAAAGGGGGTGGTGATGAACAGAGTGTCTGAATTGAGCAGACCACTCTTACCCAGTCCAAAGATCAGGGCTTGATCCATCACCGTTATTTATCTCACTGCCCCATCCCAGCTCAGAACCTGGCTATATGCAAATCAGTCTGTCCCTGGCCCAGTGCATCATGGGAACAGGGCAGACTAAACTACCAAGCCAATTCTTTACCAGAAAGGAGACAAGCTACCGGGGACCGGTTTCTGGCATTTCAGCCTCTTCGGCCCGGCTTGCTTGAATCCTGATGGAGCAGTGAGAAAGGGACTCATGTCTGAGTATACCCTGCCACACCTATAGTGGCCAAAATCGATTTACAAAAGGGGGTGGTGATGAACAGAGTGTCTGAATTGAGCAGACCACTCTTACCCAGTCCAAAGATCAGGGCTTGATCCATCACCGTTATTTATCTCACTGCCCCATCCCAGCTCAGAACCTGGCTATATGCAAATCAGTCTGTCCCTGGCCCAGTGCATCATGGGAACAGGGCAGACTAAATTACCAAGCCAATTCTTTACCAGAAAGGAGACAAGCTACCGGGGACTAAGCATGAGCGAATTTTGCGGATCTCGCGTTCGCGAATTTTGCGGATTTGCGGATTCGCAATCCGCAAAATCCGCGAATTCCCGCGAATTTGCGGATTTTTTTTTTTTTGTGTTCGCCCGTGTTTCTGCCAGTTCGCGAGGGTTTTTACAATTTCGCAATTTGCGAACTTACCTGTCGGGTCGCAAGTTTTGCGAACTTGTTGTTTCTACGTGTCCAGCCTGTTTGGGACACTCTTCTTCATCACTGCCACTCTCTGTCACCACTGCCACTCTCTGACTACTCATGCCACCCTCTGGCCCACCCATGCCACCCTCTGTTTCATCACTACACCCTCTGGTTTTCCAGTGTACATTATTTTTGGCAAAGCAAAGCACACCTTCCCTGCCTCAAGTGACCTGAATTAATTTGGGGCTGATTAATGTGTCACAGAATATTTTTTTAGCTGGCACCTGCTTCCTTAGTGCGCCCTGATTAGTGATCTTTTGCACTTGCTAAGTGCTTTCATTGTTGCAAAATTAGTTACAACACCTGCCCTGCCCCAACTGACAATAATGAATTAGGGGCTGATTAATGGATTTTAACTTCCAGCCTGGCTCCTGCTTGTCTCCCTTAGCTGTAATTCAGGACCTTTGTGGCATATGTGTAACTATTCTGAGGTTCAGAGCAGGGTCACATAATAGTTTCAACTGGCAACTGAACTCTGGAGGGGCCCCTCAGGAAGCACTACAGGAAATGGCTACTAATGATGTGCCTGAACTTTTGAACCTGGTAAGTAGTTACTTTCAGTTTTGCCAAGATCGTATTTCTGCAATTTTGCACTTATTCGCGGGGCGCGAACTCACGCGAACAGTGCGAGCAGTGCGAGCAAAATCCGCTGCTCGCGGATTTGCGGATTTTGCGGGAAATTCGCAAATCTCGCGGATTGCGGATTTCCCGAAAATCCGCAAAATCCGCGAGCGGAACGGATTTTCCGCCCACGCCTACCGGGGACCGGTTTCTGGCATTTCAGCCTCTTCGGCCCGGCTTGCTTGAATCCTGATGGAGCAGTGAGAAAGGGACTCATGTCTGAGTATACCCTGCCACACCTATAGTGGCCAAAATCGATTTACAAAAGGGGGTGGTGATGAACAGAGTGTCTGAATTGAGCAGACCACTCTTACCCAGTCCAAAGATCAGGGCTTGATCCATCACCGTTATTTATCTCACTGCCCCATCCCAGCTCAGAACCTGGCTATATGCAAATCAGTCTGTCCCTGGCCCAGTGCATCATGGGAACAGGGCAGACTAAACTACCAAGCCAATTCTTTACCAGAAAGGAGACAAGCTACCGGGGACCGGTTTCTGGCATTTCAGCCTCTTCGGCCCGGCTTGCTTGAATCCTGATGGAGCAGTGAGAAAGGGACTCATGTCTGAGTATACCCTGCCACACCTATAGTGGCCAAAATCGATTTACAAAAGGGGGTGGTGATGAACAGAGTGTCTGAATTGAGCAGACCACTCGAAGTAGACCAGCGCGCCCACTTCCTCCGGGCTGAATATCTCCCGTCGCGTCACCTGCTCCCCCCTCAATCTCCCGCATGCTGTCCTGGCACTGGGTCCAGCACTACTCCCCGCCGCCGCTGCGGCCCTCAAGTGCCTGGGCAGCTTCACGGCGCCTGGCTTGACCATGGTCTGGGCAGGTAAGGTAGGAAGAAGTAGAAAATTAAGAAAGAATAGGATAGGGAAGAAGAAAAGAAAAGAGTTTAAAAAAATAGTTTAAAAGTAAAGAAAAATAGCAGAAAAGACAAAAATATACAGCTAGGAAAAGAGAGGGATAGATAAGAAGCAAAATCGTAAAAAAAAAACTGAAAACAAGCAAAGGATGGCAAAGATACCAAGAGGATTAAACACCATGCCCAGACACAGGAAATGAATGAAAAACAAGATGGCCGGCGCCCGTTCACGAGCGCGAAAGTAAGTTCGCGCGAGATTTTCCTCGCGATCTCGTGCGAACCTCTAGATTTCCCGCGCGATCTCGTGCGAACCTCTACTCGCAATGCGCTTACTGCGCGAGATTATACATAGCGGGCGGAAACGGAAATACGTCACGCAAACAAAATGGCCGCGCCCGTACTCGACCTTGGGGTAAATTCGCGTGTTGCGCTGCGAGCGGCTCGCGAATACTGCAAAAAAACTCGCGAAACAACAAGCCGCAAAAAAATAAAATGCTCATTCGCACGAATTGGCGGCTTCCGCGGTCGGTTTCGCACGACGCCGCGCCCCGCGAATAGCGCGAAAAAACCGAAAAACGATTTCAGCAAAAGCAAAAGCAATGAGCAGGTGCAAAAGGTCAACCTCATGATTTGTAACGATTCTCTGTAGTGCTTCCTGAGGGGGCCCTCCAGAATTCGGTTGCCTGCTTGCAACTATTGTGTGACCCTGCTCTGACCTTAACTGTATGCCACAAAGGTCCTGATTTACAGCTAAAGGAGCAGACAAGCAGGTGCCAGGCTGGAACTTGAAATTCTTTCAGTGACACATTAATTAGCCCCTAATTCATTATTGTCAGTTGGGGCAGGGCAGGTGTTGTTAATAAACTAACCCCAAATTAATTCATGTCAGTTCAAGCAGGGCAGGTGGGCTTGCTTTTCCCCCCCCATCTTCTACAGTGATGATGAACCAGAGGGTGGCATTGATGTAACAGAGGGTGGCATGGGTCAAAGAGAGGGTGCCAGTGGTGAAACAGAGGGTGCTGGGAGGCTGTGATGATGAACCAGACGTAGAAACAACATAGTCGCGACCGTTGCGAGCCGACAAGTAAGTTCGCAATTGCGAACTAGTACCAAATCCTCGCGAACTGGTAGAAACACTTGCGAACACACAAAAAAAAAAATCCGCAAATTCGCGAGAATTCGCGGATTTTGCGGATTGCGAATTCGCAAATCCGCAAAATTCGCGAACGCGAGATTCGCAAAATTCGCCCATGCTTAGTCCTGGCGCTGAATGATCACTAGGAGGTGTGGGAAAGAGAGTTAGTGTGAGAAAAGCCAGGTTTTAAGGGCCCTTCTGAATGTGAGCAAGTCGGGGATCTTTCTAAGGTTGGAAGGCAGCGAGTTCCATGCCTTAGCGGCTCCCAGGGAGAGACTTTTGCCTCCCCAGCGAGCTTTCCTTACTCTGGGGACTACTGCCAGGCCCTGTTCGGCAGATCTTAGAGCTCGGGCAGGTTTGTACCACTGGAAAAGAGGGGTCATACACTGGGGGCCTAGGCCGTGCAGAGCCTTAAAAATCACGCAGAGTGACTTAAAGGCGACTCTTTACCTAACAGGCAGCCAGTGTAATTTTACAAGGTCCCGGGCTACTGAGGAGAGCTTGGGGGGGCCTGTAAGCAGGCGTGCTGCTGCATTCTGCAGGATTTGAAGTTTGTTCAAGAGTCCCTGCTGAGCATTCAGCAGCAGACCATTACAATAATCCAGCCGGGACAGCACCAGACTGGTCACTACTGTCTTCTTGTGTTCTACTGGGAGAAAGGGCAGGACTTTCCGTATGGTTTTGAGAGCATAATGGGTGGCCGAGGCCAGTGCGTTGATATGTGGCCTGAAGGAGAGAGAGTCATCCATCAGGACCCCTACATTTTTTACCTTCGAGACCGGAGCAGGGGGAGCCCCCATTTCTTCTGGCCACCAGCGAGGGGACCAGAAGTTCTCACATGAACCAAACAATAGCACCTCTGTTTTAGCCAAATTAAGCTTCAGGCAGTTTCCTGACATCCATTTGCTCACCTCACGCATGCAGCATCTGAACCTTTCTGCTGTGCTATCAATTCTCCCTGACGCAGTGACACCACAATCTGAGTGTCGTCTGCGTAGGATGTGAGATTAAATCAGAAGGATCTGATCACTGGTGCCAATGTCGAGACTTAGGCATTAAAAAGAGTCGGGCTCAGGAAAGACCCCTGGGGGACTCCGCAGGGGAGCACAAAAGGCTCGGATTCAAAGTCCCCCAAGACCACCGACTGCGTCCTGCCGGATAAAAAGGCCTGCAAGATGTCAAGGGCCTTTCCCCGAATCCCACTGGCCCTCAGACGGTCCACCAAGATGTTATGGTGGACCGTATCGAAGGCCGCGGATAGGTCCAGCAGGATCAGGGCGGCTCTACCCCCCATGTCCAGCACCCTTCTGATATCTTCAGCTGATTTGATCAAGGCCGATTCAGTGCTGTGTCCAGCCCTGAATCCATGCTGTGAAGAGTCCAGTCTCTCTCCTGATCTTAGGAAGGAACTAAGCTGTCTATTTAGTATGCCCTCCATGATTTTGGCTGGGAGGGGTAGTCTGGCAATGGGTCGAAAATTATTTAAATCTGTGGGATCTAAATTGTCTTTTTTTAGGAGGGGTAGGATAGAGGCCTGTTTCCAGCGTAGGGGAAATTCTCCCCTGTCCAGCATGTTATTGAACAGGGGGGTAAGACCCAAAGCGATGGTGGAGGGAGCTAGTTTGGCAATTGCGATTGGGCAGGGGTCATGTGGGGAGCCTGATTTTATTCTCATAAGTCCTTTGAATACCTCTTCCTCGCTAATGGGTGAGAAGTTCTCTAATATGTCCAATTTACTATTGGGCTCCTGATACATATCTGGAGTCTGAGGCATTAATCCTATTTTCATTGTTCAAAGGATGGAAAATCTCTACTTTATTTAGGAAGAATTTGGCTAGATCTTCGCATAGTTGGCGACTAGGTGGTATTTCTACTGATTTGGAGGCTGCCAGGGAGGAGATTGTGTTGAATAATTCCTTAGGGGAGTTTTTCGCTTCCTTGATCCGTTTGGAAAAGAACTCACATTTAGCCATGCGAATTGTCTCCTTGTATGCTCTCAACTCTGCGTTAAGCCGTTTTTTATCCTCTATCTTGTAATTTTTTCGCCATAGTCTTTCTAGTTTTTTACAGCGGGTTTTATGGTCTCTGACTTGTTCAGAGAACCAAGGGGCAGAGGGGCTTGTCCGAGTGGAATGTATAATAATTGGGGGGGCAAGTTGCATACAGGCAGCCTCCAGCCAACTCGTGTAGTCTGTGGCTGCTTCCTCTATGTCTTTTGTAGGGGGCTTTATAGAGGCTTTCAGAAGATCCTCTAACGTCTTGCCTTCTATGTTTTTCCATTTCCTCAATATTTTAGGGGCAGATTTAGCTTTGTTTAATCTAGGGGGGGGGGGGGTAAGGCTTATGTTAAAATGAACAGCAGCTTGGTTTGACCAGGAGATCGGTTGAACTGACGTAACCTCTAGGTTAGGAATATTGGAAAAGATGCCATCAAGGGTATGCCCTGTTTTATGAGTCGGACCTCGGACTAGTTGTTTCAGTTCTACTCCCTGTAGCAGTTCTAGGAGATCTTGAGTGTCCGGGTCCCTACAATTCTCCAGATGAAAATTAAAATCTCCAAGTAGTGTGAAGGAGCTGGCACAAATAGCTTCTTCAAACAGGCTACTCAAAGCTGAGAGAAAAGGTGCTTTGGCCCCAGGGGGCCTATAGAGTAAGCAGCCTCTAAGAGTCTGATGATCAGAGAGGATAAAATTGAAAATGAGCATTTCGTCTAGGTCAGTTACGTCTGGCTGTACTATCCCTCTAAGGGATTTATGATAAATAATGGCCAAACCACCACCTTTCTTCTTTTCTCTGTTCCGTGTAAGACAGACATAGTTTGGGGGAGTAGCGATGACAATGTCTGGGCCTGATGCAGCATCTGTCCAGGACTCAGTTATGAAGGCGATCATTACCTTGGAGTCAAGGATAAGCTCCGCCACTTCAGTACTGTGTTTTACCAGAGATCTGGCATTGAGTAGCATGCATTTCATGGTGGGCAGTTCATTTGTCGCTATAGTATCGTGTGGAACCTTGAGGATAGGCAAAGATAGCCAGAGTATCTCGGGGAGGGTCTGCTTACAGTTAGAACATTGATGGGGGAAGAGCGGGAGGTCATCCTCCATGGCTCTAGTAGGGCAATATTTTGTGTCAATATTATGGCCAATCATCAATAAGGTGTCGCGGTTGTAGACAAGCCTTGATGTAGAGTTTTTAATTAGCCGGACAGGGGTTCTGGCTCTGGGCGCGGGCTCGGCGCGGACGAGCGCAGACGGACTTGCCTTTGGCATGCCCGCTGCGCTCGTCCGCTGTGCTTCCTGGGTCAGGGAGTCATTTTATGCAGGCGGGGGGCGGGGCAAAGCACTAGACTGCTCGCCCAGCTTGTTTTCCTCACACTGAATGGCGGGACCAGAAAGGACGATCTCACAGGTTCGAGCCTGGGTTGTGCACATGCGCAATTAAAAGTATTAAAATCACACTTAAAACACACACGCTCAGTAAAGTATTTATAGCAGCAAAATACCAGCAAAGTTCTATAAAATGGGAATCTCGAGTCCCGGCTTCCGCCTCAGGACTGGTGACACACCCTACTAGCAATCAGCGGGGATGTGATAGGTCTGCGCTTTTATGCAGGCGGGGGCGGGGGGCGGGGCGGAGCACTAGACTGCTATTAGCCTTGTGCTGCCTTGCTCGCTGCTCCGCTTTTACTTTAATTTTAATTGGCCAGTATCTCTTCAGCCTGTGCTCCCCTGCTCGCTGCTCCGCTCTACCTGCGCAGAACCTTCCACATTTAGCGCGATAACCCCCGCTGTTCTCTGCCCTCCCCTCCGCTGCCATTTTGGGTGTTGTTGTTTGTGCTCGGTCAGCGTCCTCGTGAGCCCGCCCCGCCTCCCAGCTGAGCCGCCCTCGCCCCTCCCCCTTCCCACCATCCATATATGACAGCAGCCCATGCGCGCAGCGTCCACGCGCAGCATTCGCGCCCCAGTTGCGCCGAAGGTGCGCCAAAGGTAAGCCCGTCTACGCCCGTCCGCGCCTGGACTGCGCCCAGCGCCAGAGCCCCTGGTCCTCGTAATGTCCACCCCTCCCGCATTACTTACGATGCCACCACCCTCCTAGCCCTTAACCCCGGCCGTTCCCCCAACTGCGTTCAAGCCGCCCCTGGGCACACCCATGGACCCTTTTCCTGCAACTCCTGCAAGTTCGACGGCACCAAGAACAACTCCTCATCTACGAACTCACAACAGATATCCGACCCCAACCACCTACAATGCATCCTGCTCAACACCCGCTCGGTCCACAGGCACGCCATTGACCTCTGGAATCTACTAGACACCATCTCTCCGGACGTCGCCTTCTTAACAGAAACATGGATGAACGCCACATCAGCCCCTGACATCACCATTGCCATCCCGGAAGACTATAAGATCATTCGCAAGGACCGTACCGGACACACAGGAGGAGGCATCGCTATCGTCCATAAGAAATGCATCTGCATCTCAACCAGCTCAGACGTCAATCTCGCCAACTCTGAACACCTTCACTTCCAGATCCACACCGACCCCAAGACCACACTCAGAGGCACCCTCCTTTACAGACCACCAGGACCCCGCTCACAATTTAGTGAAGACATCACGGACTTCATCACTCCACACGCGCTCCCCTCCGAGGATTACATCCTTTTGGGAGACCTCAACTTTCATCTTGAAAAGAACAACGACCGCAACACAACCACCCTTTTGGACAACCTTGCCAACCTCGGACTTAAACAACTTGTCACTTCCCCCACCCACATCGCAGGTCACACACTCGACCCTATCTTCACCTCCAGCAAACATGTCTCCTTCAGCCACACCACAGCTCTCCTCTGGACTGACCACAGCTGCGTTCACTTTACCTACAACAAGCCCACATCCAACAACCACCCCCAACCCACTCTGCAAAGAAACTGGAACAAAATCACCATCGACCAGATCTCCTCATCGCTTCTTCTAAACCCCCCAGCCCACTCCTCAAACCCAGACCAAGCAGCAACCAACCTCACTCAATGGTTATCCAACAGAGCCGACATCCTAGCACCACTGAAAAAACGACAAATCAAACTAGGCAGCAAGAAGGCCTCCTGGTTCAACGAGGATCTTAAGAAATCCAAGAAACTCTGTGGCTCCCTTGAGAAGGCCTGGAAAAAAGACCCAACCACCAGCACCAAGGACGCCTTCAAAAACGCCACCCGCATACACCACCAACTGATCCGGACTGCCAAGAAAGCCGCTTTCAAGGACCGACTAGATAACAACGCCCACAACAGCAAGGAATTATTCAACATCGTCAAGGAATTTACCAACCCCTCAGCCAACTCCAACGACATCACCCCCTCTCAAGACCTCTGCGACTCCCTAGCCTCATTCTTCCACAACAAAATTGCAGACATCCACAACAGCTTCGACAACCGACCCAAAGACCAACCCACCCAACCCCCTGCAGGACCCCCACCCCCCCTGAATATCCTCAATGACTGGAAGCCAATCTCCACTGAGGACACCATCCGTCTGATGAACTCTATCCACTCAGGATCCCCCACAGACCCATGCCCTCACCACATCTTCAACAAAGCAGACTCCATCATAGCACCACACCTTCGAGACGTCATCAACTGCTCCCTCAACTCCGCAACCTTCCCGGAAAGCTAGAAACACGCCGAACTAAGCGCCCTTCTGAAAAAACCCACAGCGGACCCCACCGAACTCAAAAACTACCGCCCCATCTCGCTCCTTCCTTTCCCGGCCAAAGTCATCGAGAAAGCGGTCAACAACCAGCTCGCCGCATTCCTCGAAACCAACAAATCCCTCGACCCCTCACAATCCGGCTTCCGAGCCAAGCACAGCACTGAAACCGCCCTCATCGCAGCAACAGACGACATTCGAACTCTACTGGACAATGGAGACACAGTCGCCCTCATCCTCCTCGACCTCTCCGCAGCCTTTGACATGGTCTGTCATAGCACCCTTTTACAACGCCTCAGAAACGTCGGAATCCAAGGAAAAGCACTGGAATGGATCACCTCGTTCCTCACCGGAAGAACCCAGAGAGTCCGCCTTCCACCATTCAAGTCCGAGGCCACTGAAGTCATCTGCGGTGTACCACAAGGATCTTCACTCAGCCCCACCCTCTTCAACGTATACATGAGCCCCCTCGCGGTCATCGCACGCCAACACCACCTCAACATCATCTCCTACGCCGACGACACTCAACTGATCCTATCACTCACCAGAGACCCTAACACTGCCAAAACCAACCTGCATGAAGGAATGAAAGAAGTAGCCGAATGGATGAAGCACAGCCGTTTGAAACTGAACTCAGACAAAACAGAAGTCCTCATCCTAGGCACCTCCCCCTCCGCCTGGGATGACTCTTGGTGGCCAGAGGCACTTGGAAAAGCACCCATCCCGACAGACCACGCACGGAACCTGGGCGTCATCCTGGATTCCTCACTCTCGATGAACAGACAAGTCAACGCCGTTTCTTCATCTTGCTTCAACATTCTTCGCATGCTCAAAAAAACATTTCGCTGGATCCCCACCGAAACTAGAAAAACAGTCACCCACGCTCTGGTCACGAGCCGACTGGACTACGGAAACACCCTCTACGCCGGTACCACCGCAAAACTCCTGAAAAAACTCCAACGCATCCAGAACGCCTCAGCCAGGCTCATATTAGACATCCCGCGCAAAGAACACATCTCCGGTCACCTGAAAAGCCTCCATTGGCTCCCCGTCAATAAGAGGATTACTTTCCGGCTCCTAACCCACGCACACAAAGCACTCTACGAAATCGGACCCGAATGCCTCAACACACGACTGTCCTTCTACACCCCCCCCCCCGCCAGCTACGATCCTCCAACCAGGCCCTTGCCACTGTACCTCGCATCAACAAAACAACCATGGGAGGTAGATCCTTCTCCTACCTGGCAGCTAAAACCTGGAACTCACTTCCCACTCACCTTCGCCTTACTCAGAACCACCTAGCATTCAGAAAGCAACTTAAAACGTGGATATTTGACAAGTAAGTCCCCACCCTTCTTCAAGCGCCTTGAGACCCTCTGGGTATGTAGCGCGCTATACAAATTTATTGACTTGACTGACTTGACTTGCCCAGCTCGTTTTCCTCACACTGAATGACGGGACCGGAAAGGACGATCTCACAGGTTCGAGCCTGGGTTGTGCAAATGCGCAATTAAAAGTATTAAAATCACAATTAAAACACACACGCTCAGTAAAGTATTTATAGCAGCAAAATACCAGCAAAGTTCTATAAAATGGGAATCTCGAGTCCCGGCTTCCGCCTCAGGACTGGTGACACACCCTACTAGCAATCAGCGGGGATGTGATAGGTCTGCGCTTTTATGCAGGCGGGGGGCGGGGCGGAGCACTAGACTGCTCGCCCAGCTCGTTTTCCTCACACTGAATGGCGGGACCGGAAAGAACGATCTCACAGGTTCGAGCCTGGGTTGTGCAAATGCGCGATTAAAAGTATTAAAATCACACTTAAAACACACACGCTCAGTAAAGTATTTATAGCAGCAAAATACCAGCAAAGTTCTATAAAATGGGAATCTCGAGTCCCGGCTTCCGCCTCAGGACTGGTGACACACCCTACTAGCAATCTGTGTTTATCTGCACTAAGTCTGCTAGAATGGACCGTCACCTCCCATTTCTGTTGGGTGATGGTTAGGACCCTCTGATCTGGAGTTAATTAAAATTCCTCTCTGGGGAATAGCCCGGGCTGGTACTAAGAGCCTGGCCAGGGAAAGCAATTAGTCATCCATTGCATACTTTGGACACTCAGTGAACATGCCACAAATATCTGGCCTTAGTGGTCAGTTTTTGTTCAAGACTGGTCTGGTCAAGGTGGCCGGCCTACAATAATCAGTCCAAGGAGGACAGCCACGTGTGGAAGGCAAGAAAAGAAGCTGATTTGCCGCATCTCGAACAAGATGAAGAATTCTCCATGATCGATGGATTATGCTGCAAAGGAATTTGACAGGCTTGTGGAGCAGAGCTTGGGAACACAAGGAAATTGCAGACAGCTGCTCAAGATAAGGAAGCTTGCTGCACATCAGCAGAGATAGAGGGAGACAGGGAAGTTTGATCCCCATCATTGAAGGGGAAATCACTGTGCTCAGACACCTCCCCTGTACTGTGGGATCTTGTGTGGCACTTCCAGTTACAATCTGTATCTATTGAACAGTGTCCTGTGGAGCAGGTCTCCATTTTTCTTTTTGTGACATCTGGGGGTATCAGGGTGTACTAGCACTCTGGCCAGCCTCTACCCTCCTTTAGCTAACCAGTGGCTACTGGACTGGTGTGATTGCAGTAAACTGTGCCAAGACATCAGGCACCTGTGATCGGATCTCTGACACCACTAGAGTGGTTTCCTCACTAAGGACGGGAGAGTAATGGCTGATCAAGAACATTTGACTTTACATCAAATGCTGAAACTATATCATTTTAATACAAGGATTGGTATCATAGCTCTAGAGAATTTGGTCAACCCTGTGCAACATTGCCTGTAATATGAAATGCTAATTATGTCTCTAAATGTTAACTCTGATTTTATAGTGCTTAGTGTCTAGGTGCTATAATACTATTTGGGGTCAGAACTCTGGCCCAGAGGGTTGTAGAAGCGTCTGGTTTACACTATCCTAGTTTTATGTGTAGTATATTTCTCTTCTGTGTATTAAAGTACTTTTCTTTTTAAAAAATAAAGCACTAACTGGACATTGGTTTTATCAGCTGATGGTGCCGTGTGCACTGTATTCTGAATGTCTAAACCCAACTCACATCCTTGAGTAAGCATTGAACTGCTCTGTCTCTCTACCCTGAGAGAGTCAAGTGCTGGAGAGGAGTACTTGGCTATCCAGTTTTTGATCCACTAGTACAGGGGACCCAGGACACCTGTGGGGAACACTCCAGTTGATGAGACTGGAGTACAGTAATCACTCAGTGCCCTGGTGCCCAGGAAGCTGGGTCTAACACTCACTTCTTCCACCTGTGGGATCATCTTCGCAGGAGCAGCTTGGCTTTCGCAGTCTTTGCGAATGGCTGTAGCCTGACCCCTAGAACAGCCGCTGAGACTACCATCACAGGACCTTCACTGATCAAGATTTACACCAATCAGTAAAACATGGTTGAATGAATTAATATAATTGTTATTTCAGAGTCAATTAAAACCAAAACAAACAAAAAGAAATGTTTGAAATATGGTTGAATATCACTAAAGTCCCTTTGACGAGTTGAGAAAACTGGTATTCTCTTGTGAAATTCCACTCCTCTCACTTAAAGGTAGAACTGTGCTTCTAGGGTGCGAGAACACCAGACCTGATTTTACTGGCCAGAAAATTCAGCCTGTAAAATCACATCCGAATGGGCAACAGTGCAGCCGAACCCCGGGCACGTACCCGGCCCGACCCTCAACTAAGGCACTGAAAGCATGGAATGCTCCCCTTGCCACGCAACATCCTCCTCTCATAAGCAGATGCGACATGTCAGTGAAACGCCAAGATATCATGAGGAGTTTCTTGCTGAAAATCCGGGGCCACACAGTTATTGCCCATTCCATGGGTTTTAAGTCATAATAGGTGGCAGAGATACCATGTGGTCAAGGAATTTCAGCTACCCAGTATACTCACACGTCAGTATAATTTGTAATTATGAACTACTTCGTGATGGTATACTGCAAAGCTCTTATATTCAATAAAACATTGCAGCTCGTAGCACCAGCATTACCTGGTGTTGGAAGATTTGAAGATCAACAAATCACTAATGCAAAGAAGCTGACAGGACCTGTATACACAGAACCTATAATAGCTAGTTAAACCACAGTGTCGTTAAAATATACAATTTGCACTTGATGTGACACAATGAAAAAGTAAATTAAAACATCATAGAATCAATTGACTAAGCCACAATTTGTCTCAGAAGTGACATCACAGTATCATTCATTTCACTGCTCTAGCTGACAGAAGGGGGTTTTACTCATGGAGGCATTGGTCGTGGCACTCGGAGGGTTAGGGGGATAGCATCATTTGTTAGATATGCTCCATGAAGATAACTCCCTGAGTCCTGGAAAAATAAAACCAACATTCCATGGTTGGCTATGTTGTTGATTGAATTACTGTGGCTCACTGAAAGGAATGATTTTTTCAAGATCTACCATATTTTAAGTTATTCTCCTCACTAATGGTAAAGTGGAAAGACCTCCTGATATTGAGCTACACCTGAAGAATGCTTAGCGTCTTGGGAGTTGGAGCAATAGTTGTGTTGTCTGATAGCCTTGAGCTCTGGGTAGACAAGAACATCTTCATTTGACTTCTCTTATAAGCAGGTGCTCGATAGAGATGCCTCTGTGTTTTTTTCTAGTTTAAAAAGCTTTATTGAATTAAGATAAAACCACGTAAAACATCATTACAAAAGTACAAAGTTGGAAGAAAAAAAAAGCAGGAAATATTTGAGAAATAATAACAAAATAGGCAACGAACCCCAAAGAGGGGTATATAAGAATACCAATAAACTAAGCTTTTGTGGGAAATTTTTCATTAGGGGGAAAAGGAGGGAGGAAAAGGGGAAAAGGCAACTGTAAATTCAAAGTTTTTACTTATATATGTCTAATAACAAGAAGAAAAGAGAGAGTAAAGAAACAAGGAACAAATCAGGGGGTACATCTAGAGAGATAATCAGTTAAAGGTAACCATAACAAATCTCTTTTGATTAATAATGGTACAGTTGTGGCATATACACAATCAAGTCCGTGATGATGACAAAGCAAATTCCACCAAGCATTATATGCAATTTTTGAAGTGTCTTTCCAATTAGTAGTAATTATCTGAAAAGAGATAGCTATGAACAAATCAATAAATTTACGGACATTACATTGAAGATTCCAAATGGGAGAGGAGCCACCCAGAAAAATATGTACAATATCAAAAGGGATATCAGTAGATAAAATACTATTAAGTGTAGATCAAATACAGGAATAAAGTGCTTTAACCAATGGGCATTAAAAAAACATGTGAAGAAAATCACTTTGATCGCAGGGACAGAACCAACATTTTTGGGATTCTAGTAATTTGAATTTGTAAAGGTCTAAAGGTGTAAAAAAAAAGCCTATTATAAAAAAATAGAGAGTCTGTGTGGTGCTAGCAGAGCGAGAGACTGTATGAATTTTAGACCAGAGGGCATCCCAAATTGATAGGGAAAATTCTTGGGCCAAGTCTGCTTCCCATAAAAGTTCTAATTTAGATTTAGGCTGTTCAGTAGGGGAGTGAGAGAGAAGCTTATAAATGGCCGAGGCTCTAAGGGGAATTGTAAAGTCTGGTGGTGGAAAAAGGGGAAGTGCAGCATCAGAGAGGTGAAAAGTCCACACAAATAATGGTGGGGAGGGTATGTGTAAGTAAAAGGAAGTGGTGTGAGTGTTTGGTAGAGAGGTGAAAAGAGTTTTGCAGATCTTGGAAAGATCGTAAGGAGTTATCTTTGAGCAGGTGGTCATAAGTAAAAATGCCTTTATCAATCCATTCCTTCCAGAAGAGTGCTCTGTTGTTGATCTTAAGAAATATATTGTACCAAATCGGGGTCATCGAATGAAGAGTGGAAGGAGAGAGAAAAGAAAGGAAAAGTGAAAGCGCTAGTGCCTTTAAAATGCTTAAAAACAGGGGTAATAAATCTTGTAGGGGGTTGAGTTAAACGGGTAGCTGAAATAAATGAGAAGGGAGCAAGTTGAGCAAGTTCTATAGAGCTCCACGCTGTTAAAGGGAATGGGGATGACTGGGTGAGAAATGGTCAAATCTGTTTAAGTGTAAATGCAGAGTGGAAACGGGAGAGATTAGGAAAATTAACATCGCCCAGATTCTTGGGTTGTTGGAGACGAAAAAGGGAGATTCTGGTTTTGCGATTATTCCATAAAAATTTTGTTAGGAGGCGATTGATGGATTTAAAAAAGTAATGAGGAAGGAAAATAGGAAGCATAGAAAGGTAAAAATGTATAATAGGGAGTAACATCATTTTAATAGTCGCTAATCTGCCCCACCAAGAGAGGAACAGTGGGGACCAACGTTCTATGATGAAGAAAGTTTGTAAAGTATATCAGAATGATTTAGTTTGATGGTCTCTCTGGTGGTGTTAGCGTATAGGACACCTAAACAATTGATATGACCGGGGTTCCATTTGAATCCTGAGCCTTGAAACATATGAGAGAGGCAAAGCTTGTTAAGGGGGAGGACTTCAGATTTATTAAAATTAAGTTTATAGCCGGAAACCATGGAGTAATCATCGAGTAAGGAGAAAAGAGCAGGTAATGAAACAGCAGCATTAGAGATATAAAGCAAAATATCATCCGCATAAGCAGTACATTTTATTTCTACATCCCTATATTGAAATCCGGAGTAAGAGGAAGAGTTTCTAATTTTTTCCAAAAAAGGTTCTAAGGCAAGGATAAAGAGGAGTGGGGACATAGAACACCCTTGCCTGGTTCCTCTATGAAGGGGGAAGTAATCTGATTGTACACCATTTACCCAAATAGAAGTTTTTGGTTCTGAATATAATAACTTAATATAATTAAGAATAGGGGGACTAAAACCATGCCATCAAAGCGCACCAAACATAAAATCCCAATTAACTTGATCAAAAGCCTTTTCAGCATCTAGTGTGATTGCAGCAATGGGGGAATCCATCTTTGCAGCTAAGTGTATAATGTTAAGAAAGGTTCTTGAGTTATCATTTATAGACCTACCTTTAACAAAGCCAGATTGATATATATTTATTAAATCAGGAATAACCTTAGTAATATGGATAGCTAGAATTTTTGCATATATTTTACAATCTGTATTTATGAGAGAAATGGGCTTATAATTTTTACAGAGGTAGGGATCTTTATCTTTTTTAGGGAGGAGGCAAAGCATTGGATTCACCAGTGACAAGGAAATTATTGATTCAAGTAAGTAAGTGAGGGATTAAAACTGATTTAAAGTGAAGGAAAGTACAGTAAAACCATCGGACCAGGAGTTTTGTCTTTGGGTAGAAGAGAAAGTGCATCAACGATTTCCTTCTGTGAAATTGGAACGTCGAGGGAGGAAAGATCCACGGGGGCATTAGGGGATTTGGGGATGGAATGAAAAAAAGAGGTAATTTGCTCAGAGGAAGGGCTAGATTCAGGGGCCTCATTTATGAAAAGTGACGCATCGCTGCGTGAAAACAGCGATGAGTCATTTTTCACTGTGCCCTCCTTGCGACACCAATGATGCGTCATATTTACAGTATGACGCATCATGTCGCAAGGAGTTACAGATACGTCAGTATTTCTGACGTATCTGTAAGCGCAAAAGTCACGCATTGCTGGGGTGTGTCACAAAAGTGACGCAACTCCAGCAATGCGTCCTTTCACAAGGGGAAAGCCCCATGTGAAAGGGCTTGCGTCAGTCTTACGCCTGCTGTGAGGCAGGCGCAAGATTTTGACGCAACAGCGTCCTAAAAGTGACGCAGTGAAATCTCATAGATTTCACTGCGTCACTATTACGAGGCTTTTCGCGGAGGAACGCCCCCTCTGCATACATTATACCTGACGCAGGTATAATGTAGCGCAGGGGTTTACAAAGTGACGCATCTGCTTAGATGCGTCACTTTGTAAATAGGGCGCAACATGGCGCATGTTTTACGCCGCCGATGCGTCACAAAAAGTGACGCATCGGAAGCGCAAAACTGACGCAAGGGCTCATAAATAAGCCCCCAGGCGTTTAAAGGGAAGAATAATAATTGACAAAACAATCGAGAATCTTGGCACCCGAAGAATGAGATGCTCCCTGAGGGTCTTTAATGACAACAATTTTGGATTTCTGTTTTTTAATTTTAAGGTAATTAGCAAGCGATGTGCCTGCTTTATTGCGTCCATCACATAATTTGGCGTTACATTTAAGAAGGTGATTTGAGGCAGAGTCCAAAGAGTGTTTAATATATTGCATTTTAGCTTTAATGAGGGAGGATAAAGAATCAGGTGAGTTAGATGTAAAATAGAGGTGTTCGAGATCCTTAATCTGTTTAAGAATACGGGCCGCATGATTAAGTGCTTCTTTCTTTTTACAGGAAACAAAATCCATGACACAGCCTCGGGCAGTTGCCTTGAAGGCATCCCAGAGAAAGTGAAAATCTGAAGTAGTGTTTAAATTATTACAAGTGTCAAATGGGTAATGAATAGGGGATCAAGAAGTAGTGCATTATTGAAACGCCAGCGACGTGAGACAGGAGAGGGAGGTGGATAATTCTTATCTAAGATGACAGGGGCATGATCTGAGATGAGAATGGAACCTATTTCAGAATGAGTCATGAATTGCAATGCATGTTGTGAGAGAAAAATGTAATCAATACGGGAATGTGATGAGTGTACTGGGGAAAAGAAGGAGAATTCAAAGGAGTCAGGATGAGAGATTCTCCATAAATCAACATATCGTGCTTTGGATTTACGATTTACGATCCACAAAGGGATCCATGAGCTGATAACAATCTCAACCTACAATTAGATCTTCAGCAGTTTGAGAGGAAAGAAGGGAGGAAAATTCATTCCAGAAGGATAAATCAACACCATTGGGACCATAAACATTACAAAAATAAAGATGAACATTATTAACAATGCTATCTAGAAACAACCATCTATCATTGGAATCAGAAATTTCATTTTGAACTTGAACAGATAAAGATTTATGAAATAAAATAACAACACCATTTTTGTTATTAACAGCTGGAGAGCAAAAGGCTTTACCTAGCGAAGATAAATCCTGCAAAGAAAGGTGCGTTTCCTGCAACAAAGCTACTTTACATTTCAAACGGGCCAAATGAATTAAATTTGTTGCTTTTTGATAGGGGTTCGAAGACCCTTAACATTCCATGAAATAATGCGAAGACTATTCATATTAAGAAATGAAGCAAGAGTAGGAGAAAAGTCGTCAACCAGTTAAGTGAAAAAAGGAAAAAGGAGGATAAGTTAGAAGAAACAGTTAAAGAGAAGAAAATAAACACTATATCAATGTGAGAGAGAAAAAGAATTGTGACCACCACAAAGGAAAGAACCAAGTTACAACAGGAAAGTGAAAGGAAGCGAAAAAGCGATGTACCAGGAAGCGAGAAGAGAGTAGAAACCGGTAAATGAAGAAACCGTTGCCAAGGAAGAAAGAGTAAAGGGAAGTGAATATGTTATGACAGAAAAGGAGGGAGAGAAAGGAAAATAAAGGTGAGGTGGGAGCAAGATCTCTCAGAGGGATGAAGAAAGAGGAGATGACGAAAAGCCAAGAGGCTTTAGTCATAATAATCAGGTAAATGAGCAACAACAATAAAGAAGGAGGGGAGGTGGGAAAAAGAGAGCAAGAAACCACATCACTGGGAAAGGAGTGAGGCGGAAACGACAATATACTATGGGGTAAAATGAAGGACAGAAATAATAATGGACAATTTAGAAGAAACGAGATTAGCTAAAACGACAATATAAATGTTAATATCAACGTAAAGAACAAGATGAAAGGGAAGCTTACCAGGAAACAGTGGTAGACATCCACAGGGTGCAATGGGCAAGCACATACATGAAGGACACACAGTAGACCATAACCAAAATAATGGATGGATCTGAAACAAACAAAGAACAAGAGAACAATAAACCATTGTACAAAATATACTCGTTAACAAGAGGGAAAAAAACAGAAGGAACCTAAACAATCAAAAAGAAAACTGTTAATGTTTAGTCAATTCCATCTGCTCCTCCCGATGAGTATGGATGAACTTCCGGAGGTCTGCAGGATCGTTGAATGAAAAATATCTCTCCTTGTAGGTAACTTTGAAGAAGCAAAGATGTATGAGGCCATAACGAGCGTTCATTGACTTTAGAGCTGGTCTCAAATCCAAGAACTCTTTGCATCTAGTAGCAGTTTGTTTGGAAACATCTTGGCTAAAAAAGATCTTGTGTCCTGACCAGAACATTTGTTTGCATTGCTTGGCTGCACTCAGAATCAACATTAAGTCAGAATACAGCAAAAAGTAGGCGATGATACCTTTTGGTTTGGCATTTGAAGATGCAGAGTGAGGACCCAATCTATGAGCCCTCTGGATATTGAAGTCAACAGTTTTTGGGAGTCCAACTATTGGTAGAACTTGAGATTTCAGGAAAACAATTGTGTCAGACCCTTCAGACCCCTCCGGAATACCGTAAATGCGTAGGTTATTGAGACGATTTCGCTTTTCCAAATCCTCTGTGGATTTTTTCAAGAGATTAACTTCCTTGGTGAGAGACTCAACTTTCTCAATAATGTTCTGGGCGTTACTCACTTTTTGTTCAACATCTTGCGTCCAGGCCAGAACACTTATCTTCGATTCTTTGAAGAGTGGTAGTAGTATCCGAAATAAACGGACGGATAAGACGTAGTTCATCCATTATATCCTCTAGCATGATAGGTAGAGGGGATTTAGTTGGAGAAGAAGGATCCTTCTTCAGACGTTTGCTAGCGGTAGCAGAGGGCTCCTTGCGACATCCAGAAGTAGCCCCAGAGGGACCTTGTGCTTTATTTGAATGCGTAAGATCCAGCGTGAAAAAGCAATCAGGTTAGGATGAGGTGCTAAGGCTAATTAGCACTTGCAAGATCAAAAAAAAGAGACATTCAAACAGGAGCAACAAAAATGGGCGCAAAAACAAAACGAAAAAAGATAAAAAGCAGTAAATGACTGGATGATGTTTATAGAGCGCACTTGTGAAGAAAGAAGTCTCCGTCTGCCATGAGGAGAATAGTTGCCACGAATATGAGGTAAAACTGCAGCAGGGAGGATGAAACAGTACAATAAATTGCGAGATTAAAGGGCTGCAGGCTCTGTTCATGTGGAAAATGTCATATGCGTAACAATCCAGAGAGAAAATCACAATACACTCCTTGCATACTGAGAGAAATAATTGAGGAGCCTTCAATAAAAAAAAGGCATGTGTAAAACCTGCAGGACAATACAATTGTTGAGTTGGATAGATGCACAGCAGATAGGTTATCGTAAGGATTGACTAATGTTTGGTTGATTTTTATGGTGCACCAAAAGGTGGCGCCGAGGGTCCAACGACGTCTAGCACATAAGTCGAAAAGTGATACTAGAGGTGCTCTAGAATCATCCCTTTGTGGGCACACATTGAATTATCTTTCCACTGAGAAAAGATTAGTTTACCGCATAGTTTGCTCCGTATTTTCTTAGCACTACGCCATAGCCCATCACACCCATCATTTCAACCGTACCTTATCCGTTTTTTACAGACTCGTTACAAACGTACAGAAAGGCATGTAAGTGAAATCCCATTTTCAGTTTACCGCACCATTTTTTTGGATTGCACAATATGATCATGTTGATTTATACCATTGCTCATGATTTTGTTTACATTACCGTATGCTTAAGTTGCAATGATTTTATGTACATCACAGAATGTTACACATGACTATAATGGTACCTCATTACATTTTTGCAGTGTCAATTCCCTGATGAAGGGCATGACCCTAATGCCCGAAATGCATTGGATAGGACAAACGATGGTGACATTGCCTCATATACAAATGTTTAAGAAATGTGAAATGAGATAAAACTTTTTTGGAAATCAAATCAAAGCTTCAATGAAATAAACGATTTGCAAAACATTTAACGAAACAGAGTGGAAATCTTTTCTCAGTGGAAAGATAATTCAATGTGTGCCCACAAAGGGATGATTCTAGAGCACCTCTAGTATCACTTTTCGACTTAAAACCTGCAGGAAGCACAGCTGCAACATAAAAAAAGTATTTGAATCAGTAAAAACAGAGCCACATCGATAAATGCCAGCACATAAAGCTTATAGAACAGAAAGCTTCATTTCTGAGGAGAAAATTTGTTTGCGCGGACGCGGTCATAAATATGGCGGCCGCGACGCATTTGACACCGTGAGGAGAAAGAGGTTGCCGAAAAACGCACCTTACATTAGGCGCCGGTGGTCGGGAGGCGCAACATAACGTTCTTGGCAGCTTCCGACGTCTGAGCATCTAGGCGGAGGCAGGTGGCGGGCCGTTAAGCAAGTCCTTCGTGGGAAGTACAGCGCCGGTTCCACAGAGCTCCCTCAATACGCGGCCATCTTGCCGCCGCCGCCGCGAACTCCTGCCTCTGTGTTTTAAGCTACAATTTACTGAGATTATGCTATTATGCCACATTGCGTAATATTAGGGAGAAATATTCCCTCAAGATACACAGTTTGGGTAATTTTTTAACACAAGCAGTATTTCAGGTAATTTTTTTATCCGAATGGATCATTTCAGTAAATTTTGAGAGCGAAACTACAGATTCGAACGCAAACAAAAGTGTTTTGAAAGTGCCTGACAGTTCCCTTAACTTGGACAGTCAACAAACATAAAAGGTAGATTTTTTACCCAAGCCGACCATTTGGGTAATTTTTCCGCACAAAACTACAAATATGAACATGAGCAATATTGTTAAATGTGAGCAACCGGAAAACACCTTGAAATAACATGTTCATGTTGATTTTTACCCAAATGACCGTTCAGGTAAATATTTGAGCGTGACATTCATTCCACATAATTATTCATAGTTTTGCATAATTATACAGTAATTTGGCATAATTATGCTACTTGAAATATCACAATTTACGCCCATCCGTAGTCATCATGGTCAAGATTCATGTGATGTTACCTGCTGTGATGCCACTGGTCAGGTAAAGGGTTACTTGTGCTATTTCTGCTATCCCTGTTATTTGTGTGACTTGATGTCCATGTTGTGAATGACTCATTGATTAAAATATATTGATGACTTCCAGTAATTCACCAAAAAATACTTTTTCCATCTTGCTCCTAGGGTGGGCAGGATTTAGATGGGGAGTAAAAGCCTGTACATATGTACCTGGGGCATAAGTGACATTTTGTTTTGGTTGCTTTTGAGCTTTTGTCACAGGAAGAGGCGGTTGACTTCTTATGACAACTTTTCCATTAGACATATGTAGGTAGCTGATGCCGTATTCCATCCCAGGATTTATGTGTAAAGCCACGAGCAGACAGGACCCTCTCAAAAACGTGAGCAGGTCATCCAGGTCATTTCCATGTAGCATTAATGCTGAGGGAGAAAGCTGTTGGTAGTTGTATGGGATGGCTCTTTCATCTCGCTCCTTGTTTCCACCGGCTGCAGGCGCAGCTCCTCTTAGGCTGATAGTCCGCCTACAGCTGAGTTTTGAGGGAGGAGAGAATTACTTCCACCTCAGAATGTCAGAGGTAGGTTTGCTGTCCTGAAAGGCAAGTTAATACAATATTTATCAGACCTTTGTAGAATACCAGTCTTGAAGCAGCTTTTTTTGTTCTCAGCTGTGTGGAGACTGGTCCTGAGCATCAAACACCCCACTCTATAGCTGTACATCCAGTGAGCACATTACACCTAGTTACACTACTACATGCGAAACCCCCATCGACAGCCAGTTCCCTTAGTTGTGCACTCCTACCAGATATTTAGTCCTCACAAGGGTTACTGAAAATGGTCAATTTTCTGGTTAAGTAGAATCATCAGTATTCTGGATGCAGTTGGTCTTTCACATGAATGCTTGGTCGTAGTGTGATGTTCATTCAAACCTAGATAACTAAAAATCGGATAGCTGCTCTAATCTGAAAGGTATTGCTTTTCAGTAAGATTCAACATTTGTATCGTTGGCATGCGTCGAGGCTCTGGCTGCACCCTGGGCCGGCTTTAGAGGGGTGCAACTGGTGCAACCTTCTGATCTAAAAGCACCATCTGCAGAGTTCCTTGTGAGTCCAGCTTTCAGGCAGCAACAAAAATGTCAATATAACTCAGAACGCAGTTCTGACTCGCCAGAAAGTAGCGCAGAGGGTTAATATGCCTGCTGCAAAGAACAGATCTGAATTTAATGTGGATAGCTGATTGTATTAGTAAAGCCAGCCTTTACCCACGCTTTAAAACAAACGAGATGTATGTAACGAAGGGGCTATGGAGAGACGAGGAGCACTTTTGCCGGGTGATAGTGAGGGAATCATGGTGGTGGTGCTCCAATAGAGATTGTTGCACCCGGCGCCGACAGTGCTACAGCCGGCCCTGGCTGCACTCTTTGACTGGCCAAGACAGTCACATATTCTGCCCTATCTATTCCTTCGTTGCCGGGGTTATTTTCATTCCGACGCCATATTTGAATCTGGCAAGACATCGAGTAACTTTCCTGTAGAGATATAGCTTCTGCCACTTGTAATCTCAATGTCCAAGTGGCAAGGGGAGGGAAGGTTAAGATCTTGCATGAGGAAATATTCTGTATCGTTTCCATTGCTGTACAGTAATTACAGCTCTAACTTCATTCCCATGGGCGAGCACAGCCAGTGCTTTGCTCTAAAATATTTTAAAGTACTGAAATGGGCTTTTCACCCTGTACTTTACATTGTCTGTGCCCTTATCCCTCCAAGGTCTTTCGGCTTGTCTACAGACATTCTATTCTGTAAGTGCTGTGTCATCTGCTTGTACAAGTGAGTGTAACACAGAATATTGGGCAAGGGTGACATTTTAATTGTGCCCACATAGTTTTGAAAGTTGACAAAGAAGTGCAAAGCTTTCGGATATTTTTAAGGTGTCACATGCATGGTGGTTGAATGTATGACATTACAACGAAAACAATTACAATGCATACCTTTATAACGCGGTCAATACAATGCATCTTCCATTACAACGTTTGCCATTACAACGCAAGCCATTACAACGCATATTCCATTACAACAAAAATTACTCTTCTAACACTGCCGGGTGCTTACCTCAGGAAAGGTGCTGGTCAGGGAGGGAGGTGCGTTGTAATGGTATACGTTGTAATGGCATGGGTTGTCATCCATCCTGCGTTGTATTGACCACATTGTAAAGGCATTGCATAGTAATGCCTGCGTTGTATTGGATGTTTCACATAGTGGCCATCTGGGGAATGAAAACACTGGCAAAGCTAATAGGAATGCGCCCTTGTGCCATAGGTAAAACCTATTGATTTTGCCTGTGCTTATTAGAGTTAGACACCCACTTATTTAACATGAAATTCTGCAAATAAAACAAATTATGTGCAATGCAAAACCACTATCTAGCGTAATGCTATATTTGATCAAAATGCGACCACATGTTGATTTTGGATGCGAGGACACTTTTTGCCCTAAAAAATCTAGCGCAAAAACACACAAGTACCTCAGGCAACAGCTGCTCGTGTTTCGGTCACTTGCATTGTTCCCATGATCAGGCACAAAAACATTGTGGTGTACCTGTGCCATCTGGCTTTATGTTGTAATTTTGAGAACTAACAAGTGCAATACAAAATTTGTGCAGTTACTTGTCAATACACCAGCAAAATGGAAGATTCGCGAGGAGTGTGGCTTGGTAGCCAACATGGCGGACGTGTTCTAGGCCAGCTCCATCCAGCCCGTAAATTATCTGACATTTATCCTGGCAATCAAGAATTGCCGACATTGTAATCCTGCCGATCTGAGTGCAGCGTGGGCTCCCCTGTTCAGCGGTGCCCTTCTTGGCAGCGGGAACCAAAGTGGTACGGAGATCTGGCGGAGGCGGCCGCACGGCCTGGGGAAGAGCGCAGGCCCGGACGAACGAGACGGCGGGCCGTGGCTGTTCCGGACTGCAGCCATCCGCCGGGCCGAGCTGAGGGGTCCCCTTACAGGTGGTGTGCGGTCCGGAGAGGCGCCGGGGGGGCTGGATGGCCACCCAGGGGTCGCGGGCCATGTAAGCGACTGGAGCTGGACGTAGGCGGGCTGTGGGGAAGACGGAGGTTCGGCGGTTCCATCGGACCGTGGTGGAGAAGAGCGGCACCTGGAGCTGCATGGGTGCCTGGCAGGAGTAGACGAGGTGAGCGGGGCCAGGCGGTCGGCGAGAGGGGTGGCGGTCCTGGCTCCCTGCAAGCCTCTTCTTCAGTGGTGGCTGCTGGGATCGGCAGTGTGGTGGGGCAATGGGGGGGCCCTTGGGGGAACTGTCTGGAGATCCTGCCCAATGCGCTCCCCTCCCAGCTGAAGGGGGAGTGCGGTGGCCCCTTCAGAGTTTGGTGGAGGCAGATCCTGAGTGGAGGGCCCCCCCAGGGTACATGTGGCGGACTGTGCTGGGGGCCCTGTGGACGGGGTCCATCTCTGCAGGGCTGGCGAGTTGTGATTGGACGAGACCGTCCCCCCCCCCCACGGAATGTGCTGTTGAGAGCAGGGCAAGAGGCTCTCGCCACGCGAGGCTGGTGGTGCAGCGGTGGAGGCAAGATACGAGCAGTGCTGCTGAGCGGTGAGGCCAGAGCCTGGGAGATTGGATTGCTGGCCTGATTGGACCTCCGCGCCCCGTGGTGTGCGGCTGGCCCCTTCCCCGAGATAGGGCATAGATACACGGCAGGTGCCCGGCCAGGCCTGTGGGCCAGAAGAAGTGACAAGTGGATCCTCCGGAGCAGGGGTGGGCCGACTGGTGCGCTCGAGTAGAGCGGGGGCCTGGCGGGAGACTGTGCGGCTGGGCAAGTAGACCAGGGGTGCACGGGGAGGCCTGGAGAGGGCCTGCAGGCCCGTGAAGAGGATATGACTAGGGAGAGGGGGGGCCATGGCACGACTAAACACGGAACCACCATTTTTCGCTGACCCGATGATTCTCGTACTATGCCTACACCACTCCCTATTCAGATTGAATACTCGCTTTTTGCTATCTCAGGAGTACCCCATTTCGACCTCCTGAAGGGATACTGGACCTATTTTGTCCTTTTAACCTTCCGCCCCTCGGCCAGCCCTTATCCTTCATTGATTTCATTTCAGCTTATTGTTCCAAGCCTTCAAGGACTTCCCCACCCGGGAATCTCCCTTCTCCACTTAACATGCCGTTAAGTTAATCGCCAGTGTGTTTCCCGAACTAGCCACCCTTTCCTTTTCCTGGTGCATTGACTTGCTTTCCTGCCGCCTGTAGACTTGCGTGTTTCCTATTTATTCTCCAGATACCCTCACCGTTGTCTCTTAACTGACATGTGCCCTGATGAAGGTGAGACCTCGCTGAGGTCGTACACCAAAACGTACGTCGGCACCACAAACTTTATGTGGCAAAACCTATGTGAACCGCAGCTTCTCCCTACATTTCCATTGTCACCATGTGTGGAGAAAAATATTACCTATTGTTTATCTTTACTTTATTTTTTCTTTGTGACCACATTTATTCTATTTATATATTTTGTTTAACCTGGATTTTGATCCATTTATGAAAGGATAGAATATTATACTCATTAGGAGTATTTCAACCTTTTTTTTCGTCATTTTACCTTAACTCATAGGTTCTCGCCCCTCTTTGATTAGTTTTAGAAATTTAGTTCCCTTGAATGAATGGATCTTTGTAGTTCTTGGATGCATGTGAATGAATGAGTGAGAGTGTCAGTGTTTGTGTGAATGTTTTATTCCTGTGTGGGGGATCATTAACTGTTTTTCTATTGTGTTTTGTTACCAAGTGTCTTGCAAATGCATGAATTGTTTCTTCTTGAATTTTGATTAAAACAAACTCATGTATCCATAACTCGTTGCTTCAGTGTTGACTTTCGATCTCCTGGGAGGGAGACCTATTTATCAAGTGACTTTATAAGCACTCAGGGGGCCAGCAGGGGACGATGCCAGACAACGCAGCTCTCATGGCCGCCATCACCCAGGCCAGGGACATGCTGGACGCTAAAATAGGCGCAGTGGGGGCAGACGTCATGTTGTTGCACCAGGACCTGCGGAACGCAGTATCCCGCATCTCTAAGGCTGAGACCCGCATCTCGGGAGTGGAAGACGATGTCACTGAAGTCAAGCGGAAGATGGCGGCGATGGAGACGGTCCAGAAGGGCCTGGTACTCAGGGTGGAAGATGCGGAGGGCCAGGCCTGCCTCAATAATCTCCGCTTTGTTGGATTTCCGGAGGGGTGCGAGGAGGGAAATATGGAGTGCTTCCTCCCTACCTGGCTGGAGGGTTGGCTGCCGCTAGAGTCTCTGTCGAAGTATTTTGTGGTGGAGCGGGCTCATCGAGCACTGATTACAGACCCCTTGGCTATTGCGGAGAGCTTTGCTGAGTACTTCGCCGACCTCTATGCTCCTCTGGAGTGTCTGGAGGCTACATGATAGAAACATTTATTGCCAACTTGCCACCTAAGGTGCTGTCGGATGACCAGCGAGACCAGCTGGAGGTCCCCTAATCGGAGGTGGAATTGGGGGCGGTTCTGGGGGAACTGAGGCCTGGGAAGGCTCCTGGACCAAACGGGTTCTCGAGCTAATTGTATCGTCATTACAATTTGCAGCTGGCCAGACATTACAGGGCTGTGGTGGAGGAGGCCCGGGAGAAAGGGGTGCTCCCCCCGGACTGGAGACATGCGGAGGTGGTGGTGTTTCAGAAGCCCGGACACCCTCCGGAGAGCCATGCGTCCTATCTCCCCATTTCAATCTTAAACGTGGAAGCCAAGGTTTTGGCGAAGGCATTAGCCAATCGGCTACTGCCACACATAGCATCCCTGATACACCCGGACCAGGCGGGAATTATGCCTCAGAGGGCTACGCGACATAACATTGGAAGGGCGCAGGTGGCGGTTGCGGCGAAACGGCGGCTGGGGGGACCAGCGACATTGCTCCTGGTGGATATGGACAGGGCGCTCGATTCCCTGAGCTGGGTCTACTTGTTTGCCCTTCTGCCTAGACTCAATCTGGGCCCGCGATTCCTCTCATACATAAAATTGCTATACACTGGCCTAACAGCAACGGTCAGGGTTGCGGGAGCGGTCTCCTCTGCCTTTGAGATTCAGAGGGTCACGCAACAGGGGTGCCACCTTTCGCCATACCTGTTTGCTCTAGCTATGGAGCCCCTGGCAGCATGGGTGCGCATAGACGCGCAGGTTCATGGGTTTGAGTGGGCCACGGGTCTTTCCGATAGAATAGCCCTATACGCTGATGATGTTCTCTTCTTTTTAACAGCCCTGGATAGGACAGGTCCTGGGTTGTTGCGTATTATGCAGATTTTTGGGGAGACGTCAGGCCTCTACATGAATCCCCGCAAATCCACACTATGGGTCCTGGGAGGGCAGACAAAGGTAGGATCGTGGGCATCCAAGGTACAGTTAGCGGCTGGGGGGTTGAAGTACCTAGGGGTAGTGCTGTTGTAGGTACCAGCAGTGGCATGGGAGCGTAATGTGGTGCCTGTGTGGGAAAGGGTGCGGGCAAACATTAAGCCCTGGTCTTGCATGCCCCTGACGCTGTTCGGTAGATCGGCGATTTTTAAAATGGTGGCCCTTCCCCGCCTCCTATATCAACTACAGAACCACCTGTTTCTGATTCCAGCTTGATGGTTCCGAATGGTAAACTCCGTGTTAGGGCAGTTCCTATGGGAGGGAGGGAGGGTGTGGGTGGCAGTGCGAACATGCTTCCTCTCTTCTTACAGCAGGGGATTGGCTTCACCTGACCTCCTCTCCTACTATCAGGCTTCGCATCTGCTGGTCCTCAACGACTGGTGGTACAGGGACAGAGGGGACTCAGCATACACGCTAGAGTGCTGTCTATTGCCATACTGTATATGCGGCATACCATACTGTACTCAGCTAGATTGCGTAGCGCACTGCAGTCGGCTACAAGGGTGGTGTTCATGGTCTGGAAACAGGCGCTTCGGCACATGGGTTGGTGGGGTGTATTT
Organism: Lissotriton vulgaris; assembly: GCF_964263255.1. Lineage (NCBI taxonomy): Eukaryota > Metazoa > Chordata > Amphibia > Caudata > Salamandridae > Lissotriton > Lissotriton vulgaris. The sequence continues at coordinate 175,208,828 of NC_141693.1, forward strand.
ACACGGGAAACCCCCCTGTGGAATAACGGGCGGCTGCCTCAGTTGCCGGCTTTACCGGGACTCAGATGGTGGGATGCCATCGGCATAGCCACACTGGGGGATGTAGTGGCCGATACAACTCTTAAATCCTTTCAGGATCCTCAGGAGGAATATCAACTGCACCCGACACAGTTCTACCAGTATTTACAACTGCGACACGCACTATCTCCTAGTCTGCAGGGCCTGCAGGACATCCCCGAGTTCAGCCCTATAGAGGCCAAACTCTTTATGGGGGATCTAGCAGACAGGAAGATATCGCGCATATATCAAACCCCCCCACCCTTCAGAAGCTCCGGGGGGACTGGGAGGCCGATGCAGGCGAGCTGGAGGAAGAGGACTGGGTGGAAGCGCTGGCGTCCCCGCGTGGGGCGACCATCGCAATGCGACTTCGTCTAGTCCAAGGCACATTTATCCACACGATATGGCACTGTACATCATTAGATCGCTTCTGGAGGGGGGTCTTTGCATGTCTTTCGGAGGTTCTGGGCTGGGAGCTAACCCGCATACCACAGCTGGCCCTATTACATGTGATGGAGGGGGTGAGGGGCAAGATATACAAAAGGCACCTCTTGTTGTTAGGGCTCACCTTGGCAAAGCGAGATATTGCACAGGCATGGAAGGCGACGAGGGGCCCCTCGGTGGCGGTCTGGAAAAATGGCCTTGATTTCTGCATGGGTCTAGAGCAACCCATATTCGTGGCAGGGGGTGTCCACGCAAGCACTATAAAATCTGGAACAGGTGGGCGGAGTATCGGGGATTGTGGCTAGACCCCCTGTGATGGACGAACACTTGTTGCCAGGTTAGGGGGAAGACTGCATATTGATATTGAGGATTGGGTAGAGGGGTGGTTGGAAGGACCGTGGGTGTTTTACTGTATATATCTATTCTGCATAACTGTGAACATGGAACTGTGGACTTGTGTGACTGTGGGGGGGTGTTGGGGGGAGTTGGGGATGCGGGGAGTTGGGGTGTGGGTGGGTAACTTTCACGCTCCTGGAGAGGGGCAGATGCTTATGGGGGAATGAAAGACTTTGAAAGGAACAGTCAATGGCGGTTGTAAATGTTCTGAACTGTTTTTGAAATTTGCCCCTGGATTGCAAGGTGCTACCCGATATATGCTACTTGACTAATAAAATCTGTTTTCAAAAACAAAAAATTGAAGATTTGCTCAGGCCATGCTGTGAAGCAACTGCTTTAGTTCTGCAGTCTATTGTGTTTTTGATTAATTGCTCAGTTTCACCTATGCTGAGACTTCTGGCAGCCTCTCAGTGGATGTACACGGTGTGTCTGCTATTGCGTTATCTCTCTGACACTCTGGACTGTTCCGTAGGGCCTCTCTATGTCTCCCACTGTGTGTCTCCATCTGTCTCCCTCTGTCTGTCTTTGTCTGTTTCCCTCTGTCTGTCTACCTCCCTCAGTCTCCCTCTATCTGTCTCGCTCCCTCTGTCGCCCTCCCTCTCTTGCCCTCCTTTCTCTGTCTGTCTCCCTCCCTCTGTCTCCCTCCCTCCGTCTCCTTCTCTCTCCCCCTGTCTCCCTCTGTCTGTCTCCCTCTATCTCCCTCCCTCTGTCTCCCTCTCTCCCTCTGTCTCCCTCCCTCTGATTCCCTCCCTCTGTATCCCTCCCTCTCTCTACCTCTGTCTCCCTCTGCCTCCCTCTCCCTCTTTGTCTCCCTCTCTGTCTCTCTGCCTCTCTGTCTTCCTCGGTCTGTCTGTCTTCCTCTGCCTCCCTCTGCCTCCTCCATCTTTCTGTCTCCCTCTCTCTGACTCCCTCTGTCTCCCTCTCTCTCTCTGTCTTCCTCCCTCTCCCTCCCTCTGTCACCCTCTGTCTCCCTCCCTCCCTCTCTCTCTCACTCTGCCTCCCTCTGCCCCCTCTTCCTCTCTGTCTCCCCCTCTGTCTCTCTGCCTCTCTGCCTCTCTGTCTCTGTCTGTCTCAGTCTCAGTCTCTGCCTCTATCTGTCTGTCCCTGTCTCTGCCTCTATCTGTCTGCCTATCCCTGTCTCTGTCTGTCCCTGTCTCCTTCTCTCTGTCTCTCTCTCCGTACTCTGTCTCTGCCTCTGTCTGCCCCTGTCCCTGTCTCTGCCTCTATCTGTCTATGTCTCTATCTCTGTCTGTCTCCCTCTCTCTCTCTCTCTCTCTCTCTCTCTCTGTCTCCCTCCCTCCCTGTCTCCCTTCCTCTCTCTCTCTCTCCCTCTCTATCTCTGTCTCCCTATCTCGGTCTGCCTCCTTCTCCCTCCCTGTCTCCCTCTGTCTGTCTCCCTCTGGCTGTCTCCCTCCCTCTGAGTCCCTCTATCTATCACTCTCCCTCTGTTGCCAACCTCCCTCTGTCTGTCTCCCTCTGTCTGTCAGCCTCTGTCTCCCTCTCTCTGTCTCCCTCTCTCTGTATCCTTCTCTCTCCCGCTGTTTCCCTCTCTCGATATCTCCATCTCCCTGTCTCCCCCTCCCTCCGTCTGTCTCCCCCGGACTCCCTCCCTCTGTCTCCCTCTGTCTTCCTCCCTCTGTCTCCCTCTCTCTGTCTCCCTCTGTTTCCCTCTCTGTCCATCTCCCTCCCTCTGTCTGTCTCTGTCTGTCTCCCTCTGTCTGTCTCCCTCCCTCTCCCACCCTCTATCTGTCTCTCTCCCTCTGTCTGTCTCCCTCCCTCTGTTGCCTTCTGTCTCCCTCTGCTCCATCCCTCTGTCCCACTCCCTCTGTCTCCCGCCCTCTGTCTCTTCCTCTGTCTCCCTTCCTCTCTGTCTCCCTGTGTCTTTCTCTGTCTCCCTCCCTCTGTCTCCCTCTCTCTCTGTCTTCCTCCCTCTCCCTCCCTCTGTGACCCTCTGCCTCCCTCCCTCTCTCTCCCTCAGTCTCCCTCCCTTTCCCTCACCATCTCCCTCTCCGTCTTCCTCTCTGTCTCTCTGCGTCTCTGTCTCTGTCTGTTTCAGTCTCAGTCTCTGCCTCTATCAGTCTGTCTGTCTCTGTCTCTATCTCTGTCTGTCTCTGTCTCCCTCCCTCTCTCTCTCTGTCTCCCTCTCTCTGTCTCCCTCCCTCTCTCTCCCTGTCTCCTCCCTCTGTCTCCCTCTGTCTGTCTCCCTCTGTCTTTCTCCCTACCTCTGTCTCCCTATATCTGTCACCCTCCCTCTGTCACCCTCCTGAGGTTCCGTGACAATTGTAAGTGGTGTTTTCGACTCGCACGAATATGGTCGAGTTTGGTATCTATGAACCGCAAATGACGAGTTCAGTGGGTGTACGCAGTTTCGCTGTATTAACCTAAACCGTTCGTCTGTTACGTGGGTTTCTCTATCTGCACCCATGGGTTCCATCTTAGATCCGGCATCCATTTTGTCTCTTGCCCTCAAGTAGCCAGCAAACGGATGTTGTCCGCTTCGCAACCCTGGGATTCCCAAGATATCTGCGGAAGACACATGTCCTTTGAAAGTATCTTTATGATGAGGGGGATGATACTGTAAGGCAGATGGCCCCGCTCGAGGCTCATCTTGCCGTGCCGGTTTATTGTCTCAGCCGTGCATCTCATTAGGCACGTCCCTTTGATGCCTGTAGCTCGTGTTTCCCGATACTTCCTCTTTTACACCCTTTCCGATCTCCCCACTGTTTCCATCTTCCTCTGCACCTGTCCCTGTTCCTTCTTCGATCTGTTTTACTGCCGATTGGAATGTACTAATGGTGGGAAGATGGGTTTTTACAGTTGGGAACCACCAAATGTTTCCGCACTTATGTTTCGGACTCTGAATGTATCAAAGTGACCAAAGCGACCCCTTTCGGGGATAATTATGGGAACCGAGTTGTAAACCTTTGTGTACCGCGTAACCCTATGGGAGAAACATGTATAAAAGGAGCGACCCACTTGCAACAATTTGAAGCAGTCTCCCCAAGTTGCACGTGTTGCACTTGCTGTGACTTCTGTATTCCCTGCAGTAATAAACTTCGAATCTTTGACGCCGAAGGAAGTGTCCCGTGTCTCTGTCATTTGTACTCCGGAGCAGGTTACCCACGAAGGTTTCAGGTGTTGTCCCCTGGCACCGCTGGGTCTTAAATAACCCAGTCCTTCAGTTGGTGCCCAACTTGGGGCTGCATCAGTGGTACCGGTCCAAGCCCGACGATCGTGAGGACCTTCGTGTGAAATCTCCGAGGGAAGGTGCACTCCGCTTCATCGATCCTGTTGTCGAAACAAGTGGCCCGAAGACTTTTCCCGCGAAGATTCCCGCCTCCTGACGGCTGCGACGGACTGCTGCCCTGACTGTAGACCTGTTTTGGCGCCTGGCGTAGACCTTGGTATAGCGAGACGATTGACGGGCCTTCCTGGTGACGCCATCGATCTTTGAGTTAAGTATTTGTGGGTCGCTCCCAGAGTTCTTGGTTGTGGTTGCTTAGTTGTTGCATGGTTCCATTGCATTTGTGGTTCTTGGTACTTCGTTGTGTTATTTGACGACTGCAGCCGCCAAAAACCGAGGGTTTTTGCTCTTTGCTGGGACTTGGTAAATCCCGTAACCCTTGAAGTTTGTGAAACACGGCTAGTGTGCAAGATGCCTGGTCGCTGTACTTTGTTTAGTTGTTTCAGAGGTTGTGGTACGGATTCCCGACTGGAGGACTCTTGTCCGATACCTCCGGTTGGAACTCCCACTTATGAGCTCTACAGTAAGCACGGACTAGGTCCTATTACTTTTAATGAATATTGGATTCGTTACACCAAAAAAGATGGTGTCCTTAGTTGGCCACCTCATGGTAGCTTTGAGACCCCGATTTTAGATAATCTTGAGGCTAAATTGTTTACGAAAAAGTCAAGGCCGGCCATGTTTGATGCTTTTCGGTTGTGGCGTAAAGAAGCCCGACAGAGAGAGATCAGGCAGACTAAACGTAATCAGAGAGATGGTGTGGCTACCATTGTAAAGAAAGCAGAGCAGTTTCAGCGTGATAAGGAGGATAAGGAAAAGGAAGTGTTTGATAGGCTACAGCGTATGTCCATAGATAAATGCTATCCTGCTTTGCCTACGGAGTCGGATAAGAAGGAAGAATCAGTTGAGGATCCTTTAATGTCTTATCTTATGAAGTCGCCACCCCCGTATGTACAGGGTACCGCAGCTCCTGTGGTCCCCCCTGTACCTGCTCCTCCACTTCCACATACTCCTGCTTCCGCTACTGCTCCTGCTCTACTTACTCCTGTTGTTTCTTCTGTTTCTACCCCTTCTCTTGTTAATCCTTTGTGCTATACTTCTCCATCTATTCGAAGTCGCACACCTCCTGTTGCGGCTAGCTTCTTAATTCTCTCGGGCCTGTTCTTGGGTCCGCTGGTTCAGACGGTCCTCAGAGGCGTAGCCAGCTTCCCGGTAATAGGGAGCGTGCCGCGCTGTATAATATGGCGATGGGTTGGATGACATATCCTCTTAGAAATCCTCCACGTGCTGTACTTGAAACGTTCTGTCAATTTAATATTCCGACACGGAGGTACGTTTTTGAAGAAATGTGCAAGGTTTTGCGCGATCAGATATCGGCCGATGCACCTGACGATGTGGTGACCGCTTTGTCTGATCTACAGCTTCAGTTCTCGAACGGACTGATAGTGGATACCAATGTTCGACGTGCTGTTGAGCGGTTGCTATCTTTCCGTCCCACTCCTATACCTCAAGCTTTGTTTGTTGAGGACGTTGAGAGACAGTTAGATGCGTCTGGTCAGTTTCCCATGCGGGAAGTTCCACCAGTGTGGATGCCAGGTGACGCTAATGTTAATCCGCCGATCTTGCCACATTTCCAGAGAGTATGGATTCATCTCCCATGGAAACGATCGGAAGTGTTACAGGTGAAGCAATCTTTGCCTGACCCTCGCAAAAATCCTGCAGGGTACTATAAAGAATTGTCGCAGCTCGTAGACGCTACGATAATGAATCTTGCCGATATTGATATGCTGTTTGGCAATGTCGTACCGCAACCGGTATGGGCTAAGATTCGTCAGGAAGATCATGCAAACGAATTGGGTGGTGATTGGGCTGCCCTTACGGCGGCAGATACACGACAAATTGGTGGGGCTAAGCCCGAGCAGCTCATTACGGCTCTCCCTCAGAGAATAATTACGCTAATGAAAACACTTATGCCAGCTATGAGGGTGAACTGGGACAAATTGTCAGCTTGCAAGCAGAAAAAGGACGAGAGTGTCTCTGATTTCTTTACGAGATTTGAGGAGGCATTCATCGATCATAGTGGTCAGGATATGGGCACTGAGGGTGGTCAACGGTTGTTTGTGGATAAATTTGTCTCTAACTTACTGCCCGACTTGAGCAATAAATTGAAAAACTCTGAGAGTGCGTGGGCCGTTTCTACCTCGGCTCAAATATTGGCTACGGCACAGTATTATGAGAACAGAGAAAAAGAGGAGAACGACCGCGCTGATAAAAAGACGAAAGAACTTAAAACAAAAGTGTTGTTACAACAGGCTTATCCACCGCGTTCGAATCAGAGTGATTCACAGCAGCGGAATCGATCGCAGCCACAATCGAATAGATCGCAATCTCGAAATGACTCCTCCTCCCAAAGGTCTTCGTTAGGATACAATCAGTGTGCCTATTGTAGACAGGAGGGTCACTTAAAATTCAATTGTCCTGTTCTAAATGATCATAATAGTGGTAACTCCTCTAGAGGAGGTCGTGGTGGTTCTCAGCAGACATCACATGGTAGGGGTCGTGGTGCTCAAAATGATCGTTCAGACAACTCATCGAATTCCAATAACTGTTTTGATCAACGTGGATCATCGCAAGGACGATCTGCGCAGTACAATGTAGACGATTATTACGTCGATCAGGGAACTGACGACAGTAATTACTAGGACAGCCATAGACAAGGAGAGGGAGTGGTATCAGTTCTGGTTGATCAGAGAGGGCCTTACGTCGCAGTTGCTACATCGGGCGTCGTTGAGCCTTTTCTGTTGGACACTGGTACAGCGAAAACTTCCATAATGCATTCGAAACTCCCTGGCGCACCTTTGTCTGGCTTAACAAATGTTTCCGTTGGATTCTCTGGCGCCCCCGTTAGCAATCCAGTTTCACGCCCTTTGCCCCTTACAATTGGGCCACGTGAGTTTGAAGCTCCGTTGATTTTGACTACTGGTTGTGGCGAAAATCTTTTGGGCCTGGATTTGCTAAAACGTTTGTATGCAACTTTGTATTGTTCTCCTGCGGGAGTAAAGCTTACGTTAGGCGAGAGGGTTATCTCTCCTATGTACTTGTCTCTTGATAAGCTTCCACCGGAATTGAGTTCTCTTCCTACATCTTTGTGGGCAACAGGTCCCAATGATGTGGGCCTGCTTGACATCTCCCCTTACGTTGTTCAACTGAAATCTAACGTGCGATTGCCACGTATTCCCCAGTATCGTATCTCTCTTGATGGTGAACGTGCATTGTTAGCGATCATCTATGATCTGATCGAGAAAGATGTTATTGAAGAAACTCGGGGAAACGTGTGCAACAGCCCTGTACTGCCTATTTTAAAACGTACTGATCCTTCGAAACCACCTGTTTATCGTTTTGTTATTGATTTACGGGAGGTAAATAAAATTGTGATTCCTCAGTTTCCCGTTGTGCCTGATATCACGGCGCTACTGACTCTGATTCCGGCTTCAGCATCTTGGTTTTCGGTGATCGATCTGAAGAATGCGTTCTTCAGCATTCCAATTGCCGAAGAAAGCAGAGACCTTTTCGGTTTCTCTCTTGGTGGTCGCAGCTTCCGGTTTAAACGTGCTCCTCAGGGCTACTGTGAGAGTCCATCGATTTACAGTCAAGCCTTGAAGGGTCAACTGGATGCGTTTACGTTGCCGGTTGGTGCGGCCCTGATCCAATATGTCGATGACTTATTGGTAGCTGCAGATACTCAGGACGTTTGCAAAATTGCTACGGTATCATTGCTGCAACATCTCTGTGACTTACATCACAAGGTGTCACCTTCTAAACTCCAATATTGTTGTCCAGAAGTAACCTATCTAGGTCACTTATTGTCAAAGGAGGGAAGGCGGTTGACCCCAGAGAGAATTGCAGCAATTGCGCGAATGACTGTGCCAGCAACCCAAAGAGATGTGCGTGCCTTTCTAGGTATCACGTCGTATTGCAGGCAATGGATTCCAAACTTTTCATTGTTAGCGAAACCATTGGTGGCTCTTACGTGCAAGGATGTTTCAACTCCTTTACCATGGACGGAAGAATGTCAGAAGAGTTTTTCTGAATTGCGTGATTCATTGTGTTCGGCTCCTGTGTTAGGTACCCCTGACTACAGTAAGCCGTTTACATTATATGTTCACGAGAGGGAAGGTTGTGCTTTAAGTGTCTTAACGCAACCTTTTGGTGGAAAGCAACGTCCATGTGCATATTTTCCCTCGACCTTGGACCCGGTAGCTAGAGCATTGCCGAGTTGTTTGAGAGCAACAGCGGCAGCTGCGGTGTCTATCCGGCAATCAGCAGGATTGGTCATGGATAATATGCTTACGGTGATGGTTCCGCATGCAGTTGATAGTCTTTTGAATCGTACGAAAACTCAGCACTTGACGAGTGCGAGGTTGTCTGGATACGAGTTGACGTTGCTGGCAAGTCATATTCAGATAAAACGTTGCAATGTCCTGAACCCGGCAACTTTGTTACCAATTAGCACAGAGTCATATGAAATAGCAGAGCATGACTGCTATTTGAGGACTGAAGAGGAAACAAAAGGTCGCGTGGACCTTAAAAACACTCCTTTGGAAAACCCGGATGGAACTTTGTATGTGGATGGTTCATGTTTTAAATTACCGAATGGTGATGTGACTACTGCATATGCTGTTGTAACTTTGAATACTGTTGTGGAAGCTGCGAGATTGAATCAAAATTCTGCCCAGGCTGCAGAACTGATTGCTCTCACTAGAGCGTGTGTGTTAGCGAAAGGGAAACGTGTGAATGTGTTTACCGACAGCCAATATGCATTTGGCGTCGTCCACAGCTTTGGACGGTTGTGGAGAGAGAGAGGTTTTATGACGTCGCATGGCACGAAAATTCAGCATGGTCAGCTTGTGAATGATCTTTTGGATGCACTTACGTTGCCTAAGCAGGTAGCGATTGTTAAATGTAGTGCGCATCGTAAGGTGACGGATGATGTTGGTCGTGGTAATGCATTTGCGGATGAGACTGCTAAGGAGACTGCCCGGAACCTTAGCACCCGAATGTATGTGACGAGTTCGGTTAGGTGGCCTGCAGAGACAAGTATGTGTGAGGATACTATCGAGAGTGTGAAAGCGATACAGAATGAGGCCACCGAGACTGAAAAGGTGAAGTGGAAAGAAAGTACGGGAAAGTTGGATGCGAATGGTTGTTGGATTGATTTGTCGGAACAAAAGAGATGGATGTTGCCAGATGCGTATGTGCTGGCTGTTGTGACAATGGCACATGGGTTAGCACATATTAGCGTGAAAGGTATCTGTAAGTTGCTGTCCCCTGTGTGGAAGAATGATGGTATCATGAAATGCGCTGAACGTCTGGTTAAGAATTGTATGGTATGTATGTTATACAATCCTGGTAAGGGAACCCCAACACCCCCTGGTAGTTTTGCTCCCCCTTCATGTCCTTTTGAGGTGATTCAATTAGACTTCATCCATATGGAGCGATGCAATAACCTGATATACGTTTTAGTTGTGGTTTGCGCATTCTCCCGATGGATTGAAGCCTATCCTCTCAAAGACAACACTGCTCTGTCAACTGCGAAAATCCTACTGAAGGAATATTTTCCTCGGTATGGAATGCCTCGGATTGTATGGTCTGATAACGGAAGTGAGTTTGTGGGGAGTGTGATGAAGAATGTGTGTAAGGGCCTTGGAATTAATCAAAAATTCCATAGCGCCAATCATCCCCAGTCAGCTGGTTTGGTTGAAGGGTATAACGGCACCCTTAAACTAAAGCTAGCGAAGATTCAGGCTACGACTGGTCTTTCGTGGCCTGACGCTTTACCCTTAGCTTTATTGTCAACAAGGGCGACAGTACACTCCCGAGTAGGGCTCAGTCCCTACGAGATAGTGTTCGGTCGTCCTGCAAATGTTTGGGGGGTCCCTAGACCGGGTGTGTTCTGTAATCTTGAGTACCCAATGTTGATTGACTATCTTCATGATCTGACTGCTAAACTGAGGTTAATTCACCAACAGGTTTACGAAGCATTGCCGACGCAGACGGAGGGTCCAGGCCACCAGTTCCAGCCCGGAGATTGGGTGGTGACGAGCAATTTTGCCCGTAAGAAGAATTTGGAACCCCGCTTCACTGGACCCTACCAGGTCCTCCTCGCCACGAGAACTGCCGTTCGTCTAGAGGGCCGGAAAAATTGGGTGCATGCCACCCATACGAAGAAAGTTCCTATACCGTTACCGGCAGACTCGTGGGTGAGGAGTGGCATTGCTTCAGCTGAATCCGAAGGATTGCCGGCTTTTGTACCCTTTAGCGACGCACAACCTGTCGGAGAATCCTCAGTACAGCAGAAAAACACTGTTGAACATTTGTTACCAAAAGACTCAAGACCAGAACATTCGACTGATCAGCAGAACTCTGTTCCCTCAACGGATCCTTTGTTTGATGAACAGACACGTCCTAAGAAAACTCAATACTTTTTGCGATCCAGCACTAAGGACAAATAAAAAGATTTCGTTCTGTCCCTTGACAATTGCATTATCCCGTTTACCACGATCAGTCTGAATATCCGTATCATTGTAATTATTTTTGTATATATTGAAGTTTCGTTCCACATGTATTTTTGCTTCCACAGCTGAGAGACATTTTGTATATATATTATAAATAAAGGCCGTAGGGCCGCACGTGTACTTCCTACTGGTTAGTAGGTCTTGACACTAGGTTAAAGACCGTCGGTTCCTCGGAACTCCTAGGGATTGACTACTACTACACAGAACAAAGTGTGTCAAGAAACGTTGCGGACGGTCATAGGGGATGGCGTTTTCGAAGCTGATGGACTTGGAAGAAGCTCAGACACAAAGATTCAAATTGCAACAACGTATTCGTACCAAATGTTTTATGCTTCAAATGTTCGTATTTCTTTTGATTGTTTCTGCACTATTGGCGGGTGGGGTGTATTACATGATGTCGTACTTCTTACCTTCTGCCATACCTACTCCTACTTCTGACCCTAAACTTACCTCCACTGCATCCCCTCATTCTTTCCATATCTTACCCGAACACGAGCAGGCTAGACGTGCAGAATTTCGTAATAATTCCTTTATTCAGCTCCTTCACCAGCACCAGTTAGTGGTTAACACTACTAATTGTTGGGTGTGTGGGTTGATGCCACATACCACGGATAAGGGAATTCCATATCTGGTCTTACCGTATAGTTCTCAGGGTTCAGCTCGAGCATTCCAAACAATGTTTCGAAGCGCACTAGATTCTTACCCCAGTCGAGAGCCACGATCTCCCTACTTTGGCCCTGGCTCGTATCATAAGCCTTTGTCGATAGCGATAGAAGATTTGGATAGAGATATCTATGAGCCGTCGCTCATCCCAGAGGAAGAGGTACAAGCCTATAGGGTCCTAAGTAAGGTCGAGTATAGTGCGCTCACGAGTGAAAAACAGCTTAGAAGCTCGCCTCCCATATGGGTCGTACCCCACATTGGTAATTTTTGTCTAATGGGTCGTGGCCGAAGATCTAAGGCTCGACTTGGAGAGAGTGCTTGCACCGAGAATTACATTCTGCCGATGGTCTCGTCCCCTGTGTTTCTGGCTACCAAGGGTACATACTTTATCTGCCATGATCGTGCGTATGCATGGTTGCCCTCCGACTTTGTGGGCTCATGTTTTATCGCAAATTTGTTGCCTCCGACGTTCACTGTAGATGCAGATTATCACAAGACTAGAGTTGTGAGAGGCGTAATTAGCGAAGAGGACACTGCCGGTCAAGAGGCAGGAGACTTTTTCAAGGGTTTCCTCCCGTTTTGGGGGCCTATGGCTAATAGTAGGAACCTGAGACAGTTGACTCGGGTGGTGGAATCGACAGCTAATATTACTGCCAGTGCCCTTGGTAATATCACCACAGAACTTCAGGCGGATAGACTTATGACGTTACAAAACCGTACGGTTTTAGACGTGATCTTAGCAGATCGAGGTGGGGTATGTAAGGTGATCCATTCGAGCTGCTGTATTTTCATTCCAGATAATGCTCCGACTGTCTATCAAGCCATCTCAAAGTTGCATAAGATCTCTGAGTCCATACACGTGGACGAAGGGGATTGGACGCTACTTGGGTGGCTTTGGGGCCTGATGTCGACTTGGGGTTGGAAGATTCTGATGATTATAGGAGTTGTTGTGGTGTTCCTGTTCACGTGTTGCCTTTGTGTGCAGTGTGGTCCTGCCTTATGTGGCCTCTGTGCTACAACGTGTATAAGACAGCCGCCTGTTACCAAGGGAGCTCGGTTGGACAGAGCTATGTTACAGCAACATCTAGATGGTCTGATGAATATTGAGTATGATTCCGACTAGTGCTTGCCTACGTGAGGGCAAAAGGAGCGTCTGAGGTTCCGTGACAATTGTAAGTGGTGTTTTCGACTCGCACGAATATGGTCGAGTTTGGTATCTATGAACCGCAAATGACGAGTTCAGTGGGTGTACGCAGTTTCGCTGTATTAACCTAAACCGTTCGTCTGTTACGTGGGTTTCTCTATCTGCACCCATGGGTTCCATCTTAGATCCGGCATCCATTTTGTCTCTTGCCCTCAAGTAGCCAGCGAACGGATGTTGTCCGCTTCGCGACCCTGGGATTCCCAAGATATCTGCGGAAGACACATGTCCTTTGAAAGTGTCTTTATGATGATGGGGATGATACTGTAAGGCAGATGGCCCCGCTCGAGGCTCATCTTGCCGTGCCGGTTTATTGTCTCAGCCGTGCATCTCATTAGGCACGTCCCTTTGATGCCTGTAGCTCGTGTTTCCCGATACTTCCTCTTTTACACCCTTTCCGATCTCCCCACTGTTTCCATCTTCCTCTGCACCTGTCCCTGTTTCTTCTTCGATCTGTTTTACTGCCGATTGGAATGTACTAATGGTGGGAAGATGGGTTTTTACAGTTGGGAACCACCAAATGTTTCCGCACTTATGTTTCGGACTCTGAATGTATCAAAGTGACCAAAGCGACCCCTTTCGGGGATAATTATGGGAACCGAGTTGTAAACCTTTGTGTACCGCGTAACCCTATGGGAGAAACATGTATAAAAGGAGCGACCCACTTGCAACAATTTGAAGCAGTCTCCCCAAGTTGCACGTGTTGCACTTGCTGTGACTTCTGTATTCCCTGCAGTAATAAACTTTGAATCTTTGACGCCGAAGGAAGTGTCCCGTGTCTCTGTCATTTGTACGCCGGAGCAGGTTACCCACGAAGGTTTCAGGTGTTGTCCCCTGGCAACGCTGGGTCTTAAATAACCCAGTCCTTCAGTCCTCCCTCTGTCTGTCACCCTCTGTCTCCCTCTCTCTCTGCCTCCCTCTCCCTGTATCCCTTTCCCTCCCTCTTTCTCCCCCGGACTCCCTCCCTCTGTCTCCCTCTGCCTCCCTCTGTCTCCCTCCCTTTGTCTCCCTCTCTCTCCGTCTCCCTCTCTCTGTCTCCCTTTCTCTCTGTTTCCCTCTGTCTCTGTTTCCCTCCCTCTGTCTGTCTCCCTCTCTCGCCCTCCCTCTATCTGTCTCCCTCCCTCTGTCTGTCACCTTCTGTCTCCCTCTGTCTCCGTCCTTCTGTGTCCCTCCATCTGTCTCTCCCTCTGTCTCCCTCGGTCTCCCTTCCTCTCTGTCTCCCTCTGTCTGACTCTGTCTCGCTCCCTCTGTCTCGCTCCCTCTGTCTCGCTCCCTCTGTATCCCTCCCTCTGTCTCCCTCCCTCTATCTTCCTCCCTCCGTCTCCCTCTATCTCCCTCTGTCTGTCACCCTCTGTCAACTCACCCCAGCTTCCCGGGCGCACACACAGCCCCACCCGAGTACTACACAGGTCTTTAAAAGACCATTTACTTGTTAATGAGGCTTTGTTGTGAATCGCCCGGCCCCCATAGAGCAGAATGTCTCGGAGTCCAGCTGATGTGGCGGTGTTTGCTGACACTCTTTAATTTTTATTCTTTTTAAAACTCAGGTACAATGTCTGCAAGGTCCGCAGGCAGCCAAGGAAGGCTTGCAGGGCGCTGGTGACCCGCAGGCCGTACTATGAGTACCCATGGTCTGCACCCATACCTTGCAGTTTCCAGACACGTCCTTGATCTCAGTTCAAAGATCGCGGTGCTATATTAGAAGAACTGCAATTTATGAACAGGATCTCTGTGTCAAAACCAATGACACACTTACCTATTTACATAACATAAAATTCTACATCTGTATGTGCTTTTGCGAGAGACACATTACCCTCTATGCTACTTTATGAGTCAGATCTCTTACCAAACAAAACACACAAAGCTTATTAGCCACCAGGATTTTCTTAACATTTTTATTATTCCCGGAGTTTTACTGGGCACACAAAGCTCTCTGCAACAGGTGCCTCAATCCCATAAGATATTTTAAAGTGGTGCTTTTGCAACCAAATAATGAAGAACAGATTTATTGTGACATTTCTCCTTGTTTGCGAATTTCTTTGTGGCAGAGTTAAAAAATGTTATAAGTTGACTGTTAGACTGCTTTTCATGACTCCCCCATTTTTTTGTTGCCAGACCTTGACCCCCAATTTATGGGCTTCTAGAGTAAAGCTTTTCCGATTCCTGCTCTGATGGGAGAGTCGGCGGTGTGTGGAACAAGGTTCATGAAGAGGGAAGAGGTTATATCTGTAATATAAGGAGATCTGACTTACTCGTACCATGCAATGTCTGAGCTGTGGTGAGACTACGTCTTCCAGAGTCAAAGAATGTTACGTGGTGCAAGAAGGGGCAGCCAGTAGCCATCTTTTTAATCCCTTCTATTTCTGGGATGTCTCATAGAAAGATTCGCAGTACACTCTTCAACTGGGACGCTTGCCCTGCCTCTCCATGTGATTGAACAAAGCTATGAGCTGTCAGGTAATGCTGCTGTAGACTTTCTACTGCGCTTCAGTAAAGTTACATTACAGTCAGGATTGTATTTTTTAGGGTTCGAGTAAGATCTATGCTTGATCAATCAGAAAGTATCCCCCTTTATTGCTCTAGGCCTATCCTATCTTAGAATTCAGATATTGGACGGCTGCTCATTCAAGATGGAGCATATAACAAAGGTGGATGAAGTTCTGCAGATCTGACCAGAAAAGCAACATTTGTAGCACCAGCACCTCCTTCTTCACTGGCAGGCAGGTTCCCATGTGCTGGATAACAAAGTTACTCTAACAGCTAGCTCTTCTTTTACAAAATGAACAGCCATATTGAGCAATCTCTTTGTAATCCGGTTTTGCCAGTTGAGACAGCCAGGTGCACCAGGATTCGTGTACATGAGACCATCAATTCATGGTTAAGACCTATATGGATTTCGATCTGATTTTGATATGCACCAGCTCACTTCTACGTCATGTGAAGCAGTTGCTGCTCAGCGGGGAGTAGGCCAAGTGATGAACTTCTTTGGTGATTCCTCTTTTTTCCTGGTGGCTTTTCCATATTGTGCAGCCTGGCCGGATGGGCTGATCTCCAAGTGTTATCTTGTACCCTTCACCAGGTAATTAAAACCATGCTGTGTGCTGGACGGATGATCTTTTGCCTGGAGCCCCATGTGCTTCAGTTTCATTTCAGAAATTGCAAGTAAGGCCTGGTTTAGATCTTGGGGTCAGGTTACTCGTCACGAGGGTGAGGGATATCCCGTCTGCCGAAATATATATATATATACCATAGGATAAAATGGGATTTACACTTCGTCGGACTGGATATCCGTCACCGTTGTGATCGAGCGGCCCTTCTCCCACCATCTAAATCAGGCCTTTAGTCACAGGGTCCTTGCATCCAGCAGAAGGTATCGTGAGCGCCCGGCCCCTCTGTGAATTGCCAGTGTGCACTGCATCCTTTGCAGCAGTGGCCATGTGTGAGTTAATGTACAGAGCAGGATGCCGCTTGCATATGCAGAACCAAGACAAGATGTTACAGAATGTCTCCAGTTACACAAAGGCTGCTCCAGGGTGTGCACAGGCCAGAGCCCTGCTGGGGATCCGTAGAATCTGTTTACACACTGCGCTCCCCGCGTTCCGTTCCCTTGACGTCACGCTGTCAGCTGGGATTACAAATCGTCTATTTGGAGCCATTCTTTAGTGGCCTGCCACAATTACTGCAAGGGCAACATCGACGAACCATAAATTGTAACCACCAACTTGCACCGGTTGTTTCATCCTCTCTTTGGTTTAAAGACACTGCTGTGTTCAAAGATAAACTGCACAAAACCCGACCAGCCCTTAAATCACGTCCCGTTAGCCTGGGGGCACGCAGAGGTGGGCTTTGCTGCTCTTGAACACAGAGAGGCATTGAGAGCACGCTTCTTGCATGGCTGTGCAAGCAGTTACACTCTGTGGAATAGAGCTAGACAGATGTCAGGTGGTCAGCAGCATTCCCCAGTTGGTGTCTTCCCTGCTGGATGCCCCGCGTTCTCCTTCATATACAAAGGAGGGAGGTTTCCAGGCCCCTGCAACATCCCTATGTGTGAGCAGGCGCAGAACCTCAACTTCGTATTCACTACGCCCCTTGTTATAAAATGAGGCTAGGGCTCATTTAGAGGTTGTGCAGGATGGTACAGCAGCCCCCACTTTTACCACATGGGACACAATTCCCCCCCCCCCCTCCTTATTCCAAAGGGAGGAGAATACTGGTACGCACTAAAGAGGGGTTTGATAAAGTCCAAGGAATACCAATAATTCTAGAAATGGATTCTGGTTATGTGGCTTGGAACCGATGGAGTGAGCAATGGGGCCGGCGAGCCCCTGAGACTATGACACCATCCGGCTTCATCCTGTAATAGAACTGCCCGCTGGCCCCCAAAACGAGCATGGGGTTCTTTGGTGAATCCCCCCGAGTTGACTGAGCCTCATTAGGTGGACGATCAAGACCGCCAAGAGTGCTCCCTGAAGCTTGGAATTAGCGAATGGAGTGTGGTTGCAAGATGGCCGCACCTGCAACAATAGGGTAAGGGTTCGCTGATTTTCCTATTGCCGCGGTGCCTGCCTGAAAGCACTGGTGGCCTGTGGATGCACCCCTCAGACCTAATTGTTGCACACTAGTGCTGCCCAAAACTAGGGCCCTTGTATGCTACTGCGGCTGCTGCGGTGGAGCCTGGAGTAAGTGCGGCCCTGACCGGAGGCCGACCACCTGAAGGAATGTGGAGTGACATCTGAAGCAGTGGTAGCAACCTGGTTGTCTATGCGATGCCCCGCCGGTGCTGATGGTACCGGGGGAAGCGGCACAGTGGTGAGTGAGCCTGGCTGCTTGGGGCTCTTAAGGACGTTATGCCCTGGACGACGGGCTCCCATCGCTGATTGGAGACAGGAATACGCAGCACCCCTAGAAAAACTGGGGTGCTCTCTGAACCCAGGAGTGCCCATTGTCCTGTGTGAGAAAGACACTTTGCCCTTCCCGGTGGCTCTGCAGAGGTAAGCAGCCTTCCTGACCATCCTGGGCCTGGTGGAGGGCACTAGCTGGCAGTGGGATGCACCTCTACACCCCCTGAAAGAGTGGGAGTGGTGGAGCTTCTACTCCGAGTGTTGGCTATGGGAGCTAAAAGCCCCATACCCCTCTGACTATGGGCCACCGTACAAGATGTAAGGGGGCAAAGGGGTGCCCCCAGCCACCCTCTTGTTCACACAGTAACACTGAGGAGGACCCCTCCGGCACCATTCCAGATTCCTCTACCAAGCTAGATTCCACACTAGCAGTAATTTAAGACACCAGGTAGGCTCTGGAGCACAAGATAGACACCATGGTGGCTGACCTGGGTATCCTCTGGAACAACCAGCGTAAATTGGCAAACTGCATGATGGCCACAGAGTGCACTGTCAGAGACATGTAGCCCACAGTGGGGGACCTCGTGACTCAAGTGGCGGATGTGATGGAGCAGCTGCATACCCTAAACTACAGACCACAGGATGCAGAGGACAGAGCACGTAGGAACAATATCCATGTGGTTGGCCTCCTGAAATGGATTGAGGGACAGGACAGGGTTTTTTTTCTGGATGCTTGAAACAAGATTGAAATAGCTCTGGATGTTCTCTCCCCCTTCTTTGCATTGGAAAGGGCTTATAGAGCGCCAGCCTGACCCTCCCCCTCCAGGTGCTCCTGACAGTGCTTAATTTGTGCTGGGGCCCTCGTCAGGAGGCCACTGCAGCTTGCACTAGCATATTGCTCCTTCCAGTGAGTCCAATGAGGGCACCTACACAAGTACTCACCAACAAAACCTGCAACTGTAAAAGGTTCTCTGACTGGATCTGACATTGGAACCTAGTGGACGCCTGGCGAGCGTATCATCCCAATACTCGCGGCTACTCTTCTCATTCATATCTTCATGACTTACATGTGAGACTAGACACATTTGTTTGCATCTTTTTAGTCCATACATAAATAGTGTACTCGTAGTGCACTCAGAGGGCCTAATTTATGAGAAATGACGCATCGCTGCTTGAAAGCAGCGCTGCGTCACTTCTCAGTGCGGACTCCTTGTGACATGATTGATGCGTCATATTTAGAATATGACGCATCATGTCGCAAGGAGTTACAGATACGTCAGTATTTCTGACGTATCTGTAGGCGCAAAAGTGACGCATTGTTGGAGTGTGTCACAAAAGTGACGCAACTCCAGCAATGTGTACTTTCACATGGGAAAGTCCCATGTCGATAGTGCCTGCGTCAGTCTTATGCCTGCTATGAAGCAGGCATAAGATTTAGACGCATTAGCGGCCAAGATATGGCGCAGTGAAATCTTATAGATTTCCCTGCATCACTTCCATGACCCTTTCTTGCGTCAAAACGCCCCCCTTGCATACATTATACCTGGCGCAGGTATAATGTGGTGCAGGGGTTTACAAAGTGACACATCTATGTAGATGCGTCACGTTGTAAATATGGCGCAACAAGGTGCATTTTTACGCCACTGGTGCGTCACAAAAAGTGACGCACAGCCTCATAAAGGAGACCCAGAGTATTTAGCTGGGAAGTTGTCTGATCACAACCAGATTCCTAATACTATTGCTCAGGCGTGCATTTGCCCCAAAGTTAAAGGCTTAAGTTCAAGACTCTGGAGGACCAGGCATTTAGCAAGATCATAGGACAGGAAATATGCAGTTACATTGAAGTGAACACAGGATCTACTGACTCTTCCTTGATAGAGTGGAAGGTTTTCAAGATGGTAATTAGGGGGCACTCTATCACCCACATGGGGGGAGTTTGGTCGACTTTACAGGGTGAGACACGGGAACATGAGAATATGCTGTGGTAATTCAAATGCCATAGATACACTGACCCTACAGTACACGGGGCCTGCTGAGAAGGAAAAGCTAGCCGCCCTCATGGATAAACTTTGTTGCATTGACTACAGGGAATACATGATCAGAACCCATGTGGAACAAGACATGGTTGGTGCATTATTGGCATGGTTGGCGAATTCCACTAAATGGGGGTCGCAGATATTGGGGTTGACTGACGAAGTCGGTGCCCAGGTCTGCAATCCGGCCACTTTTAGTGGGCTGTTCAAAACAAACTATACTACCTTATATACTCTCCAGTTGCCTGTAGCTCTCCTGCCATTGCCCTTTTTTTTAACTCTTTTCCATTCTGACCCTTTTACCGATATGGCAGAGGCATTGGGTATGGACATCACCTTAGCGGAGATCGTGGTTGCGATCAAGACCATGGCTCTGGGTAAGGTGCCAGGATCGGTCGGGCTCTCATGGAGTTTAATGCCACCGATGTTTCCCAATTGGCACCCCGTCTCGTGGACGTCTACAGGAGGGCGGGGGCTGACCGTGTTTTATCACCTACAATGAAGGAGACATTGATAATCCCCCTACTCAAAGCAGGCCGGCGACCCCAGGAATTGGCGTCCTACTCGCCCATGTTGATGTTACATGTTGACTATAAAATTCTGAGCAGGGTTCTTGCCATGCAATTGCTGCCCCGTGTGCCCTACTTCATCCATACATATCAGAAGGGCTTTGTACTGGAGCAAGAACACTGCGATGGACATTAGGCAGGTGATGGTGCTGCTGCTTCGACTATAACTGATGAAGCAGCGGTTGTGTCCATTGATACTGAAAAGTCCTTTGATAGCTTGGACTGGAAGTATTTGTATGCAGTGATGCATAAAATGGGTCTTGTTGGAGGTTTAATTGCCTGGATGAAGCTACTGTATGCGTACCCTGTGACCAGGGTTAAAAAATGGGGGGTGATATCGGCGGCCCACAGGGTGGCATGGGGTATGTGACAGGGATGTTCATTGTCCCCGTTGCCTTTTGCCATTGTTGTGGAACCACTGGCCTGCAAGGCCCAGGAGGGTACCTTCTACGGAGGAATCACACTCCGGGTGGTCATTCATCACATTACCTTCTATACGGGTAACATGATATTTTTTCTTCAGGACCATCGGATTGATGTCCCCAGGGCTTCTTATCTTCTGGGTGAGTTTTGGGACACATCAGGCTTATATTTCAATTGGCCGAAGACTATTGTGTTCCCCTTGCGATCAGGGCCTGCAGGCCCCGTCTCCATGCGTGGGCTTGGTGGGAGCCCACTACTTTTCAGTATTTTGGGTTGCATCTCTACAGGACAGAAATTAAACTGCTGAAGGGCAACATATGCCAAGCACTTACAGTGCTCCGGGAGGTATGCAATTCTGGAAAATGTTCCCTGTATCTGTGGGTGGGCGGGTGACTATTGCCAAAATGATAGCGTAGCCCAGGCTGCTATATTTCTTCACCACCCTCCCCATTATAAGCCCCTAGAGTAACTTTTGGGATTTGCACTTGTTGCTCACTAATTTAATTTGTGGCATGAGTAGGCACCATGAGGGACTTTAAAAACTACAGCATCCTATTGATGTTGGGGGCCTGGTAGCTCTTGACTTTGAGGCATACTACTTGGAGGCCCAGTTGCAATGGTTCAACCAATAGATTGCTGACAGAGTACAAGGTGGCACACCAGAGGAAAGAACCACCCAATGCTACTCTGTCTGACGCACCTGTTAATTGAGTCTAGGAAGCTTAGGGCGGAGCCTGGTAGCCGTCAGGCACTGGCTAGAGATTGCTGGGGACACTACTTGCAGAGAATGGGGCTGGGAACCCCCTGCGCCTCCGGGCTCCCCCTATGCAGGTTAGACAGATTCCGCTGAGGTATACTGGGCAAGTGGGTGGCCCTTGGGGTGGACACTGTTGCGGACCTCTATGAGGCCGGACTAATGCTGTCCTTCGAGGATTTACAGGTGTCCTATGATGTGCCTGCAGGTCACTTCCTTTTTTTAGGATGCTTAAGACGTTCTTGTGTTGGAGGTGGTGGTGTGGGTAGGCAGAATGTAGCACGAGTCAGGGGTGCCAAATCTTTTGCACCTCCTCCGGCAGGCACCAGGCAATCACAGGGTTATATATTGCACTGCGAGTGGACCTGAACATCCCGCTCCTCAGTCTCAGAGACGTATAGGCGATTGATGTTGGCAACCCCATATCTGACACTGACTGGGTAAAAATACTTTCTGGTGTTCCCTGGGTGTCTCGGAATGCTCGATTTAAACGGATCATTTTAAAATGATATTTATAGCGCATAAATACCCCCAGTAGGATAAACACCTACTTTCTGGGAGCTGCCTCAGATGTGGCTTGATGGGAGCAGATATGTTTCATATCCTGCGGTGCTGCCACCATCTGGTGGAATTTTGGAACGGATGTGATGGTGCAAATCAATGAGGTTTCTGAAAGTAATTTCCCCCCTAACCACCCGCTAAGAATAAGGTTACTAATAATTTTGGCAAAGCGACAGGTCACGCTTATTTGGAAGAGCGACAAGGGCTAACACTTTTCCAAAAGGAGAACAAGTTGGTGCTGTGGGCGAATTATGAGAGCACGACACTCTTGCGAGAAAACAAGTGGGGGCAGTGCCTGCTGGGGATGGCCTAGGAGAAGGCTGCCTTAAAGGAGGATTTGCGCTTGAGAAGACCGTCTCGTAGGCCGCTTCCCTGTCTCCCCGCCTGTGGAGCGGAGCCGTAATAATCCTAGGCTTTACATTGTCCCTCCATTTATACGCTCCCCGGCCCATCTGTAGTCCCCTGTCTGTACTGTTTTAGGCCTTTGGGGCTCCCTCAGCCTTCTGTTCCCTCCCTTGCTGCTCCCCGGCGAGTAGCTGACCACAGTGTTCACTTATGCTACTTTTCTGACACTGGTGTTCTCTCTGGACCAAGCCAAAGTGGTGGGGGGAGTTGGGAATTTTGGTGCGCTTGTTCTTGTTACTTGGACGTTTGCACATCTGCATCGGTGGGCGCAGTATTACTTAAGTACAGGAAATGTATGGAGCTTAATATGTAGAATTGGGGGTGATCTTAGGGTGGCTGCTCTACATGTTGCCAAGTTTATTGTACTGTGGGAAGGTTTATCTAGTGTGAAATTGTTTCCTCACTCCCCATGAAAATGTTAATAAAAATGTTTTTAAAAAGTAATGATTCAGGTGTTATGTTATTTATTTTAGGGGTCCCTACATCTCTTGGAAGCTGGCTGTCAGGCAGACACCAGCTCTTGTTGCATAGCAATCCTCAGAGCACTCTGTGGAGAACATACTTTCCAGGTCAAAGAGAACTTAGAAATGGAACAACAAGTCAAGGCAAAATTAGATGTGGATTCTCTACCTGCACTGTTAGAACCCCTCTTATGTCCACTCATCTTGCTACGCTTTAACTGGCCTTTTTTGTGGAACATTGGGCCATATGTAGGTAAAACGTGTTTTGCGATTCTCAAATTGCGATTTTTAGGGAATCGTAATTAGAGAATCGCAAAACGCAATGTAGGTAGAATTAGCAAAATATTTTGCGAATCCCACATATTCCTTATTTGCGAATCCCAAATTGAGATTCGCAAATAAGGAATACCTTCCCATTCACTCCTATGGGCTAGAAGGCCCATAGGAATGAATGGGAAGACATTCTCATTTTGCGATTCTCAATTAGAGAATTGCAAATTGAGAATGCAATTTCAAGGTTGCAAGTGTGTCAATAGGACACCCTTTTGCACACCTGAAATAAACATGTGTGCACATGTTGCACACATACGTGTGCTAAGGGCATGTATGTGCGCCACATGGCACTTTGAAAAATGCAAAAAAGTGAATTTTTGAAAGAAATTGCAAATTACCACCAACCTGAAGTTAGTGGTAATTTGCGACTCCTTAAGCCAAAATTGCACAACTTGGGTGCTTCCTACATTGCATTTAAGGAATCGCAATTTGGGATTTCTTAAAAGCATTCGCAAAATAAGGAATCGCAAATTTTGTGATTCCTATTTTGCGTATGGGTTTTTGTGTGCTACATAGCACACTGCCCAAATTGCGATCGCAAACGCTGAAATTCTGCGAAATACAGCATTTGCAATCATCGCAATTTGGCTTCTTTCATATGGCCCATAGTTTTGTAGCTAGGATAGAATCCTATAAATTCTATATATATAATGCATGCATAAAATTGGTTATGGCACTGTCTCGGGTTTATGTTTTTTAAAACTTGTTTTTTCTCCCTAAATCAGATTCTTTACCCGACATTGGTTTTTATGTGTTTTTGATTTGTTGAAATCTATAGTCAATTTAGGCCCTCATTATAAGAGGACAATTAATGGGAAAATGTCCTGGTCTGCAGTTTTACTGAGCTACTGAGCCCATTAAAGGTTACAAGCAACTCGTAATAGGGCCCTTAATTATGTGTTTGAAATTCGATAATTAACCCCTTCCTACAGCGAAAAGGGAGCAAAGTTAAAGTTGAATTGACATGTAAAAACTCCCCTTTCTCCTGATCGATGGAAATATGTTTATTTTGACTCGTGGAATAAATTGTCGTACTTGTTTGTTATATAGTTTTTATGCCACTATTAAAAGTCTTCAAGGCATTGTGTGAGAGAACAATAGAAGGAAAGAGGTAGAGGAGAAAGAGATTGAGGCAAAAGGGAAGGTAACATGAATGAATGGTTGCTTGTGTAGCACTAATGCTGTAAAGAACTGTAGCAGAGCAGGAGTGGAAGTAAAGGGGAAGAGCTAGGAAGGGAGTGAGTATGCGGGAGCACAGTAAAATGACGTTGCCTCTTGAATGGATAATTTGCCATTTTCATGGCACTTCCATCCACTGCCTGAAAAACAAGCATTAGAAATGCAATCGGGCTCGGATTTATTTGAGTTTGAGCTAATGGCATTGTAAATGCCAATGTATTGTTGCTATGTGTTATGGAGTGTGTTCATGTGATGTGTACTGCCAGTGATCTCCTTGTGAGTGTGAGAATATTGCACTGTTACTGCCTGTGATGTCCTTCTTGTGAGTGTCAGAAGCTTGCACCTCTGCTGCCTGTGGTCTCCTTGTGAGTGTAAGAAGCTTGCACTGCTGCTGCCTGTGATGTCGTTCTTGTGAGTGGGAGAAGATTGCACCTCAGCTGCCTGTGGTCTCCTTGTGAGTGTAAGAAGCTTGCACAGCTGCTGCCTGTGCTACTCACTACTCTACTCACTACTCTACTCACTACTCTACTCACT
The DNA here is from genome assembly GCF_964263255.1 of Lissotriton vulgaris. Classification (NCBI taxonomy): domain Eukaryota; kingdom Metazoa; phylum Chordata; class Amphibia; order Caudata; family Salamandridae; genus Lissotriton; species Lissotriton vulgaris. The sequence goes on from NC_141693.1 coordinate 175,233,501, forward strand.
ACTCTGCACTACTCTACTCACTACTCTACTCACTACTCTACTCACTACTCTACTCACTACTCTACTCACTACTCTGCACTACTCTACTCACTACTCTACTCACTACTCTACTCACTACTCTACTCACTACTCTACTCACTACTCTGCACTACTCTACTCACTACTCTAATCACTACTCTACTCACTACTCTACTCACTACTCTACTCACTACTCTGCTCACTACTCTGTGCTCACTACTCTGCGCTCACTACTCTACTCACTACTCTACTCACTACTCTACTCACTACTCTACTCACTACTCTGTACTCACTACTCTGTACTCACTACTCTGTACTCACTACTCTGCTCACTACTCTGCTCACTACTCTGCTCACTACTCTGCTCACTACTCTACTCACTACTCTACTCACTACTCTACTCACTACTCTGCACTACTCTGCACTACTCTGCACTACTCTACTCACTACTCTGCACTACTCTACTCACTACTCTGCACTGCTCTACTCACTACTCTGCACTCACTACTCTACTCACTACTCACTACTCTGCACTCACTACTCTACTCACTACTCTACTCACTACTCTACTCACTACTCTACTCACTACTCTACTCACTACTCTACTCTACTCACTACTCTGCACTACTCTGCACTACTCTGCACTACTCTGCACTACTCTACTCACTACTCTGCACTACTCTACTCACTACTCTGCACTCACTACTCTACTCACTACTCACTACTCTGCACTCACTACTCTACTCACTACTCTACTCACTACTCTACTCACTACTCTACTCACTACTCTACTCACTACTCTACTCACTACTCTACTACTCTACTCGCTACTCTACTCTACTCACTACTCTACTCACTACTCACTACTCTACTCACTACTCTACTCACTACTCTACTCACTACTCTACTCACTACTCACTACTCACTACTCACTACTCTACTCACTACTCTGCACTCACTACTCACTACTCTGCACTCACTACTCTGCACTCACTACTCTGCACTCACTACTCTGCACTCACTACTCTGCACTCACTACTCTACTCACTACTCTACTCACTAATCTGGTGGTGTTAGTGCTGGTAGTACTGAGGTGGTAGTACTGGTAGTAGTGGTGGGGGTTGTGGTACTGCTAGTACTGGTAATGGTAGTACTGGTAGTGGTAGTACTGGTAGTGGTGGTACTGGTAGTACTGGTGGTGGTGGTAGTACTGGTGGCTGTAGTAGTGGTAGTACTGGTGGCTGTAGTAGTGGTAGTACTGGTGGTGGTAGTACTGGTAGTATTGTCACTACTCTACTCACTACTCTACTCACTAATCTGGTGGTGTTAGTGCTGGTAGTACTGAGGTGGTAGTACTGGTAGTAGTGGTGGTGGTTGTGGTACTGCTAGTACTGGTAATGGTAGTACTGGTAGTGGTAGTACTGGTAGTGGTGGTACTGGTAGTACTGGTGGTGGTGGTAGTACTGGTGGCTGTAGTAGTGGTAGTACTGGTGGCTGTAGTAGTGGTAGTACTGGTGGTGGTAGTACTGGTAGCATTGATGGTGGTAGTACTGGTATTACTGGTGGTAGTGGTAGTACTGGTGGTGGTGGTAGTGGTAGTACTGGTGGCGGTGATAGTTGTAGTACTGGTGGTGGTGGAAATGGTAGTACTGATGGTGGTAGTACTGGAAGTACTGGTGGTGGTACTGGTAGTGGTAGTACTGGTGGTGGTGTTACTGGTAGTGCTGGTGGTGGTGGTACTGGTAGTAGTGGTAGTACTGGAGGTGGTAGTACTGGTAGTGGTAGTACTGTTGGTGGTAGTACTGGTAGTGGTGGTACTGGTGGTGGTGGTACTGGCGGTGGTGGTACTGGTGGTGTGGTGGTACTGGTGGTGGTACTGGTAGTGGTAGTGCTAGTGGTGGTGGTACTGCTGCCCGTAGTACTGGTAGTGGTAGTACTGGTGGTGGTGATACTGGTGGTGGTAGTACTGGTGGTGGTAGTGGTACTGGTATTGGTAGTACTGGTAGTGGTAGTACTGGTGGTCGTGGTACTGTTAGTACTGGTGGTGGTGGTAGTTGTAGTAGTGGTGGCTGTAGTACTGGTAGTACTGGGGGTGTTGGTGGTACTGGTAGTGGTAGTACTGGTGGTGGTACCGGTAGTGGTAGTGCTAATGGTGGTGGTGGTACTGCTGCCCGTAGTACTGGTAGTGGTAGTACTGGTGCTGGTGGTGGTACTGGTAGTGGTAGTACTGGTGGTGGTACCGGTAGTGGTAGTGCTAGTGGTGGTGGTGGTACTGCTGCCCGTAGTACTGGTAGTGGTAATACTGGTGGTGGTGGTACTGGTGATGGTGGTACTGGTGGTGGTAGTACTGGTGGTGGTAGTGATACTGGTATTGGTAGTACTGGTAGTGGTAGTACTGGTGGTCGTGGTACTGTTAGTACTGGTGGTGGTGGTAGTTGTAGTACTGGTGGCTGTAGTACTGGTAGTACTGGGGGTGGTGGTAGTACTGGTGGTGGTGCTACTGGTGGTGGTGGTAGTGGTAATGGTAATGGTAGTACTGGTAGTGGTAGTACTGGTGGTGGTAGTATTGATGGTGGTAGTACTGGTATTACTGGTGGTAGTGGTAGTACTGGTGGTGGTGGTAGTGGTAGTACTGGTGGTGGTGGAAATGGTAGTACTGATGGTGGTAGTACTGGAAGTACTGGTGGTGGTGGTGCTACTGGTAGTGGTAGTACTGGTGGTGGTGTTACTGGTAGTACTGGTGGTGGTGGTGGTACTGGTAGTAGTGGTAGTACTGGAGGTGGTGTTACTGGTAGTGGTAGTACTGTTGGTGGTAGTACTGGTAGTGGTGGTACTGGTGGTGGTGGTACTGGTGGTGGTGGTACTGGTAGTGGTAGTACTGGTGGTGGTACCGGTAGTGGTAGTGCTAGTGGTGGTGGTACTGCTGCCCGTAGTACTGGTAGTGGTAGTACTGGTGGTGGTGATACTGGTGGTGGTAGTACTGGTGGTGGTAGTGGTACTGGTATTGGTAGTACTGGTAGTGGTAGTACTGGTGGTCATGGTACTGTTAGTACTGGTGGTGGTGGTAGTTGTAGTACTGGTGGCTGTAGTACTGGTAGTACTGGGGGTGTTGGTGGTACTGGTAGTGGTAGTACTGGTGGTGGTGGTACTGGTGCTGGTGGTGGTACTGGTAGTGGTAGTACTGGTGGTGGTACCGGTAGTGGTACTGCTAGTGGTGGTGGTGGTACTGCTGCCCGTAGTACTGGTAGTGGTAGTACTGGTAGTGGTGGTACTGGTGATGGTGGTACTGGTGGTGGTAGTACTGGTGGTGGTAGTGGTACTGGTATTGGTAGTACTGCTAGTGGTAGTACTGGTGGTCGTGGTACTGTTAGTACTGGTGGCGGTGGTAGTTGTAGTACTGGTGGCTGTAGTACTGGTAGTACTGGGGGTGGTGGTAGTACTGGTGGTGGTGGTACTGGTGGTGGTGGTAGTGGTAATGGTAATGGTAGTACTGGTAGTGGTAGTACTGGTGGTGGTGGTACTGGTAGTACTGGTGGTGGTACTGGTAGTAGTGGTAGTACTGGAGGTGGTGTTACTGGTAGTGGTAGTACTGTTGGTGGTAGTACTGGTAGTGGTGGTACTGGTGGTGGTGGTACTGGTGGTGGTGGTACTGGTAGTGGTAGTACTGGTGGTGGTACCGGTAGTGGTAGTGCTAGTGGTGGTGGTACTGCTGCCCGTAGTACTGGTAGTGGTAGTACTGGTGGTGGCGATACTGGTGGTGGTAGTACTGGTGGTGGTAGTGGTACTGGTATTGGTAGTACTGGTAGTGGTAGTACTGGTGGTCGTGGTACTGTTAGTACTGGTGGTGGTGGTAGTTGTAGTACTGGTGGCTGTAGTACTGGTAGTACTGGGGGTGTTGGTGGTACTGGTAGTGGTAGTACTGGTGGTGGTGGTACTGGTGCTGGTGGTGGTACTGGTAGTGGTAGTACTGGTGGTGGTACCGGTAGTGGTAGTGCTAGTGGTGGTGGTGGTACTGTTGCCCGTAGTACTGGTAGTGGTAGTACTGGTGGTGGTGGTACTGGTGATGGTGGTACTGGTGGTGGTAGTACTGGTGGTGGTAGTGGTACTGGTATTGGTAGTACTGGTAGTGGTAGTACTGGTGGTCGTGGTACTGTTAGTACTGGTGGTGGTGGTAGTTGTAGTACTGGTGGCTGTAGTACTGGTAGTACTGGGGGTGGTGGTAGTACTGGTGGTGGTGGTACTGGTGGTGTTGGTAGTGGTAGTACTGGTGGTGGTGGTACTGGCAGTACTGGTGGTGGTGTTAGTGGTAGTACTGGTGGTGGTGGTGTTAGTGGTAGTACTGGTGGTCGTGGTACTGTTACTACTGGTGGTGGTGGTAGTGGTAGTACTGGTGGCTGTAGTACTGGTAGTACTGCTGGTGGTGGTGCATGTATCAATGAGTCTAATTTTTCCTAATGAAATAGCCATTGGCATTACGTGAGACACACAAAACATTTGTGAATTCCCATTGTAACAGCGGGAAGGCTCTGTTTTCCGTGATTATTGCGTATTCACGTTTTTTCCACAAACTTTAAAATAATGATGACTGCATGTTAACTCTGGGAGTCAGGCTCAACAGTACGTGCCACGAAGGTCACTTTTAACCTTCATCATTTATTCAACCAGTAGTCTGCATGTCAGCACTTATTAAAATTCGGAAACAAAGCTTACAGAACCAGAATCCAAATGTTTTAAAATAAAACGCCTTTAAACCCCGTTTTTTAAACCACAGACAAAAATAGTGCAGCGCAGCGTGCGAGGAAAAGAAGGAAATGACCTTTGGAAATGAGAGTATTCAGGAAACACAAGAACTACAGTGTGGACGAGCATGTATGAGTCATCTTCTGTGAGCCTCGCCTGCTGCCTCATCATTTTACATTGAACGTGCTCACCGCTGTGAAAGTGCACGCATCATCTGGATTGCATTACACGGGCACTCTGACAGCTCCTAATTAAGATTAATCCCTCTGCTGTGCTCGTTCACGTACAGAATATGCCATGAAACTAACATCAATGACGGACGAAAAGTCAATATAGCCTATCACGTCAAGGCTACTAAATAGACAGCACAGCGAAGACGAATCACTAGGCACATGCCATAAAACACTATGGAATTTAAGGAATGTGCCTGGCCATAGCCCTACATATCCTTTTTTTTCTTTAACATTAGGATCTCGAAGCTCCGCCCCTTCGGGGGCGTAGTCCGAGCCCTAAAAAGGGGTGAAGAGAATATGAGAAAGAAGACTGGTGTTGAAAAGTAGACATCCTGATTAGGCCTGGGTGCAATTTTAATTACGCCAGAGTAATTTTGCTAACTATGCATAACAAAATGAATGCAAAATTGCAGAGATTACAACGTTATGCCACATTGCATAATTTGGGAGAGTAATTATTAAATGCGATCAGCACTTTAGGGTGATTTTTTACCTGAGCGCTCCATTCAGGTACTTTTTGAGTATAAAACTACAAGTCCGAACATGAAAGCCAGTGTTTTGAATGTGAGCAGCAGTTCCTTTAACTTGGGCAGTCACCAAACATTACAGGTAGATTTTTCACTGGAGCGGACTGTTCAGGAAATTTGCGAGTGCAAAACTACAAATTGGAACGCAAACAGGAGTGTTGCATGCGAACAATGGGAAATGAAGTTAAAATTACATTTTTGAGTTGAATTTTTAGCTGAAACGCATCTTGCACTAAAAAATTAAATGAACACTACAGGTCATTTTTTTGTGCAAAATGCACTTAAAATAACTATTTGTCATTTTGCATAATTTTGAGGTAATTTAACATAATTATGCCCACTCCTAATCGTGGTGTGCTTTTTGCTTAAATAGAATTTATGGAGAATTTATAGAGCATTTATAACATTTTCATAAATTCATCTTGACAGCATGTGACATCATTGGATTTCCCATCATCCATCTTCAAAGGAAATGGCTTCACTGAGTTTCTGCCCAAAGTGTCTTTAAAAGAAGATGCCATACAAGAGGACTCATTTTCCTCATCCATCTGCACTGGAAAAATTACATCATTAAATTGCCCATTATCCATCTGTGCAGGAAGTGACATCACTCCTCTCCCTCCAAGGACCTACTTAATAGTGGCCATAGCATGGACACACAGGGGTCACACACAATTGGTGCACTGCTGGTGCGCGAAGGGCATACCCGTCTGTGCCTGTCTGCCCCTGGACAGTGACCAGAGTAAGGAACCCTGAGCCTCCCACCTACCACCACTGCCCACTGCAATCGTCTGTGACCTCGACAACAGCTGCCACTACAAATGCCGCTTCCTCGCTGCATAAGATAGCTTTGAAGGTGCATCCTCCTGCTCTTCCTGTAAGTTTTCATGCACATACCTTCAGCCAACACTCACAGCTTCTCCTCTGACAGCACCAAACACCCCACTGTCTCACAATCATAAAGTCCTGCAACCACCCACACAACACTCCAGACTCGCATGCATCCTCCTCAATTCCCGCTCACTTACCAAACACAGCAGAGAGATCTTATGCCTGCTCCAGGACAACACCCTAGAGCTACATTTCCTAACTGAAACTTGGCTGAACTTTGCATTAGCACCTTTCATTGCCACAACCACCCCACCGACTACAAGATCACCAGGCAAGACAGACTTCACAAGGCCAGAGGCGGAATTGCTATCATCCACAAGAACACCCTATGGTGCAAGTGAGCACTTTACAAAACATTTAACATTACATAACATCTGTGCAGTTCAGCAAGGATCCTTCCTGAGCCTGACCCTCGTCAACGAATACATGATTCCTCTTATCAGCATCTTCCAAAATCAACGTCCCCCGCTATACCAACAACAAGCAACATATTTTCTCCCTCACAGACAAAACGTCCAGTATCCAGATCAAGTTCCAGGGCTGCATAACTGAAATCATCCACTGAAGGAAGACCAACTGTTTGAAGCTGAAATCTGATAAGGCTGAAATTGTCATATTCAGGAAGAGCAATTCACCAGGGGACATTACCTGGTGGCCAGCATAGCTTGTACCAACACCCATTCCCACCACCCAAGCAAGAATCCCTGGATTGCCATCAACAGAAAACTTGACACCAGACAAGTCAATGCTGTCACCGCCTCATTCTTCCATACCCTGAAAATGCTGAGGAAGATTTTCCAAAAACTCCTAATCAGCACCTGGAAAACCGTCATGCACACTCTTGTCAGAAACAAGCTGGACAGCTGCACTACAGGAACACACACTACACTGGGATCAACAAAAAAACGTACAAGAAGACTACAGACCATTCACAGCTTGGTTGCCGCAATCACTCTCAAGCTCCCATGCCACACTCGCATCATACCAACCTAACGTTGCTCCACTGGCTTCCCATACACAAGCACGATTCAAACTACTCACCCACACTTTCAAGGCACTAATTAACACTATCTCAGAATACATCAACAATCGCATCTACTTTCACCAACTTTCCAGTAACCATCCTCATCCATACTCCTACATAGAACGAGATCTAATAGTTGAGCCATCTCCTACTTTGCTTCTAAAGCATGGACCGACCTGCTGCTACACATAATTACCTTCTCCTTTCTTCTTGAATTTCACAAGAAGCATAAGACCTGGTTTTTCGAGCAGTCCCACAAGGCCCTAGGTTTTGCTAGGCTCATCCCTTGTCAACGTCAAGATACCCTCCCGGGTGATAATTCTCCATACCAGTTGCGGCTAACATGACTCATGGGTATGGGGAGCAGGGGTCACATGGGTGGGGAGAGGGCAGGGATTGCGTGGGGAGGGGGTCACGTGGAGGGGGTTTAATTTAATTTAAATGAAAGTTTTCCGAATGTTGTATATTCAGCGAACCAGTACTGCATCGTCGGTCCTGCATCATCTAAGCAGCAGCATGAAGCAGCCGCAGGCAGTCTCCCTCCCCTCCCCTAAGCCAATCACAGCGCAGCAATGGCAGTGTTGTGATTGGCTGGGACACCGACCGCACAGGCATCTATGGGAGGCCATTTTCTCCAAGTGGGCTGCATGCAGCCCACTTGGAGAAAATGCAGAGTGCGTTTGACTGGTTTGGTCAGCTCTGGTGCCGACCAAACAGTCAGCGCCTTCAGAGTGGGCAAGCCACTCCAAACGGGCAGGCAGGATCGCCCACTTGCCCGCCCCCAACCAAACCCTTCTGCTTTCTTGCAGTGCAAGAATCAGAAACATAAAGTGGTAGTTTTACCATTTTATGTTTCTGCTTCTCGCACTGCGAGAAAGCAGTGAGGCAACGTTCCTCCGCCCTATTGGAGGAGCCGCCCCTGCTCCCTATATTTCTGCTTAACATTATATACCAGAACATGGTACTTGAAAGAGTAGGGGAGGATAGGAAAAGGGAGGAAATAAGAGAAGAAAGAGGGTAACGGCCACTGAGAGGAGAAACTGAGAAGAGATTCTCTGGCCTGACTGAGAATGCATATGCAAGAGAAATCTCTTAGCTGAACTCTTTTCACGAAACTTTTTTGCAAGCTACATTATCCAGGATTTAATTCCAAGCCATTGACGGGATCCTGTATATCCAGTAAATGACATTACACTGCTGGTTAGCACATTGCCATCTTTGGAAACGCAGTTATATTCTGCTCTCGGTTTGTTTGTAGACGGGACGTTGTACATCCAGTATCTAAAGGCCTTTACCCACATATTCTGGTTTTCAATTTTTCGTGCTGCATTTACAGTCGATATACATCCATGAAGTTTTGGACCTTCCAGTCCAATTTTCAGCAGTTTAGCCTGAGAAAGGGACTTAGGGTCCCGAAATGCATTGGGCTATCCTGTACTGTCTATGACTCAATAGCACTGGAATATCAGGATGTCAATTGTGTATTTAGAATGAAATGACTCGTGTACAAAAATAAGCTATGCATCTTCAATAGCTTTGTTCTATTTCATGTGTTTATATTACATAATAAGAACAATTGTTGCATTGTACTAATTTTTGTTTGAAGACTCATTTTTGAATTAGGAAATATTGTAGATCTACATCGTTGATCATGTACAAATCGATTCAGTTTTTAGAACTTACATTGGTAGTGCACTCAGTTTCGAAAGTGAATGTTCACTTGTTTTTCTTGCATTTATCTTTCATTTGGGACAGGCAGCCCACAAATACTGCACAGCACACAAAAACGTGTTTGACGATTAGATAATTAGTTTAAATAATCTTTTTATTCATTAGTTCAAAACACGTAACCACAGGTGTGCACCTCATACACTCAAACCTTAGGACCGGCCACCTCCCGCAACCAACCAAACCCTTCTGCTTTCTTGCCGTGCGAGAAGGCAGAAACATAAAGGGGTAGTTTTACCATTTTATGTTTCTGCTTCGTGCACTGAGAGAAAACTGCGAGAAAACAGTGGGGCGACGTTCCTCCGCCCTATTGGAGGAGCCGCCCCTGCTCCCTACATATCTGCTTAACATTATATACCGGAACATGGTACTTGAAAGAGTAGGGGAGGATTGGAAAAGGGAGGAAAGAAGAGAAGAAAGAGGGTAATGGCCACTGAGAGGAGAAACTGAGAAGAGGTTATCTGGCCTGACTGAGAATGCATATGCAAGAGATATCTCCCCCTTCCCCTTCCTCTCCTTCCCCCTCCCCCTTAAGAACTTAAGAATTAAGAACAAAATGATATGTGGGTTGGTGCGGGAGATATTCCCCAGTATGTACTTGATCAGTAAATAAACCTGTAACCTTATGCAGTCTTTTGAACTCGATGTTCTTCCTGTAGCGTTCATTGCTAGTGCAACAGGGGCACTGTCACTGGGTCCCATGGTGCCAGGAACCTCAGCATCAAATTATTGCTACCTTTCAATACATAACCTGAGGGCAGTGGTTAATTTAAGCAGGTCGTTTCCAGCGGTCGGAGCCGGCAATTAATGGAAAGGGGCGACCATTCGGTCCCCCCGAACGTATGGCGGAGTACCACGAGCCCCCCGGGAAGCCATTTTTGGGCGGGAGGCGAGCCTCGGCTGGTATGCCCGAAGCGGCGTAGCCGGGGCGCGCCTTTTCCCGCCCTAGAGTGGGCTGGCCTAGACACTGACGCGGCCGGCCACGCCCTAGGGGCAGGCGGGGCCGGGTTTACGCCCGCCCTGAAGACGGATAAAAGGAGCAACAAGCCAAGAACGCATCCTCTTGTTCCTGTGCTCTGAAGCTGCACCCCCTCGCTGCACGTGAGCTCGAGACGGAACGAAGAGCCAATTTTGAGCGTGTTAATCTTTCTTGTTTGTCTTACAGATACTCTGTTGGAGAATGCCTAAGAAAGTTGGAAAGCGAATGACTACCGACCAGATGCTGCGCATTCTTATGAAAGCGGTGACCGACCTAAAGAAGCGAATGGCGGATAAAGACGGGGAAGGGGGACCGAAACGTCCTTTGGCAGGAACAGCTCTGGGAGGAAAAGGCAAGAGGCCCAGAAGGGGAGCAGCAGGGGGAGACGTCCCGGTTCCCTGTACCCCACTCGAAGGGCCGACTCCGGTGCCGGCAGAGGGGAATCCGATTCCCGTGGTGGTCACCCCCGTGTCCAGGGGGGATATGCCGCCCGAGCTGGCAGCACAATTAGCAGCGTGGTTGGGTAAAGATAGCGAGGGCGCCACGGCTGACGACGCACGGGTGTTGATGAAGCAACTGCGCGAAACGAGGGAGGCGGCGAAGGCAGCATCACCAGTTATCGCGCCGGCTGCGGCAGTAGAAAAACCACCTGGGACAGGCTCAGCCGCAGATACAGCTTCTGGTTCAGGTAAGCGGCCATTGCCGATTGCGAGGGATGAGTCTGCACCTTCACGAAGGGAAAAGTTGGGTCAACATGTCCCTATGGCTATTAAAGAGAAGATATGGGCAGATGAGTATGTAAACATCTTCTCGTTGCTTACCGATCATTATGAGATGGAGCATGTTAAGAGCCAAAAGGAACTCATGCATCCGAGTGTTTGGCGCGCAAAGATGGCCGCCTTTAAGGTAAATGAAAACATTGGCAATTGGGGCAAAGCGTGGGGGATTTTTACATCCATCCTGGGTGAACGTAGGCCCGAGTTACTGTCCGAATTGCCGATTTATCAGTCACGGATCATGGGGTATTCTGTATCATATGGGGGCAATCAGTGGTTCTGTTACGATAATATTTTCAGAAAAGCGAAAGAACATGATAAAAACTTAACTTGGGATTGTTACGATTCTGTGTCATGGTCAAAAATGGAGGATACTGGTATGTTGAATTTGCCATTGGTAGGGAGTAGTGTGGGCGAATCCTCCCGCCAATATGCTGGGACGCATTTTCGATCAGGTACGAGTAACGACTACCACTCGAGGCCGAACGGCACCACAGGTAAAAGGGGGATTTGTTGGAACTTTAACAAGGGTAAATGTACGAGGCCCCAGGGGTCATGCAAATTTAGGCACGAATGTGGTGGGTGTGGGCAATCATCCCATCCTGAGTCCATGTGCAGAGCTTAACGGGTGATAACGGGGGTAGAGGAGGCGCCAAACAGGTCTGAAATAGTCCGAGGGGCGCCTTTACCTACTCCGATTGATACCATGGCAATGGAAAGGGGCGACCACTCGGTCCCCCCGAACGTATGGCGGAGTGCCTCGATCCCCCCGGGAAGCCATTTTTGGGCGGGAGGCGCGTCTCGGCTGGTATGCCCGAAGCGGCGTAGCCGGGGCGCGCCTTTTCCCGCCCTAGAGTGGGCTGGCCTAGACACTGACGCAGCCAGCCACGCCCTCGGGGCAGGCAGGGGCGGGTTTACGCCCGCCCTGAAGACGGATAAGAAGGGACGCAAGACCAGAAGACGTCCTCTTGTTCTTGTGCTCTGAAGCTGCACCTCCTCGCTGCACGTGAGCTCGAGACGGAACGAAGAGCCAATTTTGAGCGTTTTGATCTTTCTTTTTGTCTTCCAGATACTTTGTCGGAGAGATGCCCAAGAAAGGCGCGAAGAGAATGACGACTGACCAGATGGTTCGGGTCCTCGTGAAGGAGATGTCCGAAATAAAGAAGCGGTTGGCGGAGCGAGACGGGGAGGGAGGATCGGGGCGTCCATCGGCTGGAGCAGTTCCTGGAGGGAAGCCCAAGAGGCCAAGAAGGGGACCAGCCGGGGGAGACGTCCCGGTTCCCAGTGCCCCGCTCGAGGCGCCAGCCCCGGTACCGGGGGAGGGGAATCCGATTCCCGTTGTGGTCACCCCGACATCCACCGAGGATATGCCTCCCGAGTTGGCGGCACAGCTAGCAGCGTGGTTGTTCGACAGTAGCGAGGGCGCCACGGCTGCCGAGGCACAAGCGCTGATGAAACAGTTACGTGAGAAACGAGATGCAGCCAAGGTGCCCGCGCCGGCTGCAGTGATAGACAAGCCACGAGTGGCGGAAGCAGCGTCCGGTGCAGGTAAGCGGCCATTGCCGATCGCGAGGGATGAGTCAGCACCCTCCCGTAGAGAAAAATTGGGGCAACATGTTCCTTTGGCAATAAAGGAAAAGATTTGGGCGGGGGAATACGTGAATATTTTCTCCCTGCTTGTCGATCATTATGAGGTGGAAACTGTTAAGGGTCAAAAGGATCTAATGCATCCGAGTGTTTGGCGCGCAAAAATGGCCGCCTTTAAAGTGAATGAGAATATTGGCAACTGGGGCAATGCATGGGGAATTTTTACGTCGATTTTGGGGGAACGTAGGCCTGAATTGCTTCCCGAGTTTCCAGTTTATCAGTCACGAATTATGGGGTACTCGACATCGCACCAAGGTAACCAGTGGTTCTGTTATGATAACCTTTTCAGGAAGGCGATGGAGCATAACAAAAGTTTAACCTGGGACTGTTATGATTCTTTAACATGGGATAAGATGAAGGAATCAGGAATGTTGAAAATGCCGTTGGTGGGGGGCAATGTTGGCGAGTCCTCCCGCCAATATGCAGGGACGCCCTTTCGGTCAGGGGCGGGTACCGACGATTACTCGAGACCTGCCGGCAATACAGGGAAAAGGGGTTTCTGTTTCAATTTTAACAAAGGTAAATGTACTAGGCCCCAGGGATCGTGCAAGTTCAAGCACGAATGTAGTGGTTGCGGGTCGCCCCATCCTGAGTCCTCGTGCAGAGCCAGAACGGGTGAGAATGGGGGTAGAGGAGGCGCCAAACAGGTCTAATGTAGTCCGAGGGGCGCCTTTACCAACCCCGATTGATACCTTGGCGATGATTCCCTGGCTCAGTGAATACCCGGATCGTACTTCTGCTGGGGTGCTGCGGAACGGTTTTTCATATGGTTTCCGCATCCCGGTAGGGGACTTTCAGGGTGTCGGGACGTGCAAAAATCAACTTTCCGTCTTGCAGCATACGACCGTAGTGCAGGATAAGATCCGGAAAGAGGTTGCCCAAGGTCGGGTCGCCGGCCCGTTTAGTGTACCCCCGGTACAGAATTTTGTCTGTTCTCCTTTAGGGGTGGTCCCCAAGAAGGACCCAGGTGAGTTTCGATTGATTCATAATTTATCAGCTCCTCATGGTCTTTCTGTAAACGATGCAATTGATCCAGAGGTATGTTCGGTGCGGTACGCATCATTCGATGAAGCCGTAGCCATTTTGAATCGCCTGGGGCCCGGGACGCTGATGGCGAAATCAGATATCGAGTCAGCGTTCCGATTGCTCCCGGTACACCCAGACGACCAGCGTCTTCTGGGATTCATGTTTCAAGGTTCGTATTACATGGATAAGTGTATGCCGATGGGGTGCTCTATATCTTGTGCATATTTCGAGAATTTCAGTAGTTTTCTGCAATGGGTCTTCACGAAGAAAACGGGTTTCCGAAAAGTAATGCATTACCTTGATGACTTTCTGTTCCTTGGGGCCGCCGGGGATGACGAATGCGGCCGGGCCTTGGCTGACTTTTGTGTGTTAATGGGTCAATTTGGCGTGCCATTGGCACCAGGTAAAACTGTGGGTCCCACGACTTGCCTCGAGTTTCTGGGGATTGAGTTGGACTCTAGTGAGGGTTGTTTTCGTTTACCAGCTGCCAAAGTGTCGAAATTCAGGGCAGCACTGCAAGTATGTATAAATGCATCTAAAGTTACGCTGCATCAATTGCAGCAACTGGTGGGGAAGTAGAATTTTGCCCTGAGGGTGATCCCAATGGCCCGCCCCTTTTCCCGTTCAATTGCACAAGCGATGGTTGGCCTAAAGGAGGGTCATCATCGCACGAGACTATCGGCTGAGGTCCGCCAGGACATGCGTATTTGGTTAGCATTTTTGGCGGACTTCAATGGTCGAGTCGTCTGGAACAAACCAGCCGTGTCCTCTGATGAGCTTGGTCTATGGACAGATTCAGCGGGAAGCATGGGCTTTGGCGCCATCTTCGGCACAAAATGGTCGGCACAAAGATGGCCGACATGGTGGCATGAAGAGGGGCTGACAAGTAATATTGCTTTCCTTGAACTGTTTCCCATTTTGGTGGCCCTCAGAACCTGGCCCGAAGGGTTCAAAGATCATTCTGTCATATTTTGGTCTGACAATATGACCGTTGTAGAATGCATCAATAGTCAGGCAGCACGTTGTAAAATGATTTTAAGGCTGCTCAAAGAAATTGTCTTACTGTGTATGCAACTGAACGTGATATTCAGAGCAAAACATGTCCCAGGGGTGTTGAATCAGGCGGCTGATGCACTGTCTCGTTTTCAAATGCAGGCTTTCTCGGGTTTCCTTCCCTCAGCGGACCCAGAGCCGGCACCCTTTCCCGAAGCTCTCTGGTCTCTCGGTGCCCCGAACTTCGTCACCTCGTGGGAGAGAGTCTAGCACCAAGGACGAGGAAGGCATATGAAGGGGCGTTTAGGGCTTATTTAGCCTTTTTGGGGACTGAGAGAGAGGGGCTTTGGGGCTATGAGGAATGGGTAGTACATTTTCTGATGTTCTTGCGTAGGGCTGGGAAGTCAGTGGCTACGGCCCAGAGGCATCGTGCTGCCATTTCCTTTGTTGCCAGGGCACACAATATCCAGGACCCGACAGCGTCTTTCGTGGTACAAAAAGCGCTGCGTGGGTGGCAACGCCTTGAGGGTCGCAGAGTAGATGAGAGGCGCCCGATAGGTCTGGATAGGTTGTCCCAGTTGCTGGCCGCACTCCCTGCCACATGCTCGTCTCAGTTTGAGACGTTTTTGTTCCGAGCTGCTTTTACGCTTGCATTTCACGGGGCGATGAGGATAAGTGAATTAGTGGCGAGGAACAAACAGGATGTGGTGGGGGGTTTGTGCCAGGAACACGTTCAGATCAGGGGCGAGACGATGACTGTCTCCTTTGTCAGGTCCAAGACCGATCAAGATGGGATGGGTGACTGCATAATCATTCGCAGGATTCCTGGGTCCTCCATGTGTCCGGTAAAGTGTTTAGAAGATTACCTAGCACGAAGGGTGGCATCATGGGGGGGGACATTGTTGAGACACGCGGACGCCACCCCACTGACGAAGTTTCAGTTTCAGCGGGTGCTTGTGATGTCAATTACCGCAGCGGGCTTGGACCCGGGCGAGTTCGGGACCCATTCCTTTCGGATAGGGGCTGCCACTGAAGCTACAGCCAGGGGTCTTAATGTTGAACAAGTAAAACGAGTGGGGCGTTGGTCCTCCAATTGTTATAAGAGGTATGTGCGGTTGCACATGTTGTAAAGCTGTAACGATGTACTCACGCCTCTTGTTTTTGTTTGGTTTTCAGTTGCGCAAGCCTACGAGGCAGGGCGGACTATGCAGTCGACCCAACACCGGGCCAGCGGTCAGACATCACCGGCTGTGAAAAAGGAGGTGTGGGTCGTGGGCCACTCATACGTGAGGCGTGCCGCAGACGTATTCGAAGCAGGTGACATGATTCACGTAGCCTGGGAATACGGGTACAGGGTGTCCTTCTACGGAAGGGGCGGTCTCTGTATTGATCAGTTTCAAGCATTCTTTGAGGGTTTGTTAGGGCGGACGAGGTCACCGCCGTCTATAGTCATAGTACATTTGGGGGGCAATGATTTGGTCACCACCGGTAGACGACTTCTCCTAGAGGCAATGCTTTCCACTGTAAGTTGGTTGGCGAGGAAAGTTCCGGGGTGCATAATTGCGTGGTCTCATATGATCCCACGAAAAGTGTGGCGGGGGGCTATATCGATTCCTGCTTTGAACCATTCTGTTAGAAAACTTAATAACAAAGTGAGTAGGTTGTTCCGTTCCAGGACATTGCATTCTATCTCGCATGGTTGTATCAATGATGACGGTATGTATTTGGGGGATGGTGTGCATTTGTCTCGGGTGGGAAATGAGTTACTCATAGGAGACTTCTTAGCATGGTTAAAAACGTTGAAGCATGACCTTTAGGTAGGAGTTTTGTGGGGGGCCCGGATAGCCGGTCAACTATCCGGGCCTGTGGCGGTAAGGTCATGATCGGTGAGCACTAATTAGAAGATCCCTATGAGTGGGCGTCACCCAACACGGATGGGAGCGCTCGGGAGAGGTGGCCATTGGCCCCTCAATGGGGAGGCGGTCCCGTCTAAGGATGGGTCGCCGGAAGTAAAGGAAAGGCGGTCAAGGCCCCTTCCTTTGTAGGAGGGGTTACAGCCCCCTCCTGGGGAATTTCCCGGGGCCAGTGACATCTGCGACGGCAGATGCGGTAAGTTGTGTGGGGTTGGGGGGAGGTCTACGATACCTTCTAGATACCTCACACGAGTCTTCGAACGACCTTTAACTGGCGTCGAGTTTTTTGGTGCCCCCGTCAAGTCAAGGGAAATTGGTAGTAGTTGCACTTGAGGTACGCCTCTGTGCTGTCGCCCCTCCCAAGTGGGAGGGGTAAGTCTGGTTAGGGATCTTGACACCGGTTATGATCTTGCCGTTGGCCCTTAAACGTTAGGATGTACAATTTCAAGATTTCAAGAGAATGTTTTGTAGGATGCTAGTTCGGCTAGGAGAACCTCTGTATTAGAGAATCTGTTAAGGTTAGCCAAGCATCGCAATGTGGTAATGAAATTGTACATAACATGAAACGTTTAATGTTTTTAATTTTGTTTTAATAAATACGGCCGGGAGGGTCACTCCCTCCCACTTCCAAAAACTTCAAGAACTGTTTCCGGTTTCCCTCCTTTTGGGGATTGTGTTGAGAGGGGGTGGCGGGTATCTCAGCCATATGGAAAGGGGCGACCACTCGGTCCCCCCGAACGTATGGCGGAGTGCCTCGATCCCCCCGGGAAGCCATTTTTGGGCGGGAGGCGCGTCTCGGCTGGTATGCCCGAAGCGGCGTAGCCGGGGCGCGCCTTTTCCCGCCCTAGAGTGGGCTGGCCTAGACACTGACGCAGCCAGCCACGCCCTCGGGGCAGGCAGGGGCGGGTTTACGCCCGCCCTGAAGACGGATAAGAAGGGACGCAAGACCAGAAGACGTCCTCTTGTTCTTGTGCTCTGAAGCTGCACCTCCTCGCTGCACGTGAGCTCGAGACGGAACGAAGAGCCAATTTTGACCCACCCACCAGCCCCTGAGGACAGCCAGTTGTCTGTAATAAAGTTGATTAATAATTCTGTTTTGTTTCGTTTACAGGTTGTGATAGTATCATGTTGATGTTGAATATAATAAAGATTGGTTTATTTTGTGTACGTTTTTCGATTAAAGAGATTCGGATATAGTGTTAGTTTTAAGCATGCACTTTTCGGTCATAGTGGCCAAGGTATTCGTATGTGTTGTTAGCATTGTCGTATTTATTTTGGTAGGCGGTAAGGTCATGATCGGTGAGCACTAATTAGAAGATCCCTATGAGTGGGCGTCACCCAACACGGATGGGAGCGCTCGGGAGAGGTGGCCATTGGCCCCTCAATGGGGAGGCGGTCCCGTCTAAGGATGGGTCGCCGGAAGTAAAGGAAAGGCGGTCAAGGCCCCTTCCTTTGTAGGAGGGGTTACAGCCCCCTCCTGGGGAATTTCCCGGGGCCAGTGACATCTGCGACGGCAGATGCGGTAAGTTGTGTGGGGTTGGGGGGAGGTCTACGATACCTTCTAGATACCTCACACGAGTCTTCGAACGACCTTTAACTGGCGTCGAGTTTTTTGGTGCCCCCGTCAAGTCAAGGGAAATTGGTAGTAGTTGCACTTGAGGTACGCCTCTGTGCTGTCGCCCCTCCCAAGTGGGAGGGGTAAGTCTGGTTAGGGATCTTGACACCGGTTATGATCTTGCCGTTGGCCCTTAAACGTTAGGATGTACAATTTCAAGATTTCAAGAGAATGTTTTGTAGGATGCTAGTTCGGCTAGGAGAACCTCTGTATTAGAGAATCTGTTAAGGTTAGCCAAGCATCGCAATGTGGTAATGAAATTGTACATAACATGAAACGTTTAATGTTTTTAATTTTGTTTTAATAAATACGGCCGGGAGGGTCACTCCCTCCCACTTCCAAAAACTTCAAGAACTGTTTCCGGTTTCCCTCCTTTTGGGGATTGTGTTGAGAGGGGGTGGCGGGTATCTCAGCCATATGATTCCTTGGCTCAGCGAATACCCGGATCACGCTTCCGCTGGGATGTTGCGGAACGGGTTTGCATATGGTTTCCGCATCCCAGTGGGGGAGTTTCAGGGTGTAGCGAAATGTAAAAACCAAATATCAGTCTTGCAACATACGACCGTGGTACAGGAGAAGATTGGGAAGGAGGTGGCTCGAGGTCGAGTCGCCGGTCCATTTAATGTGCCACCGGTTGCTAACTTTGTTTGTTCACCCTTAGGGGTGGTGCCCAAGAAGGACCCGGGCGAGTTTCGGCTGATACATAATTTGTCAGCCCCACGTGGTCTTTCCGTAAACGATGCGATAGACCCGGAAGTGTGTTCGGTGCGGTACGCATCTTTCGATGAGGCCGTAGCCATATTGAATCGCCTAGGGCCCGGTGCGCTGATGGCAAAATCTGATATCGAGTCAGCGTTCCGGTTGCTCCCGGTACATCCAGACGATCAGCGTCTTCTTGGTTTCATGTTTCAGGGTCACTATTACATGGATAGATGTATGCCAATGGGGTGCTCTATATCTTGTGCCTATTTTGAGAAATTCAGTTGTTTCCTGCAATGGGTCTTCACAAGGAAGACGGGGTTTCAACAGGTCATGCATTATCTCGATGACTTTTTGTTTCTGGGGGCAGCCGGGGATCCGGAATGTGGTCAGGCTTTGAATGAATTTTGTGTCTTGATGAATCATTTTGGTGTGCCATTGGCACCAGGTAAGACTGTGGGTCCTTCGACTTGCCTCGAGTTTCTAGGGATCGAGCTCGATTCAGAGGAAGGTTGTTTTCGTTTACCGGGAGACAAAGTGCTAAGGTTCAGGGCATCCCTGGAAACGTGTATTAGTGAGTCCAAGGTTAAGCTACATCAATTACAACAATTGGTGGGACAGTTGAATTTTGCCCTGAGAGTAATGCCAATGGCCCGCCCCTTTTCCCGCTCGATCGCTCAGGCCATGGTCGGCCTGAAGGAGGGTCATCATCGCACGAGGCTCTCGGCAGAGGTTCGCCAGGACATGCGCATTTGGTTGGCATTTCTGGCGGATTTCAATGGTCGAGTTGTCTGGAACAAACCGGCGGTGTCCTCCGAGGAGCTGGGGCTGTGGACAGATTCAGCAGGGAGCATTGGTTTTGGTGCCATATTTGGCACACAATGGTCGGCTCAAAAATGGCCGTCATGGTGGCATGAGGGTGGGCTGACGAGTAACATTGCTTTTCTTGAACTGTTCCCCATTCTGGTGGCCCTGAAAACTTGGCCCGAGGGGTTCAGAGATCACTCTGTGGTGTTCTGGTCTGATAACATGACCGTGGTTGAGTGTATCAATAGCCAGGCGGCACGATGCAAATGGATTCTGAGACTGCTTAAAGAAATTGTTTTGTTGTGTATGCAATTGAATGTGCTATTTAAGGCAAGACATGTGCCGGGGGTGATGAACCAAGCGGCTGATGCGCTTTCTCGTTTCCGTATGCAGGCCTTCTGGGGTTTTCTGCCCACAGCGGACCCGGTGGCGGCACCCTTTCCCGAGGCTCTCTGGTCTCTCGGTGCCCCGAACTACGAAACCTCGTGGGAGAGAGTTTAGCACCCAGGACGAGGAAGGCATATGAAGGGGCGTTCCGTTCCTATTTGTCCTTTTTGGGGACTGCTAGAGGGGAGCTTTGGGGCCAGGAGGAGTGGGTAGTAAAATTCCTGCTGTCTTTACATCAGGCAGGCAAATCAGTGGCTACGGCCCAGAGGCATCGGGCAGCCATTTCCTTTGTGGCAAGGGCTTATGGGATCCAGGACCCGACAGCGTCTTTCGTTGTACAAAAAGCGCTACATGGGTGGCAACGCCTTGAGGGTCGCAGAGTAGATGAAAGGCGCCCGATAGGTCTGGATAGGCTGGCCCTGTTATTATCGGTACTCCCTTCAACGTGTTCATCCCAGTATGAAACGGTGTTATTCCGAGCCGCTTTTGCGCTGGCATTCCATGGGGCTATGCGGGTAAGCGAACTAGTGGCGAGGAACAAGCGGGATGTGATGGGGGGACTGTGCCGAGAGCACGTTCAGGTCAGAGGGGAGACAATGACTGTCTCGTTTGTCAGGTCCAAGACCGATCAGGGTGCGATGGGGGACTGCATAATCATACAAAGGATTCCCGGGTCCTCCATGTGCCCGGTAAGTTGCGTAGAGGATTATTTAGCGCAAAGGGTGGCATCATGGGGGGGGACCTTGTTGAGACACGCTGACGCCACCCCACTGACGAGGTTTCAGTTTCAGCGGGTGCTTGCGATGTCGATTTCCGCTGCGGGCTTGAACCCCGGCGAGTTTGGGACCCATTCCTTTCGGATAGGGGCTGCTACAGAGGCTACAGCCAGGGGTCTGAATATCGAACAAGTTAAACGTGTGGGGCGTTGGTCCTCCAACTGTTATAAAAGGTATGTGCGGTTGCACATGTTGTGAAGCTGTAATGATGTACTCACGCTTCTTGTTTTTGTTTGGCTTTCAGTTGCGCAAGCCTACGAGGCGGGGCGGACTATGCAGTCGACCCAACACCGGGCCAGCGGTCAAACATCACCGGCTGTGAAAAAGGAGGTGTGGGTCGTGGGCCACTCATACGTGAGGCGTGCCGCGGACGTATTCAAAGCAGGTGACATGATTCACGTGGCTGGGGAATACGGGTACAGTGTGTCCTTCTACGGAAAGGGTGGGCTCTGTATTGACCAGTTTCAATCATTTTTCGAGGGTTTGTTAGGGCGGACGAGGTCACCGCCGGCTATAGTCATAGTACATCTTGGGGGCAATGATTTGGTGACCACTGGTAGACGACTTCTTCTTGAGGCGATGCTTTCCACTGTAAGTTGGTTAGCAAGAAGAGTTCCAGGGTGCACGATTGCATGGTCCCATATGATCCCACGAAAAGTGTGGCGGGGGCGCTTTCAGTTTCTGCTCTGAATCATTCAGTAAGGAAGATTAATAATAAAGTGAGTAGATTGTTCCGTTCAAGTACACTGCATTCTATTTCGCATGGTTGTATTAAAGGGGACAGTATGTATTTGGGGGATGGTGTTCACTTGTCCCGGGTGGGGAACGAGTTACTCATAGGAGACCTGATAGCTTGGCTGAGGACTTTAAGACATGACCTTTAGGTAGGAGTGTGTGGGGGGTCCGGATAGCCGGTCAACTATCTGGCCTGTGGCGGTAAGGTCATGATCGGTGAGCACTAATTGGAAGATCCCTATGAGTGGGCGTCACCCATTACGGATGGGAGCGCTCGAGGGAGGTGGCCATTGGCCCCTCAACGGGTAGGCGGCCCCTTCTAAGGATGGGCCGCCGAAAGGAAAGGAAAGGCGGTCAAGGCCCCTTCCTGGGTAGGAGGGGTTACAGCCCCCTCCTGGGGAATTTCCCAGGGCCAGGATATCTGCGACGGCAGATGTGGTAAGTTGTGTGGGGTTTGGGAGGGGGTCTACGCTACCTTCTAGATACCTCACACGAGTCCTCGGACGACCTTTAAGTGGCGTCCAGTTTATTGGGGCCCCCGTCAAGTCAAGGGAAATTGGTAGTTGCACTTGAGGTACACCTCTGTGCGGTCGCCCCTCACAAGTGAGGGGGATATTTCTGGTTTAGGGATCTTGACACCGGTTACGACCTTGCCGTTGGCCCTTAAACGTTAGGATGTACAATTTCAAAATTTCAAGTTAATGTTTTGTAGGATGTTAGTTCGGCTAGGAGAACCTTTGTATTAGAGAATATGTTAAGGTTAGCCAAACATCGCAATGTGGTAATGAAATTGTACATAATATGAAACTGTTATTTTAATGTTTTAATTTTGTTTCATATTTTAATAAATACGGCCGGGAGGGTCACTCCCTCCCGTCTTCCAAAAGTTCAGAACTGTTTCCGGTTTCCCATCCTTGGGGAGTGTGTTACGAGGGGGTGGCGGGTATCTCAGCCATATGGAAAGGGGCGACCATTCGGTCCCCCCGAACGTATGGCGGAGTACCACGAGCCCCCCGGGAAGCCATTTTTGGGCGGGAGGCGAGCCTCGGCTGGTATGCCCGAAGCGGCGTAGCCGGGGCGCGCCTTTTCCCGCCCTAGAGTGGGCTGGCCTAGACACTGACGCGGCCGGCCACGCCCTAGGGGCAGGCGGGGCCGGGTTTACGCCCGCCCTGAAGACGGATAAAAGGAGCAACAAGCCAAGAACGCATCCTCTTGTTCCTGTGCTCTGAAGCTGCACCCCCTCGCTGCACGTGAGCTCGAGACGGAACGAAGAGCCAATTTTGACCCGCCCACCAGCCCCTGAGGACAGCGAGTGGTTTTGAATAAAGTTTGATGTGGTAACGCTAACTTTTGCAGGTTGTGATGATGATCGTGATAAGTTTGATTATGCAATAAAGGATGGTCAATTCGTAGTATGTTCTCAAATAAAGTAATCCTGCACTAGTGTTGATCCGTAATTTTGCTTGTTGATAAGCTGTTTGTTACTGTCTTTTAGTAATTTAGTCATTTTAGTAATTTAGTTAGAATTGTCGTATTTATTTTGGTCGGGCGGTAAGGTCATGATCGGTGAGCACTAATTGGAAGATCCCTATGAGTGGGCGTCACCCATTACGGATGGGAGCGCTCGAGGGAGGTGGCCATTGGCCCCTCAACGGGTAGGCGGTCCCTTCTAAGGATGGGCCGCCGAAAGGAAAGGAAAGGCGGTCAAGGCCCCTTCCTGGGTAGGAGGGGTTACAGCCCCCTCCTGGGGAATTTCCCGGGGCCAGGATATCTGCGACGGCAGATGTGGTAAGTTGTGTGGGGTTTGGGAGGGGGTCTACGCTACCTTCTAGATACCTCACACGAGTCCTCGGACGACCTTTAAGTGGCGTCGAGTTTATTGGGGCCCCCGTCAAGTCAAGGGAAATTGGTAGTTGCACTTGAGGTACACCTCTGTGCGGTCGCCCCTCACAAGTGAGGGGGATATTTCTGGTTTAGGGATCTTGACACCGGTTACGACTTTGCCGTTGGCCCTTAAACGTTAGGATGTACAATTTCAAAATTTCAAGTTAATGTTTTGTAGGATGTTAGTTCGGCTAGGAGAACCTTTGTATTAGAGAATATGTTAAGGTTAGCCAAACATCGCAATGTGGTAATGAAATTGTACATAATATGAAACTGTTATTTTAATGTTTTAATTTTGTTTCATATTTTAATAAATACGGCCGGGAGGGTCACTCCCTCCCGTCTTCCAAAAGTTCAGAACTGTTTCCGGTTTCCCATCCTTGGGGAGTGTGTTGAGAGGGGGTGGCAGGTATCTCAGCCATATTGCCAGAGCCTGCACTCATGACAGCTGTCACATGGTGCTGTTTGTGCAATGTAAATATGGGCAGAAACACTGTTGTTTGTCAATTCAATATACATTCAAAACAACTAATACCTGCCACCCAAGCCATTCTTAAAGCTTTTGTGGCTTGAACAGTCTTAATTGTCACACTTGTAATATTGTGATGGTTAGCAGTTGTGTAAGTACAGTGGCAATGTGTGGTGCAAACTGCGGTGGCCTCCTGACGAGGGCCGAAGCACTTCTTTTTTTGTGCAAATTAAGCACTGCACCAGGGTAAGGTGGACCAGCTCCTTGCTTGTGTCAGGCACTATTGAGCTATTCCTACACACTGCATGTTGTAGTTTTTGCTAAACCTAATAGGACAGCCCTGGGGAAGCAGCCGCTTCCACAGCAATCCAGACTTTGGATTATATTGAAGTCACTGCATGCCCTTTCAGCGCAATCAGCACAACAAAGGAGAATGCCTCAGAGCACCACCCAGGTCAAGGGCACTCTGTGCTTCTTTGTTTTATAACATTCACTCATTGAGCACAGCAGTGGCATCTTAAGGATTTCGGGGGCTCTGCTCAAAGTAGCTTTGAATTTCAGATCCAATTTCTGCCCTTTGGCCAGGTCACAAAATGTGTTTACATCTAATACTCGGGGAAAGTGATCTGTGTTTTCAATATTATAATACAGCGGAAGCCAGGGCCGGACTGGCCGTAGTGGTCAACAGGCCTTTCCCCAGTGGGCCGCCAAGGTGGGGCTGGTTTTGGACACCTGGGTGGCCGTTTTTTTGTTACCTAGGGTCGTTTTGCAGTAGCTGCAATATCAGGCGCTGTAACAAAAGCAGCTGCAGTGCTTTGCATGTGAGGTCCTGTTTTCATGTAAAAAAAAAAAATCATGCAAGTTGTTGAAAAACAGAAGCCCTTGTCTGCAAAATGTCTGTAATAGATTTCACTACATCACCACATTAAAATAAATTAAAGGAAAAAGATATTGAAAAGAATCTCTTTAAGAAATATTCAAGGGCATTATGGCAAGACTCTTTGCTTAACAGGGTTGTTTCTATCTGGGGGCCCCTGAAAGGCTGGGGACCTGGGCCATGGCTAACTTTGCCCATGCCTTAAAACGTCTCTGGAGCACAGCTACCTGCAAGGCATATGTGGGTCTACTTATTCACCTGCTGTCCAATAAAGATGAACTTTACTGTCTTTCGATTCTCCACACAAAGTGGTCTTGTAATTTCCTCAGGTTTTCTACAGCGGCCCTGGGAAATTCTGCAATGTGCCCCTGGCATTTCCATTAGGAGTGTCTGGAAAATGCTATCTCCTGAACAGTCAACTCACCCTCCTGCCCTAATCCTATTTTGTTACTTGTAATCCTTCATGATTTGGTACCTCTTTGAATGCCTGCCTTAGATCTCGCCTCCCATTCTTTTCTGTCTCTCCTCCTTCCATGCCCCCTTAATATCTTACAGGTAGGCCAGGGCAGCAGGAAAGCACTTCTTCCTGGAAAGAACAGCTGCACTTTGCATTATCAGAGATGCATTCATCCCACGGGAGTCAGTTCTTCCATGGTTCCGGATGGTGTATCCTTCCAGCCTTTTATGAGCCTTAAATCTTAACAGGAAAAAGAGACGAAATCTCCAGTATATACACATACTTATACATTAACTGTAACTCGCCCCTCTTCCATGCACAGCCTATACACTTCATACTACATCACTTATACCACATTAATCATAGCACTCATAGCAACACCCATGGCATCTCAAATGACATAATTTATGAGAACAGTGTGCATGGTAGAGTGGTGAGTTATAGTTAATGTAGTCTGCCTCGCAAGTTCACAACACTGTGTAGGGAGGTCTGCAAGTTATAATGAGTATTGGCCGTGGCGTAATTTATACATTTATGACTTAAAGTTAGTACTATTTTTAGTAAATGTTTGTGCAGTTTAAAGTTGTTTTGCACAGAAATAATAAATTATGTTTTCTCTAACTATAACTAATCTTTGACCTTTGTTTAAAAAAAAAAAAAAAATATATATATATATATATATATATATATATATATATATTTCCGCACTTGCAGTTTTTCTGCGACAGGCTCAAATATCCAACCATCAAACAGGAAAAAACCACGGAAGACCCAGAGTGCAGGTGAGTTTCTTTTATTCTTCAGCACACCACGGCAGCATAACGTTTCGGCCTACACAGAGGCCTTGGTCAAATGGCGCGCTGAGAGAGTTGCAAGAAATTTAAAGGGCTCATTCACAATTGATGAACACATTTGATTGGTTACTTTGTAAGCAGTGGAAGTATTCAACTGCAATGGAAACAGTTTCTGCAATTGCAATTGTGAGGGCGGGGAATCACATGTCATTACGTAATTGCCCTTAGCATTTGATACCTGTATAAATACATTTATAAAATCGGACTTAGATTAACTCATGGGCACGCACGGTATGTACCAAATGTCATACAAGATTACATGTATTTACATAAAGTGCAAAGCGAAACCCTCAATCAGTTCTCAATTTGATTGAGTATCATAAGGCTAACAGCATAAATGCTTTAAATGCACCAAACCAATGCACAATATACCATAAGTACCTCATATATAAAATATATACACCAAATTTCATATATTTACATCTATATACATCATGACAATTATGACTACTACCAAAAACTACTTAAATGCAGTGCAGTAGTGTCAAAGTCGGATATGCAGGGCACAGTTCTATGTACATCTCCCCATACCTATTTCCAACATTGAATGTTTTTACAAAACCAAAATGTCATCGTTATTGTGTGAGCTAACTAAACAAGTGCAGTTGAAAAACAGTGTTTACATTTTTTTCAAAAGATAAGCATTAAAAAATGATAACGTGAAGTTTCTGAGGTTTGCAGCAACCATTTGATTCAACATACTTATGATGCCCTAGTGTTGTTTTAACTCATATAGTCATATTTGGTTACCAAGAAGATCAACACCACTAACCAAATTGCAGGTGACTATTGCTACAGAAATTGCTGACATCTTATTATTAGGACAGAGGTGGGGATACAACAAAAAGCTTTCAGTAGTTGTATTTTTTACAAACAGGTGTAAAAATCCTCCGTGGAGTTGAGGCCATTTGGGCTCTTGCTGTCCATCTCCAGGATATATCTGGTCTCAAGTGCCCTTAAGATCCCATCCCGGTTACCACCTCTTCTCAGGGGGCCTACAGTCAATAGCGTAATATTTAAGGAGACTGCTGTTGTTGCCATGGAACTCCTTAAAATGTCGAGCAACCGGGTATGTGGCGTCATTGGTATTGATTGCCCTGATGTGCTGGAGTACCCTTTTGTGGACCTGCAATTTGGTGCTACCAATTTATTGCAGGCCACATGGGCACTCCAGCACATACACCACATACGCCGACTTGCACGTGAGTTGTTTATTGATCTTACGGGGCACTGCTGAGAATGCTGTGAGGAACTCAGATTTATTGAGCCCCTGAGAGCAGGCTTTGCAACTGGAACACTTCCTAAACCCCCGACTGGCAGCTAGCCAATTTTTGGGGGGTATTACCTCAGGACTAGACTTAACTAGTGCATCCTGTAAAGAGAACGCCTTCCTGTACGTAATAGCTGGTTTGTTAGGCATGTGTTCGCAAATGACTGGATCTAATCTAATCACATTCCAGTATTGGTTGACGATCTTTCTAAGTGCCCCGTGCTGACTACTGTAGGTCCAAATGAGCCTGATAGGCTGCTCAATGTTAGCGACAGTGTTTTTCTGTACTTTCTTATGGGTCAGTGCTTCAGTGCGTGACAAAGCATCAGCTTTTCTAATGGCTGTGTCAATTAGCTGCTCTTTATAACCGCGGGCAAGGAACCTTAGTTTACTAGCAGCCTGCGCACTTTTGCAGTGAGAGTCCGTGCTACACACCCTACGGATTCTAAGCATCTCCCCATAGGGGATGCTTCTAATCAAATGTGGGGGGTGATGACTTCCCGCGTGCAAGATGGTATTGCCCGCTGTAGGCTTCCTATACAGCTTAGTTTCAATGCTACCCTGACTGACCTCCAATGTAACGTCAAGAAAGTGTGCTACCTGCTGACTGATGTGTGACGTGAAAGACAAATTAAATGAGTTGGAATTCAGCATCTCAATGAAATTAACTGCTTCTTCATGTGTCCCGCGCCAAATCATCAGTATATCATCGATATACCTGTACCATCTGATGATATGACGGGTACAGGTATCGTGGTGAATGCCCCTGAGGACCTGTCTCTCCCAGTACCCCATGTGGAGACAGGCGTAACTGGGAGAGAAACAGGCCCCATGGCAACACCCCTGACTTGTTGGTAATATCGATTTAGGAACATGAAATAATTATGGTGTAGACAGAAACTAATCATAGTTAGCAACATTTTGTTGTGCTCCACCAGTTCTATGGGTCGCCTACCCAGAAAAAACTCAACAGCCCTTAGTCCATCTGCATGCACTATACTCGTGTATAACGATGATACATCTAGTGTAATCAACAAAAAATCATCATTCCATTCAAACTCCTCAAGTTTCCTCATCAAATCACTTGAATCTTGAATATATGATTCAAGTGACAAAACATGCTCTTGGATATTGCACAGAAATAATAAATTATGTTTTCTCTAACTATAACTAATCTTTGACCTTTGTTTAAAAAAAAAAAAAATATATATATATATATATATATATATATATATATATATATATATATATATATATCAAACAACGTTTATTTTTCTATTTTTAATCTAATAAAGGTGGTTCTAGAAAGAACTCTAGGGTATTTTTTAAACAGTTTTTCTTTATTTTTGAGAATTTATTTTTTTGGTGATAAAATAAAAAAAAAAGTTTCTTTCTGCTAGATCTTCTGAGAAGTGGCGCACTGTTTGCCAACAGATATAACCTTGACACAGTCAAGACGAAACAGTGCACTTCAAGGCACTGTGTGGCACTATGTGCTGGATGGAGGGCACGGCCATATGTGAATGCGCCTTTTTCTTCTTGCTTTCTCCTTTTAGCATCATTGAACTGGCAGGAATACTATGAACTGAGGTGCTGAGACATCTTGGAAGCACCAAAGGTATACTTTTTCCCCATTCATATGTTGAACTCTTTGTCACATGTTTTGCAAATCACTTTTTCACACAGACCTTTGTTGTGCTGGGTGAAAGGTTTATGAACTCACAAACTATTGATTCAGGAGGGCCTCTGCTTTCCTCCTCCACATCCATCCACAGGTCCTACACCTGTTGGAACATCACAGGATGATCATGTGACTGTGCTGCCATCAACAACTATGGCAGCAGCTTCTACTAGCCTAAAAAGGTATATGTGGTCTGGAAATGTTGTACTTTTCCAGCTGTGTAAAGAAAATGTTTAAAAAAAGAATGTCCGAAATGTAACTTGAACTTGGTGCAGGAATTTGCTGCAGAGGGGTCAAAGTCTATTGGCACAGTTTGCATGAGGAAGGACCTAAAGTGCATCAATATAAAAAAAATAATAACAAAAATAAACCAAAAAGGCACAAAATTACAAAAAGAATTCTTCATAAAACAAAACAAAAAATGTAATATCAATTTGTCTAAAGTCAAAGCCCTATGTCCCATATCCTCTGCATACAACTTGAGGTTGTGTGTAAGGGGAGTCAAGTTGGAATCTTGCAAAGGACTGGGCACCAGGCTGGCCGAAGGCCAGGCCTTTCACCCAACACCACTCCGCATGATAGTAGATCATGTTCAGTGGCCTACCCCCACAGGTCAGGCCCAGCACAAACCCACCTTGCTGCTAACCACAGCTGCAGATAGCCTTGATCAAGTGCATTGGTGGTTTGCCATTGGCAAACAACCTCCTATGCAGTCAATCACCAGCTATACATGTAGTTTGCAAGTTAAACTTAATTCTGGTATCTGACCTTATATGCTAGTCCATCAAATGGTGCCATAATTAGGGAATAAACACTTTTGTGAACCCCTATCCAGGCGTTCCTAGATGGACCTGCATGAAACTCAATAAATCAGAAGTAAGTCAAATTTGACAGGTGTCTGCCAAATTGTGTGCAGATCTATGAAATGGCATCAAAGCCATTAGCACATCAAACATTTTTGATTTCCTCTTTAACTTTGCCCGCCCTTTATCAGACCTCAATGAAATTTGAAATCCCCCCCACTGTACTTAACCTGATAACAGCCAGCATAATTGTATACAATAAATAGCACAAGTGTTATCAACAAATAAACACTTATGCACCAGTTATCATAAATCTGCCCCTTATAACCTGGGCTGGACTGGGAACCAAAAGTTCAGCGAGAACACCTGAGCACTACAGTGTAGGTTTGAGCTGGTTTACCACTAAGAACATTTGGGCCACAATGGCAAAAATGGTGCATTCTACAACACATTTTTCATTATATATTCAATTGTATTTTTTTTAAACATGGCAAATGACGATCTTACAGTGCACCAGGGTACCTAGTCATACCCACAGACATTCTTATGGAGAACACAAAAAATAAAATGTCAAGCAAGAAACAAGAATTTAAATATAACATAAGTGCACACATTCACTGTTAAGCACATCCAAGAAGCTGAGCACACAATGAAAGACCATTTTGAGGGATGTTAGGATCCTCCAACCCAATAAGAGGCACAACAGGGCAGCTTTAGAGCAGGTGGTGCACAGTGTGACAATATTTTGGGCGCCCTTCACATCAACTGCTCCTCTACAGATTATTTTCAGCAGTGCCCCCCTGTGACCAAGCAGGAACAGTTGATAGACATATACAAGTAGATTTAATAAGTTACAGGTAAATCACCTCAGCCAGTCAGCCAGCTTCACCAACACTCCCAAGTTCAAATCCTGACACCAGCCTGCTCACCAGTTCATCCAATATTCTGAACAGATTACATCTCCCTTCCTATGACAACAAATACTATGGTAATACAACTTAATTACATCCAAGAACATAACAATGGTATGTTACATGACGTGATAAACTATCAATAAATCACCTAAACAAAAACAAGAATATAAACAAATTATAATGTATCTTTTCAGCATGCCACTTGCCTATAAACAACAGTCATGACAGAAAATATACATTACAGTTTCTTGAACTGGTCATTAACCATGCTTACTGCATACATACTCCTTCAGATGTGCTGGTTTCTTGATGCATCTTGTGCTTTTTCTTAGATCAATAACTTTGTTATTTAATTTGTCAACACATTCTGCTTTCCTACCTTCTGGTCATCACACACTTATCACCAGATAACTTCACCACTCTGTTCAAATTCCAAAACTTTATCATACTGTGGGCCTCATTTATGAAAAGCGACACATCGCTGTGTGACGCATTATGTCGCAAGGAGTTACAAATATATCAGTATTTCTAACGTATCTCTAGGCGCAAAAATGACGCATTGCCGGAGTGGGTCACAAAAGTGACGCAACTTTAGCAATGGGTCATTACACATGGGCAAGTCCCATTTCAAATGTGCTTGCATCAGTCTTATGCCTGCTGTGAGGCAGGCGTAAGATATTGACGCATTTGCATCCTAGAAGTGATGCAGTGAAATCTCATAGATTTCACTGCGTCACTTCTACGAGACTTACTTGTGTCAAAACGCGCACCCTGCATACATTATACCTGGTGCAGGTATAATGTGGCACAGTGGTTTACAAAGTGACGCATCTACCTACATCCAGACCTGTCGGCAGCGTCAAGGATTGGCTTGTCAACATCTGAGATCACTTGCAGCCTTTAAAGGTAGACAAGGGTGTAAGTGCCCTCCCACACTTGATGATGCCAGAATCGCCACAATTTCCCCAGCGCAGTTAACTAACCACAGTCGTCCAATACTACGAATTCAACATACCCACTGACGGGGTGTCAGGCACTGGCTCAAACCCCTGAAACTCTTTCTGCTCACACTCTCTAGTCCGGATAATCATCTTAACTTCATGAGAACAAAACAGCGTCGACCTCTCCAACAATAACTCCGTTATGATATTTAATTGATTTAGGAGTTTTGCAGATTATTCTTGTTGTTGTTTTTTCAATGCGATGTAATTTTAAATGTCACCACCACTTGCCCCACTTCACGTATGTCCACGTTATGTATGAGCACTAGAAATCTCACTGAAATATGCGATACTCTTTTTATGAAGATAATAAATGAGATGTCATTTCAAAACCTTGCGTCCTAACGTATATTAAGTATACAAGTCCTTATGGGACACTTTTTGTAATTTTTGTATTTTTTCATTTGACTAACACTATTCTTAAATCATTAGTTGCCCAGGCTCCCCGAGGACCCTTTTTGGCCTCGACTTGACCTTTGTTCTACACACCGCCTTAACGACCCCATGTCTTACCACTGGGGTACCCTTGTTCCTTAAACATACACTTTTTTTTCCTGCAGGACAGCAGTTAGCATTTACCTCATTCACTATCAAAGGACAGCATACACCTGCAAGGATTAATTTTTTCCTTTGGTGCGTAGCCATGGTCTCCGAGAAACCAGCACAACAGATTTAATAATTAGAGTCAAATGCAACCCTGTAATAGGGTTCAATATTATAATTTAGGGGATTTGGTTACATCTAATGCAACTCCGAACAGCAATATAGAGCAATATTATATGTTTCCAGTTATGGATTTTCCAATTATATGTTTTTACCTGACTATGCTTTTTGGTCGTCTGCAGCAAAAAGAAGCGAACAATAATTAATCATGTAGTTAAGAATGTAGAATTTGCACAGTTTAAAACTAATAATGTCTGCAGTAGTGAGAATCTGATCAAGCTGTGCATTGGAAGGAAATTCTAACAATCTAACGATTTGTATTTGGAATGTTTAGCTTTATGTACCTTTCAGGAGTCTATTTACAACTCCGTGTGAATGGCTGAGGATGCAGAGATGAATGCCTATGAAGTCTCTGGACCTCCACCCTTACATTTGAATTTACAACTTGCTAACATTTTATTTGTGATCACTAGTCATTGATGCATTGCATACTGACTCACAAAGGAAAGCAGGATGCCCATAACACATCCTCTTTCCTTTAAGATTTTGTAAGGGGCGCAAAGCGTACTTTACGAGAGGGAAAGACATTTCTGACTGGCAAAGTACATTGCGACACACTTTATTAGAGTTGCAAAGCTTGATATTTTGTGAATTGCAGTCTTTACAACCACAGAATACTTTTATACATCTGGACTAAAATCTAAACTGCTACAATGCTTCTTCTCCCCACTAGACCTTGTTAGGGATCAGATGCCCCATGTCTCTTTGCTACTTCTGTGCAGTTATGGCATACCTTCATATTGAAATTACAACATTAAGCAAGCGAGTGGATTGCAGTCATTATGCTCATAGAAAAACTTTGGTAAGTCATTTGTCAGACTGGTAGCAAATAGTTGGTGCAAATGGTTCACCAACATTTTGCAACCTGTCTGTCAAAGAAGGAATCAGTGGATCAAATGAGTAGGCCTAGGAGGAGTTCGTGGAGTTCTGCGTACCCAGTGTGCTACTTGGAGTTCCGTACTGATTTTAGTGCCAGCTGTTTGTCCTGTGCTGTAAAATCAGCGCAAACTGCACCAAGATCAGCGCAAGAGGGGGCTGCTTCTTTCTGCCACTCGAGTAGATGTTCAACTCAAGCGGCAGCTTCTGAAACTCGAACAGAAGGATTCTCAGCACGAGTGGTAGCGACCATCTGCGATCGCCTGGTAGGTGACCTGAAGTAAGATTTTCCTACTCGACAACTTAACGTTGGCGAGCACAAGCGAGGAAAAACTCCACTCAGCTCAAGGAGCAAGGGGCAGGAAAAACTATGCCAACTCAGCGAGCAGAACTGAATTTCACAGCCAGGCCTACAAATGAGCTGATGGATTTGCCATGCTGTATGCTGTGATGGGTAAAAGCAAAACGCGGATGACAGTTGAACAGGTCAACAGATTAAGAGGGTTATATGAAAGCAGCTATATATATTATATCTATAATTTTACTGAAATTTAGCTGATGCTAAACCTAAAAAGATAAATAATTCTCTTGTGACTGTTCATCTACACATCTACATCCTTAGATAGACGCATTGGAGTTTGAAGGAAGAATTTCAGTAACACTATAATTTGCTGGATCTAGTGGTTCATTCCACGAGCCTGTGTTGGACCTTATAGTGCCAGGTACGGATCACCACAGGTCCACTCATTCTTTTATCCTTCTGAGGTTGATAAAATGAGTACTATTGAGTTGGGTGATAATGAGTACCTGTAATTAGGGGTCAAGATGCCCCAAGAGGTGAACGTGCACTTTGCACAAAAGAGTAATAACATGACATTGGTGTTTCTGCAGAGGTAGCATCAGTTGTTTAACAGCCATGGATTACTCTTCCAGTGAAGTGGTACTTGAGCATTGTGTTAAATATAGCCAATTCTGCCTGCAGAACATTTGAGGGACTTATTTTATGATACATAATGGGCCTGGTGTATAATGAGACTGGTTGCAAATAGGTGATGCAAATGGTGCACTAACATTTTGCAACGTGTCTGACATTTTGCAAGTAATCTATGTGCTAATAGTTTGTGTTGCAAAATGGTCATTCTCAGGGGTCACATAATGACTTGCTTAACAAATGTTAAACAGGCAGATCTCTATGTGCAACCCATTGCAATTGGCTATAAAAGAGGAGATAGTGACTTGCGAGGGACAGCAGTCCACTAGGCCATAGTTCAAGTTCCTAAATCAAATGAATGCCTATATATATATATATATATATATATATATATATATATATATATATATATATATATATATATATATACGATCCCAATTCACCACCACAAACGGGTCAGAGAAAGCAGGTACGGACCTTCAGATGTATTTCAAGGTTGCAGTGCTTTATTTTCAGAAACAATCCATCAAACAGCAACCAGTCAGGTAATGGAAAATGCCCAGCATGACGCGTTTCAACCGTGTAACTACGGTCTTCATCACATGCCGCGCTGGTACCACACTATGAAAAATGATGGAAAAAAGCTGTAAATTAGTATTTTTTCTATGTCCATTTTACGCACTTGCACTTTAAAAGGAGGTGTATCCCACGACACTGTTGTCATGTGATCAAGGCAGGGATCTGCCGAAACGCGTCGTGGCTGATATGGTTGCACTTTAAGCTAAAATAAAAAAAGAAGAAGCACGAAAATCGGGTCTACCTCGTCTTTGCTTGTGTGTGGCTGTTGGTCTCGTGTGGAGACTGAGACGAGTTCTTGCAGCATATTTTCGCTGGTTTGCTTTTCCCAGTGACGTGGACCCCCTCCCAGCAAGTGGTTGAGCAGAAAGAGGAAATGCAGCGGTAGCCGAGTCTTTGCGAGAGTCTCCGTGGAGCAAGGCGTCCATTCGAAAAGCACCGGAAACGGAAACCTGCCCAACCCCCTTCTGAGGTGGAAGCATTGCCGAGGTCCGAGGAGGAGAAGGCGTCCGCGTGAAGCGGTCTGGCACAGCTCGGAGGAGCGAGTGTAGGACGGCGGAGGCGGACAACGAACTCCATCAGGTACCGGGCAACCCGACATGGATCGGAAGGTGGGAGGTACGTGCTAACAAGTAACCCGCGTAAGCAGTAGGAGAGCGAAGGGGAAGCTGACAACTAGCGAGCCTTTCTTAAGCCATCTACCACGCGGCGGGTGAAAATCAATAAATAAGCAGATTGTCAGTGCAACCATGTCAGCGGCAACAGTTAAGGATCGTGAGAGCGCTGCGAAAGAGTTGTTCTCAAATGAAACGACAAGACCAAAAAGCAAGACCACAGGCACAGATAAAACCTTGCCTGAAGGTACTGATTTGAAAGACAAATACAAGGCACTCGAAAAGCTGATGCGCACAGAAATGGTCAAATGGTGGGAAGCGAAGTCCCTCAGCCGATACCTAGAGGTAAACAGAATCCCCAGAGGGTTAAGAATAATGATAGCGCCCACGTATGACACTCCAAATCCGGTACTAATGGCGGAATGGGCGCAATGCAATCTAGACTCTTTGAGGAAACTAGTTGAGTTATTAGTGAAGCATGCAGAAATTGATAGAGGGGAAATTCTTCCGAAAATAGATGCTCTGCGCAGCGAGATTCAAGCGATGAGTGACCCACAAGCTTCTAAGGTGAAATTCGAGGAAGAAATGGAACGCAAACTGAAAAAGGAAGAAGACAAAATAAAAAACCGTAAATCATACAAATTTAGAAGGGACAAAGAGGACTATGAAAACGGGAGGATTTTCACATTCTCCAGGAAATATGACTCCATGAGAAAGAACAAATCAGGTAAACCAAACACTGAGAAAACGTGCCAAAATCCGCAGCCCTCCAGCTCTGCACAACCGGAGAGAGAATCCCAAATAGAAATGTCTTCGGCATCAGGCTCCAGTGTATACACTGAAAGTGGATCTGAATATGAGGATGAAGATACCACAAGATTAACGATGGGTGAGGAGCTAGAGTACATCAGCAAGACAAGGCGTGACACTTTACGCTCAGCAGGTAAACAACAACCGGCAAAAAACGGACAAGGAGCAGGCGGGAGCGGAGGGCCGCCCAGAGGAAACGCAACAAAGCGAGGGGGGCGGGGCAGGGGTGCTTGGAACAACAAACGGGGGACAAAAACGTAGAATCACAAGAAATGAACACAGATTCAAATACGATAATAAACCTAGCGAACATTGACTTGACAACGGCGGAGAAACAGTTGCTGTCATTGGGTCTATCGTACTGCCCTGAAAGCAATTTTCATTATACAAAAACCAGGGCCGATGTGTTCCAGTTTATACGAAAATTAAAACTTCGAAAATTTCATAAGACACAACCTACAAACAAATCAAAAAACAGGAGTGCACAAGAGGATCCACAGGCAGACCATATAAATTTGGCAGCGGAAGATTATGAGCTGCTAACATCTGTCCAAGGAATAATAAATACCCGAAATAGTTCCCAAAATAACATGGAGTCACAGAATGCGGAAAGCTCCCAGGATTTTCCTGTTCTCAGTTCCCAACAAACAAGGAGTCTGGCAAACAAGAAACCGGAAACACCTTTCAAAAGAAAATCCAAGTTTGTACCGATTACAACTAAAGACTCAATAGATGTTTTCAATGATACTGTGGTTGCGCAAGTTAAGAAACTACACACTAAGATACAAATGACCAAGAAAAGAAGGACAAAGGAACAAATTCAATATGATAATCTAATGGAAAAATTAAAGAATGAGAATCAAGTGGTAATAAGAAACTCGGATAAGGGAGGAAACATTGTGCTATGGCCTCTTTCACAATATCTCACTGAAGCAAACAAACAGCTCAGCGATGTCCAATGTTACCACCACAGCTCACCCATCAAATACAAACAGATGCAAGATGAATTGGGCAGTAAACTACTGGCATGGAAAAGTTTAGGACTTTTGAACATGGATGAGTTCAAATTCCTAAAGAAAGAATACCCGCGAACGCCAGTAATTTACTTTATAGCCAAGATACACAAGAATAGGGAAACACCTCCAGGAAGACCAATCATCGCGGCATGTGATGGACCCCTTGAAAATCTCTCACAGTACATAGACTTTTTTTTACAAGAACACGTGCATAAACTAGAGTCATATGTGAAAGACACGGGGGACTTTCTATCAAAAATCGCCAAGGTTAAATGGGAAACAGGGTATCATTTAATAACCCTGGATGCTTCCTCATTATACACGTGTATCCGCAACAGAGATGGAGTGAAGGCTGTACAATATTTCTTATCCAAAAGACCTATTGAATTTACAATGCACAACAAAATGTTGATTGATATGCTCCTGTTTTGTTTGGAACACAACTTTTTCCTCTTCAATAAGCAAATGTACCGTCAGGTTCAGGGTGTCGCCATGGGGGCCAGCTTCTCCCCCAGTTATGCCTGTCTGTTCATGGGCTGGTGGGAGGAGTTGGTCCTCAGGGAGAA
The DNA here is from genome assembly GCF_964263255.1 of Lissotriton vulgaris. Classification (NCBI taxonomy): domain Eukaryota; kingdom Metazoa; phylum Chordata; class Amphibia; order Caudata; family Salamandridae; genus Lissotriton; species Lissotriton vulgaris. Next base: position 175,271,337 of record NC_141693.1, read on the forward strand.
ATATCGGGACATCTGCATGAACAATATAATATCTTACCTACGGTACATTGATGACTTGATCATTGTGTGGAAGGGCAGCAAACAGGAGGCGCAGGCTTTCATAGATAACATCAATGTTAATGATATTAACTTATGTTTTACATCTGACATAAGTGATAGGCAAGTTTCCTTCCTTGATGTTCTAGTTAAAACTGATGAAGGCAAGATAAAGACCACCCTGTACAGAAAGCAGACTGCAGGGAACACCCTGTTACATGCCAGTAGCGCACATCCCAGCCATCTAGTCCACAGCATCCCCTATGGGGAAATGCTGCGGTTACGTAGAATATGCAGTGACGAAGGGGAACTCAGGAGACATCAACAAGAGAGCAAGTGTAGGTTCCTGGAAAGAGGCTATAGTGCCAAAACAATTGATGCGGCAATGGCCAAATCAAGACTAAAATCCAGAGAGGAACTCCTACAAAACGCAGAAATCCTGACGGCAGAAAAAACCAGTAGCATAACAATACCTGATGAGGCACCCAGATTAATTATGAGCTACAACCGTCAGCATAGGGAACTGCGAAAAATCATCCAACGCAACTGGCATCTTGTAAAAGAGGATCCAGTAATAGGAGACTCTCTTCCTGAATACCCCTCTATCACTTATAGAAAAGCAACATCGATGGGGGATGTGCTGGTAAGAAGCAGTCCAGAATACAAGGATAGCACAGGCTTGTCCCTAGCGCGCAAAGGTTTTTACAAGTGCTCCAGCTGTAAAGCTTGTTCATTTGGGGTGAACAAAACTTCCTATTTAACAGCTTTCAGCTCTAAACCACAAACCATCAAGTTTCACTTAACATGTAAAAGTGAATTTGTGGTATACATACTAGAGTGCACTTGTAATTTAAAATATGTAGGCAGTACCAAGCTCCCAAGCCACAAGAGGATCTTACAACATATTAGGGCGATCACCAACAACGACCCTAATTATCCCGTGGCAAGACACTTCCATGAAGTCCATGGTGGAAATCTAAAAGATCTAAGATATTACATCATAGACACAGTCCCCGCGCAGAGAAGAGGAGGGGATAGGGAAGGCATGCTACGTAGGCTTGAGACACATTATATCCTGACTTTAGATACAAAGCAGCCAAAAGGTCTCAACATGACGGAAGATCTGTACACTTTTCTAGAATGAGTATTGGGAAGTATTTGCTTACAAGAAGTACCGCATAAATTGCACAGTCTTCATCAGTTTAACATATTAGGATGTAAAAGTTTGAATTATCCATTACTTTCTGGTTATAAACACCTTATGAACTCATTTTGTATTGTAAATAATGGATTTTACATGGTGATAAGGATAAATATTTATAGATATATTTTTGATACTCCATAAGGGATTTTAACTATTTATGCAATTTTAATAGAACCAAGAGTGGATTGAGCAACAACAATTATCTATCAATTTTGGTGGAGGTTGATCAATTGTGGGAAACACTCATTTGGATAGTTATATTGAGTTGCATCTATTTGGTGGAACCCCTTGTGAATCGGAGATATGTAGATAATATTTCCCTTGTATCTGTCTTGAAAGAAGATTAGAAACTGTTTTTCGAACTGATTTTTGGTAAGGTACCTGTATGTGTATACAAAATCTTAATTAATCTTTTTTTCATTATGCACATAGGTTATCATTTTTGTTCATTGGAAAAAAGAGTTTTTCTTTCTATCACGTTTTGAAAAATGTTTTAGTTTCAATTTCTCTTTATTTAGATTCACGGTGATGCACTATAGTATTCAGTGAATGGACATTTGAAATACAGCAAACATTACCTTATTGTATTATACTAAAAACACTTTGAGACTGAATCCTCATTTATGAATTTCAGCAAATGTATTTTACAAATATTCTCTGTATTTTACGTACCACACTATGAAAAATGATGGAAAAAAGCTGTAAATTAGTATTTTTTCTATGTCCATTTTACGCACTTGCACTTTAAAAGGAGGTGTATCCCACGACACTGTTGTCATGTGATCAAGGCAGGGATCTGCCGAAACGCGTCGTGGCTGATATGGTTGCACTTTAAGCTAAAATAAAAAAAGAAGAAGCACGAAAATCGGGTCTACCTCGTCTTTGCTTGTGTGTGGCTGTTGGTCTCGTGTGGAGACTGAGACGAGTTCTTGCAGCATATATATATATATATATATATATATATATATATATATATATATATATATATATATATATACGATCCCAATTCACCACCACAAACGGGTCAGAGAAAGCAGGTACGGACCTTCAGATGTATTTCAAGGTTGCAGTGCTTTATTTTCAGAAACAATCCATCAAACAGCAACCAGTCAGGTAATGGAAAATGCCCAGCATGACGCGTTTCAACCGTGTAACTACGGTCTTCATCACATGCCGCGCTGGTAACATCAGGCAGTTTTAAATAGTAACGTTTGACCCACCCTTAATTGTGAACATGTAACACACACCTAGAGCAATAGACATGGGCAAAAGACTAAACATATTGCGAAATCAATACGTTGGATCCAATAAATACAATGATTTATATAAAACCCAACTTATAGAATGAAGTATTTACAAAAAAATCTGGAACATTCATTAAAGGATACTGGGCATTGTTAAATACTAAGTGCATTAATATCTAACCATAGTGGTGAACTAGATTTGCTGGATCCTAAAATTCATGAATACTTGATAAACAGATTTTAAAGAAGGACCTCATACTGAATCGGATGTTAAGTGGTAATGCTCAAATATAGCCCACTCCCAATATATATATGGCAAAAGAAAAGGGCATTCCTGTCCTCTTTCCCTGTACTGGCACACAATTGTCTGCATTGCACCAATGCAGGTACCCTTGTACAATTGTACAATGGTGTCTGTGTTGTGGGAATGATTGTTTTTGTGCAGAAAGGGACATCTTCATGCACAAAAACAATTAATGGAGGTGATTTGCTCTTTCTATGTGTGTTGCAGAAAACAGCACATATAGAAAGAGGAAAAAATGAGGAGAAATACATTTATTGCCTTCGTTGTGCCTCCCCTCCATCACTCAGGTTTAAATCTTTTTGTAAATCTGGGGATATGTTAAATACCATGGGTGTTACGTGGGAGCACCCACAGTACTGCCCTTGGCACGCCTCCCATTGCAGTGTGAGGCAATGCAATGACTTGCGCTGCAGTGCCTCACACAATGTCTACAAAGCCATGAAAAGCCATGCAGGGTGGCTCTATGTGGCCTTGTAGATATGACTCTGCAATGTGCACTGCAGGAGCGTCATTAGAAGAGATGATCCTGTGGCACAGGGGCCTAAGTATTGTAGGCAGCCTCAAGTTATTAGAATCGTCTCAGCATGACAGTTTCTACTTATTATAGACTATTTGCACCAGGTGCTAACCTATGTACATGTGCTTGTGTTGCTTCAGGAGATGAGCTATATGTAAAGTGTTCACCACAGTAACTCTTCAGGCAGTATGATCTTTAGCACCTCCAGACCTTGAATATTATAAGTGAATGGTCACCCTTTGTGCAAGTTTTGCTTGTAGTGTACACAGTACAAAGTTGATACTTATTAATACTTTCTGGTGTATTTCTCATGAGAGTTTCACTGTCTGCAAACAGTGTGGTATAGAGGACTTCTCTCTATAGAGTAAACAGTGTTAACAGTACCCACTTTTCTACTCATATCCATTTAATTTCTCAATGGAGGTTTAGTGACTGTCAGGGGCGTGATACAGGTAAAGACTGTCCGTAGTAGGGTATTAGTTATGTTACAGGGTGTGATTTTCTGGAGGAACTTGGTTGTCCCTACACAGTTGTATAAAAGATTGAACACTGTATGCAGGATAAGGTTACCCTTTAATCTGTGGTTAATAGTTAACATGAACTCGACTACCCATGTACAATATGGTATGAGGTTAACGTTGCAAATAACAAGATTGCTTTACCTATGGTGGTTGTATTTATTATAGCAGTTAAGAGGCTTCATAGTATTCTGAGCTATTTTGCACTTACTTTCATAGCTCTAATGGTATACCCATTTATAGAGCAATGTGTACAAAAGAAGCTTTGATGATGTCATAATTGAAGTCATTTGAAGGTCATCAGTGATGTCATAATTGGTGTCATAGAACATGTCATGAGTTATGCCATATGTGAGGTCATAAGCAGTGCATGGTAGGGCACAAGATATAGTTAGAGCTGCTTACAATAACTGGCGAATTTCTGAGATTGTGTAGTTCAAAACGTTAATGTTGTCACTGACAAATTCACCTACGTATAATGTTACTTTAACCTGTGTTTTTTTCAGTGGATTTCTAATTTTTTTTTAATGTATAGTAATATTTTATTATCATATGTAAATCCCAGCCCCTGCCGCACTTGACCTTTGGCAGTGTGCGGTGAGGAGTTGTCTGAATCCAACCCACGAAATGAACTAACCCCACTCTGTGCATGGCCTTATAGCTGTGTGTAGTGGCCTATTGGCCAAGACCCGGCCTTGTGGCCAACCGCCATGAAGGCAGCCAACACCACATTACTATTTGTAGTGGCCTTTTATTATATTGAACAGGAGAACCCCCCTCCCCGAGCATTATAAGGCTCTGGGACCCCATCCTCCGGGGTCATTTTTGTTTTAAAGGGGAAGGGGACTGCATGCCCCCCCTCCCTGAGCCTTGATAGGCCCAGGAGACCCCACCACCCACTGTTGGGAAAAATACATATACATTCATATGTATGTACTGCATAGAAAACATAGTTCCAATTTTCACATGCTCTGTCTCAACCTACTGGGCTATCCCACTACTTCCTGCACAAAGCTGCCTGGAAAGCTCCCCCAAGCGAGACTCAGGTCTCTCCGCCTTCATCGCCTCGGGCAGGGAAACTGCTATGTCCCTATGATAGGCACCTCGGAATATAACCTTCGAGCCTTGTCTAGTGAATCGAGTCCCTCCACCCATTAATGGCCCCCTTCCTGGAAGGATTTGACCTAGGGTGTCGAGCCTTTTGAGGCTCGAGGAGGGAGGCAATGCACCCTTCCTCCCCATTTTGTGTAAGTTTGGCCCAGGGGTGGGCACTCAGGCCTTTTCAGGCTAGGGGAGGGGGGCTGTGAGGTCCACCTCCCCTAACCTTCCTCCCCATGCTAAGTATTTTCAGCCCCAGGGAGAGCTCCCCGGGTCTACTGAGGCACAGGGAGGTGGGTCACACGTCCACCTATCCATAAATAATTTGTTCAACCCTGGGTAGCCATGGGTAGGGCTCCCAGGAACCTTTAATAGCTAAGGAGGGGGTGATGCATCTCCCCTCCTCATAAACATTGTTTTTGGCCCCAGGGGTAAGCTTCCGGGGCCACTGGAGGCTCTTGGAAGATAGCCATGCAGCCATTTTCGACTTTATGAATACAGCCCTGGGGGCAGGGTTCCCTGGGCCTATTGTAATAAATGTGGAATTCTTTTATTCTTGGCCTTCAAGAGTCTTGGGAAATCACAGCATTTTTTTCACTTTTTTTTGGCTCTAGTGGGGTCCTTCTGAGTCCTCTCATGGGGCATAGGAGAAGCTGAGTATCCCTACCCTGTCCTATATATCTTTCTTGTTTTGGAACTTCCGTACAGTGGACTAAGTCCTTGAGTCCTGTATTGACTGGCAGCAAACTTTTTCTCAGGTTGGTGGCAGCCAATCGAAGAGCTTGCTCTCGTGGGAGTTCGACTCCCGTAGGAGCGAAATGGCCCAAGGGAAATAAAGCTCCCCTAGCCAATCAAAATGCGCTATTTTTAAATTAGCACTCCTGCAAGAGTCTTCGAAACTCTGGCAAACCCAACCATCCAAGTATCTATATTTGTTTGACCGATAATATTTATAAAAATACCGAACTGATTTACACCAAATCACACATATCAAAGAACAATTTTGCCCCTGCAAACCCTGTGATTTTGCAAAATGCAGGGTCTTCAAACTGCGAAATGTCTTTGTACACCAAGTCCAACCTATTGTGAATAAGGACATTCTGAGTGCAAGAAGCCTCTCATGAGTGGACTCCCTGAAACTCACTTTTAAGCAACTTTGGGGCTTATTTACAAGTCCCTTGCTCCGCCAGTACATCACTTTCCCCATATTAACAGTGGCGCACCTGCAGCGCAAGGGGCTTGTAAATAAGCCCCTTTGGGTTTTATGAGCATGTCAAAACTTTCTTTTAGACATTCAGCAATGGCATTCAACTGCACTGTCACTCAGTTCATACTAAAAGTATTATGGAACTGTTTCAAGGGGTTTGAGCTGCATGTCCAGTGAGCGTGGGCAGACAGCTATATTTATGTCCATTTTCCCTTCATCTTCTTGTGACACAGCTTTCCATTGAAGGAAAAAAGGCAACATTGAAGACAAATCCCACCTTCTGCTAGACTGCGTGGGCTCACGGTGTGAATTGCCCTAGGAGACCTCCTGAGCTTCAGCAAAGGAACATAAATTCTACTGGAAATATATACAGAGCAGAAAATCTCGCTGCTTCCCATAATCCATTACGGAGGGTGCCTTATTAGGTGGCCTGTTGGAGAAACAGTGGAAGGCGCAAATATAAATATACATTCAGCTAAGAATAGATTTATTATCAGATGAAAAGTGAAATTCATGTTAGTGGGAGAAAAGTACATTGACAGCAGTTATTTCTTTCTCCATCAAGTCTTGCTTGTCTTTCCACGTGCGTTCTTTCCAGTGAAACCGCCAATGTCAGTACCTGACAAATTCAATTAATTCCTGGGGAGTTGCCCTACCGTGGGGATGCCAATACTGTCTCACTATTTTCAATAAATCATAGAAACCGTATGAATTATACACTATGGTACATTGACACGGTTATGTCTGAGTGAATCTTTTGTTTTATTTTTAGATTTTCTTTCTCAAAGAAGACATTTGGTTATTTTTTCACCAATTCATTATACAATACAAGACCTCCTATACACAATATATAAATTTGCACAATATTTACAAACAAACCTTTATGCAATTACAAAAATATAGATTTTTTACATAAAAAAAAACAATCATACCCTCATGCATACACAGCCATTCATAGCTTAATACACATACATACACACTGGAATTGAAATATTCACAGTAAGCCATAAAAAATAAATTTCTATGAATAACGTTTTTGTTGAGAGAAAGTTTTTAGATTACTCCTTTTGTTTAGATGGCATAACTTGTCTACGCGTTTCGAACTCACACGAATGGGGGAGTTCTCATCAGGACAAAAAGCTGTAAGAGAAAAGGAGAGCAAAACCTTTTTATTAGGGACATGACAGAAATAATTGTGGCCTGACTCCAACCTTCATCACTCAAGCTTCCTTCACTTACCTCTAAAGATTTCAAGCTGGCTGGGGGGGACAACAAAAAATCCAATGGAACAATAAATCTGTATGAAAAAAGAACCCATCAATACAAAGTATACTGTGTTTTAGAATGATTTTGGTGAAATTCTGTCAGTGGACTTACTTGTGATCAAGATCACGGAGGACTGTAGGACACAGGTGCAGCCTGTCCTGTAGAAAGTAAGTAGGTTGTCACTACCTAATTCTTACCATAAGGGTTCTAATCATGCCTTTGGAAAAAAGGAGAAGCTGACGCTTACTTGTTATTTGCTGGCTGCTGTCCGTATTGGGGTTCAAGAAGGGCGGGTGGACTCTGAAATGAGGTGATATCAGAAGTAAGTCCCCCGTTTGCGTGCAAATGCTTGTCACAGTCCTAGCAGTTTTCAATATGATTCGAGAACGGATCATTACCTAGTAATACGGCGTTCTTGCCAACCCGCTTAATTCAAAGGGCATCACTTCCCTTAGATTTGTGTTGAAATGCAGCCTGCCCTGTACAAGGTGAATATGTTGTCACTCGGTCTTTGCAAAGGGGGCTTTTTAAACCTGCCTCTTGAAAACGAGCGCTTACTTGTTACTTGGTGGCTGCCGTCCGCACTGGGGTTCACAGAGGGCGGGTAGGCTCTAAAAAGGGAGTGGGGAGAAAAATATCAGTCGTTCGTCTCTCCGTTCCATTGTGCAACCATCTTAAACTCGATAGTAGTACGGTACTATTCTTACCTAATTTCAACGGCATTTGAGCAGACCCGCTTCACTTGGGCGGCATCAATTCCTCTCGCGCTGTGTTGGATTGCAGGTCCAGCGCTGCAATCCAACACAGCGCGAGAGGAATGGATGCCGCCCGAGTGAAGCGGGTCTGCTAAAATGCCGTTGAAATTAGGTAAGAATTGTAGCATTACTACTATCGAGTTTGAGATGGTTGCGCTAAAGAACACAATGGAACTGGTAGACGAACGACTGATATTTTTCTCCCCACTCCCTTTTTAGAGCGAAATGTGGCAAAACTGGGCGGGATGCTACTCGCATTCCAGCTAGTGCCATCCACAACGTGAAGGTCACACCGAGCATTGGCAACCAAACCAACCCCTCATTAGATAAGCACTTTCAGCAAGCCCGGCCCGCCTTTCACTAACAGGCTTGAAGTCCAGCTCACTCACGGCTCAGGTGTGGCCACTTCTCCCTTTGAGTGAAGTTATTTCAAATTTTTAAAAAGCATTTAAAGCTGAGAATTGAAAGCCACATGGGACTCTGTTATGATATTTTTAGGCTCAGTAAAAGCTACAATAGTAATGAACCGAGCAGGACACAGTGTTAGCACCCCAAAACAATAAAGCAGGAGTCTTCAAACTGGGGGATGCGTCCCTCTAGGGAGGCCTCAGTGATTGGGGGAGGGTGAACGTACCAGGCTCTGGCCAGAAAAAGCATTATGCTGATAACAATGCTTTGTTTTCGGGGTGGGGGGGCATCTTTTCTAATTTATATTCTGGCAGGGAGTAAAAAAGAAAGGGACTCCAAATATTCTTCAAACCCCTACCCCCATTTCTAATAATCACACTGTGGATACCTTTCAGACCCTCCAGGATTTCACAATTTGCATGAACAAATCGCAACTTTTGTAGAAAGGCAGCTCTTTTTGTAAAATTGCCTGTGAATTCTGGCAACACTTTCAGCAGGCCACGCCTGCTCTACGGCTCCCCCTTCTCTGACATGCAGTGGTACCATCCGGGGATGGGAGGGAGATGGTACACAGACAAAATATCGATTTTTAAATATCGATATGCAAAAATATCGAAGTTTAAATATCGATATACAAAAATATCGAAGGTAAGTAATATCGACAGTCTATATATCGATATTGGTATGATATCAGTAATATCGAAGTTGTAAATATCGATGTTAATAATATCGAAATTAATAACTTTGATGTTACTAATATCAATTTTTAAATAAATTTAGTGTATATTATATTGTATTTATTATGTTTTATTATTTATTTTTAATGTTATTTTATTAAATATTGTCTTTTACTACTGTAGCGGGTTGTGGGTTTATAGGGGAATAGGGTGGGAAGTAATTTAATTATGTTAAATTAATTATTAATTAGTAGGAATTATTAATTAATTAATTGAGAATTAATTTTAAATTATTTTTAATTAAATTATTAATTGATAAATATGTTCTGTAGCGGGTTATGGGTTTATAGGGGAATAGGGTGGGAAGTAATTTAATAATAATTAATTAATTGATATATGTTTGTACATATTTTAATTAATAATTAATTGGTAATTAATTTCTATTAATTAGTTAATTAATTATTATAATTTTTTACATATTTATAATTATTAATTAGTTGGTAATTAATTATTATTAATTATTTAATTACAATAATTATAGTAATTTTTATATATATAATTTATTGTTATTCTTAATTAATTAATTGTGCAAAATAATATTAATTATTAAATTTAATTAATTACAGCAAATGTGCTAATATATTTACTTTATTGTTATTGTTAATTAATAATTAATTGGTAATTAAATAATATTAATTAATTTTGGGTACAGGGGTATTTTTAGGGTTCAGGGTCAATTTTCAGTTCATGGGTACAGGGGTATTTTTAGGGTTCAGGGTCAGTTTTCAGTTCATGGGTAAAGGGGTATTTTTAGGGTTCAGGGTCAGTTTTCAGTTTTTGGGTAAAGGGGTATTTTTAGGGTTCAGGGTCAGTTTTCAGTTTTTGGGTAAAGGGGTATTTTTAGGGTTCTGGGTCAGTTTTCAGTTCATGGGTAAAGGGGTATTTTTAGGGTTCAGGTTCAGTTTTCAGTTTTTGGGTAAAGGTGTATTTTTAGGGTTTAGGGTCAGTTTTCAGTTTTTGGGTAAAGGGGTATTTTTAGGGTTCAGGGTCAGTTTTCAGTTTTTGGGTAAAGGGGTATTTTTAGGGTTATGGGTCAGTTTTCAGTCCATGGGTAAAGGGGTATTTTTAGGGTTCAGGGTCAGTTTTGGGTTTTTGGGGTACAGTCGTACAGGGTAAAAATAAAATAAATTTAAATTAAATCAATTAAATGAAATTAAAAAATATAAAATTACATTAAATTATTAAGTTTTTAATTTATTTTAAATGTATATGTATTAGTTTTAATTTTTTAATTATGTTTTAATATTTTTATTTAATATTTGTAACATTATATGTATTTTATAATTATTTTTACATTATTATTAATACATTTAAAAAAACGATATTTTTAATTTCGATATTTTTGAACTACGATATTATTTTTTCGATATTTTTGTACTTACCTTGTTAGGGATAGGATTCCGATATTTTTGACTTCGATATTTTTGTCCCGATATTTTTGTATGTCGATATTTTTGATATCGATATTTTGTCAGACATTCAAGGGAGATGCCATCCTGTGAGCTGGTATTGTTGTTTTCCCACTGGGGATGCTGAAGAGATGAAGGAGCTGCGGGGGGCAAATAAGATAAGGGACGTGCCCCCCAGCAGGAGGTAGACTAGGTGAACGCAAGAAAAAGGGGAGCAAGAGATCACCACTGATCACTGGACCCTCCCATACACACCGGGGCCCCTCACCATGGTGGTTGTGGGGCGGGAGAGTGGTGAACAGTGAGGTGTCTTTTGTCGTAGGCAATTGTTCAGTGGTGGGTGGGATCAAGCACCTTTTCATTTCAAGTCCCACCTTCAGATGCGTCTCTTCCTGTTCAACAAAGAAAAACTTTCCATAAATCAGACACTTGCAGTTGCCTAAAACCCTCTAGCACCTTTGTGTGCTGCGCTGCTCGCATAGATGTGGGAAAATAAAGTGTAGCTTGTGTCTTTGACCTGTGGGGGATGATTACTTTCGATTTCCGGGTGTCTTTTTGGATACAGCTGCTCAGGACTGGCAGTGGTGAAATCATGTAATTTTATTCTGCCAAAATCCTCAAAGGCTATAATGATTTGAAGTTCTAATTCATAAATCAGAGGCGGTATAATAATACATTCAGACTCATCTTTGTCAGAGCTACATAGCCGTAAAGTGCCAGCCACAGAGCAGCGTCAGGGCAGACAGCCCAATAGCAGACGGCATCGCTCACAGTCTGTTCGCCTTGTAGCCGGGACAGACGCTCACTACTGCAATTATTGGCCTCACCCCTCTTTCGGCATCAGCCAAAACAGCTTTTCACAAACAGAACAGGGCTATCATGGCAGAGGGAGTCAGTGATGGGGTAACGACTCTGCACCCTGTTGAAATAAGAACCCACCAATACACCCCATCATTCCATTTTCACCGCAAGCAAAATGTTCAAATGATCCCCTTTGCAGCCTATAACCACAGCACACACACCAACAATCCATCCACCTCATGCACCCCAAATATCTGAGACACCCAATATTCTACTAGCTCCTTGCAATCTAATAAGGAAATTATGACCATTAATCCCTTCCTTTGGGAGATGGGGAACATGTGGCTCAAGCAGATTGTGATTTTCACAAACACCACAAACATTGTTTACACAGCGAAGCTAAGATTACAATTAGATCTACTAGTTCATGTGTAAGTTGAAGGAGAAGAGTTCTCTGTTGCAGATTCGCTCTATAACCTTGAATAAATGGAACTTTCTCTCAGCATGAACACTTGAGGGGGAGAGAAATCATTAGCAAATCAATCATTTCAGTTCCAATTTACTATGACTCTAAAGGATCACAAACTACCAAATAAAATTAGTTGATTTATTACAAAGCCAAGAATAACTGGACATAGAGGCACCTCAAAGTGAGGGTGTAGAAATACATTGGAACTAATAGAAAACCAGATGAAGTTTAGTTGGTGCAACCTGCACAAGATGATTAGTTAGAGGATCAGGAAACAAAAGATTATGGAACAGACGTCCTGGCTCCCCTTCATCTAAAATGTGTGGGTATAAAGCATTAATCACTACACTACCACTAATGTGACACCCCTCCATAGCATTTCCCAGGCAAGATCAGTTAAGGTGTCAGCCTTTGAAGCCTTCCTAAGAAGTCTCCCCACATTAGTTGGGTCAAGCAGCATAAAGCTACAAAGCTTGTTCTAAGATGCTCTATTTCTCAAAGCTAGACTGACGTCCCAGGACACTTTCCCTAGTTATGATACATCAATAGTACAGGTAGTATCCTAGGGTCCTTCCGGATCACGCCTTCCAGTCCGTTCACCTACTTAAAGGTCTATCAGGCACATGCCTCAAGGTAGGATTTTGCGAGTCCTTGATTGCGATAATTAGGGACTTCCTATGCATGTAGGAATCGCTGTGCAAATAGCGATTCCTACACATTCAATATTTACGACTCGCAAATAAGGAATGGCTTCTCATAAATGGGAAATTGCATGCGCAATTTGCAAGTACCAATAGGTCCTCGCAAATTGCGCATGCAATTTCAGGGTGCAAAGGTGTCAAAAGGACACCCTGTTGCACCCCTGAAATTGATCTGTGCACATATGTTGCACATACACATGCCCTAAGGGATGTGTTTGCACAACATGAAACTTTGAAAAATGCACAAAAGTGCATTTTTCAAAGTTTTTGCAACCATGAAGTTCAACTTCATAGGAATTTGCGCCCCCTATTAGCGTAATCGCTATTCTCAAGTGGTTCTTGCATTGCATTTAAGGAATTGCAATTTGGGATTCCTTAAATGCAATCGCAATTTGAGAAATTGCAAATAATTGCGATTTCTTAAATTGTGAGCAGCAAGTTGTTTCATGCATTTTTTGCGATCACAAACGGCCAATTTTTGCGATTCACACCGTTTGCGATCACAAAAAGCTTTGATGCATGTGCCTGTATGATTAGAAAGTACAACAGTTCTCCACTATCAGTATCAATGCTCAATGTATCCTCTACTCGGTATGCCTAACTCCTAAAACAAAGACATTATTCTAACTAACAAGGATGCTTTTTCCACCTGCAAAAGAAACGTGAGAAAGAAAAAATCCAATTGGCCCATGAAACTTAACTATTAAATCTAATGCAAGAGCTTCCAGGAAAAATGCTTTTCTGGCCTACATAATTCGGCCAACATAGAAAATAGCACACAGGCCTTACAAAATTACATATAACATGAACACACTTTGCTGAGCACTTCTAAATTAGCAGTTTCATAAGCACATCAAATACACGAATAATTGTCAGCGGTATGCACGAATTCTGCTCTTTAATGTTTTCAGCTAGTTATATCTAGTTTCAACATTGATTTCTTCACGTTTGCATTGAAATGTAATACACCACGATTCATTTTATTACAGTTCACGTTCTGATACCTCATGGTAGTATAACAAAGGAACATATGAGGGTGCAAAGTACTCATGATTATAAAGCACCTCTACAAATAAAAAATGTACCTTGCGCTAAATCAATGTTGGTTAGCCAATGGGCAACATCAGTGACACTGACCACTTTTAATACAGTAGAAACTAGGCTACATCTCCTTTAATAGATCACAGTCTAGTAGATTGCATATTATTCTTGATGCCGCATTCCAAAGGGTGACTGCACACAGCATCAGATCAAACATTCTGGAGACTTCAGTGCCGTGCCCTGTCTTTCCAGATGTTATTCAAACCTTCTTTGCTTCTCCCACGCGCCCTTGTTTCTACCCATTGGAAGACACAGGCCAACAGAATGAGGATCTGCTAATTACCAAACTGCTGATGAATTGAATTAGAATGAGGGGGAAATGTTTTTAAATCCGGAAAGCCCACCAGATCATCACCCATTTCATCACATCAGTGGTGTAACGAAACTTGAGGGGGCCCCCTGCAAACTACATGTAGGGGGCCCCCTTCCATCCTCCATGCCAGTCTAGAGCTCTCAGGCCAGCGACCCGCCATATTGCAGGGGATGCGGGCGATTGTTACGCCACTGTCACCAATCCAGCCGTTATAAGTAACACTGGATGGTGGAGTTAAAGGTTGGGCTTAGTCTGCCAGCAGGCTATCATACTGTGACCCAATTCCATCACAGTCTCTCCCTCTCTCTCTCTCTCTCTCTCTCTCTCTCTCTCTATGAGTCAGTCTCTCTCTCTCAGTCAGTCAGTCTCTCTCTGTCATTCAGTCTCTCTCAGTCATTCAGTCTGTCAGTCAGTCCGTCTGTCAGTCTCTCTCTCTCTCTCTGTCAGTCTGTCTGTCATTCGGTCTCTCTCTCTCTGTCAGTCTCTCTATCTCTCAGTCAGTAAGTCAGTCAGTCTCTCTCAGTCAGTCAGTCTCTCTCTCTCTGTCAGTTTCTCAGCCAGTCAGTCTCTCCGTCAATCAGTATTCAGACTCTGAGTCAGTCCGTCTCTACTCTCTCTCCACTCTATCTCTCTCTCTCCATTCTCTCTCTCAACTCTGTCCACTCTATCTCCACTCTCTCTCTCTCCACTTTCTCCCCCTCCACTGTTTCCCCCTCCACTGTCTCTCCCGCCACTGTCTCGCTCTACCTCTCACTCTCTCTACTCTCTCTCCACTTTCTCTCCACTGTCTCTCTCTCCACTGCCTCTCACTCACTCCATTCTCTCTCTCTACTCTCCCTTCTCTCTCTCTACTCTCTCTCCACTCTATCTACTCTCTCTCCACTCTCTTTCCACTCTCTCTCCACTCTCTCTCTCTCCACTGTCTCTCCACTCTCTCTCCACTATCTCTCCACTGTCTCTCTCTCCACTGTCTCTCTCTCCACTGTCTCTCTCTCCACTGTCTCTAACTCTCTCTACTCTCTCTCCACTCTCTCTCCCCTCTCTCTCTCTCTCTCTCCCCTTTCCCCCTCTCTACTCTCTCTCCACTCTCTCTACTCTCTCACTCTCCACTCTCTCTTCTTTCTCTCTCTCTCTCTCCACTCTCTCTCCTCTCTCTCTCTCCACTCTCTCTCTCCACTCTCTCTCTGTCCACTCTCTCTCTCTCCACTCACTCTCTCACCGCCCTCTCCACTCTGTCTCTCTCCACTCTCTCTCACCACTCTCTCCACTCTCTCTCATCACTCTCTCCACTCTCTCTCACCACTCTCTCCACTCTCTCCACTCTCTCCACTCTCTCCTCTCTCTCCTCTCTATCCACTCTCTCTCTCCTCCTTCTCTCTCTCCCCACTATCTCTCTCTCTCCACTCTTTCTCCACTCTCTCTCTCCACTCTCTCTCTCCACTTTCTCTCTTGCTCTCTCCACTCTCTCTCTCCTTTCTCTCTCTCTCTCTCTCTCTCTCTCCACTCTCTCTACTCTCTCTCTACTCTCTCTCTACTCTCTCTCCGCTCTCCCTCTACTCTCTCTCCACTCGCTCTCCACTCTCTCTCTATCTCTCTCTCCACTCTCTCTCTCTCTACTCTCTCTACTCTCTCTCCAGTCTCTCTCCAGTCTCTCTCCACTCTCTCTCTCTCCACTCTCTCTCTCTCCACTGTCTCTCTCTACTCTCTCTCCACTCTCTCTCTACTCTCTCTCTCCACTCTCTCTCCACTCTCTCTCTCCACTGTCTCTCTATCTACTGTCTCTCTCTCCACTGTCTCTCTCCACTCTCTCTCTCTCCACTCTCTCTCTCTCCACTCTCTCTCTCTCCACTCTCTCTCTCTCCACTCTCGCTCTTCACGCAGAAGTGTGGCTCAATGATTAGAGCGGCAGACCCTGCCTGATGCAGAGGTCTAGCCCGACCCAGGGTTCAATTCCCCGCTTCGGCGGGTCTTGGGCACAAAAATTCCACAGACCTGATAATTCTCGCCTCGGTGCCTATTCCAATCATGGAGTCCCACTCTGCAACTCTGGGCAATAGCTTGCTTAATCTCCACAACGGCCCCCACAACGCTAAGGATGCCTGGCCTCCACCTTGGGGTCGTCCAGGAGTGGACGCCTCACAGGGAAAGCCAGGATGGGTTCCACAGCGGTATTCGTACAAGCGCCTTGAGACCCTTGCGGGTGAGTAGTGCGCTATACAAGTATCAATTTACATTTACATTTACTCTCGCTCTCCACTCTCTCTCCACTGTCTCTCTCTCCATTCTCTCTCTCTACCCTCTCTATCTACTCTCTCTCTCTCCCCCCAATGTCTCTCTCCACTCTCTCTCCACTCTCTTTCTCTCCACTCTCTCTCTTGCTCCACTCTGTTTCTTGCTTCACTCTCTCTCTTGGTCCGCTCTCTCTCTTGCTCCGCTCTCTCTCTTGCTCCACTTTCTCTCTTGCTCCACTCTCTCTCTTGCTCCACTCTCTCTCTTGCTCCACTCTCTCTCTTGCTCCACTCACTCTCTTGCTCCACTCTCTCTCACTCCACTATCTCTCTCACTCCACTCTCTCTCTCACTCCACTCTCTCGCTCACAAAGTAGTGTGTGTTGCCATGGGCATTCGCAGAATTGTTTCCAGGGCGGGAACATTTTTTACTTTATCACCATCCACTTGCACCCTTCTCGCCCTCGCCCTGAAGGACTGGGTTCTGTAAGACCCAGCGGTGCCAGGGCACAACACCTGAAACCTTCGTGGGTAACCTGCTCCGGCGTACAAGTCACAGAGACACGGGACACTTCCTTGGGCGTCAAAGATTCAAGGTTTATTTGCTGCAGGGAACACAGAGATCACGACAAGTACACAGCGTGCAACTTGGGGAGACTGCTTCAAATTGGTTCTGTGGATCGCTCCTTTTATACAGTTTTTACCCATAGGATAACATTGAACACAAAAGTTTACAACCCGGTTCTCACAATTATCCCCCAGAGGGGTCGCTTTGGTCACTTTGAAACACATGAGATCCGAAACATAAGTGCGGAAACATTTGGCGGTTCCCAACTGTAAAAACCCATCTTCCCACCATTAGCAAATTCCAATCAGCAGTAAAACAGATCGAAATAGGAACAAGGACAGGTGTAGAGGAAGACGGAGACAGTGGGGAGATCGGAAAGGGTGTAAAAGGGGAGGTAACGGGAAACACGAGATGCAGGCATCAAAGGGACGTGCCTAATGAGATGCACGGCTGAGACAATAAGCCCGTGCGGCAAGATGAGCCTCAAGCGGCGTCATCTGCCTTACAGTAGCATCCCCCTCGTCATAAAGACACTTACAAAGAACATGTGTCTTCCGCAAATATCTTGGGAGTCCCTGGGTCGCGAAACGGACAACGTCCGTTCGCTGGCTACTTGAGGGCAAGAGACAAAATGGATGCCGTATCTAAGATGGAACCCGTGGGTACAGATGAAAAACCCACATAACAAACGAACGGTTTAAGCTAGCACAGCGAAACTGCGCACACTTACTAAACTCGTCATTTGCGGTTCATAGATACCAGACTCGACCATATTCGCGCGAGTCGAAAGCACCACTTACAATTGTCACGGAACCTCAGACGCTCCTTTTGCCCTCATGTAGGCAAGCACTAGTCGGAATCATATTCGATATTCATCAGACCATCGAGATGTTGCTGTAGCATAGCTCTGTCCAACTGAGTCCCCTTGGTAACAGATGGTTGTCTCATACACATTGTAGCACAAAGGCCACATAGGGCAGGACCACACTGCACACAAAGGCAACACGCGAACAGGAACACTACCACAACTCCGATGATCATCAGAATTTTCCAACCCCAAGTCGACATCAGGCCCCAAAACCATCCTAGCAGCGTCCAATCCCCTACATCCACGTGTATGGATTCGGAGATCTTATGCAACCTCGAAATGGCTTGATAGACAGTTGGAGCATTATCTGGAATGAAAATGCAGCAGCTCGAATGGATCACCTTACATACCCCACCGCGATCTGCTAAGATGACATCCAAAACCATACGGTTTTGTAACGTCATAAGTCTCTCCGCCTGAAGTTCTGTGGTGATATTACCAAGGGCACTGGCAGTAATATTAGCTGTCGATTCTACCACTCGAGTCAACTGTCTCAGGTTCCTACTGTTAACCATAGGTCCCCAAAACGGGAGGAAACCCTTGAAAAAGTCTCCTGCCTCTTGACCGGCAGTATCCTCTTCGCTAACTACGCCTCGCACAACTCTAGTCTTGTGATAATCGGCGTCTACAGTGAACGTCGGAGGCAACAGATTTGCAATGAAGCATGAGCCCATGAAGTCAGCGGGCAACCATGCATATGCACGATCATAACAGATAAAGTATGTACCCTTGGCAGCCAGAAACACAGGGGACGAGGACATCGGCAAAATGTAATTTTCAGTGCAAGCACTTGCTCCAAGTCGGGCTTGCGATCTTCGACCACGACCCATAAGACAGAAATTACCAGTGTGGGGTACGACCCATATTGGAGGCGAGCTTTTAAGCTGCTTTTCGCTAGTGAACACACTATATTCGCCTCTACTTAGGACTCTATAGGCTTGTACCTCTTCTTCAGGGATAAGCGAGGGATCATAGATATCGCTATCTAAATCCTCTATGGCTATCGACAAAGGCTTCTGATACGAGGTAGGACCAGAGTAGGGGGAACGTGGTTCTCGAATGGGGTGGAAACCCAGTGCGCTTCGAAACATTGTTTGGAACGCTCGAGCTGACCCTTGGGAACTATACGGTAACACCAGATATGGAATTCCCTTATCCGTAGTATGTGGCATCAACCCACACACCCAACAATTAGTAGTGTTAACCACTAACTGATGCTGGTGAAGGAGCTGAATAAAGGAATTGTTGCGGAATTCTACACGTCTAGCCTGCTCGTGCTCCGGTAACATGTGAAAGGAATGGGGAGAAGCAGTAGAGGTAAGATAAGGGTAAGGAGTAGGAGTAGGTGTAGCAGGTAAGAAGTAAGACATCGTGTAGTACACCCCACCCGCCAATAATGCAGAAGCAGTCAAAAATAACACAAACAGTTGGAATATAAAACATTTGGTACGACTGAGTTGCTGCAGCTTGAGTCTGTGCGCCTTAGCTCCCTCCAAATCATTCAGCTTCGAGAATGCCATTCCCTACGACCGTCCGCAACATTTCTTGACGCACTTCGTTCTGTGTAGCAATAGTCAACCCCTAGGAGTTCCCAGGGACCGACGGCCTTCAACCTAGCGTCAAGACCTACTACCCAGAAGGAAGTACGCGCGCGGCCCTACGGCCTTCAATACACAATATGTATATACAAGCACAAAGTCTCTCGGCTGTGGAAGTAAAAAAAAAAATACAAGGGAGGAAGCTCAATATATATATATATATATACAAAAATTATAGTGATACGTATGCTCAAAACTGATCACGGGAAACGGGGATAATGCAGTCGTTAATTCAGCAAAACAAAATATTTTTATTTGTCCTTAGTGCGAGATCGCAAAGAATATCGGTGTTTCCCGGGACGTGTCTGCTCGTCGAACAAAGGATCCGTTGAAGAGACAGCGTCCTGCTGATCAGTCGATTGTTCTGGTCTTGAGTCTTTTGCTGACAATTGTTCAACAGTGTCTTTCTGCTGCGCTGAGGATTCTCCAACAGGCTGCGCGTCGCTGAAAGGTACAAACGCCGGCAATGTTTCTGTTTCTGTTGACGCAATGCCTTTCCTTGCCCACGGGTCTGCCGGTAAAGGGATAGGGATCCGCTTCGTATGGGTGGCATGCACCCAATTTTTACGCCCCTCAAGACGAACGGCAGTCCTCGTGGCCAGGAGCACCTGGTAAGGTCCGGTAAACCTCGGGTCCAGATTATTCTTGCGTGAAAAGTTCCGTGTCACCACCCAGTCTCCAGGCTGGAGCTGGTGGCCTGGACCCTCCGTCTGCGTCGGCAGTGCGTCGTAAACCTGTTGGTGAATTAACCTCAGTTTAGCAGTCAAGTCATGTAAATAGTCAATCAACATTGGATACTCAAGATCAGAAAACATTCCTGGCCTAGGAACCCCCCACACATTCGCAGGACGGCCGAACACTATTTCGTAGGGACTAAGCCCTATTCGGGAGTGTACAGTCGCCCTAGTTGACAGTAATGCTAAGGGCAAAGCGTCAGGCCACGAAAGACCAGTCGTAGCCTGAATCTTCGCTAGCTTTAGTTTAAGGGTGCCGTTGTACCCTTCAACCAATCCAGCTGACTGGGGATGATTGGCGCTGTGGAATTTTTGATTTATTCCAAGGCCCTTACACACACTCTTCATCACACTTCCAACAAACTCACTTCCGTTATCTGACCACACGACTCTAGGCATTCCATACCGAGGAAAATATTCCTTCAGTAGGATTTTCGCAGTAGACAAAGCAGTATTGTCTTTGAGAGGATAGGCCTCAATCCATCGGGAGAATGCGCAAACCACAACTAAAACGTATTTCAGGTTATTGCATCGCTCCATATGGATGAAGTCCAATTGAATCACCTCAAAGGGATACGAAGGGGGAGCAAAACTGCCAGGAGGAGTTGGGGTTCCTTTGCCAGGATTGTACATCATACACACCATACAATTCTTCACCAACCGTTCAGCACATTTCGTAATTCCATCATTCTTCCACACAGGCGACAACAATTTACAAATGCCTTTCACGCTAATATGTGCTAACCCATGTGCCATTGTCACAACGGCCAGTACATACGCATCAGGCAACAACCATCTTTTCTGATCCGACAAGTCAATCCAACAACCACTCGCATCCAACTTTCCCGTACTTTCTTTCCACTTCGCCTTTTCAGTCTCGGTGGCCTCATTCTGAATTTCTTTCACACTTTCAATGGTGTCTTCACACATACTCGATTCCGTAGGCCACCTAACCGAACTCGTCACATACATTCGAGTACTAAGGTTCCGGGCAGTCTCCTTAGCAATCTCATCCGCAAACGCATTACCACGACCAACATCATCCGTCACTTTACGATGCGCGCTACATTTAACAATCGCGACTTGCGTAGGCAAAGTCAATGCATCCAAAAGATCATTCACAAGCTGGCCATGCTGAATCTTCGTACCGTGTGACGTCAAGAAACCTCTCTCTCGCCACAATCGTCCAAAACTATGCGCTACACCAAAAGCGTATTGGCTGTCGGTGTACACATTCACACGTTTACCTTTTGCTAACATACATGCTCTAGTGAGAGCAATCAATTCCGCAGCTTGGGCAGAATTCTGATTCAATCTTGCAGTCTCAACAACAGTATTCAATGTTACAACAGCATAAGCAGTAGTCACATCGCCATTCGGCAACTTAAAACATGACCCATCCACATATAGAGTGCCATCCGGATCTTCCAATGGGGTGTTTTTAAGGTCCACTCGACCTTTTGTTTCCTCTTCAGTCCTCAAGTAGCAGTCATGCTCTACTACTTCATCTGACTCTGCACTAATTGGTAACAAAGTTGCCGGATTTAAGACATTACAACGTTTTATCTGAATATGGCTTGCCAATAACGTCAACTCGTACCCAGACAACCTCGCACTCGTCAAGTGCTGAGTTTTCGTACGATTTAAAAGAGTATCGACTGCATGCGGAACCATCACCGTAAGCATATTATCCATGACCAATCCTGCTGATTGTCGGATGGAGACCGCAGCTGCCGCAGTTGCTCTCAAACAACTCGGCAATGCTCTAGCTACTGGGTCCAAGGTCGAGGAAAAATATGCACATGGACGCTGTTTACCACCAAAAGGTTGCGTTAAGACACTCAAAGCACAACCTTCCTTCTCGTGAACATATAGCGTAAACGGCTTGCTATAGTCAGGGGTACCCAACACAGGAGCCGAACACAATGAATCACGTAACTCAGAAAAACTTTTCTGACATTCTTCCGTCCATGGTAAAGGAGTTGGAACATCCTTGCACGTAAGAGCCACCAATGGTTTCGCTAGCAATGAAAAATTAGGAATCCATTGCCTGCAGTACGACGTGATACCTAGAAAGGCACGCACATCTCTTTGGGTTTTTGGCACAGCCATTCGCGCAATCGCTGCAATTCTCTCTGGGGTCAATCTCCTTCCCTCCTTTGACAATAAGTGACCTAGATAGGTTACTTCTTGACAACAATATTGGAGTTTAGAAGGGGACACCTTATGATTTAGCTCACAGAGATGTTGCAGCAATGACACCGTAGCTATTTTACAAATGGCCTGAGTATCGGCAGCCACCAATAAGTCATCGACGTATTGGATCAAGGCCGCACCAACCGGCAACCGAAACGCATCCAGTTGACCCTTCAAGGCTTGACTGTAAATCGATGGACTTTCACAGTAGCCCTGAGGAGCGCGTTTGAACCGGAAGCTTCGTCCACCGAGAGAGAAACCGAAAAGGTCCCTGCTCTCTTCGGCAATCGGAATGCTGAAAAACGCATTTTTCAAGTCAATCACCGAAAACCATGATGCAGTAGCTGGAATCAGAGTCAGGAGCGCCGTGATGTCAGGCACAACAGGAAATTGAGGAACCACAATTTTATTCACCTCCCGTAAATCAATAACAAAACGATAAACAGGCGGTTTTGTAGGATCTGTGCGTTTAAGAATAGGCAGTACAGGACTATTGCACACGTTTCCCCGAGTCTCCTCAATAACATCTTTCTCGATCAAATCATAGATGATCGCCAACAGCGCTCGTTCACCATCAAGGGAGATACGATACTGGGGAATGCGTGGCAATCGCACATTAGATTTCAACTGAACAACATAAGGGGAGATATCAAGTAGGCCCACGTCATTTGGACCCGTCGCCCACAAAGACGCAGGAAGAGAACTCAATTCCGGTGGAAGCTTATCAAGAGACAAGTACATAGGAGAGACAACCCTCTCTCCTAACGTAAGCTTTACACCCGCAGGAGAACAATACAAAGTTGCGTACAAACGTTTAAGCAAATCCAGGCCCAAAAGATTCTCGCCACAACCCGTGGTTAAAATCAACGGAGCTTCTAGCTCACGTGGCCCAATTTGAAGGGGCAAAGGGCGTGAGACTGGATTGCTAACGGGGGCGCCAGAGAATCCAACGGAAACATTTGTTAAGCCAGACAAAGGTGCGCCAGGGAGTTTTGAATACATGATAGAACTTTTCGCTGCACCAGTGTCCAACAGAAAAGGCTCAACGACGCCCGATGTAGCAACTGCGACGTAAGGCCCTCTCTGATCAACCGGAACTGATACCACTCCCTCTCCTTGTCTTTGGCTGTCCTAGTAATTACTGTCGTCAGTTCCCTGATCGACGTAATAATCGTCTACATTGTACTGCGCAGATCGTCCTTGCGATGATCCACGTTGATCAAAACAGTTATTAGAATTAGATGAGTTATCTGAGCGATCATTCTGAGCACCACGACCTCTACCACGTGACGCCTGTTGCGAACCACCACGACCTCCTTTAGATGAGTTACCACTATTACGTTCATTCAAAACAGGGCAGTTAAATTTAATGTGTCCCTCCTGTCTACAATAAGCACATTGATTGTACCCTAACGATGATCTTTGGGAGGAGGAATCATTACGCGACTGTGACCGACTCGATTGCGACTGCGATCGACTCTGTTGTGAATTATTCTGATTTGACCGTGGAGGATACGCTTGTTGCAACAACACTTTAGTTTTCAGCTCTTTCGTCTTTTTGTCAGCACGGTCATTCTCTTCTTTCTCTCTGTTTTCATAGTATTGTGCCGTAGCCAATATCTGAGCTGAGGTGGAAACGGCCCATGCACTTTCCGAATTCTTCAATTTATTGCTCAAATCGGGCAATAAATTCGAAACAAATTTATCCACAAACAACCTTTGTCCACCCTCAGTACCCATGTCCTGACCACTATGGTCAATGAATGCTTCCTCAAACCTCCTAAAGAAGTCGGAAACATTCTCATCTTTCTTTTGCTTACAGGCTGACAATTTGTCCCAGTTTACCCTCATAGCCGGCATAAGAGTCTTCATTAACGTTATTATTCTTTGGGGAAGGGCAGCAATCAACTGCTCAGGTTTAGCTCCACCAGTTTGTAAAGCATCTGCCGCCAAGATGGCCGCCCAATCACCACCTAATTCATTTGCGTGATCTTGCTGGCGAATCTTAGCCCATACCGGTTGTGGTACAACATTGCCAAACAACATGTCGATATCGGCAAGATTCATTATCGTAGCATCTACGAGCTGCGATAATTCTTTGTAATACCCTGCAGGATTTTTGCGAGGGTCAGGCAATGATTGCTTCACCTGTAACACTTCCGATCTTTTCCACGGGAGATGTATCCATACTCTCTGAAAATACGGTGGAATAATAGGAACAGCAGTAGCATCGCCTGGCATCCATACTGGTGGAACTTCCCGCATGGGATATTGGCCAGACTCATCTGGTTGTTTCTCAATATCCTCAACAAACAATGCATAAGGTATCGGAGCGGGACGAAAAGATAGTAACCGCTCGATAGCACGTCGAACATTAGTATCAACTATCAGCCCAGTTGAAAACTGAAGCCGAAGTTCAGACAGGGCGGTCAGCACCTCGTCAGGCGCATCGGCCGCTATCTGATCATGAAGGAACTTACACATTTCATCAAACACGTATCTCTGGGTTGGTATATTGAATTGACAAAACGTTTCAAGGACAACACGTGGTGGATTTCTCTGTGGATTTACCATCCAACCCATCGCCATATTATATAGCGCAACGCGTTCTCTGTTTCCAGGAAGCTGACTTCGTCTCTGAGGACCATCGGAACCAGCGGACCCATGAACAGGTCCGAGCGACTGAAAGAAGCTAGCCGCAAGAGGAGAATTGCGACTACGAGTAGAGGGAGAAGAATAAGACACAGGGCTAACAAGAGAAGGAGTAGAAACAGTAGCAGCAACAGGGGTTAACAAAACAGGAGCAGTAGCGGGAGCAGGAGTATGAGGAAGCGGAGGAGCAGTAGGAATAGAAACAGACAAAGGAGCAAGAACAGTCGGAAGAACGGGTGCAGGTTGAGGAACAGGTGGAGGAGGAATAGGTGGAAGAACAGGTACGGCAGGGACCACAGGAGCTGCGGTACCCTGTACGTACGGGGGTGGCGACTTCATAAGATAGGACATTAAAGGATCCTCAACTACCTCTTCCTTCTTGTCCGACTCCCTAGGCAAAGCAGGATAGCATTTATCTATGGTCATACGCTGTAGTCTCTCAAACACTTCCTTATCCTTATCCTCCTTATCACGCTGGAACTGCTCAGCTTTCTTCACTATGGTAGCAACATTATCTCGCTGACTACGTTTATTCTGTCTGATTTCTTTCTGTCGGGCTTCTTTTCGCCACAACCGAAAGGCATCAAACATGGCCGGCCTTGATTTTCGTTCGAACAACTTCATTTCTAGATTATCTAAGATTGACGCCTCGAAGCTACCGTGAGGTGGCCAACGAAGATCGCCGTCCTTCTTTGTATATTTAATCCAATAATCGTTAAAGGTAATTGGGCCTAGCCCATGTTTGCTATATAGATCATAAGTAGGAGTTCCAACCGGAGGTATCGGACACGAGTCCTCCAGTCGGGAATCCGCACCACAAGGTCTGAAACAACTAAACAAAGTACTGCGACCAGGCATCTTGCACACTAGCCGAGTTTCACAAACTTCAAGGGTTACGGGATTTACCAAGTCCCAGCAAAGAACAAAACCCTCGGTTTTTGGCGGCTGCAGTCGTCAAACAACACAACAAAGTACGCTAGCAAAGTGTCACCGGCAAAAACACTCACACAGCGTGTACAAAAAAAAACTCGCTAAAGTGTCAACAACCAAGAGCTATGGGAGCGACCCACAAATACTTAACTCAAAAATCGATGGCGTCACCAGGAAAGCCCGTCAATCGTCTCGCTATACCAAGGTCTACGCCAGGCGCCAAAACAGGTCTACAGTCAGGGCAGCAGTCCGTCGCAGCCGTCCGGAGGCGGGAATCTTCGCGGGAAAAGTCTTCGGGCCACTTATTTCGACAACAGGATCGATGAAGCGGAATGCACCTTCCCTCGGAGATTTCACACGAAGTTCCTCACGATCGTCGGGCTTGGACCGGTACCACTGATGCAGCCCCACGTTGGGCGCCAACTGAAGGACTGGGTTCTGTAAGACCCAGCGGTGCCAGGGCACAACACCTGAAACCTTTGTGGGTAACCTGCTCCGGCGTACAAGTCACAGAGACACGGGACACTTCCTTGGGCGTCAAAGATTCAAGGTTTATTTGCTGCAGGGAACACAGAGATCACGACAAGTACACAGCGTGCAACTTGGGGAGACTGCTTCAAATTGGTTCTGTGGATCGCTCCTTTTATACAGTTTTTACCCATAGGATAACATTGAACACAAAAGTTTACAACCCGGTTCTCACAATTATCCCCCAGAGGGGTCGCTTTGGTCACTTTGAAACACATGAGATCCGAAACATAAGTGCGGAAACATTTGGCGGTTCCCAACTGTAAAAACCCATCTTCCCACCATTAGCAAATTCCAATCAGCAGTAAAACAGATCGAAATAGGAACAAGGACAGGTGTAGAGGAAGACGGAGACAGTGGGGAGATCGGAAAGGGTGTAAAAGGGGAGGTAACGGGAAACACGAGATGCAGGCATCAAAGGGACGTGCCTAATGAGATGCACGGCTGAGACAATAAGCCCGTGCGGCAAGATGAGCCTCAAGCGGCGTCATCTGCCTTACAGTAGCATCCCCCTCGTCATAAAGACACTTACAAAGAACATGTGTCTTCCGCAAATATCTTGGGAGTCCCTGGGTCGCGAAACGGACAACGTCCGTTCGCTGGCTACTTGAGGGCAAGAGACAAAATGGATGCCGTATCTAAGATGGAACCCGTGGGTACAGATGAAAAACCCACATAACAAACGAACGGTTTAAGCTAGCACAGCGAAACTGCGCACACTTACTAAACTCGTCATTTGCGGTTCATAGATACCAGACTCGACCATATTCGCGCGAGTCGAAAGCACCACTTACAATTGTCACGGAACCTCAGCCCTTGCACCCTTCTCCCCCTCCCCCTTGCACCCTTCTCCCTCTCCGCCTTGCGCCCTTTTCTACCTTGCACCATTCTCCCCTCTGCCTTGCACCCTTTTCCCCTCTGCCTTGCACCCTTCTTTCCTCTGCCTTGCATCCTTCTTCCCTCTGTCTTGCATCCTTCTCCCCTGTGCCTTGCACCCTTCTCCCCTCTGCCTTGCACCCTTCTCCCCTCTGCCTTGCACCCTTCTCCCCCTCCGCCGTGCACCCTTCTCCCCCTCCGCCTTGCACCACTGTCTCTCTCTCCACTGTCTCTCTCCACTGTCTCTCTCCACTGTCTCTCTCCACTCTCTCTCTCCACTCTCTCTCTCCACTCTCTCTCTCTCCACTCTCTCTCTCCACTCTCGCTCTTCACTCTCGCTCTTCACTCTCGCTCTCCACTCTCGCTCTCCTCTCTCTCTCCTCTGTCTCTCTCTCTTCTCTCTCTCTCTCTCCCCACTGTCTCTCTCCACTCTCTTTCCACTATCTATCCACTCTCTTTCTCTCCACTCTCTCTCTTGCTCCACTCTCTCTCTTGCTCCACTCTCTCTCTTGCTCCACTCTCTCTCTTGCTCCACTTTCTCTCTTGCTCCACTCTCTCTCTTGCTCCAATCTCTCTCTTGCTCCACTCACTCTCTTGCTCCACTCTCTCTCACTCCACTATCTCTCTCACTCCACTCTCTCTCTCACTCCACTCTCTCTCTCACAAGGTAGAGTGCATTGCCATGGGCAGCCCCAGAATTGTTTCCAGGGGGGGACTTTTTTTACTTTATCACCATCCACTTGCACCCTTCTCGCCCTCCCCCTTGCACCCTTCTCCCCCTCCCCCCTGCACCATTCTCCCCCTCCGCCTTGCACCCGTTTCTACCTTGCACCATTCTCCCCTTTGCCTTGCACTATACAAGTATCAATTTACATTTACATTTACTCTCGCTCTCCACTCTCTCTCCACTGTCTCTCTCTCCATTCTCTCTCTCCACCCTCTCTCTCGACTCTCTCTCTCTCTCTCCCCAATGTCTCTCTCCACTCTCTCTCCACTCTCTCTCCACTCTCTTTCTCTCCACTCTCTCTCTTGCTCCACTCTCTCTCTTGCTTCACACTCGCCCGGACTCGCTCCTGACCGGTTGCTCCTTCCTTGCTCCTCTCCCTGTGCTGCTATCTTGCTGGGGATCGCACTGCTACTTGCACGGTATCGCCTGCATTATTTATTTATCTCAGTGGTATCGCCTGCATTAGAGTAAATAGCGCCGTGTTTAAAATCGGCTTGCCTGCTTTTATCAAATTTGCGCAGGTTTTTGTGTAATCTCATTGCTATCAGCGCTTGTGACTATAGCGCCGCCCGCCCTGCACTGCATTTCACTGCATTCCACCTGGCAGCAACGTGCATTATTAGAGTAATTTTATTCGCTGGCGACCTACTGCCCCTGCCTCGCCTCCCCTCTGACCTCCATCTTGTCTGCTGTTGTTGTTTTCCCTGCCCCTCCTCCCCGCTACCGCCTCCCAGCTGCTGACCCTCCCACGCTCCGCCCCCTCCACCCTCCATTTATGGCCAATGCCTCCACGCGCAGCGTCCACGCGCTTCGGACACGCCGAAGGTGCGCCAAAGGTAAGCCCGTCTACGCCCGTCCGCGCCTGGACCGCGCCCAGCGCCAGACCCCCTGCCCCTCGCGCTCCACAGCCCTCCCGCATTACCTATGATGCCGCCACCCTCCTAGCCCTTGACCCCGGTCGCGCCCCCAACTGCGTCCAAGCCGCTCCTGGACGCACCCATGGCCCTTTCTCCTGTTATTCCTGCAAATTCAGCGGCACCGACAACATCCCCGCTACGACCACACCACAGATTCCCGACCCCAACCACCTAGAATGCATCCTTCTCAACACCCGCTCGGCCCACAGGCACGCCATTGACCTTTGGAACCTACTAGACACCATCTCTCCTGACGTCGCCTTCCTAACGGAAACATGGATGAACGCTTCCTCCGCCCCTGACATCGCCATCGCTATCCCTGATGACTATAAGATCACACGCAAGGACCGCACCGACCATACAGGAGGTGGAATCGCTATCGTCCATAAGAAATCAATCCGCATCTCAACCAGCTCTGACGCCAACCTCGCTAACTCCGAACACCTTCACTTCCAGATCCACATCGACCCCAAGACCACACTCAGAGGCACCCTCCTCTACAGACCACCAGGACCCCGCGCAAAATTCAGTGAAGACATCACGGACTTCATCACTCCACACGCGCTCCCCTCCAAAGATTACATCCTTCTGGGAGACCTCAACTTCCACCTGGAAAAGATCAACGACCGCAACACCGCCACCCTCTTGGACAACCTCGCCAACCTCGGACTTAAACAACTGGTCACTTCCCCCACCCACATCGCAGGTCACACTCTCGACCCCATCTTCACCTCCAGCAACCATGTCTCCTTCAGCCACACTACGGATCTCCTCTGGACTGACCACAGCTGCGTTCACTTCATCTACAACAAGCCGAAACCCATCAACCACCCCCAACCAACTCTGCAAAGAAACTGGAACAAAATCACCACAGAGCAGATCTCCACATCACTCCTTCAATCCTCCCCAGCCCTCTCTTCTAACGCCAACGAAGCCTCCTCCAACCTCACCGTTTGGTTATCCAACACCGCCGACACCTTAGCACCACTGAAAAAACGTCAACACAAACTTGGCTTCAAGAAGGCCTCATGGTTCAACGACGACCTCAAGAAATCCAAGAAACTGTGCCGCTCCCTTGAAAAGGCCTGGAAAAAAGACCCAACCACCAGCACCAAGGACGCCTTCAAAAGCGCCACCCGCACTCACCACCAACTGATCCGAAAAGCCAAGAAAACAGCATTCAAGGATCGACTCGACAACAACGCCCACAACAGCAAGGAACTTTTCAACATCGTCAAGGAATTTTCCAACCCCTCGGCCAACTCCAACGACATCACCCCCTCTCAAACCCTCTGCGATTCCCTAGCCTCTTTTTTCCACAACAAGATTGCTGACATCCACAACAGCTTTGACAACCAACCCGGAAGGCAACCCACCCTACCATCAGCTGACCATCCTCCCCCCGTCAACACCCTTAACGCCTGGAACCCAATCTCCACTGAGGACACCATCCGCCTGATGAATTCCATCCACTCTGGATCCCCCACAGACCCATGCCCCCACCACATCTTCAACAAAGCAGACTCCGTCATAGCTCCGCACCTCCGAGACGTCATCAACTGCTCCTTCAACTCCGCTACCTTCCCAGAAGACTGGAAACACGCTGAACTCACCGCCCTTCTGAAAAAACCAACAGCAGACCCCACCGAACTCAAAAACTACCGCCCCATCTCACTTCTTCCATTCCCGGCCAAAGTCATCGAGAAAGCTGTCAACAACCAGCTCTCCGCCTTCCTCGAAGCCAACAAATCACTCGACCCCTCACAATCTGGCTTCCGAGCCAAACACAGCACTGAGACCGCACTCATCGCAGCAACAGACGACATTCGAACTCTACTGGACAATGGAGACACAGTCGCCCTCATTCTCCTCGACCTCTCTGCAGCCTTCGACACAGTCTGCCACAGCACCCTTTTACAACGCCTCAGAAACATCGGAACCCAAGGAAAGGCACTGGAATGGATCACCTCGTTCCTCACCGGAAGAACCCAGAGAGTCCGCCTCCCACCATTCAAGTCCGAGGCCTCTGAAATCATCTGCGGCGTACCACAAGGATCCTCACTCAGTCCCACCCTCTTCAACGTATACATGAGCCCCCTCGCGGCCATCGCCCGCCAACACAACCTCAACATCATCTCTTACGCGGATGACACTCAACTGATCCTATCTCTCACCAAGGACCCCAGCACCGCCAAAACTAACCTACACGAGGGAATGAAAGAAGTCGCCGAATGGATGAAACAAAGCCGTCTGAAACTGAACTCAGACAAAACAGAAGTCCTCATCTTAGGTAAATCCCCCTCTGCATGGGACGACTCCTGGTGGCCGGAAGCCCTCGGAAATGCACCCATCCCGACAGACCACGCACGGAACCTTGGCGTCATCCTGGATTCTTCACTCTCAATGAACAGACAAGTCAGCGCCGTATCCTCTTCCTGCTTTAACATTCTTCGCATGCTCAGAAAAACATTTCGCTGGATCCCCTCCGAAACAAGGAAAACAGTCATCCACGCTCTAGTCACGAGCCGACTGGACTACGGAAACACCCTCTACGCAGGTACCACCGCTAAACTCCAGAAGAAACTACAACGAATCCAAAACGCCTCAGCCAGGCTCATATTAGACATCCCACGCAACGAACACATCTCTGGTCACCTTAAAGACCTCCACTGGCTACCCGTCAATAAGAGGATTACTTTCCGACTGCTTACCCACGCACACAAATCACTCTACGACATCGGACCAGATTGCCTCAACTCGCGAATGTCCTTCTACACCCCCTCCCGCCAACTGCGCTCTTCCAGCCAAGCCTTCGCCACTGTACCTCGCATCAACAAGACCACCATGGGAGGCAGATCCTTCTCATACCTGGCTGCCAAAACATGGAACTCACTCCCCGCTTACCTTCGCCTCACCCAGAATCACCTAGCGTTCAGAAAGCAGCTTAAAACGTGGATATTTGACAAATAATCCACCTCCCCTTCCTAAGCGCCTTGAAACCCTCTGGGTATGTAGTGCGCTATATAAGTGTTATGACTTGACTTGTTATGACTTGACTCTTGCTCCGCTCTCTCTCTTGCTCCACTTTCTCTCTTGCTCCACTCTCTCTCTTGCTCCACTCTCTCTCTTGCTCTACTAACTCTCTTGCTCCACTCTCTCTCACTCCACTATCTCTCTCACTCCACTCTCTCTCTCACTCCACTCTCTCTCTCTCACAAAGTAGTGTGCCTTGCCACGGGCGTTCGCAGAATTGTTTCCAGGGCGGGAACATTTTTTACTTTATCACCATCCACTTGCACCCTTCTCGCCCTCGCCCTTGCACCCTTCTACCCCTCCCTCTTGCACCCTTCTCCCCCTCCACCTTTCACCCTTTTCTACCTTGCACCATTCTCCCCTCTGCCTTGCACCCTTCTTCCCTCTGCCTTGCATCCTTCTTCCCTCTGTCTTGCATCCTTCTCCCCTCTCTCTCTCTCCACTCTCTCTCTCCACTCTCGCTCTTCACGCTCTCCACTCTCGCTCTGCACTCTCTCTCCTCTGTCTCTCTCTCTTCTCTGTCTCTCTCTCTCTCTTTCTCTCTCTCTCTCTCTCTCTCTCTCCCCACTGCTCTCTCCACTCTCTTTCCACTCTCTCTCCACTCTCTTTCTCTCCACTCTCTCTCTCTTGCTCCACTCTCTCTCTTGCTCCACTCTCTCTCTTGCTCCACTTTCTCTATTGCTCCACTCTCTCTCTTGCTCCACTCACTCTCTTGCTCCACTCTCTCTCACTCCACTATCTCTCTCACTCCACTCTCTCTCTCCCACAAAGTAGTGTGCATTGCCATGGGCAGCCGCAGAATTGTTTCCAGGGGGGGATTAATTTTTTTACTTTATCACCATCCACTTGCACCCTTCTCGCCCTCCCCCTTGCACCCTTCTCCCCCCTTGCACCATTCTCCCCCTCCGCCTTGCACCCTTTTCTACCTTGCACCATTCTCCCCTTTGCCTTGCACCCTTCTCCCCTCTGCCTTGCACCCTTCTTCCCTCTGCCTTGAATCCTTCTCCCCTCTGCCTTGCATCCTTCTCCCCTCTACCTTGCACCCTTCTCCCCTCCGCCAAGCACCCTTCTCCCCTCTGTCTTGCACCGTTCTCCCACTCCGCCTTGCACCATTCTCCCCCTCCGACTTGCACCCTTCTCCTCTCCACCTTGCACCATTCTCCCCTCTGCCTTGCACCCTTCTCCTCTCTGCCTTGCACCCTTCTCCTCTCTACCTTGCACCCTTCTCCCCTCTGCCTTGCACCCTTCTCCCCTCTGCCTTGCACCCTTCTCCCCTCTACCTTGCACCCTTCTCCCCTCTGCCTTGCACCCTTCTCCCCTCTGCCTTGCACCCTTCTTCCCTCTGCCTTGCACCCTTCTCCTCTCTGCCTTGCACCCTTCTCCTCTCCGCCTTGCATCCTTCGCCTCTCTACCTTGCGCCCTTCTCCTCTCTACCTTGCACCCTTCTCCTCTCCGCCTTGCACCCTTCTCCCCTCTGCCTTGCACCCTTCTACCCTCCACCTTGCACCCTTCTCCTCTCTACCTTGCACCCTTCTCCTCTCCGCCTAGCACCCTTCTCCCCTCTGCCTTGCACCCTTCTCCCCCTCCCCCTTGCACCCTTCTCCCCCTCCGCCTTGCACCCTTTTCTACCTTGCACCCTTCTCCCCTCTACCTTGTACCCTTCCCCCTCTGCCTTACACCCTTCTCCCCTCTGCTTTGCTCCATTCTCCCCTCTGCCTCGCACCCTTCTCCCCTCTGCCTTGCACCCTTCTCCTCTCTACCTTGCACCCTTCTCCCCTCTGCCTTGCACCCATCTCCTTTCCGCCTTGCACCCTTCTCCTCTCTACCTTGCACCCTGCTCCCCTTCGCCGTGCACCCATATCCTCTCCGCCTTGCACCCATCTACTCTCCACCTTGCACCCTTCTACCTTTCTTCCCTCCACCTTGCACCCTTCTCCTCTCCGCCTTGCACCCTTCTCCCCTCCACCTTGCACCCTTCTCCTCTCTACCTTGCACCCTACTC
The DNA here is from genome assembly GCF_964263255.1 of Lissotriton vulgaris. Classification (NCBI taxonomy): domain Eukaryota; kingdom Metazoa; phylum Chordata; class Amphibia; order Caudata; family Salamandridae; genus Lissotriton; species Lissotriton vulgaris. Next base: position 175,305,282 of record NC_141693.1, read on the forward strand.
CCCTCTGCCTTGCACCCTTCTCCCCTCTGCCTTACACCCTTCTCCTCTCTACCTTGCACCCTTCTCCTCTCCGCCTTGCACTCTTCTCCCCTCCGCCTTGCACCCTTCTCCCCTCCACCTTGCACCTTTCTCCTCTCTACCTTACACCCTTCTCCTCTTCTCCCCTCCACCTTGCACCCTTCTCCTCTCCGCCTTGCACCCTTCTCCCCTCCGCCTTGCACCCTTCTCCCCTCCACCTTGCACCTTTCTCCTCTCTACCTTACACCCTTCTCCTGTCTACCTTGCACCCTTCTCCCCTCTGCCTTGCACCCTTCGCCTCTCTATCTTGCACCCTTCTCCGCTCCACCTTGCACCCTTCTCCTCTCTGCCTTGCACCCTTCTCCCCTCTGCCTTGCACCCTTCTCCCCTAAACCTTGCACCCTTCTCCTCTCTACCTTGCACCCTTCTCCTCTCTGCCTTGCACCTTTCTCCCCTCTGCCTTGCACCCTTCTTCCCCTCCCCCTTGCACCCTTCTCCCCCTCCGCATTGCACCCTTTTCTACCTTGCACCCTTCACCCCTCTGCCTTGCACCCTTCTCCTCTCTGCCTTGCACCCTTCTCCCCTCCGCCTTGCACCCATCTCCTCTCCGCCTTGCACCCATCTCCTCTCTGCCTTGCACCCTTCTCCTCTGTACCTTGCACCCTTCTCCCCTATGCCTTGCACCCTTCTCGGCCCCCCCTTTACTCCTCCTGCGGATGCCCATATGGTGCTTCTAACAAGAGTGCTTACCTGAGGGCACAGTTTTGCTGCCTCATCCCTTCTCATATGAGCTTTGCCCTGGAGAATGCTCTCTAGGGGGCCGAGCAGTGCTCTGTGCTGCCTCCTGCTCTCTCTGGGGGGCCCCACTCCTAGCCTTGTCAGAGTCTCGAGCGCAGTGCTCTGTGCTACCTCCTGCTCTCTCTCTGGGGCCCCCAGCCCTCGTCCTTGTCAGGGTCCTGAGCAGTGCTCTGTGCTGCCTCCTCTATCTCTGGGTCCCCCAGCCCCTTCTTTGTCACGGTCCCGAGCAGTGCTCAGTGCTGCCTCCTGCTCTCTCTCTGGGGCCCCCAGCCCCCGTCCTTGTCAGGGTCCCCAGCAGTGCTCTGTGCTACCTCCTCTCTCTCTGGGGCCCCCAGCCCCCGTCCTTGGCGGTCCCGAGCAGTGCTCGGTGCTGCCTCCTGCTCTCTCTCTGGGACCCCCAGCCCCCTCTCTTGTCAGGGTCCCGAGCAGTGCTCTGTGCTGCCTCTTCTCTCTCTGGGACCCCCAGCCCCCCGTCCTTTTCAGGGTTCCAAGCAATGCGCTGTCCTGCCTCCTCTCTCTCTAGCCCCCCTTCCCCCCAGCCCTCGTCCTTGTCAGGGTCCTGAGTAGTGCTCTGTGCTGCCTCCTCTCTCTCTGGGCCCCCCAGCCCCCCCCCCTCCTTGTCAGGGTCCCGAGCAGTGTTCCCCCCCCCCCCCCCCCCCTAGCGTCCTGATAGGGTCCTGAGCAGTGCTCTGTGCTGCCTCCTGCTCTCTGGGGCCCCACCCCATCCTCCTGGCCCTGGCACCTCTGACTGAAGAGAAACAATGTATGTTGATACTTTGTTTCTCTACAGTCAGAAGGAGGGCCGAGGGGCTCAGAGCAGGCTGCAGACAGCCTGCACCTGCTTTAGAGGGAGAGCGGCTTGCTTAAGTGCAAGCCTCTCTCACATCTCTCACTGAAGAGCTGAGGGGGGCGCCGGGGCCCCCTCCGTTTAATGAAGAGAGTGCACCCCTGCCCCCCCCCCCCCCCCCACCGAGGGGCCTGTGGGGGCGTTTGTTACGTCCCTGCATCACATACAATTCTCTGTCTTATTATACTCATTCCACACAGAGCTCAATATATTTTTTGCTGCTGTTTTCCCAAGCATTTGGCAAAGACAATAGGTCTGACTTTAAGGTTGCAGTCAGCATTTATGTATGCAATGCATGCAAACATCATTGGTGCTTATCTGGATTTACATTTGGTAGCACATTAAAACTACACCAGTTGCCTGTGTTTAATAGAATGGCAGGGTCATTGAGACCATGAAGTTCGTTCCCTTGGGAAGACCGCCCATCATAATTACAGATCCCTGCCTTCGTGGTCAGGATCTCTAAAGCCTTCAGGAAACTTCTGGTGTATTGGTTGCTCTGAAGCTGATGAGTTTGCTGAGTGAGCACCATCTGTGCTGCTCCCAAACAACGCACGAGTTTCTTTTCAATGAATAAGCTCTGAACGTGGGAGTTTGTGCTTGAAAAACAAAATACAAAGGCCCTGATACAAAGGGAGTTTTCTACCTGCATATGGGGGTCCGTGGAGCGATTTAAATGCAACCATCCTGGGCAGCGAAATCTCCTTGACGTGACTCTGCCAGAGGCAGCCAGGCTTGTCACGGGTTTCTGAAGGAAGAACCAGGGGCCTCATTTATGAAAAGTGACGCATCGCTGCTTGAAAACAGCGATGCGTCACTTTTCACTGCGCACTCCTTGCGACACCAATGATGCGTCATATTTAATGTATGACGCATCATGTCGCAAGGACTTACAGATACGTCAGTGTTTCTGATGCATCTGTAAGCGCAAAAGTGACGCATTGCTGGAGTGTGTCACAAAAGTGACGCATCTCCAGCAATGCGTCCTTTCACATGGGGAAAGCCCCATGTGAAAGGGCTTGCGTCAGTCTTACGCCTGCTGTGAGGCAGGCGCAAGATTTTGACGCGACCGCATCCTAAAAGTGACGCAGTGAAATCTCATAGATTTCATTGCGTCACTATTACGAGGCTTTTTGCGGGGGAACGCCCCCTCTGCATACATTATACCTGACGCAGGTATAATGTGGCGCAGGGGTTTAAAAAGTGACGCATCTACCTAGATGCGTCACTTTTTAAATATGGCGCAACAAGGCGCATGTTTTACGCTGCCGATGCGTCACAAAAAGTGACGCATCCGCAGCGCAAAACTGACGCAAGGCCTCATAAATGAGGCCCCCGGTGATCTCGACTGTCGGAAATGCTGCAGATTCCCCACCTCTACATGGCATGACCCTGACAGTCTAGCAGCACTACTACATTATGGCAGATCACCAGCTCCGCCAAATTCTGAATGACCTGCTGAGTACTGGTTGATGAAACAGATCATTCATGATATAGATCATGGCATAGTGAGTTGCCTTTATCACATCCTTCTTCATTAGATTTTATTACTTCAAAATATCATACTGAACCCATTGTATTAGGGGCAGTAAACATACATTCAAAAGGAACCTACCTAAATGCAAACTATTTTCTGAATAAAAAGTGTCAATGAGGCTTCTTCTGGCTTTCACTGTGTGTGTGCATCTGTGGATTTGCATTAGCCTTGCCTGTTGTACTCATTCATTTTCCCTTTGCCACACCTATTTTGAATACATAGTCCACATTTTTGGTGCCACTCCTTGAAAACTCCCAGGGCCTCATTTATGAAAAGTGGCGCATCGCTGCGTGAAAACAGCGATGCGTCACTTTTCTTTGAGCCCTCCTTGCATCATATTCACAGTATGACGCATCATGTCGCAAGGAGATACAGATACGTTAGTATTTCTGACATATCTGTAGGCGCAAAAGTGACGCATTGCTGGAGTGTGTCACAAAAGTGACGCAACTCCAGCAATGTGTCCTTTCATATGGGGTAAGCCCCATGTGAAAGGGCCTGCGTCAGATTTTGACGCATTTGAGTCCTAGAAGTGGCGCAGTGAAATCTCATAAATTTCACTGCGTCACTTCCATGACCCTTTCTTGCGTCAATACGCCCCCCTTGCATACATTTTACCTGGAGCAGGTATATTGTGGCGCAGGGGTTTACAAAGTGACGCATCTACCTAGATGCGTCACTTTGTAAATATGGTGCAACAATATTTACAATATAACAATTTTTTACGCTGCTGGTGCGTCACAAAAAGTGAAGCACCAGCGGCGTAAACGTGACGCATGGCCTCATAAATGAGGCCCCCAATTTTTAACTTCATAGTAAGATTTCAAGTGCATAATTTATGATAACTGGCGCATACCCAGGGACGCGCCAGTTATTTTGCGCTGCTGCTCCGCCACCCATGGTGTACCACATTTACAATGCGGCGCACCATGGGGCAAAAACGGCACAGATGCGTGACACATCTGTGCCGTAAAGGTGGCGCATTGCTGGAGTTGCGTCGCAAGCGCGACGCAGCTCCAGCAAGGCTCAGGGTGCCCTATCTGTCCAATGCTGCGTCAAGCCTTACGCCTGCTTCAAGCAGGCGCAGGGTTTTGACGCAGCATTGGCCTGAAAGTGACTGAGTGAAATCTTATAGATTTCACTCAGCCACTTTTGCGAGGCGCACCTGCCCCGGAACGCCCACCCTGTGCCGGAACGCCCACAAGTGGCGCAGGGCTTTACAACGTGACGCATCTGCCTAGATGCGTCACGTTGTAAATGGGTCGTAGGGATGCGCCACGTTTACGCCGCAGTTGCGTGACGCAAACGTGGCGCATTACCAACATAAATCTGCCCCTATATGTTTTTGGGATATTACATATAAAGAATAGTTTTACCATTGTGCAAAAGTTTCTGAATGGGTTTTATTTTTGGTGTATGTAGGGATCATATGCCTATCATGCCTATCATGACATTTCAAATGTGTAAAAGTAGCTTTGTGTAATAAGCAAGTTTATTTACTTTTGTAGGGAACTTTCGTCTGACACTATTAATTTATTTGTCTCTAGCTGCAGGCACTGTCTGATAATTCCTGACATTTTTCTAGAATGGCTTTGTAATTCAGTTGCTTACATACCAGGATGTGCTCCTTACTCAACACACTTAGGAACTGATTATGAGTTTGACAGTCCTCCTGCAGCACCACCACCACTTTGCCCTCAGGATGACCACCAAGCCTGTGGTGCACACCGCCGCCAGATTACGCATGCACCCAAGAGGCAGCAGGGAGCCCTGTTAGGACCCTCTTAGTTGCATCTCCGCCATCCCTTCATGGCGGGCTTTCCACCATGAAATGGGCGGTGGAAAGGAAACTCAGAATATGCTCAGTGATGCAGCAGCGGCACCGCCAGCATATTGCTGCTGCTTTCCGCTGCACCACCGCCATTGGATTGTTGATCCCGGCAGCGGTGCTGTGGCAGTCTGACCGGTACACTCGAAATACTGTGGGCAGACCTGCAGTGGTGGTGTTACCGCCACCATGAGTACAGCGGTCCTGAGGACATTAGAAAAAAGTGCAACAGACCTCACTGTAATTTCAATGGACCTCCAATGCCTTTGATCTGAAAAATGGTCCGCATTTTATCTAACTTCATTCTATTCCCAAAAACATTTTCCAAATCGCATTTCAAGACACACACCTTCGAGTTATTTTTAACCCTCAAGTGAAAAATAGGTGATTATCATAAGCATAAGGAAAACAGAAACTAACCCTATCACAATTATTTTCTTTTGCAAGATTATGCGCACACAAACAACATGCAGACTTTTTTATTAATTGAATCCTAAATAAAAATAAGGATTTGGACAGAGAATTCTATCACATCATTCAATTGCTACAGAAGAAGTAGATGCCCTTTTGTTTGAATTGTTTGAGTATCTACTTTTCAAGGTTGGCGTCATCTCTTCCTTCTTTGTTTTTCAGTAACGTACCACACACCCAAAATGTAGGTCACCACCTTCCCATCTTGCTTCCTTAAATGTGTTCTATATATTATTTCTCTCTGTAAATATGCATGTATAGTAGATGATCTGAATATCTGAACCTTTGACACTTCTAATTCATGCAACAAATATATAATTGAAGAAACGGACGTGTCAACTCTCAGTTGGCAATACATTGTATTATATTGTAATACAAGAACGCTCTCAGGACTTTTACCTCGATTTACTAGTCTCCCTGATTCAGTCCCGGTCATCCTAGTCTGACTGTAGTATAATTAACCTCCACATTATATGGGAACTTGGAAACACCTAAATAACACTCTAATTTGCGACTCCATGCTTACCGAATACATTTGAATGAAAGGCAACCTAAGTAGTTAAACCAACTTCTTAAAGCAGCAGAACCCCAATTAAAAAGTCATGAGGGGAAACTTTCACATTTAGAAAACAGAGGGATATATTTACAAGCCCCTATCACCACAGAAACATCACTTTTACTGACATTCCTGTGGCGATATGGTCTTCCCCTTCTTTACAATTAGCGTTAAGTCACTTAACTTGATGCTGCCTTGTAAATTAGGTCCCCTTTCACCCTGTACTTAGCGTGAAAGGGATGGGCAATGGGTGTTACGGTGGGCGTTCCACCGCAACACCCACTGATTTTGATGCTGCCCCATATTTACAAGGGCGACATAAATATGAGGCAGTGCCAACATTAAGACCAGGGATAACCTGGTCTTAAACATGTGCAATGAAGAGAAATGTTTTGTTTCTTCTCGGATTTGCTGTTTCCATGTGTGCTGCATTGTGCATCACACATAGAAACAGCAAAAGGCCATGGATTGTTTATGTGCAGGAAGGCGTCCCTTCCTTCACATAAACAATCAATTAAAAAAAATTATGTTTTGCAACTTCTATGTGTGCTGTATTAAGCAGCACACATAGAAGTTTTAAAACACCATTTAAAGATTGTTTATGCACAGGAAGGAGCCCCTTCCTGCACATAAACAATCTTCCCCTCAGTGCAGAAACCTTTAAACTATGGTGCAAGTGTGCCTGCATTGGCGCTACGCTGCTAAGATTAGCGACAGAGCAGGGGGAAACACGGAGCGGAACCGAATTGTTGTAAATATGGTGCAGCCCTGCATTTCAGAAGTGGCGGAGCGAGGCGTTAAGCCAAGGAGGCTACGCCACGCTCTGACACTTCTCTAGTAAATATGCCCCAGAATTTCCTATGCACCAGGTGGGTGGACCACTTTCCACCCACCGCAAACATCCCCAGATGATAAATAAATGATTCATGTTAACTTCGGTTAACTGAAACGTCCAGGCAAACAGCATGAAATGTCCTGAAATAAAAAAGTTACTATCTGATCTTATCTCTTGTAAAATGCATTCCAGAGTTTATAAATTAACGTGTGCCAGAAACAAAGCAGAATATGTCCAGACCTGCATTACCAAAGCAAACAAGATGATCAACGACATCTTCAAGGAAGTACTTACCACAGTCTTAGCTTCATATCTCGATTCCTCCAATCGATCTATACAAGGACCTTCTTTCTTTTTTCACTAACAAAACTGTTACCTTTAAAGAGAACATCTCTCGATTACTGCAAGTTCAATCTGAAGACCTTTCCAAAACGCCGTCTCTGTCTTGGGATATTAGTAATGACAAAATGGTTGCTTCACTGCTTCGTTATCTCTCGTCTCCAGACTCATCAATATCTCTCTCTATGCCACATTCATCCTGAAGCCTTGAAACATATTATCATTTCCCCATCCTAAAGAAACCTTCAATCAACCCTGAGAATCTTTACAACTATGAGCCTATCCTTTAGGCATTTTAAACTGTTGCCATTCACTAACTTTGCTCACAGTTGGATTCAAATTAACTTCTTAGTGACTTTCATTCATTTCAACAATGCATTACACTTACAAACAACATATGACACTTTACATTCCACAAATGAATTAGTAACATGAATAATAACCCCACCCTTGACGTCTCTCTCTGCACCTCAAATACTTGTTCCTCAAACTGAGGGCCAAAGCAACAAAGATATTCACCAACATAGCTAAATGTTGTGCAGGCTGTGTGTGATTGGTTGTAATGAGCTATAACTGTTGATGGTTGTGGTGGATTCTGACTGTTGACTTCTCTCCTTTCTTTAGCAGGTGTGTTGCATGTGTTTAAAGCTATGGTAGACTATGTTGTTGAAGGGTGCAAGGGGGATGGTGATGAAGTTCAAAATTTGCCCACCCCTATAAGCATATCTGTGGACGCCCATGCCCAATTTCCCTCATCCCATATGGCCCAGGTACACACCCATGCACCTTGCTCAATGCACAGGGAGTGGGAAAGTACTGACAAGATAGCTGACACTGGGCCCTGGTGTAAGCAGCACAAGGCCCTCCTGTTACCAGTGCAAACACAAACACCAGGACAACAAGGTCAGATATCTTGGACAGGAACTCATAACCACTGTCATGGCAGCATGCTCCATGGGGGGGCAGCCGCACCACGAGGGAGGCCCAGTTCCAAATCAGACTCCAACTACCAACACGGCCGTTCACACACACCCCTTACACAAACATAGTGTTGTATCTTGAGTCTCCCTGCTGCACATAGCCTCCCGGGACAGGCAATTGAGTGCCCCACTGTCACAATGGCCATGTAACACAACAAAACCAATACAGATCTGCTGAAGCATCCAAGCAAAAAATGCACGGTGCAGATTCACAAGCCCCTTGTGCTTCTTTCACCCCGCTGTTGCGTCACCTTTGTGACGCAGCGGCCGCACAAAAGTGGTGCCATGGTGCTGGGTATTTACAAAGTGACGCATCTGGGAGGCGTGTCACGTTCTAAAGCCCTACATCACAAGTATGTGTTCTGGCGCGTGGGGGCGTTCCGGCACAGCAACGCCTCCCAAAAGTGGCTGAGTGAAATCTACAAGATTTCATTCGGTCACTTTTAAGCACATGCTGTGTCAAAACCCTGGCATGCTTGAAGCAGGAGTAAGGATTGAAGCAGCATTGTGCAGATAGGGCCCAAAGAGCATTGCTGGAGCTGTGTTGCACTGGTGACGCAACTCCAGCAATGCGCCACTTCTACGGCACAGATGCGTGATGCAGCTGTGCCGTCTTTCCCCCATGGTGCTCCGCATTGTAAATGTCTGTCTCTCACACCCACAGGGCAACGTGTGAAATCTACCCCCAACAATGGGGGAGATGAATCACAGTTCCAGGCTACGCAGGACCCTGATCCCACTGACAGCGACGCCTCTCACCACTCCACGGATGACCCCGACCAGCCTGGTACCTCTGGTGCCCAAACCCGTGCAGCAGCTAGATCAGGAACATCTGCGCCAACCACCACCACCCTTCCTGCCACATCCCAGCAGACATTACAGAGCCCTGCCCACAGTCAATAACTGAGCCAGTCTGACAATGAGGGACAAGGTCCGCCGGGCACCCAGGAGGTGGCAGACAATACCACCACTGCCATCCCTCAGAGGTACCGTCGACCCGATGTGCCCACAAGGGCAGGCCATGCTCATGTGGGCAGGGGTGGTGGGAGTGGCGCCAAGCAGAGGCGAGAACCTGACCAGCCAGCTGTAGGGCCCGGTATGTCTCAATACGCAACATCATGGAGGCATACCGGCGGGACACTAGGGAGATCAGCCTGGTAGTGGGGACCCTCACAGAGATTAAAAACCTGCAGGCTGAGCAACACTCCAGTCAACAACAACACCAAGGACGGATGGAGGCAAGACTGGCTGAGTTCCTGGTGGTGCAAAGGGACATAAGCCATTCACTCCCTCGGATCGCTGACAACATGGAGCACCCTCCCTGTGTCAGCAAGCAAGGCACTTCTAGGCGAAGACTGCCATCAGTCACAGGGAGGGAGGAGGAGGAGGAAGAATCGTCCGACAGAGTGTCCCATACATCGTCAAGGCCTGCATATGAGGGTCCCCCAAAGAAGGTGAGTCGTTCACGGAAAAGACAGTGAGAGGCAGCGGGCCATGCCCATCTCCCAGGTCACCTGGTCTGGCACCTGGACTTTGTGTGCAACATCATCACCTCATTGACTGACCTACTCGGCCACATGGACTTACCGGTTGTAGTCTGAACAATGATGCCAAGCACTGTGGTCTGGACTCTGGTGTCTCCAAATGCAAGGCATCACATCTCCCTCTGTGAACTTTAGATTACCCGTATTTTTGTACAGCACCTATCACTTACTCACGATTCACGTACCTGACACATAAATAAACAAAACAATCACAAGGAAAATTGATGTTACATTAATTTTGCATGAGTCAACAACATATACGTGTGGGGACATGTCAAAGTATGCCTGAGTGTGGAACAAACTCAAGCCATCCATACACTGGGATCTGAGTCCGGTCGAGGACACACATAGGTCACATTGTATCACCAAATACATACATGGAGTGCAAAACTCACCCATGAAGTTTTCAAGCTGGTGAGGGTGGGGGCTTGCCAAACTGCTCGGACAGACAGGTTTTGAAGAGTATCATGAAAGCATAGAGGTCATGGGTCATAAGGAGGTGCCCGGGGAGGGAGTCCCAGGTCTGTTTGATTAGGTGGGAGAACTATCTTCCGCATGCAGTTGTTCTGTGGATGTGATAAATTGTGGCCAGGGCAACGTTGGCTGGACGGAGTTGGGGCAGTGGTGTATTTGATGAGAGACGTCCATGGTAGTTTTTGGGTCTGGGGTTGTGGAGTGCCTCCTGAGTGTGGCTGAGGAGTCTGAAGATTATCCTGCAGTTGACAGTGAGCCTATTGTAGGTATCTCAGGTGGATGGTCATGTGGCTGTGGCAGAGGATGTCGAGGATGAGGTGTATGGATGCACCCTGGATGTGTACAAGTCCTCCTGGAGTCTGGGTGTTGTTCCAGCGTAGAAGGCGCTGCCGTCGTTTACCCGGCTGGTGTCGTGCACCTGGGTGACTGTCTGTCTTGCCTAGGAATGGATCAATCTGAGGATCATTTGCAGCATGCAGGGGGTGTTGCAGCATGAGGTAGAGATGGTGTTGAGTTGCATTGTAATTGTGAGCGAGGAGTCTATAATGAACACCAGCTTGCGTGCGTGGACACTGGGTGCTGGCGCGCTGCCCAGACCGGGGGGACACAAGGAGTTGTCTCAGCCGTAAGGGGACAATCCTCAGATGGTGACCTCAGTCTTGTCCAAGTCCAGCCTTTGGTGGCTGATGTTTATCCATTCGTCAACGGACCTCATGCCTTCATGAAGGTTGGATCGGGGAGTGACCGGGTCTTTGTTGAGGGTGAGGAGCAGCTGGGTGTCAATGGCATAGGACATGATGATGAGGTTGTGTGCGCATGTGATGGTGGAGAGGGGGGGTCATAGAGACATTGAAGATCGTCACGCTGAGAGATGAGCCCTGGGGCAAGGGCCAGATGACCCCAGTGTACTACGTGCCTGAGAGGAGAGGCAGACTCCTTGGGACTTGTTGGTGAGGTACTTGGTGATTAAATCCTGGGCCCTCCTCTGGATCCCAGTGTTGGAGATGTGTGATTTGACAGTGTGGTAGCACATGGTGTACAATGCCGTTGAGAGGTCGAGGGGGTGAGAGTGGTGGTCTGACCATTGTTGAGCAGGGTCCAAAATGTTGCAGTGGTCTGATTACTGTGGAAGATGGACTGGGGCAAGTTGCCTGGAGGTGTTTGCTTGGAGGGAGTTGGTCAGTTGCTTGTTGACTGTCTTCAAGATGACATTTGCCGGGTTGGGAAGCAGGGTGATGTTCCAGGCGATCCTGCGGTATTGCCGTCCGTTGTTTAAGAAGGGCCTGAGTCTCTGCATGCCTCCAGCTTCCATGGAATGTGGTGTACTCAAAGAGACATTCATGACGTGCTGGAGGTGGGCTTCAAGGATGGGGTATGTTGTAATTGAGATGTTGTGTGGGAAGGGTCCTGATGGAGAGCCGGAGTGGATGGTGCACATGAGCCGGGTGGTGTCTGTGCTGCTGACGGGAGTCCAGGAGCTGAGGGGGGGGATTTCCGGTGGATAATAGCAGTGTCTGCCTCTGTGTGGCGAGGCTGTTGTGTACATCCACGATCTTGCAGTGGTAGAATGGTGTGAGGGATTCCCCTGGCCTTGCAAGGGTGGGATGTCCTTTGGATGGAGAGCTGGGGTTAGATAGTTCACTCACGATGCTGATAAGCTCCTTGATGTTGTGTGTGTTCGTGCCTATGCCCTGCCTGAAGGTTGTCCTCTTGTCCATGCTGATGGTATGGTGATGTCTGTGTGTGGCGGGTTTCTGGGCTGAAAGGTAACTGATGGTTGAGAGTTTTGCAAGGTATGCATGAGAGTCCGGCTAGATCTGTATGAGTCCAGTATGTCTGCCTTGTCCCAGGTGGCTTAACTGTTGCTGTGATTCACAGGAAAGTCCGCCAATGTGGCAAGAGTGTAGGATCAGTCGCTGATCCAGTGTGTGAGGCTGCAGGTAGTGGCGGTGGCTTTGGTTGGAGAGTCCTGGGCAAGGGTGCCACACAGCTCGTCTGTGTTGACTAAGGTCAAGCATCTTAGTGGGATCTGTAGCGGATTGTGGGGCAGTGTGTTGCTTGTCGGAGAACTGGATGCAAATTATAGGTGGGCGGAATTTGCGTAATCGCGCTACGCAAATCTCCGCGAAACGGTAAAAACTTTCTGCGAACACCCAGAAATTCCACGAACACGTGGAATTGCTTGTTCGCGATGCTTTTTACTGTTCGCAATCGCTGTTTGCGTGCTCGGGGGAAATATCTCACGTACACGCATTTGAGAACGCGAACAAGCAAATAATTTGGCGAGGTCACGTAACGCAGATTTTTGGGCAATTTCGCGTTCTCCGCTGAACGCAAAATTACCCAAATTCTGCAAATTCCGCCAGCGGAACGGAATTTACCACCCATACCTAATGCAAATGTTGATGTACCAATGAAGTGTGGTTGTCCTCCAGCCAGAGGTTACTGTCCCCCTGCCACATGTTGTCTGCGTAGGTGAGTGCCTGCGTGCTGATGTAGTTGTTTATGGCTTAGCGGAATTATCGGTGTAGGCGTGGAGATCTGTAGATGATTGTTAGACCGAGGGTGGTCAGGGGGTTGTTGTGAAACCTGAAGTGAAGGTGCCTGACAATGCAGAGTGTGTCCTTGTTGTTGTATGTGACTCTGAGGGTGTACTTCTGAATGGATTGCAATTCATCCTCCTGGATTGTTGGTGCGGTCCATGCGGGCCATCTGTGATGGCAATGTTGAAGTTCTGTGCTGAGGATGCCTTCAACCAGGTTACTGTAATGAAGGCGATGTGTGGGGCTGTTGTGTTGAGGAGGTAACAGCGTCCAATTTACCTGTGGGCCAAAAATCCATTCCGCTCGCCGAATTTGCGGATTTTCTGCAATTTCGCGATCCGCGAATCTCGCGAAATTGCCGAAAAATCCGCGAATCCGCTCGCGGGTGGATTTTTTTTGGGGCCCACAGGAAGCACTTACAGTTAAGGCAGGTGCTCGAGTTGAATCTAACTTTGTAACCATTTTAGAATGGTTGAAGTTGCAACTTGCAAGTTGCTACTTCAACTCTGGCAGCTTGCCGGTGCCATTCTAAAATGGTTACAAAGTTAGCTTCAACTCGGGCACCTGCCTTAACTCTGTAAGTGTTTCCTTTGGGCCAAAAATTAAACCTCAACAGGAAGCACTTACAGATATAAATAAAGCATGTGCCCGAGTTGAAGCTCAAATTCAGTAACGTTTTAATCAGCCAAAAACATTAGTGAGCACGGTCGAGGCTGGGCAAGTGTGCTTCAACCCCATATCTGCCGTCGAAAATTTGCTGTAATACTCGAGGGAGGTCTTTGAATCCATGAGTTTCTCGTGTGCAACCCCCTGTGTAGTTCCTGTGATCAGGATGCTGCTTTCTTCTCACCTGCTGGTTAAACAATGTACACAGGACTGCCTGTGGCTGTCAGGGCCTTCAATCCTCAGAAACGTGTGATTCTCACAGTGGTCCATCTCCCAATAGCCCCTTGGTCTGAGTAGAAATGACAGACTTAATAGGGTGATCAGGCGAGGGAAGGAAAGGAAGGGAACAGCAGTGAGGGAGATCTGAAACAAAGGTAAACACGCATAAGGATTCAACACTTCTTGTCACTGAATCACTGAATACCACAGTACCTATACTGTAACAGTTACACCTGTAAACAAAAACAACAGCCACTGTATCCTAGTTGGGATCACAGTAATGAAATTCTACTAGGGCTGAGGTTCGAACAAGGACATTACTACACACTTACAAAGAAGGCTGTTCCATACGTTTACATGTATTTATCAAGCAGTTTTCAACATACCCAAAAAAGTCTTAACAGCCACGTAACTGGGAAATTTGAGCTTACTTCCGGACGAGCACTACAATCCCCTGCTGGAAAAACAGAGATGAACAATCCACATGAATTCATAACACATGGAAAGGTTATTAAACACCATAACACATCAAAGATAATGTAGTACGAGTTGCAAAATAAATGGCCAATATGATGATCCTGTTTCAAGGATGATTGTGCAACTAGCACAGGGATCACAGAAGACACATAAAAGGTAGCAGAGTATTGCAGCGATATGAAGGGGGTATAACGCTCTGCAGGCTGCTTCAAGGCAATTAAAGCCATGCAGTAATCCAGAAAATCACAGTGTATGAATAAGGTCCAATAAAACAAAATCCAAATGATCTCCAGCGCCACTCACACAAAGCCAACAATCCGTAGTTGCCCCAGGGAATCAGTGAGGGTCAAGAAGATAAATTACACATCCCCGCAAGAGCCTTAAGAAGCTCGTCCAATGAGGGAGGGAATTCGGTAAACACAAGGAAGCCCCGCAAGAGCCAGTCATCGGCTCGTCCAACAGGGCTTTGAAATGCCAAACAGAACAAGCTGCTGGGCCTGAACTCAACAGAGAGTAATGAGGAGCGATGGCACAAATTCACCCCTACCGTGACCAGGATATGCAGCACGCCACAAGAATTAACGGCACCCAAGTGGTGCCACCGAAGCGTTTACATTTGCTACAGCGCAACGTTGTGACATCATCAGCGCAACGTTCTTGGCTTCATGGGAATAGAAATTCCTCATCAATTTACAGAGAAGGCTCACAAAGCAGTGTTCTCCACCGGCACTGGTGAGGCGACGTGACAGTGACATGACATACTGGCACAAAGGGCAATGCATCCATATGAACAGACTCACAGGACAGTTGACAGAACATGTGGGACATACGGTGGCCCACACCTTTACAACATGGTTGTTAGAAATCAAAATTTACTGCCACACAAGATTAAGTGGATGAGCCAAACACATCCTGCTCCACACAGCGAGACTGCAATTCCCCATAGAGCCTGTTGTTGTGATGTCCCACACAATGTCAAGCCGTGGTATTAGCAATGTGTCAGGGGCAAGGTTTACACACATTGATGCCTTCACCAGAGTCCATACTCCACTACAGATGACTGTCAAGAAGGGTGACTGGCATGTCATGGGAGTGGTGCAACATGTAAGTTGATCCTTGGTGATGAGATATGTATGCATGGTACTACAACATGCACAGAAACAGTTCCCACAAATTCCCAAACCATACCAACACCAAACAGCCTGTTTGGATCTCTTACCCAAACTGACATTTACACATGTCCGTGCATGGAACGCTGATTCAGCCCACGTTGCAATCATCATGAGGAATAGCAGGAGGACTAAGATGACAAGAACAGACAGCAGGCACAGCAACCTGGGAATGACAGACACACAAGAGTTCACCGGTAAAAATCTTTGCAAAAGACATGGGCAGATACGAAACAGGAACAATGTAGGACACATGCAAATTTCAAGGAAAGTCATTGCGCATTACTGTGTGGCATGACATCAGCACTTGCGTGACACATCAGAACACACATCAAAGTCACTTTCCATACAGTCAGCTGGACACACACATTGCAACACATTCTACTCAATGCTACAAGCTTGCCCACTCATTCCCAGTGACTCACAATTATGAGAAGAAGTTGCGTATGAGCGGACTCTGGATATCATCCTCCTCCTCCTCCTCATCACTTGCATCATCATCAAGCAAGCTTTATTCGACAATTGTCGTAAAAGCGAATGGTACAAATAAAATTCATCAAGGAGTAAAAAAATAAATACATTTAAAATTACACAATGATATATATACAACATAATTCAAAGGTACTGAAGTGGATGTTTTGAGTCCAGAATATTTGAGTCACCTAAAGAGAAGATTACCCTGCCACCAGTTTGCTTCTAATTGCCCATGCCCATCCTAGAAACCATGCCACAGGTATAAAGACAGGCTGGTTAGTACAGGTACGAATTATTCTAACAGCAACCGTTCCGCTCCTGGTGCCCAATAGTCTACACATTGGACTAAACCAGGTCCGGTGAGGTGTTGCGCACACAGGACATACAAACAATAGGTGATTTATAGTTTCCGTAGGGGCCGAGCATCCAGGGCAGGAAGCCTTTTTACCGCTGGTCCATCTGGATTTAAATGCTCTAACTGGAAGGCTTCCGAATCTAAGTTGGAAATAGAGCTTACGGTCTAGAGGTTTTGTAATGACATCCCAAAAGGCTTCAAAGTTGAGCACATCTTTGAAGTCCAGAAAGGTGCCAGTCAGGGAAAATGGAGCAGTGTTCCTATAAGCTTTGGAGGCCACTACCTCCCAATACAAGCCCTTTAAAACCTTTTTAGAAGGAAACCTAGCGTTTAGTGGATCTTCCCACAATTCCTTTAGACCTAATTCCAATAAAACCCCACCAATTCTGGATAGCCACTTGATCTTATGAAAAGTGTCACTCTTGATTACATCCATGAGACCATTAGCAAATATTCTCAGTTCGGGCGTGGACCATAGCCGCCTCCAGTATAACACTGGACGCAGAGTAGCAATAAGAGCAATTGGACTCAGTTCCAAATCATAGAATAGAGGGCTCATGGGGGTACTCTGGGGTAATTCAGTGAGATTTCTTAGGAACCGATATTCAGAAGCTGTCAATCTCCCTAAGTTCTCAAACCCCCAAATCTCAACACCTTAGAGGGTTGAACTGACCACTTTACCATTGTATACTGAGAGAGCCGGAGCAATTGGTTTAGTGAAGGTCAACCTGTTGTTTCCAAGAAAGATCATGTTGGATGCTGACACCAAGGTAACTAAAGGCTTGAACCTTCTCAAGAGGTAATTTATTCATGGTTACAGTACCCTTAAAGGATTTTGATTCGTTAAAAGACATACATTTTGATTTTAAAACATTCACTTCCAACCTCGAGTGTTACAAAAGTTTTCAAAAATTCCTAAAGCCTTCTGCAATCCACTCGGGGGTTTTGCAATAATCAGGCAATCGTCAGCAAACATTAAAATAGGAACTTTAGCTCCCGCTAGGGTTGGGACATCAACGTTGGAATCAATGAATATTTTTGCCACATCGTTGATATACATAGAAAATAAAGTTGGCGCAAGGACACACCCTTGCCGAACCCCTTTTTCTACAGGAAACTGGCAGGTAACGTTTCCTGGACGAACCTACCTGATATGTGCAAAGTTATGGTTGTGAAGTCTTATAATTAGAGAAAGAAGGGGACGGTGCATGCCCATATCATTAAGAACACACAACAGGGTTGTGCGAGGGACAAGATCGAATGCTGCCCTCAGATCAATAAAGGCAGCATTTAGGCTAACCCTCCTATTCGCACAGTCTTCCAGTACAGCATAGCAAAATGCAGGACTTGATCGACTGTGCTAATAGAGGTTCTAAATCCTGTTGTAGGTGGGATAAGATATTCTGGTCCTGTTCCCACTCCTGGACCTTATTTAAAATCAGCCTGCCAACATTTTTTTGCGTAGTGTCGATCAGGCTGATTGGGAGGTAATTACCAGGTAACGATTTATCCCCTTTCTTGAATACAGGTATGATTTCAGCCCCGTTCCAAGATTGGGGTATGGGGGCTCCTTTGGCTATTGTGTTTGCTAGCAGCAGTATGTACTTACCCCAGGAGTCTTTATCTTGCAGGAATATATCTGCAGGGACTCCATCTATACCTGGCGCTCTTCCTGGGACCACTAAATCTAGGGCATGATAGACATACACATCACCTAGGTTGAATGCCTCATCCATAAAGGGTGAACGTGGAACCTCCATAGTTAAATCTGATTCCACGCCCTTGTCTTATTGTGGTTTGAAATAGGCCACCCATTCGTCTTGTGCTACCCAATTTTGGGGCTTTCCCTCACTTCGCCATTTGAGGACATTCCAAAATCTTCTCCAGTCTTTTTGGGCACCTGCTTCTTTTAATTCTTGCCACCTATGCTCATCCCAGGCGCGCTTGGATTTAGATACTACATTTTTATATGCCAGCCAAGCAAGGCGGACACTACTGCTTGATTCACTTTTATTGGCTCTGCCCAGATCAAATCGGGCTTGTCTACACTCCCCAGTGTACCAACGTGGTGGTTGGTAGATGCGGTTTCCATTTGACTTACAAGGCCTAACAAGGAAGCTTTTTAGGTCGCCAAAAAATGATTTGTGGATCTTAGTGCAATTTTCTAAGGCTGAAACCAAGGCCCCTTTACTGGCTTGCACTCCCAGTTCGCACGTTGCTTGTACTAGCTTGCTTGATATGAAATCTATATGCTCTTGGCATTCCGAAACATTGGCCCATCGAACATGGCGCATATCATTTGAAATGACTATATCAGGGGAGAGCTTTTTTCCACCCCCCCTACCATCGGTGGATATCTTAAAATAGGTCAGGGACAAACATAAAGAGTTGTGATCACTCTCAACCCTATCAACAATCGACATATCCTCTAGATATTTCCATAATCCCAAATTGATCAGGATATAGTCGATTCTACTTTCACGAGGGCCACTCCTAAAAGTGGTGGCCCCTAACTTGTCATGCAGAGTCCTGCCATTGGTTGCACTCAACCCTTTATTCAAACAGAATGAGTTTATCTGGATTGATAATTCGGTCAACCTTTTAACTGGCTCCAGGTCTAGCTAGGGAACTCCCCACTCTCTGTCTTCCTCATCCAAATATTCCAATCGCCACCTAACAAGGGCTCAAAGGTCGTGTTAAAATCTCCACCTAGAATTATATATGAATGATGGGAGTGACATTCGATAAATTCTTCCAGGAGGGCTAAAAGTTCTGATTTCTTACCCCCAGTATTCCGAGCATACAAGTTATAGATATGAATTGGATTTTAATTTCTAAACTTGAGAGTAAGAATCTGTACATCCCTATGATTGGAGGGAAGGACCTTAATACTAACTTCAAGGTCCTGACTCACCCATATCGATAGTCCACCCGATGGATGCCCTCATCCTCCCTTAACTGCTGGTACGCTATAGTTCAGGTACCCAGGAAAGTGCAACGCTTCTAATAACCAGGTTTCCTGGAATAAACATATATCATGTAGATTGATAAACAAGGCCCATTCCGGTGATTCTGCCTTTGATTTCAAACCTGCTACATTTCCAGGATAAAATTGATCTAGATTTAAGAGGGCCAAGTGAGAAGATAGCGTTTAGATTTGTATTTATATTTATATTTATATTTGGCATGGTGGTAACAGAATCCACAGAAAGCCTCGATGATGCTGTTAAGGAGGTGGTACCCAGATTAGATGCTATGTACTGGGTTGGATTTTCTACAACCATACCTTCAGTGCACCCTACTTGGGCAGCTTCACTCGTTAGTCAATCATTACAATCTAAGCCAGAACTTCCCATTACATTCCCTCTGTCTCGTTTTTCTCGATCGGTCAACCATTTCTGTGGGAGAGAGGATCTCATTTGTATCCTAGAATAGTCTGGGGAACAGCTTCTGAACTCCAGTTGAATTAAGTTTTCTGCCATCTCTGGGTTTTTAAAAGTTAATTCAATGCAATCAACTGGGTCCCCTAGGGAGGTGATCCTCTGGGCACTGAGGATATCATCTCTAATTACAGATCTGCAACCCCTGACGTGCCTAATCCAGTGGATTGCTTTGTTAATTAGAGATTTGCTGGGTTCCTGGTCCTTTCCAGGGCTCAGTTTAGAGATATTAACCAAATACACCTTTGGTAATTTACTTAAGTGAGCATTGAGCTGTAGGGCACTCAGACTCAACATGGCTTTTCTATTCTCTAGGTGGCTAGTGACGTTCTGTTGGTTGATAGGTCTATCGTTAAATGTAGGACCATCATCCTTTTTCCCTGGATGATATTCCCCTACTAATCTGGTAAATTGCCTAACCCCATTGCTGTGACCGTAGCGGGCTTAAGGTGCACCCCCCTGTGTTCCAGCTACTTCACTGTGGGCCCAATGTAGGTCGCCAATTACCAGTCGGTAACGGCCGATTTCGGCCATTACCGACCGGTATTTGGGATTTGACATGTAGGTAGGTTTAATTTACAGAATCAGTATATTTACCGATTCGGTAAATTTACAGATTCTGTAAAATACTGAATCGGTAAATTTACCGAATCGGTAAATACAGATGTAGGTGACACTGAAAACAGTGCCACAGGCCATTACCGACTCGTTATTTGCCATGTAATACTATTACATGGTAAATAACGAATTCCAGTGTACATGCACATCTGTGCCCCTAAGGGCGTGTATGTGTGTCACAATGCACACAAGGCAAAATCAGGGGTGCAACAGGGTGTCAAAGTGACACCCTGTCACCCCTTCAAAATCGGTAATTTTACTGAATCGGTATTTACCGATTCGGTAATTGACATTGATTCCTATGGGCCTGTAGGCCTATAGGAATCAATGGCAATTACCGAATCGGTAAATACCGATCAGTCATATCAGTCCTGGGATGTGCATGACAGTGTGTGTTCCCTTTCGCTCTCTTTGTTTGGTAGGCTCTTACAGCACTATACACTATTGTGTCATGATGGTAGGGTGTGTATTTCGCCAGCAGCCTCCATGGGTGTGTATGCATGTGGAATTTGACATCACACCTACATGTGGTGTGTCACGCAGTGTGTGAAAGTAATCCATCCTCCAAGGGAGTGGGACACTGCTGTAAGTGATGTGTTGTTATGGCAGTATTATTATTGTCACAAGTTAGGGATATGCACATACCCCCATTTAGTTGTGGTATGCTGATGATGATGTACCCACCCTATATCTGAGCACTGCTGAGAGCCATATCAACAGACCCCCATACTGTTGGCCACTGCTAGTAGTCCTCTGCACCCACCCCATATATGTCTGGGCACTGCTGGGAGTCATATCCACCCACCCCTCCTATGTCTGGGCACTGCTGGGAGTCATATCCACCAACCCCTCATATGTCTGGGCACTGCTGGGAGTCATATCCACCCAAACCCATACTGTTGGCCACTGCTGGGTGTCCTCTGCACTCACCCCTCATATGTCTGGGCATTGCTGGGAGTCCTTTTCACCCACCCCTCATATGTCTGGGCACTTCTGGGAGTCATCTGCACCCACCCCTCATATGTCTGGGAACTGCTGGGAGTCATATCCACACACCCCTCATATGTCTGGGCACTGCTGGTAGTCATATCCGCCCACCCCTCATATGTCTGGGCACTGCTGGGAGTCCTCTGCACCCACCCCTCATATGTCTGGGCACTGCTGGGAGTCATATCCACCCACCCCTCATATGTCTGGGCACTGCTGGGAGTCATATCCACCCACCCCCATACTGTTGACCACTGCTGGGAGTCTTCTGCACCCACCCCTCACATCTCTGGGCAGTGCTGAGAGTCCTCTGCACCCACCCCTCATATGTCTGGGCACTGCTGGGAGTCATATCAACCCACCCCTCATATGTCTGGGCACTGATGGGAGTCCTCTGCAACCACACCCATACTGTTTGCCACTGCTGGGAGTCCTCTGCACCCACTCCTGATATGTCTGGGCACTGCTGAGAGTCCTCTGCACCCACCCCTCATATGTCTGGGCACTGCTGGGAGTCATATCCACCCACCCCTCATATGTCTGGGCAATGATGGGAGTCCTCTGCAACCACACCCATACTGTTGGCCACTGCTGGGAGTCCTCTGCACCCACCCCTCATATGTCTGGGCACTGCTGGGGGTCATATCCACACACCCCTCATATGTCTGGGCACTGCTGGGAGTCATATCCACCCACCCCTCAGATGTCTGGGCACTACTGGGAGTCCTCTGCACCCACCCCTCATATGTCTGGGCACTGCTGGAGTCATATCCACCCACCGCTCATATGTCTGGGCACTGCTGGGAGTCATATCCACCTACCCCCATACTGTTGGCAACTGCTGGGAGTCCTCTGCACCTACCCCTCATATGTCTGGGGACTGCTGAGAGTCCTCTGCACCCACCCTTCATATGTCTGGGTACTGCTGGGAGTCATATCCACCCACCCCTCATATGTCTGGGCACTGCTGGGAGTCATATCCACCCACCCCCATACTGTTTGCCACTGCTGGGAGTCCTCTGCACCCACCCCTCATATGTCTGGGCACTACTGGGAGTCCTCTGCACCCACCCCTTATATGTCTGGGCACTGCTGGGAGTCCTCTGCACCTACCCCTCATTTGGCTGGGCACTGCTGTTGGCCACTACTGGGAGTCCTCTGCACCCACCCCTCATATGTCTGGGCACTGCTGGGAGTCCTCTGCACCCACCCCTCATATGTCTGGTCACTGCTGGAAGTCATATCTACCCACCCCTCATATGTCTGGGGTCTGCTGAGAGTCATATCCACCCGCCCCCATGCTGTTGGGCACAGCTGGGAGTCCTCTGCACCTACCCCTCATATGTCTGGGCACTGCTGGGAGTCCTCTACACCTACCCGTCATATGTCTGGGCACTGCTCAGAGTCATATCCACCCACCCCTCATATGTATGGGCACTGCTGGGAGTCATATCCACCCACCCCTTATATGTCTGGGCACTGCTGGGAGTCCACTGCACCCACCCTTCATATGTCTGGGCACTGCTGGGAGTCATATCCACACACCCCTCATATGTCTGGGCACTGCTGGTAGTCTTTTCCACCCACCCTCATATGTCTGGGCACTGCTGGGAGTCCTCTGTGCCCACCCCTCATATGTCTGGGCACTGCTAGGAGTCCTCTTCACCCACCCCTCATTTGGCTGGGCACTGCTGGGAGTCACATCCACCCACCACCATACTGTTGGCCACTGCTGGGAGTCCTCTGCACCCACCCCTCATATGTCTGGGCACTGCTGGGAGTCCTCTGCACCCATCCCTCATATGTCTGGGCACTGCTGGGAGTCATATCCACCAACCCCATATATGTCTGGGCACTGCTGGGAGTCATATCCACCCACCCCCATGCTGTTGGCCACTGCTGGGAGTCCTTTGCACCTACCCCTCATATGTCTGGGCACTGCTGGGAGTCCTATACACCCACCCCTCATATGTCTGGGCACTGCTGGGACTCCTCTGCACCCACCCCTCATATGTCTAGGGACTTCTGGGAGTCAAATCCACCCACCCCCATACTGTTGGCCTCTGCTGGGAGTCCTCTGCACCCACACCCATACTGTTGGCCACATGGGGTTCATGGCGTGTGTGTGTGCCTCGTATCACTATTGTGATGGTGCCGTACTCGAGCGCGAGAAACGCACTGTACCCCAACATTTATGGCGTTTGTGCACCTCGCATCACTATTACAATGGTGCCATACGCGAGCGGATGAAATGCACCGCAGCCCAACATACATGGCGTGTGTACGCATAGTATCACTATTACAATGGTGCTGTTCGCGAGTGCGTGAAATGCACCGTACCTTAATATTCATGGCGTGTGTGCGCATAGTATCACTATTACAATGGTGCCGTACGCGAGCGCGTGATACGCACCGTACCCCAACATTCATGGCATGTGTGCGCATCGTATTACTATTGCAATAGTGCTATACACGAGCGTGTAAGGCGCACCGTACTAGTACACTTCCGTTGTTGCAGTACGTTGTTCTT
Source organism: Lissotriton vulgaris (assembly GCF_964263255.1). Lineage (NCBI taxonomy): Eukaryota > Metazoa > Chordata > Amphibia > Caudata > Salamandridae > Lissotriton > Lissotriton vulgaris. The sequence goes on from NC_141693.1 coordinate 175,328,987, forward strand.
ACCGTATGCGCCGTCGGCGGTTTCTCTGCACCAGGTCATAGGCGTACAGGACTGGGATGACACGGACGATGGGGTTCATGGCATGCATGTCGCGTACTGGGGATGAGGTTCGGCTTGGACTCTGCTTTTACGGACGTTTTCGGGTCCTGTAGAAAAAGGTTCGTACGGAGTGTCGCAGGGAAGAATCGTACTTGCTGGGCCGGAATCTGCTGCTTGATTACGTACGGAGTAGCGTAATGTGTGTTCCGAATACAATTCGCACAGATTTTTGGGTCGTACGGTGTTTGGTACGATTCGTACGGCGATCTGCTTTGGATATGATTTGTACTTCATCGTACATACGGGAAAGTTTACGGGTACGATTTGTAAGGGAAATATGCAACGTACGGCTATTTGTAAGGGATTTTACTGAATCAAAATCGGCCCCTTAGTAGTAAATATTGCCCTTTGTCCAGCAACTCTTTGTCCAGGTTTATTGCACGACCAGCATCCTCCATCTGTGGATAACTCTGCACTCATGCTAAAATGTCTGCACAGATGAAGAAGCATTTGCAATGCATTAGGTCTCATATTCTTTAGAGTTAGAGCTATTGGGGTTGTAAATGACAATGTCTTTTACCTAAGTGTTTTGGTTTGGAGTGTAGTGGATGTATGAATAGAGGCACAGCTGCAGCACTGGCTAGAGGACTAAGAATGAGGAATTACTGATGAGACTAGAGAAACAGCTAGCAGCACTGCTGAGAGAACTTAGAATAAGGAATTACTATCTTATCCCATACCTAAAATTAAAACCTCATTACCACATGTTACATAACCTCTAATAGCATTTTTACAACCCATTAACCACCAGAATAAACTGCCTTTCACACAGCCATGTGGTTAATTAGCAGTCGTCTAGGCCGGGACCTGTGAATAAAGCACATTCTTTATGATTACAAAGAGAGAGAGTGCCAGGCAGGGATGGGAGAGGACAGGCAAAAGGAAGGAGGATACAGAAATGATTTCCACCATTTTTGACTGCTAGACCGCGGTGTCTTTTGGGCCAAAAGGGGGGTGCAGCCCAGACAACAGACCAGCTTGTTAAGTATGAAAAAGGCCGCTTTATTGAAGACAGGTGCACCTTACAAACACTTTCCTTGGCCGGTGCCGTAAAAAACTAAACCTCACTAAATATTTTCCTCCTGACTCACCTCCCTCCCCTAAAGTTTTACCCTTGCAACAACTCAGAAAATTCTGGCCCCAGACTTTTCTGACCCCCTCCCAACTAAGGACCATGTGGTTTCGGATACCGGAGTATGTCCCAAGCCCTGTGCAAAACCTCCTTCATCTGTTTTATATACAACTTCAATCCATAACGAGACAAATGCACCCCATCTTCTCTGAAAAAATAGACCGCAGTGTACCTTAGCTCTGGATGTACCACTCTCCCCTGCCTTCCCTGTCACAAAAAAATTGCATGTCATGGTTGATCTTTTTCCTGGCCTTCTCTATCGCTGTTGGTTTCTGCCCCCCTCCAATGCCTCTTGGGTATGATCCAGATAACATAACAACCTGACCACTGCTGCTTAATCTCCAAGAGATCCCTCTTCATCTGTTTTAACAGGGCCAAACCTTTACACTAAACCAGGTCATTCTCCCCCAAATGAATAATCAACACATCTGGACAAATCCCACCTCTGATCTTCCTGTTTAATGTTGGAAACAACTCGTGCCACCTCATACCCCCCTTTCCGTTCCAAGAACACTGAAACAACTGAGAGTCCAAACCGAAATTCAAACCTTTCCCTTTTGTAAACTCATAATGTTCTGTCCATTTTACAAAAGAGTGTCCTACAATGCAGATGAATAATTCCGCCGCAGCAGGCCCGTCACCGCACCTGAAAAGACACATATATGAGGAAGGAAATTAACTTATGCGTCCCCTTTTCCAAATACCCGCAGCCGAATGTAGGTTTTGAAGCAATCCGACTTCCAATGCTCTAATCGCATAATCTCTTCCCTCCCCCATCCTCTCTTAGCTGCGTCTGTGGTTTCTCCTATGAGGAATGAATGTGTCCCAAACTGGCTAGGATCCTCCTCCATGCATTGGAGGGTTTGCCTCATGACAAAAAGCAGCTGAGACGCCAACACCCTGCCCCCCTCTTTTCACTGGAACACCTCCTTGTCACCCCGCACCACCCCCCTGGCCATGATCCCCCCCAAGCGGCTGGACACACTGTCTTGTCCATCACCGGTCCCATGACCACCCACTTCCCCACTCCTTGCTGGTCCATTTTGGGTCGCTTGAGCTGCACTGTCACCACATCGACCCGCAGGCCCACTTTCCCCCACTGAACCTCTTGTGCCTCCCTCACACTCAGCAGCTCCGAAGCCAGAAAAGCCCCGAAGTACATCCAAGACATTAACGTGGAAAACAAATCCACTACTTCCGCATTGTGGCATATTTGCGGCATAAGCTGTATCAAGCCGGCCAGTATTCCAACCGACAATGGCATTCTCTGCTGAGGTCTGCCACCCCTCTCTTGCGCCCAACCTTTCAGTAGTCGACTGCTTAATTCCCCCTCCGAAGGCACATAACCCCACCATAATTTTCCCATGAAAGCTATGGCCGACAACTTGCCTGCTATTGTTACCCTAGACAAACCTTTGTCAATCATTGACAAAATGAACTGCACCACCTGTTCCTCCTTTACTCATTGCTGTCAATGGTGCTTTGCGCCACTGTCAAGAAATTCCCTCCATGCCTACTCATATGCCATCCATGTGGATGAGGACAGTGACCCTCTTACCAACTGTATGACCCTTTGTCTCCTACATACCACATTCCTGCTGGATCCGCGTCCTGACTTTGTCCGCCTCCGTGACTAGCCCATGGAACCTCTGCCACTGTGAATGAGACAAAGCGTCTGCAATGTCATTGTCCACTCCCCGCACATGTCTGGCCTGAAACAAGATATATTGCTCGAAACATATCAGCACAAAAACCCGCAATAACTTGAGTACTTGGGCATTCCTAGCTGATTGTCTGTTCACCACCTGAACTATTGACATATTGTCCACTTTAAAGATCACTTTTTTATGCTCCAATTCCCGCGCCCATACTGTCACGGCCACTACCAGTGGAAAGAGCTCTAGAAAGGCAATTCTCCTTCCCCCATGCTTCCAGTGAGGCGACCATTCTTCTGTGCACCACCTCCCTTGCCAGTAAAGCCCAAAGCCCCCTGCCCCTGCCGCGTCTGACGAGATTGTGACATCCCATTCCCATTCCTCTGGGGTTGCCATAAGGATGCTGTTAAAATGTTCCAGAAAGGTGCGCCACATGCGCAAGTCCTCCTTAGTTCCGGCAGACAGGCACATATGATGGTGTGGCATTGTCAGACATGCCCAAGCCATCCCCAGCCTCCTGCAGAACGTTCGCCTTGCTCGCACCACCCTACACGCAAATGTAGGTGTCCTAACAAGACCCGTACCTCCCTGACCGTCACCTTGTTTTTGGCCAGCAAACCGTCAATCAACATCAGCATGTGCAATTTTTGTCCCTCAGCAAACAGGCTTTCATTGCCCCGAATCCAGTTCAATACCATGAAATGACTTCACTGTACTGGGACCTTGTGTCTTCTCTGGTGCCAGGGACACACCCAGGTAGCCCATGAGCTCTTGAAACCTTGCCAGCTGCTGCTGACAGTCTGCAGAACCGGGCAGTCCCACCAGGAAAAAAATCATCCAGGTAGTGGGTCACCGTCTCTTTACCCGTGTGCCATGAGAACACCCACTGCAGGAATGTACTAAATCATTCAAATAAAGCACAAGATATGGAACAGCCCATTGGAAGTGCCTTGCCCACGAAAATGGACCCCAGGTGTCGCGCGACATCTACTGAGGAGTAAGACACTGAAGACAGCTCGGCCGCTATGACATCATTAACCAACGCCCTTCTTGCCACGACAGGTGTTGTATCAACCTGTATTGTCCCAGTTTCTTCTTTGATACCACACCAATTGGGAAAATAATCAGGTCCTGAATGGGGCTACCCGTGAACTGACCTGCCATACGCCCTTCCTGCACTTCCTTTAACAATTTTCCCGCAGTACTGGACCTTGTGTCTTTGCGGATTTCAAATTCTCAGCCCACATAGCAGCCCTCAGACCCTCACAGCCCAGCCTGAAACCCTCCTGAAAACCCAGCTGCAAAAGCTCTGCGTCCTTGGTCCGTGGATATGACGTCAAAAATTCCTCCAGAAAGCTTTGTTTAGTGGGAGTTTGAGCCTTTGCCCATAGCCCCTTGTCCTCCCTTCCCCCTGCTGTATGCTGCGAGGCCTGGATGGACTGCTGACCTTGCCTACTAACTCCTGTCCCCCAGCATTGCACAACAGGGTGTTTTTCTGCACACTTCAAGCATTCGTGCCGGAACTTGCAGTATTGTCTGGCGCACGTGCCCTTGTTGAAGTCCCAGCATGCTCCCAATGTGCCCCCGGTGCTGTTCCCTGTATACACCACCACCCATGGGTGGGGCAGTTCTAAAAGGGGAACGGGACAGGAGGGAATCCGCTAGCCGTGTATATTGTGTTCCTTAACTTTGCCCCCCCATGGTCTGTTGGTATAGGTCCAAATCTATCTCCCCCCACTTAGCCTCCGGATCCCAGGCCAACTGCGCCCTAAACTCTTCATCGTAATGCGACCACGCTTACCTTCCGTACATCACCTGTGGCGTCTAATCACGTCCATGTATTTAAACAATGCGACGGACCTGTCGGGGTACTTTTCACAGTACACGCTGGTGAAAATCAAAAATGCCGCCGACCAATTCTCGATGGGCATGGGAACCTGCGGCCTCCTAGCGAGCTCCAACTCTTCTTCCTTGAACCCCTATTTTGCTGTAAGCTCCCTATACAGCAGCTTCAGCATATCCACATATTCGCCTTTCCATATCTTCTCTTTGGTGGCCAACATAAGGTGGCCCCAAGGGTTTAGTGATCCCCACGTAAAGCAATTTTTTCACTGGAATGTCGGGACTCTCCTTACCCTCCTCTTTGGACACCCTTTCTATCTTTTTTCCTCCCGCAGCTATTATTCCTTGTGCCCTGTCGCATGCCCCTCTGGGGGGCTGGGTGTCGCAGTCCCTTCACTCTTGCCCCTCCTTGCATGGTGACTCTGTCCCCACTTCTGTGTCTTTTACATACAAACCCTTCCTCAAGCGCACCCCCTTCTTCCCCGCGCACCTGTACCCACCGAGACCCTGCTTCACAGCTCATTACCTGGCGTCCACCCTTCTACCCTCCCTTTCACTGTGCCCTGCAAGCCTCCATCCCCCTGCATGTGCTCCTGTGCCTTACCTGGTGTCAAGGTCAGCGTCCTGACCGGATGCCGCCGCTTAACCAGTTCTGAGGGGGGGCTGCCACGCTATCCACTTTGTGCCGTCTGTCCCAACCTTTCTGTAAGAGACTGAACACTTGATTATTGACATCCCCCTCCCTTCAGCCTGCTCTCCCTTATCTTCTATTATTTACCCCTCCTCCACACTCTCTTCATCATAATCTAATAGGAATGGGCCATCCTCCACAGATTCCAGCCTGCACAAACTTGCTCGCTCCCTGCCTGTGCGGGCTGGCAATGGGCTGCCCTCCGTGGACTCCAGCCTACTCGATCCCGCTTGTTCCCTGCAAGGGCGTAGTAGTTCCCCAAGTTCAAAACTCCCATCCTGCTGCCCTGAGAGCCTGTCTTTTGAGTCCCACGTTGTTATCCATGAACCCTGTGCCTGCGCCCTGGAGGCCGCATTGACCCACCGTGGTTGATGCACTGGAGACTGTTCATCCCCCCTTCTGCGCACCACATCCTACAAGTCCCTTCATTAGAGCCCGGCTGCCCGCATGAGACATAGCCGGCCCGTCCTCTCAGTAGGGCGGAGCCGCATGCAACTCAGCCGAGTACCTCACCTGCCGCCCCTGCCAAAGAAAAGTGGAGTCCGACATGCCATTGTTAGTCCTTACCTCTGACCCTAACACCCCTGAATACCACTGCCCAAGTTCACCCGCTACCGGCCCAAGGCCTGAGGCACCTGGCGAGTGTCAACCCACCGCACTGGAATGCCTCCCTGATCCACAGTCCAGCCCCCCTCGACAGGAATGTTCTGACCCCCCCTTCTCCAGGGCCCCCACGCCTTTCTCCTCCCTGTCACTCAACTCCGAGTCCACCACCCTCTTGCCCGCGCGGCCTTCCCAAGCCCAGCTGACATTGGGTATGGTCCCACTCCCCCCCACTCCCTCTGCCCTCCACCCTTCCTCTGGGCCACCCCTTTGCCCACCCCCCTTTTCTGACCACCACTGTCTGAGCCACTCCGGGGCCCACTCCAGACAGCCCCCCAGCTCCAATAACGGCATAGGCCCCCACCGTGCCCCCCCCGCTCCACCACCCTGCAAGACCTGACCGGGCCCTCCCTCATCCCATGCCCCGCTTCCCAACCTGTCGTGGGCCCCCCTTACCTTTCCTACCCTCCGCTCCCCCGCACCCTTCCAGGTTACCCCCCGAGACTCCCACATACTCCTGGAGCCCTCAACTCTGCCCTCCCGGCCCCCCACCTACACCCAGGCCCTCCCACTGCTGTTCTACCTCCCCCCTCTGCCTCCCCCTCCCTGAGACTCTCCACTAACAGGGGAGAAGACCGGCCGCTGTCCAGTATGATGGGAGTGCCCCCCCGGCAGGCCTCTTCCACAAAGTCCTCCCTCTAATTGGAGCCCCACCCTCCTCAATTTGAGCGTGGGCCGCAGAGCCGTGACTAGCCCTCCCCCTCGTGCTGCCTCCTTACGCGCAGCCAGCTTGGCATTGTGGCCGCGCACCTCATGCCCATTATCCCGATGTATTCAGGCCCGTGGTGGCAAGCACACCAGCACCCCCGCCATGACCCCGCTTGGCGCACATCTTGGAGGCCTCACCTCTATCGCAGGGGTGCAGAATGTCCATGCGACCAGTGTCAGCCAGGAGGCGCAATGCCTTAGTCACCCGCGGGTCCTCTGCCATCCTCAAGCCGCACACCGCCTCAGGAAAAAAGAACACAGGATGACAGCGAGCACTCGCTATGTGTTCCGCAACACGCTACCTCCGACCTACAAAGAATAACCGGCAAAAATGCACTTGATAAGAATCTCCACCCAATCTCCACACAAAATTCTCTGGCCTTGCCTGTGCCCCAACCGGCAGTCGTGTTACCCCACCAAAATGGTGGCTGGTGACACAAAATGGCCGGTTGAATATTCCCCCAGCCCAAAACCAGCCCAAGTGTAGCCCAACAAGCCCAATTGAGCTCTGGCTGCACCCCCGGCCCAAAACCCCCCAGGGCAGGCAGGCCTCCCATTGGTCGGCCATCCCCCCAAAGCTTTGTTTTGAAACAAACCAGTAGCGAAGGAACAAGGGGGGGAGACTGGCAGCTACTTTAGAAAAGGGTTCTTACCAATTGTTTTCCCACATTAAAAAAAATAATAATAATAAAGTGCTGTACTGCGCTGATGAAGCAACAAAGGTTAAATGAAAACAAAACGAAACTCCCCAAAAAAATCCAATGAAGCTCCCACCCTCGAGTTTCCCCAACAGAAACTCAAAAGAAACAAGCCAATCCCTCCTAATCCACCAGAAACTCTTGCTGATTTCAGAGGCAAATAACCGAGTCCTACCCACTTTGGCATTGCTGGTGATAGTGTTGCAGTATACAACCCGGAAGTGAACCTGTTGAAGAAGACGGAACCTGAGGCAAAGCTTAAAGAGACGTGATAACTACATTACTGTCCAGTGCACACCAGTTCTACAAGTAACACCACATCTTCCTTTAAACTAAAAATACGTACACGAGTCAAATGTGCACTTTTCTATCCCACGTTGCAGAGAAAACAGGGGTCACAGCATTGAGACTGGGCCCCCACAGCAGTAGGAAAAGGCTGTGTCTCCTGCGCATGTGTGCTAAGTATAAAAAAGTTATTGAAAGATCGTGTACGGTCCTGGAATGTGTAAAATAAAGGTTATTTGAGCTTGATTGCTTGGCGTTTCTCTTTTTGAGGAAGCCACAGCTCTGCTTAGCACTTTCCATGACCCCTATATCTGAAATGTGCCAGATCAACTACAGAGGCATCAGGGCATATGATATGTTGTCAGCCTGTGTGAAATAAAAGGTATTGGCAGTATCGAAGAAGTCCTGCACCCTCCCGGTTCCACTAACGGAAGGATGCCGCTTCCTGTGCGCATGTGGACCCCCAGTATGCAAGGGGAATTAGTTCCCCTGTGCAAAAAAGTACACGTACCGTGTAACAACCAAGTAAAGGGGCCAATAGCCATGGGAAGATACAATTGATGACATGGCCATACTAAGGAGGGACTAACAAGCCTATTAAGGAATCAAACGCCTACATTTACGAGGGACAAAGACACAAGCCAATGAAAAATATGGGGTGGGCTTCTCCTTCGCACTCTACCTACAATAGATCGCAAGAGCAGCGCTTGCTCGCTGGTTAAGGCTCGATCTAAAAAGGAGAGGTGGAACCATAAATCTCTGGCAGACATTCATGAGATGTGTGAGTACAGGAAGTAGCACTAATGGATTATTACTTCCTGTACTCAAAAATGCGTCTGTAAATAGGCCTCTATGAATTTGCATAATACTTGCCTGAGGAATTTGTCTTGTTCCTCTTTTAAATATTCTACTTTGTGGTTCCACGTTGGAACCGTGTTAATTTCATGGAATTATGTTCATGTATATCATGGGTTACACATCTACTGTTTGCATTTAATCATGTGCTCAAAGCCAGCTCAGACAGGAACTGGAGCTCAGACTAAAGCCAGAAATTCGTACCTAACAAATTCTTATGTTTAATGTATCTTATTTCTTCCTAATGAAGTCCCTGCACTCAAGAAGAAGTGGTAATAACCTAAGTTGCCAGGTGCCAGAATGATATGTTTTGGGTTTCCGCCATTATGCCTTGTCACGTAATACCATCATGTTCACCACAAAATTATAGAGCAGGAGAGCGGGAACAACGCATTTATGGTACATGTGCTTTTTCTTGCTGTTATTTAGCGCAAAATTTGTCCTTGCATCAAAAATGGACATGAGTAAACATGTCACTTGGAAAAAGGGCACTAAATGGCATATTTGGATTTTGCATAGAGTAATTTTCTCGAAAGTCTCGTAATTACAAACAATTACGCACATTTTACACACCCTTAGTCATAATCCAGCATCAAATGTCCCTTTTACTGAATGTATTAGTGGGTATGCTTTGAATGTACAGCTTGAAATATCTTAGCACCACGGCCGTCAGCTACGGCCATCACCCATAAACATTGTGGAGATTTCTTTTAACAATGCATGGCTCAGTGATTTGAGGGCAGAATGATTCAATTTTTCTGTGTGTGGTTTGTGTCTGATGGAGGGTTGGTCTCTGGTTGGATGGTTTGTGATTTAATTTAATCTAATTGTATTTGCTATTGTGTGTGCATTTATAATGCACTTATAGTTTTATTGGTATCCAAGCATAGCACTGCATTTATTATGATGCATTAGGGCGAACTGAGTGCTGGAGTGTGAGCATTGTGCGCCCATCCCCCTTCCTATTTGAAAAGGCTCTGTTGAGCTAACGAGCTGATGGTTGATGCACCTGCGCCCAACAAGTGGTACTGAGACATGAGAAGACATTGGGCAGCATCTCCAACACTCCCCAAAAAAGTGTTGCTCTCTCCTAAAGAAGGACAATTATCCTGACACACGTGTCTAGAGATACATAGCACTGGCTGCACCAACAAGGGTGAAAAACTCAAGCCTGATACTGAAGAAAGTGTTATCATGCACTGCATTTATTATGATGCATCGGGACAACTGAGTGCTGGAGTGTAAGCAGTGTGCGCCCATCCCCCTTCCTACAGTACAAATAATGTAGTAGAAAACCGAGGACAGATATTTAGTTAAGCAAATGTATTCAAATGTTTTATGGATTTGTGGTTGGTTATGTTCCCGTTTTAGAACCACTGGGAGGCCATCCAAAACTTTGCACTCATTTTGGCTGGAGTCTTATCTACCCAGCTAACATTCCAAATATTCAGGACATATATATTTACCATATTTTCAGTACCACTGGCTCCAGGATAATTCCATTGTAAGTGGTTTCTCATGAGGTTGAGGGCAGAGGATGTTCGCAGGACTCTTCTCCTCACTACGAACCAATGCATTTGTATCATTGGTATAGCATTTGGGGGCAGATTTATGAGGCCGTTGCGCCTCTTTGCGCCGCAATTGTGTCACTTTATTTGACGCAACTGCAGAGCAAACAATGCGCCCTATTTACAACGTGACGCATCTAGGAGATGCGTCACGTTGTAAAGCACTGCGCCATAAGGAGGAGTTCCTGCGCAGGGGGGGGGGCGTTCCTGCGCAGGAACGCCTCCTGAAGTGGCTGAGTGAAATCTATGAGATTTCACTCAGTCACTTTCAGGGCAATGCTGCGTCAAAACCCTGCGCCTGCTTGAAGCAGGCGTAGGTCTTGATGCAGCATTGTGCAGATGGTGTACCCCCGAGCCTTGCTGGAGCTGCGTCACGCTTGCGATGCAACTCCAGCAATGCGCCACATTTCCGGCACAGATGCGTCACGCATCTGTGCCGTTTTTGCACCATGGTGCGCCGCATTATAAATGCGGCGCACCATGGGTGGCGGTGCTGTGGCGCACTGTGGCATACGTTAACTGGCGCATCCCTGGGGATGCGCCAGTTAACATAAATCTGCCCCTTGGTCTTTAGGAATTCCTGCTGCTACGAAGTTGATGAAGTCTGAGGGCCATATTATCAAGAACCAGCAGCCCCTCCCGACGTTGTCCGGGTATGAATTGCTGCCGGCCAGTAGTATATTGTTTTGTAGGATTTCGTTTTGATAGCATTTCTTATCTGTGACAGGCCTGTGAAACGCTCCGATTCACAGTGCACTGCTGATGCACTTTATTTTTCCTTGCAATATTATATAGCGCAAACTTGACAACTTGGCATGAGCACAATTTACATTACAGAAGAACACATTCATTTGTGGTAGGCACGGGGAGACAAAGCGATTTGCTTGGAATCACAGGAGGTTGAGCTGATGCAAAGAATCGAACGTAGCTCCCCAGCTCTAAAGTTCGCAATTTTAGAACTTGTGGCAGGAGGTGTGTCTAAAAGTGTATGTCGGTGCTGGCCATCAATGAGAGAGACCTGTGCATTTTTCAAATGGGTGGGGAAAAAATATGAGTATGTTGCTGGAGATGTGGGCCGCCGTGCCACCAATGTACTTACCGGGGGAGGGTAAACACCCATTATTACGCAAATTTCTTTCCGCATACCATCACATGCAGTCAGCCAAACCAGCATTGAACAGCCTACACTGGCTCCCAGTGAGACAGAGAGTGGCATTCAAGGCATTATGTATTGCCCACCGGGCTTTCTGGAAGTCAGGTCCAGCTATCAATGACAAGCTAGTTACTCAATACCACCCTAAGAGAAACCTCAGGTCCACGGAGGCCTTCCTGGCCGTGGTACCCAGAGTAAGGAGAGCCAGGACCGGAGGAAGGATGTTCTCCTTAAATGCTTCCAGGATGTGGAACTCACTCCCCCTTCAACTCCGGACTAATACAAACCTACTCTCCTTCCGCAAACAATTGAAAACCTACCTGTTTGCTAGGTCCACTGAATCCTAAATCTCTCCGTTACTCCTAGTTCTGTCTCCATGCTTCAGCGCTTGGACGCCCAGTGGGCAGCAATCGCGCTATACAAATACACTCGCACAATACAATACAATACTTTCATTACGAAAGTACCATGACTCTGCAATGCCATTATAACGCATTGCATTACATTTTATATGCTTTTACCACGCATACATTTACAACGAAATTCGTTGTAAATGCATGAATGGTAAAAGCATGTTTTTTTAATGTTTGGATAAGGTAAGTATGGGTATAGGGGTATATGTTTTGGGGTACTAAGGTATATGTTTTGGGGTGTTTGGGTATTTTAACGGTTCAGATATAGTTTTGGGTTATGGGGTACAGGGGTAGTTTTAGGGTTTAGGGATAGGTATGGGTTTTGGGGTACAGGGGTATTTTTAGGGTTCAGGGCTAGGTTTGGGTTTTGGGATATAGGGGTATTTTTAGGGTTCAGGTGTAGGCTTGGGTTTTGGGGTACAGGGGTATTTTAAGTGTTCAGGGCTAGGTTTGGGGTTTGGGGTACAGGGGTATTTTTAGGGTTCAGGGCTAGGTTTGGGTTTTGGGGTACAGGGGTATTTTAGGTTCAGGGGTAGGTTTGGGTTTTGGGGTACAGGGTTATTTTTAGGGTTCAGGGCTAGGTTTGGGTTTTGGGGTACAGGGGTATTTTTAGGCTTCAGGGGTAGGTTTGGGTTTTGGGGTAGAGGGGTATTTTAAGGGTTCAGGGCTAGGTTTGAGTTTGCAGTACAGTGGTATTTTTAGGGTTCAGGGCTAAGTTTGGGTTTTGGGGTACAGGGGTATTTTTAGGGTTCAGGGATAGGTTTGGGTTTTGAGGTACAGGGGTATTTATAGGGTTTGGGTTTTGGGGTACAGGGGTATTTATAGGGTTTAGGGATAGATTGGGTTTTGGGGTACAGGGTATATTTATAGGGTTAAGATGGGTTAGTGTTTAAGGGTGTTGGGGTATTTTAAGGAGTAAGGGTGGGTTATGATTATGGGGTGCATGGGTATTTAAAGGGAGCAGGGTGGGAATAGAACACAATATGAGACATGGCATGAAGGGCGAAACGTATCACACGCCCCTAGCATTTGTCACACCCCCAGCACACGCCCACAGCACAACGCAGACACGCCTACAAGGGACTACTTAGCTGGCACGATTCTTTTACCTTTTAAATGTATATGGAGGGCGTCTGCATAGCCTATGTCCTTCGGCTGCAACTGCCCTTTCCAACGCTGTATTGGGTGTTGTGATTGGTGCTGTGGTTCCTGAGATTACCCGCCTCAAATGTTTGGGCTCTCTCTTTATTATATTAGTATGGAAGGGCGCTACATTATTGCTGCTTTTATCGGCAGGATACTGCTGCTAAAGAGGCGATAATTGGCTTGAAAATATGCCCTTGTGACAGCACAGGTTAACACCAGAACCTGGGCTGCTATGGGAATTCATAAGGTCATATTATCAAGCCCATTATCACCGCTTTAGCTGCAATGTCCTGCCGATAAAAGCGGCGATAATGTAAACATAACGTAAATTGACACTTGTATATAGCGCCCTACTTACCCGCAAGGGTCTCAAGGCGATTGTACGAATACCGCTGTGGAACCCATCCTGGCTTTCCCTGTGAGGCGTCCACTCCTGGGCACCCCCAAGGTGGAGGCCAGGCATCCTTAGCGTTGTGGGGGCTGTTGTGGAGATTAAGCAAGCTATTTCCCAAAGTTGCAGAGTGGGGCCCATGATTGGAATAGGCACCAAGGAGAGAATTATCAGGTCTGTGGAATTTTGAGCCCAAGACCCGCCGAGGCAGGGAATTGAACCCTGGTCCCGGGCTAGACCTCTGCATCAGGGTCTGGCGCTCTAACCATTGAATATATATACAGTTGGGTGAGTGCACAACCTATGTTTGACACGATTCGTTTGTTCTTGGGTGCTCCGTGGGTAGCGGCCAACTTACTGGGCGCCTAATTAACAGATTCAATGTTGTGTCCCTAATGGAGCATTAAGGACATCCCCTTGGGCACACACTAACCATTGAGCCACACTTCTCCAATGTAGCGCCCTTTCTTGAGAATATGGCCCTGAGTTCTTTCGAGTGCAGTGATTCACATCTTTGGATACTCTAAATACAAGATAATGGCCATGGTGGATCTTCGCTCATGGTTCTTTCTCCTTCCTCATGAAATGCTGTATCCCTCCAAAGAGGGACAGGGCATAGGGAAAAGTTGCAATTTCTAGTGAATATTTTTATCTGAGACGCTATATCCAGTGTAATGTGGAGAAACACACCCAAAGGTCTGACTTTGTAACTGTAATGATCATTCTTTTCTCTGTCGAAAATATTTTGGTTAGAACCACAACCTGCATTAAATGCAGTCCAGCTGGGAAAGGTGGGGCTGTCTGAGGCCCATATTGGCCGTGGTGCTTTGAAGCATCAGGTGAACACTCAGATCTTTTGCCTCCTCTGCAGATCCAAGTAACTCTGATTTGGAAGGAGCATTGGACTCTGATGCATGAGAGGTGCGGCTGCTCTCCCTCGCTCATGAACTTGCGGATGCAGCTCCTAACTCCATGGTGTCTTACTCTTGCTTCTTTTCCCAGCCAGTTTCTTCAGCAATTTGCTCAGAGTATTCAGAGACAAGCAGAGTCAACAGGTGGGCTAGAATCGCCCTTTTGTTCTCATAGGCCTAGGAAGCTACTTGCCTAAATCTGATTGCAGAATGGTGACTCTGAGTGAGCATAAAAGGAAGTAACGTACAGCGATGATTGCTGCTCAACCAGGACTAACAGCAAACATCTGCAGCACTTTGGGAGGCATGGGCAGGTAGAGGACTGCACTAAACAGGTTTTGGTCATTGGTCCTTGCCCATTATTCCATTACAATTGCAGCATTGCATTTGACTTGCTTTTGCCCTGGTCTTTTTTTTTGCAGACCCTGGGCCTGATTCACAAAGGTAATATTAGACCTGAAGTCTAAGTTTACACCTGGAGACTTAGCTTAGACCTGGAGACTAAGTTTAGACCTGAAGCCTAAATTTAGGCCTGAAGTCTAAAATTAGACTTCAGGTCTAAACTTAAACTTCAGGTCTAAACTTAGACTTCAGGTCTAAAGTTAAACTTCAGGTCTAAACTAAGACTTTAGGTCCAAAATTAGAATTCCCGTCTAAACTACTTCAGATGTAAACTTAGACTTCAGGTCTAAGTTTACCTTTGTGAATCAGGCCTCTTGAGTGTGGATACTGTGTGACATAACATATTTAAATATCTCCCCATCAGGTTGCCTGTTCACTGTGAGACTTCCTACCCTACATTAGTGAAGAGGAGACCTTCCTGTTCAGTCTGTGCTGAATGTGATGGCTGCCAGGAGGAACAATACTGTCAGAACATGCCAGGGCAGAAGGAAAAAGAAAAACACCACCCAGATGAATCCTGGTTATCTGATGTAGAGAAAATGCTATTCCACTCAAATAAAGCCCTGTACGCAGACTTCAACTGAAATATCTGTGATACTGAGACTATCTTGAGAGCAGTGGAGTGAAATGTGGAGGGGAAGTTCAACAGAGCTTTAAAGGTGGAGACGTAGTCAGCATGCTCAGCAAACAAAACATGTAAAGGAAGAAAAAGAGATCATATTGATAATGAAAGACTTGTAGGAGTTTGCAAACTGTGAGCTTAAAAGCATTATGGCACTGGACGCTAGATTCAGAATGCTAGGTAACATGAGGAGAGGGGACCTGCTATGAGTTTTGGGTGTCCTTATCTCAATTGCAACTGTATCAAGCTTTGTGTAAAGGGAGAAAATATTGAGAGATCTGATGAAAAAGAAGGAAGGAATCAACAAGAGATAATCAAAATTTACATTTGCTGCTAAGCACTCCAGGAGAGTCCATCAGTTTTCAACCAGTCTGCCTTGGTTACTTCTTCCCCCTTGCACTTGTATTGCTCTGTTGCTCGAGTACTTCCCCATCTCCCTGTCGTGCTCGCCTGTATGATTATCTCTATTGTCTCCCCACACCCTATGTGCTACTTTCTTCCACTCATGCTCTTCTTCTCTCTCTGTGTTGTTCCTCCCTCCCACTCGCCCCTTCTCTGTTGCTTTCCGCAACCCCCATGTTGCTTCCCTGGATCTCTCGCCTCTCAGTTTTGTCCAGTCAAAAGCCTTCTCTTGGATTCCGGCTTCTAGGAGGCGTGTCTTTAGAGTCCGATGGGAGACCGTGTCGAAGATGGCTGACAGGTCCAGGAGGATGAGTGCTGATGTTTCGCCGTTGTCTAGTTGGCGCCTGATGTCGTCTCTGGCGGCGATGAGGGCTGTCTCGTGCTGTGGTTTTGTCTGAATCCGGACTGGGACAAGATGTTGTTGTGTTTGAGGTGGCGGGCCAGTTGCATGTTGACGATTTTCTCGATGACCTTTGCCAGGAACGGGAGCAGGGAGATGGGCTGGAAGTTCTTGAGGTCCTTGGGGTCCGCTTTGGGCTTCTTGAGGAGGGCGTTGATTTCGGCATGCTTCCAGCTTTCCGGGAATGGCGCTGTTTCGAAGGAGATAGTGATGAACTTCCGTAGTTGGGGTGCAATGGGTGCGTCTGCTTTGTTGAATATGTGGTGTGGGCACGGGTCAGACGGAGATCCTGAGTGAATGGAGTTCATTACCTTGCGTGTCTCATCGTCGTTGACGTTGGACCAGGAGGTCAGGTGGTTGGGGCTGGTGGTGTTCACAGGGGAGGTGGAGTCTGGCGTAGTCGGGGCGGTCATGGTGTTGAAGCTGTTGTGGAGGTCAGCGATCTTGCGGTGGAAGAAGATTGCTAGTGAGCCGCACAGTTCTTGTGAGGGCGGGATGTCGTTGATGTTGGCGCTGGGGTTGGAGAGTTCCTTTATGATGCTGAAGAGCACTTTGCTGTTGTGTGCGTTCTTATCCATGCGATCTTTGGAGGAGGATCTCTTGGCTAATCTGATGAGGTGGTGGTGTTTGCTGGTGGTGTCCTTGTGGGCTTTTTCTCACAATTAGGTTATCTCTGCTCTATGGCTTTTCATTTCCTGGTAATTAGTGGTTGTTTGATACTTTATCACACTTTCTTCTTCTCCTTTTTTTGATCATACTCTAGTCTGATCCGTTTCCCTTCATCTCCTTCACTTCCACATTCTCTTCGTTAATTTTGTATTGCTTTAGGCCTTTAATGGTATCTCTACCAGATTGTTTTTATATGTTCATATAGATATTGAATATATTCTGTTTATTTTTACAGCCTTGAGAAAGTCATTGTACCAACTGATGGTACTGACGAAACACGTGTCGGCTGTTTTTGTTGAATCTACATGACGTAACTTCAAATAAAGAAAATTTACAATATGAACTTTTGGTTTTGTTATCCTGTCTAACAAGGAAGATCTCAAGATATTCAACTGGACTGATTTGTTTGTGTATTGTGACTATTAAGTCAATTCAATTCAAAAGGTGCTTTATTCGGTTTGTAAAGAAATACAACCATATAGCAACATACACATAAAAGGAAATTTAACACAATACTAAATTAAGCTATCACAAAAACAATCTTACACAGTAGCGCTCATAGTAGAAACATTTAACAGTATCAATAGTGCATAGTCATTAGGTCATTCAAGTTTGGCTAAGATTTTAACAATCCTGCGACCTATAATTATGTGCAAATATGCAATTTAAAGTGCTAAATATTGTCTCTATATTAGTATATGTGCAAATTGGCAATTCTAAAGTGCATATGCAATTAGCAGCACCTAGACTGTCTATTAATTAAAAACAATGATAAATGAAACAAAGTGCAAGTGATAAGCCAATCCTACGATAAATCTAATACAGTAGCAGCAATTAGTCCAACAAACATATGTGTGCAAAATACAAATACATAATTCAGCAGCATCAATTTAAAGTGCATAGTACATTTAGCAGCTGAAGAAATTCATATAATAATTGATTTTCTTGCAGAGATACATTTTAAAATATAAGTAGCCACATAAAAGCATACATCTGGGGACTGTAGGTTAAACACTAGTGTCATTGCTGTTTGTAGATGATGCGTATTGTATTTTAAAAAGATGGGTTTCAAATAATATTTCCTTAAAAAAGTATAAAAAGTACAAGTCAACATAAAGTGACACGTGCTCTGTTTTGATTTGCCATCACACGGGCATACACAAGTTCCAGGTTTTTTAGGCACAGGGAAAGCCACAAGGTGATGCACAATTCCTAGGCGGAGGCGGGTTAAAACAAATCGATGGGAGGGAATACTAACTATTACAAAATAAGATTGGAAGCCTACATTAATATTATATTGTTGGTAAAGATTGAATGTACTCTGTTTGGTATATTTTTCCATCCTAGTCTCTTCTGTAAATTTCATAAACGAAACCTTCAGCTCCCGCTTTGATAAAATAGGGTCCATTATTAGTTCATTATAAATGTCCAGTCCATATAATGGTTTATACCAATGATGTATATGCTTCAGCCAGGGGATGTTTGATCGGCGATCAAGTTTGATACAATCTGTTATTACGTCCTGCGTAAACTTGGTTTCCTCCTTTGCCCATATTGAGCGCCATAAGGATAGAGGACGAAGGGCAATTAGATCATTGATATAGTACATATCAAGTTCCTTATGTATTAGCTCCGTTGAAGCCATGACTGGAGCACTAATTAATCTTTTTAAAAACACATTCTCCCTCACCTGGATAGATTTGGCACACTGTACATCATACCCCCATACTCCAGCTCCATATATAGCTGAGGAAATGCATCTAGCATTAAAAAGGGTTAGCATTTCACGAATTCTGCGATCCCCTAGTTTAGCGGCAAATCTAAATATACAGTTTGTTATTTAATGCCTATTGGTGCCTAAGGATTGTGCTCTTCTTGAACCCTATCTATAGCTTTGTATTTGCCAGTCTTTGACGGGCATTAGTCACACTTGGTAGTGAGTGACAGTGGTCTGTGCAGCACTCCATCTTCAATTAAAGACTCCAGTTTACACTGCAAACTCAGTACTACTATTCATTCCACGAAAGCTAGTGCATGTGCGGTTCTTTCCTCATAGGAAGCACCACTACCGATTTTCTTGTCATTTGGTGTTGGCGCTGGGGTTGGAGAGTTCCTTTACGATGCTGAAGAGCACTTTGCCGTTGTGTGCGTTCTTATCCAAGCGATCTTTGAAGGAGGATCTCTTGGCTAATCTGATGAGGTGGTGGTGTTTGCTGGTGGCGTCCTTGTGGGCTGCGTGGTTGTCCGGTGTGCGTTCATGGAGCCATGTCTTCTCCAGTTTCCAGCATGCGAGTTTAGAGGTCTGGAGCTCGTTGGTGAACCAGGTGGCTCTCTTGTTGGCGTGGCTGTTGGAGGGTTTCTTGAGCGGGGCGAGGGTGTTGGCGCATTCATTGATCCACAGTCTGAGGTTTCGGGCTGTGGCGTCTGGGTGGGTGGGGTTCTTGGCGAGGGAGGTGATCAGCTGGTCTTTGGTGACTTTGCTCCAGCAGCGGCAAGGCGCTGTTAGGTGCGGTGGTGCGTGGTTGGTTTCTTGAAGGTGAAATGTATGCAGCGGTGGTCGGTCCAGTGGAGTTCGGTTGTGTGGTCGGCGGCGACGTGGGAGCCTGTGGAGAAGATGGGATCCAGCGTGTGGCCGGCTTCGTGGGTGGGTGCGATGATGAGTTGTCTGAGGCCCAGGTTGGCGAGGTTGGCGATCAGGGTGGCGGAGTTGGCGGCGTCGTTGTTCTCGAGGTAGAAGTTCAGGTCCCCGAGGAGGATGTAGTCCGTGGAGGCGAGTGCGTGGGTGCTGGTGAGGTCGGCGATGGAGTCGCTGAACTGAGTCCGGGGTCTGGGGATCTGTAGATGAGTGTTCCTCAGAGGGTGGTGTTGGGGTCGGTGTGGATTCGAAAGTGCAGGTGTTCTGCGGTGTTGAGGGTGTCGTCTGCGTGGGTGGCGACATTGAGGTTGGACTTGTGGACGATGGCTATTCCTCCTCCGATTCCGTTGGCGTGATCCCTGCGGGTGAACTTGCAGCCGTCCAGTATGGCTATGCCGATGTTGGGCGCAGAGGAGTCGTTCCACCAGGTCTCGGTCAGGAAGGCCACGTCTGGGGCGGAGGTGTCGAGCAGATCCCAGAGCTCGACGGTGTGTTTGCGTGTGGAGCGGGTGTTGAGGAGTATGCAGCGGAGGTGGTTGGGACCAGTCCTTGGAGGTTTTGGTGGTTCTGTCGCAGGTGAAGCTACAGGTGTGGCTAGAGAAGGGTCCGTTGGTCCGTTTCGGGGCGGCCTGGAAGCAGGTGTGGTTTTGGCCGGCATTGAATGCTTGGAGGGTGCTGGCGTCGTAGTGGATTCTGGTGTTGTGGCGTTCGCGGTATCCAGGGGTTCTGGCGCTGGGCGTGGTCCAGGCACGGATGGGCACGGAGCACCAGCGGTGCGCCCGCTGCGCACGCCCGCTGCACGGCTGCTTCTCGGCCTGCATGAGGTGGCTTGGGAGGGAGAAGCAGCTGAGAGGCGGGTACCGGGACGCGAATGGGTGTGCAGGGGGGCGGGGCCACAGGGTTGCAGCGGCGGGAAAGGGTTGGATCGGGAGCGGCGGGGGGGGCAGGGAGAACTCGGGCACAGGGCAGAGGGGAGGGAAAAACCCAGGAAACAAGGAGGCAGCAAGGAGGCAGGAACCAGGCAGTCAGGTGACGAGCAGCGGCGCGGGGGTGACCTGCCTGTAAGTAGGGTCACAGGTCACAAAAAAACACAGAAAGGTCACAAAAAACAGGGGAACAAGTGCCACAGAGGCAAAAAGGTCACAAGAAAGGGCAAAAAAGGTCACAAAAAGCGGGGGGAAACGAGTGGCACAGAGGCAGAAAGGCTACAAGAAAGGGCAGAAAGGTCACAAAAAACTGAGGGAAACGAGTGGTACAGAGGCAGAAAGGTCACAAGAAAGGGCTGAAACGGTCACAGAAAACAGGGGGAAACGAGTGGCACAGAGGGAGAAAGGTCACAAAAAAGGGTAGAAAGGTCACAAAAAACGGGGGAAACGAGTGACACAGAGGCACAAAGGTTCCAAGAAAGGGCAGAAAGGTCACAAACAAGCATTGGAAATGCAATAGGTCTCGCAGCATTAGAGTTAGTGCTTTTAGAATTGTTTATGGGTTTTTTTTGTAAATCTTTAGCATTTTTGTTTCCTGTAGCCAATGCTAAAGAATTACAAATAAAAAAAGCCATAAACAATTCTAAAAGCTCTAACTCAAATGCTCCGAGACCTATTGCACTGTGTGAGGGTGAGGGGTTGAGGGTGAGTGAGGGTGAGGGTGGGTGAGGGTGAGTGAGGGTGAGGGGTTGAGGGTGAGTGAGGGTGAGGGGTTGAGGGTGAGTGAGAGTGAGGGTGAGTGAGGGTGAGGGTGAGTGAGGGTGAGGGTGAGGGGTTGAGGTTGAGGGTGAGGTGTTGAGGGTGAGGGTGAGTGAGGGTGAGGGTGAGTGAGGTGTTGAGGGTGAGTGAGGGTGAGGGTGAGTTAGGGTGAGGGGTTGAGGGTGAGTGAGAGTAGTTGAGGCTGAGTGAGGGTGAGTGAGAGTGAGGGTGAGTGAGGGGTTGAGGGTGAAGGTTTGAGGGTGAGGGTGAGGGGTTGAGGGTGAGTGAGGGTGAGGAGTTGAGGGAGGGTGAGTGAGGGTGAGGGTGAGTGAGTGAGGGTGAGTGAGGGTGAGTGAGGGTGAGGAGTTGAGGGTGAGTGAGGGTGCCAAAAGGACGTGTTTTTTTCGTGTAAAGTTTCTTATGTTCTTGTGAGATAATCAGCCACCCAAAGTTCTAGGGCTCTGTGCAATGACAGAAGTTACAATTCTTGACCAGAGGCCCCAGTTGGCACACATGCAAATCAGAACCAAACTTTCCTCTAAAAGGAAACTCAATCCGCAACACAAGACCTGTAGTGCCGATAATGGTATGATACGGATATAGTGCTTTATACTTCCGATGGCGCTGAAGCTACATTAGAAATGTCACCGTGCGTAAGGAATTACACTTAGCCATGCTGATTAACACCCAGCTATCATGCGGTAATCAAGGTCATGCTTTTGATACAAACTACTATTCTGTATCGATGCACAACCTCAACCTGTGATACAGCATACTTGGTGCTGTCAAGCACCGCACGACAACTGCAAACCTACATATTCACCATTTACGACCGATTAGCATCAAGAAGCAGTTTTGACATTTTAGTAGCAGAGACGTGTTCATCGCCCGGCACCCTCTGCTGGTCTCTGAAAACCCTCCAATTAGTCCATTAGTAGAAGAATTGTTAATTAAAGGTTCTGACATGAAGGCTGCAAGCTCCAGTGCACCTTCTGGGGCCAGAGCTCACGAGTCCGGCCTCGATGCTGTGAATGACAGACATCCTAATGGGCGCTAATTGCCGGCTCGGAGAGTTTCAGGCCGCGAGAGCAGCTGCCTGTGGAAGGCACACAAAGGGCTCCACAAGGCTAAAAACACACCGCTGCTTTGAGGAGGGAAGCGACGGGGCCGTGAAACTAGACACTTGCTGTGCCCCAGTGGCAGCTCAACATTTCGAACATGTGCAGCACTGGGACTGCAGGGCCCGGGCCTGTGCATTCAAACCCTTTTCAAATAAGCTGGCGCTCATGTGGCAGTCTAGATCACAGCGGCTTAAGGAGGACTTCTCCAAATAGTTACCCACTAGGTTAATTCCTTCTCCGTAACCCCCCACGTCGCTCATAAATGAACTGTACAGGTTCTGCGAGTGATGAAAGATTTTACTCGTCTGTCCTGCTGGATCTGTTCCACGAGGAATGGAGTATTGCACTTGATGCCTTCCAGGAGACACGGAAACTTGCGTTGCGACAGCCACGCTGAGCCGGTTTTGTAAGGCAGCAAAGCCTTCAATGCTGCTGCCCAATTTGTAAGTGTCCAGTGATCGGGAAAGCCCGTGCTGCTAAAATGGCGGCACCCCGCAGATTGCTCTCCAGATTGCTCTCCTGAAGCTGGCTGCCTGATGGAGTGGAGAGCGGGCGGGCAGAGAGAGTGAGGGGGCGGAGCGGGGGTGTGGGAGGAGTGCGGCTGGCTGCCTGATAGAGTGGAGAGCGGGCGGGCAGAGAGAGTGAGGGGGAGGAGCGGGGGTGTGGGAGGAGTGCGGCTGGCTGCCTGATAGAGTGGAGAGCGGGCGGGCAGAGAGAGTGAGGGGGCTGAGCGGGGGTGTGGGAGGAGTGCGGGAACAGACGGGAGGGGAGGAGAGTAGGAGGAGGAGTAGGGGAGGCACGGCCTAGCGGCCGTGCAATCAAGAAGTGAGGGGGCGGGAGAGTAGGCAAGGCAGGCGGCTGGGGCCATGTGCACGCGCTTTTAAGCTCAATGCGCATGCGCATTGAGCTTAAAAGTCACGGGCACTGCAAGGAATCGCCACGATTCCTTGCAAGTTGGGGAAAGAGGGATAAGTCCCAATACTCTCGCTTGCTCGATGCGCATGCGCATCGACAGGCGAGACCTAAAAACCGGGTGAAATGAGTAGCACCGAGGCACAAAGGGGAGTAGAGGCAAGAAAAACGAGTACAATCAGGGGAGCAGAAGGCACGAAAAACGGGTACAATCAGGGGAGCAGAAGGCACGAAAAACGAGTGCAATCAGGGGAGCAGAAGGCAAGAAAAACGAGTGCAATCAGGGGAGCAGAAGGCAAGAAAACGAGCACTATCAGGGGAGCAGAAGGCAAGAAAAACGGTTGCAATCAGGGGAGCAGAAGGCAAGAAAACAAGCACAATCAGGGAACAGAAGGCAAGAAAATGAGCACAGATAAGAATGCAGGTACAGGGGGTAGACAGGCAACAGCGGTCACAGACACCAGAAGACAGTATGGGCAGTACAGGGAAGACAGACAGACACACAGCTACCTGGTGGCCAGTGGTAGCTAAGGCCTACCACTGGCCACCAGGGATGAGGCGGGTGGAGGGGGCCTCAACTTTTACAGCAGCGGCAGCTGGGGCAGCGTCAGGACACGCAGGCGGAGCTGTGTGGTCAAAGGTCGCTCCATGCAGTTTAAATGAAGCTCATTGATTGCCTTTCATATGTATATGTGATATAATAGGATTGTAACTTATGAACTTCAAGTAACAAAAGGATCTCTGTGACAAGAGCAGTAACCCCCTGAGCTTGCCACATAAAATGCAGTGTAGTGATCTGTCTGGCACACGTTCTATGCAGCAGGCACATTAACCATCCGTGCTACTTGATGTTGGGTGAAACTGCCACTAGACAAATGGCTTATCTGGCTGCAGCAGGAACATTATTCATGAGAGTTATCTTCACATTTAAATTGCTTCCTGGAGATTCCTGGATTGACAAGAAATTTAGCAGAAGGTGGTTTTATTCCAGAGTACCCAGCACCTCAGGGGTGAGGGGGTCCCCACATCATTGCAGTTTGAAGAGCCGATTCCCAAGCGGCCCGACTGCCAACAGAGACAGATATTGGCCTTGGCACTCATATCTGCTGTTTCTGGGCAGAGACTGAGCAAAGAGAAAGGAGAACGTGAACCATGGTAGCATGCTTCTGACTCGCAGAAGGAGCCAGAAAAGAAAAGTGATCGGGCCAGCACTGCATCGCTTACAATACACAGAGCACACACACACAGGCCTCTCCACTGCCTGAAGTAAAGTAAAAGTAAACTGAATTACAGTCAGGAGAGGGAAAACTGGCGCACGCAATGTGCACCGGGCACCTGCACCACAACAGCCGAAACAAACAATACTTTTGATATTAAAAGAAAAGCCAAACGATTCCTACCTTGGCTGTTGAAGCAACACAAACTATAGTGAAAAGGAGGGAGGCCCGCCCCTGCGCTTGTAGAGGGCAGTGGTCTGAACTTCCTGGGTGACAGTCTCTCAACCATTTGGGAGACTTGCAGTCCTTGGGCCCTATCTCTGGTTCCATTAGCAAGAATCATTTGCCATCTGCCCTTTCCTGATGAGACACTGCTGTTCAACAAAGTATGCCACTCATTTATAGTCGAAATACAAACACCTACATGATTTTGTGTCTGGCCTTTGAAATTCATGTTTGGGGTGTTAGTGCCTTTGAAGTGCTCTCATCTCTGCACTATCCTCTGTCAAAGAGATTTCTTGCCATTACAGGAGTGGCACCAGTTCTGCTTATCTCAAACACAGAAAAGGTGATGGTAGGAAGGAAGGCTTGCAATAAATGTAACTATGTGCAATCGCCCAGGGTAACATTCAAACCCATCGTTCTTTTGCCCACAATGCCAACACAGATTACTCCACAGCTATGCAAATCAGTCTTGACACTGCTCAGATGAGACCGCTCCAGTGAGAACTGCCAGGGCAGGTCCTCCCTGAGGAACCAACTGTTTTTGCCCTGATAGGGGCTCTTCAGTTGGGTGTAGCTTGGGTCCAGTGGCACTGTGAACACTGGACCCATATCTGGGCATACCCATGCCATGTAAGGCACTACATCAAATGCAACGAAAGCCCTCTGAAGTTGTTTCAATGTGGATTTCCCTACTGAATGGATATTGTATTTTATGAGCACAGCCACTAGGCCACCTTGTCAGTCCTAATGAACATAAGTCAATGGTAAGTGGTGGCTTCAAGACTTTCATCAAGGGAGTCACATCAAAAACATACTATTCTGGAACAGCAATAAATAAATATCTAAACATTTGCAAGCATTCAATATTATTATTATGAAACTATCTGGAACATAATTTCAGATGAATGAAACATCTAAAACATGCGTCCTGTGGTTGCTGGTATCTGCTTGTAAAGCTGCACCTCTTCGGAGCCACAATAATGTGTTCAGAGAGACTAAACAAAGCCGATTTCTCCCCTTTCTGATGCTCCACAGTGTTAACAATCTAAGGACCAAGGCTCCAAGCCAGGCCACAGGAATAATGCTGAATGGCTTCCATGACTCCTCCCAGATGGTCTTTCTTCTTTAGCTCACAGTCGACACATGGATAGATCCAGGCTTTGCTTTTATTGCATATTGCAATATTTCTTTATGAAGGTTAAACAAGAGACCCAAAGCCTATTATTTAGATGAAATTTAGGACCAACATCATTCACCAATGAGCTTGGAGGGAAGGGGCGAGCCACGGACTATATAAATTCTAAAATGTGATACAAAATAAAGTAACCTGCTAATTGGTCAATAATTTTTCTATTAGGATATCTTAGCACCTGCTCTTTGGGAGATGAAAGACGCAATAAGCAATTTGCAGAAAATAGTTTTCTATCTGAAACCATGAAAGGTAGGACTTTTAGGGAAACGGCTCCTATGTGTGTGGGGAAGGCCTTACAGACTCAAACAGGCCTCACTAAATATTGTGCATCACTAAACTCAATGCTCCCCTCCCTTACATAACCAACCCCACAACGCTGTCACACACAACCATTCTAAAACTCAGAATACCTCAAACATTAAACTTGTATTTCTACCTGAAACGATCTCCATACCCCGCCCCTCATTACCCCCTTTTAAAGCTGCTTGACCACTACAACCTAAGCTCAAACTGAATAAACTGATAAACAGCGCCTAAGCACCAGCTCATCAGTGACATCCCTCGCACAATAACATTTCACTCCCACCCTGCACCTAATCCATGTTGAATATGCTCCTCCAAACACACAATCTGTAACTATTAAGTAAGGGGAATGAGAGAGCAGGAACCAAAAAACGCTGTTGTCTGGCCACCCAACCACCGTTTCACTGCCTTAGGCTAAAATGGCAACCCGCACCATATGACCCTAAACTATATATATTATGCCACCCACTACCTGCTCCCCCCATAATCTCCTGGATATCCCCACTGTGCAAAACTCCCAATATGCTGCCCCTCAAGCCCATCTTGGCAAAATGGCACAGTCACGAAAAACCCTGGACTCCTTTGTGTGTGGAAAAGGCTGTTTCAATGCAGTAGGTGCGTATCATAAAAACATTACCCATGGCTTTCTGCATTACAGACTAAAACAGACCTCACTTAACAATGTACATCACTAACCTCAATGCCCCTTCTCTTAAAAAACACAACTCTACAACTTTGCCACATGCAAC
This sequence comes from Lissotriton vulgaris, assembly GCF_964263255.1. Lineage (NCBI taxonomy): Eukaryota > Metazoa > Chordata > Amphibia > Caudata > Salamandridae > Lissotriton > Lissotriton vulgaris. The sequence continues at coordinate 175,355,731 of NC_141693.1, forward strand.
AATACTTAAACGCCACATACCTCAAACCTTAAACTTTAATTTCTAACTGAAATGTCCACCATACCCCTCCCCATCACTCCCCTTTTAAAGCCGCCTTGTCCCCTACAACTTGAAATCAAACTGTTTCTAAAGTGAAACTTTGCTCAACACTGTCAAGCACCTGCTCATCAGTGACATCCCTCGTACAATAACATATCTCACCTCCTGTGCACCTAATACATTTTGGCTTCACTCCTCCTAACACCTGCTCCCCGGCGGTAGGGGAAAAAAGGGGGGTCATCGCCCTGATAAATAGCAGATCCAAGATAACTATTGAGAAATAACAGTGTGACGACCAGGGGAGACAACTGATCACCCAACTGAAAAGAGGAGATGAAACTATACTGATAACCAACACCTACTCTCCCAACACAGACGACACTAGTTACTGAGGAGGGGTGTTGAGGCAAACAGAAGCTTACCAGCCATGCAACATGAATGTGCTGGCAGGCGATTTCAACCTAGCCCTGGACCACACCCTAGACAGGCAATCAGGTTCACACACCAGACACCCGGCGTCCCTCAATATTCTAAAAAACATATGCATCAAGTTCAACCTAGAAGATCCATGGCGTCTTCAACACCCCGATACCAGAGATTACACCTTTTACTCTAACCCACATAACTCATACAGTAGAATAGACTACATCCTCATCTCAGCATCACACACACACCTGATAGAACAAACAGATATCGCGGCTAGAACAATCTCAGATCACTCGTGCATCAGCCTAAATCTCACGGGCAGACACACCGAGCACATCACACGCAGATGGAGATTTAACAACATAACCATGGCAAAAAAAGAGGACAAAGACAGAATAGAGAAATAGAGAAAGCCATAAAGGATTACATCGCAGAAAACGATATACCTGACACAGACCCAAAGTGCCTCTGGGACGCCCTTAAGGCAACCATCAGGGGGATGCTGATAGAAATCGAGGCCAGGAGAGATAGAGAAACAAATGCGCAACTAAACAACCTAGAACAGGACATCAAAGAACTTGAAAGGAAACACATAAGTGATACCTCTCACAAAGCTGTACTCGTAGAACTCACAGGGTAAAAATACGAATTCGACAGAATTCTGAGCGAACTGGCGGGTCTGTGGATCAAGAAATACAAACAATTAAACCTATGCGAGGCTAACAAAGCAGATAAAACACTTGCGCCATACCTCAAATACAAACAAAGACAACAATGTAGCTCTACAATCACTGTACAAACAACAAGCTACACACCAGGAACAATGTAATCATACACACATTCATGGAATTCTACAAAGAACTCTACAAAAAAAGATGACAACGTAGACCAGGACGGCTGCTCAGCCCATCTAGACAGCCTTAATCTGCCCAAGAACCTAACAGAAGAGGCTTTAGGTCAGGACATAAAAACTAGCAAGATCATTACAGCCATCAGGGCACTAAAAGACGGCAAAGCTCTGGGACCAGACGGTTACACCGCGCCCTTTTACAAACCTTCCAAGACCAACTAGTTCCGGTTTTGAGAGGTCTTTAACCACTGTGGGAAAGATTTGGCCCGTTACAGAATCCATGTCACAGGCCAATATAATTGTCATACCTAAGGAGGACAAAGACCCACAATGGCCCAAAAACTACCACCCTATATCACTCATAAACTTAGACTGCAAGCTATATGCCAAAATCCTAGCCACAAGATTAAACAAAGTGCTTGCACAGCTAATCGGAAATTCACAGGTAGACTATCTAAAAACTTGCATGTCCCTTGACAATACTAGACTCCTCTGCCAGGTCATAGAACACTCCTCCAAAAATGTAACTCAACACTAGCCATCACGCTAGACGCAGAAAAGGCCTTTGATAGGGTATCCTGGCATTTCAGAAAAGCATGCAGGCAGCAAAGCATGCAGGCGTACAGCCTAGGCGAGAGCTTCACGTGGAAATTCATGGCATTATACATATCCCCCAAAGCCCAGATAGCAATTAACGGAGCGACTTCAGCCCCATTTAATCTCCAAAGGGGGACGAAACAAGGATGCCCTCTATCCCCTCTGCTGTTCCTTCTCGCCCTCGAACCTCTGATCAGAAATATCATAGATAACAGCAGTGTAGCAGGAGTAAACATTAACAAGACCACAGCCAAACTGGCTGCCTACGCAGACGACTTACTCATAATAACATAGAAGCCCGCTCACTCTATACCAGTACTTATGCACACCATCGTACTTTATGCCAAACACTCAGGCTACAAACTCAACAGAGACAAATCAGAATGTATGCCCCTCAACATACACACTACTAGAGAAATATTGGGCTCCTCCGGGCTGGCCTGGCAACCTAGTTCTTTCAAATACCTAGGTATCCACTTCTGCAAAACGCTAAGGTCGACTCTGGAACAGAATGAGAAAACCACTCTAGAAAAGATAAAAGGTCTCCTAGATACCGGGTCACCCAAGTTCATTACTAAGCATGGGCGGAAAATCCGTTTCGCTTGCGGATTTCGCAGATTTTCGGTAAATTCGCAATCCGCGAGATTCGCGAATTTCCCGCAAAATCCGCAAACGGAAATCAGCGAACGGGGATTGGGTCAAAAGTTCAAGCTGACTTTTGTAACTCTTTTAGAATGGCGCCAGCAAGCTGCTAGAGCCATTCTAAAATAGTTACAAAAGTCAGCTTCAACAGGAAGCTCCAATAGATAAAGTAAAGCAGGTGCTGCTCAAATTCAGTTACACAATCATTAATCACCCCCAAACTTGGGGTGATTAATGATTGTGTAACTTAATTTGACCTTCAACTGGAGCACCTGCTTTACTTTATCTATTAGTGCTTCCTGTTGAAGCTATTTCTAGCTATTTTAGAATGGCGCTGGCAGCTTGCCGGCGCCATTCTAAGTGGGGCTGATGGCAGAAGGGCACAAAAGTGGGACAGAGGGCAGAAGGGGACAAAAAATGAGTGGGGCAGAGGGCAGAAGGGCACAGAAACAAGTGGTACAGAGGGCAGATGGGCATAAAAAACAATAGGGTGGCATTGATTAAGCAGGCAAAAAAAAAAAACAGTGAAATTGCAAAGCGCCTCGCGAACACCCGCAAAAACGCAAAGCGCCTCGCGAACACCCGAGAACACGCAAAAATAAAAAAATCCGCAAATTCGCGAATTTTGCGGATTGCCAATTCGCAAATTCGCGAATTGCCAATTTGCAAAATCGGCCCATGCTTATTCATTACTTGGTGGGGCAGAGTAGACATGGTGAAGATGATGGTCACTCCCATAGTAAACTACCAAGCTGGTATGCTCCCCCTGGCTCTCACGGACGAATTCCACAAAAAGATTTACAGAATGCTAAACAAATTTCTATGGCGTGACAAAAAACCCAGAATCAGCCTCCAAAAACTCAGACTAGGTAAAAAGCTAGGGGGTCTTAACGTGGCGGACCTGAGAACCTTCCAGGCAGCCTTCATAGCCAGACAAGGAATGCACTGGATACTGACTAAACAGCCTTACACAACAACCTGGCTCCCTATAGGGAAAGCCATCGTAAATGATACAAATCATTTAACTCTCCTCACAGTCCACAAGCAAGCACATAAGAGCAACCCGATCTTTGGGATCACAAGGCAGGTCCTGCTCAAAGTAGTCTGGAAGCTCGAATTCAGCATCAGGAACTCGGTCTGGGAATCACTGTGGGACACCACCAAGATTAAAAACAGAGGGAAGACCCTCGATATGCTCACATATCCAGCTCAGTTGGAGGAGGAAGGATCGCCCCAAACTTTCAATAGCCTGAGAACTCGTCACGACCTACCCGACGTGGAACTATACAACTTCTTAGCTATCAAGACAGCCTTGACAAAATCTAAACTAACCAAACACAAACCCTCAATCTTCCAGTACATGGAAAATATAAACAAGACAGGTCACCAAGTCTCGCACTTGTATAAGCTCCTCCGCCCAGGATCCTCTAAACTAAACGCAAAAATCAGCACCTACTGGGTAACGCAACTTGACTCGAATCTCACAGAACAAGAACTACAAACATTCTGGGCGGCCCCTTCAAAAAACATGATATCCCCAGTACTAGCACAAACTAACTTCTGGCTTTTACACCAAGCATTCTGGACACCGGCTCGCGTAGCATCATTAGGCCTGAGAGGCAACAACAGCTGCTGGAACTGCGTGCAGTAGGGGGAGACCTCGCACACCTCATCTTCCAATGTAGTAAGGTTAGCAAATTCTGGGGGAAGGTGTTTAGCTTCATCAGCAAAGCCCTAGGATGCACTCTAGAACACTCATTTGCCACAATAACTACCGCTCTCATCACAACAGATCTAGCCACACAGCAGGACAGGTACCTATTGGACTTCCTCCTGACGACAGCAGTCAAAACAGTACTAGCCAAGTGGAAAGACACCACCAAAGCCACATTCAAGGAGTGGCAGAATTGGGTCACATTCCTAAGAGGGGCAGACATCACAGCATTAAGACAGACACCATGGAGAAACCCCGACCGAGGAATGTGATCAACATTAGACAAATTCCTCAGCTCATACAAACCTCCATAAAACAACTGTACACGCCTGACCAGCTGCTAGTAACCCAGTTTAGGGAGAGTAATCTAACACTTACCAGCCGCCAAACACATCTATGTTTTGTCTTTACGTCATAGCACGCGTCCACACGCAAACACATATATGTTCAATGTTAAATGTTTTAATACCGGTTGCAGAAATGTGGGGCAGACACATTTGTAAATCAGGTATCCCTACTGGCTCGCCCGTGCAACTTCATATTCGTTATATGTCACAACGTTTTATATTTTTTATTGTGCAAAATACCAATACAAATATATTAAAAAACTAAATAAATACATTTAAAAAAATGACAACCATGTGACCCTGACCTATATAATACCCACCGACTACCTGCCTCCACCAATAGGATCTCGCAATCTCCCAGACTTCACCACTTGGCCAATACTGCCTGCGGGGCAGACCTCCCAATAGGTTGAACCCCAACCACCCATTGGGGGAAATGGCGCAGTCACATAAAACCCTCAACTAGTTTGTGTGTGGAAAAGGCCACTTTTATGAAGCAGGTGCATATCACAAAATCATTAACTTTGGCATTCTGCATTACAGACTAAAAAAGCCTGCGCTAAACAACATATATCACTAACCTCAATGCTCCCCTCTCTATATAACCAACCTCACAACCCTGTCATACACAACCCTGCTTAAACTCCTGCAACCTCAACCTTAAATTTTTATTTCTAACTGAAATGTCCACCATACCCCCTCCACGCCATCATCCCCTTTTAAAGCTGCTATGCCCCTAACAACTTGTAATCAAACTGTTTATAAACTGAATCTTTGATCAACACCGCCACTCAGAAAAACCCTGTCTACAGGATGTTTTCATCCCCCTCTAAAGCTTGTCTCTCAATTGTTTGTGCAATTCATCTTCCTCACATCTTAACTTCAAAGGCATCCACCACCGCTTCTCTCAGCTGTATCAAATACAGATTCATGCCTCGAACTAATAAATAAACTACTTCATCTAAAAAAAACAAATGTGTCCTCAAATGTTATCTCTGAATGACACTCCCTTCCCATACCCCGTTCCCTTCAAAATCTCCTCATCTCCCTGTTTAGCCTCCTGCATGCTCTGCCAATCGACACAGTATTCACAGCCTCCTTCCACACTCTCCTAGGTAGAAGCCATGCATCACTTGTGTCACTGCTCAATTTGTCTTTATCTGTTTTAAATTCATCTTCATATTTTTTATCAGAGCCAAACCTCTTACCTTCACCAAACTGTTCCCCCTTAAATGCACTACCAGAACATCAGGGCAACCATCTGAAACCCTACTTTTCAATACATATACATCACCCTCAGGGTAGACCCTGAACACCCCAGAGAGCAGGGGGCAGCGTATTTAAAAAGTTGAACATGTCCTGGCCCATTTCTCACGTAGGATAACATTGGGTTTCCTTATTACATTTAATAAGTGATGACTTTTAATTAGGAATAGGACGACAGTCAAGTTTGTTTAAAGAATTGACATTAAAATTCCTCTTTAATGGTAAAGTAGGATTTTAAGTCACAATTCTAAAAATGCCACTTTTAGAAAGTTGGCAATTTCTTGTCTTAACTATTTGGTGCTTGCCCCTGTCCCTGGGTCACATGACTTGGTATAGCTGGCAGCTGGTCTTTGTGTATTGCTCCCAGCCAGTGAGATAAATGCCTTAAGTGTTGCCAGGATGGGCCACTCTGACTCAGGCACGGTGCGTCCATTAGGGCGCTTGGGCGTTGCCACACCAATGAGTACCTGCCAACTAACAAGGGTTGCCGTTGCCGTCAGTACCTCCCTGTCTCACATTTATTTGAATTCCAGGCAGGCCGCCGAAGGCTGTCAGTTAAGGAGGGGGCGGGGCAGGCAGCAGGAGTTCAGTCATCATCATGAGTCATCTGGACATCGATATTGGTGCCGGATCGGCGGAGCGCACACAGCAAGAGTGTGCATGTCCTGTTTAGGGCTTAAAGAATTTTGCACCAGCCCGACAATGCGTACTAGGCTGCTCATTAGAAGAGATAGGGTTGTTCCATGCTGTTCTTCTAATGAGCAGCATAGGGCGCATGTTCGGGCTGGTCACAAAATGTTTTAAGCCCTTAACAGAACATGCGCACTTCTACTGCTCAAGCCAATCCTGGCACTGCTGGAGCAGCGTCAGGATTGGCTGAGACCGAGACACAGGCACCTGTCTTGAAGAGAGCCTCAGGAGCTGTGGCAGCAGTAAAACGAAAACGCGGGACCCGGTGGAAGGTACGTTTTATTTTATTTTGTTAGACACCTCCTGCCACCGCCCTCCCTACCCCATCACGCGCAACCCCCCACGTGATCCCCCCACCCATCCGTCATGCCGGACGCACTTAACCTTTCTTTCCTCTAACAGCCAGAGAGTGCGAATACAAACAAGTGTTTACGAGGGCCGAGATGCGTTTAACATGGTAAGACTGCTCGGTCACTGCTGTTTAAAGCAATAAAACTAAAAATAAAAGTGACTTGCTGTAACTTGTAGGTTAAGGCACAAGGCCTACAACAACCACTTTCGCTATAGCAATCCACTTCGCTTTGATTTGAGCAATTAGAGACACGCACACCATTACCTGCTGATTTAGGATATGTTATGATACAGATATCGCTTTCCCGGGAGGTAAAATCGCCGATCTCCTCCATGTTCCTCCTCCACAAGGGCAAGGGGAGGCCAGACTTGCCCGTTGTACCCTGAAGTATTTGCTTTCAAACTCTCCGGTGGTACTGGGGGTCTCTGCCTCACTCTCCGCCATCCTCCTTTCGCTGTTGCTTCCAGGCTTTGCAATTAAATAATCAGAGCTGTCAGTCCTCAGCAGCTCAGACTCGCCTCTCTTCTCTGCCGCTCATCAGTGCGTTGGTAATTATGGAGCTTAGAGTCTTCTGTACATTTATTTGCTAAGTGAATATTTTTAAATGTATAACGTTCATAAAAATTATGTAGCGCTTCGAAGTGTGCTTCTGGTATTCACAGCAAAAGAACAGCGTATTTGAATATTAACTTGTGGTGCTAACAAGGATCAGATGATTGTGGCACATTGAACTGTGTTGCTAAGCTGATTCCTCTGATTAAAAAATACACTATGAGTAGTTTGAGCAAATGGTGGTAAATCTAAATGATAGTATGCTGCGTGATACTACATTTCATTGGCGCATGATGCACGTTCTGCTCCACGCGAGTCCAGTGTTGTGGCCGAGTGGAGACAGTACTTTTGCTGAATAGTTACTCCCCCAAGGAGACGGGCGGAGTGTTTGTAGGTGTGCATGGGAAATTAGTTAGCACTGTAGCACAACAGAACTTAAGATTTGGTAGCGTAGCTGGTACGGGACAGCAAGAATATTGATAGTAATAACAGTAAGCATGAGCGGAAAATCCGTTCCTCTCGCGGATTTCGCGGATTTTCAGTAAATCCGCGATCAACGAACTACCGCGAATTTACTGAAAATCCGCGAGATCCACGAGCGGCAGATTTCGGGGGCAAAAGTTCAAGCCTGTTGAACTTTTAACTATTTTAGGATGGCGCCGGCAAGCTGCCAGCGCCATCCTAAAATAGTTAATAAGTTAGCTTCAACAGGAAGCACTAATAGATAAAAATAAAGCAGGTCTCGAGCACCTGCTTTATTTTATCTATTAGTGCTTCCTTATGAAGCTAATTTAGTAACTATTTTAGGATGGCGCTGGCAGCTTGCCGGCGCCATCCTAAAATAGTTAGTTAGGATGATGTGTGTTTTGTCGAGGATGGGTAGGTGTGGGTTCTCCCCATATCTATCGTCGAAAATTAGCTATGATGCTTGATGGAGGCCTTTGCATAATTGACTTTCACAAGCTCAATCCCTGTGCAGTTCCTGTGACCACGAGCTTCTCTGATCCGTGCCTGTCCTTTCATACACACAAGAGGCATGTGAACTCGCATATAAGCCCCGTCCGTTTGGCCCCTCCCCACACACTAGTGGTGTGTGCACCGTCTTCGCGCCCTTTACCCACTTGATGGACAGCTCACTCGAGGGACCCCGGCGCTCTTTGGTGTGATGGCAAAGTTAATCAGACCCCCCAAAAATGTGTGTTTTGTCGAGGCTGGGTAGGTGTGCGCTCTCCCCATATCTATCGTCGAAAATTAGCTATGATGCTTGATGGAGGCCTTTGCATAATTGACTTTCACGAGCTCAATCCCTGTGAAGTTCCTGTGACCACGAGCTTCTCTGATCCGTGCCTGTCCTTTTATACACACAAGAGGCATGTGAACTCGCATGTAAGCCCCGTCCGTTTGGCCCCTCCCCACACACTAGTGGTGTGTGCACTGTCTTCGCGCCCTTTACCCACTTGATGGACAGCTCACTTGAGGGACCCCGGCGCTCTTTGGTGTGAGGGCAAAGTTAATCAGCCCCCCCAAAAATGTGTGTTTTGTCGAGGCTGGGTAGGTGTGCGCTCTCCCCATATCTATCGTCGAAAAATAGCTATGATGCTTCATGGAGGCCTTTGCATAATTGACTTTCACGAGCTCAATCCCTGTGCAGTTCCTGTGGCCACGAGCTTCTCTGATCCGTGCCTGTCCTTTTATGCACACAAGAGGCATGTGAACTCGCATATAAGCCTCGCCCGTTTGGCCCTGCCCCTCACACTAGCGATGGGCACCGTTTTCCCGCCCGGCCATTCCCCACACAATCCGCAAACGGATTTTGCGTATTGCAAATTCGCGAATTGCGAATTCGCAAAATTCGCCCATGCCTAAATAACAGGCATTGGTCACCGAGGCTGAGGAACTGTATATGCCTCAGCCTTGGTGCAATATGATGATGGCAAATATTGGCCAGATAGTAAAAGAAATCCACAGAGCTGTAGAGCATCTAGGTTCTGTACGAGGGTAGGCTCTGGCCAAGGTTAGTACTGAAGGGGAATCTATGGGTCATGACACGGCATGCAAGGAAGCTTGTTGCAATCAGTGGGCCCATGTCAGCTGAGAGTTCTCTATTTTGGTGTTCTGTCTGTGCCAATGCAGTGCTGTGTGAAAGAATTGTATATTATATATACACTGCATATATCGCAGACTTCTGTTTCCAAACTGTTCATATCCTGATGAGAGCTACTGTGCGTTCGTTTGTTGGTACTGTTTGCTGCAACAGAGTTTTTTTTGCAGCCAACCTTTGGTCACGCATTTACCTGTCTGGATTTTACTGTAAGCCATTAGGCAGTACGTGTGAATCATTTTCTAGCATGCACTGCCCTAGGAGGTGTGACTGGGTAGGACAGCCTGCCTTTCAAGCGCCCCCGAGATCAAGACGATGAGTGCTGCTCAAAGGAGAATGAATGATTCATTCAGACGCTCTTCTAATCTGCACTGATAAACATGCTGATTAGAGACAAAGGAGAAATCAATGACTCCGACCTGATTTGTGAGGTGTTTGCACATGGGAGCTGCTGTGGAGTGGAGCACGAACCTTCCGCTGCCATTTGTTACAGTAGTGAACAAACAAATGTTCAGCTTAATTTTGTTTTGCCTTCTTATAAAAAAAAAAACACTTTTTAGGAAAAACGATTCCGACATGTTTTTATAAGATGTATAGATCACTTGAAGTGCCACCATTGAGAGCTCTGAATCAAAGGCTGAAGGCAGTGCGAATATTTCATAGTGCCTGGTGGGTCAAAAAGGTGTTCAGAATACTTGCTTAGTCATCCAGTCCTTGGCCTCCCTGCTTAGCAAGCAGAGCAATGTTCACTTATTCCAGTTCCAATTGTGATTCCATGCAACTTTGTGTGAAGGAAGTTGGAAAAATATTGAGAATGCAAAAGTAAATGTAAATGCAGTGTTTACAGGTGTGTCAGTGTGTTGTATGTTTGTGAAGTGAAGGAGATGCAGGGAAGTGCATTATGGAGTCAGTGAATTGAGTCTTCTGAAGATAAGATATACATCTGGGCAATATGTAGAGAGAGAAAAGGGTGCACTAATCTAACATAGAATGAGCATGACTGCAGTATTGAGACACTCTGAACATCACTACTACCCCTTCCATATCTGATCCAAAACAGCCTTTATTTTTAGATAACTGTGCTCTGCCTGTCAAGATAAAAGTTGTGCTGCAGCAAGTCATGATGGCTTTGCTGAACTACTTCATGAACAACAGCTGCTTCATTTGAAATGTTCATAAAGTATGCCGCTGGTTTTGATGCTGTGGAGGACCATCAAGGGGAGCTAATAGAATTCAATCAGGATGGGGGTGATGTGATCATATTTCTTCATCACCTCAATGAGACTTTCAGTGCCTTGTAAGGTTCCCCACTGCCTTTTAATGTTTATTTCTTGCTGCCTTGTGTCCATTCCGAGAAATCACAAATTCCACAGTAGATTTAATTTGTCAAGGTATACCAATAAATAAAGAAATCTGTGAGGTAGTCAGCATTGTTATCTCAAAATCTGTTATGAAGTTCTGTGGTTATACTGAATTAGCAGCTACCTACGTCACTATCATATGAAATCTCCTTATTGGTGTCGTAACTAGACTTTGACATTTTCTTTATAAACCCTTGTGTCTTCTTAAATATGTCTGAAAATACACAGATGACCCACTGTTTAAAAAAAAAACTTGGGGGGGAAGGAGAACCCCGCCGAACCCCCTTTGTGACTCTCGGACTTGTTCGCTACGCTCGCTCGCCACCAGGCACTCAGCCAGAACTTTTACGCACTACCACTTTCAAATGACACCAGCGGACATTGATCTGACTTAATGAGAGGACAGAGTTACACCTACCACCCTTGTACATAACAAAGGCCCTGCCTTAATTCACTCAGAGAGGGGTTGTCACTGTTATTTTATATCCACAGATAAGCTGGGGCCACGGCAAGAAGGAAGAAGGAAGGGGATACCTGACACCTCAGGGGGGTGGAAAGTAGGCCTGGGCAGAGCTCCACTGAAAACTCCACCGAAATACACAGAGTTCAGTGAGCAGGCAGGAGTATTGCTGCACCACCCCTATTGGAGTCCCATTAGATGGCGTGGGTTGTTGGGGGAAAAGAACCCCTCCTTTTACCACCAGTAAATCCCACACAGCAGGATTGCTGAGAGCTCATCAGAAGCCCCTCCCCTTTCTCCACCACTCTGAAAATGCACCTTATGGGAATCTACTCATTAGGAGATGAAGTCCCCTTGGATGTTGAGGGTCGTTGGGGGCCAAGAACCCCTCCTTCCACCACCGGTAAGTTCCACACAGTGAGATTGCTAACAGCTTGTCAGAGGCCCGTCCCCTTTCTCAACTACTCTGCAAACTTGGCCTCCTGGCACACTACTAGTTAGGGGATGAAGCTTCTTGGCTGCAGAGGGTTGTTGGGGGCCAAGAAACCCCTATTGTTACTACAAGTAAATCCCACACAGCAGGATTGATGGGAGCTCGTCGGAGGCCCCACCCCCTTTCTTAACCACTCTGTAAAAGGGCATCCTGGTGCACTACTGGTTGGGGGATGAAGTCCTCTTGGCTGCTGAGGGTTGCTGGGGACCAAGTTCCCCTATTGTTACCACGAGTAAGTCCCACACAATGGGGTTGTGAGAGCTAGTCTGAGGCCCCTCCAGAATCTTCTCTCACTTCAAAGAGGGCACCAGCTATAAAGAATGGACCCTCAGACTGAACTCTCCAGTAGACATCTGGACCTGTGGTGCTTTGCTGCAAGAACTTCCACTCTGCTACACTGCTGCACACCTGTCTGAGTAAGAATGACTGGAACTGGATTTTTGATCCAGGACTCCAAGGGCAAGTTGGATGGCCTCCAAATCAGAGCTTCCTGGACAGAACAAGCACCCTGAACCCTGAGCACTGCACATGGTCTTTGCCAGCTGTGAGTCCTGCCCCCCCCAAGTGGTGCCACCCAGTAACTGGACCCTTGGAAGTGGGCCTGAATGTACTCTGCCAGCCCAGCTGTGGTCCCAGTAGAACTGACGCAGTGCAACGCACCCCCTCGCAAGTTTCCACATCGGAACCACTGCGCAATGCATCCCTGATGCAGGACTTCACCTCGCAGCTCTGCATCTCATCGTCACCGCTGCTGCTTGTCAAATCTCAATGCAAGCACCTGTCATTGACCACCAGCCCCTCTGAACTGTTGCTGCGCAATGCATCGCCACGCAACAACCTTGTATGTCTGACTACAGTGAAGAAAATGAGTTTTCACTAGGTTCCATTATTTTCCTTACATCCTCCATTCCTTGCCATCTCGTGACAAAACCCTGCCTACAGCCTACATTTCTGCTGACGCTCAAAACTATCACATACCCAAGTCCCCTTGTTCTTTGTGGGTAGCAAATTCATCGACAGAAAGCCATGAGACACCCACGCCCTGTGTAAACAAACTTGTTTTTCATCTTATGCTTCCTGCTTGGTAAACGTCCTTGACACCGTGATCAGGTTATCTAGACAATGGTCTAAATGCCGAGCCATGATCAGGTTGATTTAACAATGGACTAAATGCCGAGCCTTGATCAGGTTGATTGAACAATGGGCTGAATGCCGATCCTTGATCAGGTTACCAACTACAAACACCGCCCTGATTGAACAAACGAGTGGGGTAAAATGTATATAAGGCTTGTACGCTGCGGAGTAAAGCAGCAGCCTCCTAGATTTTGTCTGTGACGAGCTTGGGACTCTGTTCCATAGCCCGGGCTATTGTAATAAAGGTGGTTCTCTCTGTAGACAAACGGTTTCTGGGTCTACTTTGTTATATAAGAAGGGCAAGAGAAGACTCGGGTGATTCCCGCACCGCCAAGCCCCCACTCCTCATTGGGGTGGGCTTTTTTTTGGTTCTACAACATCTCCCCAGAACCACTGCTGCATGGCGCCTCTCCACACGAGGACCTCTCGTCGCCCATCGTAGCTTCCCAGAGCCACAGCTGCAAGGCGCTTCTCCATATGTGGACCTTACATTGCCTCTTCTGCACGATACAAACTTGACGCAGGACTCTACATCGCTCTGCATCCAGGATTTAAGTTATTTCGTTGAGCGGGCCTAACTGAGTCCATGTAGATTGCTCGTGTTCCATCATGGTTGGCCTGAAAATGTGACTTTGTTCCAGACTATTGCATCCAGAAACCACAGTAGGTGCTTTGTGCTTTTCTGCACTATTTTCACTTAAATCATGAAAATTGCATATCCTCGGTTCTACTGAATGTATTTTTGTTGTTTTGGCCTTAAATGATTTACTGAATATTACTCTAGTATAAGAATGTTGTGGGACTTTCCTTGTGTTGTGTTTCACTTCATTTCTGTTTGAAGTGTTGCATAAATATTGGCACATTGCCTCTAAGTTAATCCTGACTGCCCTGTGCCAAGCTACCAGAGGGTTGAGGACATGTTAATTTGAAGTTTGCTTGTGACTTCATCCTGACAATGATTGTGGTTGCTTCTTGAGTAGGATTTCACCCAACACATCCAGTAACCCAGTTGCTTACAATGACCGTATTGGGACCAATCATCTTTTCCGCTGCCAGTGGAACTCGTACATGGTCCATCAACCTTCGACAGGCTCACAGCATGTGTGCACACTGTGACAATCCAGCAGCTCTCACAAAGAAAAAATCATCCGGATAGTGTGTCACCAACTTGTAACCTGCCTCAAATATGAATAGCCATTGAAGAAATGAACTAAACTTCTACAAATGGGCACATGATACGGATCACCCCTTAGGCAAAGCTTTGTCCACAAACCCCATCGCCCTGGAACTATATCACCAGCAGTCTGCAGGGTGCACGGGCAGGAGCAGAAATGCAGACTTAATATTGCTGTTTGTCATGCAATCTCCTGTTCCAACCTCCTTCACTAATGCCATTGGGACATCCACTAATGAATACGTCAGTGACAAGTCTGAAATGAAATCAGTTATGGAAGAACCTTTTGGCCACCAAAACTGTTGTATCAAGCTAAACTGACCCTTTTCTTTCTAGGGAACCACACCAATGGGCAAAAAAAACAGTTCAGTCATAGGCTAATCCTGAAATGAACCTGCTGAATCTCCTTCTGCAATCTGTTTTTCACCACATCTGGATGTTGTTTGGTGGACCTCAAATTCTCGGTCCACTACCATACCCTTGGTCCCTCATAAACTAACCAAAGCCTTCTTGAAAACCCTACAGCAGAAAGTCCACTTCTGGGTTATCCCTGTACCATTGTATCCAGTAAGCAAGCCTGTGCTCTTTAACCAGTGTATGTTCCTTTTCCCCTGGGTCCCTGTGCTACACTGCCTTGCCCTCGATGTGCTTGCCATTGCCCAGATCACCGCGTCTTTTCCTGACTTCATCCTGTGGCAGCTCCACATTGTGTGAGTGGGTGTTTTGCTGCGCATTTTGAGCATTCATGGCAAAATGTGCAGAATTCTCTTTTGCAAAACCCACTGAAGTAGTGTGGCTCACTGGTTAGAGGCGGCAGACCCGAGAGCAGAGGACGGCCCGGGACCAGGGTTCGATTCCCGGCGCGGCAGGTTTCTGGACCAGGGTCAGCGGACTCGATAATTCTCTCGCCTCGGTGCCCACTCTGATCAGCGATCACACTCGGCAACTCTGGGCATTAGCTTGCCTCATCTTCACTAACGGCCCCACCAGACCGCCGGGGATGCCTGGTCTCACCCTGGAGATACCCATTAAGGGACCATCTCTCAGGGAAGCCAGGAAGGGTTTCGCAGCGGTCGAAGCGCCTTGGGACCCTACGGGTAAGTAGTGCGCTATATAAATGCCTATACATTAACATTTACATTTACTGATAAATGCACAATATGTCCTGTCGAACCCTGCTGTCCTATTCCCTTTGATCCCTCCAATTAGTGGGTGGGATGGCCCAGAAAGGGCCAATAAACCATAATAAAGCTGCTAGCTGTAATAACTGTTGGTGCTGGTCTGGTGGTCATTGTTTGAAGCCATAAATCATTATCTAGCTCCTCCCATTTGCTGTCTGCATCCTCCGCCAATCTAGCCCTGAACTTCTCATCATACCTCACCCAAGTGAAGAGCAGGCTGAGAACACCAGTGTGTGCACTGACTTCTTAATTGCTGGTTAGCAACTATGCATAGATATAGACAAATACATTGCGTTTGTTCCTGAGCAAACTGCTGTATTGTGTGTTTCTTTCAATGCTCCTGGGAGTGTGCAAAAGTATTTATTTCCTTAACATCCTTCCCTCTTATTCCCCTACTCCCTTGCCTGTGGACATAATTTCACAGGCAACAAGCCGCTTATCTGCCCTCGGTGTTGGGGACCACACCTCAGCCTGCCATTCTGCCAGTGGCCATTCCTTCAGCACTTTTGCCTTCACCATCTCCAATGACTTTCCCCTCTCTGAGTCCTGTAAAACAGCAAGCTCTACCACCAGTGCAAAAACCACAGTTGATGGACAGAATGCAGAACAATGTCATATATTCACCCCGGTACAGAGATCTGGGCCTAAATCCATCGTTTTTTTGTACTCCACACCACCCCAGTTCAGAAATGGCCATATGCAAATCAGCCTTGACCTGTGCCTCATGCGAACAGTCCAGTCTGAACTGCCAAGGCAGCCAAGCCATGTCTTTCCTGGACCGTAATCAAGCACCCTAGGACCGGTTTCTGGCTATCAGCCGTCTTCAGCCAGGATAGCTTGCCTCTGCTGCATTTGCTTCTAGGTGTAAGGCTCCTGACTGCTCCCAGCCAGGAGACTTGAACAAAAGGATGCCTGAGAACCCCTCAGATTCGGCCTTTGTTATTGGCCCTGTAGGAGTCTGAACTAAAAAAGCCTCCTTCCGCGTGCACTTTGTTGTGAATAGAAAGCAGACAACAACGTACAGGCGATGCTGAATGTGCAAATTACACCGGGACGAATTCAACATATTTTTCAGTGGGCCCAGCTTCTTGGCAGGTGGACTCGGTCCATCCGCGTGTAACCCTGACTCGTGTCCTGCTAGCCAACAAGCCGCTGTTTCTCTGGCTTAAACTAAAATGGTATACCCCTCCACATGACCCTGAGTTATATATACAACATTGTGCCCCACCTGCCTTCCCCAATAGGGTCTTGCACTCCCCCGGTCTGCACCATTACACCTAAACCGACCTGAAGGGCAGGCCTTCCAAACAGCTTCCCCCAAGCCCCCCTTCAATGTGCCAGGGTAGTTCGTTCACACAGAGAAGGCCTTATCTCTGTGAACGCACAGTGCTAATAGTGCCAGATGTGCTGGGTAATCAGACCCTATGCACATATAGGGCCAGCCCAGGCCTTCAGAAGCTATTCAAGTATTTACATTGAGGCTTTTAAGCACAACCCAGCATCCCTCCCACATCGAGGTGTGCAGGACCCTTACATTTGACATGTTTATCAAGTGAAAGGTATTCGTATTTCATTAATTAATGAGACAATGCACATACTCAGTAAAAGAAAATAATTCAAAACGATACATAAACAAAGCCGACGAGATAAAAAACTTTTCTTAAAATCCCCTCTCAGGGCGCGCCTTCAGGGCCCTTACATGATGGTGGAAAGGGGAAATGAGCAGTGGAAAAGGCAAACAATTTGAACGTGTCAGACTTTTATTGAGAGACCACTGCTGAATAGCGGTCTCAGTTAGGTATATGATATGTTGTCCTAAAAAATAAACATTTTAAGAGACTTTCTGACCGCAGGTTATTGATTCTTGGGATTGCTGTAAGGAGAGCCATACCCGTGCTGTTGGTCAGAAACCTTTGACATTTGTGGTGCCCTGGTTTACTCCTGCAAAAGAATTTGTTTTACACATGCTTTTTACATGAAATAAATCAACTAATGCATGTTCATTGCAGTAGTAATTTTCTGTATCTAGAGTGTAAGTGTGCAGGAGTGGGTTTTTCAAGTGTGAAATGTAGGAGAAATGCTTTGATTACTTAGCAGTAATTGCATTACTAGGAGTCCCTCTCCTGCATATGTTCCTAACAACGTGAGGCGTCCGTGCTTCTCCCAACTCTTTCCCAAGCATAAAAACTCCTCTCCCCTCCATTCTTCCTGTTTCGTCAACAAGCCGTGAACACACTTCGCCTGGACACACGGGCCTCGGGGGAGGTAGGAATATAAGTGAGAGAAGGACTCAAAGTAATGCAACTACCAGTAAGAAATTAAAGCATTAGCCACCAATCAGCCCTGGGAGGCACCATTCAGGACCCTGATCCTTTGGAATACATCATGGTACACCTGCCGCCATTCTTGCAGGACCAGTTACGATCCTAGCATTAAAGAACGGTAAAACTGGCACAGCCGATAAGTTCACAACAGCAACACGCTGCACTGCTTAAAGCGGCCCAAGCAGATGCATCGCATTCCCCCTTAAGGACTCCTAGGAGAACGCCAGAGACAGCTAGACCACTGACCTGGTCACTGCGACTGCTGTCCTCGTGCAGCTCCACCGTTAAGTGCTGCCCTCTGAGCCCTGACCTCTCAGTTGTGGTAAGTGTTCGAGCCCCTCCTCCATCCGCAGGCTCCTACCTGCGCCTCATCCCTGGTGGTCCAGTGGGAGAGTACTATGCTCTTTTGCCTCTGTTGGCTTTTTCTGTGCTCTGTTTTCTCTTTTTGCTTTCTCTGCTCTCTTTTTGCTACCTTTTCCCTCTTTTTCTCTTTCTTTTTGCCCTCTTCTCTCTCTTCATCCTCTTGGACTCCATGCCACTGCTGCCCCCGCAGCCCGTCCCCCCTCCACTTCTCCTCCAGAAAACCCACCGTACACAAGCATGCCCACTGCCTCTCCCGTAGAAGCTGGAACAGAGTCACCAAAGACCAGCTCACCTCTGCCCTCATCCGTACCCAAAAGCCAATGACGACAGAAGCTAACACCGTGGCATGCAACCTCCACCGCTGGATCACAAACTGTGCTGACACGCTCTTTCCCCTCAAGAAAACCACAAGACGACACATCAAGAAAGCAAGCTAGTTTACCCCTGCATCCCAAGAATTCAAGCGCCCCTGCCGACGGCTCAAAAAAACATGGAGGAACAACAAAACCCCAGAAACATGCAGCGCCTACAGAGCAGCCACCACAGCACACCACCAACTCATCAAATCCACAAAGAAGATATTCCTCCAAGACAGAATCCTCACCAATGCTCAAAACTCCAAAAACTCTTCTCCATCAAGGAATTTGCCAAACCATGCAGCGAAACAGCAGACATCCCACCCTCACAAGACCTGTGCAACAGACTCAGCACCTTCTTTCACCTCAAAATCAAGATGATCCAAAACAACTTTGCCAACCAAGACCTCTGCACCGCTCTAGCTCCCCCGAGCGACTTCACCCAACAGGCCCTGCTCACAACAGAAGACACCTTAAAGACCATGAACAGTAACCACTTCAGGGCACCCTCAGACCCCTGCCACCACAGATCTGCCCCAGAGCTGCCATTGTCATCACATCCAAACTACGCAGGATGATCAACTGCTCCCTCAAAACACCCACATTCCTGATGACTGGAAACACACCAAAGTCAACCCCCTCCTGCAGAAACCCTCGGTAGACCCGACGGACCTCAAGAACTTCAGGCCAATCTCCCTGCTTACTTTCACAGCCAAAGTCATCGAAAAGGCCAGCAACACCCAGCTACCAAACTTCATCAAAGCCAACAACGTTCTGGACATCTCACAATCTGGATTCCGCGCAAACAACAGCACTGAGACAACTCTACTCACCGCCACCGACAACATCCACTCCCTCCTTGACAAGGGCCAAACAGCAGTCCTAATCCTCCTGGACCTCTCAGCTGGCTTCGACACTGTGTTCCCCCACACACTAGCCACCAGAATCCACAATTCCAGCATCCACGGAAAGGCCCTTGACTCGATATGCTCATTTCTCACAGGCAGAACCAGAGAGTCAGACTCCCACCTTACCTCTCGGAACCAACAGAGACCAGATGTGAAGTGCCCCAGGGATCCTCCCTCAACCCCCCTTCTTCAACATCTACATGTCCCTCCTTGCAACCATCACCAGAAACCACGGCTCAACATTGTCTCCTACGCTGATTGTCTCCATGGTGCCTGATAGCTGGAAAAAGGCTGTTGTTCTGCCGCTACAGAAGAAACACAATATCAGTCCTGACAAATTGGAAAATCTACGCCCTATCTCGCTGCTGCTGTATCTGGCGAAAATGGCAGAGAAGGTAGTAAATCCACAGCTTATGGCATATGTGGAAGAAGCCGATCTCCTGCACCCCTCTCAATTTGGATTCTGGGCTTTACATTCTACGGAGTCAGCTCTACTAATGGCCACGGAGGCCATTAGACAGAGAGCAGATGAGGGGCAAACAATGGCCCTAATTCTTCTGGACCTGAGCGCCGCTTTTGATACTGTGGCTCATTACACCTTGCTGCAGTGCCTGAATAAGGGCGGTGTCTCAGGTCCGGCTCTAAAATGGATACAATACTTTATGGTAGAGCGTAGTTTTCAGGTCAGACAGGGGGCCCATTACACTAAGGCAATTAAATTGGACCAGGGTGTCCCTCAGGAATCTGCCCTGAGTCCCACCTCATTTAACCTTTACGTATCCCCGGTGGAGGAAATAGTGGAGGGCTTTGGAATCAGGATTGTGTCATATGCCGACGACACTCAACTGGTGATCTCGCTATCATGGGCACCGAATCTGGCGGCTTCCAATTTCAGGGCATGCATGCAGGAGCTTGCTTCTTGGATGGCAAACAACTGCCTGAAACTTAATGGAAGCAAGACAGAAGTGCTTGTGGTAGGAGGGGGTCCATCAGTGTGGTCGTCGGCATGGTGGCCGTCAAGCCTAGGCCCCACTCCTATACCGTGCACCCAGGCCAAGAACCTGGACGTGTTTTGGTGTCATTAAGGGCCTATGGAAAACTATGGATCTCCTCCCGATAGAGGCCAGGAAGACACTAGTGCACGCACTTGTTACTTCACGTTTAGACTATGGCAACATAAGGCAACATACTATATTTGGGTGCCACTGCTAAATGTCTAAACCGACTTCAGGTTCTGCTAAATGCGGCGGCACGGCTGGTCCTCATGCAACTGAGGAGGGCTGCCTCTAAAAGTGCCTTGGACAATCTACATTGGCTCCCAATTAGGAAGAGAGTTATGTTCAAGGCTCTTTGTACATGCCACCGCATCATCCAGGGCCCTGTAGTCGCGGAGTCTATTTACCTCCAGTAAGCCCACATGGTCTCTAACATCAAGTGGGACTGGCCTGTTGCTAGTCCCTAAAGTTAAAAGGGCCAGGATGGGTGGTAGGTTTTTTCAGCTTCTGGCGGCCCAGAGCTGGAATAAACTCCCTCCTGAACTCCGGTTGGAACCATCTGAGATGAGGTTTAGGAGGGATCTTAAAATGTACCTGTTCTTACATTAATAGATTTGCTTGACGTTACTCTAGGTTTGGTGGATCTGCATCTCCCACTTACTCTAGCGCGGGGACACGCCGATTTGGTGTAACCAGGCGCTTTATAAATTTCTTTATTATTATTATTATTATTACGGTGACGACACCCAGCTCATTCTCTCCCTCACCAAAGAACCCAATATCACCAAGCACAACTTCCAAGAAGGGATGAAAGCCGTCGCCACCTGGATGAAGAAGAGCTATCTGAAACTCAACGCTGAGAAACCAGAAGTCCTCATCCTTGGCTCATCCTCATCTGCATCGGATTATACCTGGTGGCCCCCTGCCATTGAAAAGCCCTCCACTCCAACAGAGTACGCACAAAACCTCAGCATAATACTAGACTCATCTCTCACCATGAACTGCCAGATCCAGGACGTATGCTCGGCCTGCTTCAACACCCTCCGCATACTCTGAAAAATGTTCATATGTATCCCCTTCGGATCCAGAAAATCGGTCATGCACACCTCATCAGTAGCAGACTGAACTACGGCAACGCTCTCTACGCCGGAATCAACAATAAACTACTACTCAAACTGAACACAGCAGCCAGACTGATCCTAGACATCCCCCGTCGCAACTACATCACCCAACACCTCTGAGATCTCCACTGGCTCCCCATCAAAAGAAGAAAAACCTTAAAGCTCCTTACCCACACATACAAGTAGGGGTGGGCGGTAGTCGCGTAAGGGACTTACGTGGAGCAGCACGGAGATTAAGCCAATCTCCGTGGCTCTCCGCATATTTCCGTTACGGGACGCATGCCCGCCGCCCGTGAGGAATAAGCATGCGCAGGCTCCCGCGCATGCGCAGTTCCAAGAAGACGGCTAGCTGGACAAGGAAGATGACCCCGCAATAAGGTAAGTTCTTAAGTAAATCTTATTTTAGGCTTAACCCCTTCCCTGCTGGGTACATTCCCCTGCTGTGCTGGAGGGAGGGGGGGATCGCGCAGCGCTCCCATGCTTATGACGAGCTCAGTTCGCCATGAGCTACAGTGCTCCTGTGCTCATGACGAGCTGAGCTCGTCATGGCCGCACCCGTTTCTTTAGAACGCTCAGCACAGCAGGGGAATTAGCCCAGCGTGCGAGCGTTCTAAAGGCCATGACGAGCTCAGCTCGTCATGAGCATCGGAGCACTGTAGCTCATGACGAGCTGAGCTCGTCATGAGCATGCAAGGGGTTAATGTCATTTAATATTGCGGGCGGGAGGCGGGAGGCGGGCGGCCAACTTCCGTTACGCCCCAAGTGGGCAGAGATTTGTTTTGTTTTTCCGCCTTCATTGCGAAAGGGGAAAGGGGCAAATCTCCGCACATTCCGTGGGCGGAACGGAGATGTCCGCCCACCCCTACATACAAGGCCCTCCACAACATTGGACCAGCATACCTAAACAACAGCCTCTCTTTCCACACACCCAAGAGACACCTCTGATCTGCTGACCACTATCTGACCACCATCTCATGCATCTAGAAGACCAGAATTGGAGGAAAGTCCTTCTCCTATCTCGCAGCCAAGGCCTGGAATGAACTCCTCACCCACCTTCGGCAAATCCGTACACTGTTCCTGTTCAGGAAGGACCTCAAGACCTGACTCTTCGGATGACCCCAGGACTCAATGTAGTCCCCCCTCCTCTCAGTGTCTTGAACCCTTGTAGGTGAGTAGTTGCGCTTTACCAACCCTGATTGATTGAATGATTGATTGATTGATTGACCCAGAGAAGCATTGCACTTCCTGCAACCCGGAAGTGCTCAAAAGCACTGGTGCCGCACACACCTCTGGTGTTTGAGACCAGGAGAAATATCTCTCCCATCACCTGCTGGAGTGCCGCAATCCCGGCAACCTCCTGAGAATTGAGAAGACCACCACAGACAACTGACCCACTTCCTGGAGGAGAACATTATCCTGGACTCCACCCAATCCAGCTTTCACAGCACCGAAACTGCCCTCATCGCCGCCACCGACGACATCAGGACCCTACTGGACAATGACAAAACCATGACCCTCATCCTCCTGGACCTCTCGGCCACCTTCAACACCGTCTGCCACCACACCCTACGCACATGCCTCCACGACGCAGGGATCTTTGACAAAACCCTGAACTAGATCACCTCCTTCCTCACCGTCAGAACCCAAAGAGTCAGTCTCGCTACATTCAGATCTGAAGCCACCACGATCACCTGCAGTGTACCCCAAGGATCATCCCTCAGCCCGACCCTTTTCAACATTTACATGGCACCGCTCGCCAACATCGTCCGAGCACATCACCTCAACATCATCTCGTACGCTGACGACACCCAGCTAATCCTCTCCCTCACCAAGGAGCCAGCCACCTCCAAATCCAAACTCCACGAGGGAATGAAGGCTGTTGGAGAGCGGATGAATACCAGCCGTCTGAAACTGAACTCGGACAAGATGGAAGTCCTCATACTCAGCTCCACCCCCTCCGCATGGGATGACTCCTGGTGGCTGGCTGCATTTGGATCTGCCCGACACCCAACAACCACGCATGCAACCTGGATTTCATCCTGGACTCAAAGTTCTCTATGACCCAGCAAGTCAACTCTGTCTCCTCCTCCTGCTTCAACACCCTCCGCATGCTCTGCAAGATCTACAGGTGGATCCCCACCAACACCAGGTGGACGGTCACCCAAGCCCTCAACAGCAGCAGGCTAGACTACGGCAACGCCCTCTATGCGGGAACCACAGCCAAACTCCAGAAAAGACTCCAACGTATACAAAACGCCTCCTCACGCCTCATCCTCGGAATCCCCCGCCACATCACCGTCCACCTAAGAGATCTGCAATGGCTCCCGATCAACAAGAAGATCACCTTCAAGCTCCTTACCCATGCCCATAAAGTACTCCACAATGCCGGACCAGCATACCTCAACGAGCGACTCACCTTCTACTCCCCGAACTGACAGCTTCGCTCTGCAGACCTCGCCCTCACCACCATTCCACACATCCGCCGAATGACCACTGGCGGCAGGTCATTCTCCCACCTTGCCCCCAAGACCTGTAATACCCTCCCCATCCACCTGCGACAGACCCATAACCTGCTGACCGTCAGAAGACTTTTCAAGACCTGGCTTTTCGGTCAGTAGCTACTTCACCCCTCTCCCCCCCCCCCCCCCCCCCCCCACCTCCATCGCCTTGAGACCCTGACGGGTGAGTAGAGCGCTCTATAAATGTTCTGATTGATTGATTGTGATAGATGTCCACCGCTGGTCTAGAGGTTCCCTGGGTCCCGCAGACGCATAGTCTCCCCCTCTTAGGTGCAGGAACCGCACTTGTACAAAGCACTGGATTGAGGGCACCTCACCCACCCAAATAGGAGGTGACAAAGAGAAACAGGAAGTATGGATGGGGAAAGATCTTTTATAGTAGGGAAAGGGTCAGAGGGACACAGAGGTCTCACGCTGTTAGTAATCTAAACAAGAGGGATGAGGGGTTAATTGAGTGTTAGAGCTGGTACGTAACAAAGCCTCCTATACAGCCCCTGCAGCAGAGGCGAACCCTCACCCTTCAAAAGGTACCCTATACAACCTAAGGCCTATGCATATTTGTGACATATGGGAGTCTCAGGGACCACTCCCCACATTCTACAGAAAGCCCCCCATCATTTTGAGCAATGCCATTGCTTCAAAGTATTGCTCAAAGATATCAAATGAAAATGTTGTGACTACCCACAAAGCCGAGGATGTAGGGACATTCACAAAAGATCTGGGACGCTCTAGCAACTGTTATGGGAGTCACATATGGCCTCAGTAGAAAACGGCTGGAAAGTTCCAAAGCTCAGCAAAACTTCTATTTGTGCAAGGGCCGGAATCATGAGTTGACCTGACTTTAAAACTCCTCGTAATTACCAGGGGCCTCATTTATGAAAGCCTTGCGCCACCAGTGCGTCACTTTTTCCCATGTTAAAAGTGACGCGCCGGCGGTGCGTCACTTTTAAAATGGGAAAAAGTGACGCACCGGTGGCGCAAGGCCTTCATAAATAAGGCCCCAGGTGCGCAGGGATGTATCTTGGTCAGAAAGATTGAAGGGGTGTGACCTTCCGATATTCCGTCACTCACGCTGGCATATCCAGTTAAAATACATTAATTTGGTCATGGCGGGACATAAAGGGCAGTGGAAAAGGAGAGGATTGTGGAGTATTAGGGGCAGAAAACACGAGTTTTTGTAAAACAACCAAAATTATCGAAAGACTTCAACACAGAAGGGGGAGGGGAATAGTAATAAAAATGTGTGTTTAATCTATGTATTTGAAAATCCAGGTGAAATATGACAGAAACCTCAACATACCTAACTGAGAACACATGTGCTCAACTATTTACTTCATAATACATTTACTAGTGGGGTGTAACAACCCCCTTAAAAACACGCCCCTGCAAGTGTGATAAATACTATTCTATTTCTGTAGTTCAAACGTAATGAAAGTTAAAGAGGGGTGAAGGGGTGGGAGAGGCGTGATAATTACTGGGACAGATGGATTGCGCTGTTAGATTTTATCGGGTGAGGTAACTACCGAAACCCCTAAGGGGCACTCGCAATCAGAGGCATAGTGTTACTTAGGTAAAAGTGTAGAAAGCAATCGGAAAGCCAAGCATTATATATGTACCTTGAGTTCTTTAATCATGTATATAGCATGCCTGGACCAGTTGGTATGCGGGAGTTTTATTGCAACAACTTTAACACGTCGGGATTATGTCGAGATGGCAGAGGGTTTTCTGCCCAATGCAGTGTGAAAATTATGTACAGGTGTAGTTTAGGACGTAAACACAACTCACCTTTCTTTGAAAATACTAAACATTTTTTATGTATTTTGCGCACTATGGCCAGATCATGTACAAACGGAAATGTTTCGGAATTGGATAAAAGTCAGATGTTACTCTTGTGAATCTGGTGGCAAAATCTCAGCATGTGCCTAATTTATAAGCTCTCCTGCTTTCAAATCAAAGACCAAAGGAAATATAAGGGTGTTTCTGGGTATGGAGAGATGGCGCCGCCTACGACAGAACAGCTGGATGTTTTCTGCTGGCAGCTGGAAGTGCTGGAGCTTCTGCGGCCCCATAAATAGAAGCCTGGGATCATGCTGTTTACTGTAGCCGACAGATTGTTTATTCAAAGGCCTCTCTGTCCTTGGAATGTTTGGGATCTGTGCAGGAATATGATTAAGAGGCCAGCTTGATTTCGGAAGAACTTGTTATTATGAAGTCAGCGCTGCGTAGTGTCCATGGAACGCCGCTACCCCTCACAGATAGGGAGTAAGCATCACTTTACGAAATCAATCCCATAATCTCTCATGCAAACATTTCAAATTCAGACTCCACGTACGGGAGACAACAGAAAGCGATCCGAAGGACGAGGGACAAAAGCTGCATATTTATGTAGGGACTTGGAAAAGCATTTGATTTGGGGATGTGGAAGGACATGGGAAAAGGGTTGTGGCAGCACAGGACAAACTAGGGGGAGATCAAATAATATTTCTTAGCAGCCATGTTTAAAATCGTTGATTCTATAATGTATCTGTAAAGTGCTGCATAAAACCTGGGGCCTTATTTATGAAGGCCTTGTGCCGCCGATGCGTCACTTTTAACATGGGAAAAAGTGACGCACCGGTGGCGCAAGGCCTTCATAAATAAGGCCCCTGCTTTTTAGCACCATAGGAGTCAAGGTGTTCACCAAGAAAAATTGGATGGAAAACAGGAGGATGGGGAGATAAAAGGGGAAATCGGGAGGGGTTGAAAGCAAGGGTGTAGACAGAAGGCCAAATAATTGTGCACGGCAATAGAGGGAATATTGGGAGGAGTTTTATCCAGGGGTTGTCAACAATCAACCAATTTCTGAAAAGGTCAATTTTTAGAATCTTTTTCAATGGGCTCCAGTCTAGAATTATTCTTCCATAGTTCCATAGCTGTTTTTGGACTTATTTATCTTAACTTAATATAAACTTACAGTTGTTTACCTTACATCTATCTATTTATCTCTCTCTCTCTCTCTCTCTCTCTCTCAATATATATATATATGTATATATAGATGCTCTGCTTGCTCCGTTTGTCCCCACGATTGAGTTGCACTCCGACACCAGCGCAAGGTGGCAAGTCTTTATTAACAGTACAAGCTGACATCCGCCTGCTGCTTTCAAATCCAGTCATTCCCGCAGCATGCCGACGCGTTTCTGAAGATTTGCTTCCTTCTTCAAAGGCCACAGCAGGACTGTTGCGTGCAGACTGGTCTCCGTACACTGTTAAAACAATGCCGATTTCCACGCTTCAAGATGGGCTGGTCTACTGACCCCGCAAGTCATTGTGGTAGAGGGAGTCCCGAGATTTCAATCCACCATTGGATGCGCTAATAGCTGGAGAAAACAGATTCAAGCCCTCAGATGGGCCACCAACCAGCAGATGCAGCTCTAATCCCAAGCTGGGGTCCCACAAAGCGGCTTGGTGTATCACAGGTTGCGTGGCCCACTCTGTTCCCGGGTGGTGCAAACTCAGCGACTGGGCGGCCGCTTGATATGAATGCTCTGCTTGCTCCGTTTGCCCCCACGATTGAGTAGCCCTCAGACACCAGCACAAGGTGGCAAGCCTTTATTAACAGTACAAGCTGACATTCGCCTGCTGCTTTTAAATCCAGTCATTCCCGTAGCATGCCGACACGTTTCGGAAGATTCGCCTCCTTCGTCAAAGGCCGTAGCAGGACTGATGCATGCAGACCGGTCTCCGTACACCGTTAAAACAATGCCAATTTCCATGCCCCCAGATGGGTTGGTCTACTGACCCCGGCAAGGCATTGTGGTAGACGGAGTCCCGATATTTCAATCCACCACAGCGTGGGATATGCAAACGAAGACTGACTGCGGAGGCCCATCTGTGGTGTTGGACAGTAATTAGTGCCACCATGCAGGACATTAATACGCAACCATAACTTCCAGAAGGCACTACGAGGTCAATAGACCGGTCCATCTGAGGGCATGGTGTTCAGCTACCTAGTGTGGAAGTTTCGTCCAAATCGCGTTACTGTTCCTTACGCAACCTCTGGTGAGGAAAAGAAGACTTTTGAAACACGTAAGGCACATGCGAATAGGAACAGCTGTCAATCACCATCTGCAGCCGGCAGTATGTTTTACCCTTAAGAAAGGCTTTCTGCCTTACGTCCGTGTGGGATGCACACCTACACACCGATTTCTCTGTTTTCCTTCTTCCCTTTTTCTACATTGTACCATACATGTTTGTTATGAATGAGACACAGTATGTTAGTGGTATGGATTGAAATCAAATGTATGTCTTGTCTTTTGTTGTGTTAAATATTGTTTTTTCATTGGCTATTGTACATACTCTCACATAGATTTTGTAAATAGGAGCTCCCTTTGTAAAATGATGGTTCTAATTGTTTGAGTATAAATAATTGTCAAACGCATCTGATTTTTTTTAAAGAAATTTAAATATATAAAATAAAAAGCTTTTGAGATCAAATCTGGACTGAAAGAGTGGTTCGTGCATGACAGTTGTGTTTCTTTTTCTTCATCTTTCGGCACATGTCCTACCTCTGTAGGCACAGTTCCAAATTATTATTAAAAAAACTTTTGAAATTCACAAAAAAAAACATAGGTTTCAGGGACATTATAGTTAGAAAGTAGCATTTAAAAAACCTTTGCAATTCACAGAAAAAAACATAGATTTCAGGGACATTATGGTTAGAAATCAGCATTTAAAAAACCTTTGAAAGTCACTGAAAAATCCATAGGTTTCAGGGACGTTATAGTTAGAAATTAGCATTTAAACAACCTTAGAAATTCACAGAAAAAAACCTAGGTTTCAGGAACATTATAGTTAGTTGGACATTTCTCTTGTACGAAACCAGAGAAATTCAGCCAATATAGTTACTTGAAGTAATTATAACTCGCTCTCCCGCAATGCACTGCTGATGACGTCACATATTACATCCCTCATGGCATATTTGGTAACAGCTTTATAATGGCCGAGCACACTACAGAAACCAGAATGCGTGTGTGCTCAATGTAGCTGCCCACAGGAGGGATAAAAGTGGGAGGAGACTGTTGCGCCTCTGAAGAGATGCAGAAAGCATTGAAACGCGTCAGGCGTACACGACAGAACGCTGTAATTTCACATTGGCAGGTGGCCCCTGGATTTACCGATTGAAGAGCATTCATGGCTGGGGGGTGCAAGAGTGCGTCTTTGCCAGGTGGGCATTTTGGAGCTTTATGTTAACGCGGCGGCCCGGCCGCGAAAGACGCACCCCCCCATAACAGGGGGTCAGGAGCATTGTATTCGACATTGCTTCACTATGGACAAATCCCTATGGGATGTTATACAGGACCCACTTGCCGAGGCTCATCTGCGGGCTTTGAACTTTGGTAACAGCTTTATAATGGCCGGGCACACTACAGAAACCAGAATGCGTGTGTGCTCAATGTAGCCGCCCACAGGAGGGATAAAAGTGGGAGGAGACTGTCGCGCCTCTGAAGAGATGCAGAAAGCATTGAAACGCGTCAGGCGTACACGACAGAATGCTGTAATTTCACATTGGCAGGTGGCCCCTGGATTTACCGATTGAAGAGCATTCATGGCTCGGGGGTGCGAGAGTGCGTCTTTGCCAGGTGGGCATTTTGGAGCTTTATATATATATATATATATATATATATATATATATATATATATATATATATATATATATATATATATATATATATATATATATATATATATATATATATATATCAATCACTCTGGGTCTGTGGATTTGCTGGAGTACTTCCTGATCACCAGTGGTGCACGGTGGAGGCGATACCACAAACGCCTCTTTGAAATGCAAAACATCCCTCTCTCCATTTAGAGAAAGCCTGCACTCGAGTTTCTGGAATAATTAATTTATTCAAAGGCAGGTCTTTATAAAAAATTGGAACGCGTCTCGACTGTTACCACAGCCTTTGTCAACCATAAAGTGCACTTTATGGTTGACAAAGGCTGTGCAGGCAGTGCTATCTATTTACAAAAAAGATATGTGATTCCTCTTCATTTAAAATCTCTTAGAACTATAGATCAAACGATCAGGTTCTGAAGAAGGCCAAGCCATACTTTTTATCCTCTTCTGTGGTAAAGGAAACGTGAATTCTGAATCAGAAGCTTTATAATTGCTAAATTGCAGTGTCTGGATTTGGGATATTTTAAAGTGTCAGGAACTGACTCAGTCTTCATACATTCTTTCCTTGGGCACATACTTTGCACAGCTGGTATCTTTGCTTCTGCATTAGCAGTACAGAAGTGATCTGGCAGAGTCTGTGTGTCACATGGGCCACAGTTCGTTAGCATGGAGAAGAAAAGTCTGGACATGAGATGAGTGAACTGGGCATGAGATGTTCTGCCTTTTTCAGCTTGAGTCTCTCAGCTTGGGGGAAGTGGAGGTCAGCCATATAATCTCAGAATTGGTGCGATCAAGTGCAGGTGGAAAGGCTCTCGAGCCTTGAAATGATGTTGCCACTCAGTTGGTCTTCGTCTTGGGGTGATCACAAGTGGACAGGAAGGCCCAAGCCCCTCCTGCGATGTTTGCACTCCATTTTCCTTGATCTGCGGTGCTAGAAGACAGGTGCGCGGGTCTTACAGGAAGTGTCAGCGCTTGTGATGATGCAGTCTATAGGAATCAGTGGTGAAGCACACAAGGCGTCCAGCGGTTCTAACAACAATGGCAAAGTCTTGTGGGGAGTGTACACCACTGAAATGTGCTAAGTGAAAAGTGACCAACCCCAAGGGCTTCCCATCTTTCTACAGCTCCTCGTCACAGCACCGCAGGATAAATCTTGGGATGGGCTGGGCAGCAGTCTCAGCTCTCAATCTGTGCAGTCTCTAACACAACAAGCTTCTCACAGCAGAAAATGAATTTTCTGGACTCGGGCTCTGAGCTAAATATTACCCGTTCTCTGCATGCAAACCCCCCTTCTCTCGTTAGGGTTCAGAAGCAGCAAATTACTCTCCTCATTCGTGGAGTAGATTTCCTTCTTCTGAAGGGGGGGACAGTCAAAGTTTCCTGCACCTGGGCTTTGGCCTTTTGTGCATACAGAGAGCTCTTTAAAGTCAAAGGAGAACACTGAATAAACCTAGATGGCTTGTATTTTATTGATTAATTCAACAGCATAACGTTTTTCACTGCAATGTGTCATAATAGAACAGTAGGAGTACAGAACATCGTAGGTGAAAGAGTGATGAACCTTCAACCAGGATGAAAGTACACGCGGACTGTAATTCACGCTAAATGAGGATGTGAGCTGCAAATACAAATTGACAAATGAATGTAAAACTGCTAAAATTTACAAAAAATACATAACAAATTCAGATGGGCCTATGTGCAAAAAAGTATAACTACAGAAGATGACATACTTACAATAGGTACAGGCTGTGAAAGGTTGAGGTCAACCTGGCCTGCTAGCGCAAGAAGATGAAACCTTAGAAAGAAGGAGCTGGCCTTAAAGGAAGAAACAAGTGTGTTCTAACTGGCAAAGTAGGTTGAATGACTAGAAGCCATATGTAGCACAAGGTGATTTGGATGAAGAAGGACTTTGGTTGGCAGGTAAGGTGGTGGGGTAGGTTATAGTAGGCCAGAGTGGTAGAAAAGTGGTCACCTGCTAAGCCATGTGTAGCTTTAAATACAAGAGTTAGTAGGTTGTATGTTTCTGTAGGTTTTGAACATGCTGGTGTTGGGGCATTCATGAAGGTAGGTATGGCTCTGGAACTAATGTCCTGAATTCTCCTGATACATAATGAATGCCACACTTGTGACCAAAAGCTGAGTATCC
This sequence comes from Lissotriton vulgaris, assembly GCF_964263255.1. NCBI lineage: Eukaryota > Metazoa > Chordata > Amphibia > Caudata > Salamandridae > Lissotriton > Lissotriton vulgaris. The sequence continues at coordinate 175,387,504 of NC_141693.1, forward strand.
GCAAGTGGTAGTCAATGGATATCAGTCTGTGGGATGATACAGGATGATGTAATTGCCTCACACATCATTACAGGGCGGCAAAATCCAGTGATGGATAGGGCAGGGCTACCACGACTGTGGTACAGCGTTCCTTTGGCAGATGCTGAAAGGTTTATGCTGGCAGAGTCAGCAGAAGCTCCTCCAGCGGATCCCCGTGGTTCTCCAACCTCTAAATGCAGCACGGCAACCACAAGTCTGGCAGACGGGGCATCGCAATTTTCAAGCAGCTAGCCTGAATCCTCTGGAAACACTGGCTCTGTCCTTTCAATCACAATGATATAAGTGAAACCTAACTCTAGTCATTTTAAAATCTAACATTTCAAACAAAGCCATTCACTGAAAAAGTGAGGGGCATTTAATCTACTAGAGCAAAAGCTTTCAATAGCATTTCTGAAAGTGGAACACCGTGAACCATTCATTCTTCCAACTTCGTCACTTTTTCTGCAAATGTAGCAAAGTTTGTCAAGTTCACAAAACTTGCTATGTTTAAAAAACAGCAATCGAAAAACATCTGAAAGGTGCACAATTTGGGTTTGAAGCATACATCAAAATATAAATTTGGCAATGTGCTTTTTTATTAATGACTGTCGCACATACACAAAAGGAAGAAATGTTTCCCTGCCAGTGAGGTGCTCAAAAGGATGTATGACGGTACCACGCGTACTTTTACAACGCGTACCGTTACCACGCTACTTTTACCACGCAAGTCGTTACAACGACTTGCGTGGAGGGGCGCTGGATAGTAAATTATTTAATTTACTATTCCAACTCCAGTCCCCGTGGACTCTAGGGAAAGGAGTTGGATAGTAAATTAAAGTATTTACTATCCTGGAGCGCCCCCCAGCGCATTTCGTTGTAACGACCTGTGTGGTAAAAGTAGCGTGCTAACGGTACCGCGTTGTAAAAAATGCGTGGTAACCGTTGTATACCGCTCAAAACGTGCAACTTAGTCAAAGTTTTGCACTTCAACTAATTTTACAAGCACAATTGCAACTTCTCCCACCACTCCACAATGAAAATGCTCTATTACTTACCGGTAATCTTCATTACTCCTGGTCCCGTTGTCCTCGGCCCATTCAGAACTTATGGAGATAACCATCTCCTGACAGAAAATAAAAACAAGAGGAATGCTGGGATATCCCTACTGCCCCTCCCCCCGGGAGTACAAAGGTAGGATCTACCCAGCAGCCCTCCTGTACAAACAAGCCCAGACAGGAAGGCCGGCCGCCCGGGAGGGAGGGAGGGGCGTATGAATGGGCCGAGGACAACGGGACCAGGAGTAATGAAGATTACCGGTAAGTCATAGAGCATTACCCCCAGGTCCCTTATGTCCCCGGCCCATTCTGAACTTATGGAGAAATACCAAAGCAGAAAAAGCCGGCCTTCCCAACCCAACAGAAGCCAACCCAGGAAACCACACCAAGGCAGCAACCGCAGAAGGAAAAAGGAAGAACTGGGGAAACCCCAGGCAGAGCCCCCGACAAGAGGGACCCCCACTAGACCAGCAGACACCCAACAAGAGCAAGGGCGCACAGCCAGACGACCAGACCGGCCACCACAGAGGCCAACCAGCCCACCGCAGGAACACCCGACAGCCAACCAGCGACAGGGAGAGCACAGACACCCAAGCCACCACAGGCAAGGGGACAACAGCAGAAGAGAGGCCAAACAAAGAGAAAGGCCAAGAGCCACCAGGCCAACAAGCCAGAAACGGGCAGAAGAAGACAACCCACGCAAGAACAGGCAGGAGACAAGCGGACCAGAGGAACCAAAGGCCCAACAAAGAAGAACAGCGGAAGCCCACCAGAACCCAACCCGGAAGGCAAGACCGAGCCCAAGGCCAGGGAAAGAGAGAAAACCCAGACACCAGGGAACGAAGAGCAAACCCCAGGAAGCCAAGCCACCAGGTCCCGCAAGACGAGGACACAAGGCAAAGGGAACTAGCACCTCCAGGAAACCTGAGCAGGAATAACCAACAAGGGCAACCAACCAGGACAAAGAGACCCGGAAAAAGAGGAAAGGGAACCGAAGGAACCCCAGGAACCCCAAAACAGGACTCCAGCCAAAGCGGAGGAAACGGGAGCAGGAATCAACAGCCAGAAGAAGGCAAACCTGAACACCAAAGCAGAAGTGCAACCGGACGGGCCAAGGACCCGGAGGACCCAAGACAACAGCAAAGGAACCACGAAGGACACAACAACCACAGCCAAGCCAAGCCAAACCAGAGTCAGGCCAGGCACAAAGACCCCAAACAGCCCAAGCAAAGGACCGGGGCAGAAACCCAGAGGCCAGAGAGACAGAGGCAAAACCACCCCAGAGGACCTCACAGAAGCAACCGCAGCCAGGGAGGAAAGCACAAGCAAACCACATCCCACAGCCCGGCAAGACCCAAGGCAGGGCACGCACAGGGGACGAACCCCACACGGCGAAAAGCCGCAACCAAGGATACAGACAGGAAGCCAAAGCCGAAGCCAAAGCAACCCGCAGAACCAACCCGAAACAATGGAAGGACAAAGAGGGCAAGACCCCAACAGAGCACAGGCCCGAGAGCCAACAGCCCCGCCGATGCCACAACGAACCCCAGAAGAGGCAAGAAGAGAAAACAAGAAGGCAACAGCGTGACGGCCAGAAACAAGAATCAGACCAGAACACACCACACCCACAAGCAACCGGAACCCCACGACACAGGGACCAGCCACCCCACAGGCAGACAGGGCACCCGCAAAGAAGTGCCAAGCCACCCATGAAACTCCCAGAAGAGACTCAACCAGGCAGCCCAGGACCGCAGAAAGAGCACAACCAGGCAACCCAGAGCAGGACGCACAAACAGAAGGCAGACCAGCCCAGAACAGGAGCCAACAGGGAGGAAGCCCAAGGCAACAGGCCACCACAGAAAGCCACGGCCGAAAGCCAAGCAGAAGCAAAAACAGGCCACAGCAACCAGCGCAGCGCGCCTCCCACATGGCCAAGCAACGGGGAGACGCGCAGAGCGACCTGGAAGAAACGGGGAGGCGGCGCCCCCGCCCCAAAGGGCCGAGAAACCGGAACACCGGCCAGGAGGAAGCCATGCCGCCCAGCAAGCCCGGCAGGCCGGGAGGCAGACCCAGCAGACATCCTGCGAGATAAAAACCCACAGGCCCAGGAGAGGCAACAACAACGGCCACCCCGCACCACCACCAAAACCAGAAGAGGCAGGGAAGAAAACCAAAGGAAGAAGCCAACCGCACCCCGCAGCTCCAGGTGGCCAGGCAGAAACCAGGTAAGTAACGGACTAAATTAGCAAACAGTGAGATATTTACTGCCCTAGTATGGTTTATATATTGTTTACATTCAAATAAAGCACATGATAAGTACAATGTATATCTCAATTCTGATTTATTTTTTTATATCCATGTTAGAAAAATATATTGTTATATCTATTAATTTTTTCTTAGATTATTTCATAAATAGTTTTTTTCAAAATTCATACAGTTTACATAGACAATAAAGAATATACAAAAAACATATATACATAACACTAATTTAGGTCGATGTTTTTACAGATGTAGGCAAGGTGTAGTTAAACAACGCGCGTTTCGGCCATAGCCTTCATCAGGTGACCGTCCTACGTGTACACTTCAGAAATAATAAAAGAATACAACACACAAGATATACAAAGAATTCTGTAAAAGAACAAAAGAGACAAAAAGACATATATCAGTCATGTGATAACCATAATTAGGAACAGTAATTGCTCAATCTCAATACATGTAAACGTAAATAAACAGGGTCTATTCAAATTCATGATTATTAACATATTACAGCTTCCAACTTTTCTTTATTATCCACATTTGCCTATTATGAGCAGTTATATATAAATATATTCCTTTCTCATTGGATTCCCTTATCTCTTCGGTTATCATCCTTGATATCATAATTTTCTGGATCACAAAAATAACCTAGCCAATTGAATTTTAATATTCTTCCTTTCTTACTTTTCCCTGATTGTTGTATTTCATACTCAGTTTGATGACAACCATGCTGACTATATGTGGTTAATATTGGCTTCAATTGACAAAGGACTCATATTGGGGTCAAAAAAACAGACAAAAGGAAATAGATAGAGATTTTCAAAGAAGGTTAAAGAACATAAAAATGTGCAATTCAGTGTTAGCAATGCATCTTATCTTTCCAACAGATATACGAAAACCAGTAGACTAAGAAATCCGTATTTGTAAATTACATTACTTACATTAAAAGGGTCTCAAGTTATAAGTTACCCTCTGAGAGTTGGTTTTATTTTATCGTCATCATTGTAGATTGTTGAAGAAACCGCTCAAGATTATCATTAATATTCTGTAAGGAGAGAAGAGCCTATCAGACATTTGTTTTTTTTTCCATTCTATTCCTGTTGAAGAGGAGCTAAGTTAAATTGTAGGTATTGAACCCAGTTATTAATTTAAACTGAACAACAGGTTAACTAGCAGTTATAGCATTACCTTGCATGTCATCATAAGCTTTTGTTTGGGTCAGCAGAGACATAGTACCTTGTAGTTGACTTACACTTTCATTTATGGATTCTCAATAGATGGATTTACGAAAAAATTAACATTTGATAATGATAAATATTTATTTCTCCCATTCATACATTTTAAATGGTGCCAAGATGTAAAAGGCATCCATTTAAAACAGCTATAGTGGTTTAATTACCTTTATTTAGCTCGATACCTTGATGGCATAGGTTCTATTTTAACGTGATTTTAGCGTTGTAAGGTAAATTGTTGAATTCAAAAAGTTGTGCCTTGTGGATTACTTCACTCGGGAGTTTTTCTTATAAATGAAAACACAGAGGAAAATGTAATTAGCTATTTTAGTGATATGCTGAACATCAAAAACATAGTCAAAGTGTATGAGGTTTAGTTACCTTTGTTTTGGCTCAATAATGTGGTAGCGTAAGGTTCTATTATTCGTTGGTTTTATCTTTTGATAAAGGTCATTGAATTCAAGGTATCGTGCATGCTGGATTATCTCACTTGGAGGTTTTTTTTAAAGATGGAAACACAGAGAGAAGTATAATTAGCTATATTGACGATATATAGAACATCAGACCCACAGTTGGAAATAGTTAAACTATAATAGTCTAGTTACCTTGGATGCAGTGGAGCGCGCTATAATGTGGTGTTCAGTTCAAGCCACCTCGAGGTGAGAATTCGGCAGTGAGTCGAGTGGAACTATTTTTATTCTCTTAGTTCGTATATGTGTTGGTCGTTCACTTCTCTATCTAAGCCAAAGGACATGCAAACAGATAGCGAATTCAGTAAAAGCTAAAGGTGCATAGTAAGGTAGTTTGCTAAAAATGAAGCTCTACGCTATTAGCATACCTGCGTTATCGATGGGCTTGTAGTGATATGGGGTTCTCTGGTATTCAGTCGCGCGAATCCGGCGGTAACAGGAACGTTAGTATAATTGTTCCTTTATATACTCATATTCATTAGTAAGCCGCATCTCAAATTGATTCAGCTGAGTAAACAATCCCGTAGCGCTTAGGTAAATACGTCATTACGATGCGACTTGCTTGTAGGAGAAATAGACAATGGACTCTACTAGGCGTCAGACGTAAAGATACGTCATTCTCAGAGCTTGAACACTAAAAACGTACAGAGATGTTAACTGCAATCGGTTCCACCACTAGTGTGCTCGCAAATTCGAGATACGCTGAATATCCCATATTGTAGTAGCATAACAGTGATATAGTGTCCAAATTACACTAAACGGTGATGGCGAGACCTTAAAAATTACATAGTTTTAAACAGATTTTACATTTGGACTCAAATTTTATAGGACATTGAGGGAATTACCTTACATCAATATATATTTATTTATATAAGTAGAATAGATTGAGGATTATAATATATATTTTCGATGTTATACTGCCAAGACATATTTATCTTAATGTCTATATATAGAGTGTAGGTAGAAACATCTATAAATGGCAATTTATGACTATATTATCGCTTGTTCCCATGGAATTTCTAAGTTGAGTCCTGACTTGACTGTCTCCAGGGAAAAAATCCAAAAAACTTCACGTTTACGTCGAATCTTGTCCGGACATAGACCTGCTCTAGGGACAATTTTTTCCAGAATAATCCACTGGATGTCTTCCGGTTTATGATTTGCTTCTATGCAATGGGCCACTATGGGTGCTTGCATTTTTCGTGTTCTTATGGCTGATTTATGTTCAGTAAGTCTGGTATACATGGATCTAGAAGATTCTCCCACGTATCCTTTTTTGCAGGGACATATCAATAGATAGATTATATTTTTGGTCTTACAATTTGTCATATAGTTGTTCTTTATTATGACGCCATTGAACTTGAAATCAGCAGTTTCAATGGTTTGTGGACAGATTTTACAATTCCCACATTTGAAATTGCCGATCACTGGAGCCCCAGTGATTAGATTTCTGTATAAATTTCCTTTAGGTACCGTCATACGTGATCTTACTACTAAGTCTTTCAGATTTTTATTTTTACGGAATGCTAACAATGGCTTGGGTATCGCTTCCTGTTTTGTTTTATTTACATTTAATATATGCCAATGGGCATATATAATTTGGCGAACTTGATCGTTAAGTTGAGAGTGTCTTGTGACAAAAACTAGACTTGCTTCTCTCTTTGGTTTGGTATTATTAAGTAGGTGTTGCCTATCATAATACCTAGCTCTTTTGCATGATTCTCTAACCAACCTATGTGGATAGCCCCGTTCTATAAATTTGTCCTTCATTACAGCAGCTTTCTCATCAAAATCTGTAAGATGAGTGCAATTCCTTCTAAGTCGTAAAAATTGACTAAAGGGTATACTGTTTTTTTGTTGCATAGGATGAAAGCTGCTGTAATGAAGGAGGGTATTGCGCGCACTAGGTTTTACAAAAAGATCCATGACGAGGAGACCATCGTCATGTTTGATGGTTAGGTCAAGAAATTCTAGTTCTGTTTTACTTATCTTTTCCGAGAACTTTAAATTAGGATCACAGACATTCAACCATGACATGAATTCCTGTAGCATATCTTCTTCGTCATTACAAATAAATACAATGTCGTCAATATATCTTGACCAGTAAAATATTGATTCGAAAAATGGAGCTACCTCATTGAATATGTGCTTCATTTCGAAATGAGCTACATAAATGTTAGCGATTGTTGGGGCGCAAGATGCGCCCATGCTAACTCCCTTTGTCTGTCTATACATGTTACCACGGAATTCAAAAATATTGTCAAATAAGATGATTTTAAGACATTCTAGAATGAAATTGATGTTACAGTCTATGTCATATAATTCTATAAACCATTTGGTCGCGTCTATGGCGCCTATACATGGGATATTAGAATAAAGACTATAAACGTCCAATGTAACCATCCATTGGCGGTTGACATTGAACGGTGTGCCTTCAAGTTCTTTAATGACATGACGGGTGTCTTGAATATATCCTGGTATCCTATTTATATAAGGGCGCAATATTGCATCCAAATATTTAGAAATTGGCTCTGTAATGCTCTCAATAGTTGTTACAATGGGGCGAAAAGGTGGATCCCATTCATTTTTATGCACTTTTGGAATTCCATAAATGCTAGCCATTCTAGGATTGTCTATATTCATATATTGATGTTCTTTGATGCAAATATCACCATTGTTTAAAGCTTTGGTAGTTAGTTTAGATATTTTATTTTTGATTTTAGAAGTAGGATCTTTAAAGGCAGAAACCAACCAGGCCAGACCAAGCCACCGAGCAGACAGCGGAGCGTGGGAACAACACACCAACCCCGAGAATAGGAGGCATGACAGGACCCGGCAGCCGTCAGGAGGCCCCAGGCAGTCAACACAGCAGACACAGGAGGGGATGCCAGGAAACAGCAGAACCCAGCAAAGGGAAGGCCACAGCACCAGAAGGACCAAGCAGGCCCCCACCACGCACCACGCCCGACAACAGGCGCAGGCCGGGAGGAACAGAACAGCCGGACCCAAGGCAGCAGAAGCCACCCAAGCAGAGGCAGAGGGGAGAGAGCACCCCAAAGAACCAACGGCACCTACGAGAGGAACCAGGCGCAGCCAAGGAAAAGGAGGACCAGGACCAGGAACCAGTAGTCCCAAAAGACTGAGGAAGAACAGCACGGCAGGCCCACCTGAACAAGGGGAGCCCACAGGACCTCCCCCTCACCGCGCAGCGGCCCAAGAAGCAGGAACAACGACCCACCACCAGACGGGGGAGAGAGCCGGAAGCAGAAGGCAACCCAATCAGGCCGCAGCAGCAGAAAAAGAAGCGACACCGACACCAGAGCACCAGAGGGCAAGGCACAAGCCAGCAGGCAGGAAAACCCCAACCACACAGGGAACCCACGAGCAAGCAAAGGCAGGAGCAGCGAAAAGAACCAGCCACCACAGAGGCGACCGGCACCCAAGCCAACTCGAGGCAGGCCAGAAACAGAAAGGGCAAACACCCCAAGAAGCGCCAAGAGCAGTGGAACACCCCGAAGAAGAGAACCAAGGGAACAGACCCACGGAACGCCCACCATCGGAGAACCCGGGCCAGCCGAAGGCAGCGCGGACCCCTGAAACAATAGCAGCAGGAAACCCCAAAAGAGAAGGCAGCACAGAGCCCGCAAGCAAGCCCCGACACCAAACAGAGGCGCAACCAAAGTCGCACAGTGGACCGGAGGACCGACAGAGGGCAAAGCGCCAACCAACACAGCAAAAGGAAGAGCCGGCCAAGGCAACCCAGGAGGTACACGGACGAGCAACAGCACGGCAGCGAGGAGCCCACAACAAAGACAAAGGCACCCACACCCAGCCGCAGCCAAACAGCCAGTCAACAAGAACAAGGAACGTACCCCGCACAGTGACTCACCCAGACCCCAGCACAATAAGCGTACAGCAAGGCCAAAGGAAACCTCACACCCAGAAGGGAAGAGGGCCACAGAGCCGCCAGACCCAGAACAAAACAGACGCCAAAGAACAGCCAAACGAGCCACCACGGCAGGCAGCAGCTCTCACACCCATCCAGACCCGGGCCCAAGAAAGCACACCAGAAACCGTGACTCAAACCCCCGAACCGCAAACGCAAGCGTGTCGAGAGGACAGAAGGCCCGAACCAAGGGTGGCAGAATCAAAGTCGGCTGAGCCCAAGACAAGAGGGCAAGACCCACAGCGCGCCAGGGACAGAGCAGCCCCCACCACAGCGGCAGGCAGCAGACCCCCCCCCCCCCAGACCCGGGCCAAAAAGAGCACGGGACAAAGCCGCGGACACGCAACCAACCCACAGCAGGAGCCAAAAACAACCCACCGTCGCACACCCCCAACCAACAACCCCCAAGACGAGGTGAACAGAGGGGGCGCGGGGCAACACGCATAGCAGCACCCACACGAAAGGCAGCACTGGACATAAGCAAAACCTCCGGGACCAGAGCCTGTAGCCAAGAGGGCAGACCAGAAAGCCCCTGCAAACATAGCAAAGAGCAGTCGGACAACACAGGACCAACCACAGCAGGCAGCCAAACGCTGTATGCACAGTCACCACAAGCAGCAGCAAACAGACTGCACAGATCGTCATCACGAACACCCTGCAGGAAGAGAAGCCGCAACTGAGCACCCACCGGGTGGACAGACATTAAAAAGCAGCCCGAGACCGAGCGCCTCGCCCCGAAGCTGGTCACAGCAGCAGCGGCAGCCCCGAGACATCCGGGGCAGGAGAGCCAAGCAGCCGTACCCGGAAACCCAGTAAACCTGCAAAGAGACAGAGAACTCAATGTCAGCAGCGCTGCAGTGCAGAGACAGTGCAACCGGCATGACTCGCTGCAGCCGCTGGTCCAAACTCCGCCGCTGTTGCTAACTGTAGTCCTGCACAACACACAGACACGGGGAGCAAAAAACACCGCAAAGCGGGACTCACTCGGAGCGGGGGCCCGAGCAGCATCAGTAAGGCCCCCACACCAACAGCCGGATCCGGGAATGAAATTCCAGCGCAGCGCGTCTCCCACCGGCCAGGCTCGGGGAGACGCGCTCAGCGACCCGGAAGGAACCGGGAGGCGGCGCACCAGCCGCAAAGGGCCGGAAAACCGGAACAACGGCTGCAAAGAAGTCAATCCCCCCCAGCAAGCCCGGCAGGCCGGGGGGGAGACACATCAGGAACCTCACCCCTGCCCGTGAAGCAAGGCAGCCGGGCAGGAGGAGCCAGAAGAGTACTGCACGCCACTCAAGCCCAGCAGGAGCCGGTGCAGCCCCCATCATCAACAGCATCCATCAGCCATTCTGTCGAAGACAGAAAAAAAGAACAGGAGGGCTGCTGGGTAGATCCTACCTTTGTACTCCCGGGGGGAGGGGCAGTAGAATATCCCAGCATTCCTCTTGTTTTTATTTTCTGTCAGGAGATGGTTATCTCCATAAGTTCTGAATGGGCCGAGGACATAAGGGACCTGGGGTTAACGAGCATTGGCAATGCCAATAGGTATGGGTTTAAAGGAATATTGTATGGTAGTGTGAAGCATTACGAGTAAATATCATGGTAATGGATATGTATTTGTGTGGAAGCATAGAACTGTAGAATCATACTGGTTAAGATCAAAAGGTCAGTTGATGGTATAACTTTCAAGTTAAACATTTATCTATGTAGGTTAATAACTGCCCAACTCCCAACCATGCTGCTCCCAGAGAAAAACGCCATATATTTTCTAGTTATCAAAAACACTTTTATAACTTTTCAATGTCAAGTGTATGACCCTAAACGTTTAAGCTCAGGTCCCTGAAAAAATAATCGCAAAGGATCACAGCTGCATGTAGGGCAGCACTTTTTTGAGGAAGCACACACCTTCTGCCCAATCAAAACATGTACTCCTGACTCCCAATAGGTGGGCCAAGCCAAAGGCCCTCTTTAGTGATCCTCACATAATTTTCTGGCATCAGATGAGTTGTCAAGCAAGACCCTTAAAGTGACCTATTAAAGGAGTCACGTGAGCTGCCTAGCAAAAATATATGTGGATTTTTAATAATAAAAAGTTTTGCTTTATGAATTTCTACAAGTCATCAACGGATTTGTGAGGGATGCAAAGTGATAACATTTTGCAGTTGCACACAACGCTGTACAACGCAATGTTACGCTGCTTGTGGGCCTGTACAATGTAGCGTAAACAGACGCTACCTTTTGTATCGCATCGCGCGTGAGGAACTTATTACCCCGTGACTTCCCCTCTGGTGCGCATCACTGACACCGGGCTGGAAGTCGTCACACCGTCGGCAGCCGCGCGGTCAGTCGATGAGCAACGCACTGTTTAGAAAAGGCCATTACAGAGCAGACGAGGAATGTTGGAAGAACAAAGATATACACGCGAGCACAATCCTTCTGTTTGTATAAAATCTTCTGTTTGCTGCCGTGTGTGGAGCGCGTCATGCTGCATTTCCCCTGGTGATGGCAGAGTCCATGTCAGAGACAACAAAGTGTGAGTGGTTCCGCTCAGTCCGCACGAGGACGGCAGCTCGGCCGGGCCTGGCTAGCAGTCACACTGAAGCTGTTAAAAGGGCTGCGTAGGAACAGGCGGCCATAAAACTGACTTTCAGGCTGGAATGGAAGACTCTGGCAGCCGAGAAGTCAAAATTTTCATTTTCTGCAAATAAAAAAGTGACCTTCCACTCATTGCATTGACCTCGGGATTAATTAGGAAGTCATAACCACCAGGAGTGAGTCATGGAAAACTACAACCGTGGGCTTCCCCCACGGATCTTTAACATTTGGGTTTCATTACCTCAGTCAGCTTTAATTGCTTCAGCTCCCCCACCAGCCTCCTCCACAGGGACACAAAGGGCTTGACAGCGACCACCAGACTGAACAGTAACCCGAAAGTAATCTCCAGGGCGACCCTAGCCAACAAAGTTCATGTGTGTGCACCAATGGTAACAGTTCGTGGGAGGTGGGGATTGGATGTTTTCAAAGCGAATAAATAAGGCATTTGCAGTGTTCGGAAGCGAGATCAGTTTTGGCACAGTTAAAGGCCCCACCGCGACAACTTCAGCGAGTGTGTGAGAGAGAGATGGAGGCGGAGAAGGAGGGAGAAAGGTTTCATTCACAGACACCAGTCTACATTTTTGCACGTATTTATTGTAATTTTTAGGTCGGTTTTGACAGCACATATGCCTGTAACAAATTCTTTAAACTATACATAAAGGTCGCTTAGTCTCAGGTTTTAGTTTTTTTTTATTCTCAATTCAACAGTTTTCTACAATGTTTTAGTCAAGACAAGATGCAAACTACACCTATTGTTTTTGACAATGCACATTTATAGTGGTAGCATATTGCGTGGGTGCAAATGTACAATAATTGGTCCACTTGAACGACGTACAGTGATGAAGAGGAAGCGTGAGGTTACCCACCCTTAATGTTCGTTAATTTTTCACTGCCACAAGGTGTGTCTGTGTGGGAAGGAAAGACCCCTAGAATTGTGCAGGCCAATCTCATCTGTGAGTGGGTGGGAGGTCAGGGGTAGGTTGTTGCCTTAGAAGTGTCTAACACGGACATGGACGACGACGGGCATCTTGTTGCTTGTAAAACAGAAAACATTAGATCGCCTAGAGAGCAACCTTCTGGATTACATCAAGTGATCCCAAAGTTCAGGTCCAGCGGATTGCCAAGTCACATCTGAAGCCATAGCCTTCTTTTGCATCACCGGTTAATTATGCGAGAGCTTACTGGACCAACCACTCATTCTCAGCGGAATTTTACTAAGGAACAACTTACCTTTGATAAAAGTATGCTATCGGAAAGCAAGTGTCTGCACCGCATTCAGATTGTTACTTTGGGTGCTGTGTTAACAACACCACAGTCACACATCCAAAGAACAGAGATAATCGCATCTGTCCCTGCAGACAAATAACGGTATCAATATTGCAATACTTACCTTCCTGTCAGGGAGACTGGTCAACTTAATTTTCCTCCCCACAATCAGTGTTTTCTACTTGATAACACACCAGAATATTACAGTGCATCGTAAATTAGAACACAAATACAATCGCCGCCATCAGTGATGACATCACTAATTACATCACCACGGTTTACACCTTTAGTAGACTGAGAACAAGTGGCGGAATGTGCAAAGAATCCATAAGCGGACGTGCTAGCGGACATATATGACTAATGAAGAAGCAAACAGGTCCTACTGGCAAATGTGAAATCAGCTTCCATATGCGTATTCAAGGGCCATGGTGCCAGATAAATGGCAGGTGTTTGGATCTACGTAGGTCTACGCCTGTAGCTGCCGAATAAAACACCCTGTGCTGTGCTAACTCACCAGCAACCAATCATGCAGTATGCTGCTCACACACTGCACATCTACTGCTGAATAACGTGCAGTCTCACATGCACAAACGCTCAATTGGGTTAGGTGTCTGAAATAATTTCCTATAGGATCCACCAACCTGGCCAGACTGCATTAAAAGGACAGCAGGTGGAAACAGAACTCACAGTACCTGAATGCAAGTCATAATTCAGTGGATCGTGAATAATCGTGAATAATGTCCGAAAGATTACAAAAAATTTCATAAAAACAATCATGTCTTCATCGAATATTGATTTCCGGTGAGCTATGAACTTGTAACAAATCGAAAAAAGCTAGTAGTGTGGTTGCACGACTGGCGATCTGTGATCCATCATGTAATGACTGATTTTATCGATGACATTGTTGGCCATGTCGTACCTAATGTCATCATTGACATCATCAACAATGTGATATGTGAAGGCGAGGCAGTGAAGTGACTGAGACTGGCTCAGCCTTAGAGGTCTTTCAGACACAATGACCATGTAATAGACCCACCTCAGGCCTTCTTGCCTGTCAGAGCAGAGGTTAGTGTGCAGCTGTCTCATCCCAGGCAAGTCAATCTTACAGAGGTAGGATGTGTTCGCCAAGTGACTGACTGTGCCCCATCCCTACAAGAACCTGAGATGCAAGTCTCACATGTGATGATACCTGCCCTATCTGTCTGACCTTTCAGATCCTCGCCTTCTCGTTTCTCCTTAGACCTCACTGCCTCTCATGCAAGGACTTTCGGTGTTTTACCACAGACACACTGACAAATGTAAGTAACCTGAAACAGAAGGTTATCCTCGGTTTTACGAGGTTGCTTTTTCCATTTGCTATTGTTAAAGACTTGAAAGCATTACCTCATGGGTATGGATACGTGTAATAAAATAAAACAACCATGAGATCATGTCACGAACCACGAGGGAAGAGAAAAGTCATCAAATGTATAAATAATGTGAAGCTGAACCTGCTCTCACCGTCTGAGAACCAGACACCAGACTCCCCACCTTGACACGCAGGTGCTTGTTTGAACCATGACATCATGTATCTTGTTGCTGGGTAGAACATAACCTGGCTACATTTAAACTTTTTCTGGCAGGGTATACGATAGTGCAGACATTACGTCAGCTGACTTCAGCAGAAAAGACAAAGGGTCTGATAAACTGCTAGTTTTACACTCACACACAGCTGAAACTGTAGTAACAACGTGATAAGATTATTTTTTTGAAAAATCCTAAAACTCCTCTTATGAGTGTTTCATTGACAAACTGGTTCACACACAGCCGTGGCATTCCCATTAAAATATTCTAAGTGATACATGATAATCATAACAAAGGCGATTGGGCCTCCTAGGTTATTCCCCATTCTATCAACTGAAATGAATATATATCTACCAGCTACTCTGCTCTGGCCAAGTCTGCAGATTCTTAGAGTTATGCAATCTTTATGTGCTGTGAGTAGATTTCAGAATCCCACACAGAAGGACTCAGGGGCATATTAGCAAGGGCATTTACGCTGCTTTAGTGGCACTTTCTGCCGCTAAAGCGGCAATATTATTATCGCCCAATTAACAAGCTGTCGCTAACAGCTGTTAGCGACAGCTTTCCGGTGTCAGCGAACTTTTCCCTTGCCATTTTGCATGTCAGCGAAGTTTATCGCTAATGACATGCAAAGTAGGCGTGCCCCACGAAAACAACAGGAATCCACTCACAAACACACCTAACTCCTATCAGGAATGCGACCCTGGGACCCGGTTAGGAACGATGAAAGTCGCGCTAACCGTGGTTATCACAGGTTTTTTACACCTGCTCAAAACCTAACTTGTCCATTCAACTCAATCGGGGGTGGATTGTGTGGCTGAGACCACCATGGCCTATCAGCAGCCACCCCCCTAACGCTGGGTCATTATTGCTGTAATTCATTCGATAATCCTGCTTTTCGCCTCTATCGCTGGGTTTTCCATTTCCGTGGAGTTAGCCATTGCTAATAACGTGCTGTCTCGGCGATGGAATCCAGTGATAGCCGGCGATGTAAAAATACTCGCTAAGTGCGCTTTGCGATATTTATCGCAAAGCGTTGCTAATATGCCCCTCAGAGCTCAGTAATAATGGAAAGTCCTCTGTTTTCTCTAGAGAGGGCTAAATCCTTAGAGGAAACCCCACAACTATAATTTCTGCCCTCAAAGAATTAGTATGCTAAAAAAAAAATCCAGTAGTGTGTTCTCCTTGCTCCACAATATCAGGATTTTACCTCTAAATCAAATTGTAACACAATAACCTCGCTGCAAGCAAAGCAGAGATAGATCTTGCCTGTGACAAGGTGGGAAAATTTGGGGGCATATTAGCAAGAACCTCGTTAAAATTATCACAATTTTAGCAGCACGAAACTGCCGCTAAAACGGCGATAATGGGCTTGCTAATATGAGTTATAGAATTCCAATAAAAGCTCAGGTTAGATGTCCGGCACATCTAACCTGGGCTTCTATTGGAATTCTATAATGCATATTAGCAAGCCCATTATCGCCGTTTTAGCGGCAGGAAACTGCAGCTAAAACGGCGATAATTTTAACGAGGTTCTTGCTGATATGCCCCCTGGAGTCATAGGAAAGGAGGCTGCAACTTCACTTTTCTGATAATTCTCTGCTCTTGGCGTGTAGAACTTTCCTACTTCCTCTTGCCACCATAATCCCAATCCACTCCATTTCCTGTTTCCTTTGCTTCCTATGACTCTCCAGAGACCTAACCTTTTCCAAGCACCAACTCCGGCCTACTTAGTTTCCATCTTTTTCTGAACCCACCATCTAAACTTCCAACTCCCAGCTTCACCTCTGAGACACCTTTCACTTGTGTATCCTTTGCTGTTCTTGGCTGTCCAGCCTGCTCCATAGCTCAGTAAGCAACAGCAGCTCTCCACCACCTAAATCCTGAGGTGTCAAGTACTATGTGGAAAGGGTGGTGCTAGGTCCCTCAGGCCCCTCCTCACGTCACCAGCTGCTGCTTCCACAAAGGGGGACACAAGCCATTGTTCCATATGCTGCTGGAAAACCAAACTACCAGTATTACTGACTATACTGGCAGGTAAACAGAATTTTGGGGGAGTGAATGTGTGTGTTCGTGATAGTGTGAGCGAGAGGGAGTGTGTGTTTATGCGTGTAGCATGTGATGGTGTGTATGTGCACATGTATGTTTATGTGGTGTGGGGTGAGGAGCTCACCCGTGCCAATGCCATGGGAGCCAAATCCCAGCTTCGGGTTATCATCCTGTGACTCAGGGCAATTCACTTAACCTCCCCATTCCTAAAAATAAAATAAAAACATTTGTGTGATGTATGGCTTCTCTATAAAATGCCCGGTTCTCTCGTAAACACTCTTATTCCCTTGGCCCAGCAGTTTGTGCTATCTGAAACTGTGAAAAAAAGTCAAAGGCCAAGGATTGAATGGACTTGCAAACTACATTGCATTGTTACTTGTATATGATCACTCCAAAGAGGGCAAGCAGTCTATGGGCAAGGGGAGGGAAATTTCCTCTCTTTGAAGAAGCAGTGCATCAGAGGAAGGCCAAATAGCGAATGGAAGTAAACACTCCAGCCGTTTCTGTAGCTCAAATGTGAATTTGTATTCAGGGGTGTTAGAAGGTGGTTCTGACCGTCTGAGCCGCCCGGATTTTTCACTTTTTGAACACCTACTTTTTAGGTCTCGCCTACGCAGCACACATGCGCTGCCTATGAAAGAGACCACTTGAGATCGATGCAGCTTTCCAGGCAAAAATGTGCACGTGTTGCATTGCTTTCAATGCAGCGCATGCACGTTTTGGGGTTTTCCTTGCGGGAGCGCACAGCGCCATTTGGTCCCACGCTCCCGCAAGGGAAATGCTGCCTGCTCTCAGCCGCACCCCCCTTCCCGCGCACCTGCGTGCAATGCTTGTTTTTGTAAGCATTGGCCGAGCGCGCACACAACTCCCGCTTCTCCCCCTCCCCACCTCGCGCGCGGCCAATGCTTGTTTAAATGTGTACGCGATTACTTTCACTTTAGCGGCACCGCGATATAATGCTGCTCAACTCCTTATATCCCATATAAATGCCTTATTTTTAGAATAAGACTCACTGCTGTCACACTTTGACAGCCTTGCTGCTGCTCTTAGCCCCACATTTTGCTATACCAGTCTGGAGCGCTGCAGGGGGCTTCCATCTCTGGGTGATCATTGGTACAGCGAGAATCGGCCACTTCCTGGTAACTGTGCATCACTTCCCTGAAGGTAATGAGGCTCTGGGGTAAAAATATGTTATCCATAAATAAACTAGCTGCACAAATAAATTGGTCCCTGTAGTTTGCATACAGCAGCAGACATGTCCTGCCTGCACCACCCCTTCCTCCCCCCACACAAACACTCCACCTTTAACAATAAAGTCAGTTTGTTTCAACCTTCTCTCTATTCGGTGAAGTCGGCACTCAAAAGTCAACGAATGGACATAGAAATGCCATAATGTAGGAAATTAAGATTTACACAATCTGATGCATGCCTCGCAAACCCGATTTCAGATAACACTAAAACCGCACTCAAATGTCCCACTCGGTGTCTAATTGTCGGCTAACCATTTTCACAAAATCGTCCACAGTTGTTCTGGTCAGAGCCCTCCACCGACATCAATCCAACGCAGATTGAACACTCCATACCTGCGCCCTTCCCCATAACTCCATACAAGGAGCCTACCCATAAATCTCATAGTTTTACTACTTCCATAAATTCCATACCTGTCACTCCTCCGAACTCAGCAACTTCTACCAGTAAATTCCCCCAAAGTACATACATTTACTTTAAAAAATACTTGCTGAGGTGACTCTGGGCCCTTGGGTCTGTTTTTCTCGCCCATATTGGCTGTGTTGCAGGGCTTGACATCCCGCTGCTGCAAGGCGTTGGTAGCCTGAGCAGTTGGCTGCTTCCCCTCCACCTTTTTTTCATAATCTAGGAACCGGGGGGAGCAGATTGGTTTCGCGCGATCTTTGGGGCCCGATACCCCTTGCCCCCCTCATCCTCCCGTGGCGTTTGTGCGGGAGATTGTTTGCGGTCGGTGGAATACGGAGTCAGTCCGGAAGATCTGACCCGCATCGGCTCCCGACTTCTGTGGCGGATGAGAGTGGTGGTGTGTACCGTGGCACAGTTGCTCAGTCGTTTCCCGCTGGTCGATTGAGGGGCCTTGCAGCACTTTCTGACCTTCCTCCCCAAGCTGTAGCGCCAGAGGCCTAGCCCTTTGCTGCAAGCATTGCAAGGGCGAAGGGCTCCTCTCCAAGAGGGAGAGATAAGGGTGGAGCTGCAGGTTATCCATCAGCAGCTGTCACCTGGTGCCAGGCACCAGGCTTTGAGAGAAGGCAGCATGGGGCTTTTCAGAGACCATGTAACATGAGACCCCTGAACGACACCATTTTGAACTATCCCAAAGGCCTGCGCAGGAAGGAGGGAGCAGAGGCAGAGAGGTGATGTGTCTCTGCAGGATAGGGCCGAGGAGCCTTCCAGCCAGCCCCCTCCAAATTCTTTAAAAGGTTTTGCACAGGAAGAGGAGCTCTCCCTGGAGTGTGGTCTGCTGTGGAGGACTGGTGCTGTAGCCTGGCACCATGGGCAGTTGGATGGAGGAACCCCCTGCCTGTCCCAGGACCCTGGATGGTGCCTTTGAGGAGTCCAGGATGAGTGAGGAGAAGCCTTGGACTCTGCGCAAGGAGAAGAGAGGCCCAGGAGGAGCCTATCCTGGCCCCTGAAGAAGCAGAAGTCGGGGAGTGTCGTGGCGCTCCCCATGAAGTATTCCCCAGAGGCCCGGGACCCCCAACTCTGGGCCCCAACAAAGTTGAAGTTGGGGAGTGCAGTCACGCCCCGTGAAGGATTCTGGGGCCCAGGATCCCCAACTCCGGGCCCTGGTGGATGGTGGGAGGAGTGGGGAGGAAGCTGGGGACCAATGTCACACTCCCTGTGAAGACCTCCTGGGGGCCCAGGACCCCCAACTCCGGGACCTGGTGTGGGCTGTGAGGGAGGGGGAGTGCCGCCACACTCCCCCACAGCAGGAGGAAGGCAGGGAGAGTACCGTCACACTTTCCCAAGGTCCTACCGGACCAGAAGCAGCCTCAGTGTGTGCCCGCAGGAGCGGGCAGACCAGAAAGGAAGGCCGGCTCCTACAGCAGTACGCAAGGGTGTTGGCCAGTCAGGGAGCCAATGAGGGCAGCCGGGGTGGGCTCCCTGAGCTGCCCTCCAATGAACCTGAAATGCAAGGTGCCCTGGAGGGACCGGGCTCCTGGGAAGAGACGCGGCAGGAGTGGCCCGGGGTGGGCTCCCCGAGCTGTGTTACACCAACCTGCGAAAGGGGTCAGGGTGGGACCGGGCTCCAAAGGAGGGGCTAATGCGGTGCCAGGCCACCATCGGGGGCGGGGTGGCTCTCCCCGGAGCTGTGTGAGAGCTGCTTATCTAAACAGCACGAGATGGTGGAAGAGCACCCCATAATGCTTTGCAAGGCCTGGGAAGGCCTGCAGGAAACCTGGTTATTTCAGTGTGTGGTGGTCTAAGGAGGACTGGGTCACCGTTGTTGATGTGCAAGGGAGCAGGGGGAGCTTCAGAAGCAACACAGACTCCCCCAACACGAAGATGTGAAGTTCCTCCCTAAGTCTCTTGGAGATTTGAAAGAAACAACCCCTCAAGGGTTCAGCCACGCACCAATAGCATCCTGTGGCTGGAACTTTTGTTCATCAGCTGGGGGTGTGTTTGGAAATAAACAAATGTGTGAAGGGTAACCCCTGGAGATGAAGAGGTGTAATTGCATGAGAGGTGCATTTATCTAATGTTATTTCTTTTGAGGGACTGAAAATCAGATGTGTAATATAAAGTCATAAGCAAACTGGGGTTCTGTTGCTGGACATTCCTGCTAGGGTGTCTGGCTGTACATGCTTAATTCTGTGATTATAACTGTATGCCTTTTAGGGGCTTTATTTACAGTGCATTATGGCTGTTATCAGCTATGATTAGTACTGTCATGTTAAGTGATGTATAAACATGTATTCTTGCTGCTGCATTAGGGAAAAACAGCCCGGATTGTTAGCCACTAAGATGTAGAGGTGTATACTGTATGGTCAGTATGAGATGTTCAGTCAGGGTTATTTGTCACAATGACAGGTGTGCCCATTTTAAATGCTTGTTATGGTAATGGGGTGGGTTGCCACTGGGATGGGGCAGTGGGCAAGGCCCTCACTCCAGGTTATAATCAACCTACTGCATTGGGGGGGCAAGATGATGTGCATACATTGGAGTGGTAGTACTAGTCCCCCACCCCCCCTGCCGGAGGGGTAGGAATGCTATGCAATGTCACAAAGTAATTCCAACAGCTTATGTATATTTGTAAATTGTTGCATAGTATTGAGTAGAGTGTGTGTTTAATAAATGCAATCTTCCTTTTATAAAGCAAAGTACAGACTGGACAATCAATTATTGATTGTTATTTCGGCATACTAATAAATGGCGATTACTAGCCCACACCACCTTCCTTGAGTAAGCTTTAGACTGCTCTGCAACGCTACCCTCCGAGTGTCAAGCGCTACAATGGGGTGTTTGGTTTCCAGTGAAGAACAAATGTAGTCATATTATTTGTGCAATCTTCACAGATACTGCCTCATTTTCCAAAAAGGGGGCTTAAAAATTAAAGGCCTGGCTGAGAATTTGTTTGGCAGCATACTCCCGGTGCGAATGGGGAATTTGCACCCAGGCCAGCACAGTGGGGTGAGATCCAATATATTCCGTTTTAGGATTTGTTGTTCTGCCAACACCTCATATGACAAGTCATGCAGCCTTCACTCTTCCACCGTATCTCATAGTATGTGTTTGCTTTTATTTAAGGAAGATTTCATCACCTTCCCACTATTTTAACTAACATGTTGTTTGTTCTGTGGTCACATATGGCTCACTATGTCATAAATTGCAAATACATGTGCTGCATAGATGTCTAAAACTGTTCAATGTGCAATTTTCACTGCTCTAATGATGTGCTGTGACGCGCCTATCCAGAATGATGTGTTGACACGCCTATCGGCAATACATTCTGGTTCTTTTTCTGATCTATGCTATGCACAGCGCTCGCTGCCCATCTACCATTGAAATGGTCTCCTTGTACCCTCTTCTTGTTCTTGGAGCTTGCACTTGAGCGAAAGGGAAGAGATGTGGCCTAGTGTTCACAGCTATCGACCTTGGAACATGGAGATCCAGGCTCGAATTCCAGGATCATCGCTGGGCTCAGCATTGGGCAATTCTGGGCCAATCATTTAAATTCCTTCTGCCTAAAAATGTAATTCATGAAATATATTTGTGTATTGCCACTTGATATACGCGATCTGAGATAGTCTCCCAATGCCCCCATATAAATTAGTGTGCTCCATTTTTCCTAGCTAGATTCACACTATATAAATAACAAGACATGCATAAGTAAAACAATATTGAATATGGGCCTATTCCTTCACTTAGAAAAAAAAAGAGTCTCTTTATATAGAAAGAAGTGTTTTGGGGAACATTTCTGTATTCAAGATACATTGGGCCCGATTCACAAAGGTAAACCTACACGTTTGTGTAATTTTACTCTTTTCCAGTACTCACAAAACTGCATTTAAATGGAAAGTTTGTGAGTGCGGAGACATTACAGTAGGAGCTGAGAACTCCGCACATAAAAAGGGTGCAGAGTTCTCCACCCTGACTGCGGAGTCACAGTACTAGTAAACTTACTATTAAATGCGGTTTTGTGAATATCGAAAAAGTGTAAATTTACACAGATATGTAAGTTTATCTTTGTGATTCAGGCCCGCAGTATTTAAGGAATGCTACAATTCCCTCCATAAGAATTTCAAAATCATTAGGCTGTTTACCTTACTGAAATTGACTGCAGCACTTATCTATGAACTATGGCATGATGCACAGTCTCTTGGCACAGTCAATACAGGCCAAACCCACATCATACGAATTCTCATGCCATGTGTGGTCAGTCGAACATCTAAATAATGAGATGTAATTGTGGGGCATTTTACCAACAACCAGCGATAATTATCGCTATGTTGGTTTAGCTGCGATATTTTTATCGCCGAGCTGCGGCGATTTTTATCGCTTAGGAACCTTGCTATTATCGAGGTTAATCTCCTAAGCGATAAAAATCGGCCGAAATGCATGAATATCGCTGACAAGTCAGCGATATTCATGCATTACCGAGCTAATGCTCTTAGCCATGTTATCCACCTACCATTGGATAACATGCTGGATAATTTCTTTCTTTTTAGGCCCCTTTCTGTTACTGTTATGTTTCTTGCTCTCCTCTGTGATTGGAGCTCAAAGCGCCGGGACACTCCCTTGGAGTAGCCGTTGCGCTATAAAAGTCCCATTTTAACATAACATAACATAACATAACATGGCTAAGAACTGCTCAGGGGCAGATGTTAGCTTTTGGAGATATTCGCGCTTAGCGCGAATATCTCCAAAAGTTGGTAATAGGAGATAGCGATGTTAGCGACTGTTTCCAGTCGCTAACATCTTGGCACGCCCACTTTGCATGTCATTAGTGATAAATATCACTGACATGCAAAGCGGGGCCCAAGATGGTCGCTATCTCCTACTAGCTGTCGCTAACTGTTGTTAGCGACAGCTAGGTAATAGGGAGATAATTTTATCTCCGTTTTCTTGGCTTTTAAAGCCAAAAAAGCAGAGATAAACCCCCTTGATAATATGCCCCTGTGTTCCCACAGTTTTTTCTTTTGTTTCATTTCATTCACCTGTTTCCTTGCTTAAACGCATCCTCCCTAGAACCAGTTCTCCGTCCATCTGTCTGTCTATGTATGTCTGTTTTCTTGGACTTTATGTGCGACTGCATGTGAGCTGCCATTATCTGTATCTGTGTATTTGTGTATTTTCTTTGCCAATGATTGCCTATACCTGCGTTCCCTCTTGTATGTCTACCATGGAATGTCTGTTGGTCTGTATGCATAGGGGCAGATTTACAAGTTCTGGCGCATCTCTGCAAATCAGCAGGGATACGCCAGAAAGGATGCGACACGCAATTCCATCCCTGCGCCACCACGAATTCACCGCATTTACAATGCGGCACACCGTGGCGCAAGGATAGGGCGATGCATGTCGCATCCTGTGGCGTAAGGGTGGCGCATTGCTGGAGACGTGTTGCAAGTGCAACGCAGCTCCAGCAATGCTTTCGGGCACCCTATGCCTAACATGCTGCGTCACTCCTTACGCTTGCTTCAAGCAGGCGCAGGGTTTTGACATAGCATGGACGTAAAAGTGACTCTGTGAAATCTTGTAGATTTCACTGCATCACTTTTACGAGGCGTTCCTGTGTCGGAACGCCCACCCTGCGCCAGAACGCCCACATGAAACCTAACGCAGGTTTCATGTGGTGCAGGGCTTTACAACATGACGCAGCTCCCTAGATGTGTCACGTTGTAAATAAGGCGCAATGTGGTGCCTGGTTTACGCCGCCGCTGCGTTACAAAAGTGACGCAGCAGCAGCATAAATGTGGCGCATGGGGCTTGTAAATCTGCCCCATAGTGTCTGGTTCTATTCGCTTTCTTTGCTATTGATCTTTCCACGTTCATTACTTTTTTTGAAATCAGTGTATGTATTTTTCGCCACACTTTTCTTTTTGCAGTCTTAAAAATCCATTATAAGATAAATTCGGATGGACAAGTTCCTCTGTTCGAGGGCTCTGAAATATTACAGTAAATTTGCAGGTCTGTACATGTTTTGTTTGTTTGCTAAAAGAGTGACATCAGTTCAGTTTAATAGCCACAGAGGGAAAGCAAATAAGAGTGTGTGACTTCTTATGAAACCAATATTTTATCCCAGGAAAAAGCATGCTGCTAGCTTGTTAACACAAGATCATCTCTAATTAATGACAGGCTCGCATTTGGTGCGATTTTAAGTTTCTGTACATGTATTGATCATATGATCTATTATTGTTTTGTGTCTGAGAACTGTTTAATTGTTCAATTGCATTTTACCCCGTAGACAGTATTTCGTTTGACTGAATATATATGTTTATACTGTAAGCGCCTTGAAACTAACCCTTTTCTGGCAGCTGATGACCTCTTTCCCTAAGAAGCTGGATCACTGACAGTCTATCAACATTCTTCACATCTTCAAGTCACTATACTGACGGCTAAATTGTGCAAAAAATAGTGTTTCCAAATTAGACAAACAAAATAAAGACTTCTCAACAACAAGAATGATTTTTCAACTCCCTCAGAACAGATGTGTGAGTGTGCAGATTTCAAATTCCCACTTGGCAAAAGATGATTGACTGGTCGCTCCGACCCTTCATTCCTCTGTAATAATAGCACAGACCCAACCCTGGATCCCGTTGTTTAAGGCATATCTGAATTGTTCACACAATCTGTAATAAACATGTTTTAAAGTTTATAAACCGCTGCTCCTGCAATGTCCCCCAAGTTCTGCCTACAGCATACTTTCCTGGAAAGCCAACAGTGTTTTGGCTGGGCTGCTCTCTGACTTTAGTCTTCAAGCAGGGGATATTTTAACATCTGTGCTCCAGTTCCGTTCTGTCGGTGGTCTCCTGGGGTTTGCATGCATTGAGGTCTTGTCTGCCTCCATGGCGGTTCCACTTAATCCGCAAGATTTTCCACTTCTCTCTTCCCAGTTCAGACATCCTCTACCCCCAGCACGCGTAAATTATATTGGGAAGGAGGCTACTGATAGACAGGTGGATAATGGAAGAGCTTTCAGCACAGGGAACCATGTGTTTATCAATCTAACTCACTGAAAAGCCACATGGAACATTCAGGCTCTCCATTTAGCTCCTGATCATCTCCTTCCTATCCCCCCCCCCCCGAAGACCAGGCAATGTTTTCCACCTTTGTTTTTCTTCTAACGACCCATAACCCCATTGCTATGGCAACAGATAAACATGAAACCTTTGAAATACTGTATCTCTCAGTTGTCTTTGGCAATGTCAGTTGCACCTTGGAAGACTTCTCCCACCATCATACTTTGCCAGCTGTCAAGACATGAATCTGTGGAGTGGGGAGACTGGGGGCTCTGGGCTGGATGCTGCTGAATGGATTTCTGCATGGTACAGAACAATAAATAGCCCGGGCCAGACTCCGTGGTCAGTCATGGCACGCTAGCACAGAATAATCCAGGCTATTTTAAAAGGTATAACTCAGTGAGTCAATGGCACATTTATTGCTGTAGCAGTGAATCTATTGATGGCTTGCTCAGCTGTGCCAAGATCTTCCCAGAGTTTGGATTCTTGTTCTGCTTCTGTTTGAAACTTTGGGTTTGGCATAGATTGGTCCTTGCAGTTATAACAAAGTGTTCAAGTCATGTGAGGGAAGGTAGAATGGGTTCTTCACTTTATGAAGGCCACACCCTCTTTAGGGTCTGGGTAGGTTTTCAGATGATAGGGATAGCTCTTTAATATTCATTCACACACTTCTCCTACGTCTTTAATTTGATGACACTGATTTTCTTGCTGCCCTCTCACTGTGATGAATTCTAGTTTAGGGAAAATACTTCTCCTTTCTCCTCACCAATAAAGTTGACGTTTCTGTGTGTTAGACGAATAATTCTTTTTCGATTGTTGTGTTTTTCCTTTGAGCATAAGCCTAAAATTCTTCCCCAGATACAATCTTCATTTTATGACTTCTAGCTAGTCTTTCATCTGGCTAATTGGTGCTGCTTCCACTTCCTACTGTTGCTGGTCTACTCTGTTGTAATGTGCTGTTGCCCACCTATTTGATTACAAATGCCGGCATGCTTCCTAGTGGGTTTCCTTGATCATGTCACCATTTTTACTGCATTGTGGAGGAAAGCGAACTCATAATTCCTCATACCAATCATGCAGCTTCCTCCCTAGGAATGGGCCGGATACTGCAGCCTGGACTCTTAGATGAAAGGTTAGAGCGGATTAGTTCACATTGACCCTCTGATGTCAGCGATGTCTTAAGCAAGCAGCTTATAATGTGATACTTTATAATTGCTCCCAGTAACACAGTAGTGAGGCACGTTTATTTATTGATATGTCACACATAAATATTAATGGTAGACAATTAAATGTCTCAAAAATTCCTTTAGGAAATACACAATTCAGGGTTACCATCGTGTTTAGGAAGGCCCAACGTGCAAGTAAACCCAAATGCATCATCACATTTTTATATGATTTTAGTGCTAGGGGCCCATTGGTGAACAAAAATTTTAAGTTCGACAGGAAGCCTTTCTGTTCATGTATGTATTTATTTATGTTTGTGACCTAAGGGCCTGAATCGCAAATCATTGATATGTGTTATAAGTAAGCTGTAACTACTTGTTCTAAGCAATTGGAAACCCCGACAGAACCATTTTTCTACTTTAATACGTGATCTAAGTACAGCACGAATCTAGCGAAAGGCAGCGGAGCACTGTATACGTTTTAATGCAAGGATACAGCCAACAAGTGATGTGAGAGGTAATAGGTTTGTGGACTGGCATCTTCAAGTCTTTCCTGAATTGAGCACATTTGGAGCTGTCCTTGTAGATACAGACTTGTCATTACAGATCCTGGGTGTTGTATTTGGAAAAGATTTGGGGCCTCATTTATGAGGCCCCTTGAGCCAACGGAACATCACTTTTTGTGACGTTCCGTGGCGCAGAAGCCTGCGTGATATTTATCAGGCAGCACTAAGCCACTTTTTTTTTGGCTTAATGCTGCCTGATAAATATCAGTCCCTTTAACATAGTCTTCTGCGTTAAAGGGGCGTGCAATGGGTGTTGCCGGGGACGTTCCCAGCTACATCCATGGCCTTTTGACACTGCCTCAGATTTACGAGAAATCTAAAGCAGTGCCAAAAGCTTATGCCTCCCCAGGGGAGGCGTAAAGGAGGCGCAACGGGGAGAAATATCTTTTTTCTCCACGTTTTTCCTTTTCTTATGTGTGCTGCATTCTGCAGCACACTTAGAAAGATGAAAAGCTTCTTGTGATTATTTTTGTATAGAGAGGTTTCCCTTCCTGTACAAAAATAATCATCCCCGCAACGCAGGCACCCTTGCACCATTGTGCAAAGGTGTCTGCGCTGGCGCAGGGGGAAGGACAGGAATGTGCTGTATCTTATAGATATGGTGCATTCCTGCCCTTTTCTTTAACCATTGGGAAGCGCAGCAGGAAGGCCTGCTGCGCTTCCCTATGGCAAAACATCATAAATGAGGCCCTCAATGTCTTCGTTTGCTTTTTTACAGTTCCTCGTCTCCAGTCTGATGGTGTCATGTCTGAAGGTGTGCTGAGACCCACCATAGATGCTGAGCTGATCAGTCAAGTAGCCAGGGCTGCAGGAGATGATGGCTTTGTAAAATGACAGTACCAGCACATTCACACAAAGGATCCAGAGGGAGAGGCTCAACCAGAGATGTATAACTCCCTACAAATCATCAAAGAAGGTACCGGCCTCGCAAAGGTAAGCCTGAGAGGAAAGGGGATGGCCTGAATGTACCATGGATCCACAGGCGTTCTGAAAAAACAAACAAAGATACAATCAATGCGAAACGCTCTAAATGAAGATGTCTCTTTCGGGTGAATGAGGGTTCTCATCCATTAATAAGCTCTCTTTCTTTGAGACACTTACACTTGCACATAGTATTTTCCCATTTTGTTTAATGTATATACCAGACGTATTTCTTTGAGAGTTTTGTAAAAGATTGAGCAGTCACACATTATTTTACAAAGTCAGCATCATTCTATCTTTGCAGCAGTTGTAGAATAACAATCCACCAGTGACTCGGTAAACTCAATAGTTGTAGTGAGCAAAGTTCCTCTCAGCCAACCTCGTGACTATTTTTAAAAAATATGCAATGTTTTTATGAAAGTTGTGAATAGTTTATTTGCAGTATCAAAAAAACTGCAAAGTTAGATTTTGCATAGAAACAATGTCTGTAAACCTGATTTGAGTGGATTGTTTTGTAGCAAAAATCAATATTTCTGTGAAAATTGTTCTGCTTTTTTGCAGGAATTTTAACCTGCATGTAGAGTTTTGAGTAATCGGAACACTTTTCAATGCTTGGTGAGAAATTTCAATTTTCATGTCCCTCCACTAACTAGACAAGATGTCTCCAAACTTTGTTGTAGTGAGAGCTACTTATGCTCAAGGAATGCCCCCCTAAGTTGCTTGAAAATGTTATCACTGTCATATAGTGATCACCTATGTTAACATACAGTATGAATAGCTCAAAGGTCCCCTGCACACACTCGTAGTAAACAAATTCAGTTAGCACATTCACTGTTTCATGTGGTTCCAGGATTTATTGTCCTTGTTGTGCATTCCTTCGTACAAATACTTAGCCTAGCCAACACGTGTTTCGTCGCTACCACTCAGCACACAGCGACTTCTTCAGGGCTCAGAAACATATGAAATGCACAATTGTAGCAAAGTGAGTATAAGACAATTAACACCATTGGTAGACACCCACTGTGACATGTTTAAATGAGAAACATCACGGTTTAAGTGATCTTTTTAAGTATGTGGAAACCCAATTTATAACACACAGAGGAACTGACACGTCAGAACTATTTGGCATAAAGAAATTCTTATCCATTGAAGATCAAAGATGATTTTTTGAAAGAACTAGTGAAATTGTGTGACTGATCATTGTGTCAGCACTCAAGAGGTTGTCTGATATAATGATTGACAAGTGTTTTCACCTACATTTCTGTATCGTGACATACTAAAAAAATCCTATGTGCCCTGCTGCATGGTGACTTCCATTAATTAAATTGGTGATTTGTGCATAGTGCTAGTGTGAATTAAGGGCCTATCCCCCCATTAATTTTGCCAATCCACAGTTTGTGCTGTTTTTTAAATTGTATTTCCTCATGATCTCTGCTATTTATTCTAGTTTTGTATATCTTCCATTTCTTTAGATTGGAATCTTGGTGATGGACTAAACCTCTTGATGAAACATTTGCCCCCCCAGGAACTTTTGTAGATTCTTCATCTTCCCTCTTGCCTTCATCTCACATGTGCCTTTCAGCTTCGAGGGACATATTTATAAAGTTTGATTAGGCTTTAGTGTCCCCAACATCTGTCTCCTGTCCGGTGGTAGATTCTGGTTTCTCTTTTTCTGCTCCCAGGATTCTTCCTCTAGTGGCCTCTACAATGGGACAGTTGGCTTCCCTGCACACCTGTTTTCCCTTTTCTGTGGGAAAGTCTTACTGAAACTTCATCGGTGACCTTTGTGGTTACCCAATATCTGATCTACATGTGCTGCACAGAAGTGTTTCATCTGGTTGTCTACCTGTCTTTCGATTATTTTGTTTTTGCACAGTCTTTTTTGCCCTACCGTGTTTTTGAAAGCAAACACAAGGAGATGATGGACAGAGCGCTGACATTTTTCAGACACTCACCCCCAGTCATTGATCTGGGATGAATCCATCATCATTCTTTAGCTCACTTCGTCACCCCAGTTTGGACCCAACCATATACAAATCAGTCTTGACCCTGTGCCTCATGGGAACAGTCCAGCCTGAACTGCCTGGCCAGGTCCTCCCTGGACTGGAAACAAGCATCTTGGAACCTGTTTAAGGGTAACACCCCTCATCAGCCAGGCTAGCTTGAATGCAGTGGTGAAGTGAGCAAGGGACCCACGTCTAGGTATACCCTGCCAACTAGGGGCAAACAAAGCAAACACAAGGAGATGATGGACGGAATGCTGAAACTTTTCAGACACTCACCTCAGTCACAGATCTGGATTGAATCCATCATTGTTCTTTAGCTCACTTCAACACCCCAGTTTGGACCCAGCCCTATGCAAATCAGTCTTGACCCTGTGCCTCATGGGAACAGTCCAGCCTCAACAGCCAAGCCAGGTCCTCCCTAGACCGGAAACAAACATCATGGGACCGGATTCGGGGTAACACCCCTCATCAGCCAGGCTAGCTTGAATCCGGTGGTAAAATGAGTAAGGGACCCACATCTAGGCATACCCAGTCAACTTAGGGCAAATGAAGCAAACCCAAGGAGATGATGTACGGAGTGCTGTAACTTTTCAGACACTCATCCCCAGTCACAGATCTGGGTTGAATCCATCGTTTTTCTTTAGTTCACTTCACCACCCCAGTTTGGACCCAGCCATGTGCAAATCAGTCTTGTCTCTGTGCCTCATGGGAACAGTCCACCCTGAAGTGCCAGGCCTGGTCCTCCCTAGATCGGAAACAAGCATTGTGGGACGAGTTTTAGGGTAACACCCTTAATCAGCCAGGCTAGCTTGAATCCAGTGGCCTCGCGCCCCCCCCCTTCCCAACGCCGATTTCGGCCACGGGGACCCCATCCCCCGGGGCTAGGCCTATGTTTATATTTTAATTCATTAAGGGATGGGTGCAGTGTGGCCCCCTCTCCAGGCCGATTTCGTCCTAGGGACCCCATCCCCGAGGCCCGGCCAAACGGCCCCCTTCCGGGCCATATTCAGCCCCGGGAAGCCCATCCCCCATGGATTGACCAACTCAGGGACGGTGGGGGCAGCCTCTATGCCCCCACGGTCCCTGTCAGCTCCCCGTCTCCTGTGGGAGCCGGCATTGCTTTTGGGCAGAGGGAGCTGCATGGAAGCGATAGCATTTTTCATGCTCTCGCTTCCATGAAGCAAAGCAGAGTTTCCTATGGCCGCCTTGCCATAGCAAACTGCAATTTCCTGGGGGTGGGCAACCATGGACATTTCTGGAGCCGGCCCTGAAGGGTGGTGGTCCCCAGGGCCATTTCCAGCTCCAGGAGGGGGGCATAGCTGCCCCCTCCTATTTTTAAAAACCCCGTGGGACCCACTAAGCAGGCCTAGGAGGTCAGGGTATTTCTACCCTGCCCCCATTTTCTTGTTTTTTACTTTTTTTACCTCTTTTCTTGTGACTTGGTTCGACTGAGTCACAAGATGGCTGCCAACACTTCTTGTTTTGAAGTATTGGCAGCCAATCAGATTGCAGGCTTGAGATCGGGAGGGTTCACGGATCCACCACGCACATATTTGGAAATCAGAGAAATATTTTTATTTCTTAGGAACTACTGAATAAATTTACACCATTTAAAAAAAAGAATGCTTTCTGAACCGAGATCTACCTGTTTGCCAAATTTGGTGTAATTCCGTTCAGCAGTTCGGACTGTAGTCATGTCTAAAGTTTCCTACAGAAATTAATGGGGAGATAATGACTTTTGGGACCCCCCTTTTTCATGGCCTCTGTTTCATGAATCACCCCGAAATGTTCAACACAGCAGCTGACCTGACCACCCCATTAGTTTACAAACTTTTGTGAAGATTTGTCAAACAATGCCACAAAAAAATTGGCAAATCAAAAAACGTTTTTCCTAGGGAGACTAGGCCCTAACTATAACTACCCACTGGCTCCTGCCAGTAGGAAATATATATAGTGGTAGTGAGCAATGCAGTTGAATACCGCCGAACCGTGTCTGGGCTGTAATCGGAATAAAGAGACATTACTTTGGAACATATTCATGGAGTCAGCGCCTTCTTTACAAACAAAGTTTGGAGTGGTGTGTAATATATATATATATATATATACTGCCGAAAGCAAGGCAGACTGCACCATTGGTGATCTTTCTTTCCACATGGAACTTTATCAGTTGGTACAAAATTGTGAGACTTGTGAAGCTACCCCACTCGGGGAGGACTTTCAGCGCACTGCATTGTCCAGAAGGCTTTGCGCAACGCCACGCCCACTGTGGCAGGTGTGGGTAATATTTACTTAAGTGCGCTAGAATAAGCTGCTCCATACTCTCCCTACCTATGCCTCTGAAGAAAGGATGAGACGATCCTGAAACGCGTCAGGCAGACGATTATTGAAAGACTGCCAGTGTTCTTGTATCTGCTGGCAAGCGGTGAAATGGATGCAAATTCCTAAATGTGCCGATTAAATTTCTTGTGGCTGTATTTCAACTTGTGGGCTGACCTGTGTGTTGGATATATATATATATATATATATATATATATATATATATATAAATAAATAAATATATATATATATATATATATATATATATATATATATATATATTTTTTTTTTCTTCGAAACAGTCCACTCCAGTCTGGCTAGACAGAACGATCAGCACACCACACCATCGATTCCAAAAAGTGTTTAATTTACGCCCCTACCCCCACAACAGACGCGTTTCGCCAAGAGGCTTCGTCAGTGTTCACCTGTGTTACAATACACAACGCCATTTAAAGCCAACTCGTCATGGAAATCAATGACGGTTTAACATTTTCGAAATACAATTCATGGCAGCCATCTTACAATGTGCAAATCTCGCAATAAATGTATACGTTTCATAGCGTTGTAATGACATAAAGTGTTCAGTGCCAATTTAAAAAAAAAACA
Organism: Lissotriton vulgaris; assembly: GCF_964263255.1. NCBI lineage: Eukaryota > Metazoa > Chordata > Amphibia > Caudata > Salamandridae > Lissotriton > Lissotriton vulgaris. The sequence continues at coordinate 175,420,234 of NC_141693.1, forward strand.
TTCAGGTAAGCAATGAAAATCAAATCTAAAGTGCATGCATGCTTATATTTCGTCAAACACAGTTATACCCTGCCTGTTGCGATATAGATGTTCTTGTTCATCTCACATCATTATTTTTAGATTGATAACGCATACAGGAATTTTCACTGGCTCAGATCTGTGCCCTGCATGGGCTTATACAACACTTCTAAAAAAAAAAAAATATATATATATATATATATAGAGTGGCACAGGCAGTGTATTATGGGCCCTAGTGCAAGGAGGAAAATGGACCCCTGCCCACTATGCTGTTTGAACTATGAAGTACATCAATATTCAGGGTTCCGTAGGCTAGTAAGGCTTCCGGACTCCTGTCCCACTGCTCCTACTGCTCAGATAGAAGTTACATCCCTGTGTGATATATTAGAGACAGAAAGAGAGAGAGGTAGCCCTGTGGGCCAAATATATCAATGATCTTTTTATAGTCTGGCGAGGTTCGCAGTCTCAAGCAGAAGATTACATCAGGGCTCTGAATAACAACGATTTGAATCTAAGATTCACCAGCAACATCAGTAAAACTGAGGTTGCATTTTTAAATCTTCTTGTTTTCGTTGTGGATAATAAACTGTGTAGTAAATTACAAAGAAAGCCTACAACAGGATAGACAGTGTTACACGCATCGTGCCAAAACCCACGTAATCTATTCAATAGTATCCGCTATGGTGAATTTCTGAGAATCAAACGTAACTGCCCATGTATGGAAGACTACTCCATTCCAGAAAGCGACTCCCTGAAGAGGTTTAGTGAAAGAGGCTACACAACAAAAGTTTTGAGGGGGCAACTGAGCAGGTACACCTTAGGGAGAGACAGAATTTACTGGCTTGCAAACAGAATTGTTTAGAACAGGAGGGGGGGGCATTCCAGGGTGAGGCTGATACTTGGATTTTCTTCCGAGTCTCGAATTTTCCAGTCTTGAATCCAAAAGAACTGGAGTATTCTCCAAACAAATGTGGTAGTGGGGATAACATTATCAAATATACCTGACATAATGTATCGGAAAAGTACCTCACTTGGGGCCATATGTATCAATATTGGGTTTTGTGATTCTCAAATAGCGAATTTTTGAGAATCTCTATTTGAGAATCGCATAACGAGATGTATGTAGGATTTGCAAAAAAATCCTACATATTCCTTAAATGCGAATTGCAAATTGCGATTCGCATTTAAGTAAACCCTCCCCGATCATTCCTATGGGCCAAGAGGCCCATAGGAATGACTGGGAAGACATTCTCAACTTGCGATTCGCAATTAGAGAATCGCAAATTGAGAATGCAATTTCAAGGGGGCAAGCGTGTCAATAGGACACCTTGTTGCACCCCTCAAATGTGCATGTGTGCACATGTGGCGCACATACATGCGCCACAGATGCACACACACATGACCTCTTTGAAAAATGCAAAAAGTGCATTTTTCAAAGAAATTACAAATTACCCCCAACTTGAAGTTGGCGGTAATTAGCGATTCCTTAAGGCCAAATTGCACTTTTTGGGTGCTTCTTACATTGCATTTAAGGAATCGCAATTTCCAATTCCTTAAATGCGAATGCAAAATAGGGAATCGCAAATTGAGAATGCAATTTCAAGGGGGCAAGCGTGTCAATAGGACACCTTGTTGCACCCCTCAAATGTGCATGTGTGCACATGTGGCGCACATACATGCGCCACAGATGCACACACACATGACCTCTTTGAAAAATGCAAAAAGTGCATTTTTCAAAGAAATTACAAATTACCACCAACTTAAAGTTGGCGGTAATTAGCGATTCCTTAAGGCCAAATTGCACTTTTTGGGTGCTTCTTACATTGCATTTAAGGAATCGCAATTTCCAATTCCTTAAATGCGAATGCAAAATAGGGAATCGCAAATTTTGCGATTCTTTATTTTGCAAGCCAGTTTTGCCTTAATATATACCACTAAACCAAATTGCGATCGCAAACGCTGAAATTCTGCGAATTTCAGCGTTTGCGATCCCAATTTTGCTTGATACAAAACCATTAAGTAACGTGGAAGTCGCAGGTTTCTTTCCTTGCACTAAATGTAAAGCCTGTAAGATCAGCACCAAAGTCAAGGATTATCAGACTCCAGGCACAAAAGAAAAAAGAAGAATTAATAAACTATTAATCTGTAATTCGAGTTTTGTGATCTACTGCCTATTCTGTCCCTGTGGTCTCCAATACATTGGAAGCACCAGACATCACGCTAAAAAACGGCTGCTTGAACACACACAAGCCACCGCTAATCAGGATAGAGCATACTCGGTAGCTAGGCATTTTGCTGATGTGCATTAAAGCAGGAATGACAGACTACGGTATTTCTGCACTGATCAAGTAATCACTATGGAAAGAGGTGGAGATCGGGTGAGACTCCTGAGACATTTGGAGTCACGATATACTGTGGAGCTTAGAACGCATACACCATGGGGTCTGAATAGTGAGAAAGAACTGTGGTCACACATAGGATAGGTAGGGTCCGTTCTCACATAGGTACAATGAGATTTTATCCCTACACAAATACGTTACATCTTGGAGGCTGGATTATTCTTAGAAACAGGGTGGTCTTAGCAACAAGAGTTTAAATGAATATATTTATCAACCATCAGCCTATTTAGGACACAAGGGGCGTGATTTACTTTGGTTCACCATAAAATGGAATGGAATAATTTTGTGCATGTATGCTTTTATGCATTTTATATGTTTATTATATTAAAATATACTGAATGGGAAACCATAGCCCTCTTCAGGGCGGAATGGTGATGAAGAATCTGGAAATATTCTTGCAAAATTATTAACCATCAGGTGTCCAATGCTTACGAATATCGATAATGACCTTTGGATTAAATGGTTTTTTACATGCCAATAAGTAGGTTTGTGAATCTTCACATATTCTTTTTATTCTTTTATTTCATTTATTCATTTTCAGTCAATTGAACACTGATACAATTTAACATCTTCAAAATACAAGCATAGTTTTTAAAAATATTGGTTACGTACTCTAGTACACAGGAAACAGAACTACTCAAACTTGCAATAGTCCGTAGAATCACAGCTGCTTTCCTCGTAGCATGGACTCTGAGAAGGGTCCAGGCAAAAGGAAGGCAACCACAGCAACGGTCAGAGTAGCAGAGTATCTGGAGTGTAGTATATCCTAGTTACATATTTAAAATGAATAAGGCAGAGCCTACCATTTAGTCAGATTCGCTTAGTAACCTTCCAGCAGTAGCGCTAACTGTCGTCGTCAATTACTCGGGCTAAGTCTTTTTCTCAGTCCTGCCGCTGTTTTGAGAGTAATGGCCTTCTATTTTCTTGTGCGACATTGTATACTCTAGTGACCAGCTTAGATGAGGAGGGGGTTCATATAATGTAAGTAAGGGCCAGCACCTCTTCTGGCTCTTGCAGACTATCGCCTAGTAGACATTGCATGGTATGTTTGACCCTAAAAAATCTAATGGCAAATTCCCCTGTCCCCCTGCTGAGACATTTTCCCACTTATGCAGTTCACCTTCTTTGAACAGATCACCTACCTCCTCAATACCCCCTCTTTTCTAAGCCTTGGATACTTCCCTATCTACCCCCGTCGAGAACCAGGCACACCATGCGATTGGAATCTTGGGGGAGTACATAAGCGCTCCTGCTTGTCTAATAAATTCTGCCAAGTGTGTGTAGTAGAGTTGAGGGAATCTAGGGTGCTGTTTGTCCGAGAGGGCGTGTTAAATATAACTTGCAGCAATGCAGTGAGGTAAGCTGCTACTTTTTCAATGTGTAGATGTGGGAGGTACTGCAGGCTGTGGATCCATGCATGGGTGTGTAAACTTAGTGCTACTCCGTAATATAATTCCAAGTCTGGAGCGTTAAGTCCCTCCATGGAGTATAAAAATTGTAAGTGTTTTCCATTTAACCCAGGGGTGCATGCCTGCCCAAGCGAGCTTGATCAAGAGCGACCTGAGTTTGGCGAATATGTGCGCCAGGAGAAGCATGGGTATATTTTGAAAGAGAAATAGAAACTGCGGGAGGACAACCATTTTCATTAGTGAGATTCGTCCCAAAAACAAGAGAGGCAATCTTATCCATTTGGTGATATCTTCCTCAAGCTTACCCACAGCTTTACCATAGTTGTTCATCATTACTACAGCAGTGTCAGTGTGAATTTTTATACCCAAATAGCAGACAGATTCCGTGGTCCACTGCAGAGGGAACTCTATATGCATGGGAACAGTCGCTGGGGTCAACGGGAAAAGTAAACATTTGGGCCAATTATTCTGTAAGCCAGACAACTGCCCAAACCTGATCTCCTCTTTGAGGACTGGAGTAAGGTGAATCTCAGGTTCCCTCACATATAAAAGCATATCATCAGCGTATGTTGAACAATAAGTTGATAGCCGGGGAAGCGCACACATCTATGCCTGTGATATTCCCTTAAAGCACACAATAGAGGTTCTGCAACTAGCGTGTACCGCAAGGGGGACAGAGGGCATCCCTGACGAGTACCTCTGGAGAGGGGAGTTGAGGATGTTACTCTATTCCCCAGTCTAATCCAGGCTACTGGGACCTTGTACAGTACCTTGGCAAACTGGAAAAAGATCTTGCCAACCCCAATGCATCGCAATATGGCCTCCATAAATGGCCATCCCATCGAGTCAAACACTTTCTCAGCATCTAAAAACACTGCGACTGCTCTGACTTCCGGGTTTATGTGTTGAACAGCCCCAAAGACCGCTCTGAGGTTAAGAGTTAAATTGCGGCCTGGCACAAACCAAGCCTGCTCTCTGCCAATCAGAATCAGGGGAGCTATGCGGTTGGCAACAACCTTATCAAAGAGTTTTGTGTCCACATTTAGGAAGGAGAAAGACCTGTACAATGAGCAGTCAGTACAGGATTTTCCTGGTTTGGGGATGGCAACATTTATAGCCTCCCTCATCGTCTGGGATATCTTTTTCTGTGTTACCATCTCCTCAAATAGGGTAACTAAATGAGGTATGATCGGGTCTAGGTAAGCTTTGTAAGATGCTACAGTAAGGCTATCTGCGCCAGGTGCAGACCCCGATCGCATGGACGCCAATGCTACTCGTATCTCCTTAGGTTCCAATGGGGCCATAAGATGCTCTCTATGCTTGTTGGTGAGCCATCCCATCTTTAAATGTGACAAGTAGTCTTGCGTGGCCACATCGTCTTGAGCTATCTTAGACTTGTATAAGTCTTCATAGTATCTGCTGAACCTTTCAGCTATCCCCTTTGCGTCGCGGATCAGCTCGTCCACCTTGTTCATTATTTCCAACACAGTATTATTGTCCCTTTTAGGGCACTGGAGGTTCACTAGTATGGCCCCTGGATGTTCGCCCTCGCCATATATCTGCACGGTCGCGTGATTGCCTAGGTGCTTGATTTCGCTATTTGCAGTGTTGTGATACTTCTCAAGGGCTTTTTTGATATCATCTAGTCGCACCCTATCTCCACTCCGCAGGTGCTCTCTCTTCAAGCTCGCTATTTCTGTCTATAGTTGTGCGAGTCTATCTCAGATGGAGCGAAACGCCCCTGCATGTTTCGAAATGGCCACCCCCGTATGTACACCTTAAAGGCTTCACATACTGTCAGGAATGAAGCAACTAATCCTATATTAACCTCAAAGTAGGATTCTATGGATGTAGTAATTTCCGCATGGAAAACAGGGTCCAGTAGGGAAAAGGGAGGGGGGGACCTCCACATAAAAGGAGTAAAGTACTCTGTTGTCATTTCTAAATCTAGCTGAACAGGATAGTGGTCAGAGTAGGTTCTTGGTAGTGGTGTACAGGACTCAATCTGCGGGAGTAGACTCCTAGATGCCAGTCAATAATCAATTCTAGTATGCGTGTCGTGAGGTGCTGAATAGTGTGTAAATCCTGGGGTGGCATTGGCGCGTTCCCTTCACACATCAATCATCCCTAGCTCGTCCATAATGTCTTTTAGCCACCGCAGGCCGTCTCGGATGACCCCTGGATCTGTCACACACTGTGTCTAATATACAATTGAAGTCTCCCCCCAGATTTGTGGAAGGTCAGAGACTTTAAGCAGGCAGGCCGCTAGTGCATGATAAAATTGTGGATCGTCATGGTTGGGACCATATTTGGTAGCCAGCATTGCACTAAACCCTTCTTTGCGGCACCACTAACAACAAATCTACAGTTTGGATCTATGTCAGCATCTAGTAGTGTGAGTCCTGATTTAGGGAACTGAAGCCCGCTGTCCGAAACTGACCGTGCAGACGTTTTACGGACAACATTGCTTTTTGGGAGCTAAGTGTGTGTCCTGGATCATCGCCAAATCTACCTGGTGACGCTTTAGGGAGGCCACGACTTTGCGTGGTTTTCTAAGGTCATTAAGAACTTGAACGTTCCACGTCCAGAGCCTTATTTTTTACTCAATGTTCTAGGGACCCCAGCTGCGAATTATAGCTTTCTGATTTAATTTGCCTGTCTCCTGTGTAGCACTCTTCTTTTTCTGAATCTCCTGTGTACGTACCCCTCGGTGTGAGATTTGAATGTGTACCCGCAACCCCCCATGCTATGCCATGGCCAATCTAGCATAATTGAGTCAAAACCCTCCCCCCCCCCAACAAAAACGAAACACACTTCTAAGGCTGAACAACAAATACAACTGGTGTTATACACACAGGGCAGATGTTGCCGGCAGTCTTACTTGTTCAACACCGTTCCAGTCCATGTCAAAAAGAGCAATTTGTGCTGCCGTAGTTAGTTACCCATAAACATCTGCACCCCACCATACCATAGATCCACACCCCAGTTGCCACAAACTATTATGCCACTGCATTTCCGCCACACTGTTGGTGACTCAATATGGATGGGAGAGGACCCAGTTAACGCACCCTCTGATATCCAGTCCTGCAGGCTCTGCCTTGATCCGCAGTTGCTAGACGCTACCAACATGAGTTGCCTCCATTAGCTTTAGGGTGGTGCAGTCAGAGAAGAAGATGGAAGAGGACAAGGCTGTGAGCACCACTCTTGTCCTTGATAAACGTCAGTGTCTGTGCCCACTGGTGTAGTTTAGTCATTTCACCCCTTAGCCACAACTTTCTCGCTCATTCTCATGAAGTCAACCGCATGGCTCTCACTACCTGTCTCCCTCAGCGCAGTTTGCATTGTGTATCATTGTTCCTCTAGGTCTGGAGAGGCACCAACCCTCTCAACTTTGGGCTTCGGGGATCCCCCACGACGACCTTCACCTTCTCGTTTTTTCAAAAATTGTAGAGCTTGCTTGGGTTAAATAAACACATGTGCCTTTCCGTCTGCGTGTATCCTCAGTTTCGCCGGATACACAATGTTGTCCTCGAGATTGTGTTCCGTGAGCCGACACTTCACTGGTAGGAACTGGGAGCGCGCTTCCTGTACCTGCTGTGTGAAGTCTGGGTAAATGGACACATCTATTCCCTCGTATCTTAGGGGTTGCAGCACTCTGGCCTTCCAAAGATTTGCATCTCTGTCTCTGTAGTTAAATATCCTCGCAATGATGGGATGTGGGGGGGCACCCAGCGCCGGTCTAGGGGCCAGGAATCTGTGTGCCCGTTCTAAGATGAAAATGTCCGAGAATGTATCCCGACCCAGCAGAGTTACAAGCAATTTCTTAATGAACAGTTCCATATTCTGGATATTAGTGGATTCCGCAATTCCAACTATGCAAACGTTGTTTCCCCTAGAGCTCTCCTTCAAATGTTCCACCTTAGCTTGGGCACTGAGCAGTAGTTTATCTGTCCTTGTAGTTGAAAGCTGGTTAGAATTCAGAGCATCTTCCGCATCTGAGACCCTTTTCTCCATCATGTCCAGCCTTTCTGTGTGTTTGTCTAGGCGTTCGGACATCCGATTTGCAGGGTGTACCTTTACCTCCTCCACAAGACCTTCACTTAGTGTATCGTGAAGTCCCACACAGTGATACTTCCAAGCGCTAGCCCCCGGCCTTCCACCGTGCGAACTCTGCAAGGCACCAGATCAAAGTTCCAGTAAGAAGGATGTGGCGACAAAACTGTATTAGGTGGGCAGCCAATATCTCGCAGCGCGGGGTTTATGTCTATCAGGTCAAATCGGTCCACGTCTGCAGTCTCCACCAATCAACTCTCAGAGGCCCTGCAGGCAGCAAGAGTATTTAGATGGCTGAGAGCCGACAATCTCCCAGGGGGGCTGCCCAGGCACTCCCCCGCTCCAGTGTGGGGTAAGTGCACTGTAATTCGATCAGCAGCCCCCTCTCCCAACTGCCCAGCGCAGGTAGGGGCCCTTGCTATAGCCAGGCGAAGTGCAGAAGGACGAGAGGTGCCATTTTAGGGCCAATAACAGTTCTGGAGCTCTCAGTTCTCGCAGTGATTATGAAGGCACGTCTCTGGCTGCCAGGATGGCCGCAAGGGCCGCGGTCACAGGGAAAGGCTCACAGCATGCCTCCGCCCTCCCACAGCTTCCCCCTACTTTAGACTTCTTAATTGGCTCCAAGTTGCCGGCTCATGGTCCTTCCAGCATGGCGTCCTGGTGTCTCGCCGTTCCTCTGGGGCACTAGAGGGTTCGTCTCAGGATGAGGCCGTCTCTGCACAGATCTTCCCAGGTGGCCCATGACTCAAGGGGTCCTACCACAGCCCCCAGTAGATTCTTCATCCAAGCCGCACCAGAGTACAGGTGCGCCTCGTTATGCTTCTGGTCTGCCGCCATCGTGCAGCCCAGGAGACAGGGCCCCATTCTCTGCTGTTTCACCTCAGTTTTCGCTCGCCGACCTTTAGGGACACCATCCGTTTTATCCTCAGAGGCCGACTCCACGCAAGACCTCCTGGGTGGGTCAAGGCTCAATGGGACCAGACGCAACCCCCAGCAGATTCTCCTGTAGGACCGCTGCAGGGAGCAAACGCACCTTGCACCGCCTTCAGCCAGTCATCACCTTTCGGGCCAGAAGACGGGTTCACGTTCTCCACTCTACCACCACTGTTTTCGCTTGGGATTTCAGCATCAATCGCCTCCCCGTGTAGTCAGCGCTCTCAGGCAGGGGCAAAATAAAGAAATTATAGTTTATGGAAGCAGGATTATTAAGGATTTGTTAAAAGGCCTTCGGAGCTATGCTCAACCGCGGCCAACTTTGAGCCAGGCAAGCTCCGCCCCCGATTCTTCACATATTCAACATTAGTATGGAGCGCATATTCTGCTAATGAATTGTGATAATTTTTTTGTTTATACTACAAGATGGCCGCGAAGGGAAACATGAACTGTCATATGGGTTTCCGTCTGCCCTTTTTCGATGTTGTTGAGGACTGAACTGCTGCCCAATCAAATGGTATTTTGTTAGAAGGTGTTTCTTTTCATGGGGGAACTGACATTGACAAAGGCCAGGAGGCCGAAACGCATTTGTCAGTTTGATTCAGGTTGCACGATATGGAATAAAATAATTACTGAATCTAACATCCCCAGCGTGTGCAGTATCATCTTTTGACAGTTATTGAGGAAACAAATATATATATATATATATATATATATATATATATGATTCAAAGTCCTGCTCCGTTCTTTACACGAGGAAAAGCATTCCTATAAACAACGAAAACCACAGGTACAGACCACTCCACAGCGCTAAGTTTTGCAATTCAAAGGTGGTTTATTCCCTCGTAGTTGCCAGCATGACGCGTTTCGGCTACGACACGGTAGCCTTGATCACTCTGGAATAAGCTGACGAATTGGGTTTTTGCCGATATATATATATATATATATATATATATATATATATATATATATATATGTAATATATATAGAGACTTGACGCTGTAGCATATATTAAGCAATTCCTTCCCTGGTAGATGCACTAAAACAACGTAGTTGAGTGAAAATAGTGGTAACTATGGACATACTTGTTTATCAATAACAAACACCACACACAGTGATAGTTTGTTTCAAAAGTCACCTTTCATCTTATGGGCTCTGTCTGGCATGAACTGTTATGCCTGATATGGTAGGTAATTGCATTGTGAGGAACTTGCATTCAAAGAATCCACAACTGTAACACTGCACATACAGCACACACATTCCTTTGGAAAACCATTGGAGGCTTTTAGCTCACTGTTCCTGGTTCAAAGAGTATGGTTCCGGTAAGTGAATGAGAAGCATTCAACTCAGGATCTACAGGAATCCACCTTCATCACAGTTATCCAAGCAGGAACCCTTGCAGAACGTGAACCACTCCAGCCCAGTGTGGCTATTGTTTTAAAGAACTCAATGATATGTAAGATGACACATATTGAATATGTGTACCTCTAGGAGGGAGCAAGAATACTAAAACAAGCATTGGAAAAGCCACCAGGTTTCACCTATGCAATACCTATTTGAGTTCTCAATGATAATTTAAAGATGTTGCACAGCAGTCCACACTGCAATGAAATATGCTTTAAACCAGCGTTGGGTGTGGTAAGCAAAAAGAGGGAGGAGGGCTTGGATCAAAGAATTTGTAGCGGGAGGTGGTGGGGTGGCTTAAAGAGAACAATGACTGGGTTGCTATAAAAAGAATGGGCAGTGGGAAGAGGGCGGGTAAAACGGATTGGATGGTGGAAGGAGAGGGGAATATTAATACCATGGAGAGTGGGAGGAGGGTGGAGGGAGGCTCCCCCAAAGCATAGTGGGAGGAGTGAGAACGAGAGGTTAACAAAATGGAGAGCAGGAAGAGGGCAGGGGTGAAGGCTACGGACTGAAGAGGCATGCAGTCTCTAAGAGTGTATGCTAAAAAGTAAAAGAAAGAACCTGCAGGATACTAGGGACAGTGGAAGGACACTGGACACAGGAAGCCGCACTTAGACCATGCACCACTGCAGCAATTAAGAGTAAAGCCCAGGAGGAAGCCGAAGTCCAGGAGGAGGCGCTGACCAATAGGAAGCAAGGAAACAAGAGTGACATGGGAGCCAACAATAGTAAGTAGAGGTAAGTAATGGGAGTGCTCTAAGGCCCTTTTGAGATGTTTTTTTCTTTACAAGAGGTTATGAAAGCACATCACAAGTTCTGTGCAGATGAAACCTAGAAAGACACAAAACAATGAAAACTGTAACCTGTCTTTGATATAATGTGTTAGCAATGGGTTTTTTTTCTTTTCATGCCTATTGTAGTTCAGTAAATTATATTTAGTTCTGAATTGAGGCTGTGATCAGCTCTTTAAACTTAAAGGGGCAGCGTTTAAAAACCGGCCAGGTCAAGATCCTGCAAGAAATGTACAACTCTGACTAGAACACTAATGGAAAGAAAAAAGTATTTTACTTTTGAAGTAAGCGTGCATACCTCTTTCAAGTTCTAATGTGAATACCGTAAGAGGAAAGTGTGCACACAACAAATCAGAAAAAGTTCAAACATATGTTTGAAAAAACATTTTGGAATTTTCTGTGCTGTTATGTATCCAATATATCACCTTTGTTTTAGTTTTATATTATCGGTTGGAATGATAGATCACAGCCTGTTTTTTGCTCCTTGGAAACAACTACTGCATGTTAGGTCACAAGTGTGATTCCTATCAATGCTTGCTATCCTACTGAGGTCAGTATATTATCAACAACATATTTTTAAGGAGGATGTACTCTGCAATAGATCATCTTGGAATATCAATGTTGCCAGAATGTAATAACAAACTATGGCAAAGGCAAAAATACACGCGTATGCAAGAGCTATTGGCTTTGCCAATATGTTTTAGCCATGTTGTACACTGGAGTGGTTGTTGTTCAGCATGGCTAAAAGTTAGTGGAGTAAAAAAGAGTTGTGAGGATTGTTCTAAAGTGGAGTAGAGTGGCGTATTATGGAGTGGCATACAATGGAGCTGAGTGGGGTGTTATGGAGTGGCATAGAGTGGAGTGGAGTGCCAAGGAGAGAGTAGAGTGTTGTAGAGTGAAGTAGAGTTGAGTGGCATAGAGTGGAGTAGAGTGTTGTAAAGCGAAGTGGCATAGGGTGGTGGGGCACAGAGTGGAGTGGAGTAGATGAAGTTGCATTGAGTGGACTTCAGTGTTGCAGAATAGAGTGGCGTAGACTGAAAAAGATTGTCCTAGAGTTAAGCGGCATAATGTAGAGTAGTGTAGGAGAGTGAAATGGCATAGAGTAAAGTACAGTGTTGTAGAGTTGAGTGGCCTAGAGTGGAGTGTCATAGAGTGTCAGAGTGGTGTGGCATAGAGTGGAGTGGTGTGAGTGACATAGAGTGTCGTAGAATAGAGTGGGGTATAGTGGCATAGAGTGGCACAGAGTGAGTTGTATAGAGCATCGTAGAGTGGAGTAGTGTTTCAGAGTGACGCAGAGTGGAGTAGGGTGTTATAGAGTGGAGAAGAGTGGAGTACTGTTTGATGGAGTAGAGCATCAGAATGGAGTATCGCAGAGACATAGAGTGGAGTAGATTGGCATAGAGTGTTGTGGAGTAGAGTGCATTGATTTTGAGTAAAGTTGTATGGAGTGCAATGGCGTTGAGTGCAGTGACATAGAGTAGAGTGGCACTGAGTGCAGTGGCATAGACTGCAGTAGTGTTGAGTGAAGTGGTTCAAAGTAGAGTGGAGTGGTGCAGGTTAGAGTGCAAATGTAAGGTGGGGTGTAGAGTGCAATGACGTAGAGTAGAGTGGTGTAGAGTGCAGTGACATGGAGTGCAGTGGTGAAGTATAGATTAAAGTTGTGTGAAGTGATGCAGAGTGTAGTGGCATAGATTGCAATGGAGTGCAGTGGCACAGAGTGTAGTGTCATAGATTGTAGTGACACAGTGGATTGGTGTAGAGTGCAGTACAGTGGCAAAGAGTTGAGTGGTGCAGAGTAGAGGGCAGTGGCAAAGAGTGCAGTGGTGTAGAGTGCAGTGGCATAGAGTGTAGCAGTGTAGAGTGTATTGGCATAGAGTGTAGCAGTGTAGAGTGCATTGCGGTAGAGTGCAGTAGAGTGGCATAGAGTTGAATGATGTAGATTAAAGTGACATAGAGTAGAGTGGCATAGAGTAGAGTAGCATAGACTAGAGAGGCATAGAGTAGAGTGATGAAAAGTAACATGGTACACAGTAGAGTGGTGCAGGGAGCAACGTCGTAGAGCACAGTGGTGCAGAGTAGAATAGAATGGCTTAGCATTCAGTGGTGTAGCGTGCAGTGGCTTAGAGTGCAGTGGTGCAGAGTAGAGTGGTGTTGAGGGCAGTCTTGAAGAGTGCCGCCTTGCAGAATGCAGTGATACAGAGAGCAGTGTCGTAGAATACAGTGACATATAGTAGAGTATAGCAGCATAGAGTGCAGTGGTGCAGAGTGCAGTGGATTTCAGTTAAGTGTTTTTTAGTGCATTGGCATAGAGTGCAGTAATTTATAGTCAAGTGGTATAGAGGTCTATGCGTAGAGTAGAGTGGTGCAGAGTGGAGAGGTATAGAGTGCTGTGTTGCAGAGTAGACTGCCGTAGAGTGCAGTGGTGTTTAGTAGAGTGGCATAGAGTGCATTGGTGTGGAGTGCAATGGTATAGAGTGTTGCAGAGTAAAGTGGTGTAGAGAGTAGTGGCGTAGAGTACAGTGTTGCAGAATAGAACAGAGTGGCGTAGAGTGCTGTGACATAGAGTAGAAACAGGCAAATGTGAATATTGTGCAAAAGCTAACTGCTGTCACTCAGATTGAGGACACACCAAATGTTGGAGGGGGCTGTCCCACTGGCCTTGTTGAGGCGGAAGCAAAAAGTGACTGAGGCTACAACAGACCAATGAATGAAGAGGGTGACTGTAAGCCCCTCTACGTATGTATCTATTATGTATTTTTAAAGATGTTTTAGAAAAACAAAAGGTCTCGGCTATCGCCAGACCTAAAAATACACCATGGTCAAAGTTCTTGGATTCATGGACCAATATGGAATACTTCTCCATTGCTAAAGGGACATATTTACAACAACACTAGCTGTCACCAACCAGAGCCTGAGTCCAATTAGCATGATGATAAACACCAATCATCAAATTATTACTTTTATGAAACTTCAAAAACAGACGCTTTAGTCAGCACCAGCTTTGCACTGTCACAACAACCCGACACATCTGGTCCCTGTCTCCATTCACTGCTCAGTGAGATGAATGTTCCAAATTGCTGTCCACAGCTCCAGGGGCAGATGCTTTAGTTGGAAGTCTAAGCTTGTGAATTAATGATGTGATTACCTCTGTCAGGAGCAAAGGTAATGTTCAGATTGAGCTACAGCTGCCTGCGTTCTCATGGCTCGTCATTAGTCATCTAATCTGGGAGCCTGTTTAAAACCCAGTGTCAAGAAGCCCAGCAGCAGGCAGAAACAAACCCACTTCCTGCCTGGTTACCAGTGTCACCCAATGAAGTCATTAGCTACGGCATATGAAAGCTGCACGGACTCCAACATAAACAGCACTGTAGAGTGATACTAATCGAGGCAGGACTCAGCCACACTTGACTAAAACAACACTGTCGTCTAGCACTGTGTAAAAAGAGAAAGTAGGGTAGGTACAGAGATTAGGCGTGGTAATATCATAATCCATTTCTATCGTATATTTTATTATTATTGTAGGTACTTATTATTGCGTGAACCTAGCTCCAATGCGCAGCAGAGTGATTTACAGAGAGTAGCATTTATTTATGTTTTTTGTTGCAGGAGCATCATGCTTGAGAGGTGCTGTACAAGGTCTCGTGCATGAGGAGTCTGATCTAAGCAAAGGGACGTCTGCAAATTCAGTCACAGTTGTTAAATCACTTCCTTTGCAAAGTTTTCCTACTTCACCGGACTTTTCTAAATCAGAGAGTAATCCATCCAGGGATGGCCGACTGGGCTGATTTCAAGGTGGAGGAGGATGCACCACCAAGGTGCAGGACATCCTGCAGGCGAAAACAAACCACGTAAAATATGGCTGGGAATGGTGTAAGGATGAGGAATGGGGTGTGGGGTCTGAGCTCCGGGAACAGTGCAGGTGGAGGGTGGAGTTAGACAAGATGACTTTGCTGCTGAGGGTGTGGGGGACCACAATACACTGGACAGTGCTGGGGGCAGAGTGGGGCTTGGACTCTATGGGAAGTTGTTCGTATGGTGGGCCTCTGATTATGGACAGCGGATGAAATGTAGAAGTCTACCTACTACCCCTTTCACAACCCATCATGGCTGTACAACCAATTTCTCAACTCTTTAAATGGTTATTAAAGGTGCCATTTAGAAAAACATTCAAGCTCTCCACTTTGCAAAGCTGATGAATGAAGGTAATTAAACTATGTGAAGTTCTGAGTTGTCAGGCTTTGCAACGTTACACACCATGAGACAAAACTCAATTATAGAAACCAGATGTTTTAGGGACGAGGGGTGAGAATATTTAAGACAGTACACTGTACATTTTTTTCTCCAACACTCCTTAGCACACGTAAATCACAATACTGCTATGTATACAAGTGTTTCCACCAATTCTTCCAATATAGTCACGAAGAGTTGTTATTCTTGGTACATCAAGTTCAAGTTTATTCCCGTTCACTGGGAATGTAACCCACGACTTTCTCAAGGCTATTCGAGCAGACACGCTGATCGTGAACAGGGTTGATTTCTTAGAGAACGACCAAACTGGCAAAAGCCATCCTGAAGAAACTGAAGCCTCAAACTGGTCGGACAACGCACATTGATTAATAATAATGGAAGACCCCCGTAGAACCCCCATGCGGGTTGGAATTATCACTGCGTACTACTGAAGAAATAACAGATCTGGAAATAGCCTTGAGAAAGTCGTGGTTACATTCCCATATACGACGAAACACGTGTCGGCTGTATGAAAAGTTTCCAGTGAACGGGAATAAACTTGAACTTGATGTACCAAGAATAACAACGCTTTGTGACTATATTGGAAGAATTGGTGGAAACACTTGTATACATAGCAGTATTGTGATTTACGTGTGCTAAGGAGTGTTGTAGCTTTTGGAAGGCTTGTGCCGTACTTGGAAGGATAAAAGTTGTTCCTTCTACCTTTTAGCACCGTCAAATACGTTTCTTAAAATAATAAACTGTGAGATTTTCTAAGTGGCGCCAGTCAGACCTATATCAAACCACTGCTCGTATTAACTGTACATTTTTTTCTCGTCAGCTACACAATACATGTTTACAATTTGAAGGTAGGGAGAGTTTAGTGATTTGCCAACAAACATATAATACAGCAAGGATTATTTTTTTTTTTTTACATTTCTTTATTAGTATATTCCTCCAAATCAGTAGATCATGTGTAAATACAATCATACAGCTCGTCCACCTCAGCCGAGGTGGTGTATGTTTCAACAATAATACAGATCAGAGACTAGACCTAAAGTCACATCTGTGGATATTCCTCAATCTTCAGTATTCTCATTCTTTTTTCCTGCTTGAACATAACTCAACAATAACTCAGCATAACTTGAGGTCTGTGCATCTTACTATGCATGTTGGGTCTCCGTGTGTCTCTCCCCTTTGTCCTGTAGCCTCCCCCCTAATGGATGAAGTCTCCCCTGAGCTGTCCGGTGTAGGTTGGGAGGCCTGTCCTGCTATCTCCTGAATCATCGCTCCCCATGCCATTAGGACCTCAGGCAGTTTGTCATCCTTCCTGGTGTTCCGCATGTGTTCCTCCTCTGCCAGAGTCCACACCCTTAGATACGTCCTCCATTTTGCTAATAGTGGCCCTTGCTGGGTTAACCAATTGATCGCAATACACTGCTTGGCTATAACCAGGCCCAGAACCAAGAACAGCCTGCTTATCTTCCACTTAGGATCTTGAGGAATCAAGCCCAGGAGACAGGCACGTGGGTCCAGGGCTATTGTCCACTCTGTTATCCTGGTCAGATCCGCGAGGACCGCCACCCAGTACGTCTGGATCATTAAGCACGTCCACACCATATGCGGAAAATCCACCTGAGCGATGCGACATCTAGGGCAATGTGGATCCCTGGTGTTATCGATTGCCTGAAGCCTCCAGGGTGAGAGATAATGTATATGTATGATATTATATCGGATTTGTTTGAAGCAATTACTTACCGACACATTCCGCACACTCTCGTGTATTTTTTCCCAGTCTCGTGTTGTGACCTCCTGGGGATACACCTGCTGCCATTTTTGTTCTACCTTTAGGGGGCCAGTCTTTTTATCGTTCCTCAGCGCCCTGTAGACATGGGTAACAAACTTCCGTCCCCTGCCATAGTGATCATAGTGACCAGGGTTTGGGTGTGCCCCGGAGCATCTGGAAATGAGGGCCATAATTGCTGCGTCGTTGCCGCTACTTTAGCGTATTGCAGAAACTGCCCTGATCCCAGCTCAAAGCTGGTCACCGCCTCCTGATAAGTGATTAATTTATTGTCCGGGTAGAGGTCAGACAGCATCAGGTAGCCCCCCTCCTTCCATATGTACCTGCCAGCAGGGACCTCTCCCAAGAGGGATCCGTGTCCAACCAGGCTATAGCATGTTGCAATTGTGACGCAAAATATTAAAGTTCTAAATCTGATATCTAAACTTCCTTTGCCCCATCTATGTTTCATGACCTCTAGACTAATCCTTCATCGCTTCCCATTCAATAATAATAGGACCAGCAGTGCATCCAGTTCCTTGAATACCCGGTTTTGAAGTTCAAAGAAGGAACCTTGTATTGTGTATAGATATCGAGGTAGGACCACTATCTTTATTAAGGCAATCTTCCATATTAGGGAGAGTTTAAGCATGTTCCAGAAGGCAATACAACCCTGAAGACCCCGGATTATCCTCTCCATGTTATGCTTGTAAAAAATGGTCTCATTCCTTCCAATCCATATCCCCAGATAGCAGAGTGTGTCCTCTACCCGTGGAAGTCCCATCTCCGGGCGTTGGGCCCCCTCCCAGTTGCTCCCCGTTCCAACCGCGTAAAGCTGTGATTTCGTTTTGTTGATGGAAAGGTCGGAGGCTGCTGTAAACTGTGACAGTGCAGCTATCTGGGTCGGCAATGACTGAGTCGGCCGATTCAGGTATATCAACGCATCATCAGCGTACATCGATGCAACATGCTCTGAACTCCCCACCCGTATGCCCTGTCCCTCGAGTACCCCTCAGAGATGACAAGCCAATGGCTCCATTTCCAGGGCAAATAGCTAGGGGGAGAGCGGGCATCCCTGCCGCGTCTCCCTCACTATGGGTATTGTGTTTGATACGTATCCTCCTGTGCGAACCCTTTCCACTGGTCGAGCATAGAGCAGTTTTATCCAGTTTACAAACCCCTCCCCCAGTCCCATTTTTAAAAGTAAGTGCCATAGATAGTCCCATCTGATCGAGTCGAATACTTGTTCGATATCGAGGAACACTAAGGTGCTCTGTTGGACCCGTCCCTCCAATGATTGCATGACGTGTATGAGGGGGCGAATATTCCGCAGCATATTCCTGCCTGTTATAAACCCGGACTGGTCATCATGTACCAGCCGCCGAAGATAGGGGAGGATCCTACATGCGAACACCTGGCTGATGATTTTAAGATCTACATTCAGCATTGAAATGGGTCTATAAGTGCTGGGAAGAAGGGGACCTATCCCTGGTTAGGAGATCATCACTATCAGTGCTTCCCGCATGGAGTCTGGGAGCATTCCGCGTTCATTGGCCTCCACCATGATTTCTAGGAGTTTGGGGATCAGGACCCCTCCATATTCCTTATAGAGTTCCGCTGCTATGCCGTCCATCCCAGGGTACTTCGCAGTCTTCAGGTGGGCAATCACCGCCTGTATTTCCTCCCCCTAAAGGGGCCTCCTAAGGCCTCCTGGATTTCTGTGTCTATACAAGGCAATTTTACCTCAGCAAGATAGGCCTCCATGACCTCAGGGGCCATGGGGGACTGGGGCTTGGAGTATATTTTACATAAATGGGTCCGGAATACGTTATTGATATCATGTTGGGTATATACCACCTGGCCCAGTACATTTTCAAGTGCCAGAATCAGGTGAGGTTGAGTCTCTGCCCGAATCAGGCGCACTAGTAGCTGTCCCGCCTTAACCCCCTCTGTATCCCAGCAAAGCCTGTTTGCATTTCTATTAAATTTGCAGAGCAAGTCCCATGGGTCCCCTAACTTCTGTTGCACGTCAGCCCATTCAGTCAGCCTCTCCTTGTTTGTATGCAGGTCCTTCTCCAGTGCCGTCAAGCATTCCTCATATCAATCAATCAATCAATCAATCAATCAATCAATCTGATTTATAAAGCGCGCTACTCACCCAATAGGGTCTCAAGGCGCTGGGGGGAAAGGGGCGCTGCTACTGCTCAAAGAGCCAGGTCTTGAGGTGTTTCCTGAAGCTGAGGTGGTCCTGGGTCAGTCGTAGGTGGGTGGGGAGGGCGTTCCAGGTCTTTGCTGCCAGGTGGGAGAAAGATCTTCCTCCGGTGGTGGCTCTGCAGATCCGTGGGATGATGGCGATGGCGAGGTTGGTGGAGCGGAGCTGGCGGGTGGGGGTGTGGAACGTGAGTCGGCTGTTGAGGTATTCCTGGCCCATGTTGTTGAGTGCTTTGTATGCGTGGATGAGCAGTCTGAAAGTGATCCTTTTGCTGACGGGGAGGCAGTGGAGGTTTCTCAGGTGGGTTGAGATGTGGCTGTGGCAGGGAATGTTGAGGATGAGTCGTGCAGAGGCATTTTGTATGCGCTGGAGACGATTCTGGAGTTTGCCGGTTGTTCCAGCTTAGAGGGCGTTTCCGTAATACCGCCGGAGGTCGTGCTCCAACACTTTTTAAAGCCCCACCTCCGTGGACAAACATATCCCCCTATCACCACCTTCACACTCGACGACCAGGGTTGCGGTGTCGCCATACATCCAACAGGTCATAATTTTGGAGCATCTGGCCTTTCGCTTATCTGACTCTAGGCTTGTCATCCAGCTTTGAGGGGTGTCGGTCTAACTCCCCATCAAGGGTACAATTAAAGTCTCCTAAAATAATCAATTCTGTGTCTGGGTCCAGATCTAGCTGCCCCAGAACTCAACTTAAAAACCCACCATCATCACTGTTCAGGGCATAAATATTTACCAGATATATACGGCGCCCATCTAGAGTCCCCGCCACCATCACAAACCTCCCATCAGCTATCCAGATAAGCACTCCCCTGGCAAATCCCGAATAGGATGTGGCAAAAAACTGACCCCTCCATCTGCTTTGGACATATTTAAGAGAGTGTACTCATAGGTGCGTCTCCTGGAGCAGGGCTATGCTTTCCCCATAACGTCTAAGGTAGGTTGCCACCCAGATCCCTTTGACCATTTTATTGAGCCCCCGAACATTCCATTTTATCAGTTTATACCTCTCTGTGTCACCTGACATGAGGTAGCAGTTGTTGGTGTTGCGGCACCTGACTGTTGTGTGGGGAACCCCCAGTAGTATTGCAGCATGACCACTCAAAATGCAGACTTCTCCGACCTCCAGTGATGCAACTAAGACTAGACCCGGCAGCAACCCAAACAAAACCATATTGTGAAACCTCAACTCCCCCACCCACAGGCAGTAGTACTTCATTCTCACAATCCGGTCATGGACAGAGGACCCAGAACCCCACCCCAGAGCTCCACCTACCCCTTACATCACCCCCCTCAACTTGAAATAATGATTATAAATGAACGTACTCTCCCAAGTCAGGAAGAAATCCTCCATCCTAAACTCTGCTATTCAGCTGACTGACTGGCACCGCACAGCCCGCCCGACCGGTGGTCTAGCCAGGCCACCTCAGCACTCTACAGCCGGCGAGTCGAACTGGTATATGGGCGCAATAGTGTAACCTCCTCAGAAACACGTTTCCAGCCCCCCCTCCCAATGTCTCTAGGCCCAATGCACTCTCATATAAGTCTCTCTGTAAAGTCAAGTGCCCCTCGGATCAAAACAGATACTTATAGTGTCTATGACCCCGAATCCCTCGGTATCAGCGCTAAGTCCACTACTCAGATACCTCAACAACCAGGCTGGCGGCACCTCCCAACTTCGATTGTGTTTCCTGTACCAAACATAATGGAGAGAACTGGTTCTGTGTTGGGATCGCCTTTAGTTCTGTAAGGAGAGAGCCATCTGGTCTCACCATGATACGTCCGCCATCCGCCACATC
Organism: Lissotriton vulgaris; assembly: GCF_964263255.1. NCBI lineage: Eukaryota > Metazoa > Chordata > Amphibia > Caudata > Salamandridae > Lissotriton > Lissotriton vulgaris. The sequence goes on from NC_141693.1 coordinate 175,441,274, forward strand.
TCGTCCTCTCAGTCACTGCTCCTCATCTCGACGTTGCTGGTTCCGCCATCGACCTCTCCAGCGTCTCTGCTCCTGCCTGCCCTGGTTCTGGTCTTGGCCGGCCAAGCCCAGCGAGTCCATCCAGTCAGCCGCCTCCGACGGGTTAACAAAGAAGTGCATCTTGTGCATATTGTACTCGGAGCCTGGCCGGGAACATTAAGCTATATTTAATGTTGTGGCTACGAAGCCTGCGTTTGACGCCCAAGAAGTCATTCCGTAGTTCTTGCATCTTTTTTGTATAGTCTGGGTGTTGGAAAGGGGATCTTAGGGCTGGCCGAGCAGGGGTGAGAGGCCTCCTAGCGAGGTTCCTCTTCTAGGATCGTACAGATGAGCAATCACCCCCCCTACAGATGGACACCACACAAAGATAGGTTCTTAATGTTTTTATCAGTATTCTTAGGCAGGTTATTGTAACGATACAGGGATAACGGGATCCAGGGATCCTTTCAAGCTTAGTCTCTGAGAGAAGGGGGTAGCGGGCCAGTCTTAGTACCAGCCTGGTACAGGGATACCCTGCGCTCAGCTCTCAATCCTCGAGCTGGAGGGTTCTTCGGTATGGGCCGCGGCAGCGCCAGCAGGGCTCCAGAGATGGTTTCATGAAGATGGGCCGCGGCAGCGCCAGCAGGGCTCTAGAGATGGTTTCACGAAGATGGGCCGCGGCAGCGCCAGCAGGGCTCCAGAGATGGTTTCATGAAGATGGGCCGCGGCAGCGCCAGCAGAGCTCCAAGGTGGTTACGGGTTCCACGCGGATGAGTTCGTCTCGGTGTCTCTCGACTCCGGGATACAACTCCCGACTTGCTCCGGAGCTGCCCCAGTTATAGGTCTGGCGTCCTTTGATGTCCGGACCCTCGCACTTGGAGGTCGGAGGGTCCGGGATGTGCATGTCCAGACACCCAGCAGGGGGGTGGAGCCAGCGCCCAGGGAGCCTGGGGGCGATCGAAACCAGGCGTCGGTGGGCGGTTGGAGGACCATCGAAACTCCTTCCCCCACTGATCCGTCAAGTGGCCTCTTTTACCCCCTGGTCGGATCGTGGTGCCTCGATGTCCGGGCTTTGCTGGGTTTGCGGCTGGGGTCGGGCCTGTGGAGGGCCCAAGATGGAGTCTGGGTCTGAGATGGTGGTCCGGGATAGGGTTCGGACCAGCCGAGGGTGTTGAGGAGAGGTTGTCGAGTTCCAACGGGGGAGAGCTGCGGGCTGCCCGGAGGGCGGCTCTCGTGGAGGGTGGATGGTGCTGCTCTCGGCCGGGGAACAGGGGTCGAGGTAGTCCGGGACCCGCCATGCGGGAGGAGTGGGGCCACGCCACGAGGCCAGGTCCAACACTGGGTATATATGGATGTCACGATTTTCAAATCTGGGTGGGCCAGTGGTGCGAATGTGTTGCAGGATCATGTCCCAGTCTCTGAAATTAAACAGTCGGCGATCATGGCTCTGGGCGGGGAACCTGGTTTCAGCGGCGGCCCAAGAGATCTATGTGCTCTTTCCACCGCAAACATTTTGGAGAGTCGGAGGTTCGGGAATGTTGTGCCAATCCAGTCTTCGAGAAATAGGTCTGTCGCCGGCCCTTCCACCTTTTCTGGAAATCCCAAAAAACAAAGATTGTTCTTTCTTGACCGCCCTTCAGCATCTTCCGCCCGGTCCTCCAGCTGGGCCGTGTGTCCTGGAGAGCTGTTACCATCTCCCTCAGCTGAAGGACCTCAGTCTGCAAAGTGTTCAGGTCTCCCTCTGTGGTGGTAACCCTGTCAACCACCTTCCTGAGATCCAGGTGCAAATGGTTGAAGTCCATGGCCATCCCGTCCATTTTGGTTTCTAACGCCAACCTGGAGTCATGGATCGCTTCCAAAATGTCGGCTTTGTCCCGGGCTGCTGGGCCCTGGCGGGTCCCCTGCTCCAGGTCTGTTCTGAGGCGGTCCGCCGAAGTCGTGCCTGGAACTGTGTATTGCAGTATTTTATTTTATTTTATTTGTTTGGGCTCCTCCTATGGGTCGGTCCTTCCCCATGTCCAGCGCGGCTGTCCTATGGAGCTACCTGGTGTCCTCCCAGTCAGGGAAATTATAGTGTGGTAAGCAGTTCAGTGGGGGGATCCCTCAGGCAGTCTGCCTCACCCCCGGGGGCCCCAGCTTTGTCGATATCACGCAGGCCACCCCATCCGCCGGCGGGGGCTGTTATTCGGCTCCACCAGCCCTCTCAGTGAGCTCCGCTGCTTGATTTTGTCTCTTCCCACGCAGTTTTCCTGGCCTTTCGCCGAAATGCGAAGTGAACACCTCAGGGCCACTTACACGCTGTACGTCTCCACCGGGGCCAGGGGGATTTGTTGTTGTATGGGGGGCTCCTCACCTCATCTACTGGAATTCAGCCCCAGGCTACTGGCTTTTTCGATCCGTCTTATGGGCCCTCAGGGGGCTCTTGCGCCATGTCCAGCCACTTCCAGCTGTAGTTCAGGCAGGTCTCACCGCACCAGTCTCGCGCAGGTCTCACTCCCAGCCACCAGATTTTATGGGGGGGCTCCTCACCTCATCTACCAGGCTTTGGTCCCTGGCCCCAGGTATTGCAATCCGTTCCACAGGTCCCCAGGCAGCCCTCGTGCCACTATCATGCCCCTCCAACCGGGGTGCCGGGAGGCCACACCACACTGGCCTGGCGTAGGTCTCGCCACCGGCTCAGAATTCATTATTGTACGGGGTACTCCTACCTCAGCAACTGGGCTTTGTCTCCATGACATTTTGTGGGATGCTGTCCTGCATGTAGGTGTGCTCTACCAACCTCTTGATTAAAGTCGGCCCCTATTTCATTGTAGATCTTGCACTCTCAAATGGTTGGTGGACCAAGTAGCTCTTTTTGGTGGAGTTTGTCTTGCACATTGCTAGAATGTCTAGTCTGATTCTACTCTACATGGAGCGTTTTTGCCGCCAGAGAGGGGTATTATAAATCTTTAATTTTTTGACAGATTTTCCATGTCTTTACCTCTACATTAGACCCCAAAAGTTCTCTATGTATGCTATAGCTTCTATGGCATTGACACTCTTAGCCCAGAGGCTAGATGGTAGTTCTGCAAACGAGGACAAGACAAGCACTGGCAATGCCAATAGGTCTGGTTATGAAGGCACTGTCAAGCCAGACCTAAAAACCCATATGTGTTAATGACTGCCTCCTCTTATCTGGGCTGCTGCTAGAGACAAACACCATCAAATAACTAGATATCTAAGCCACTTTAGTAGCATTACAAATGCATGTGTGTGCCCCTTAAAGCTCAAGCTCTGACAGATGCATAAATGAAAAAAATGATCACAGCTGTGTGGAGGGTAATCACTTTTTTGTGGAAGCTCACAACTTCTGCCCTATCAAAAGATGTGCTCCTGCCTCCCCACATGTGGGCCGAGCCAAAGCCTCTTTTCTAGTGGTTCTCACATAATTGTCTGGCGAGAGCTGTGGTGTCAAGCCAAGCAGTATAACGTTCTCATATATGAATAAACCCAACAGGTTAGTCTCAGCTGGGCAGGCTCCCATCGCCCCCCACCACCACGCCTCACGTTTCTCTCTTTCCATCTCACCTAGCTGACTTTAACTTAGAAGTCAACCCTTTCCCCCACCCTTCCTCGGTGTGCCATTAGCCTTTTCCATTTCCTCTTGCTGCGTCTCCCTTTGCCTCTAAATACTGCTGACCTCGGGGGTCGTCTTGGCCTGCGTGGGGCAGACGTTGCCATTACTGTGAAAGCCTCGTCTGGAAAATACTTCGCTCAGTCACATTAACTTCCAGATGGGACAATGACCTGCACTGTTCGAGAAAGCACATTCATTTGGCTGTGGAGATTTTTTTCCCCAGATCTGCTGACGAAGGTCGCCCCCGTAATCCTCTACTCCTTCTCCCCGCCCCACAAAATGTGGTTGGAGGGTCTCACTGTTTCGCGGTTAAAAGGCAATGTCAACAGGAGCTGAAATGAATTGCTTTATTCATAAAACGTCACCGACTTCCCCAATTACGGAAACTATCGGTTTAGCGAACAACAAAGAAAAATGCATAATACAAAAAAATAACATCATAGAAAAAAGAGAGAAAAGGAAGGAAAGAGAATAAAAGGGAGCAAGAAATAAATAGCTTAATGTAGTAAAGAAGTAAGCTTGCAGAAGGGAGAGAGAACATAATAAAGCAGAATAAAGAGGGAGTAAGAGAGATGGAGCAGAAAAGCAAAGGGAGGAGGAGGTAAGGAGAGAATGAAGGAAAGAAGGAAGAATGGGAGCCAAAGAAGAATGAGGGGTGCACAAGAAGAGGAGGGAAAGGGAGAGGTGGAGAGAAGTGAAGGGGGAGTTTGAGGGGAGAAGCCTCAATATTAAAACAAGCATTCTGAAAGCCAGTTACTCTCGACTATGCAAGACCAATTTCCATTGTATTTTAGTAATGTTGTACACCAATGTGGCACATGGAATAGTGGTGTAGAGTGGAGTAGCGAAGAGTGGAGTAAAGTGTTGTACAGCAGACGTGTGTTGAGTGGAATGGTTTAGGGTGGAGTAGAGTGTGTAAATTAGAGGGCCATACAGTAGAGGGGTGTAGAGTGGAGGGGCATAAAGTGGAGTAGAGTGACAATAGAGTGGAGTGGTGTAGAGTGGAGTGGAGTGGTATAGTGTGGAGTGGCACTGAGTGTTGTAGATTGGAGTGGCATAGAGTAGCATACAGTGGTGTAAAGTGGAGTAGTGGAGCAGAGTGGAGTAGTGTGTTGTAAAATAGAGTAAAGTGGTGTAGAGTGGAGTAAAATTGAATAGAGGGAGTTGTTGTACAGTGGAGTAGAGTGTCATAGAGTAGAGTGGCACAAAGAGGAATAGAGTGTGATAAAGTGTCAGAAGGAAGTAGAGTGCCATGGAGTGGAGAGGCAACAGTGGAGTAGATTGTCATAGAATGGAGTGTTGTATAGTGAAGTTGCATAGAGGGACGTGTCGTAGAGTGAAGTAAGGCACAGTGGCCTTTAGGAGACAGTTGGGGAACTTGTACCCTGAGGAATGCCCCAGACACACTAGGGCTATTTTATGATGGCAGAAACATGTTGGGCAAGCTTTTGAGCTGGTGTGAGTCATTGCTTCTCAGCTACCATCCCACCCATTTTTAGGTCTTGACCTGACCCAGCGCATGCGCTGGGCTCGGCTGACGCCTGTAGTGGAGCTTTGAGAAATGCTACTTTGCTGGCTATCAACTTGCTAGAACGCGCACAAGAGCGCATGCATGCGCGTTATAGCATGCTGATCGCCGGCAAGTTAGCACTTGCAGTGACGCACGTGCAGACCACGCGCGTCACCACTCACGTCAAAAAGTCGACCAGGCATTTCGGCCTATTTCTACTCCAAAATCGCAGGTATTATGATGCACTGATACAATTAAAATGCCCACTCTAACTAGCTATTTTTGATATATGAATTTCTTCATGTTTCTAGACGTTGGCATTGGGGAAACCAAATTTCATTTGCCGTGTATTTTTGGAAACTCGATTGGTGTACGCTTTGCTTTTCTTCTACCCGATAGCCAGAAATGTGTGTTTTTTTTCTTTCATTCTGTCTTCCTCTTCCCTTTTCTCCCCATTCGCTAAACAGAGAAGCGCCATGGGGAACCATAACCTTTTCAATCAAAAAGCGACAACCTGGAATTAAAAAGTGACAATCTGGCTTTGAAGTGGCGGCTTGTGAAAGAGTCTGTGTGCGGAACTGGCAGCTCCTGTGTGACCCCGGCATTGTACTCGGCTGATGCTGCGGCGGATCATTGGACCACGTCCGCGTTGTGCTTGTCGCTCTATAATTGGCGAGCTGGCAACAACGGCTCTATGATGCGTGCGCTGGCAAGAGCGACTCATTCAAACACAAAAACCGCTGAGCACACCACTTGCTGGGACGGCATGGTCAGCTGGGTGCGTCCCCACCGCCAAGACGTCGGCGTGAATTAGATCTGATGCCGGAAATGAATATTGCATGAGAGTCCGAGACTCTGCATCCAATACAAAGAAGCGCCCACCCCACAGCCGTGCTTTTTCGACAAGCTTCATTCCACTTTGCAACTTGAGCTGCGACCAGCAACCAGATTTAAAAGGAGCGCTCGAGTACTTTAGTACAGGCAGAGGTCGAGCTAGAGTTTGTAAAATCCTATGTATTATTTTTTTAACTGTGAGACGGCAATCAATCTTTATACTGTGCCCAACAAGAGACAGTCATTTAAATGTCATTGTTGCATTAACACAGTATTTAAAAAATCAATACATTCACAAACGTCTCTTTATTTCTCTGTCCTTTTTACCCTCTCGCATCCCCCTGTCTCTCTCTGTCCTCCCTGTCCATCCATCACACCGTACCTCCTGTAATATTAAAAAGATTGTAGCATTTTCCACTTCAAGCTAACTGGGACTGATAATAGTAACAATTGGCCTCAACCAACCACAACTGGCCTTCTTGCACATCTGCACAAACACCTTTTTTAAAGCAATACTATTCTTATGCTCTGGGTCACACAACCACAACCACACACACAACCACACACACAACCACCACATACATACATCCACACACAACCACACACACACACACACACAAACAACCACACACACACAAACAACCACACACATACACAACCACACACACACAACCACACACACAACCACAACCACACACACAACCAAACATACAACGTCACATACAACCACACACACACAGCCACACACAACCACACACACAACCACACCATCAGTACACACTTCCACCAGGCACAGACACCATCAGTCGTCAGTGCACGCTTTCACCGGACACAAACACCAGCAGCCGTCAGTGCATGCTTTCACTGGGCACAGACACCACCAGCCATCAGAGCACGCTACCACCAGACACACACCACCAGATGTCAGTGCACACTTTCACCAGTGACACACACATCACCAGCCGTCAGTACATGCTTTCACCAGGCACACACACACCACCAGCAGTCCGTGTACGCTTCCACCAGGCACACACCAACAGCCATCAGTGCACACTTCCAACAGGCACACACATCACCAGCCCTCAGTGCACAATTTCTAGAGGCACACACACCACCAGCCATCAGTGCACATATCAATTGTTAACATCCACAATTAACTATTGTAGCGACTCGCGGCTCGAGGCTTGCCGACCCTGGGACCAGCGGGTGGACCCGAGGATTCTACTGCCCACCAGGAGACCCTTTGTTGCAGCCAGTATGTTGTAGGGAATCGGCGGGTGCGGCGGCCAGGGACTGCGAGTACCAGCATTCACCGACATTGCTAACAGCTGGTACTCTTCCCCAACTGGCCCCGCCTCCTGCTTGTTGCCTTGTTATTACCTCTTGCCGCCCCCGCTTCGCGGGTGCGACTCGCGGCTTGCCGTCCCTGGGACCAGCGGGTGGACCCGAGGATTCTACTGCCCACCAGGAGACCCTTTGTTGCAGCCAGTTTGTTGTGGGGAATCGGCAGGTGCGGCGGCCAGGGACTGCAAGTACCAGCATTCACCGACATTGCTAACAGCTGGTACTCTTCTTCAGCCGGCCCCGCCTCCTGCTTGTTGCCTTGTTAATACCTCTTGCCGCCCCCGCTTCGCGGGTGCAACTCGCGGCTCGAGGCTTGCCATACCAGCGGGTGGTCCCGAGGATTCTACTGCCCACCAGGAGACCCTTTGTTGCAGCCAGTTTGTTGTGGGGAATCGGCGGGTGCGGCGGCCAGGGACTGCGAGTACCAGCATTTACCGACATTGCTAACAGCTGGTACTCTTTCCCAGCCGGCCCGCCTCCTGCTTGTTACCTTGTTAATACCTCTTGCCGCCCCCACTTCGCGGGTGCGACTCGCGGCTCGAGGCTTGCCGTCCCTGGGACCAGCGGGTGGACCCGAGGATTCTACTGCCCACCAGGAGACCCTTTGTTGCAGCCAGTTTGTTGTGGGGAATCGGCGGGTGCGGCGGCCAGGGACTGCGAGTACCAGCATTCACCGACATTGCTAACAGCTGGTACTCTTCCCCAGCCGGCTGCGCCTCCTTGACCTATTTCCTTGTTCCGGTCCCGCGGGACGCGCGCGGGGCAAAGCGCGGGGCTAAGCCCGGGCAAAGGGTGGACCCTCTTAGGCCCTCATAGGACTGAAGAGTACGGGACGGGCCACCACCATTGGTACCGCGACAAGAGGAAGTACATTGCTTCGATCTATATTCTTAATTCTTTTTGGACAGTGTATCCCTCTCAGAAAACCTTCCTTATCTTTAATATATTACCTCACTGTACCATGCCACAAAAGGGGGCCAACAAGAAACCTCCCCTAATACGCGATCCAGGCCAGGGGATCCTGAACTTTACTGCGACCAATCCAACACTGCCCATTCCCAGCGAAGATGCGAACGAGCTGCGAAAACCGATCCAAACCAGGCAATCTCCACCATTGATCCCTGTTAGCTCGCAGAACTTGTCTATTTGGGAGGAAATAAATGCTCTATGGGGCACCAAGTATGCCCTAGTGGCATCCCCATCCCCCGTAAAAAGCATTAGCACTACTACCCCAACTAGGAAACCCTGTGAGTCATCCCCACTATCTCTAACAGACAATACCCAAGGTATTGCCTTGTTTCAGGGCCTAAATGATAAAAGGAAGCATGACGAGACTCATCACAGCGGGAATCATCCGAAAACACCTAAACCGTGTGCTGATCCTATATCGCCAGTCACCAACCCCACCTTAACCACGGTGGAGACTGGAACTTATGTAGATCAAGTACCTTCTCTCTATTTCCCTTTACTATCACAGTTTGAGTTATTGCTTAACTCTATCGTTTCACCACTGGAAGAAAAAATCAATGCCCTGGGTGATAGATTAACGGGTATCGAGAAAATCATTCTAGCCAGCTCTCCACCACTAATTAATGATTCATTAAATGGGGGAAGAGCCCTTTCGGCTACTACCATTACAAAAGAGTTAAATACTAAAACTAATTCTCTGCTCAGCCCTAAGAAGGCAATACCCAACGGTTCTGACCTATTTACTGCCACAAATGTCCCCTTGTCTATTAACTTAAGTAAAATAGCCCAAACTTCTCCACAGTTTCCTAAAAAACCTGTTACAATGAAAGTCGCCCCCAAATCTGGGTTTAATAAGTATACTGCTGCCAGAGTGGATCCAAACAGAGTAGCATCCATAAATTTACCCCCAGAAGCCGCCCCATTTGTTCTTGTTCTTTCAGGAATACCGGCACCCTCCCACGGGAAACTTGAAAGTCGTCAGGAACTTTTAAACAAGGTCATATTCTGGCTTTCTACAAACAGACCACTCGCACCCAATCACGACGGTGGTATCCTGTGTGTTAGAAGGGTGGGCTGGGTAGGGTCTCTAACCAAAAACCTCTGTGGGGATCTGGTCCTAATGAAATTCAGAAATAGGAACATTGTCCCCCTTCTACGATCCTATCCACCCCAAAAAGGAGATGGCCCTATATCTGTCTGGGACTTACATGACTTTTACCCAAAGTACACTATTTATTCGGTCAATAAGGTCAAAGGCGGATTATACCCATCGGTTGGGAAGGGGTCCGCATGCAGTTCAATGTGTTCATAAATCTATTGTATTCATAGCCAGTTTTACTTAAATGTAATGCTATATTTATGTACATTATGTATCGATTTTCTGATGATGTTGCTTTTATGATTTTTTAATTTTACAAAAATCGAATAAAGCTTTTCTACTACTACAACTATTGTAGCAATCGCAATCGCATGATTACTTTTTAAACATATTCATCTAAAGCGCAGCATGCCACCATTGCTACAAAAATAAATACACATTTTTTTGGCCTACAATTGATAGACTTTTGTTGCAATTGGTGTTGCAATATTTAGCAATGCCAATAGCTCAAACTTAATTAATGCGAGACCTATTGCATTGCAAATGCTTGTTACTTGCGGTCCCCATTTAATAAAGGCTACTTGCCAGGGATCTGTAAGATATTTTTAATTCACAAATCAGGATCCAGCTTTTATCCAGTAGTGTTTTATCTAAGAACTCCCGCCTGTGCCAAGTGCAACAGGAGATCGAGTCTGTCTTGGGGCACTGTCCTTCCAGAGTGGGGAGAGTTTGCCAATGATGAAGAATGACACAGTTATGAGTGTGAGGCTTCCTCTTCCATATGGATGACCTTTTATTCAGTCTAGCAAAGGAATTCTGTAAGCATTCAAGTTGGAAATTCATCTACCCTGTTTTGGAGAGGTAATACAGCATGAGGTATTCACCCTTGAGATGCCGCACCTATTTGTGTTACTTGTATTTTCAGAGGAGGATGTGCAGTAGCTTAACTCCTTCACTCTCTTGCGTGTTATGAGAGTGAAGTGTAGCAGTGTTGAATAGAGTGGAGCAAAGTGATGCAGAGTAGAGTTAAGGGGTGTAAAGTGGAGTGGCGTGGCATAGAGTAGAGTAGAGTGGTGTGGAGTGATGTAGAGAATAGCGTTGTCCAGTGGAGGTTGTAAAGTGGAGTAAAGTTTTGTGGAGTGGAGTTCCAAAGAGTGCTGTAGAGTGGAGTGACATACAGTGGGATACAGAGCAGTGGTGTAGAGTGCAATAGTGGGGTAGAGTGGAGTAAAGTGGTGTGAAGTGGCACAGAGAAAATTGTGTGGCGTGGAGAAGAGTGTTGTGAAATGGTATAAAGGGTTGTAGAGTGCACAGAGTAGTAAAGACCTGAGTACAGTTCATAGAGTGGAGTTGCATTCAGTGTTGGAGTGTGGAATGATGTAGAGTGGAGTACAGTAGAGTGGCATAGAAGGCTGTAGAGTGCTGTAGAATGGAGCCTCACAGAGTGGAGTGTCATAAAGTGGATTTTTGTTGAATGGAGGGGCCATAGAGTGGAATAGAGTGTTGTAAAGTGGAATGGCATAGAGTGTCGTAGAGTAGTGTGGTGAACAGTGCAGTGGTTTAGAGTGTAGTACAGTGTTATAGAGTGGGGTATTGTAGAGTGGAGTAGAGTGTTGTAGAGTGGAGTGACATAGAGTAGAGTGTTGTGGAGTGTCTTAGACTGGAGTGGCATAGAGTGGAGTAAAGTGGAATAGAAGAAATTGAATAGAGTGGAGATGAGTGTCTTAGAGTTGAGTGGTGTAGAGTGAATTAGAGTGGCAAAGAGTGGAGTAGAGTACCATGGAGTAGTGTGTTATAGAGTGAAGGTTTGTAGAATAGATGGGCATAGGGTGGAGGGGCGAAGAGTGAATGGACGTACAGTGAAGGGGAGCTGAGTGGAGGGAGTAAAGTGTCATTAAATCGAGTGGATTGGTGAGGAGTGGAGTTGAGTGTTGTAGAGTAGGGTAGAGTGGAAGGGCATAGATGTCTAGAGTGGAGGGGCATAGAGTTTAGTAGAGTGTGATAGAGTGAAGTGGCTTAGAATGGAGCAGAGTGGCACATAGTGTAATTGAGTGGAGTAGCATGTAATGGTGTATAGTGGAGCAGAGTAGAGTAGTCTGTTGTTGAGTAGAGGGGAGTGGCATACAGTGAAGTAAAGTGGTGTAGCCGGAGTTGTAGAGTGGAGTGGCTTAAAGTGCAGTAGATTGTGGTCAAGTGTCAGAGTGAAGTAGAATGTCATAGAGTGGAGTATCATATAGTAGAGTGGAGTGTCAGAGGAGTGAATTAGAGTGGAGTGGCGTAGAGTGAAGTGGCTTAGAGTGAAGTGGCATGGTGTAGCACAAAGTGGAGTGAAGTGTTGCAAAGTAGAATGGAGTTGCACAGAATACCATGGAGTGACGTAAAGTGGAGTAAAGTGGCGTGGAGGGGTGTAGAGTGGAGGAGCAGAAGGTGGATGGGCATAGATTACAGTAGAGTGTCCTAGAGTGGAGTGGCATAGATGTCCCGTCTATTCCAGCTACCACACATTTACACCATCACTTACAAACAATACACAAGTTTATCCTATAGCACTAACCCATGGACTCATCACAAATACAACCCAATTACACACTATACTTAACTATATCCCATCCAGGCACACACTCCCTGCTCTAATTACTCCTAACAGACCCCTTTTTGCCACTAACAAACCTATGATCCTCCTTCCATCTTCTGAGACACCAACACCCTCCTCTTTATTCTTCCACAATAACACAAAAACTCAACACTTACACTCCACTGCACCACACATACTACCTCTTTAAACAATCAAATCTAACACAAAGACTCCTAACTCTTGCTCATACCATCTCACACACCACGTGCACTCTTTTCCAAAACACATCACCACCCCCGTTACCGTGCAGCTTCCATTTCCCAACAATACTTTACATATAAATCCTTCTCAGAAAACAAATAAATAAGCATCTCCTTCCACTGCTCCTAAAAACAAAACATAACACACTCCAGCACAACAAAATCTCTCACGCTCAACACCTCATAATACTTTCCTCACAAACTACAAACATACACCATCTCCCACCTTCCAGACTACACAAATGACACACACCATGAACAAACTACAATGCCAAGCTTCATCTCCCCCCACACCTAACACACATATAGCAACACAGCAACTCCCTTTTCACCACCTCTCATCCACTGGACAATTTAGAACCTTACTACATGACCCATATGCTGCACCACCACCCCTAACTAATGCACCTGACCTTCTGCCCTAAATGGATGCACACAAAATAAGCAACATGCTACCCCTAACAACTTCGCTTCTCCATGTCTACTGTACAACAAGGTTACACTACAAAAACAACACAGTTCAACATCTCATTCTCAACCTCCATCTTCACCACCTACACACACAGACCCATTAAAATGCCTTCTTAGCCTGCTGGATGAGGAAAGCGATACAGAAAAACTACCCGATTGTTATCCTCTTACAGCTATTACCAACACTAAGGACACACTTGCTACGAGCCCACAAAATGTTGCTCACTCTTCTACAAAACAAAGTCACACTGTCACCAAAGAGCATTCTCTAAATTGCCTACTAATAAATGCTCAATTGCTCCCTAAAAACAAACATCACATCTACGACCTTCTCACTGACACAAAACCTGACACACTCATCATAACTGAATCATGGTTGGGAGATGATATGGCTCCAGTCCTTCATGAAGCAGTTCCTCTAAACTATCAAACTATCATACAAAATAATATAGGCAAATGAAGAAGTGGCCTAGCTGTTGTGCTCAGGCAAACATTACATATTACTAAAGCTGACACCGTCTCCATTCAAGGTTGTGAGGCCCTTGTCAATCATTTAATCAATTAATCAATCAATCGGGCTTTTAAAGCATGCTACTCACCCGTGAGGATCTCAAGGTGCTGATGAGGGAGGTGTGCAGCTCTGGATCAGCCGAAAAGCCAGATCTTGAGTCTCTTCCTGAAGGTGTGCAGGGTAGTGGAGCGTCTGTTGTTGACTGGGAGCTCATTCCAGGCCTTGGCCATGACGTAGGAGAAGGCTCTTCCACCTGCTCTGGTTCTGCGGATGCACGGTGTCTTTGCTAGGGTGAGGTCGGCAGAGCAGAGGTTACTTTTGGGCAAATGGAATGAGACTTTTTCGTTGAGGTATTTGGGTACGATGTTGTGGAGGGATTTGTAAACGTGGGTGAGTAGGTTGAAAGTCACTCTCTTCTCGATGGAGAGCCAGTGGAGATTTCGCAGGTGCTGGGTCATGTGCTCATGTCGTTGGGTTCCGAGGACGAGTCTGGCTGCGGTGTTCTGGATGGTCGGGAGTTTGTGTAGCAGGGATTTGTTGATTCCAGAGTCAAGAGCGTTCCCGTAGTCCAGTCTGCTAGTTATGAGTGCGTGAGTAATAGTCTTTCTGACTTCAGGGGGATCCACTTGAAGGTCTTGCCGAGGATGTGGAGGGAGTTGAAGCAGGTGGAGGCAACGGCGTTGATCTGGTGATCCACGGTGAGGGAGGAGTGTAGAATGATGCAGAGGTTCCGGTTGTGGTCCGTTGGGGTGGGTGGGTTTCCGAGGGCGGAGGGCCACCGGTGCTGTCCCAGGTGGTGGGGGAGGGTCTGAGGACGAGGACCTCTGTTTTCTCCGAGTTGAGCTTTAGGCAACTGTTGCTCGTCCAAGCTGCATTGTCTTTCACTCCTTCTTCCTGGAAGCTGAGTCTGGTGTCTTCGGTGTTCTACATGAGGGAGAGGATGAGCTAGGTGTCATCGGCATACAATACTATACTGAGCCCATGCTGTCTGACAACGGTAGTAAGGGGGCTATGTAGATGTTGGAGAGTGTGGGGCCGAGTGAAGATCCTTGAGGTACTCCGCAGTTGATCTGTGTGGGCTCAGAGAGAAAGGGTGGGAGTCTGATCCTTTGAGTTCTGCCAGTGAGAAAGGAGCGAATCCAGTCGAGGGCGGTTCCCCATATGCCGGCGTAGTGGAGTCTGCCTGCAAGAGTCTGGTGGGAGACGGTGTCAAAGGCTGCAGAGAAGTCTAGCAGGATGAGGGCTACGGTGTGGCCCTGGTTGAGTAGCACACGGATGTCGTCGGTGGCAGCAAGGAGGGCAGTCTTGGTGCTGTGTTTACTGCGGAACCCAGATTGGGAGTCGAGGGTGGTGTTCTTTTCGATGAAGGTGGTCAGATGGGCGTTGACAAATTTTTCCTTGACCTTCAGCCACGGTCCATGCAGGTAACAGCTGTGGGGCCGAGGGGCTGTGGGGCCGGGTGGGGGGTATATCGAGGGACGATGCAGAGGGAAAATGTAATTAAGAATTAATTTTCCCTCTGCATTGTCCCTTGAAATACTTCCTCTTGCAGCCCCACCGCCCCACAGCTGTTACCTGCACGGACCGCGGCTGGTAAATTAGACTGCGAAGGGAAGGAGCGAGATGGGTCGGTAGTTTTTCAGGGTTGTCGGGTCAGCCAAGGGTTTCTTGAGGAGGGACTTGACCTCTGCCCGCTTCCAATCATCAGGGAAGTTGCCAGATTCAAAGGAGGCATTGATGGTGCGGCATAGTTCTGGTGCTATGGTGGCGGCAGCTCTGTGGAAGGTGTGCGGCGGGATAGGGTCCGTGGGGGTTCCTGAGCGGGTGCTCTTCATGGTCGTGGTTGTATCTTCGGTGGTGACCGGAGTCCAGGTGGAGATGGTGGGATGGCTGTAATTGCTTGGGGGGAGGGTGGTGCTGGAGTCTGTTCCCTGAAGTTGTGATAGAGGGCCTTGATTTTCAGGTGGAATAAGGAGCCAAGCTTGTTGTAGAGGTCCTGGGATGGCGTGGCTTCGCTGGGGGGTTTGGTAAACTGCTGTATGATGTTGAAGAGTTCCTGTGAGTTGCTGGCATTGGTGAGGATTTTGTCCTGGATGAAGGTCTTCTTGGTGGCTCTGATGGCATTCTGTCATGGCGTTCTTGTAGGTGTTCTGGTCCTCAGTGGTTATGCTGTTTCTCCAGTGTTTTTTGAGACATCTGCAGGCGCGTCTGGCTTCTTGGAGGTTGGTGGTGAACCAGGTGGTCTTCCGTGAGCGTTGTCTGTCAGGGTGGCAGAGGGGTGCCAGCATGTCTGCACAGCTGGTGATCCAGCGGTGTAGTTCCTTGGCTGCAGAGTTGGCGTAGGTCGTGGCGAAGGGGGTTCATGGATGAGGGTGGAGTTGAGGTGCTCCTCTGTGACCTTGCTCCAGTTCCTTCATGGAGGTCGCGGGGCAGGCTTGTGTGTGGTCATGGTCTTGAATGAGAAGTGTATGCAGTAGAGGTCTGTCCAGAGGGTCTTCAAGAGGTGGCTGAAGTGGACGTTGGTCCCTCCTGCAAAGTTGGGGTTGAGGATGTGTCTGGCTTTGTAGGTGGTGGTGGTGACGAGCTGCTTCCATTCGATGGTTGGCGAGGTTGTCCAGAAGGGCTGTGAGTCGGATTGCTGCTATTGTCAAGGAGGAAGTTCCGGTCTCCGATGAGTATGTAGTCCATGGAGGCACTGGGGTGGGGTACAATGAGGTCGGCAATGGTGGTGGTGGAAGAGGAGCGCGGCCCTGGAGGTCTGTGAGCGAGGGTGACGCGAAGCCTGGTTCTGGGTCTGGTCTGGATTGGTGTTGGAGAGGGAGTTGCTCGGGCTGCAGGTGGAGAGTTGGAGGGAGCTCTTGTGTGCAGTGGCGAGTCCCCCTCCTGGGCAGTGGGGAGGGGTCCTTCTTCTGGATCTTGTTTCCGTCAGGTATGGCGGTGGCGATGTTGGGGCGTATGTGGCATTTGTCCAAGATTCCGTGAAGAAGGCGACGTCTGGTGAGAGGGTGTCAAGGAGGTCCCAGATCTCTACTGCATTGCTGTGTAGGGAGCGCACGTTGAGGATTAAGGACTTCAGGGCTTTGGTGGTGTGGGTGTCTGCCGTGGGTGCGGCAGTCAGGGGGTGTTGTGGATGGTGAAGGACTGTCAACAGTGTTGGAAGAAGAACTGGCCATCAGTGGTGTTCGAGGTCAACGGCTGGCAGTTGTTGTTCCTTCCGGGGTTGAGTGCGAGGACGGCAGCGGAGTCATAGAGGTGGGATGTCGGAGATCCAGGGTCCCTGGCACTGGTCGCGGTTGGGACGCAGATGGGCACAGACGGGCTTGCCTTTGGTGTACCAGTGGTGTGGCCACACAGCAGCCACCATTAAATAGGGAAGGAGAGGGAAGTGCAGCTGCAAGGCGGGAACTGGAAGGGGGAGGGGCCACGGGGACAGCAGCAGCAGGAAAGGGCATGGAGACCAATGGGCACAGGCGAAAACAGGACAAGATGAAATCCTACTCCGTCTTCCCCCTGTAACTTCCTGCTTCTTTACAGATCTCCACCTAGCAATGTAACTTTTCCAGACACGGTTTCTAACCTGATAACACTACACTCCAGCCTATTCATTTTGAGTGACCTCAACATTTGGTTTGACATACCCAATATGCCCCATCTGAAAACAATCATCGTTGGCGTAGACGCACTGAACCTGTATCAGATTGTCCACAAACCCACTCACATTTCCAGACACATCCTAGATGTCATATGTGCAAATAAAGAACTAGTTACCTTTCAAACAATAACTCCACTCACATGGTCTGACCACCATTTGTTTGCCTTTCAACATAAAACTATATAAAGCAACACACCTAAAACCACCTTATGTGCATCCACCTATCGACCATGGAACAAACTCAATTTTGGAACACTTAGAAACACAGCTAACATTCAGTACAGAACTAGACATAATAAATTATGTTAAAAAACTATATGAATGGCTTCAGGAAGATTTTGATATCCTAATACCACTAAAAACTACACAACAGAACAAGAAAACAGGCACCCTAGGGAAATGCAGAGATAAAAGAGATGAAACAATGAATCAGAAAGCGGCAACCTGTCTGGGTCAAAGCAAACACAAATCAAGACAAACTTCACCTACAGAAACTTAACAGATTATACAAGTGAGCTATCAAAAAACTAAGAAAATGTTCTATTGAGACAGAATTCAAAATTCTTAATGTGCAAATAAAGAATTCTATAAAATTGTCACTAAATTTTGTAAACCAACAACTACAGACCAATTACAAATGGACCTTTCCTGGGCAAACAGATAGAAGGAGCAGCATTTGCCCAGATGTCACAATTAATTGAAGATGATGCCATACTTTCAAACTGGATTATGTCCAGGAAGAAGGACAGAATCTGCCCTTGTTCCCATCTAGGGTGACCTTAAGAACACAGTTGACCACAACAGGGTTACTGTACTACTTCTCTTGGTCCTCTCGGCTGCCTTTGACATGGTTAACCATGACACTTTGATACAAAAACTCTATGAAGTCAGCACTGAGGGGACTGCTCTACACTGAATCACATCCTACCTTCACAACAGAACTAATGGCATCCATACCCCCTTCCTCTTCCAAACAATACTTCACAAAAGCAGAGGTCCCTCAAGGATCTATCATCTCACCCATGCTTTTCAATATTAACAATTTCATCTCATGTGCTATAACTATGCAAATGACACACACAAATACTCCTTTAACTGGAAGGCCCCAAAGACATTAGAAAATCACCAATTTCAGTTGTCTCATAGCAATGGATCAATGTATGACATGAAGCCACTTCAAACTGAGTGTTTCCAAAACCGAAATACTTGCTTGTGGTGATTGGAAAAATTATGACTCACTCACCGCCTGATGATCTGGGAACACTGCCTAAAGTTTCAAAGAAAGTAAATAAAATGCGGATCATCTTTAATAACTATGAAAAGACTACAAATGATTCAGAACTCTGCTGCCAGACCACTCTTACATATAAAGACACAATTCCACATCTCCCCTGCCTTGAAAGCCCTGCAGTGGTTACCAGTTGCCAGAAGATCCACGTTCAAGTACATGTTCAAGCTGCTTTGTATCACCCACAAAGTGATACAAGCACCAGGGCCGCTCTTCATCAGAAATAAAATCACAAAATACATTCAACAAAGGAACATCCATTCTAGAGTCGCCTCAAGCCCCCACTGTGCAAGAAAAAAAACATGGGTGGCACATCCTTCTTTGTTCAAGAAGCAAAACTATGAAACTCTTTACCCTCAAACGTAACATCCACAGGTAACCACCTTATCTTCATTCTTCAGAAGACTACTCAAGAATGGCTCTTCCCCACATAACCAACATACTGAATCATAAATATACAACATGTCCCTCTGTACATAAGCATTTATTTGAACTATAGATGTGTACCTACATATGTATATTGCTTTTCATAAACAGGTATAATGATTATATGTTTAAAGATATAGATATTCGTTATTTCTGCTTACAATTTGTACTTGTTACTTATGGTTGCATAAGTCTATGTTTAACATGTATTTAAGTGACTGCATAAATAAGTAAATCTTTCATCAAAATTATTTATCTACAATTTCTTGACTATTGAATTACATAAATAATAACAAATGCATTACTGCTCTCAATATTTCCTCAATATGTCCTCTATCTTAACTCTCTGACTCATCTCAAACCTCATTCATTCTACTTCTCCTTCCAAGGCACTACCCTATTTCTCACCCTATACCTCTTTCAATATATCTACCTCCAATCTCTCATTCATCCCAACCCCAAAATAACCCTTTCCAGACTCTTCCCTCCTCTACCACTCCTTTCATCATCTTGCATCATCTCATCCATCTTTTACTATTCAGATCTCTCAAACAAGCATTTCTAAACCCTTCCCTCTGACTTTTCCCTCCCACCTCCCCTTTACTCATCCCAAATCCCCTCCTACTGCCATGAACTCACTAAAAAATAAATAAATAACTTTCTAGACCCTTACATCTTCTATACCTCCACTATCCTTTTCAATCCAAAAAACAGACTAACACGTCCACCACTGAAATTAATTTCATATTTCCCTATACTAATTTCCCACTAATCCTGTTTGGGTTCAGGGGTAGCGTGCTACTCACCAAAGAAAAGTGCTTCAACACTTCATTAGCTGTAGAAAGCACTATAGAAATGCAAACCCTTCCCTCTTCCATCCCGCCACTATCCTTTCCAATCCAAATAACAGACTAACATGTCCACAACTCAACTCAATTTCATATTTCCTCAGACTAATTCACCACTAGTCCTTTTTGGTTCCGGAGTAGCATGCTGCTCGCCTAGAAGTGCTTAGAGGTGTCATCGGGGTGGCAAGAGCTATATAGATGCAAACCTTTTCCCTATTCTATCTTTCCATTACCCTTCTCAATCTAAATAATAGACTAACATATCCACCACTCAAATTAATTTCATGTTTCACTGTACTATTTTCACCACAAATCCTTTATGGGTTCGGAAGAAGCGTGCTACTCGCCGAAAAAGTGCTTCAACTCCTCATCAGGGGTAGTAAAAGCTATATAAATGCAATTACTATACAATAGATCAACTACAGCTGAGTGTGGCAAGGCATAGTGCACAATATTCTCAATAGTCTCCACTGTCACATGTAGAAATATCAGATTGTGTGCTCCTAGGTAGGGGCAGCCACTCATACCCACAACAACGGACCAGAAGAGACAGGTCCTACAGCAGAAAACAAGTTAGCTATTGTTGTTATTTTGAAGAAAATTGCGACGTGTAAAGGAAGAACGGACATTGACCTGTGATGTGAAAAACGGAATGGAAAGAGGATGGATTGGACTTTAATTTCGCTACTACACAAAGAGTTGTGCTCAAGATAACTTGTTTACAATACAATAGATATCATAGAGTGTAGTGGCGTACAGAGAAGCGGTATAGAGTGGAGTGGAGTAGATTGGAGTGGCAGAGAGTAGGGTAGAGAGTTGATGAGTGGAGTGGAGTGTTGTAGAGTATCGTAGAGTGGCGTGTCATGAAGTGGAGTGCTTAGACTGGAGTGGAGTTGAGTGTTGTAGAGTGGCATAGAATAGCATAGAGTGGTGTAGAGTAGAGTAGTGTGTTGTTGAGTAGAGTGCTTAAGGATAGAGTGGAGTAAAGTGGTATGGGGGAATTGTAGAGTGGAGTGGTGTAGAGTCTAGTAGACTGTGGAAGCATCAGAGTGAAGTAGAGTGGAGTAAAGAAGTGTGGCATACAGTGGAGTTGAGTGTCATAGAGTGGAGTGTCATAGAGTGGAGTGTCATAGAGTGAAGTGCTGTAGTGTGAAGTGGCATAGAGTGAAGTTGCAGGGTGTAGTAGCGTGGAATGCAGTCAAGTGTTGAATAGAGTGGAGTTGCGTTAGCATAGAGTGGAGTGGTGAGGAATGACGTAGAGTGGAGTGGTGTCAACTGGCTTGGGGTTGAGTGGAATAGAGTGGCATGGAGTGGCATAGAGGGAATTGCGTAGAGTGGAGTAGAATGTTGCGGAATGACAGAGAGTCTTAGAGTAATTTGTAGATTACCTGCTTGCCCCTGTGACGATCGCTCAGCACAAAGTAAGATTCACCATATGTTTTTCTGAAAATTTTACTCATTGCTGAGAAAATTTTACTTGCTACTTTTTTAAAAGAAGCGAACATTCGTTACTACCGAGCAGCTTTTAATTACCTACAGACTCTTTCTTCTGCGAAAATGATTTTTTTAAAATGCTACATTTATTCAAAGTATGATAAAGTAGAGAGTGACTTTGATTATGTAGTAACTAATGCACATTCTTTTAATTTGCATGTGTCTACATGGATTTTGTATATTTTATGACTATTTGTGTTTAATGTCTTAATTGTCTTTTGATTGTATTTCACCTGCTTAATGATTTTATTGTGTTTTGTATTTTTCTGTATGAATCTATTGCTTTTATACTTTTATGATCTAGCTAGACAGAATAAAGTTGCTTCTGAGTCTGCCATAGTGTGGTAGCGCACTGCCATTAAAGATCACTCGTTTTAAATTGAAATGACCATTACATTTGCACATACTACTGAAGAACCTATATAGCATTCAAAAGATATAAAAGTGGAATTGGCATCACCTAGTGTATTGATATGTTTTCTTTTTACTAAAATATTTGTTTCCCCGCACTTCAGGATTGAAAAAAATGTGCTACATTTATGCTTTCCAAAATCTGATATATTCTGAAATAGTTACTGTTAGACGGACCGGGAGGGTCGGCCGAGGACAATGGGAGAGGTCTCCAGGGAGAACCCCTCCAGCGATCGTACAGACAAGTAACTTCCCCCCCACAGACGTACACCACACAGAGATAAGGTTTAACGTTCTTTATAAGTGATCTGTAAGTACGGTAGAATGGTACAAGGAGGTCTGGACTCAGGGGTCCCCTCGATTCTAGTCTCTTGGATGGGAAAGGGGTAGCGGGACAGTCTTATTACCAATCTGGTAGATGCGATGATATGATGAATAGCTCACAATCCTCGAGCTCGGCGTTCTAGATGGACGGGCCGCGGCAGCGCCGGTAGGTCCCGAGATGATCGTAGGTAGCGACGGTCCGCGGCGGCGCCAGCAGGTCCCGATGAAGGTGGTAGTTACAACGGTCCGCGGCCGTGCCAGCAGGTCCCGACGAAGATGAAGGATGCAGAGGGTTGCGGCAGCGCCAGCAGACAGGACGATAGTTCGCAAGGCAGGACTACGGCAGCACCAGTAGTCCGTCAAGGATGAGTTCTTCACGGTGTCTCTCGACTCCAGGATACAACTGCCTTCCTGCTCTGGAGCTGCCCCAGTTATAGGTCTGGCGCCCTTTGATGTCCGGACCCTCGCACTTGGAGGTCGGGAGGTCCGGGATGAGGGAGTCCAGACACCCAGCAGGGGGGTGGAGCCAGCACCCGCGGGGAGCTGGGTGCGATCGGCACCTGGCGGGGGAGAGCCATCGACACTTCTTTCTCCCATTGACCTGCCAAGTGGTCCGTTCACCTCCTGGGTGGATGGTGGTGCCGGGATGTCGGGGCCTGGCCAGGCCCAGGGTTAGGGTCGATCTGAGGCCACGCGGCCTCGTGGTGCAGTGTCCAAGATGGCGGCCGGGCCGGGTGAAGCCCGGTAGTGGTTCGGCCCCATGATACAGAGATGTCCGGGGGCAGGAGTCCCGTATGAGACGGGGTGCGGGGTACTTCTGTGGGTAACACCTGGAGGGCCGGGGCTCGGGCCCTGTCATGCTGGGAGGGAGCGAGCCCTTCTTGTGGCCTGTCCAACAGTTACACAGTTCATGTATAAACATTTAAATGTTGTAAAAAACCCTTTTCTTTCCAACCTCGAGCATCCAGCACGATTGTCACATAAATAATCTCACTTTGAAGTCAGCAAAAGAAAAGTAAACACCAATCTCCCTCGTAAGATAGAGCCCGATATTTACCACTGTCGTTGAATGCATAGCAAATGTGACAAGATAACAGCAGAATTTAAAGTCCTGTTTACAGACAGCGTGCACTCTTGGAAGAATACAAGAAGTAATTGTACACAGGCTATGCTCCACAAGAGGGATGAAGATATGCTGGACCGCCCAAAATAAACAAAGCCTGCAAATAGAAAGCAAGAAAATGTGAGTTACAAACCATAAAGCCAATGGAAAAGCAATGGAAAAGCAATGGGTGGAATGCATTCTCAGGGAAGCTTTCAGAATGTCCCCAAGAAGTCTTTTTGCAACCAGGCAGCTGGTAGGCTTCGACCTAAAAATTACAAGTACCTATTTCTATCAAACACAACTCCTAAAATTAGTATTCTACTTTTCTGATTGAGCAGATACAAATTATATTCTGTCTACAAACAATGTTCCACTTTCTGTTCAATGAAGCCAACTGTTTATTGCTTGTCCAAGTAACAGCATGATTTGACATTAGAAAATGTGAAATGTTTCTACTGGATTTCGGGTTTGATTGCTTTAAAGGAAGTATGATTCCCTCCCCCCCCCCCCACCCCCCCTCCCACAGAAACAAAATCCTTCCCTAAAATCACAGCCTTGCCTTCCCTGACATAACTAGGTCCCATTCAAACCTTATTTGACAATGCACAACATTTATGTTAGACTGTGCCTTGTTCAACAACTGGAGTGTTGCCCTACATTTGTCCTAGGGCCTCAGCACTAGTGTACTCAAAACTGGATAACCAAGTACTTCTCTACAGCACTTGACTCTCTCAGGTTAGCGAGACACAGCAGTCCAAGGCTTGCTCAAGGAGGTGGTGGGGTTAGACATTCAAAATAGAGAGCACGCCATACTACCAGCTGAAAAAATCTATGCCCAGTCAGTGCTTTACTTTTTATAAAAGAAAAGTACTTTAATGCACACAAAAGAAATAAACTACACATAAAACTAGGATAAACAGTGAAGACCAGATGCCTCTACAGCCCTCTGGGCCAGAGTTCTGACCCAAAACCATATTATACCGCCTAGACTCTAAGCAGTACAAAAACACATTTAACATGTAGACAAACAATTAGCATTGTATATCACAGACCATGTTGCACAGGGTTGCCCTCATTCGCTAGAGCTATGATGTCTATCCTTATATTGAACTAATATAGTTTCAGCATTTGATGTGGAGTCAGATGTTCTTGATCAGCCCTTAACCCTCCACCCAAATAAACAGAAATGCCCCCCTTTCCTGAGCGAGAACACAGCTCTAGTGGTGTCAGGGATCTGATCACAGGAACCTGATGGCTTGGCACAATATACTTGACTCTCACTAGTCCAGTAGCCACTGGCTAGTTTTAGGAGGGTAGTGGCTCGCCAGAGTGCCAGTACACCCTAATGCCCCCAGACGTCACGAAAAGGAAGGTGCGTGCCTGCACCGCAGGACACTCTTTACCAGCTGCCAATTGTAACAGGAAGTACCACACAGGCTTCCACAGCACAGGGAAGGAGTCTAGGCAAAGTGATCTCGACTAAAAGGACTGGGATCAAGCTTTCCGGTTTCCCATTTGCCTCCTTTGAGGAAGTGCGGCAAGCTTCCTTATATTGAGAAATTTCTTTGTTCAAAGCGCCAGCTCAACAACCCTCACAGGAACCGCTGGTTTTTTGACCAATGCTGTTGATTCTCTTGCTCCTCGTCACACTGGCAAATTCCTCTGCAGCATAATCCATCAGTAATAGAGAAAACCTCCTCAAGTTTCAGATGTGGTGAGCAAGCTTCTTATCTTTTTACATATCACAGGCTGCTCCTGCCTTCCTTGGACAGACCCTGTGTGAGCCCGCCGCCTTGACAAGCGATGGACAAATCCGGAACAAAAACTTACTGCTAATGCCAGACTGTTATCACCTCTGATTGATATGCTGATCCAAACTGACAGTACAAAATGGGGTAGTGATGGACGGAGCATCTGAACCAATCAAACACTCACACCCAGTCACAGATCTGGGTTTAATCCATCACCGTTCTCTAGCCCACTCTGCCCCCCCAGTTCAGACATGGCCATATTCAAATCAATTTGACCCTGTGCCCCATGGGAACATTCCAGACCGCACTGCCAAGCCATGCCTTCCCTGGACCGGAAACAAGCTTCCGTTTCTGGCATTTCAGCCCGGCTTGCTTGAATCCAGTGGCAAAGTGAGCAAGGGACTCACGTCTGAGCATACCCTGCCAACTTATGGCGAACAAAGTGGTACAAAAGGGGGTGGTGATGGATGAGGACGGTCTGCTAATTTTGAAGCCTGGGTGCCCCTCAAATCGTGAGACACATTTGCGGTATGTTCACTGCGTGTCTAAGTCATGCAAAGGATGACTTGATATCTCCCCTTGTACCAACATGGGCTATTTCCAAGAGCAGAATTTTAATTAAGTTCAGACCTGGAAGCCCCAACCATCACCAACAGAAAAGGGGGGAAGGCAGCTTAACGGGGATAAAAGTGAGTGTCTTCTCCCAGACCACCAGGCTCTTCCAAGGAATAAGGAGGAACACAGTGAGCGAAAATATCCAGCAGAACAGCTCACATTACACAAAATGGCTCAACTCACCACCCCTCCCCAGAACACCCACTGGCTCTCAAACACATATCCCAGGTAGACAAAGGCAACAGGACCAGAGGCAAGGGAGACTGCACACTCGATCAGGAGGATGGCTAGTAACCCACCCTTCTTAGGGTTACCTGACTGTAGATGTACTGCTGCCACCACTGTCAGTCTACCACAGCCTGAGTAGAGAGGGCAGTAGCCACTATCTGTGAGATAGGAATGCAGTAGGCATGCCCTCCCTCTACCTCAGAGCCAAGCTTTAGTGTCTCAATCTATGTAAAAACTGAGACCATTAGCAACTATGCATGATTGTCAGGTTCACTGAGGTGGATAGCTAGAAACCATACAGTAACTTTTAACTGACTTGATCGAGATCAGCATGAGGCAGGGGAAGCACACTCTCCAGGGACATGCAGAAGACTTCCCATCCAACAGAGTAATATGCCATTTCAAACATGTCTGACCACCTCCATCTGAAAGGGCACTTTGTCAAATATCTCAAAAGATCACAAAAATCGAGGGAAGAAATGCTCATATTAGTGTGTTGAAAACCTTCCCCCAAATTCATCAGGGCAAGCTAGAAACTGACATTCCAGGAAACCTTTCTTGAACCGGCTGTATAATGAAACCTATAGAGATAGGTTTAGCCTCTATGTGTTAAACTTCCCAGGACTCTAGATGAAAATGTGTTGATGCTTTCAATTTAATCACCCATGACCTCTTGTGTTTGTCAATTTGAGCAAATAACACAAAAACGATTCTTTTAGGGCATGTTGCCATAAATAAAGTAAGATACCATGAATCCTGAGTGTAATCATGAAAGAGACTTTGTGGTGACATCATTGATCCCTGTGATGATGTATGGACACCTCACATCTAAACAAATTAAGCACAAAACTGATTGCAGATGAGGAGGGGTAAAGGCAGCACAGGTATGATCAGAAAAAGACAGGCTCTTCTGTTGGTGCCTCGTGGCCAACTAGGAAAGGCAGCAGTAGAGGTGAGGTGAACCTGTGACATTTGACCTAGAATGGGTGGCTGTAGTAGGTAGGCCTGCAGGGACACTATAAATAGAGGTGCTGTATCCATCAAGCAGACTATGCTCACTCTGCTCAATCTACAACCCAAACAATTCCCTCCAAACCCCATCAAAGACCCTTTCTATTCAGCCGAACAATTATGTGAAGGTGACACCTTTACCGTAGGGAACGCTGGATATGAGGAGTGCAATGTATGCTCCCATATTGGCAGAATCTCAAGATGTTATCAATATATAACTGAACACCTGACCATATGTACACATTCTTAGTTGAAGTGCTGATGAAATTGGGCTGAGGGACAGAAGCGGCATACATTAGGCTCAATACAACTGATCAGTGTGGTAATATGGATATGTGCCTGCTAAGAATTGTGACTTGAACCTAAAGTTTTCATCGTGCCCAACATGACTGCTGTTTTCAAAAATGATAACAGGCATGAGGCATATGATGTAGCAGCACACTCCAAGGTCATGAAGAAATTATACTCAACAGGTTGTACTATGTTGAAATTGGAATTCAAGATATCTGATGTGTCAACAGAATGGAAATCTGTGTAAGCTGACATTTCATCTTTGAATAAGTGACGGGAAAGAGAGTGGGGGTAGTGGAATCATTCCTAGACAGCTATCTTGACTATGGGCAAGAGATATGGTATCTCCACCACATACATGTGGATCGTGAGGACTGCTACTGCCATGACAATCTAAGTGTCCCTCAAAAGGTGGACATTGAAAAGTTAGTGGGCTTTCTTACCCACCTTGCTTCAGGTAATGTTTGAGTGGCCACTAGAATTTCAGAGAGCTTGCATAATACACTTCTGGAAAACACCTAGGGATGACCAACTGAAATCCAGTATTGTGTGTTTTGTACATCCCCAACATGCCAGTGCAGTCCTTCAGGCAGCACTGATAAAGAATGGCCCTTTTATTCTGGAAGTCAAAGCTGTTCTTGTCTTGGCAGATTATTTGTCAGACACCAACGTCAGAAGAAAGTTTATAGCTCTGAGACCAAGGTTGGGACAGTGAGATATCGGATATGGCATCTTCTACCCAGCAATTATGATCATCACATCCAAAGGTAAAAAACCCAAACACACCAAACCAACCGACTAAAGTATTTTTAGACTCTCCGTAGCCCAAACCATTGGACACAGCAAAGAAATCTGAAGAAGAACATAATGTTAGGTACTGTGAACATCAGCATTACCAGAATGTGGCCTTGGGAATACACCCAAACAGCCCAGGCCTTCCCTGCTACAATCAAACAGGGTGGGCTTGCACCAGACAGGTGAATGATTGGTCAAGGATAGCGATGAGTGTAGACCATCTCTGAAAGAAGAACCCAGCATTATGGACCAGTAAAAATGTTAGCTGTTGATGAATTTAGAAGTAAGTTATGGAATTTATTTTGAAACAATAATCTTGGAAGTTAAAATATTATTTTAAACAAGCAGTAAAAACGCCAATTCATGTAACTTGCACAGGTGTGAAGATCGTTACTCTGGAAGAATCCCATTTAATGGAAGGGGGCTGGGTGAGTGCAGCTTGTCAGACTCTTGCTCCAGTATAATGCCCCTGTCAGAAGTGGAGAAGCTGCTTCTGCTGCTGACAGATCCTCACTGGCTGCGTGTGCAGTAGGGAAATATGTGTTTCCAATTTACCAAGACCATGATATAAAGTGAATAATAAAGTGTATCTCGATGCAAAATAAGGTGGTCCTCTATTGATCACATAAGCACTCGCAACACTGTCTGTACTCAGATGCACTAAAGCAGTATGTTTCATCTGGCACTGGCTGGAAGAATAAGCACTGTAAAAGCTGCAACCTGGGGGTCATCCTCGACTCCACCCTCTCCATGACCAAGCAGGTCAACGCTGTCTCCTCATCTTGCTTCAACACCCTCCAAATGCTCCGCAGAATCTTCAAGATGATCCCCACGGAGACAAGAACAACAGTCACCCAGGCCCTCGTCACCATCAGGCTGGACTACGGAAATCCCCTCTACGCAGGAACATCGGCCAAGCTCCTGAGGCGATTGCAACGCATCCAGAACGCGTCAGCACGTCTGATCCTCGACATCCCCCGCCGCAGCCACATCACACCCCACCTGAGAAACCTGCACTGGCTCCCCATCAACAAGAGGATAACCTCCAAGCTCCTCATCCACGCACACAAAGCTCTCCACAAGACCGGCCCAGCATACCTCAACCGTGGACTCAACTTCTACACCCCCACCCGCCAGCTCCGCACCGCCAGCCTCGCCCTCGAACACAGTCGCCTGCATCCGAGGAGTGCCCGCCGGTTGCAGCTCCTTCTCCCACCTCGCCGCCAAGACCTGGTACACCCCCCCCAACAACCTACGAAAGACCCACGACCTTCTGGCCTTCAAGAGACTCCCCTGACCTGGCTCTTCGATCACTAGCAGGACCCCCCACACCCCCAGCGCCTTGAGTCCCTCACGGGTGTGTAGTGCGCTTTACAAGTGTTATGATTGATTGATTGAATGGAAAACCATTGCATAGTGCGTTCTCCAAATAAGCAAAGCCTCACACCAGACAGTTCCAGCACTCTGAATACACTGCCAGCCTTTCATTTTCTGAGATGGACTTGGAGTATTGCACCTTCAGAGCCTTCAGCACTAAGCCGTACCTCCAGAAGTTACTCCAGACACCATCATATATGTTATGTGAGATGATGTTATACTAACATAAATTTGTATAGTGCTGTACTTCTATTAGCATGAGCTTCAAATGCTGTAGGTCCCTCTCCCAAAACCAGACCATTAAATTAGCAATTTATACACATTGCTTAATCGCGAACGAACCTTCAGCCCTAATATGTCATGACCAAGGCTCTCTCTTCCTATAGATTAGTGACTATTCAGAGACATCAATCTATCCAAAATCAAATATGCTAATTCTCAGTATATCGACCATTTACTGAACAAACCAAATTCATATGCGTTTTGCAATTAGCCATTTCCTTTTTTTGTGCAAAATATCTTTGTGGGGATTTACATTTTTACATGGTAGCAATAGTGTGTAGTCAGCACAGGCAGGAAAGAATCCCACCATACAAAAGGAATGGAATACTAGACACAGAAAATACGACCTCTCCTCACTCCGGGAAGGGTATTGGAACAAGAATAAAGTGCAACAACATCTAATAAAACTTATTAGAAGTACAACTGCCTCTCAGAAGGCAGTAACATGCAGTAAAACATTCTCCCGAGGCAGTCTGCAGGACATGACCGGACAAGTGGACATGTGCAGCTGGCAGCATCTGGACATCACTGCTTGCATCTATGATTTAACCAGATGACTATGGGAATGAACATGAGTTTAGATAGAGTCCGGATCCTTTAACAGCATGTTGGTTGGATTAAAGTCTACCCGTAAAATATTGGTCAGTCAAACTGGGGTGCATCAGGAGTATTGGTGGAGTTTGCTGCAGAGTTTTCTCTTGGGGTGTCTTGACTCCATGAAGGACAACCTTGTTAGGATTGGAAAGGCATTAATAATGTTTGGGCATCTTCCTATGAGGCACCAATGCTTCCTATTACCTGTCGGCGGAGCAGCTTCCGGCTCAATCTCTTGTGAGGGAATCCCCTTGAGGTCCTTTTTGATGGGTTGCCATAAGACTGGGTGGACTGTGCTGGGCTGCGTGTTGTCCGTGCCAGGGCTGCTGCAGGCTCACTAACAGAGCCACAGCTGAGTCAAACATGCAACCGCCAGCGTGTATGACACATGGTTGGGTGCCCACACCAGCAGGACCCAGGTGTGGGGGTCTAGTAGATCATCTCTGGACAATTGGTCCCTAACAATGCCAGGAGTGCCTCCTTGGTCTCTTGGTGGTTTACGGGTGTAAAGCGCCACCCTGGTGATGAAATGCTCCTTCAGCGGGAAGGGTGATACACTGGCATCATGGTGTTGTTGCCATTAGATGACCTGTATGACAGGTGTCTAGGACTTGCTCGGAGTGAGAGTGACAGGAGGGACCTCTCATCCACGTACCTTGGTGTGTTTGCTCATATTGTTCTTCTCCTTCAACATGTGGGGTCATTGGCAGGGATTCCATCTTCATCAAACAGCTGGTGATAGTGGCTGGACAGTCGCCCTGGGAAGTGTAGTCACTGTTGTTGCTGCTTCCTGGAAGCATGAATTGGCGGTTGGAGACCACTAGGGGTGTGCAGCGCTCAGCGCTCCTTGTGCTGACTAATGGCTTCAGGGAAGGGTCGGTACCGTGAGCTGCTCACACTCGCTTCCCTTACCTCTTGTGCAGCCTCATGCATTAAGGAAGCACTGTGTCAGCTTAAGCTGTGGGCAGGTCCACAGCGGCAGTCTTGAGGGCTGAGGTGAGGTGCAGCGGGCAACCGCTCGGTGGCGCTGCGGCCACTTGTGCCGTCTTCAGCAGCCTCCATGAGCCATGGGGCTGGAGATGCAAGTGCAGGGGCCATATAATGCGGGTGCGGCTCCACTCTTCTCTTCATCGACCCCTGCGCCTTTCTCACAACCGGGCCCGAAATGCTGCACAGTGTCCGTCGGCAGCCCCACCAGTTCCCGCTAGCGGTCTCAGCAGTCTTCGAGCCAGTATGGCCTTATGTTGGTGCCTTGTGTGTTGACGGCGTGCCGCGCTGGATGCAGCACTTTAGCTCCTCTCACAACTCTCTCGCCCACATGGCTTCACCTCTATTCTAACCGTGGGACTCCCCTCACGCCCAGTGGGTGAGCGGGTGTTGTTCCTGGCCTGTCACTGCCTCACTAACGTCACGGGGCATGAGGCCTCTCATCACTTTTCCTTGTGCTCCTTCCTCTGTGTGGACAGGTGCGAAGCCGCCTTGAAGGGAAGCAGGGCAGGTTGGTATTTTATTATTTTATTTTATTTTTATTTATGCGATTTTATATAGCGCGGACTTTACCCGAAGGTGGCACCGCGCGGTGCCTGCCGCTTTGTGCATGTAAATGCAAAGCATGCATTTTTAACCTTGCGGCGGGTGTTGTTTCAAGCAGCACCCGCCGCAAGGTTAAAGATACGGGATGTGACCACCAGGGTGGCGGTCACATCCTAATTGGTATGGAGGGACCGCTGCTGCCCCTGCAGGTCCGTCCGCCATCCTAATAGGCCTCTATGTGTCCAGCAGAACACTACCCCTGTCATCTCCAAAATTCAATTACATGTGTTGTGTGGCACCCACTAGGTCATTTGGAACAAGGTTGCAAAATATGTCCGTTACACAATCTGCACCCTCTTCCCCCAATTGTTAATGTAATCAATCTCCAGTCCAACCCACTGCAGACTCCCAGATTGAAAACATCAAACTTTGAAGGCTGGGCTTTTCTCTTCATGGCCCAACTGTCTGCCATGCCCCTTCAGACTGACTTAAATAGAATGAATGTAACCTTACTGTGTTAAAGAGTGGGCACCCAGGTACCATCTAATTCTGCCATATGTTGTAACCTTCTCTGCCTTGCTTGTTCTCAGGCGAGTACCAGCCTAATCTGCCGCAGAGACATGCACTGTATTAAAAGTCCTCTGATACAATTAACACAATAAACTTTAGGCGATTGCCTAAATTTAGCAAGGAACATGCCACAACCTCGGTAACGTTTCGCTCAAGGAAACACCTACTTAATCTTCGTGAAGTCTGTTATTTGTTAATACAACTCAGAAGCTCTCATGGAGGATCTTCTTTCAACTAACTCCAACTGGCGTCATCCTATCCCACATGGAAACTGACGACACAATTCTCTGTTTTGTTTCAATTCCCACTGTCTTGTTTTTCTATTATAATATCATAAATTTCTCTCTGTAAAATGCGCATTGGAACTGTCCAGAATTCATTTTTCTGTTCCTTTTAGAATACACAAACCTTGCGGTGCAGTATGTCATGTCTAAGTACATAGAAGGAGCTTTTTGGAAATATAGTATAAGGTTTAAAGGAATTTCTAAATATATTTAAATATATTTAGAAATTCCTTTAATTGATACGAATTGTGTAGCCACCCATGCGGTATCAGTTTTGAAAAAAGTTCTTGGTGCTGATACGCAATGAATGTATTGTTTTAGTGCACATTCTGAATGTATCTCTGTTTAACCCTCTTGTGTTATTTCATGTTTATACCTACATCACCCTCCTTGTTTCTATTTTTGTATTCTATTCCTCTCGTTTTCTAGTCTATTGTAGTAGTAATTTGGTGCTTTTCCAAGGCACCTATCTTATTTTTTAGAATAATGGATGGGATAAATGCTGGTGCTACAAATGATTCGTGCCACTGGCATCTGTTTATGTGGGATAGGCATAGAAATGTCCCAACCTGACTTGCTTCCAGGAGTCCTTAACTGTCTATGCAGGGGCTTTAGGGACACATCATAACAGGTTGATTCAGAAATATATTCAAATGCTCCAGAGAGTACAAAGTCAAAAAGCCACTCTATGTCTGAATCTGGAAAAATCACACCTTACCACTGTCCCTAAAGAGTTCCATTGCAGTTACCATTGGCATAAAGAATAAAACTAAAAGTTCTATGCCCCATCCCCATCTTTAATGCATGCAATGGTCTTTCACCCAAGTGAACAAGACTTGTCTAGTCTTTCTCGCAGTGCTTGGAGGAGTCTTCCCCCATGTTGGGGCAGCCTTGTGATAGACTTTACAATGGTCTTTGCCTCATGTATTTACAGAAACCGATACCCTACTATGTATTTAACAAGGCCTGAGATCAGGCCAAGTGAACATGACAATACAAACGAGCTTCAACTGTAAAAGGCAGGCAGGCAGGCAGATCAGTTCTCGTCATAGGCACACCCGTCTCTAGAACTCCTTACCAATCTTGGCAACCACTCAAACGTAAGAGCCTTCAAAAACCCCAGAAGATGAGCCTCTTCTTGGAGGCCTTCTCGTCACCCACCAGCACCGCTTCAACTTCTCGAGTAGCCCTCATTTGAGGATCACCAGGGGTGGCAGGTAAAAGCCCTAGGTGTGTGGCTGTTGATCACTGGCTGCCAGCTAATTATGATGGAATGTGGGTTTAAGGTAGCAGCAGGTGACAGGCATGAAGGAATGACCATAGTGCCCAGCAGCAGAAGCTCTAAAGTTTGTTGTCTTACTGCTGTCATTCTGCAGCGGCTGCATTTTTTTGGGCTTCAACTGGAGAAGTCAGTAGTGTTCATGGCCAGCAGACTGGATGGGTGGAAGAACAGATGGCATCAAAGGTTGGCAAATTGATTAGCACTTCCTGCATACCTTACACCAGAAATAACTTTGTGCGCCTCAACCTGCATTGTGGATCAGATCTGGGCTGAGACTGGAGAGTCTCTTTTGTTCTAGCACTAGAGATGACGGTGAGAGCCTTCAGCACCTGCCTGGCCTGGGTGGCAACAGCATTTGCACTGTTACTTGAAGAGACACTCTTGCACATGGGGTCTCTTAGCTGGCCTACTGAGAAGGAAACACCATGAAAGAGGAAATTTCGAACTGACAGGTGGCCGTCTGCAGGGCAACCATCAAATATGGTCTGGAATTAGAACAAGGGGTGATCTGGGTAGAGTGGGTACCGATCAGACCGTGAGTGTAAAATATTCCTACACTCCAGCATAGCCCAACAAAACACAACCTTCACGCTACAATCCACAGCCACATGAACGAATGCAATAGCCACCACCACAGATCAGTGGCACAGTATTATAGACACCGCTCTGCCGATAGGACAGTCTTACTTGATGATGATTGATTGATATTGCATACAGGATAGAGAGGGGCAGATGTACTTATCTTTAGAAGTGTGATTTCCAAATAGCTATTTTTTTCCAAATCGCTTTTTGGTAATCAGTATTCCAAATGTACGACAGTTTTCTTTATAAACTTGCGATTTATATTATGTCACGAATCAACCTATCTCGTGAATATTAATATGGTAGGTTGCAAATTGTGACCCACTAGGATTCACGGTGTTCACATGGATGGGGGCCTGCCTGGGTCAGCAGACCGCCATGTCTGTGATCGCTTTTTAGGTCTCGCCTACGCAGCGCGCATGCGATGCGTAGGAGGAGACCTTTAGAAATCGATTCCGTTTTTCAGGCAAAAAAGTGCAAGCATTGCATTGCTTTGACTGGCAACGCATGCACGTTTGGTGATTCCCTTGTGGGAGCAAGCTTTGAAACCATCTGTTTGTAATTAACAGATGGTTCCTGCTCGCTCCCTCAACGGAAACAGGTGCAGGCCCCCTCCTCTCTCCCCTCCCCCTGCTGCCTCCTCTTTTACTTTCAGAGCGAAGCGCGCACGCTTGTTTTTGTTTGTTTTGGTCATTGAAAAGTAACTTCAAGCTTGTCATGTGAACCTTTTTACCACTTTTGCTGACATCTTCGCTTTTCTAAAACGTGGAATCTGTCATCCTTTGGGTCAATCACACATGTAATTTCTACGGGTCTTAAAAATGTTGTCTGCTGTGGGAAATATGCATTACTTGAAGGTGGCCTTTGCAGTGTGCTCGAAGTGACGCGCCAAAATAATCCTACTGTGTCTTCGATTACACAGACAGAAAGGAGTGAATAATGCAAACGGAAGGATGCGTGTGATGACACTGCTTCATTCGGGCGCTTGACAGAAGCAGCCTAAGCACAGGCGCGTCACACAGCAGGAAAGGTGGTGGCTGTCTCTTGCCTACTTTTTAGCACGTTAGCAGGAATGGTCAGTTCACAGTGCTTTACTCGTTCTATGCGCTAGCATTAAGTGACTGGTTGAACACTTTTTGGTTTTTCCAGACAAAAATCGATATCAAAAGAAATACCCACCAGAATCTGTTTTTTTGCGTATTGGTTTTTAGATAAGAATACAATAGAATGCTAAGTAATTCCCCAGAGATCCCGCTGTATTTGATTAGTGTCTTTCGTTTATTCTATGTTAGTTTCAAATTGTGTTGATTCAGGTATGTGTGTCGTGCGGTTTTAAGTAGATTTAATGCATTAAAGCGGACATTATTCAGCCATTGTGTATTTAACGTGGATAGTGTCTGTTCGGGTGCCCAAAGTCGCCATGTGGTACTCGTGACATTGATTTCTGTGTTTCTTGCAGCACGCTGTGCGTGATGTGCCTCTGTCTGATTATTATTCATAGAGTTGGTCCTTTGTTGCACAGCGCGCCCCTTCTTTGATGTCTCGCCTTCTCCATCAGCAGCCTGTCACTCTGTACAGACAGAGACGGATACTGTGTTTGTTTGTGTTCGGCTTGCCGATGAGAGTGGCTTTTCTTTGTATTCGGGTGGTTTATTTCTCCATGTTGTACAGTTGTACGTCTGTGTTATTTCTTTCACGCGCTCTCACAGGTCACATTTTGCTTGTTTCACTGCTGTGTGTGTTGTAGATGCACGTTTTTGTTTAGGCTGAGATGTCTGTGTTTTGCCTTGAATATGACGGAGTATATTGCAGATTGACTTGAAAAATTTGAATAGCCTTTGTCCGAGCTACTGAGTTTTTAATGAGACCAAGAGAATTAAAAAAAATAATAATCTACTCTGATCACTAGAATATTTATTTTTTATTTTTCGTGAAACTGATTTCTTTTGTACAAATAGATTGGCTTTGTCGCAAATTGAATCTTTTGAAACAAATACTTGAAGGTGGCTGCCTGATACAGTAGACTGCCCATTTAAAGACCAAGAATTTTCCAAAATAAAATAGGTGAAAGTGAAAAGTTGCAGAAGGCAGGAAGTGGTTTCCAATGTCAACCATTGATGTTGTCTGCTATGTTGGTTGGTACTGATTTAGACAAAACCGTTTGTGCTGGTACCAAACAGATCCTTTATTTTTTATGTTTTAAATAGTTCTGTTTATTAAACAATTGCAAGTACACCATTACAAACAATGCAAATATATAACTGTCTGGCGATAATGGGCAGAAGAGACAATACAGGTTCAAGCATTGGCATAGCCAATAGGTCTCGCCTTTGGGACCTTATAAGTATTTAGTCATGTAGCACAATATCCTTGGTGCAACAACATCAACTGTTGCATGGCTAAACACTATAAGGTTCAAAAGGCGACACCTATTGGCTATGCCAATGTTTGTTGATAATGCAATATTTTTATTTAAATCCACCCAGTTCTTTTAAAGGTAAGGGAACTGCATTAGAAAGAAACTTTTTTGTTTTGTTTGTTTAAGGTGACTCAGTGGTCCCGTGGATCACTGCTTCCTCTTAAACAAACTTATTTTTACATTCACAAATGGAAGGTGGTCCCAGTCTGCCAATGGGTTACCACCACACGCTTACAGTATGTAAAGTATTAATGTTTTGCGACCAGAATTCGGTTGCAAAACATTAATACATACCATTCCGATTTGGTATTTGGAAGAGACGCCCCTTCCATTTGCCAAATATTTGGTTGAAACCGAAATTGCGCTTTGGTAATCTCTTACTGAATCAAAGCTTGGGATTCATATGGAACAAAATATTTTGTTGCAGTTGCATAACACATCTGGGCCTAAGAATATATTGTTGGAGATTCGAACATTTAAATTTGGCATTTCTCAAGGCATTGGATTGTGCAAAGTTGTTAACTTGGTATTATAGATGGCCCAATATAAAACATCACTGCTACCTCGAAGAAAACAGAATCCTGGACCCTTCCCTGTCAGGGCTCCGCAGCAACCACAGCACCGAGACGGCCCTCATCACCGCCACCGACGATATCAGGACACTGCTGGACAATGGTGAGACCGCAGCCCTCATACTCCTGGACCTCTCCGCCGCCTTCGGCACCGTCTGCCACCGCATACTACACGCATGCCTCCACGCCATCGGGATCTGAGACAAAGCCCTAGAATGGACCACCTCCTTCCTCTCTGGCAGAACCCAGAGCGTCCGCCTCCCCCCATTCCGATCCGAAGCCTCCGCGATCTTCTACGGCGTACCACAAGGTTCCTCCCTCAGCCTGACACTGTTCAACATCTACATGGCCCCGCTCGCACACGTCGCCCGACAGCACAACCTCAAAATAATCTCCGACGACACTCAACTGATCCTCTCCCTCACCAGGGATCCCATCACCGCCAAAGCCAACCTCCACGAAGGAATGAAGGCCGTCGATGAGTGGATGAACACCAGCCAACTGAAGCTGAACACAGAGAAAACGGAGGTCCTCATCCTCGGCTCCAACTCCTTAGCCTGGGACGACTCCTGGTGGCCGACGGCACTGGGGGCAGCCCCAACACCTACCGACCACGTGCGCAACCAGGGAATCATCCTCGACTCAACACTCTCCATGACGAAGCAAGTCAGTGCTGTCTCCTCCTCCTGCTTCAACACCCTCTGCATGCTCTGCAAGATCTACAGGTGGATCCCGACAGATACAAGAAGAACAGTCACCCAGGCCCTCCTCAGCAGTAGACTCGACCACGGAAACGCCCTCTACGCAGGAGCCCCGACCAAGCTCATCAAATGACTGCAACGCATCCAAAACGCCTCGGCGCGACTGTTCCTCGACGTACCACAGCCACATCACCCCCCACCTGAGAAACCTGCACTGGCTGCCCGTCAACAAGAGGATATCCTTCAAGCTCTCCATCCACTGACACAAGGCACTGCACAAGACCGTCCCAGCCTACCTCAGCAAACGACTTTCCTTCTACATCCCCAACCGCTAGCTCTGCTCCGCTGACTCGCACTCGCCACCATCCCGCGCATCCGAAGAACAACCACCGGCGGGAGATCCTTCTCCCACCTTGCCGCCAAGACCTTTGACAACCTCCCACTGAGCTTACGACAGACCCAAGACCTGCTGACCTTCAGGAGGCTACTCAAGACCTGGCTGTTCGATCAGTAGGGGCCCCTCCCCCAAGTGCCTTGAGATCCTCATGGGTATGTGGTGCGCTCTACAAATGCTTGATGGATTGACAATTGGCCAAGTACAGGATAAACTCATATCCTGGTGGTGGTATGTCTTTATTTGTTTAACGCATTGTGCTGATCATTTTGCGACTGGGCATTATGCTTTGTGAATTACATGATGGGCTGTGCAGTTTGTGAAACTTGCCACGTAAAGTACAATATTTACATTGCACAAGGGAATGGTACTTCTAGTGCTGTTTCATACCAATCCTAAGTCTGAGATTCTTTGGACTCTATGAATACTGTGGAGAGTGACAACAAAAAAGGATTCAATTTTTCTAAACAAGTGGAAACTCTCAGATATTTAAATGAGGGTCACATCCTACAAATGAAGCCATCTTAAG
Organism: Lissotriton vulgaris; assembly: GCF_964263255.1. Lineage (NCBI taxonomy): Eukaryota > Metazoa > Chordata > Amphibia > Caudata > Salamandridae > Lissotriton > Lissotriton vulgaris. The sequence continues at coordinate 175,479,839 of NC_141693.1, forward strand.
AGCCTATGATGTATCCTTTATTGGAATCAGCCTATGCATTTGTTAGATTTTGCTAAATGACATGCGAATGACTGAAACAATTATATATTTTCTCAATTTGAGAATAATTTGACCTTTAGGCCTGTACAAAATAATTTCACATCACAATGTCTGAAACACATTATGAACTATATGACACGTTCCTTATATGAGGTTACCTCCTGGGATATCTATGTGGGGGAGAAATGTGGGTGGGGCCAAAAAAGCGATAATGTCACTTACACTATCTCTGGCATTTCGTTGAATCAATGTCTGTGCACATCCCTCTCCTTTAAGGAGATGACCCTACAAAAATGCAGGCCTACATTCTTTAAAACCTGCAGTGAGGAGACACAGTTGATGCTCAGTTTCCAACTTTAAGAATGGAGTGGGCACGTGCCAACTCTCCCTCCAATGAGTCCCTAAATTCAATCCAGATACTGCTAAGTCAGTCAGTCTGTTGTAATAGAGCCTGGGTGGGTTTTTGCTGTGGCTGATGAGCTGCCATGTTATTTCTGGAAATGCATGCTTCGAGCAGCACAATTACAGAGAGAAGGCATATGATTATGTGGGGCTGGAAAATGTGAAGTAGAAAGATGACCCCAGCTGTGGATATGTGGTTTAAGCCTGGCCAATAGGAATAGGTGGTGAAGGCCGAATACAGAAAGAGAGAGAGAGAGAAGGAGTGACAGAGAATGTGGGTGAGTACTAGGAAACAAGTCGGAGCCAAAGAAAGAGTGAGAGAATGAGGAGAGTGAGAAAGAGAACGTGAAAGAGTGGGAGAAAGAGAGAATCAAGGAGAGAGGGGTGTGGAAAGAGAGAAACGGGGGGGCAGCCGGAGAGAGTCAGAAAATGAAAGAGAGAGAATATGAGAAAGTGTACTGGGTGAAAGAAGGATGTAGAAAGAGAGAGAGGGCGAGAGATAAGGATGAAGAGAAGTGAGGAAGGGAAAGAAAGATCGAAACAAATTAAAGAGAGCGAGAGATAAGGAAAAGGCGAAAGATAGCAAATGACGTTGCTATTCTGAATCATTTGACTGTCGCACAGTCCTTTACGTTACCTTTAGGAATTTTCTGAAACATTTTCCTAAATTCTATGAAGAGTTTTCCATGTTCTTTGCTGCCATAAAACAAAACACAATACCAGCACTTTCACATTGAAATGCACCAGGAATTTGCTGGATAAAAAAATACTAAAACTGACTTTGACTCGAAAATCTTAACCACGGTGTTATCAGCTGCTTCTGCAAAGGTCGGAGTTCACAAGACACACAGGTGTCTTGAATATTTACATTGCATGCCCTTCATACAGATGTTCTTTGAACATCCACTAAATCACAAAATGCTGATATAAATCTCAGGTTCTATACTTTACTCTATATTTTTTTCGAAATTGAGAAAATGACAAAATTGCTTTTGAAAGAAATTTGGAGCAGAGCAATATTCAGAATTGATTTGAACTTGTGCCCGAATTGTCAGAGAAATATGGAAACTGTATTATAGAATTACTAATCCGATGCATTACTTGGATATACATATAAAGCTGTTCGATTGTTTTTGTTAGAACGGCTGAAGTTGTTAAACAGATACTTGGAAATTATCATCGAGTTTTTTTGTCTTATTCGTTGATAATAATTCAAAAATATGAGGCTGTGAAACAAATTAACACATCAAAACTCAGCCAGGATTGTAGGGCTTTTTAGAAAAACGTGACACCTTCGATCATATACGTAATTACTTCAACAATAAATTGTATATATCTTGTTCGATATACTGGACAAGGCTCACTGCAGTGCTGCGGCTCTCATCTAGGTTATTGGACAGTAACCTTTTATAAACTTATTGCAAAAGCACTGCTAATGGCTGCCAATATTTGGAATGAACAGAAACCAGTGAGAGGAATGTTTTAATTAAAATTAAAAAAAAGGCAATTACTAAGCCTGGGTAAAATTTCTCAAAATTTTTCATCATGAAATGTTGTTTCACAGAAAACTGTCGCGTCGGTGTCTTATGTGACTTTATTACACGCACAAAAAAACCAATGCAAGATACCTTCAAACCACATTTTGCAGCAAAAGTATAATTTCACATAATTTTGCAAAATGCACATGACAATTCACAAACTGTCAAAGAAAACAAATCAAACAATTACCGACACACTTAGTAGTAATTCTAGGGCCAGTCCATCATTTTTTTACCCAAGGTGTCATTAAACAGTGAAAAATAATATGCAAATCAGTCTTGGTCGTGCCCAAAAGGGTCCATCAATGCCCCCTTTGCACAGGAGCATAAGAACTCAAAGCATCTTTAAGCCTCGTTGGGCCTCCTCAATGAGGTGCAGAGTCTATGCGGCGTCACAGCGCGTCACAGGACCCACATCTTTAGTACCTAGGTTTGCTGCAGTGTTCTTGGAGGTGTAGTCTGCATTGGTGAAACGTCGGTGCCAAAGGTGGCATTTAGACTAGCTAGATGACACACACAATGGCTGAATCACGAGGGCCTGTTGAATAAAGGCATGAAACTGACATTTTAATGCTTGAAGACCTGAGGCAAAACTTAGAAGAGCCTCATATTTAGTTATCCCTGTCAGAAAATACTTCGTTCAGTGGGTATTACAGCCAAGCAGTCTCTAGATACTTTCATTTGAGCAACAGGCCATTTTCTACACTATTCTCTCTTTCCAGTCATGCAATATTCCACATCTGTAGCATCATTGTCCCAATAGACTGCTCTTTATGGCTCAGCCAATCAGCGCCGATGGTAGTCTGGCAGTGTACATACTGATTTGTCAAATGTGTGTGATGTAATGCTCACTTTTGGGGGGTTTGCCATTCTAAACAAAGTGATCTGTTGTACTTTTAAGATCATGGAGGGGAAATGTTTATGTAATCGATGTAGGTTACACGGAAAATCATGTAAGCACTCCTGAGAGCCAGTCTGCACTTAATGGAAAGACTTTACATATTAAATTAGCATGTTACAAGATCAATTCCTGGTATTCTCCAAGGGCATAATGTAACACATGGACAATGCTGGCAGCATATGCATCTTGTTGTAATCTATGAATCAACAAACGAAGATCAGCAAATCAGAATCCATAGGTCTGCTTCACTTCATGCACTACTTCATCTGGCTCCCAAGGAGGCATGAGCTCATCTTCTGTGGCATTGACACAGTCTCCTGAAATGTCTCCAGCAGGCTCATAGCCCTGAAGCACTTTCAGACAAGGTATTATTTGTTACAGCATTTGGAACAGAGCCGTCTACACTTCAGCACCTTTGTAGGTTGTTTTAAAGATGGGGAGGCTTTCTGATGCTGGCCTAGCCGGGGTTCTAATATTCTTTCCTACAAGGTACTGCTTGGTTTCAGTACGTGGTAGTGAGGCCCATCTACACATCAGCAGCTTTGAAGGTTGGGTTTGATGAGACTTTCTGGGGCTTGCCTAGCTGTGGGTCTAATATTCTTCTTACAAGGTACCACTTGGATCCAGTATGTGGAAGGGAACCGCCTACACATAAACACCTTTGCATGGGTTGGGGGTTTGAAGAAGCTGTTTTTCCCTAGCTGTGTTTCTAATTTCCTTACAGACAAAGTACTATTAATTCCAGCATTTGGAACAAAGCCCATCCACACTTCAGCACCTTTTCTGCTGGGTTTGAAGATAAAGAGGCTTTCTGGTGTTTCCCTAGCTGTGGTTCTAAATATCCTTCATCCTACGCACCATTGGTTCCAGAATTTGTAACAGAGTTTGTCTACACTGCAGCACCTTTGCCGGTGGGTTTGAAGAGATTTTTTCCTTGCCTGTGGTTTTAATAGCCTTTCAGGCAAGGTACTGTTGGTTTCAGAATTTGGAATAGAATCTGCCTACATCTCAACACTTTTGCATGTGGATTTGAAGAGGTTTTCTGTAGTTTTCCTAGCTGTAGTTCTAATATCCGGTCATACATTTCAAATTTACTTAAAAAAATAAATCATTACAAAGTATTAAAACCGTATGACTCACGTATACATATATGAATTTAAAAAGGGGCGGAAAGGGAACTATGATTAATACAACAGCAGTGCAATAATCTAGCAGTAAAATCGAATGAAATTTAAAAATTGTCCGAATGTGCGTTTATCTTTTACGGATCAGCTCGTTAAATACCATGGCAGTCAAAGTGTGGTTTAAAAAAAAATGTTTAAGTAGGGGAAATAAGTCAATATGGCAGCTGGTTTTGGAGAGCTGAACGCGGTGTCCATGTAGGCCTTGCGGAGGGGGGCCGGTGGCCGCTTGAGTTTTTATTACAGGGTGATGTCTGGGCCGACCGGCAAAAGAAAAGCTGCCCTTTCTTTTCCCAACGTTTTTACAGCTCTGGCAACAAATTTGGTAAACCGGATGTTCAGGATTATATTTTCCTGATACATAGCTGCCATTATTGCCTGGCGACATGTACAAACGCCTAATTTAATCCACTCTGCTCTCAGTAAGGTCCTTCTGTCTTGTAGCAGAGCTGGGCATGCGCAGGATATGTGTTCCATGCTCTCGGAGTGGTAGCCGTATTCTCTGCATTCGATTTTCTAATTAGGGCGCCGCCGTTCCGGTAAATGCTTTAAAAAAGGCCATTCGCCTAGCCTTAGGGCCATAAATTTGACTTTCCAAAAGATTGAATAGGTACTTGATAGGTAGGCTGACTCAACTCCTGGTTTGTAGTCTGCTTCCTTCTGGATAATTTTGCTCTGTCGGAAAGGAAGGACCAGAGCCGAACGCTTCGCTTGATTACGCTCTTCAGTGCCTGTTGTGAGGGGTTTTCCCCCAGTATTCTGAAATTCCAAGGAGCTGTAGGGAGTGGTCCAAGTGGAGCCGATGTTTTTGGCTTGATGTACTGGTCGATATTTCGTTCCAGAGTTGATCTCAAGACTGTTTTCCAGGGAATTATGCAGTCTATTGCAAAACCTAATGAAAGCACCAGCCTCAACACCGCTGTGGTCTAACAGACCAAGCTCTAATCTGACTTGTTCCGGAGATGAAGATCTCGGCAGACGCCATGCACGCTTGAAGATTCTGATGATTGATTTATTAAGTATGATGTTTGTCGAGCCCATCATAATGTTATGGCCATATGATAGAGAATTTGTGATGTTGGCCTTCATCACCTTGAGCAAGGTGTTTAGGCTTGGTCCTAGTAGATGTTTGAAAGTTTTGCCGACACGACCTCCAGGGACAGTGCCTTAGCCTTGATGGCGTCTTTTTGTTTAATAAAGGAAGCTCTTGAATCGAGAAAAATTCCTAAATATTTGTAGTGTGGCACTGTATCAATGATTTTGTTGTTACAAAAACACCTTCTTTTCTGCTGTTTCTGTTTGCTAAAATGAATTATTTTTGTTTTTGACAGGTTCAATTCCAGGGCTTTTTAAGATGTATAAGATAGAAGTTCATTGAGGAGCCTCTTTAAACCAACCTTTGTGTGGCTCAATAACACAAGGTCGTCAGCATATAACAAGTTACTGATGCGGGTCTCATCCAGTTGAGGCGGATGCGAGTTTACCTTGTCAAGTATGGAGGATAGGTCGGAAATAAACAGGTTAAAGAGAAGGAGCGCCAAGACAAACCCTTGTTTGACGCCGCTCCCTCTTTGAATCTTTTCGAAATGTGGGACCCGTCGCCTAGCTTTATCCTTATACAGGTCTGTGTGTGGAGTTGGATGATGGCTTGTAAGAGGGCTGGAGGTATACCCCAGCGGGCCAATTTTTGCCACAGATGACCGTGTGGCACACGATCGAAGGCCGCCTTGAAGTTAATGAAGCAGCAGTATAGTTGCATGCGACGGACGTCGGCCTTCTCCGTCAATACGGCTATTGCGAGTAGGTTACTGGTTGTGCCTGACTTTGCTAGGAAGCCGGTCTGGTTAAAGGGAAGGCGCTGTGTTAATTCAACCCATGAAGTCAGCTCTTCTAGTAGAATGTGGCATAGTATTTGGATTCGATGTCCAGCAGAGCTATCATTCTATACTTTTTTGGGTCGTCTCTTTTACCACTTTTTTAAATGGGATGAATGATGGCACCTTTCCAAGAATTCGGGATGTGATTGTTAAGCCTGCAGTGTAAGAAGAGTGGTGCGAGGAGGCCTGACCACAATTTTTCGTCTGATTTAAACAAGGCCTGAGGAAGTCCGTTGGGGCCGGGTGCTCCATCCGACCTGCCTTTCCTGATAATCCGCTAGGAAAAAACAGGGGTTATGCCCAAATTACCCTCCTATACCTGTACAAGGTACACCACAAGATGTGTATCAAAAAGAAAAAGAACAGAGGGATCGATTCAATATTTATTTCCATACAGGGATAAACTAATTACCCTGATGTTTCAAAATCATTTTTAGATCAATTATATTCACAAATCACAAAAACATATATACGTATCAAATGACAAGGTGGGGCAAAAATAATTATATACAGAAAAAATATATATATAACATATATACTACAGATTATACAACAATGAAACACCCTAGTTTGCAGTCATCTCTGAATACAGTACAATATACAAAATATATACATCACAATATCTACAAAACATATACAAAACATATATACCCTAAAAACAACACAAAATGTTATCACAGTGGATACGCTTGAATCAAAGTGATACACTTCTAGGAAGTCTTAAGCAGCGCCAGAGGTATGTCAACCCTCACTAATTACTTATAAGGGTGCTTATATTGGAATATGAACCAACTTAGAATTTTATAGCGGACTCCTTCTTAGAGTGTCGACGTAGTCGCGGTCGCGTTTCAGCCACTCATTTCTCTTGGCTTCGTCGGGACAAGGGCATGAATACACTTAAACAATGGTTTAGAAGCAATCTCCGATCCCTTATTGTACAGGGACGGGTCAATCTATCTACTCAATCCAGGGGTACCTCAAGGGACCAAACCCATTTACTGCCCACTTCAATGTTCAAGAGGTAGCTTCTAACTTTATATATCTCTCTTGTAACTCTCCTCTTTCTTACGCACAGGTTCCAAGTATCTCGGGTCTTCTCCTCACACGGTTTTCCAAATTTCCTGATAATCCGGGAGATGTTATTTATTAGGATTCCGTGTGTTGTCAGAGTTCCTGGGGTGACGTCGTTTAGTAGCTCCTCGGATGATCGTATGACCATAGCACCTTCTGCCTTGGTAGGTGACCCAGCGTTTCCTGTGTATTGATCTTCGGTGGGTGGTTGCCAGGATTTGAATGTCAAGTGAGGACTAGGGGGCACTTACCCACTTGAGTTTTCTTTAAAATGATTAGATAGAAACGTTGTCCAGTCGTTCGCACTTATGTTTGCGGTGGTGTATACTCCGCCTCCTAACGGGCCTCTATTCACCACAGTCCAAAATAACTTGGAGTTGGACGTTTTGCTGGCGTGGACTAACTTCATCCAGAACTTGTCTGACGCTAATTGTTTGTCTCTATGTACAGATGCCTTAAGTGCTTTTTGTGCATGCTTGTAATGACTAAATAAAGTTACGTTTCCCGGGATTTTTCTAGTCAAACGCAAAGCGCCGTTTCTTTGTTCTTTTAACATTTTTGTTGCGAGGGAAATCCGGAATTGGGGAGGATCAGGTCGGGAATGGGGTTTGGTCGAAAATTCGTTTAATAAACTGTTCACAAGCACTTCCCATCCGATGATAATAGGCACGTCAGTTTCACCTTTTGAACATAGAAGAGGACAGCATTTCTCCAAGACTCTGGGGGCGGCGCTTGATGACCATTTCATTCGTCTTAGATTCTCTGTGTGACTGTCTGATATGGTGTGAGCAAGTGAGTGATGATAAGGAGCATTGAGGTATAATGTTATTATTTGGGGTCGATGATCACTTTCCCCCAGTGCTGCCATGTAATGGGACTCCATTAAGATGGACATTTCGCTGTTTGCCAGTGTGAAATCCAGAAATTAATGAGTTTGCCCGTTGGTTCTTGTCCAGGCCAGGGGGGTATCTGTTGGTGAGCGACCATTTATTACCAGGTAGCCTACTCTACTAAGTTGAAGAACTGCGTATTCGCCCAATTTGGATGGTCTGAGGCCGGGCGGTAATGATTGCGAGGCGAGATGTGAGGGGACCGCTGGGAAATTGGTTCCTAAGTCTTCAAACTGGTTATAAAAAAGGTTAGTATTAAAGTCTCCAGAGATTAGACATGGTATGTTACCAAATGTGCTTAGGATGTTACATAGGGTTTCAATCAGGCGATCCAGTTTGGATTTTTTCTGGCTGGGGCGTGGAGAGATGTAAACATTTAGCAGTAGTAGCTTGCTCTCTGATGGAAAATTGTCGGCATAGATGCCAGAAACCCAGTCGAGGTCAAATTTTAGATGTCTGATATGTGCTGACAATCTGCAAGCCACGAAAATAGACAGCCCACCACACTGTCTGCCATACTCTGTCTTATGGCTGGCGATGTGAATTCCAGATACCCTCAAGTGCGTTACTTGTTGAAAGCCAAGTTTCCTGGAGAAGGATGATGTTGTGCTTTTTGAGGAATCTGATAGTGTCCGGAGATTGCAGTTTGACGAAAGACCATTGATGTTCCAGGAACAAATTGCTAGGCCGTGTTCTGTATTGGTTTAATTGGTCCTTCTTTGGGAGAGGGCTGCTGGCAGCCATGACCAATCAGCACTTCCATTAGTTTGCCGAACTTCACTGCACTCATCGTTGGCTGCTCGGGAGCGACTTCTGGCTGACTTTAATATTCAGAAGGGGGTGCAGCTTATGCTTGAAACTGGGGCCTTGCAAAAAGCAACTATTGAAGGATATCGGGGCACTCGAGGTTTTGCTATAATTATTCCCCAGTTTTTAAATTGGTCTGCTTTTGATTGAACTAGTTCCCTTGTGGCTGTAGATGCTAGTGTAATTAGGGTTGATTCTCCCATATGAGGGCCATTGATGGGTTTAAATTTGATAGCAAGGATGTCTTTTGATTCCAGCTTACATAGGTCTGGATGGGATTTAAAGAGCCGAATTATGTTACCGCGATTTAATATATCATGCAAGCCTTGGGAGATGTACTCTGGTGTTAACAATAGTTTGGTTTGTTAGAGTCTATTGCCAAGGTTTGAGTATCAGCGGGTATGGGCTTGGATGACGTTGGCTTGTCTACTAACAATCATTCAGAGATTGATGTACAGTGCTTGGGACGGGCTTGCTCACTTGCTTGGTTGACTGGTGCTATAGTGAAACCTGTTTTACTCATGCTCGCTGAAGGAAGTGTGCTGGGTTGGAGTGCCAGGCACTGGTGATCCGCTTCTTTGACGAAGTTAACTGTGCTATATGAGCCTTGGCTGACAGTCGTCGGTTGCAGTGGAGAGGACGATTCAGGGGGTGGTAGACGCTTTATGGGTGGCGTAGTTGTAATCGGCCTGGAGACTGTTATTGGCTCTTCATTTATTTGTGATTGCTTATTTCCATTATCTTCAGTTTTGTCCTGATGTTTTGGGTGTGAGGAGGATTTGTAATGACTCTGTTTTTATTGAGCGTTTTGATAAAGTCCTTTTTGGGATGCTCGGAGCTTGGCTACTTGCATCTGGCTGGTGGAGGCAGTAGGCTCTGTGCTCAATACCTGTGCTATCGCTGGTTTGTTGTCTGTGAAGTAGTTACAAATTGTTTTTTTGGGTGCTTCTGGGAGCCTTTTGCTGGATTTCCGGAGTTTTTTTTTTTCTCGCTTTGAAAGTCGGTGAGCAGGTGACTGGGAGGATTTGTCGTTAGATGTTGAATCGGTGAGAGCGTTGGGAACTGCTGTAGCTTTGGGCGATGGTGAAGAAACTGGTGGTGGATTTTCGGGCGTGTGCTCGTCGGTGGGTTGTTTGCTGTGGGAGGGGGTGAGTGACGCGTAATCAGGGTACCTGGACTCTGGGATCCTCTGGATTTCTGTTAGTACTGATGTCAGGAATTGGGGCAGTGAGGAAAGAGAGAGAGTCAATGATGGGAGACCGGCAACATACCGATTGAACTAGTTACACTTGTGATTGGGCCTTGAGTATCAGCGAATTAAGCGCCTCCATTTTTTGGTCAATTCCTACGGTGTACACAGCAAGGGTGTTTAGTAAATCTACCTGTTGATCCATTTTGTCCGAGTGATAATTCAGTGCTGACACTGTGGAGTGGAGGGTTTGGAGGAGTTGAGACCAGAGCACGTTTAGGTCTGGGGGTGAAGGCCTAACAGGTGATCTGTTGGGTTCTTTAGTGAAGAAGGATAAATCCAGGTGGGTATTGGGCATGGTGTTGTTGCCCCATCCTGTATTGATCTCTTGTCGACAGCTTTTAGCAGTTGCTGATGATGTTGTGGGATTACTTAATTGGTTGTTTGCCTCATTTACTCCTTGTGGGGTGAAGACTTTAGTTGTAGCTGTTGGGTGAACGATGGACGCTTGAGGCTTGATTGCTGGAGGGGAAAACTGGCTGGGGATCCAAACGGAGTGATGGTCTAAAAGTACCGACTGGCTTCAGATGAGAGGGGGGGAGACAGGCGATGATACCTGGGCAGATACCTGGATAATATTTGCTTGGAGGTCAAAGAGGGACTGGTCAAGAGACTGGGCGTGAGCTTGAGAAGATGGAGTGGTCACTAGTGCTTCTTTTTTATGGTTGCTGCTTCTTGGTAAACCTGGGGGCGATAAACTGGGGCCTTCGTCACTAGTGTACTTGTGAAGCATGGGCTGAACCAGTCTTTGATGCTGGGCTGAGACTAAGAGTACAGGAGAATCCGTTGGGGCAGGAAGCCGAGATGTATTGAGTGAGCTTGATCTTGACTTGGAGGAAGATACAGAGCTTCTAAAGTAGTCCCTCAGAGACTTTTTTATGACAAAGCTGGCGAATCTGGAGGTCTCAGGTGCGTATCTTTGCAGATTTGAGTTTCCTTATGCGCAGCAACTTCACCCGCTCCACTTAATGTTTGATGGACGAGAGTAGGCTGGACTTGAAGTGTGGACTCGGGGAGTTGGGACTTGTATTAGATGTCCATGGCTGTGTAGATTGGATGGAACTTTCCTGGTTCTACCGGATCTCATCGCTGTGAGGTGTTCGGGTCAGGGTTAAGGATGATTGTCGCACCCACCCACTGACAGGGCCACACGCTGTTAAGATGATCAGTGCGCCGGGGGGATCGTGGCTCAGTTATGCCGCACGAGGAGCAGACAATTGATTGTTCTCCTTGGCTAGTTATAGTGAAGCAATAACTGCTCAGATAACCGAAGGCTGGGACTTTTATTTGGTTTGGTTAGGTGGTATTTAAGAGCGCTTGCAGAAGGGCACTGGTGTTGACACTGTGGGCGTACTCTTTGCGTTGAAAATTGAGACTAACCGACGAATATTGAGTAGTCGAGTAGATGCTCCTTAGAGGGTTCGTGTAAGTTGTGACTTGGTTGACTTGGTTTGACTTAGTTGAGTTGAAATGCGATGAGCGCATTGAAGAACTCGAATCCGTGCGGGGCCAACACCATCACCAAGGCTAGGCACGACTGAGCACAGCTGAGCACTCACCAGGGACTTTGCTGTGCTGATGGAAATTTCACCGCTGCTGCAGCTGCTACCGCTTCTAATAGAGGGCTCTGAAAGGCTGTAGAGGCTCTGCGTGGGGCTACCACGATTGAGCAGCTCTGGAAATACTGCATGCGCAGCTCCTGGCTGGATGGTTGTATTTAGTGGCTGCGGTAGCGCTCCTATGTGCTCCTGTGCGATGTGACGCCAAGCTCCTTTCGCCTAGCTCGTTGGGCCTAGAGTTGGATTATCTTGAGCGGCTTGTACTTGTACTAAGACAGTTCCTTCAGCCGCTGTTAGCAGGGACTGCTGTTTGCAGTGGTCGCACAAAAGAATAGTGTCTCCGACGTCCGCCGCGGGCAAGCTCTCCGCCTGCTCTCCCTTAATCCTCCCCGCTGTGGCTCACTCGTATACCGGGGGCTTCTTGGGGTTTTTCGGTGTGTCCGCACACGGGGGCCTCGCGGGGGCTCGCAGGGGGCCTGCAGATTGTGGCTCCGCTCCCCCGCTCCCCCGCTCCCCTGCACACGGCCGTGGCAGCGGGACACAGGATACAGTGGGTCATACATGATACCACTGGTTTGTTCATTTGGAACAGAGCCGATCCATAATTCAGCACATTTTTAAGTTAGTTTTAAGAGACTTTTAGCTGTTTATCTAACTGTAATTCTTTGAATATTTTTTTTAAAGTAGCCACCGTTGGTTTCAGAATTTGGATCAGAGCCTGTCTCCACTTTAGCCCATTTGCTGGTGGGTTTAAATAGGCTTTCTGGTTTTACCATGGCTGTGGTACTGATATCCTTTCAGACAAGCTACTGTTGGTCCCATGCTAGAACTGTCAGCCGGATCTATGACAGAATATCGACAGACAAAATATCGATCTACAGAAACATCGAGGCTGGAATATCGAAGGCAAGTATATCGACATACTATCTACAACATGGTAAGTACCAAAATATAAAAACAAAAATATCGATGTTAAAAACTATCGTAGTTAAAAATATCGTTTTATATCTGTTAAAATATAATGTGTAAAAAAAAGTAAATAATACTTATAAATAAAATAAACATTGTTAAAAATATTTAGTAATGTTTAAAATGAATAAATAATAGATATATAATATTAAAACATTAATTAAACACATATGTAAAATATATATTATATATTTACTTAATAATACATTTTTATAATTACTTATCAATTATTTAAAAATACTATACATTACAAATAGATCTCCACAAATAAAATAATTACATAAAAATGTGAATAATTATTTTTAATAAATTAAAAAAATTAAATATAGTTTCAATATTTTTAAAATTAATAACATAATACATTATCTAAATTCATTCTAAAAAGTAAATAAAATGACTATTTAAAGTCCAAAAAAATCTACAGTATTAAAAACATTGGATAGCGTAAAATGAAAAATTACTATACCCACTGCAGAAAATGCAAAATTAGGGAAACATTGTATAGCAGAGAGATAAAAATTACTATTACCACTCCAAAGAGTGAAACAGAAAAGAAAACATTGGATAGCGTAGGATTAAAAATTACTATTCCAACTCCAGAGAGTGAAACGGTAGGGAAAGCGCTGGATCGCGTAGGAGTATAAATTACTATTCCCACTCCAGAGAGTGCAACAGTAGGGAAAGCGTTGGATAGCGTAGGGGTAAAAATTACTATTCCAACTCCAGTGAGTGCAACAGTAGGGAAAAAGTTGGATAGCGTAGGGGTAAAAATTGCTATTCAAACTCCAGAGAGTGAAACAGTAGGGAAAGCGCTGGATAGCGTTGGGTTAAAAATTACTATTCTAATTCCAGAGAGTGCAACTGTAGAGAAAGCATTGGATAGCGGGTGGGTAAAAATTACTATTCCCACTTCAGAGAGTGCAACAGTAGGGAAAGCGTTGGATAGCGTAGGGGTAAAAATTACAATTCCAACTCCAGAGAGTGCAACAGTAGGGAAAGCATTGGATAGCGTAGGGGTAAAAATTACTATTCCCACTCCAGAGAGTGCAACAGTAGGGAAAGCGATGGATAGCGTAGGGGTAAAAATTACTATTCCAACTCCAGAGAGTGAAACAGTAGGGAAAGCGCTGGATAGCGTAGGGGTAAAATTACTATACCCACTCCAGAGAGTGCAACAGTAGGGAAAGCGTTGGCTAGCGTAGGGGTAAAAATTACTATTCCCACTCCAGAGAGTGAAACAGTAGGGAAAGCGTTGGATAGCGTAGGGGTAAAAATTACTATTCCAACTCCAGAGAGTGAAACAGTAGGGAAAGCGTTGGATAGCTTAGGGGTAAAAATTACTATTCCAACTCCAGAGAGTGCAACAGTAGGGAAAGCGCTGGATAGCGTAGGGGTATACATTACTATTCCCACTCCAGAGAGTGCAACAGTTGGGAAAGCGCTGGATAGCGTAGGGGTAAAAATTACTATTATAACTCCAGAGAGTGCAACAGTAAGGAAAGCGCTGGACAGCGTAGGGGTAAAAATGACTATTCCAACTCCAGATAGTTAAACAGTAGGGAAAGCTCTGGATAGCGTAGGGGTAAAAATTACAATTCCCATACCAGAGAGTGCAACAGTAGGGAAAGCGTTGGATAGCGTAGGGGTAAAAATTACTATTCCCACTCCAGAGAGTGAAACCGTAGGGAAAGCGATGGATAGCGTAGGGGTAAAAATTACTATTCCAACTCCAGAGAGTGAAACAGTAGGGAAAGCATTGGATAGCGTAGAGGTACAAAATATTATTCCCACTCCAGAGAGTGCAACAGTAGGGAAAACTTTGGATAGCGTAGGGGTCAAAATTACTATTCCAACTCCAGAGAGTGAAACAGTATGGAAAGCGTTGGATAGCGTAGGGGTAAAAATTACTATTCCAACTCCACAGAGTGCAACAGTAGGGAAAGCGTTGGATACCATACAAATTAAATAAAACATACTAATAATTTTTATATTCAAATGTAGTAATGTTTTAATATTTTAAATAACTAAACATCATTTAAAAATACCCATTAATATTAAAGAAAAAAGTAGATTAGAATAAATAATTAACAATAATTACCAAATAATAAATATTAAGCAATAAAATAATGCAAAAAAACAAATATTATTAATAATTAATTACCAATTAAAAAACATTAAACAATAATATTATTTGTATGCCAAAAAATACTTTTTATAACACATTATTTACAAATTATTTACAAATAATTACCGATAAAAAATAATGTAATTACCAATTTAATAAATTAATTACCAATTACAAAACTTAATTACACATCAAATACATTAATGACCAATTACAAACATTTACTACCAATTACAAACATTAACTACCAATTACAAACATTAATGACCAATTAAATAAATGAATTACCAATTACTAATATTAATTACCAATTAAAACAATTAATTACCAATTAAAATTATTAATTGCCAAGTAATAATTAATAAAAACACATAAAGTATCAATACCAATCAATAAAAATAATTCATTACTTAATTACAATTAAAATACTTCCCACCCAATTCCCCTATAAACCCACTACCCGCTACAGAAGTTAAACACAAAAATTAACTAAAATTAATTAATTTATAATTCCTAAAAAGTAAAAATTTATTTAAACACGTTAAATTACTTCCCACCCTATTCCCCTATAAACCCACAACCTGCTCAGGTACTTAAGCATAAAATTGACTTAAAAATAACATTATAAATATATGAAAATAGTTCACATATAACTTAAAACAAGTAAAATACTGAACAAAAAACATATTACACATACATATTAAATACATAACAATAGTACAAATATCGATTTTAGTAACTTCGATATTACTTACATCGATATAAAAAAAATCAATATTACTTACCTTAGGGTCGATATTCTGTCCCACGATATTCTTGACATCGATATCCTTTACCTTCGATATTTCTAACTCGATATTTGTGTAGGTCGATATTTACAACTCGATATTTTGACTATGTACCCTGTCAGCCTTGGAGTGTTCTTCCTCCTCCATTATTTTGCTGGTCTAATTTTTTTGTGCCGTAGCACTCTGAGCTCTTTGCAACTGCTGACCAGTGCTAAAACGCATGTGCTCCCTCCTCAAAACAAAGTAACATAGGCTTACTCTCTATTGACATATTTAATGTACTTAAAAGTGCCTAGTAAAGAGGTGCTACATGTACTTGGGCCTTTAAATTAAATGCCCCTAGTGGGTCTCCACCACTTATTGTGCCACCCACTTATATGTAGTAATGACGGGCGGTAATATAATAGGGCGGTTGTGCCCCTAGGGGAAATGCACAAGCTGATATGCTCTGTACCTTATCTTGAACACAGTGCTGCAGGGTAGTAAGAACCACCCTTCTCCCAGTGATGTGGCCTAGGCCAGCTGAACAACAAAAACACAATCCCCAGCACACGCAAAATTACAATCTACACATAATTAAATACCAGTGTCGACAATCATTTTATCTTCTTCTATTGTCCTTTTTTTTGTCTTTTTTTTGTTTTCGTTGTTCTAATTCCTTAGCCAGCACAGGTTTCAGTGCTAGTTGGGGACAATGTCCAGTGATTTCTTCAAGGCTTCAAGGCTAAGTATATTATATAAAAAGAACAAACCATTGTAGTAAACATCTGGATGTCATTTCTGTGAATGAGTCTATTGGTATAAATAAATAAAACATTACTTTTCTTTTTTTTAGAGAGTTGAATGTCAGGATCCTGGGACATTAATTATAGAATGGAGATAGGCTGGACTTAATGTAAGAAAGTTGAAATTTGTACAAATACTGAATGAATATTGTTGATTAGTGTTTATATGTATTTTTTACTTCTTGCAGCCCTGTTGACATCCAGCACAGGACAAAATGCATATGCTGTCAAGACCATTTGATATTGAACAAATGAAACTGTTTTTTTTTAGATTGCTGGAATTAAACTGAACATTTTCATTACAGCTGGAACCTGGCCTGTCGATTGTTCTTTGGACATATGTCAATTACGGACAGATATAAATGGGGATACTGAGAAGACGCTCCTTTCGCTTAAATTATTAATTGTCTTTTGAATAGTTGCCTGAAGTGGTGGACCGCTGAGAGTAGAGCGGCAACAATAAAACTGTATTAAATAATCTAAATTGTGACTTGTGCACACGTGGTCTAGTCCCTCATCGCTTATGTTGTATCATGCATTGTAGTAAACACTCAAAGTTTAGTAGCACATTTAGATCATCTCACTGTGACTTCAGAAACAGAATCCGAAGGTTGGATATTTCTTTCTACAAAACATTAACAGGCGAGATACATTAGAAGAACGTCTGGTAACGGATTACACTAATTTATCTGATGTACTGGTTCGAAGTCTTAAAAGACATTGGCACATATTGAAGGCAGACAGATCTCTGAACAGGTACATTACTGATAGTCCAGACATCATATATCGTAGGGGGATCAGCCTAAGGAACTTACTAAGCCTTAGCTACCCTATTCAACAAATGATTGGTTCACTCCACACACATTGGGGTTCTACAAATGTTCCCATTGTGCTGTATGTAAGTAGGCTTGCAACAAAGAGAAGCTATTTGAGGGCGCTCAGGGAAGATCTACACATTCACTTCTAGTATAAACTGTAATATCAAATGTGTTGTTTTTATTATAGAATGTAAATGTGGGAAGAAGTATGTATGGAGCACAATCAGGGACCTCAAAGAAAGGATTGGTGAGCATATGAGAGCCGTCAAACAAGGAGCTAATAGATATCCCATCTCTTCAGATATAGCACATTGCCCATCCCAAAACAGAAACAGGAATTTTTCTTTCTTTGGGATTGAGCACACACAAAGACATCTGAGAGGGTGAAACAGGGAATTGGCCTTACATAGACGTGAGTCACTATGGATTCTAAGATTGCGCAGTGTGGAGAGTAGAAGAAATTTAGATCATGAGTTACATAATTTTCTATGCAGCTGATTGCTAGGGCATGTATTCAGTGTCTGGCAAGTATTAACAGCCGTCTGAATAGGAATCTTTAAAGGTGTGAGCATTTTGAAAGCACCACTTGTAAGACAGTTATTTACAGTATGTTGTGATACGCTTTTTTGTTGAACGCACTAATATATCTGCACAATTAATTTATATGCACTAGCATCAGTTTATCACATGTACGAATTATAATTTATGCATAGTTAATAATCTTTGGTATTATCGATGGACGAATAATTAGTTTCATCTATATAATAGGGATGCTTAAAGGTCTGCATTGGGAGTGCCATACACACTGGTAGCTATACTCTTGTTTTTTTAACACACTATATATTAATTGACGTATTGGCCCCTTTTTCCCTACCTGGTATTGTCAGTAGCAATCGAAACTTATGGAAGTACATATAGGCCTCTGGCCACTACGAAATTGACTGAATCATATTTTGGCACCTGTGCTGTGATTTTATTAGTGAGCGTAGACAGCAGTCCCTTCCTTGTGCTTACTCTTGACAGACACTGCAGACTCCTTTTTGATAAGCAGCAACAAGAATTCACACTTTTTTGTAACCGCACATACTGAGGGTTGGGGATTGACAAGATCCATAGTAGGGAAATATTAATCAAATAAAACTTTATTCGGATAAGGGAACTTATCCATAAAAGTACAAAAGAAACAAAGCAATTGTACAGATTAAAAAACCATTTTTTTTTAAAGACAACGAATTCCTAAGATTAGTACAAATAAAACAAAGTATAATTGGGACTAAATGTATACATTAAAAAGAAATCTATCCTTGGAACACAAGAGAAAAAGGGTACTAAACACAATAAGGTTTCTAAAACGTAATACACAGTAGTGTAAACAGTACTTTAAATATGGAATTAATCATAATCTTTTCGGAATTTAATGCATGATTTTAAAAAACAAAGTACAGGGACAATTGAAAATTCTGTGTCCAAACATTGTAAGGCTTGGAGCGCAGGACGGCATTGGCGCAATCCCATGTATTTTACTAATGGTACAATCCAATTTCTCCGTGGGTAGTCATAGAGACTGCAGAAGAATATTACATGGAGAAGCGTTTGCTCTGACTGCCCATCACATGGACAGGTGGAGAGATTTGCGGACCAATCGTTGGTCTTGGGGAAAGTCACTAAGCGGTGGAAAATACTAAAACGAAACCGGGTCAGCAAGAATTTGTCATAATATGTGATGGTTGTTAACAATAAATAAGGCTGAATCCCCCAAGAGCTTTGTACTGCTAAGAGATGAATATTAGTCGTCTTAGAGATCTCTCTTGCCGTTCGGAGCTCACGCAGGTGGGATAAACATAAGTTTTTCAGAGTGGCTCGTGATATGCCCACAATGGTTTCAGGATGGGTAAAATGGGACTCTAAATTTAGATCAGTGAAAATTTTTGAAACATATTCCAGCCATGTTATGCTCTTCCATCTTTCTAGGGCAAGGCAGTCGATAATCAAAGAGCGAGTAAGCTTGCATTCATCTGTTTGCCATATACTCTGCCACAGTAGGATCGGTTGGATGGCAATGATGTCAGATATATAGTCTATACCTAATTCCACGTGGCAGCCATAGATCGGGGAGCTTTTGGGGACCGCTAATAGATACCTTAGAAAACAGTTTTCCACCTTTTGAATACATGCGGTGGCGGTAAAGCCCCATATCCCTGCTCCATATAGAGCTACTGGAGAGCATTTAGCGTGATAAATCTGGAGCAGTTCGCGTGCCGGACGCTGGCCTAGATTCCGGGCATAAGTTGACAGGGCAGTTGTTGTTCTAAGGAATGACAGTTTCCTGCTTTGGATAGCTGGTCGCCAGTTTTGCTTATTATTGATCAGAATTCCCAGATAGGGGTATGTTTGTGTGCAGTCTTACTTGGTGTTGTTTATATATAAACCCTTTGTGTGACTAGTGGCTTTCCCAACATGCATGATGAAGGTTTTCTTGTTATTAACCTTTAGATCTAAGCTTTCCATGAATTGGCAGTATCTGTTGACCAGCAATTGTAGTTGGCAGGGAGTCCGCGCCATGATGACCGCGTCGTCTGCATAGATCAGAGCTGGAATAGGACGACGGACAATCATGGGGAGATCCTGACTACCCTCTAGCATTGCCACCTCCAGACCCTTAGTGTACAGGTTAAAAAGGAAGGGAGCCAGCACGCAGCCCTGTCTGACTCCCTTCACCACGTCAAAAGACCTGGTTAACTCCCCCACGTGCCATAGCGGACTTTGGCTGATGCCCCTGAGTAGAGGTCTTGCATAAAGCGGATTAAAGGGGGGTCTACGCCTATTTTAATGAGGATATTCCACAACTTGTGGACCGTCTGGCTCTCACACTCAGCGGTCACTCCCACTCGCTCCTCTTCAAGCCCTGCCTGTCCAGAGAAAGTGCAGCTCCATAGCGCCTGGTATCGTTTTGTGCTCAGTGCTCCTGCATAGCGCCTGGTATCGTTTGTGCTCAGCGCTCCTGTATAGCGCCTGGTATCGTTCCATCTGATTAATTTATTTATTAATTTTAATTTGTGCTCAGTGCTCCTGCATAGTGGCAACATTATTTATTATTTAATCAATAGCGCGTGTACTGTATTTTGGCTATTTGAAGGTCGGCTGTGCCCCTGCTTTGAATCGCGCTACCCTACCGCCATTTTGCTGTTGTTGTTGGTGTTTACCTGTGCCCGTGTCTCCTCCCCGCTCCCGCCTCCCAGCCGACCCTCCCACACACTAGCATCGCTCTGCAGGCCCCGTCCTCCTCTGCCTCTGTGACCGTCTGGCTCTCGCACTCAGCGGTCGCTCCCATTCGCTCCTCTTCAAGCCCTGCCTGTCCAGAGAAAGTGCAGCTCCATAGCGCCTGGTATCGTTTTGTGCTCAGTGCTCCTGCATAGCGCCTGGTATCGTTTGTGCTCAGCGCTCCTGTATAGCGCCTGGTATCGTTCCATCTGATTAATTTATTTATTAATTTTAATTTGTGCTCAGTGCTCCTGCATAGTGGCAACATTATTTATTATTTAATCAATAGCGCGTGTACTGTATTTTGGCTATTTGAAGGTCGACTGTGCCCCTGCTTTGAATCGCACTACCCTACCGCCATTTTGCTGTTGTTGTTGGTGTTTACCTGTCCCCGTGTCTCCTCCCCGCTCCCGCCTCCCAGCCGACCCTCCCACGCTCCACCCCCCCACTATCCATTTTTGGACAGATGGACTTACGCGCAGCGTCCACTCGCTGCGGCCGCGCCGAAGGTGCGCCAAAGGTAAGCCCGTCTACGCCCGTCCGCACCTGGACCGTGCCCAGCGCCATACCCTCTGGCCCCGTCCCACCCACCCCACCCGCATTACATATGACGCCTCCACCCTCTTAGCCCTAAACCCCGGTCGACTCCCCAACTGCGCCCAAGCCGCTCCTGTTCACACCCATGGACCCTTCACATGCTACTCCTGCAAGTATGACGGCACCAAGACCAACTCCTCATCCACGAACACCAAAAAGAGATCTGACACCAACCACCTAAAGTGCATCCTGCTCAACACCCGCTCGGTCCACAGACACGCCATCGACCTTTGGAATCTACTAGACACCATCTCTCCGGACGTCCCCTTCCTAACAGAAACATGGATGAACGCCTCCTCAGCCCCCGACATTGCCACTGCCATCCCGGAAGGCTACAAGATCTTCCGAAAAGACCGCACCAAGCAAACAGGAGGTGGCATCGCTATCGTCCATAAGAATTCCATCCGCATCTCAACCAACTCAGACGTCAACCTCGCTAGCGCCGAACACCTTCACTTCCAGATCCACACCGATCCAAAGACCACACTCAGAGGCACCCTCCTCTACAGGCCACCAGGACCCCGTGCACAATTCAGTGAAGACATCACTGACTTTATCACCCCACACGCCCTCCCCTCCGAGAACTACATTCTATTGGGAGACCTCAATTTTCACCTGGAAAAGAGCAACAACAGCAACACCACCACCCTTCTGGACAACCTCGCCAACCTCGGACTCAAACAACTTGTTAATACCCCCACTCACTACGCAGGTCACACACTCGACCCTATCTTCACTTCCAGCAAACATATCTCCTTCAGTCACACCACAGTTCTCCATTGGACGGACCACAGCTGCGTTCACTTTGTCTACAAAAAGACCACAACCCACAACCATCCTCAACCTACTCTGCGAAGAAACTGGAACAAAATCACCATCGACCAGATCTCCTCATCGCTTCTTCAAAACCCCCCCGCCCACTCCTCGAACCCCAACCAAGCAGCCATTAACCTCACTCAATGGCTAACCAACAGCGCCGACAACCTAGCACCTTTGAAAAAACGTCAAATCAAACCTGGCAGCAAAAACGCCCCCTGGTTCAGCGATGATCTTAAGAAATCCAAGAAACTCTGTCGCTCCCTTGAGAAGGCCTGGAAAAAAGACCCAAACACCAGCACCAGGGACGCCTTTAAAAACGCCACCGCATACACCACCAACTGATCCGGACTGCCAAGAAAGCCGCATTCAAAGACCGACTTGACAACAACGCCCACAACAGCAAGGAATTATTCAACATCGTCAAAGAGTTTACCAACCCTACTGCCAACTCCAACGACATCACTCCCTCTCAAACCCTTTGCGACTCCCTAGCTTCGTTCTTCCACGACAAAATCGCAGACATCCACAACAGCTTCGACAACCAACCCGGAGACCAACCCACCCAACCTTCTGTCGTACCTCCACCCCCCTTGAACATCCTTAATGACTGGAACCCAATCTCCACTGAGGACACCATCCGCCTGATGAACTCCATCCACTCAGGATCCCCAACAGACCCATGCCCTCACCACATCTTCAACAAAGCAGACTCCATCATAGCACCACACCTCCGAGATGTCATCAACTGCTCCCTCAACTCCGCCACCTTCCCGGATATCTGGAAACACGCCGAACTCAGCGCCCTTCTGAAAAAACCCACAGCTGCCCCCACCGAACTCAAAAACTACCGCCCCATTTCGCTCCTACCATTCCCGGCCAAAGTCATCGAGAAAGCTGTCAACAACCAGCTCGCCGCCTTCCTCGAAACCAACAAATCCCTCGACTCCTCACAGTCCGGCTTCCGAGCCAAACACAGCACAGAGACCACACTCATCGCTGCAACAGACGACATTCGAACTCTACTGGACAATGGAGACACAGTTGCCTTCATCCTCCTCGACCTCTCCGCAGCCTTCGACACAGTCTGTCATAGCACCCTGTTACAACGCCTCAGTAACATCGGAATCCAAGGAAAAGCACTGGAATGGATCACCTCGTTCCTTGCCGGCAGAACTCAGAGAGTCCGCCTCCCACCATTCAAGTCAGAGGCCACTGAAGTCATTTGCGGCGTTCCACGAGGATCTTCACTCAGCCCCACCCTCTTCAACGTATACATGAGCCCCCTCGCGGCCATCGCGCGCCAACACAACCTCAACATCATCTCCTACGCTGATGACACTCAACTGATCCTCTCACTCACCAAAGACCCTAACACCACCAAAACCAACCTTCATGAAGGAATGAAAGAAGTAGCCGAGTGGATGAAGTACAGCCGTCTGAAACTGAATTCAGACAAAACAGAAGTCCTTATCTTAGGTACCTCCCCCTCCGCCTGGGACGACTCTTGGTGGCCAGAGGCCCTTGGAAAAGCACCCATCCCGACGGACCACGCACGGAACCTGGGCGTCATCCTGGACTCCTCACTCTCGATGACCAGACAAGTCAACGCAGTCTCATCATCTTGCTTCAACATTCTTCGCATGCTCAAAAAAACATTTCGCTGGATCCCCACCGAAACTAGAAAAACGGTCACCCACGCTCTGGTTACAAGCCGCCTGGACTACGGAAACACCCTATACGCCGGCACCACCGCTAAACTTCTGAAAAATCTCCAACGCATCCAGAACGCATCAGCCAGACTCATACTAGACATCCCGCGTAAAGACCACATTTCTGGTCACCTGAAAAACCTCCACTGGCTCCCCGTCAATAAGAGAATAACATTCCGCCTCCTAACCCACGCACACAAAGCACTTTACGAACTGGGACCCGAATGCCTCAACACACGACTTTCCTTCTACACACCCTCCCGCCAGCTACGCTCTTCCAACCAAGCCCTTGCTGCTGTACCTCGCATCAACAAAACCACCATGGGAGGAAGATCCTTCTCCTATCTGGCGGCTAAAAGCTGGAACTCACTTCCCATTCACCTTCGCCTCACTCAGAACCACCTTGCATTCAGAAAGCAACTTAAAACCTGGATTTTTGACTTGTAATTCCCCACCCTTCTTCAAGCGCCTTGAGACCCTCTGGGTATGTAGCGCGCTATATAAATTACTTACTTGTCTTACTTGACTTGACTTGGCAATGAGACACACAGTCGAACGCTGCCGACAGGTCGACGTATGCCAGATGGAGTTTACCCTTCTTCGCCCCCACATATTTACCCGCTAGTAGGGACAAATTTAGTGCTTGTTCTACAGTCCCCATACCCTCACAAAATCCGTACTGTAGGTCTGACAGTATTTGGTTTCCGGAAGGACAAGGGGAACCCATAAAATCGCTCGGGACCATGGGTGGCAAGTAATTATCAAAACAACAAGTGGTCCTGAGCTTACAAGAATGAGAGAAACAGATATATATAGATCACAATGGAATTCTATATAGTTCAGGATTCCTTGACCAGCCGGCCAGGGAATGTTTATTTGTTCAATGAGTATAGGATTTCTGAATACAACATATAACCCAAAACATACGGGTTACATTAGGGCACAATCCTGTGCCAAGCGAAGGGAGAGAGGTGAGAAAGTGAGGGCAAGTGAAAGAAAATATCAGGCAAACAGAGTGAGCTTGCAGGTCACTGAATTAAATTCACATTGACAGTGTATCCTGGAGTCATTCATACAAACAATAATACCAGGGAATTAACTGTATGAATTACTCTACGGTCGTCGACGTTTCGATCCCCAGCTCAGTTACAACGGGATCATCATCAGGACAAGTAAAATAATTTTGCCTGAACAAAAAGTCAATTATAACACCTGTTTTTGAATAAAAAGAAGGAAAAGAGAACAGAAATATGTACAGTCGTTATTAGTCTTGTCAGCGCTCACTTTGTAACTATAGACATTGCATGCGTATTCGCAGTGTACGGTGTTGCAGTGAGGCGTGAGTCTTTTGTGAACAGCCTCTGGTACTCATGCAATTTTTCAAAAAATGTTTCCATGCTTTGTGAAGCGCCACACATACATTTGTGGTAGTGAGTACTCAATTGGTTGTGAATAGTGAGACTAGTTGATGGGAAAAAAGGGGGAAGCCGTGAAGGTTGTGAGGCTTGTGGAGGTGAAACAACAAGGTGTCATTGGGGGTGATCGGGCCAGTGCTGGCAGGTCGGGGCATTTTGACAACTGTTGGCTAGTCGAACCTACCAAGTTGGTGGGGTGAAGTACGATTATCTTCAACGGGCAGATCTGTTTTTTAACATCAGCGCGATTTGTTCTGTTGAGAATAAAAATTATATCAGGGGATGTCCTTTTCAAAAGGGGAGTGGGGAGGAAAAACCAATGTTGGTCTATTTACCATTATATGGGAATCTTTCCTTTTTGGTGCAGTCAAAACAGAGATTCTGTGCAGGCGCAGGGGTTAATCCAGAATTACGCCTGATCTATAACAGATATTAAAGTGAATACATGTTTTTTACATTAGGAAACATCTTTTCTGTGGCCAAGGTGAGGGAAGTTAAATTACCATTTGCCTTTCAGGGGAATATGGCACCAAAGGAAACGTCTTGTAAATAGTCAGCCGGGGACTGTGGTATTTAATGATTATCAGGCTGTAGGGATACATAATACAGTTAATCAAGGCAGAATATTGGTCTCAAAACGATAAGAACTGGGTTACCGGGGCTGTATTGTATTACCATGGTTAGGCTTGGAGGTTGCAGTGGTTTGCAGAGAGAGAGACTGTTTAGTTGGCGTATAGTTTATACGTCCAACCTCTGTGGAGAAAGAGAATAGAGGTTGATTTAAAAGGGTGAGGGGATTGCGGGGACATCAAGAAGTGGCGCGCTAAATTACCGGCAGTTTCTGGGCAGGGTCGCCTTCCTCCAAAGCTGTGGGAAACCGGCGAATAGTGCGGCCAGGCGGATCCCTGGTCCGCTCTAGGATAAAGTAAAAATTATTAAAAGATGCCCTGCAAGCTTTTGGCTTGCTGTTCTGCTTAGGGGCGGCGGTTCTACAAACTTACCGGGTTCCAATGATCGGTGTGTCTCGGGAGCTGCTCTCGATGGGGCGCTTCCGGGTGTGAGGAGACCTCCGATGTTATTGGATTCTGCGCGGAGTCACGTGGTTCGGGCTGGGTGGCGTTTGCTCCATATCATTGGTGAAGCGCCGGACATGTAATCTGCATTCGAGCCCCAGCCAGCCCGTATCACGTGTCTAGCTGCAGATTACATGTCCGGCGCTCCACCAATGATATGGAGCAAACGCCACCCAGCCCGAACCACGTGACTCCCCGCAGAATCCAATAACATCGGAGGTCTCCTCACACCCGGAAGCGCCCCATCGAGAGCAGCTCCCGAGACACACCGATCATTGGAACCCGGTAAGTTTGTAGAACCGCCGCCCCTAAGCAGAACAGCAAGCCAAAAGCTTGCAGGGCATCTTTTAATAATTTTTACTTTATCCTAGAGCGGACCAGGGATCCGCCTGGCCGCACTATTCGCCGGTTTCCCACAGCTTTGGAGGAAGGCGACCCTGCCCAGAAACTGCCGGTAATTTAGCGCGCCACTTCTTGATGTCCCCGCAATCCCCTCACCCTTTTAAATCAACCTCTATTCTCTTTCTCCACAGAGGTTGGACGTATAAACTATACGCCAACTAAACAGTCTCTCTGCAAACCACTGCAACCTCCAAGCCTAACCATGGTAATACAATACAGCCCCGGTAACCCAGTTCTTATCGTTTTGAGACCAATATTCTGCCTTGATTAACTGTATTATGTATCCCTACAGCCTGATAATCATTAAATACCACAGTCCCCGGCTGACTATTTACAAGACGTTTCCTTTGGTGCCATATTCCCCTGAAAGGCAAATGGTAATTTAACTTCCCTCACCTTGGCCACAGAAAAGATGTTTCCTAATGTAAAAAACATGTATTCACTTTAATATCTGTTATAGATCAGGCGTAATTCTGGATTAACCCCTGCGCCTGCACAGAATCTCTGTTTTGACTGCACCAAAAAGGAAAGATTCCCATATAATGGTAAATAGACCAACATTGGTTTTTCCTCCCCACTCCCCTTTTGAAAAGGACATCCCCTGATATAATTTTTATTCTCAACAGAACAAATCGCGCTGATGTTAAAAAACAGATCTGCCCGTTGAAGATAATCGTACTTCCCCCCACCAACTTGGTAGGTTCGACTAGCCAACAGTTGTCAAAATGCCCCGACCTGCCAGCACTGGCCCGATCACCCCCAATGACACCTTGTTGTTTCACCTCCACAAGCCTCACAACCTTCACGGCTTCCCCCTTTTTTCCCATCAACTAGTCTCACTATTCACAACCAATTGAGTACTCACTACCACAAATGTATGTGTGGCGCTTCACAAAGCATGGAAACATTTTTTGAAAAATTGCATGAGTACCAGAGGCTGTTCACAAAAGACTCACGCCTCACTGCAACACCGTACACTGCGAATACGCCTGCAATGTCTATAGTTACAAAGTGAGCGCTGACAAGACTAATAACGACTGTACATATTTCTGTTCTCTTTTCCTTCTTTTTATTCAAAAACAGGTGTTATAATTGACTTTTTGTTCAGGCAAAATTATTTTACTTGTCCTGATGATGATCCCGTTGTAACTGAGCTGGGGATCGAAACGTCGACGACCGTAGAGTAATTCATACAGTTAATTCCCTGTTATTATTGTTTGTATGAATGACTCCAGGATACACTGTCAATGTGAATTTAATTCAGTGACCTGCAAGCTCACTCTGTTTGCCTGATATTTTCTTTCACTTGCCCTCACTTTCTCACCTCTCTCCCTTCGCTTGGCACAGGATTGTGCCCTAATGTAACCCGTATGTTTTGGGTTATATGTTGTATTCTGAAATCCTATACTCATTGAACAAATAAACATTCCCTGGCCGGCTGGTCAAGGAATCCTGAACTATATAGAATTCCATTGTGATCTATATATATCTGTTTCCCTCATTCTTGTAAGCTCAGGACCACTTGTTGTTTTGATAAGTATTTGGTTTCCAGCTGCCCAGCTACAAAGTTTTTGGAGGACTAGCCGCCCTGCGACCTTACCCGTTGTGTCTAATAAAGAAATGGGCCGAATACAAGCAGGGTCATTTCGATCCCCTTTCTTGAAAATTGGGAGGAGGATTGAGGATTTCCATGAGGTGATTGGGCCTGTTTCGTTAACTGCATCAAAGATCAGTGTGAGGATAGGGGACCACAAATTTAAATTATGTCTGAATATGTCAAGAGGAACCCCATCAGGGCCAGGGGCTTTCCCACATTTCGATGACTTTAGCGCAGTAACTACCTCCTCGTGGGAGAAGCTGAGGTTGCTTCCATCTCGAGGTACAGCAGGTACCTGTGTGGGTGTAACTGTTCCGCCGAAAATAGCTGAAAAGTGAGTGACCCAAGCGCACTCATCCACTGCCACCTCGATTCTCGGGTTCAAATTAGGATTTGTTAAGAAGGGAGTTTTAACTGTACGCCAAAATGTGGTTGAATCCCTTGCAAGGCAGCTTTTGTGCAGTGTCTCCCATAAGGTTTTTTTGATCTCTAGCTTACACTGCTTTAGGGACTGATTATACTCCCTTCTAAGACAAACTATTTCTGGTTTGTTTCTAATGCTGCATCGGAGTGCCTTCTTCAGACACGAATAGGCTCTCCTAGTGGCAGCGTTGAACCAGCCCTTTTTTGGTTTCTTAGTTCCCTTTGATTTACTTAATAGTTCATCATTGATTGTTTTAGTAATGATCAGGAAACTATCTAAGATTTTTTCAGGGGGAGAGTCGGCATTGAGGCATGTTTCTACTTGTGGTAGAGTGCGGCTGAGAACTCTACCTGTGATTGCAATGGGATCCACGGTTTCCCACTTTATCGTAAAACCATTTAATTTGCCCATACTCAGTGCATCTTGGGTTAGTAGGGAGGGTGAGTTAGCCAATTTACAAGAGTCAGGCACTACAATAGTCATAGAGTTTGGAAATGATCACTGTTTGGGTTAGTGTCCGTCAGGAAACAACCTATTTGGTCTTTCAAGACTTGAGAATCTAGGATAAAGTCAATCAAGGAGGAATAGCCTCTTCAACTAAACGTTGGAGAAAATGCTACTGGGGGAACAACAAGCTCATTAGCAAAGCCAAGTTCTAGAGTGACTAGGATTTCCATTAAGCGATGGCCTAAACTGGAATGCAGGAAATGGGTTAAATTTAAACCCCCCTCGTCCACCAAACCACATTTTTTGGAGCCACTATCTTTACAGAGACTAACATTGAAGTCCCCTCCCCAGATAAGATTAAATTGGTTATTCCTTATTTTTTTCCGTTCTACCAGTAGGAGACGGAGAATTTCCTCCAGGACAGGGAGTATGTCTTCGGTCCGTAGGTTGTTATAAAAATTGACTACGTAGTAAACCGCTTTTATATTTAGTGTTAATTTCTATATTTGGAAGTTTGGCGCACTCACTACAACCTGCATGCTTCTGATAGAAAGATCGTTAGCGATATAAGTTGCTAAACCACCTTTTGATCCGCCAGAAGTAGAGGGTTGGGCATGGCAAATAAAAGTTTTATACCCTTGAAGATGGAATTGGGTAGTAGACCAGGTTTCCTGAAAATACAAGATGTTGTGTTTGCGGATTTCAGAGAGCCAAGAGGGTAAATCTACCTTAGGTCTAAGGCCTGCCACATTCCAAAATATCATCGAGAAATATGTGGAATTCTGCTTTACTGGTCCCACAGCCTCACCAGTGCTAGCGCTACCCACTACTTCGACGGCTAGAACAATACCTGGGGATTTGTCCATCGTCTCAAGCTGCAGGGGCACTAGAGGAGCCTCTCTACTAGGCATGAGGACTGATTTGGACTGACATTTTCATTTGGTGGTGATTTGTGGCAGAGTAGTACCCTAGTAGCGGACATGGATTTTACGGGGACCGACTTAGCGCTTAAAGACTTGATATTAATAGGCCCCTCAAATGGGCGGGCAATGATTAAATCAGATGGTGCCAGTCATTCATTTTCGTCGAGACCGGACAAGCAGTCAAAAGAATTGTACGTAGGAATGGTCCAACCACCATAAGAGCTGTGTTGATGGAGCCAGCCTAGAGGCGGTACATGCGACCAGCTGGGACGTTGGGGGTGGATAGAAAAGGGGGAGTTTACCAGACCGGATCTTGATACAGGGAAATGCGGTTGAAGCTTTGAGATTAAGGAAGAGTTGGGTCTATGCGCGGGTACATGGGGATTAGGAGCAGACAGCAGAGACCTAGGGTAGAAGTAACTCAAGTTTCGTGAAGAAATACTTCCCTCGGCATTCCCTGGAAACCAATCACTAATGTGAGTGATAACTCGGTAGTCCCTAAAATTAATTACCACCACATCCCCAGTAGGTGTGGGCGGAAAATCCGTTCCGCTTGCGGATTTTGCGGATTTTCGGGAAATTCGCAATCCGCGAGATTCGCGAATCTCCCGCAAAATCCGCAAATCCGCGAGCAGCGGATTTTGCTCGCACTGCTCGCACTGTTCGCGTGAGTTCGCGCCCCGCGAATAAGTGCAAAATTGCAGAAATACGCTCTTAGCAAAACTGAAAGTAACTACTTACCAGGTTCAAAAGTTCAGGCTCATCATTAGTAGCCATTTCCTGTAGTGCTTCCTGAGGGGCCCCTCCAGAGTTCAGTTGCCAGTTGAAACTATTATGTGACCCTGCTCTGAACCTCAGAATAGTTACACATATGCCACAAAGGTCCTGAATTACAGCTAAGGGAGACAAGCAGGAGCCAGGCTGGAAGTTAAAATCCATTAATCAGCCCCTAATTCATTATTGTCAGTTGGGGCAGGGCAGGTGTTGTAACTAATTTTGCAACAATGAAAGCACTTAGCAAGTGCAAAAGATCACTAATCAGGGCGCACTAAGGAAGCAGGTGCCAGCTAAAAAAATATTCTGTGACACATTAATCAGCCCCAAATTAATTCAGGTCACTTGAGGCAGGGAAGGTGTGCTTTGCTTTGCCGAAAATAATGTACACTGGACAACCAGAGGGTGTGGTGATGAAACAGAGGGTGGCATGGGTGGGCCAGAGGGTGGCATGAGTAGTCAGAGAGTGGCAGTGGTGACAGAGAGTGGCAGTGATGAAGAAGAGTGTCCCAAACAGGCTGGACACGTAGAAACAACAAGTTCGCAAAACTTGCGACCCGACAGGTAAGTTCGCAAATTGCGAAATTGTAAAAACCCTCGCGAACTGGCAGAAACACGGGCGAACACAAAAAAAATAAAAAAATCCGCAAATTCGCGGGAATTCGCGGATTTTGCGGATTGCGAATCCGCAAATCCGCAAAATTCGCGAACGCGAGATCCGCAAAATTCGCCCATGCTTAATCCCCAGCTATATCTTTAGGTCGGAGACCCACCCACTTACAACGTCTGACTGATATAATGTCGCCTTTTAGATGTGATGGGAGGGATCTATTGATACGCAACCAGTGGATGACCTTGTTTCTAAGGCTAGCTTGAGGTTCTATGGTTCCTTCTGTCAGAACTGGGACCCCTGTCAAGATGATGACATAATTTGATGCCTCTGGGGGTAAGTCTATGGGATGTTGACTACTAAATTTTGGCGCCTGACAGGTAGAGGGCTTAGGGAGGATGGTACTTGCTTTAGGGTTCTTAGGAGGCATTGAGTTAGTTTTAGCACTAAGTTTTTGTTGAGATGGCTCGCCACTAGATGATGGGAGCGGAGGAAACCCAGTAATAGGCACAGAGCCCACCCCAAGGGACGTAGTCGATTTCTGGATAAGGGACTTTACTGGGGGGGGGGAATTTGATGTGCCACAGGTTGCTTTGGGACCGTCTCATTTAACTTGGAGATCTCCAGCAATCTAGTCATCTGAGCCCCCAATCTCTTTACTCTCTCTTGAGTGGTAGAAAAAGAGTTTTAAGGAGATGCTCCAAGGTCTCCGTAAAACCTGCTGGAAGTGAGGATTCTGTCAATAGATTAACTACCTGCGCGGACGTTTCATTGGCCGCTACGACCGTTGGAGATATGGGTATGATTGGGCTTTGACCTGATTTGGTAGCCCCTCCCTTCTTCCTTCTTTTTTTTGGGGGAGCCCTTTGGGGTTCTCTTTGCCTTTTGATGCCATGGCTTTCTATGTGTGCCGTGACTGGTTACCGAGATGGGGTGGGTGGAGCTGATACTACTAACGGTTGAGGGACCAATACAGGAGCTTGAACCCTCTGGGTGGAGTCAGTGTTAGTACACTCAATATGAGGCAAGAGAGGTCCATCTTGTAGAATTAATGGTATACCAATGATGCCATCTAATTCGCAATCCACACTTACCAAGTGTGTGCTGGGATCTAGGGAGATTGTATGTACTTTTGGTGCCGGGGGAGTGGACTTACACTTGAGGAGTTCGATAGATAACCGTCGTTCAGCACGACGCTCAGCCAGAGACAGTTCTCTATCAATCTCAGCAGTTGTCCTAGTAAAGAAGTTATCTAGGGGTCCAGTGATTGCCCCGCCTGATGTAGAGGGTTTAGCTTTCGGTGTGCATGTAGACATGGTGCAAATATGTGATATACTGCCCAGCCTTCGCTAATGTGAATGTTATAATGCACTTAAGGGAGGATGTTAGTAAGTACAGTCTGGCAACAAATACTCGACAGAGTTCGTAATGGATGTAAGAGACGAGTCGAAAAGTCAATGAGAATGTCTTACTGAGGATAAATGTCCAAGGAAGTTCTGGATGGAGACCAACAGAGGGTGAACCCGGCCCGGCCTCCTGCGGCCTCTGAGGGCCCGCCCTTTGCCCGGGCTTAGCCCCGGCCGCTCCTGCGACGCGTCCCGCGACGTGGAAATAGTGCGTCCGTTATAAGCGCCTCCAGGCGCGGAAAATGCAAGTGGCGGCTTCCTGCCGCAAAGCAGGCTGGAGGTCGTAGTCTCCCCCGCTCGGCAGTCGCTCCGAGATAGGTGCGACGGCGGGGGGAGACTGATGGTAGAAACCGGCAATAGCAATAGCAGCAAAGCAGTCCAGGCCAGGTTGCACAGGGGGCCCGAATGAAGTTCACGCTGCTGTGAGGGTCCGTTCAAATGCACAAAAGTGCCCGCTCCTCCCAACTAGTGCATCCGTTATAAGCGCCTCCAGGCGCGTTAAATGCAAGTGGCGGCTTCCTGCCTCAAAGCAGGCTGGAGGTCGTAGTCTCCCCCGCTCGGCGGTCGCTCCGAGATAGGTGCGCGGCGGGGGGAGACTGATGGCAAAAACCGGCAATAGCAATAGCGGCAAAGCAGTCCAGGCCAGGTTGCACAGGGGGCCCCGAATGAAGTTCACGCTGCTGTGAGGGTTCGTTCAAATGCACGAAAGTGCCCGCTCCTCCCAACTAGTGCGTCCGTTATAAGCTCCTCCAGGCGCGGAAAATGCAAGTGGCGGCTTCCTGCTGCAAAGCAGGCTGGAGGTCGTAGTCTCCCCCACTCGGCGGTCGCTCCGAGATAGGTGCGGCGGCGGGGGGAGACTGATGGCAAAAACTGGCAATAGCAATAGCGGCAAAGCAGTCCAGGCCAGGTTGCACAGGGGGCCCCGAATGAAGTTCACGCTGATGTGAGGGTCCATTCAAATGCACAAAAGTGGGGAAATAAGATATTGAACCTCTGACTTGTTAAATTTTTGTGTAGCAATATAGCGACAAGCGCCGGCTATCCATTACATGATGGCGCCCGGGTTGATGTTCACTGGGACATTGGTCCTATTTTGATGTTTACTTCCTGCCCACTTCGCAGAAGCTTCAAAAAGTTAGCAGGAGAACACCAACACTCCACCTAAGATTGCACGCACGGGGATAGACGGACGGACTGTTCTCGTGTCCCGTTAAGGAATTGGTATGGTGGCTAGATGGGGCCTCTGTTCAGCTAATACGGCATGATTTATTTTATTAGTGGGTTTTACAGATGGCCCCATTTTTCCTTTCATTGTTCTCCATGTTAGGGACGAGATTACCAAAAGATATCCCCATATTTGGGGCAGTGCTGGGCTCCAGTTTATTGTTTGAGAGGCCCTTATCATAATCACAACATACTCGGCCGTTCTGGTAAGGAGACCTCTTTACTTATTTTTGCAGACTAACATGTTTGCGAGACCTTTTAGATCTAGATCATTAACTGGTATTTACATATTCTCCTACATTAGATTATAGGGACAGGCGTATTATACGTACAATCCCCGTACACAGGGTTCACTAATCCTGACTGATGACTGGCTAAGACAGCT
This sequence comes from Lissotriton vulgaris, assembly GCF_964263255.1. Classification (NCBI taxonomy): domain Eukaryota; kingdom Metazoa; phylum Chordata; class Amphibia; order Caudata; family Salamandridae; genus Lissotriton; species Lissotriton vulgaris. The sequence continues at coordinate 175,513,904 of NC_141693.1, forward strand.
GTGACAATTTCACCATTAATACACAGAGAGGAGTAGAAATTTACGTATCTTACGGGATGGAATTATCACTGAAAGAGAAGTAGGTTCAATATGGCTATATATTGGTATTCATTGCGCAAAGATGACGACAAGTTGATCCTTTTGTGTTCACACACTTCCCTTTTATTTGATACTAGGTTCTATATACAGAAGATTGAGGTATTTACTTATTTGGATTTGCACCATATGCATGTAACTCGGTGAGGAGCTCAGTGTGTACTGCACTCTCTATGTAAGCATTAGCGTTATAGTATACTAAGCACATTACAACATATACATGCAGATTTTCACAATGGACACTGAAACTAATGAATTTGTCTTCCATTTCACTGTATAATTTACAATATTATATAAAAGGAATATTACTCAGAGTGATAAAATATAATGATGACATATGGTAACGCATGGCCTTCCACTACCTTTTCTTACTGAAAGAAATATCCACCCTTCGGATTCTGTTACTGAAGCCACGGTGAGATGATCTAAATGCACTGCTAAACTTTGGGTGTTTGCTACAATGGGTTGATCTTTTTATGTAATTTACTTAGCCTTGATGAAGTCGCGGGACATTGTGCTCAACTAGCGACGAAACACGTGTTGGCTAAGGAATTAAAACAACCAAAAGAAAAAAAAAGAAAAAAGTACAATAAAATAAGATAACATGATTGTCAACACTGGCATTTAATTTTGTGTGTATTGCAATTTTGCGTGTGCTGGGGATCGTGTTTTATGCCACCCACTTACATAGCCCTTTAAACATGTTTCAGACCTGCCATTGCATCCTGTGTGTGCAGTTTTTAACTGCCATTTCAACTTGGCAAAAGAAACCTTTTTCAAGGCCCATACCTTCCTTTTTAATGCATACAGGTCAATTCTAGGTCAGGCCCTCGACGGCCTCGGGAGCATGGTGAACTGCATTAAAATAATTGTACATGTACCTTTAAGATTTATATGTTCTGGTACTGGAAAGCTCTTAAATTCGTTTTTCACTACTGTAAGGCCTACATTTCACATAGGATAACATTGGAGTTACCTTATTACATATAATAAGCTGTACTTTCCAAATGGGAGCTGGGAAGCAGTTCATGTTTGGTGTCTTTGGAATTTTAATAAAAAATCCTCTCTTATAGTAGAGTCGGATTTACTTTTGAAAGTGCCCCTTTTAGAAAGTTATGAAAAGAGTGAGGTTGTGTCCTTACTATGGCCCGGTAGGACAACGTAACAATTTTTAACAAATAAGAGAACCCGGTCACTACTGAATTCTGCCACTTTTTTTTTATTTTTAGCAGATTGAACACCCTAAGGTAATAATCCTTGGGTATTATATATATATATATTTTTTTATCCAGTACAAGTTACACCACTTTGTGAACTTCTCAAATAGTCTGAGGTTTACTAGTTGCCATACAAAAACATCAATTGGCTACATACATATAATATAAACACTTTTCATACTTCACATCACAATTGGGATACGAATGCACATCAATTACTAAGTACACTTTTTTACAAACCAATTCTGAACTGTACCCTACTACCTAATTTCAACATCAGACCTGCGTTATATTATTTGTATTGAATCTAGGGCTGGGCACGCAAGGGCATATTATTTAATAAACGTTATTTCATTTGCTTCGTCTACAACGTTCTAATGGCCCTTTGCAGGGTGGTTGTTCATGAATGCGATGAGCAAAAACAAAGTTGGCATTTTCCTGCCATAGCAACTTAGAGCCTGTAACCTGTCTCTGGGTCACATGACTGGGTGTAGCTGACGGTTGGTCTTTGTGTATTCCTCCTAGATAGCCACACACTATAGGGAGCTTAGGTGTGCCTGGATAGGCCATAAATGGTAGGATGGGAGGGCGGAGCTGGACACAGCCCTACTTAGACATGCATAGGCTGTGTCCGGCCTCCTCACAAAGGGCTACATAACCCCAGTAGTTATTCAGAAGCCAGGACGTGGAAGATACAATGCCTGGGAACTTCAAAGGAAAACCTCTAGAAGCTTCTCCCCACTTCATAGGCACGACTGGGTATGAATCCTGGACCACAGACACCCACTGTTCAGTACACTTCTGGATCTGTGGATAGTCTGCCTGGAAAACAGACTACTGTGCTGCTGAAAGGACTGCCTATCCGCTGGACTGCTGCTCTGAAGAACTGCTGCCCTGCTGTACTGCTTTTGCCTGTGTGAGAAGGACTGGTTCTGCAACTGTTGAACCTAGGACCCCAAATTGAATATGTGGGCTGGTTGGATGGCCTCCTGACTAGAGCCTCAGGGATGGAAGGCTGCAACAACCTTGAATCCAGCACCTGGACTCAGTCCTCTGTGAGTCTACCCTGCCAAATGGTGCCACCCCAGTCCTGGACCCTTGGAATTGGGCATAATGTGCTGTGCTTGCATCTGTGGATCCAGTGGAAGAGACACATCTTATCTGCTGCACAGCACAACTCCAAGCAGAATCGATGCATTGCCACTTCTGAGTGGATCAGAACCGTTGCAAAGAACTGCAACACATTGCAGCCATCGCCTCGTTAGAACCGCCTTTGCATGACACATCCTTGGGGCAGGCCCTCGCATCCCTCTTTGACAGCAGTCTCGAGGATGACTCTGGAATCCCCATTGCAGCCTTGCAGCCACTCGGAACCGACGCATTGCCCTGACTGCGCGGGCATTCTCGATGCCAGACTGCGCTTTGCAGGCCCTCATCAACAGTATCCTCTACGACAATGCAGGACCTCGCAGCGTAGCCTCGCCTCTTCTTTTAACCGCATCGCTGCTGCGGTGATTTTTGCACTACGCGGCTTTTTTCGAAAAGCCGCGTTAGATGACAAACTCAGCTCGTCATCCGCACACGCCCCCGTGGCTGATGACGAGCTGAGCTCGTCATCAGCATCGAAGGGGTTAAACAATGCACCAATTCGGCTGTGCAACATATCGACTACACAGATCGTCGCAGCACTCTGAAAACTCGGATTTAAGGTACTATGGGTTCCTGTGGCTGACTCACGCTCCATCGCAGTTGAACTGAACTTGTCCCGAACCAGCGCAACCAGAAATTGGGTCTTTGTGCTTTTTAATGCTCTTTTTACTAAAATCTGAAAAGCAGAATTTGTCTGTTTCTACTGATTGGATTTTTGTTGTTTTGGTCTTGTTTTAGTTATTAAAAATTACTCTATTTTTCTAAACTGGTGTGGGATCCTTTTGTAGTGTGTTTCCACTGTGTTACTGTTTAAAGTGTTGCACAAATACTTCACACATTGCTTCTGAGTTAAACCTGACTGCTCTGTGCCAAGCTATCTGAGGGTTGATTGTAGGATTTGCTTGTGACTTCGCCCTGAGAAGAATTGTGGTGGCTGCTTGAGAAGGGTTTCACGCCCCTCAACCAGCAAAGCCAACTTCTTAAATTGCAGAATTTGGAACAGAGCTTGCCTACACTACTGCATCTTTGTAGGTTGGCTCGAAGAAGCCTTCTGGTGTTTCCCAAGCAGTGTTTCTAAAATCCATTCAGGCAACCTACCGTTTGTTCCAGGATTTGGAACAGAATCCGTCTGCAGTGCAGTGACGTTGCTGGTGGATTTGAAGAGTGTTGGACAGGCCACATGACGGGCCGCTCTCCCCCGGCTCGACCAGGCCCGAGCCAGTCACGCAAGCACCACACACCACCATTGCACGTCCTAACGTCCCCTCAGGGACACCTGTCCTCGAGCATGATAACCTCGTGGGTCCGATCCACTGCCGACCCATGCGCCCAGCCGGGGCCGCCATCTTGGACACTTCGCCACGAGGCCGCCTGGCCCCCGATCGACCTCAACCCTGGGCCTAGCCCGGCCTCAGACATTCCGGCACCACCCTCCACCCAGGAGGTGAGCGAGCTACTTGGCCAGTCAATGGGAGGAAGAGGTGTCGATGGTTCTCCCCCGGCCAGTGCCGCTCGCCCATCGCCTCCCCGGGCGCTGGCTCCACCCCCCTGCTGGGTGTCTGGACTCCCTCATCCCGGACCTCCCGACCTCCAAGTGCGAGGGTCCGGACATCAAAGCACGCCAGCCCTATAACTGGGGCAGCTCCAGAGCAGGAGGGCAGTTGTATCTTGGAGTCGAGAGACGAAAGAAGAACTCATCCTGGACGGACTACTGGCGCTGCCGTAGCTCTGTCCTGTGCACCATCATCCTGCCTGTTGGCGCTGCCACAGCCGTCGTAACCTTCATCCTTCACCGTCGTCCGGATCTGCTGGCGAGGCCGCGGACCGTTGTAACCGTCATCTGCATCGGGACCTGCTTGGCTTCTCCACGGCCCGTCGACCATCCTTCATCCATCTCGGGACCTGCTTGGCTCCTCCACGGCCCGATCAGCAAACCCACCGAGCTCGAGGATTGAGAGCTATTGAACTCATTGGTAACTAAGACTGACCCGCTACCCTTTTCCTCAACCAGAGATCAGAACCGAGGGGACCCCTGAGTCCAGACCTCCTTGTATCATATCGACGTAACCTAAGAATTGCATATAAAGTCTCGTTAATCTTCAATCTTGTGTGGTGTCCGTCTGTGGGGGGGAAGCTACTTACCTGTACAGTCGTTGGAGACGGCTCTCCCTGGAGACCTCTCCCCGTAATCTCGGCCGACCCTCCCGGTCCGTCTAACATTGGTGGCCAGCGGCGCGATCCGAATCACCGCATAACGTACAGAGAGTAGCTCACCCCACAACGAACAACAATGTCGACTAAAGAGAGCGGAGCAACTGAGAAGTTCCAAATGGAAAAACTAGAGGAATACAGCCATCGTGAACTAAAGCAGTTCTGCATCGAACTAGGTATCGCTACCACCGGACTAAGCACCAAGGACGATTTTAAGCATGCCCTAGAATCTTGGGCAGAGACCGGGGATGTCGAAGCCCCTGAGCAAAGCACCGCGAAAAAGACCAACACGGCCCCTGAAGAGCAAAGAACGGGTCTCTCGCAAGACGAGATCCAAGAAAGAGAAAAAGCCCGACTACACGAACTCGAAATGGCCCGACTCAAGATGGACGTAGAACTCAAATTGGCCGAGCAAAAAATAAACTTAGAGCACCTTCGCCTCCGAGAAGAAAGAGAGGAGAAACAGAGGCAAAGGGAGCTCGAGGAAAAAAGACTAACGTACGAGCACGAGCGGAACCTAGCCGAGATCAACCTGCGCAAACAGAATAAAGAGTTAGGGGTGCCCGACAGACCGTCCACCCCAGGGACCACGGACAAAAAAGTGCACATCCCCAAGGATGTGGTCCGAGAATATTTTCGAGAAGACGACATCCAGCAATGGTTTAAGGCATATGAAATCGCGATGACTGCGCACCGGATCGATAGAGCCGACTGGGGAGCCGGCCTATGGGGCAAATTCCTCAATGAGGGCCGCGATACTCTGTTACAGCTCCCAGACCACCAGATGACCTCCTACGACCATATGAAAGCGGCCCTCCTCACTCGCTATGGCCTCACGCCCGAGATGTACCGTCAGAGGTTCCGAGACTGCACACGCATTCCAGGTACAACTTGGGTGGACTATGTAACGTACTTTAGCCGAGCCTTCGAAGGCTGGATCAGAGGGAACAACGTCACGACCTACGAGCAGTTGTTCAATCTGATGGTATGGGAGCATCTGTCCAACAATTGCTTCATTGAACTACGCCAACACCTCCTCGACAGCAAGCTAACCGATCCCCGGCAGCTCGCAGCTGAAGCTGACCGGTGGGAGATCACCCGAGTGGGCCGGAATGGGTCCTACGAGCAGAACAGGAACAACAATGGTCACCACCGACCCAGAGGAGGAGGAGGGGGCCAAGGACGAGGAAGAGACAACACTCCGGCCGCCCCCACTACCAGCACCACCCCCCCGGCCAACCGGGGCAGCACCCCGGCGCGACCGGGATACAGAGCCAATGTTACCTGTCACCGATGCCAACGAGTCGGCCACTATGCAAACGACCCCAGCTGCCCGCAGTATCAGAGTCCAAAACCCCGCCATGTGGCCGCCGCGGCACTAGGGGAAGAACAGATCTCCGAGGAACAAGAAACAGACGAGCAAGAGTATCAAGAGTGGGAGCCAGCCGCCATGACTCTCGCGTGCTTAGGGGGAAGAGACATGGTCCCGCGGGTCCCCCTACCCGCTAACACCCAGAAGTACAGCCAATGGGTGAGCATCAATGGACAGCGGGCCGAAGCCCTTCGAGACACCGGGGCTAGTGTGACAGCCGTCCGCTGCCACCTGGTGACCCCAGAACAATATCTACCGAACATTCTCTGCCCTGTGCGATCAGCCGACAACTCGGAGAGTCTGTGTCGGATGGCCTGCGTCCCCTTTGAGTGGGGAGGGGTCTCCGGCATGTTGAAAGTAACGGTCCGAGACGACGCCCCCGTGGACTGCCTCCTCGGAAATGACCTGGAAAGCTCCCCGTGGGCAGCCGTGGAGCGAAAAGAACACTTGGGGATGTTGGGCGTCCCAGACTGGGCGTGTGTCACCACCCGGTCCATGGCCGCCCGTGCCAACCATCACCCGGAAGAACCAGAATGGCCGGCGCCTCCGCCTCCGGTCGCCCCCGCCGAGACCCCCGACCAGGACATCCCCCTCGAACCTGCTCAACCTTCCGACCTTGCTAATCTTGACCAGTGGGCTCAAGAAGGGGGACCCACACGAGAACAATTTCGTCAGGAGCAGAAGACCTGTCCCTCCCTTGAGGGACTCCGACAACAAGCGCTCGCCCAAAGCGCAGGGGATACCTCCGGAACTCATTGGGTCTACTGGGACAATGACCTATTGTACAGCGAGCAACGAATCGCCGAGCTGGGGGCCAACAGAGTACTAGTGGTGCCCCTCCGCTTCAGAGACTTCCTGCTAAATCTGGCCCACGATGTCCCCCTGGCAGGGCACCTGGGACAAGATAAAACCTACAGCCGCCTAGTGACCCACTTCTTCTGGCCAAAAATGAGAAACGATGTGCACCAGCATTGCCGATCTTGCCCCACGTGCCAAGCTAGTGGGAAGAGCGGCCGCAAGTTAAAGGCCCCCCTGCAACCCTTTCCCGTAGTCACGACCCCATTTGAGAGGGTCGGAATAGACATTGTGGGACCCCTAGACCCGCGTACAAGACAAGGCCATCGCTTCATCCTAGTACTAGTGGACCACGCCACCCGCTACCCTGAGGCTATTCCTCTCCGGACTGTGACAGCCCCAGTGGTCGGCAGGGCCCTGATGGGGATCTTCTCCCGTGTGGGGTTCCCCCGAGAAGTCGTCAGTGACAGAGGCACGAACTTTATTTCCAAATATATGAAGTCCCTCTGGCAACAGTGTGGGGTCACCTACCGCTTCACGACCCCCTATCACCCCCAAGGAAACGGACTTGTTGAGAGGTTCAATCGCACACTAAAAGGGATGATCGGGGGATTGGAAGAACCCCTCCGTCGCCAGTGGGACGTGCTGCTGCCGTGCCTCCTCTTCGCCTACCGGGAGGTCCCACAGAAGTCCCTAGGCTTCAGCCCATTCGAGCTGCTCTATGGGCACCCAGTACGGGGGCCACTCAGCCTGATCAAAGAAGGCTGGGAGACGCCTCCGGCCAAGAGTCCTCCAGATGTCTTCCGGTACCTCCTCACCCTCCGCAACCAGTCCCAGCGGCTCAGAGACCTAGCAAAAGCCAACCTAGAGGCCAGTCAAGAGGACATGAAGAAATGGTATGACCAGAACGCCTCATCTATTGAATTCGAGCCGGGGCAACAGGTCTGGGTAATGTCCCCCACAGAACCGTGCGCTCTCCAAGACAAGTGGACGGGACCCTTCAAGGTAATCGAGCGCAAGGGTCCTGCCACTTATCTGATCGATATGGAGTCCGCCCGGAATCCGCTCCGAGTCCTCCACACCAACAGACTGAAACCCCACTTTGCACGAACAGAACTCAGCCTCTTGATGGCCACAGACAACGGGGTTGAGGACGACTCCGAGCCTCTCCCTGACCTCTTGCGGACCCAGGAGCGAGACGGCTCCGTGGATGGGGTCCGACTCTCGGAGACCCTCACCCAGGAACAACGCCAAGAGTGCCAAGCCCTCCTATCACGATTTGCCAGCCTGTTCTCCCTCACCCCAGGTGTCACTTCCTGGTGTGTGCACGATGTGGACACCGGAGACAGCCCTCCTATCCGCCACCGGGCCTACCGCGTACCTGATCGGGTACGGGCCTGCATCCAGGCGGAAGTAGCCAAGATGCTCACGCTCGGGGTCATCGAGCCCTCCGACAGTCCATGGGCCAGCCCGGTCGTACTGGTCCCCAAAGCAGCCGCCCCCGGAACCACACCCGAACTCCGGTTCTGTGTCGACTACCGGGGCCTGAATGAAGTCACCAGAACGGACGCACACCCCATCCCCCGGGCAGATGAACTGGTCGACCGAATGGGCGCTGCCCGCTACCTCAGCATCTTCGACCTAACGGCGGGCTATTGGCAGATCGGCCTCACACCCCGAGCACAAGAACGTTCTGCCTTCTCCACCCCCGATGGCCACTATCAGTTCACGGTCATGCCCTTCGGCATGAAAAATGCCCCAGCGACTTTCCAACGGCTCGTCAATCAGGTCCTGGCGGGGCTCGAAGAGTTCAGCGCCGCCTACCTGGACGACATCGCTGTGTACAGCCACCATTGGACCGAGCACCTCCACCACCTCCAAGCAGTGTTGCAAGCCCTTCAGCGAGCTGGCCTCACGATCAAGGCCAGCAAATGTCAAATTGGACAAGGGTCGGTGACCTACCTCGGACACCAGGTGGGAAGCGGTCTAGTGGCCCCTCTACAACTGAAAATTGCCGCCATCCAGAACTGGCAACCCCCTATCACTCAAACTGAAGTGCGAGCCTTCCTGGGCCTCACGGGCTACTACCGAAGGTTCGTGAAAGACTATGGTACCATCGTGGGGCCTCTCACCGAACTCACGTCGAAAAATCAGCCCAAGAAGGTGAACTGGACCCCAGAGTGTCAAGCGGCATTCGAACAGCTAAAGGCCGCCATGTGTTCCGCTCCTGTGCTCCAGGCCCCAGACTACAGCCGAGAGTTCGTCGTCCAGACGGACGCCTCCGACCAGGGCATTGGGGCGGTCCTGTCCCAGGTGAACACCGAAGGCCTTGATCAACCGGTGGCCTTCATCAGCCGGAGACTCCTGCCACGGGAACAACGCTGGAGCACCATAGAGAGGGAAGCCTTCGCTGTGGTATGGGCCCTCAAGAAGCTCCGACCCTACCTTTTTGGCACCCACTTTCGGGTGCAGACTGACCACCGACCCCTGCAGTGGTTGATGCATATGCGGGGGGAAAACCCAAAGCTGCTACGCTGGTCCATCTCCTTGCAAGGTATGGACTTTACCGTTGAACACCGGCCTGGGTCCGACCACGCCAACGCGGATGGCCTGTCCCGGTTTTTCCGCCTCGACGAAGAGAGTCCCCAAGAGGATGGGTAACTCTCCCCGCCTTCAGCTGGGGGGGACGCATGTTGGACAGGCCACATGACGGGCCGCTCTCCCCCGGCTCGACCAGGCCCGAGCCAGTCACGCAAGCACCACACACCACCATTGCACGTCCTAACGTCCCCTCAGGGACACCTGTCCTCGAGCATGATAACCTCGTGGGTCCGATCCACTGCCGACCCATGCGCCCAGCCGGGGCCGCCATCTTGGACACTTCGCCACGAGGCCGCCTGGCCCCCGATCGACCTCAACCCTGGGCCTAGCCCGGCCTCAGACATTCCGGCACCACCCTCCACCCAGGAGGTGAGCGAGCTACTTGGCCAGTCAATGGGAGGAAGAGGTGTCGATGGTTCTCCCCCGGCCAGTGCCGCTCGCCCATCGCCTCCCCGGGCGCTGGCTCCACCCCCCTGCTGGGTGTCTGGACTCCCTCATCCCGGACCTCCCGACCTCCAAGTGCGAGGGTCCGGACATCAAAGCACGCCAGCCCTATAACTGGGGCAGCTCCAGAGCAGGAGGGCAGTTGTATCTTGGAGTCGAGAGACGAAAGAAGAACTCATCCTGGACGGACTACTGGCGCTGCCGTAGCTCTGTCCTGTGCACCATCATCCTGCCTGTTGGCGCTGCCACAGCCGTCGTAACCTTCATCCTTCACCGTCGTCCGGATCTGCTGGCGAGGCCGCGGACCGTTGTAACCGTCATCTGCATCGGGACCTGCTTGGCTTCTCCACGGCCCGTCGACCATCCTTCATCCATCTCGGGACCTGCTTGGCTCCTCCACGGCCCGATCAGCAAACCCACCGAGCTCGAGGATTGAGAGCTATTGAACTCATTGGTAACTAAGACTGACCCGCTACCCTTTTCCTCAACCAGAGATCAGAACCGAGGGGACCCCTGAGTCCAGACCTCCTTGTATCATATCGACGTAACCTAAGAATTGCATATAAAGTCTCGTTAATCTTCAATCTTGTGTGGTGTCCGTCTGTGGGGGGGAAGCTACTTACCTGTACAGTCGTTGGAGACGGCTCTCCCTGGAGACCTCTCCCCGTAATCTCGGCCGACCCTCCCGGTCCGTCTAACAAAGAGGCTTCATGGTGTTTCCCTGGCTGTGGTTCTTATATCCTTTCAGAACAGGACTGTTGATTTTAGAATATGGAACAGAATCTGTCTACACTCAACACCTCTGCACGTGGGTTGAAGAGACTTTCAGTTTTTCCCTAGCTGTAGTTCTAATATCCTGTCATACAACGACCCCTGCTAAAAGACCCCGTCAGCAATTCAGCACATTCGTAAGCTTGTTTCAAAAGACTTTCTGGCGTTCCTCTAGCCGTGATTCTTCTAACATCCTTTCAGACAAGGTACTGCTGGTTTCATGCTTTTTGGACCAGCGCCCGTCTACACTTCAGGACTTGTTGCCGATGGGTTTGAAGAGGTTTCTTATATCCGTCGGGAACATTGAGCTGGTCGTCCACCTGGAGCGTCAGTTCCTCGAGGCCCGGGATCTTTGTTTCAGCGCTAAATTATTAAGGAGTTTCAGTTGGTGCGACAACGGTTGAATGAAGCAATTTCATAATAGGTGTTGTACTTAATGGAACGTGCTGTGTAAAAGTTTCCTTAGGGTTTATTTATCCTTGACGTTGCCTGGCAGCTGCTGTTTGGATACATCCAGAAAACGACACTCCGCGAATTTACGCATACCAACATGGCGCCGAGCTGCTTGTAGAGCTAAAGGAGTGTTGGAGTGAGTGACTCACAGCTGTGACTGATCTTTTCAGGTGGACCCTGCATATTTACTTTGACACAAAGATCATTTTTACTCTTCCTAACCACTTGACCTCAGGAGCCAATCAGAGTGTCTCTTCGTGTTGAGTTAGTTACCCGATACCTAAACTCGGTAGTTTCTTTCCACTACCCAGACCACACTCGATTAGCCTTCGTTTGTTATTATGTCTGCAAATGTTGAACTGCGGGTTGAGTAAATACCAAGCAGCGAGATCCCGGCAGAGTGGCTAAGAATCTCTCTATTTATGTCCAGGGTCATTACCGGGTGCTCAAAGTTCTAAAACATGACGTTAGAAATGCATTTGCAAAATAATATTCCTGGAGAACAGATGCCGGGAACTCCCTCTGTCATGGCTTAAGTTTCCTGTCACATATTCCTTTACAACAGATTTAACTACTTTTAGCACACTGTTTAAGAGCTCGTTTTTTGTAAATCAGCAAGGGGTTCCTTAAATGTTTTTAAATGTAACCATGCTTTTGTATGGTTTGTGCAAAAGTTATGATTTAAATTGCTGTGTGAGTTCGGTTCAGCTTTTGGTCTCTCACTAACAGTACCCAAGAAAAAAAACCAATGGGGCCTTATTTATGAAGGCCTTGTGTCACTTTTTGTGACGCATCAGCGGTGTAAAAAATGCGCCTCGTTGCGCCATATTTAAAAAGTGACGCATCTAGGTAGATGCGTCACTTTTTAAACCCCTGCGCCACATCATACCTGCGTCAGGTATAATGTATGCAGTGGGGGCGTTCCCCCGCAAAAAGCCTCGTAATAGTGACGCAGTAAAATCTATGAGATTTCACTGCGTCACTTTTAGGACGCTGTTGCGTCAAAATCTTGCGCCTGCCTCACAGCAGGCGTAAGACTGAAGAAAGCCCTTTCACATGGGGCTTTCCCCATGTGAAAGGACGCATTGCTGGAGTTGCGTCACTTATGTGACACACTCCAGCAATGCGTCACTTTTGCGCTTACAGATACGTCAGAAATACTGACGTATCTGTAACTCCTTACGACATGATGCGTCATACATTAAATATGACGCATCAGGAATGTCGTAAGGAGTCCGCAGTGAAAAGTGGCGCATTGCTATTTTCACGCAGTGATGCGTCACTTTTCATAAATGAGGCCCAATGTACCTACCGTGCGCACTGCAGCGAGTTTTAGAAGTTCTATTTGGAATCCGTTACCAAAGACAGAAATGAAACATTTTGCAGTTCTCAAAGTGCTTTCCTGTGGTTTAACCCACCAACACAACTGAACAACAAACAACAATTTCGTGAGAACTTGAACTCTGCCGGAAAACAACAGATTAAGGATGTGTAAGTGTACAGTTTGATGATTGCTTTTGGATTTCTCAAACTGAAATAAAAGCCATACTCTAATAAACATGGGGGCAGATTTGCAAGCCCCTTGCGCTACTTTTGCGTCATTTTCCCATGTTAAAAATGACGCAAATGTGGCGCAAGGGGCTTGTAAATGTGCCCCATGGTTGGTAACTTGTCGGTGGTCTCAGCTGAAGCCAGTTATACCTTCTCGTAAGGGGGTGCAGTGATGCCGAGAATGCATCATATTGCTAAGATGATCAGCTTCCCTCTGCTCCCACAATATTCAGTAGAGTGACTGGGGAGTGCCTACAAGGAACCACAAGTTCCAATGGGCATACCATCAAGGTGCTTTCATTAAATCTTCGGATTAGGTATCAGCAAGCATTCTTCATAAGCATTAGAAATACTTCTTAATTTCGGATTACGCTATAGCACCAGTACCAGTAGATGTGAAGCGCCTCCAACGCTCAAACGCGCTCTGATTGGTGCAGCCTTTGCTCCACCACTCAATTCTCTCCTACCTGCTCATCTTTTCCCGAGTGAAGGGAAAGTGCTAAGCTGCACTCAGGAAACGAAGCCCAGAATAGGCGGTTTTCGGAACACTGCACTGGGTTCTTGAGGAAGGTGAATGATACACACCCAGTTTAATGGCCAAAAAATATCTCTGACGCTTTAGCCCGGATTACAAGTTGGATGGTGCTAGGATACTGGTAAATTTGCATGTGAATTTACCAGTACCGTGTTGTAAATCTAACCCAGTGCCATATAATTATAAGGTAAACCTCCGAAGTGGGACACTCATAAAACCACAAGAGTTCCCATTTCTGTGGGGTATAATGCGTACCTTAACCACCTGCTGTGAGCAGGTGGTAAAGGTATGGGTGTACCTCTGGAAAGAGTGGCTGGTGAGGAAGGGGGTGGAGGAGTAGAGGCAGGAAGGGGAAGGTAATTTCTGACAGTATGAAGATTGTGTGCTCCCCCCTCTCAGGAAAATATCAGGGTTTAAGACCTGGCTCCTGCTGCAGCCATACTCTCATGCGATTTCTGGATGAATTTATCAGTCAGTCAATTGTGTTAATTTCATTCTGCCTGACTCTTTTTTCTAACCACTTCAAGTTGATGTGTAAACAAATATGAAAAAAAGAAAAGAAAAATGAGGAAAAACAAACACACATATGTGGAGGACAGAAACCAACAATATGTACAGCAATTCGATAGAAATGTGTTTTGCCATGGTTACATATTTCACAATGATGTGAACACCTGGGTGCACACAAGTAAGAAGAAGTACAAGATTCCATCCAAATAAGCAAGAAGACATTTAGCGTTTAGAATCCAGATAAACGTCTGTAAGGAAAATCATGGATTGACGTTTCCAGAACCCTTGTCTTCTGATTGGGACATTTAGCAGATGCCTGAGTTACGTAAGGTCAGAGACACCACAGGTGGGGCACTGCTCTCCCTCCATTCCCTTTTCATGTAAGTTAGAGGGGCGTCAATTTTTTTTAACTTAAACGAATGATTAGGGACCAGTGCTGTGATTTTCCATGGCATAATTGGACCACAGCTCTCCCCATCACATATTAATGGAGGGTATAGTTGGGAGTTTCACATCCGGACTATGCTAAACCAGGTGGCCAACCGTATGTGGGAGATCAATTTCTTTAACAGAAATTGATCTCCCACATACTATGACTATTGGGTCATCCAGTCTCCTGGATGACCCAATAGTCATAGTAGGGGATGGTGTGTGAGCGTATCACTCATTATAGTTGTACTTGGGTAAGCACCATTCACCAAAAAAGTGGATATGGGTGCAGGACCACCACTTACCAAGGAGGGTACCTTGCTCCCCACAGCTTTCCAGCAGGTGTGTGGGCTGCAAAAGATGGCACAATAGTGAGTAGGTTTGGGTACCATCTAGTCAGGAACTTTTAAGTGTGGTCTCTTGTACATGCATTACGGACTCAACCGCTCTCTTCCAAATTTCCCTTCAAGCATTGTCTGGAATGTCATGCTCTAAATCTTTCTCCCATTATGAGACATGGGCATATTATGTGTTGGGGCTAAGTTCAAAGATGTACAGGTAGAGCCAGAAAATACGTCAATAACAGAAGAGGATCCCCAAATATATTATTTATAACTAGGAGGAGGAGGCAGGCAAAATACGCAAAAAACAACAAGAACCTCTCCTAGAACCTTAAATACCTATAGGTAATATAGCCATTACTTTTAGCATACCATCATTGTCCCACACAGCAAACGTATTAGAAAAACATATTCATTTATTGTTTCAAATCAGTCCAAATTCATAAAATACAGTCCATATGTATATATATACAATACAATTTAATCAAGAAAAAAGCCACGTAAAGGACCCTCAGCCAAACTCATCCATTCAAACAGACTCTCAATCAGTCACACCATCATACATCTAAACACAAGGAAAACACAATATAAGCAAAAACCAAGAATAACAAAAAAAGAACAAAAGCGCCGGCACGCGTTTCGGAAAGGACTAATATCCAAGAGTTCCTTCGTCAGGGCGCAAGAAAATTAATGAGCATATCTTCACAGTAGTTGATATCTTGCAACTTCAAGCAATTTCATTTTTGGGACAAAGAACCCAATATCAAAGGGACCATATCTTGTGGCTGGGGCAAACAAATGTAAATACTTTCAGAAGAAAGGGCAATACACTCAGATTTAGGTCGATGTCTGTACTCCAAGGGGCGAAGCCCTCCCGAGTGGTGACGATGGAACCAAAGTCTATTAGCTCTCATCTCGGCAAAAACGATATAGAGGAACAGAGTGTATGGAAGAGATACTGACGCTGGAATTGGACAACTGTAAAAGTATAGAAGAGGAGTATAATCCTATGAATCCCCAAGGTAAGACGGGGAAACAGCAGGAAAGCAGTGTCAATAGCCTGTCGGTCCTAGATAGATAGAGGTATCTCCAATGCGGAGGTATCTAAAGGGCTGATGAAATACGGCGAGAGTTCTATAGCATTCTAAATAAGGAACTGCCTCACCAGAAAATACTACTTTGTCTAGCATTATTGCTAAAAAGGGATTCCAGAAGTGTCTCAACTCTGCAAATCTTGTTGCAAATGACTCTCCCGCCCATCTAATGCAGAACCTGTGTAAATTAATAATTAACGTAGCATAACATAACATGTGTATTTGTAAAGAGCACATTCACCCTCAATGGAATCTTGTTGCTGAATAACAGATTTTTATTATCCCTTATATTAAATCCTAATGGATCAATTAGGCCTTCTTGTGTTAGAAGATCATCAGCTTTTTTAAAAGTCATTCAACACCAACTTTTCCGTAGGGAATTCACGGGTCTGAGATTCCAAGAGGGAAATCTGGGTTGTGAATTATAGGAGGCAATGGAAATAAGTAGGAAACAGATAGGTGGAAAATTATTTCTTACATACCACACACTGCCAATTGAGCATCTTCTGTTTAGACTAGAGAGGGGGGTATCTATGCCTAGACTCAAACTTTGTGGCAGCCATAGTATAGTTTTGAGTGGAACTACACTCTGACTGGGTATTTGCCGGAAGGTGAATACCCAAGTATCTGATAGACATCCTGGTCCGGGAAAAATACCCCCATTGGACAGACTCCTGTACCTCTTCATGTGTATCTGCCACTCCCATCTCTTGGGATTTGGAGTAATTTATCTCTAAGGCTGGGAGCAACGGATTCGGGTTAGTAAGGAATTAGAGGACATCATCGATGAATAAAGCCAGCTTATATTCTGTCTCTACCACCTTCATGCTATTGATATTGGGGTGGCGTAGTATGTTGGCTACCAGAGGCTCCATCTATAAAGCCTGGTAGGTGAAGGAATTTTCCTCCACGAACATGATGTGAAACCATCACAGAAGGCCAAAGCTCTCTCATTGTCTTAATGGGCCGTACTCTATTTAGTTTGGTGTGGCCGGACTGCATGGGAACAACCTTATTTGATAAGTAGTAATATGTACTGTTGATCCCAGTTTTGCAAGGTCCAGGGATCCCAGTCCCGGATGGTATTGTCCAGTTTAGGTATGAATACATTTGGAGGGTGTGCACTCGAGGCACTGGACCTTTCCAGACTCTAACTTATATATGTAGATAGTGATTTTGAGCGTGACTCCCTCCTTCTTAGTTGTATTTGAATAATACAATGAAATCTCATTTTTTTGGAAAACAGTTTTTTATTCTTCTTTTTTACAGCTTGATATGGACAGTATCAACATCCTTATTTTTCAAAGGTTTCAATAAAATTGGTAAATTGTGCAGTTTACTTTAGTTTTATATTTCACTGGGTCTTGTTTGGGTGGTCGTCGGAAATCAAAGGTGATGTTTTTGAAAATATTTTTTTGAGCACTTTTCGGGACACAATATATATTTTTCAAGTAAAATGGTTACCGATGATGATAAGAGTGAGCATAGCTGGTGAGTACCAATCAGCAATCTCGACTGGTGGTGCGCACGTGAGGTGCCATTTTGCTTTTTTCACAATTTTTGTAGTATTAAACTTATCTATAGGTGTGTTTTTTGGTGGATACACCATTATTTTTCATATCCAATATTTGATGGGTATATGACTGTCATTTGATAAAAAGCATGTTTTTATAGAACTAGGCAAATAAAGTGGAAGGACACTACCTCGTAAGAAAGTGAGGAGTGAATGAGGGAGAGAAATAGTAAAAATCCCACGTCCACATTTATGAATTTAAGAGCCTGTGATGACAGGTCTTGTTTATGAAAGTCTTGTCTAAGGGATGCAATCTATTTCCCGAATTCCATCCAGAGTGTTTGGATATCTTCCTTAGTGTCTGGTGATGGGGATCCATGCCTGCCCTCTACACATCTTGAGCTAATGGTTAGAAGTACCCCATCCATTGAAGGGGCGGCGCCTGCCCTGTGAAGCCGCTCCTTTATAGAGGAGGATTTAGAGGCCTTTGTTCTGTTGGCAACCATAGTGCTCAGTCTGAGGACAATTATGCTGTCTTCCAAGTGATATTTAACTCGACTCAGTTCCAAAGTCCAATTCAACTAGGCAGATAATCCATTACAGAGAAGAATTATACTGTGAGGGCAGAGGGTGCAGTGTATAAAGTAATGATCAAGTGGGTCAATTTGGTACTCTCCGAACCCATCATAGAGGCCACTGAGTCAGTGAGGCCAGTTAACATCTTTCCCAATGGTGCCCACTCGATACTCAAGAACAGCTAACCGCCCCAGAGAAGGATGGGTGTGCCGACTGGTGGCAAGAAGATCTCCTAGAAATGTATGCATTGTTCATATGTTGACAGAATCCAAGCAACAACGCCACAGGCAGAGGTGAAGGTGGGTAGAGCACAGATCTCCTCCAAAAGCTAACCCAAAAGCAGGCCGTGCTTGAAGCTTCACTACCAGGCTCCGAATTAACAATAGTCACCTGATCCTGGCCCTCAGAAAAAACTCACCCTCCAGCCTCTCCTCGACTCCCTTGTAGCTGAATACTTGGCATGACACGCAGGTTCTGGACACTCGTAAGGGAGCGCCTGTACCTCCAATCTCAATCAGGGACAGGAAGAGGTTCCCCTGAAACTGATCCTATAAGAGCCTCACCATTCCGGGCCTCAGTAATGGCTCACTTGGCTTTGCACAGTCTAGCTGCCTGCCCATCGACCTCACTTCGACTCATCACCAGTCAATGTCACAGCTTATGCTTTAGGCTCCAAATACGCGTAGGAAGAGTGCTCTTTTCTCAAGTCTCTATGAGGGTGAGGAGGGGCAGTGGTGGCTCCTCCACTAAGGTGGAGGAGCGTCGCCCCACTGCTTTTCAGCAGTGAAATAAAGGAAAAATAAAATGATAATACCTCAAGGTTATTATCATAACATTTCTTACCTGCTGCGGAAGCTTTGTGGGTGCTGCAGATAGAGCAGGGGAGGAGTGGTTTGCACTCCTTAAGTGTGCATGAATGTTTGACAAGCCATCTCGGGCCAGCCAAACATTCATGAGCACTTCGCATGTTCTCCACCCAGGCTGCATTACTGCCTGGTTGGAGATTTTGCCCAGGCTCCTATTCCCTGGCTGAATGCCGTACCACGGCGCTCAGACCAATCACAACGCTGCATTGCAGCATTGTGATTGGCTCAGGGGAGCCTAGGTCTGGGTGCTTCCTGTTCCAGGACGACGGAGGAGAGATGGTGTGAAGGGTTTTTTTTGGTCTATTTTTACACCCCTCTTGACCTTGCACTCCCCTCATCGCCACCCCCAATCTGTGCCGGTCACTCCTGGGAGGGTGGGTGGGGGGGGGGGCCTGCCAGAAGCATTTCGGGTCAACATAAAGTCCTCACTAGGGGCCCCTTTTTTGTTCACTGGTCTTGAAGTGGTCTAGTCAAATCTGCCATCATGGCAAATGGCTAGAGACTATCGCCTCGTGAGCTCGTCTTCAAACTTCCAAACATCAGTGATCCGCTAACACAACTGACCAATTCAGCATGTTGTCAGCAACCTGGCATCTTCTCCTGTTGATTGGTTTACTCACCATTAAGGGGATCAATTGAGGCTTGGCTCGGTACCGAGTCATAAAAACATATCGAGTGGACAAAATATCGAGTGGACAGGATATTGACTTGCAAAATATAGTGGTTAAGAATATCGACATGCAGGTAAGAAATATCGATTTTAATAATAGTGAGTAATATCGATTGTTAAAATATTGTTGTTAACAATATCGATTTTTTTGTGTATTTCTGTAGACATGATGTTTGCTTTTTAGGTCTCCCCTGAGACCCATTCATTGGCTCTGTTGTAACTATTACTTGCTGGCATCTGTTTGGTCAGCACATGCTGGTATCATTTTCTTTTCCTTTGTTTCTCTCTTCTTGATTGGTGTCTTCTGCTGCTCACACCACCCTACCACAGCCAGATACCACAGTATTAGCACACTCCATCCATCTCCCAACCACCACCATCCTATCACCACCCAAACCAGACCACTCCCCCACCATCTTTCCACCCTCAAAATGATATTACCACCCCCTACCACCACCACCACCAACACCCTACCACAACCACCCTAACCACTTCCACCCTCACCTCCACCAGCTTACCAACACACAACCCTGCCATCATAACCAACTCCACTTTAATACCACTACCACACCACTATAACTGCCACCACCCTAATCTAACTACCCGCAGACCACCTGACCATAACCACCACTACCACCATTCTAACCACCCCAAAACGAGCACCCTCACAACCACCACCATCCTCACCACCACCACCTAGGGCATCACCAATGACACCCTAATGACATCACCATCCTAATCACCACCACCATCTTACCATCACCCTCATCATCCTTAATACCACCACCGTTGCCAAACCCACCACCTTCATGATCATCACCGTTATAACCATCCTACCAATGCTCACCATCACCCTCGCCACCACCACCCTAATCTCCTTACCCTGACCATTATCACATTTTCACTCAACCTGACTCTGGATTCCTGTGGATGTCCTTTATTTTTTAATAACCATTTTGGACTCATTACTTGATTGTTTCATGCATGACTAGTTGTGGCCTACGTTAGCATTTGTTTACTCTCGAGTAACTTATTCTCAACTCAAACTATGCGTCTATGCATTTACTAAAGCTAAGTCATATCAAAGATTAAGAAACATTTACACGTTGACTATAGTTATCTATCGACCTGCTGATCTTATATATGGAGTTCAAATTGTGAACGTTGAGAAGGGCCTCTATGTGGAGAAGTGTGGCTCAATGGTTGGAGCGGCAGACCCTGATGCAGAGGTCTGGCCCGGGACCAGGGTTCAATTTCCCGCCTCGGCAGGTCTTGGGCGCAAAATTCCACGGACCTGATAATTCTCGCCTCAGTGCCTATTCCAATCATGGAGTCCCACTCTGCAACTCTGGGCAATAGCTTGCTTAATCTCCACAACGGCCCCCACAACGCTAAGGATGCCTGGCCTCCACCTTGGGGGTGCCCAGGAGTGGACGCCTCACAGGGAAAGCCAGGATGGGTTACACAGCGGTATTCGTACAAGCGCCTTGAGACCCTTGCGGGTGAGTAGTGCGCTATACAAGTATCAATTTACATTTTATGTAGGCTATTGCTCGGAACCCTAGGGCTAGTGGTCGCTAAGCAGATTCACTTTTGCATAACATTCATATATGATTGCCTTACCTTTTAATTGCTGTGTAGTAGGACTAAGAAAGCATTGGGCCCCATTACGATGCCGATCGGAGGAGTATCAGATCAGCATCGTTTCGGAAATTGGACCACCAGACAAGGAGTCGGCAGTCCGCTTCCCATATTGGGATGCGAACACCTTCATGGCGGTGGGAAAGTGTATCTTTTCTATTGCAGCTTGTGCTGCGGGCTGCATCACAATCCGCAATAGGAAAGATTCACTTTTTAAACATCTACTTATTGTGTTGCAGGCACCATGCGGTGCCTGCCACTCGATGCATGGTGTTTGATGGGCACCACCACAGAGTCCTCACATCGAAGGTTTTGAGGGGTCGGGGGCTTGCTAGAGGCCCCCACAGTCCGTTTCCAGCAGGCTTTCTATTACTGTCGGACCGCCATAGAAAGACTGTGGAAAACGAGCATTGTAATCCCCATGACGGTGCCTAAACATGCACCGCCTCCATTTTGGGGATTACTATCCACCCTCCACCCGACGGGATCCTTGAGCCTGTCGGAGGAGAAGCAGGTTCCCCAGGCAGGCATCAGTTGGACCACCTGTATCATAATAGGGAGGTTGGACTGATGCCTCAGATGTCGGGCGGAACATCGCCATTGAGCTGTCGGATGGCCTTCTGCTTGACATCATAATGGGGCCCATAGTGTTCATTGCATTACGTGGCATTCTTTTAATAAAGTCAATACTGCTTCAAAGACTGGTTGTGTGGGTTTTCCTTCCTAATCTTCTGTTTATATCTCCCCTGGAACATGGCCTCATTACTTGTGTCCTTCCACTACTTAATTTCGAGAACTTGTTTTTTTCTTTTTGGCTTATCAGTCACTCCATGAAAGGGTGTGTTTTCAAGCTCTCTTCCTCATGCACTACTCTTTGTCCTCCACCACACTCCATGTGGATTTCACCTGTGTGCTTCTCCTGTATAATCTTATGGGCTTCTCCTGCCACATTGCTTTCCCTCCCTTGTGCTTTTACCCATTTCACATTATGATCCCTCTCTCACCTGTGTGCTTCCATTCTCTAGTGCTCCACATTGCTCTCTCTTGCCCATGATGTGTGCTTCTCCTGCAGCTTTTGTGTTGCTTCCAGTACTGTCCTCTGTGATCCTTCCCTCAAATGTATCCTCCTTATTTCTTCCTCCCCTATCTCCTTGTTGCTCTCCCCACTCACGTTTAAAAAAATATGCTTTTACACTACCTTTTTTAATTACCAGTCCAACAAGGACCACTTAATAAACAGGAAAAAGTCTCCAGCATATTTTGTAGGCACATGCATGGGCGGTGCACATGCCTACAAAATGACACGGCCACTGCAACTGTGTCATAGCACCTTTTTTTGGTTTCCTGTTTAACCATGCTGCACAGCATTGCTAAAACAATTGACAAAGCCCATAGACCTACTGGCATTGCTCATGCTTAATCTATGTCTCGCTTTGGCGTAGTGTTGACGTGGTTTCACATATAGAGGAAATGATGGAATGAAAGCTTTCAGAGAGTGTGGTTTAAAGTGAAGGTGGGCAGTATACTAATAATCAGAGAGAGGGTCAACACACTAGTGTGTCACACTGAGGGCTCCCAAGACCCACCTAAAAAGTGCTTTTATTTGCTTTTATAAAATAACTCTCACCCACTAATTGGTACAGTGGCATCTTTCCATCATAGAAGTCCCCTCCATAAAGAGTGTATCAGGGCGTGCTTACAATCTCGACACTGGAGGAAGCATTTAGTATATTGAGAGGGACCTTGAAAGGAGAAAATTGTCTGCACGGAACCCTTGATTTGTAAGGTTTGTAAGGATATGGATCAGGCGGCAAGATTAAAAACTAAGGATGATGCCTTCGAGATTTTATTACTTCTAGCATCTATTGTTGTATACATATTTCACACACCCTTTTTCACCAGTTTCTTGTCATCTGGCTTTTCTCAGGACTCAAACAGGTCCCTACATTATATAATTTCGTTTTTCACAAGCAAAGTTTGGTCAGTTACAAGCACTCAAAAGCATTCATGCAAACCGATCCTGGATAACTTCTTCGTATTCTATAGATAGAAAGAAAAGAAGAAAAAATCCTCTTTTGAGGCAGTATCATTATCATTCTTTTCTTCCCTGCACATGATAATTTTTTTATCTTTTTTTTAGCAATTGTGCTAGTTGGCACTTTTACAAATTTGAACAACCATTTTGGTGCAATGTAATCATGCGTGTCGGTGGCGTGCACTCAAAATACACCCCGCATCTAGTACAGCTTCAGTTAACCTTTTATGTGCTCACAGAAACGTAGGGGCATATTTACAAGGAAGTGGCGGAGCGTGGTGTTAGCTTCCTTGAAAAGCAGGGCTGCACTGTACTCACAAGAATATGGTGCAGCTTTGCATTTCCCCCTGTGCTGGCGCTAATGTAACTGCCTAGCTCCACCGCAGGCACCCTTGCACCATAGTGCAGGGTGTCTGCGTTGAGGGGAATGGTTGTTTATGTGCAGGAAGCTGTCCCATCCTGCACATACACAATCTGAAATGGTGTTTTTAAACTTCTATGTGTGCTGCTTTTTGCAGCCACATAGAAGTTGCAAAACTTCATTTTTTAATGATTGTTTGTGTGCAGGAAGGGTCACCTTCCTGCCCATAAACAATCAATTGCATTCTGCTGTTTCTATACATGCTACACAACGCAACACACATGGAAACAGAAAAAACGAGGAGAAATAAAGCATTTATCTTTGTTGCACTAGGGTAAGACCAGGTTTTTGCCTAGTCTTAATTTTTGCACTGCCCCATATTTACGCCACCCTTTTAAATATATGGTAGCATCAAAGTCAATGGATATTGCAGTGGATCACCCACCACAACACCCATTGCCTGCTCCTTTCACGCTAAGTATAGCGTGAAAGGTTGCCTTATTCACAAGGCAGCATTAAGCCATGTTAAGTGGCTTAACACTGCCTTGTAAATAAGTCGAAGCCCCTATTGCCACCACACGTCGAGAAAACTGACGCTGTGGTGGCGATGGAGGCTTGTAAAAATGCCCCTAGGTGTCCTATTGCCTTGATCCCATTACACATTTAAGGTCATTAGAACTGGGCAGCCCTGTGTGCAGTTCAGACAAACACTAAGACACAGATTATAGTTAGGTTTAGTATTCCTATATTATCAGTAACCTTTGTTTACTCCTTAGAGTGCCGGAGGGTGGTGTGCCTTGTAGTTTCATACAACAAAATAATCAAAGATGGAACCACCTGCAAGTTTCATAAGTGCGTCACAAGTCAGAATCAGAAGAAAGCAGTTGTGTTAAGCTGAGCATATAGCTACGCAGTCCTACCATGGCTTACTTAGTTTTAATGTAGGAGATTCTGCAGGACCACAGTGAGGAGGAGTACAGCCTGGAGGTGCCGTGATAAAGGTAAGTGTAGTAAGTGTGTTTTATTTACCTTCATTTTCATTTTTATTTAAAAAAATATTTATGGGGGGGGAGGTGGAGAAGGGTGAGTCCGGGGCGGAACTCCGCTCCGCTGTGGAGTCAGAAGTTTTGCATGAACTTCGCGTTCTCCGCGGAACACGGAGTATGCAAAAATCCCCAAGCTCCACGAGCGGAGCAGAGTTCCTGCCCAGGGTTACATTTAAATTAACCTGTAAGTCCCTAGTACAGTGCATTACATGTTCCCAGGGCCTGTAAATTGAACGGTACTAGTGGGACTGCAGTATTGCTTGTGCCACCCACTCAAGTAGCCCTTAAACATGGCTCAGGCCTGCCACTGCAAAGCCTATGTGTGCAGTTTATACTGCCATATCTACTTGGCATTTAAACCCACTTGTCAAACCTTAAACTCTCCTTTTAGTCATATAAGTCACCCCTAAGCTAGGCCCTCGGTAGCCCATGGGGCTGGGTGCTGTTAAATCAAAAGGTATCTTTTATGTTTTACATATCCTGGTAGTAAAACACTTACACATTTGTTTCTCACTACTGAGAGGCCCACTCCTCTCATAGGTTAACAGTAGGGACTCCTTACTACATTCCTAATTGAGAGAAGTCAGAGTTGTCATGTTTACTACCTATGGAATGGTAATGATAAATCCTATTTATCATTACCCCACCCCATGCCATCACCTCCACGGACTACATTCTACTGGGAGACCTGAACTTCCACCTTGACAACTGCAATGACCCCTGACTCCACCACTCTCCTCAACAGCCTCAACAACCTTGGACTGAAGCAGCTGGTCAACACGCTCACTCACAGAACTGGACACACCCTCGACCCCATCTTCGCAGGAGGGACAAACATCCGCTTCAGCCACATCACCCAGCGACTCTGGACGGACCACCACTGCATCCATTTCACCTTGAATACCACCACCGCACCTAAGCCCGCCCGAGCCCGTCGCAAAGGAACTTGAGCAAGGTCACAGAGGAACACCTCAACAGCACCCTCCTACAAGAACACCCCAGCGCCACGACTGACACCAACACCGCTGCCAAAGAATTTCACCGCTGGATCTCCTGCTGCGCCCAAAAGCTTGCACCCCTCCACCACCTTGCCAAACAATGCCCTCTGAAGGCCGCATGGTTCACCACAGAACTTCAAGAAGCCAGGCGCTCCTGCAGACGCCTAGAGAAAACCTGGCAAAACCAGAAAGCCATGAAAGCACGGAACAACCACAGGAGCACCCTGGTGGAATACCACCAGCGCATAAGAGACACCAAACGGACCTTCATAAGAGACAAATTCCAGACCAACGCGGCCAATGCCAAAGAACTGTTCAACGTCATACAGCAGTTCACCAAACCCCACAGCGAAGCCACGGACGTCACATCTTCCCAGGAACTCTGTGACAAGCTCAGCTCCTACTTCCATCTGAAGATCAAGACATTCTACGACAACTTCAGCGAGCAGATGCCGGACACCATCCCCCCTATCCGCCACCGTAGATAAGACAACCCTAACGACCTATAATCTTGCCACCCTTGAACACATCACAGGGACCATGAAGACAACCCACTCCAGGGGCCCCAAAGGACCCCTGCCCACCGCACGTATTCCACAGGGATGCCGCCGCCATTGCACCCGAACTAGAACGGACCATCAACACCTCGTTCAGATCCGGCATTTTCCCAGAGGACTGGAAGCAGGCGGAAGTTAAGCCCCTCCTCAAGAAGCCAACAGCCGACCCAACGGACCTGAGAAACTACTGACTTATTCCTCCACTCCCCTTCCTGGCCAAAGTCACAGAGAGACTCGTAAATGCCCAGCTGACCACCTTAATCGAAGAGAACTCCATCCTTGATATCTCACAATCTGGATTCCGCAGCAACCATAGCACTGAGACCACCCTCCTCGCCACCATGAACGACATCCGCATACTACTTGACCAGGGACACACCACGGCCCTCATCCTTCTAGACCTCTCTGCAGCCTTCAACACCGTCTCACATTGCACGTTCGCAGCCAGATTTCACGATGTGGGGATACAAGGAGCCGCCCTCGACTGGATCCAATCCTCCCTCTCCAGCAGAACCCAGAGGATCAGACTCACTCCCTTCCTCTCTGAACCCTCTGACATCAACTGCGGAGTACCCAAAGGATCATTGCTCTTCAACATTTACATGGCCCCCCTCGCCGCCATCGTCAGACAGCATGGGCTCAGCATAGTATCCTACACCGACGACACCCAGCTCATCCTTTCGCTCACAAACAATCCTGAAGACACCAGACTCTGCTTCCACAAAGGAATGAAGGACGGTGCAGGTTGGATGAAAGACAGCTGCTTGAACCTCAACTCAGAAAAACCCGAGGTTCTCATCCTCGGCCCCTGCACCTCCACCTGGGACAACACCTGGTGGCCCTCCGTTCTCGGGAAGCCACCCACCCCTACAGACCACGCAGAAAACCTGGGCATCATCCTCGACTCCTCCCTCTCCATGAACCGCCAGATCAACGCCGTCGCTTCCACCAGTTTCAATTGCCTGCACATCCTCCGCAAGACTTTCAAATGGATCCCCCCAACTGCAGAAAGACCATCACACTCGTGCTCATAACCAGCAGACTGGACTTTAGCAATGCCCGAAATGCCGGAATCAACAGACCTTTTCTACACAAACTCCAAACCAGTCGGACTATTCCTCGGGACACCATGTCACGAGCACATGACCCAACACCTACGAGATCTCCACTGGCTCCCCGTCGAGAAGAGGATCACCTTCAAGCTCCTCATCCACACCTACAAATCCCTCAACAATATCGGACCCAAGTACCTCAACGAAAGAGTCTCCTTCCACATACCCAAGAGGAACGTCCGCTCCGCCGACCTCATCCTGGCAGAGATCCCCCACATCCACAGAAACAGAGCAGGCTGGAGAGCCTTCTCCTACATCACAGCCAAGCCCTGGAACGAGCTCCCTGTAAACATCAGACGCTCCCGGCGCTGCACACGTTCAGGAAGGATCTCTAGACCTGGCTATTCGACTGATCCGGAGTTGCCACCCCCCAGCGCCTTGAGACCCTCAAGGGTGATTAGAACGCTTTATAAACCCAGATTGATTGATTGATTGATTGATATTTAATGGTAAATTTGGATTTGTCATTACTGTTCTGAAAATGGCACTTTTAGAAAGTTAGGCATTTTCCTGCTCTTTGCCATTTGGTGTTTGCTGCCTGTCTCCCATCACTGGCTGGGCTGGGTGAGAGTTAATTTTGTGTATTCCCTGTAGACAGCCACACACAAAGGAAGGCTGGGTGTGACTTCATGCATCTTCCTAGGAGGAAAGGAGCTAGGCGCAGCTTCACACTTACACCTGAATAGGCTGGTCCCTTTCTACACACAAAGGGCTGCATACCCCCTGTTGTGAGTCTGTAGACAGAAAAGGAAGAAAAGACCTCTGTGCACCTTAAAGACCTTTCTTTGGAGTCACACTCACTTCAAAGGACCAATTGGTTATAAGTACTGGACATCTGACCTACCAACTCAGTTCACCTCGGGACCTGAAACCAACTTGCCAAGAAGAAGAACTGCTGTGCTGAAGACTACCACTATACCACTATGCTGGACTGCTGCTCTGGAAGCATGCTGCCTTGCTGTGCTGCCCTGCTGCCTACTGCTCCCTCTGACTGCAGCTTTATCACTTGACCCAGATTGACTCCAAGGAGCTGACCAGCCTCCTGTTCTTAGAAGACTCAGGGACATAAAAGTCTTACATTTTGGTCCTGTGCCTGGTTTATTGGAAGTGGAACCAGGGGCTTGATCAAGTGGAACCGACTCATCCTTTACTGTGAGAGCTGAATCAATGCAATGTTGCTGTTGTGGGAACAGAACCAGTGCATTGCACTCAGAACCAGCACATTACCATTGGAACAATTGCATCGCTGCCACTGCAGAAGTATTCTCAATGCATCCCTTTGACTGCGTAGAGAAACCTGGTGCATTGGCTTCCGAACCAACGCATCTCAGAACCAGTGCTTTGTCTTCAGAGCCAGCGCATCACGATGGTTGCATGAATAAAACCAACACATCTCCTCAACTGCAGGACCGACACTGATGTATCACTTGGCTAAGCCCCGCATCTTGTTTTTTGCAACCAGGATTAGCGTATTTTTGCTCAGAGTGGCCTGCATGTGTCCTGTATTCAGTCTGCGCTCCATCACAGTTGGCCTGGACTCTTGAATTTGTCCTGGTCCAACACAACCAATTAGCTCTTTGTACACTTACTGCCTCTAAGCACTATTTTTGCATTTAAGCTTTAAAAATGTATTTCTTGACTTTTACTTGTTAAATTTTTGTCGCTATGCTTAACTCATAAAATCATACCTTATTTTCAAACTGGTGTAGAATCGTTTTGCATTGTTGTCACCCAGCCACTATTTGATGTGTTGAACACATATTTTACACACTGCCTCTTAAGTTAAGCCTGACTGCTACCAGAGAGTGAGCACTGGCTAATTTATGGTGTGTATTTGACTTACCCTGACTAGTTCTGTGGTTCCTGCTTGGACAGGGTGCATGCCAACCAGAAACCCAATTTCTAACAAGTTTGCATTGAATGTGGTCACACATTAATTTGTTGTCTGTTTTAGTTCTTATCGTGTCCTCCAGGCGGGATCCCCTGGTATTATTTCTAGCCCTCTTTATTGCCTTTGTTATGACTCCATCTGGATAGTTCCTATCATTCGACTTCTCTGCTAGAGTCAATACTTCATCTTTAAAATTGTGTAAGTTAGTACAGTTCCTTCTAATTCTGAGGTATTGGCCTTATGGTAGGTTTTCCATTAAGGGCCTAGGGGTGGAAGCTGTCAAAGCTAAGCAAATTGTTCTTTGCAATCAACTTTTCAAGTGTCATTGAACTTAATCTGTTTCGATCTGGAAAATTTTTAGGGCATGATTACAATCTTGGTGGCCCAGTTACTCCATCACAACAGTGACTGGTATCCTGTCCGCAGAAATATAAATCAAATAGGCTACAATTGGATTTATATTTTGGCGGACGGGATATTGTCACCGTTGACCGAGTAATCTATCTGCCACGATCATAATCAGGCCCTTAATATAGAAGAACGTGGGTTCTTCATTGTCTACTGTATGAGTGAATAGAAGATCTTTAGTGTCTCTTAAATAGGTTTATTTCCACTGAAGTATCAGGTGTAAAAAGTAGTCACAAAATTGGGAGAGAGGTTCTAAAATAGAGCCTTTGCTACATACAATCTGGCGTCCAGGAGAGGGAATAAAATGTTTATGAATTTTTGGAAGAGTATAGATATATGAGATAACTGGGTCTTTGTTTATTAAAAATTCTGCCTCTTTGTCTGAGACCCAACTGCATGCTAGTGCTTTTTCCACTGTAGAGCTGAACTCCGTCTTCAATGAGGGTGTAGGGTCCAGTTCCAAAATTTGGTAGTTTCTGTCATCTGCTTGTAGTCATTGTCATTTCTGTCTATATGCTGTAGTTCTCGCTATCACTATACCCCCACCTTTGTCTGCAGGTTTTATCATTAGTTATTTATCTGATACCAGATCATCTAATGCCCTCAATTCTGATTGTGATGTATTTTGGAAGAGTTTGAACTTTGTTAAGTCAACATCATCGATCTCCTTAATGATTGCGTTTTCAAAAGCTTGTATCTCGAATGAAACTGAGGTGATAGGGGTTGGGAAAGTAAATGTTTTTCTAAATCCCGTATTATCAGTCATGTCATTTTGATTATCCTTATCTTTGAAAAAAGCTCTGAGTTGAATTTTCCGCAAAATTCTTCTAATTTACATTTGATCCTAAATCTATCAAAAGGGGAGTTTGGGGCAGAACCTAGTCTTTTTGTAATCTTGTGAATAGGAATATAGTTTCCTGTATAAATTTGAAAATAAATAAATACATTTTGGAGCACATAAAGTTGTGCTCGTATAGCATTCTTTAATATACACTAGCATGCCTTCATAAATTGGCCCCAAAACATCTAAAATTGGAATAAAAATGAGACTTCTAAGGGAATATTCATATACAATTAGAAAGGAGTGTGCCCCCTTTTCACTTTTACTACAAAAAAGTTGAACACTTCGGGGTTTATTCACAAGCATATAAGGGTATGCAAAAGAGTACTTCTGTAGCACTACTTCCCAAACTCATAATTTTTTTGGTGCATCAGCCACATGAAGTCATGGAGTGTCTTTGAGTCTAAAGAATAATGGATTGTAGATTGCAGTGATCAACTAGTCACTATACATATGTATCAAGCATGGTGGAAAAGAGGTGGATAAGTATATTAAAATGTGTTGAGGTTTATGGTAAGACCTATTAAGGGAGAAGACAGATGGTAGTCTGTTCAGTGTTTGGGCCTGATTACAAGTTTGGCAGTGTAGGAGCAGGACCATCACACCACGCCCTGCTCCCACACCGCAAAACCCCTGTGTGCACTGCCAACCAGTTTATAACTTTAACAGTCACAGGCGGGCAGTTCTTTGATGGTCCCACAGCAGTGGATATGAAATAGGCCCCGCAATGGGAACGTCAAAGACAGTCCCTGCACAGCATGGACTGGTGCAGTCAAATGCATTGCAGTTACTGGTTTGTGTGCACATCTGCATGCACCTCATGACCCTGAGGCACAAGGTGGCTATTTGCTTCTGTTTCCTCTCCACCATGGAGCAGGATCAGCCATGAAAACAGTGGCGGAGAGGAAACTCGGAATATGCTTTGTCCAGCCAAGCAAACTGGGGCCTCAAGAGTCCCCCCAAGCATATTGCTGCCTCAAGACCGCCGCACCACCACTAGGGATTTCTGATCCCTGGCGGTTGTGGTGGTGAATGGCAGTACAATGGCCCTAGTTGTAATTGGGCAGCTGGAACGCCAGTGCAGTGCCCCCATGTGTCTTGCAGTCCCCAGACCGCCAGACTCGTTATAAGGCCCTTAGTGGGCAGCTTTTTTTTAGCAACATGGGTCTCAGTGTTTACACAGCAGGGGGACAACATTTTTGGCAATGTGTGAGCAATATATATATAGTGGAGAAGTGTGGCTCACTGGTTAGAGGAGGCAGACCTGGAAGCAGAGGTCAGCCCGGGACCGGGGTTCAATTCCCCGCCTCGGCGGGTCTTGGGCTCAAAATTCCACGGACTCGACAATTCTCGCTCCGGTGCCTACTCTAATCATGGGTCCCACTCTGCGACTCTGGGCAATAGCTTTCTTAATTTCCACAACGGCCCCTCGCGGTGGGATGCCTGACTTTCGCCTTGTGGATACCCTGCCGGGGTTATCTCACAGGGGAATACCAAGACGGGTTCCCTAAGCAAGTGCTTAGATACCGGGTCTGTGATTTGTGCTATATAAATACATGTACATTTACATTTACATTTACAATATGTGTGCAAGGATGACCAAGAAAACCAGAGAAGGGTGTGGAGTGATTGAAGCGTGTGGAAAAATGAAAAATTGATAGTGACCTGGGTGTAGCAAGTTCTGTGCAAGGTGTTTAATAATTGTTCAATGAGTTGGGAATGAACTGCATGCTTCTAGATTGTTTGGATGTGGCCAGAGTTTTTTCAGAGTGCTGGAATTGACTGAAATGTGGGTGTTATGATGCTGAGTCACTACTCTGCAGGGAACAATTTGACAATTTACTCCTGCAGTGTTGCTCATAACTTTGAACTACATTTCTGGCTTTTTGGTAATAATCAATGAATTTCACATGTCCTGACGGATATTTATGAAAGTCATAAGTATTCATAAATATGTACACATGTTTTTTGCATATCTAAATATAACAGTTGTGCTTTTTCTCAAGTGGAAACTGAATGCAACAGTGTGTTTGCCCTTTAGTGTTTAAGTTACTTTTGGTCTTTTGGGGGACTGAATGGAATGTTTTTCACATGAAAAAAACCCTGCTTACAAACCTCCGTGAATTATCGGTCTGCTCCCTCATAATTATGACAATGAAAATGCAAGTACTTCTGTCCTTGACAGGACTATGTTTTCAATCATTTTCCGAGTGGTAAGCTACCTGCAATTAGTTTTTCAACACACCTGTGAGTTTGTATGGCTTTTACCAGCTCCTTTTGGAATACCTCATTGCTTTTGTATGCCCTAGTATATATACCACTATACCTGCTGAATTTCTGTGTGACCAAATCACTTTTGCACCAGGTAAAAATCCACCATTCCTTACATTCTGAACCAAGAATAAGATTTTACATTTACAAATTATTTAATTTGCACACCTGAATTGCGCCATATTTACAAAGTGACGCATCTAGGTAGATGCGTCACTTTGTAAACCCCTGCGCCACATTATACCTGCGCCAGGTATAATGTATGCAAGGGGGGGGCGTATTGACGCAAGGAAGGGTCGTAGAAGTGACGCAGTGAAATCTATGAGATTTCACTGCGTCACTTTTAGGACGCCATTGCGTCAAAATCTTGCGCCTGCCTCACAGCAGGCATAAGACTGACGCAGGCCCTTTCACATGGGGCTTGCCCCATGTGAAAGGACGCATTGCTGGAGTTGCGTCACTTTTGAGACACACTCCAGCAATGCGTCACTTTTGTGCTTACAGATACGTGAGAAATACTGACGTATCTGTAACTCCTTGCGACATGATGCGGCATACACTAAATATGACGCATCAGGAATGTCGCAAGGAGTGCGCACTGAGAAGGGACGCATCGCTGCTTTCACGCAGCGATGCGTCATTTCTCATAAATGAGGCCCTTGAGATTTACATTTGGCTGGCACCTTGTGTCTGTTCAACAATTTCATGGTACTCTTATTAAGCAAAAATTCCAGAAAGGATGCTATAACACATTACGTAATTACATGTCATTTGTGGTAAATCTTTACTGCAAGTGCACAGGAACAACACAAATCACTGAACACAAGCAGTTGTGGTTCAGCGTGCTTCTTCTTTTTGCATATTTCGCTCTAAAATATAGCACTTACTGTCAGCTATTCATTTCTCATAATTATGTGTAATTTCTCATAATTTGTTCAGAAATGTTGGATAGTTATGAAAATGCAAATTTACGCACAGTTCGCCCGGCCCTATTTGCTCCCAGGAGTGTTCCACTGAAGTGAAGTGGCTCTTGATAAATGGGCCTGTTGAAAATTAACTGGATTGTGATTGACAAGTAAGCAGTTTATCTTTTCAATCTCTTGTATGCTGCAGGCGGCTTTGATGATTTGCACGTATACCTAAGCAGTTCTTTCCTTTTATGTGCGGACACACTGCAGTCACTGCTACTAGTAAAATATATTTATAAATAACAAATAATAATGAATTTATACAAATGTGTAAGTTTGACTTGCCCTAAAGTTATTTGACTGTACTGATAGCCTCACCATGGTACCAAATTATCTTCGCTGATAAAACAGTAACATCAGATGGCTCTTTTGTAACTGATTACGTTATGGTGCAGAGATATATTAATCAAAGTTTATGTCATGTGGCAAAGCTCTACAGTAACATGCTTATTTTATTAAAAACCTTCTTCTCCATAACATTCTCCAGCAGGAGTTCCATGACACCATATCACCTTTTCCTAGAGGGGATCCTCGGTATTTATGAACACAAAATGATAACAGGTTTCAACCATTGACTCACAGATGTTTAGCTCTACTTAAACTGTAACTCAAACCATCCATGTCAAGCGCTCAAAATCAGATGCACGTGGTGCCATGAAGACTCTTGCAAAACCTCAGAGCTGACAGCCCTCTTCAAATCTGAAGGTCAAACCATAGTATAGTATAAGCCTGCCCATATTCTCAATTACTTAACAGCTCTCTAGCTGTAAAATCATAATATTAGTAACATTTTGGTAAACTAAAAAAAGAGAAAGAATTAAAAATATTAACTATCAAACTAACAAGGTGGACTCGTTCGGCTAAAGCCTTCAAAAGGACCATCATTTCATTGTATGAACCTCAAACATATAGTCAGATCTCCAGCACTAATTAGGAAATAATGTCTGCCATTTTCTGGCATCACAATGCTTGTTCTTCGATTCTTTTGGTTTGTTTTCCTATCTTCTTATCTGTACACATAAACATCACAGTGCATAATTGCATATTCACTTTGGAGGCATTGGTCACAGAGTTCATTCATAATAGTTGCTCATTTATACATATTCCATATTTTCATGAAAGCGTAATTGTGATTGGTGACAATAGTGAATTCACAACGAAATCACAATGATTTACATATAATCCAGGCACGGAATGATTAAGACACTGACCAAATTACTAATGTCTCATGAACAAATCTGCACACAATGGAGCATATATACAAGGGCATTGTGCCACCGGAGCATAATTTTTTCCAATGGTCTGGTGGCACAATGCCATGCTCCATAATTCCAAAGCGGTGCTAAACCACTTTGCTTGGCTGTACGCCACCTTCTAAATGTCATATCCTTTGACTCAGCTTTCTGTGTCAAAAGGGCGTAAAATGGGTGTTGCTTTGTGGTTTCCAACGCAGCACCCATTGCTTTTTGAAGCTGCCCAAGATTTACAGAGATGTGCAAATCTGAGGCAGCGCCACAAACTAACGACATGCAAAAGCAGGCGTAAGAGTGCTGCAACGAGAAGACATACTTTTAGTTCTCCTCGTTTTCTGCTCTTTCTATGATTCTTTAATGACTGTTTATGTGCAGGAAGGTGTCTCTTTCTGCACATAAACAATCATCCCAACAATGCAGGCACC
Source organism: Lissotriton vulgaris (assembly GCF_964263255.1). Taxonomy (NCBI): domain Eukaryota; kingdom Metazoa; phylum Chordata; class Amphibia; order Caudata; family Salamandridae; genus Lissotriton; species Lissotriton vulgaris. The sequence goes on from NC_141693.1 coordinate 175,548,905, forward strand.
CTTGCACCATGGTGCATGGGTGTCTGCATTGGCGCTAGGCAACTTTTTTAGCACCGGCACAAGGGAAAGCACAGGGATGCGCCATATTCTTGTGAATACGGTTCACCCCTCCATTTTTTTAAAGACACAGGACAGTGCTGCAAAATTCCTCGCAGCGCCATGGTGCTTCATTTCTTTGTAAATATGCCCCAATATCTCACCACGAAGTGGGCTCTGGCAAATTTCCCTATATTTTAGTCAATTCATTCATGAGATAATAAAGTGTCAGTGTGCTATATTTAAATTAATTTCAATGGCCACTACTGCAAATTAGACAGAGAATGCATAATTTGTAGATTAAAGTGCTTGTTTAAATGATGTACCAAATATAGGGGCAGATTTACAAGCCCCGTGCGCCACTTTTCGTCGCCGTTGCATCACTCTTGTGACGCAGCGGCGACATAAAGCTAGCGCCATGCTGCGATGGATTTACAAATGCGTCACATGGTAGAGCCCTGCACCACATGAAACCTGCTTCAGGTTTCATGTGGGCGTTCCGGCGCAGGGTGGGAGTTCCGGCGCAGGAACTCCTCAGAAAAGTGCCTGAGTGACATCTACAAGATTTCATTCAGTCACTTTTCCGACGCCGCTGCGTCAAAACCTTGTGCCTGCTTTAAGCAGGCGTAAGGCTTGACGCACCCCGTTGTGCATATGGGCAGGCCACGATAATTGCTGGAGTTGCGTCGCACTTGCAACACGACTCCAGCAATGCGCCACCCTTCCCAGGGGCGTAACACAAGCCCACGCAGCCCCTGCATTGCGGGGGGGCCCCCGCGCTCCGGGGGCCCCCGGCCGGGCCCCTCACGTAATACATCTGCCGCACAGTAGGCTGTGACTAAATGGTGCGCAGCGCGGGCCTCGGCCGGGGCCCCTGCGAGTTTATAATGGTGCGGGGGCCCCGGCCGGGGCCCCTGTGAGTCTTTGAAATGGTGTGGGCGGGGCCCCGTCCGGGGCTTCTGGGAGTCTTCAAAATGGTATGGTGTGGGGCCCCGGCCGGGGCCCGAGTCTTCTAAATGGTGCGGGCCGCTGGGGCCCCCCGGCCCTGGCCCCGAGAGTCAAGTCCGAAATGGTGTGGGGGCTCAGGCAGCTGATGATGATCGTAATTATACTGTGCAATATACCCTCAAAAGAGCGAGCGATGCCGAGTTAAGTTTGTAACTTCTAACCCCAAAAACTTCGATGGCTACTGGCTGACACTTGTTTACTCCCTCCAGTCCCGACTTTCACTTTCCAATTCCGCCGCGTATGCGCGTGGGGGGCGGGGGCAGGGCTGGCTGGTGAGTGGTGATCAATGCCCTCGGCACCGCACATGCGCAATCGCAGGCGCGCAAACACAAGGTGTGGCATCAGGGGCGCGCATATCCAATTAGCCATAGTCGACAACTTGAAGAGAAGACAAAGCCAGGCCAACCCACGCTCAGACAGGATTGTCGGAAGTAAGTCCGTCCCGTCACCGGCGGGGCCTTTATAATTTAAATTGCCCGGCCCCGGCCCCTGTCCTGGCAAGCCTTGCGCTGCCCGCCCAAGCCCCCCCCCACACCCCCCCCCCCCCCCCCCAGCCCCTGCCTGCTGCCTTCAAGTTCTGCCCGCCTTCTGCCCATCACCTGTGCTCGTGCTGCCCTTGTTGAGTCTGAGCTGCAGGGCAGCCTCCTCAGGCCAAGTCCTTCCAGCAGCAGGTCCCCGAAGATGCTGCCAGAGCTCTGTGCCTCGGCCCGTTCTAATCCGGTAACACGCCTTCTAACCAGCCACACTGGCTGGGACCGGAAGTCTAGTTTAAAAGCAGATACAATACTATCGCCAGGCCGAACCAAAACCGCCTTTTAATGACCTATAATAATACCAAATGAACATTCATTATTAAGTACCTTCCAAATGTGTATGCAATACTAATATCTCCGTGTGTACAGCGCCTTTAACAGCATGGCCGCTATATAAAAACAAGTAATTATACCTTCTTGACCACTATATGCCAATCAGTCTCAGTGGACTGGTTCCAGATGAATATTCTGTAGAATATCAGTGGAACAAGCACTTGCGGCTCAGACCTGAAAATCGCAGGCAGCTCTTGGATTCTAATTCCGACATTTCATAGTTAGTATTTCATCCTTCTGAGGTTCATAAATTGTGCTTGTTCTCTTCCTCAATGCCTAGACCGATATCTTCCGTGACAGTATATCCCCCTTATGGATCAGTTGTGCTGCCAGTCCCTTTGCCCATGCAAACTCTGGCCTCTCTTTGGAGGCTTGTTGTGCAGTGCTTGGCCCCTCAATGAGGGCTCGCCCATGGGTGCATATTTCAAGATCTCTCAATGAGATTGGCCTTAGTGCCACATCACCAAGTGCGAGGGGCTTTTGAGCAGGTCGGGTGGATGTGACCTAGGGCATCCCACTGATGAGGGCTTAGACTTTGGCCAGGAGTACAAAGCTTTCCAAATTGTAGGGATAGGCGTCTCAGCCGCTGCGGACAAGGAACGAACATCTGGAACTTGAGATGCCCCTGGCAGGCTGATCTAGCAGTAGGCACAGAAACACTGTCCGACACTGAAGCATTCCCAGAACCACTGACCAACCTCAAAGCGTGCAAATAAACATTATACATGACTCACTGGAGGATCTCTGCTATTGCTTGGTACTCCTTGCCATGCACTGGACGCCTTTAAGGATAGCTCTGCAGCCTGTGCCTCAGCAACAGAGGTCTGAATTGATGGGCTGGCTCAAACTTGTGAATGAACGGTCCCTAGACCTTCGATGACCTCACTACCTCCATTCCTTTTCTCTCCATCTACCAACATTTATAGCTACCGGTGCATATTAGATGGGGTGCTTGTCGTGAAGGAGAGGAGCTGGAAGAAATTAATAATAGAGCCATAGTGAGTACAATATTCTTACTTTTGTTCACCCACTCCTTTCACATGCTCACGAGAATAGTCTCCTGACGACTGACTTATGCATAACTGATAGAGACAACGATGTAATTCAACAAGGCCTGAGAACACTGAATTCAGACTGCTTCTTTGCATAATAGCTGGAGAATACGTGTGGCATAGAGCAAGACAGCCCTCAGGTGAGTGAGACTACGCAGCCTTCTGTTTCTTTTCTGTGGCAGTTCTAAGAACGCGTTTATACAGCTACGTTATACACTTTTTATTTTTTAAAATAACACAACCTTTGCCCCCTGCACCGATATAACAGGGCCTCGCCATCTCACCATCACACATGCTGCTGCAGACTAATGAATGCCTTCCGAGTTCCGACATTTGGTTAACTTTTTACTTTACTGGTTTATCGATATGGTACCACATGCTGTTTAAGGCGGAATGACGTTTTAGAGCACCGTGAGCCCAGACATCTTTAAACATAGTACCTGCCTCACTGTCGGCTTTGAAATTAGAAAGACACGGCACATAGGCACTGTATTTTCGGTACTCTGTCACCAATTATGTCGCAGTCTCCAGGTTCTCACTTGCTTTTTTAACTTCGTTTTGTAATTCGTTTCACTTTTCACTGCATTGATGAGCGGACAAAGGGAGAGATAGGGAGGGAGGGAGAGAGATAGGGAGGGAGATAGAGGGAGTGAGAGGGAGTGAGAGAGATAGAGGGAGGGAGCGAGAGAGGGAGACAGAGAGAGGAAGGGAGAGATAAAGAGAGGAAGCAAGAGATAAAGAGAGGGAGGGAGACAGGGGGAGGGAGAGGGAGAGAGACACAGGGGGAGAGAGAGAGAGAGGGGGAGAGAGAGAGAGAGAAAGAGGGAGGGAGGTAGACAGAGAGAGGACGGGAGAGAGCGAGGAAGGCAGACAGAGACAGAGAGGGAGGGAGAGAGAGAGAGGGAGGGAGGGTGAGAGAGAGGGAGGGTGAGAGAGGGAGGGTGAGAGAGAGGGAGGGAGAGAGAGGGGGAGCGAGAGAGGGAGAGGGAGAGAGAGAGAAGAGAGAGAGAGAGAGAGGAGAGAGAGAGAGGAGAGAGAGAGAGAGAGAGAGAGAAGGAGCCAGAGAGAGAGAGAGAGCGAGAGAGAGAGAGAGAAGGAGCCAGAGAGAGAGAGAAAGGGAGCGAGAGAGAGTGAGGGGGAGACAGAGAGAGAGAGAGAGGGAGACAGAGAGATGAAGGGAGAGTTAAAGAGAGAGAGGGAGGAAGACCAAGAGAGAGAGAGAAAAAGATGTGTGTTGCCGGGTCTCATGGATAGTTTTTTATGTTCTAGCCCTGCCCCTTCCCCACTGACCCCGACCCCACCGGTGCGGCCCTCAGCGAAAAAACCACACTGTCTACACTGCCTTACTGTGTCCCAAAATTATGCATCTCCAAAAAGTGTGTACCAACATGAAAAGTTTGGAAAGCTGTGGTTTAAAGCAATATGGAAAGTAATTATAATTAGATGAAGCGAGTGATATTCATTTACAGAAGTCAGAAGAACTATGATAATAAATGTACAGAAATACAAGAATGTAAAATACGTGCAAAAACACACATGAGCATTTGTTTTTTATGCTTTGAAATGCTCCATCAAAGGTTACATTCAGAGTTTGGAAGAAAGAGGAGTGTGAATAACTTGTAGGCAATTAAGTAGCTCACAGATGTATGGTGAAAGGTACATTCAACAAGGATGTATGGTGAAAGGTACATTCAACAAGAATGTTTCTGGCGGGCTCTGGAGAGAGTGTAAAGCCTTGATGTGAGATGTTACTGGCTTGACAACCTGCCTAACGGACGTTTCCACAGAGATAAACAGGCTACATTAAGCTTGTGTACTTCTCATGTATATGGTCAGTCGAGTTTTTATGGAATTGCAGGTTTGGGTTTCTCTTTCAAAGTTTGAAGGTATTGTCAATTCTATATCAGACCCTTCATAGTTGTTCTTTGTTCTTCCGCCATAGGCAGTTCATGAGACAATAGTATCACTCCTTGGCATTGTTCTGATTTCTGCCTCAGTTAAATAATCTGCTTTTGACAGGATTGTTGCAAATAGCATAGTGTGTATGTTGAGAGTGTTTCCCACTTTCTCACTAGAACTTACAGAAAGACAATATAGAGGCATTCCATTTAAATGTTGGAGGTTTCAAAGCAAAATATGCTAGATTTCTGGGTGGTAGGGCAAAGTGGTACATGGTGGGCTGTGCCGCCGGGGGGAGGCATGGTGGGCCCTGCCGCGGGGGGGGGGCCCTCCATGTGCTTTGCAGGGGGGCCCCCTCAAGTTTCGTTACGCCACTGACCCTTCCGACAGGAGATTCGTCACGCATCTGTTTATCCTTGCGCCATGATGCGAAGCATTGTAAATGTGGCGCATCTGTGGTGGCGCAAGGGTAAACTTGCATGACACATCTTATCTGGCGCATCTCTGCTGATTTGCAGGGATGTGCCAGTCCTCATAAGTCCGCCCCATAAAATATAAAATAAGCTGCTTATCTTGTTTTTCAGTTCCGGAACTGTATATTTATCAATAACACAGCTTCTTATATTTCATGAACTCAATCCTCTATGCGGCAATCTCCTATTATCAAAACCATAGTAAGATTCCATTTATCTTTTCGCCCTTATGTCCTATATTTTTCTCACTTTTGTACGGGATCCTCGTGTTTTGCATATTGCAAAATACGACAAGACTTAAAGTGCATGGTGCCCAAGACAAGATAACTCATGTCAACATGTAAACAGTATACACCTGGTTTTTGGTGCAAAGAGGACAACTCTTAATGCATAACACAAAACGATACTGGTCAACATGTAAACAACGTAAACCTACGTGCATAGCAATCCTAGGAGTAATATTAACTCATCTAATTCAAAACTCATATATGTGAAAATTGGATTACAAGTTAATTTCAGTACTTCCTAAATATATAACCGAAATATCGCAAGTCAGTTCTTTCATTCTGTCTGACCATTAGAACTCATAGTCCACTAGTGTCTACATTATTAGCCAACGACTAATGTTGGCTCATCATTCATTGTTCTTTTTCTCCTTCATTCCTGCTGGGATTGAATTTATGCAGATAAATCATGTCCGATCCTGATCCTCACATGCTTCATGTGTTGCATTTCTTGATTTGTGAGGAAGCTTTCTCTAACAATTTTGGAACCTGTAGTTATTTCGCTCCATGCTGCACCCTGTAGCTGTCAGACGCTCGTTAAAACTCTGCGAATCTTTGTTAATACGCTTGTGTTGATTTTTGTGCCCCTTTCTGCCTCTGTTAGCCACTGTTACTCTGCCATTCTTGCAAAGTTCTTGATTTTATGCCTCTTGTTTTACTTCTCTGTTTTTGTACTATTGTGCCTTATTGCTCCCTGCCTTTTATTCCCTCCCTTTCCCCACCCCTAGGACCAGTTACTTTTTCTAGTGCTCTACCACTTTCCTCCTCGGGCCTCCAGGGCCCCTCTTCTGCCCCTTCACCCTTCTCCCAGGACGTTAATGGTGGCCACAGCAGTGACGTGCAGCTCATCTGTGCCTGTCCACTCCTGGACTGTGCCCAGCAGCAGGAACCCTAGTCTTAACCCAACCTGCCACTACCTCGCCTCATCTCTCCACACACTCACTTAACCTCTGCTGCTGCTCACTGCACTGCTGCACCACATTACATGGAAGGAGACTTCACTTGCACCTCCTGCCCCTTTACCATCATCCCCATGCCCAAGTTAATAACCTAAAATCCACCACAACCGCACTTACAGCACCCAGCACCCCACCTGCTCAGGCGCATTTAAACCAGCCTCAGCTTAAACCCCAAGAATCACTCTTATGCCTGATCCTCAAAATCAACTCACTCAGCAAACACGCCACTGAGATGGTACGTGCTGGACAATCCCATCTAGGAGCTCCTCTTCCTCACACAACATGGCTAATTCCAGCATTAGCACTGGACATTGCTACTGCCATTCCCACTGGGTATAAGATTGTCATACAAGATTGCCAATACAGGCCCAAGGAGGAATGGAAATCATCTTCAAGGACACGGCATGAAGCACCTCACCATCAACCTGCAAATAAACTTTACCCCGTGTGTCACCCTGCTCTACAGGTCTCCTAGACCTTGCACTAATTTCACCTGCAACATCACAGACTTCGTTGCACCATTCGCAAGTGACTCCAACACCTTCATTGTCCTAGGAAACCTATACTTCCACACATAGGACCTCAAGACCCCAACTCAGTTGCCCTACAAGAAAGTCTTGCAAACCTTTGCCTTACCCAGCACATATCTGATCTCAACCATGCTCCTGGACATATCTTGAATCCTCCTTCAGTGACAATACAATCCACAACCCAACACCCATCACCTGAACCTACCACGTCCTCATCAGCTTCAACATAAACATACTGCACCACAAAAGACCAGCCATCACTGGTCCAGCCCGCTGCTGCTAGAAGAACATATCCGAGAAGGATTGGGCTTCTGTCCTCTTCAAGGACCACCCCAAGTATACCAGCAACCTAACAGAGCACATCAACAACTTCAATGAAAGGATCACCACCTGGACCAACACCCTTAACCCAGCAAACAAAGCCAAACAGCAAAAATACAAACTCAAGCCAGCTAGTACATGGAAGAACTCAGGATGATCAAGTAGCACTCCAAGCAACTGGAATACAGGTGGAGAATGAGCCAAGAAGCCAAGAAGCCATGAACAAGGTAGCTATCAAATACCTCTTGAGCCTCTACCACCAGAAAATCTGAAACATCAAGCGGGCCCTCCAGCAAACAGCTTTGATGCGAGCTCCAACAGCAGTAAAGAAATCTTCTTGATCGTCAATGATTTTTCTATAGCTATTGCCAGTAACATCACCCCAACACATAAACTGTGCAATGACTCCTCTGATTTTATCAGCCACAAAGATCCATGCCCCCACCCTGCCAAAAGACTCATTCCATCAGCGAAGTCCACACAATCACCCTCAACAGCTCCATTGTCACAGCCCCATTCCTGGAAGCCTGGAATCATGCAGTCACCAACACCTACAGAAGAAGCCCTTGGCAGACTCAGCCAGGCTCATAAGCTACTGGTTGATCTCCCTCCTACCTTTCCCTGCATTGAACCTGGAAAACATTAATCAACTCTTGCTTCACCAGCCACCTCATAAACCACTAGCTCCTCAATACCACGCAGTCAGGATTCAGACCCAACCACAGCATGAAGAGAGCTCTTATTTCAGAAAGAAACAACATCTATATGCTCCTTGAAAGAGGAGAAACCGAAGCCCTCATCCTACTGGAGATGTCTGCACCCCTTGACAAGGTCTCCCACTATATCCTCATTAGACGTTTGCATTAGAGAGACATTCATGGACCTGCCCTCCAATGGATATGCACTTTTAGGACAGGAAGGTCTCAAACAGTTAACCTTTCATCATACTCTTTGGAGGTCCAGTAACTCATCTGCTGAGTACCTCAAAGTTTCTCACTTAGCCCTACCCCCTTCAATGTCTCTATGCCGCCTCTGTCCACCAGCACATCAATATCCACTTATACTGTTCCTCACGAAAAAATCCCCCAACAAAAGGAACAATTTAACTGCCTCCATGTCTGAAGTTGACTCCTGAAGGAAGTTAATCTGTCTCAAACTAAATACCAACAAGACAGAAGTGGTGATCTTCGGAAAGGATGACTCACTGTGAAAAGGCACCCGGTGGCCTAAGGACCTCAGACCTACTCCCACCCCCAGCCCACACGCCAGAAACCCTGGATGATCATCAATAACAACCTAGACTTGTCTTCCCAGGTCAACACCGTCACAGCGTCCTGCCTCCACACTCTGACAATGCAGAGAAAAATTTACAAATCGCTACCCAAAAACACAAGAAAGACAGTTTCATGAGCCCTCATCACCAGCAGGCTGTACAAAGGGAACTCTCTCTATGCAGGGGTTCCCAAACAATGCACAAGAATACAGCAAACCACCCAGAATGCTGCAGTCAGGCTCAACCTCTCATGCAATACTCACATTACACCACAACCGGGGAGATTCCACTGGCTACCGATATGCAAGTGTGTTAAAGTGGGTTACTGACTGACTGGGGTGTGCCGCCTGGTCAAGCATCAACCACAATCCTTGTCAGGGTAAGGCACACGCAAACCCCAAATGAATCTGTGCTCAGCCCCTAGTAGCTCGACACAGAGAAGTCAGGCTTAACTTAGAGGCAACTCTTCAAACACTAATACAGTGTAACCACCTCACAAAATGGATCCCACACCAAGTTAGAGAAATGAGCAAACTTTAACAAATACAACAAGACCAAAAAGACAACACATTCAGGCTGTCTGCATTAGGGAACAGGTCAGAAACAGTTTACAGGTTGGGTCTGCTGAAGATTACCATCTCAAATTAGTGCCAAGAATGCTGTTCAGATTGGAGAGACCTGCAAGAAGCAAGGAGAGCTTTGCAGGAGGCTGTTAGCAAAGCACAAAGAGGTTACTGAGGTGGGTGGGCTTTCCTGGAGCTTCGCTTTGTTAGTACCCAACTAGCAGTGGATGCTGTGGCACTAAGAGGTGGCTGCTGGTGCTTCGCATTGAATCCCAGTGCAAGCGGCGATGTCTTGGTGCAAACAGGCACGTTGGCAGTCACAAAGAGCCCAAAAGCTTGAATTCAGCTCCCTTGAGCAACATCAAGGGTCCAAGACCTGTAGGGGCACCACTTGGGGGTCAGGAACTCACTGCAGCTGGGTCCAGAGGCTGGTGCAAGATGTGGGGGAGACTTTTATGTCCCTGAGACTCAGATCAGGAGACCATCAAACTAGCTCACTTTAGTAGCCCTGGTTTCAAGATGAAGCTGCAGGTCCAGTTCTTCCTCCCCAGGCAAGAGGGCAACAGTTCAGCATAGCAGGGCAGCAGTTGCTTCATAGCAGTGGTTCAGCAGAGTGGCAGTCCTTTCAGCAGCACAGCAGTCCTACTTCCTGGCAGAGTATCCACAGGTTCAGAAGTGTACTGAAGAGTTGGTGTCTGAGGTATGGTATTTATACACAGTTGTGCCTTTGAAATGGGCTAGAGGCATGCCGTTGTAGTGCATAGATGCCCTGCCTTCCTTGGGGTATGCAGCCCTTTTGTGAAGACAGGACACAGCCTATTCAAGTGTAAGTAGAGTTGGGCCCAGATCCTCCCTCCCATCCTGCCAGTAATGACCCATCCAGTCATACCTAATCTCCCCATTGTGTGTGGCTGTCTAGGAGGAATATGCAAAGGCCAAATGTCAGCTACATCCAGTTATGTGACCCTGACAAAAGTGAGAGGCACCAAATCGCAAGGGCAAGAAAATGACAACTTTCTAAAAGTACAACGAAGGGGGGACCTGGTATCCTAATTAATTCAAGTGATTTCTTTATTACAGCAAGCACACTATATTCTTTTGGGTGATTGGGTTATTTATTTAACCTCTCTCTTGAAACTTTTATCTTTTTTATATAAGGACTTCACATCGTATCAGTTAAGCAAATATCAAGAAACATTTACATATTTACAAACATTCATATATTTTCACAACATTTACCACAATATACATTACAAACATTTATCACAAACATGAATATAACACTAGACCAATGTATCATTTATAGTCTAATCAACACAAATTGATTTCTTTGTTACTGAAGAATCCAAATCAAATCTAAGAACTGGGAACATAATACCATTTAGTGTCCATCAGTATTAATTCTATATTAGCCTTATTGTATATTATTATAATTGCTGACACTTTTCAAGCCACAAGAGTTCTCAAGGGGCTCTCACCAGGGCTTCTTACATATCACACATGGTGCAATCTACAAAACAAAATACCAATATCACTCTTTCTGTTTGTTCACCTTTATTCTGTTTACTTCTGTCTCACAATTATAGCATCACTGTACCTGCTCGTATTGGCTTTTGCTCAACTTTGGCTTCTGTTTCGATTTAGGGTGGAACCAACTGTCATGGACCTATTTAGACAAAAGTCTAATTAGACTTCCTATATTTGCTGGACCTACTACGTCTTTGTATGATGCTTTATTGCACCTACCTCAACTCATTGGAAGCAGCTTTTACCACATGTTTATAGACTGCCTATCGTTGTGCGCGACCACATCTAAAAACAAAGACGGGAGTATTTAAAAAAACATTCCCATGCTACCCTAATTATTGCTTTGTTTATCAACCCCATTTTCACGGTAAATTCACATACCTGTCTTCCTCTACACTTCCTTATTTTCGGCTTCTCTTTTGTGGAGCGATAATCTTTATTGTCCTATCTCCATTTCTCTATGATGGAAAAGTAACGCTAGTCTTTAAACCAATGGTTGTTTTTAAACGCCTTTGTATTACATCTTTAACTTTTTAAAGAAAAGAATGCCGGCGTACCTCTTCGGCACTTCGTAGTCGTGTCGCTCGAACCCAATCTACAGCAAATTACTATTACCACGTGTGTCTGTTTTAAATACAAAAACCAGACAAAGTCAGTTTAATGCTTCTCGCAACTAACCTTACTCTCACCCCTCATCTACAAACTATTTTCCCCATCTCACCTTACTGTCATTCTACACGGATCTTCTGTTCTCAACGTGGTGCATTTGTGGGCAGCAGGGGCCCTTCTCAGTATAACTTTCTGTTTATACCAGAAATTAACTGGGACTTCTGGGAAATGTAGTATAGAATTTTTTTTGGGCAGTGGTCGTTCAACGCAACCGCGTTTATGCGCAGCTAGAATACTTCAAAGTTGAGCTTCCTATTTATACAAAAAAATAACTAAACGTTTGAAGAAAATTAACATAAACAATTATTTCTCTGGTTTTATTCGAATGGTTTTAGATTTCCTACACTTGCGTCTAGACTCTCCTCTAGACGCCACTACATTTACAAGCTGCAGGGGCAATTCCAAATCGAGCATCCTGTATATTAAACTAAGATTTCTTTTTACTGGGGCTTCTGGGAAATGTAGTCTACAAAGTTTCCCATTTTATTCAATTATTTGGGGGGGGACTTACACTTGTGACAACTCGGACATTTCATTAAGCCCTGTAAGGACACTGGTAAACTTCAATATTAAATTCGACCTTTGGGCCAGACACAAACAAATTTAGACAAATTGTGTTACGCAATTGGCAACTATTACAAAACTTGGAATGCCCGTTCCCACGGCCACTATTTGCGATGAAGAAAAATAGAAGTATTGGTCAGGAGATTGTCCGAGCAGATATATTTCAAAAGAACTAAAAAATAATCTGCTAGCACAGTGGCACATGAAACCCGTGGAGGGTCACCAAAAATGTGGGAACTGCGCCGCTTGTGACTCAACCATAGAGTGTACTGAGTTTGTGCATCAAGAGGTAAATGGAAACATCTTATGTTTACGAATTGTAAATCCAAAAACGTAGTTTATGCTGTAGTTTTTCCCAGTGGAAAAATCTATATAGGGAAGACAAACCAGCAAATGAATCAAAGAATTACGCAGCACAGATCTAGAATTAAAAAGAAAGTGATTACTGCCCCTATGGTAGACCACTTCATGTAAGCTGGACACACAGAAAGAGACTTCAAGTGGACCATCTTGGTGTCACTTAATCTATCCAAGAGAATGTTAGATGTAGAATCAGTGCTTTTTGGCAAAAGAAGCGTATTTAATATTGAAGTTTAACAGAGTCCTTACAGGGCTTAATGAAATGTCTGAGTTGTCACAGGTGTAAGATCCCCACAATTAATTGAATATAATGGGACACTTTGTAGACTATATTTCCCAGAAGCCCCAGTAAAAATAAATCTTAGTTTAATATACAGGATGCTCAATTTGGAATTGCCCCTGCAGCTTGTGAATGCAGTGGCGTCTAGAGGAGAGTCAAGACGTAAATGTAAGAAATCTAAAAGAATTAGAATAAAACCGGAGAAAAAATTGTTTATGTTTATTTTCTTCAAACGTTTAGTTATTTTTTGTATAAATAGGAAGCTCAACTTTGAAGTAATCTAGCTGCGCACAAACGCGGTTGCATTGAAAGACCAGTGCCAAAATGTAATAAAATTACAATCATTGGACTGATATCAAAAAAATAATTTTATACTACTTTTCTCAGAAGCCCCAGTTAATTTCTGATATAAACAGGAAGTTATACTGCGAAGGGCCCCTGCTGCCCGCAAACGCGGCCATATTGAGTACTGTGTAGAATGACAGTAAGGTGAGATGGGGAAAATAGTTTGTAGATCAAGGGTGAGAGTAATGTTAGCAGTGAGATGCATTAAACTGACTTCTTCTGGCTTTTGTATTTAAAACTGACACGCGTGGTTATAGTAATTTGTTGTAGATTGGGTTGGAGCGACACAACTACGAAGTGCCAAAGAGGTACGCCGGCATTCTTTTCTTTTCCTTTTTTTTAAAAAAAGTTAAAAATTTAATACAAAGGCGCTTAAAAACAACCATTGGTTTAAAGACTAGCGTTACTTTTCCAACATTGGGCATTAACCGGTGGGGGGGATGAGGGAAAGGAATATGGCGGATTAAGTCTGCTGCTGGTGGACGCTCTCCACCACCTCTCGGTAAGACTGTGACCGGGACTGCCGCTAACTACCTGCACAGGGTGCTATGAAGGAGCCAAGTCGAGGCAGGAGGTGAGAATATAGCACACGAGCCTGCAGCCCACAGTGAGGTTTTGTTGCAGCCTGAAAAAAGAAAGTAAAGACGAAAGCCAGCGGCGTTACCTGGCCGCCCTCCCGCTGCTGGATGTGCTGGCTTACTCAACTTGGCAACGCAGTATTTGGCGGCGGTGAGGTGGTTTGCGGTTATACCTCTGCTGCCAGGGCCACTGATCGCTTCCTACCTAAAGTAGTGTTTTGCGGGGAGCGGAGGTGAAGTACTGCTCGAGTACAGCTCCAGGAGAGAAATCACACTGAGGTTCCATGAATTCTGAACCTGGGTCATAGAGGTTATGGTTCCGTTACGATTTTGGTAACAACACACCGTAAACAGTGAGCTCAGCAAGCATGTGTGTTTTCGTCATGTTACGCCGATGGATTCACTGTGTATTTGACGATTTCGTTCTGAAACCCTTGGGTTCCATTTTGTGTATGGCAGCCATTTTATGTGGTTGCCCTCACATAGGCCTATGACTGTGGCTGAACAAGTCTCTGGGACACGTGCACCTTAGCTTGAGTTTGTGCTGACTCCTGTTTGATCTGAGTGAACTGACCCTGTTGCCTGAAGCTGACCTTGGCAAACCAGTTCTTGCCCTTTAGCTGATCAAGATTAAGGATCAGAGCACAGGACATTGTAAAGTTTTTACTGCACACAAACATGCCTTATCCTACTTCTATCTGTTTCTGTTCCTTCTTTATGGTCTATTTATGATGTGGGCTGCGGGCCTTTTTATTATGGGCTTGTCCGGCTTGTCTAAAGAAGAATGTTTATCTTGGGTTTGTTTGATGATTAATTATGGGCTGGAAAAACTGAAAAATGGGTTTGTCATCATGCAAATGCTTTTGTTGTGGAAACATGTGAGTGGTCAAACTGTAAATAAGGAATGTTTGCCTGAAGCACAATTCTTTGTATAAAAAGGGATGGCTGGCTTTGTAAAGTTGAGTAGTCTCCTGAGAACATACACCGTGTTGTACTTCTAGGACCTCTGTTACTGGCTGCAGCCAATAAATTTGATCTTTGACGCCACCAAGAAGTATACCGTGTCTCTGTATTCTAAGACAGGTGAACCCGAAGACTTTGGGCGTGCCCCTGGCGCCGCTGGGTTTAAATCCCGGTTCTTCAACACGGACTGGTTCCCACTCAGTGGAGAGAATGACCCCACCACAGAGTACACGCCGTGGACGTGCAGAATTGCCAGTTGAAGCTGGGGTCATTACTGAAGCCGTAGATGTCCTGGAGGCCTCGGGGACGGCAGAGATACTTGCGGAGATGCTCAGAGTGAGGGGATTCTGGTAAGCAATACTGCGCTGTTGGCTGCTAGCAGTGTGAACTCAAGCTCTGTAACTGGTCGGCAAGTTGGGAAACCAATGTTGAAACTCCTGCGCTCGGGGAGAGCAACAGCCCTTCTTCGATCCTGTGGCTCTGAGTCAGCCATCCCGGGTTTTCATATGGCCGAAGTCCTGAATGCGGCTATTCATGAGGGATGGGGGCACGCTGAGGACCCTGGAACTTTAACTGTACCCAAGATTTATCTTAACTTTGACCCCAGCTCTGGCTCTAATAACATGTATATTGTAACTACCTAAGATGTGCCTGGCAGAGAGACAGTGCTGGAACCTGCCCCTCTCCCAGATGGTCCTGCCGGTAGCGCATCTGTCATTGGGGATCAGTGTTCTCAACATGGAGAGGCCCCCTTAGACACTTCTGGTAACGAGAGACTCCATAGTGATAATTTAGCAATCAGGTATGATGAAGCATGTGTAGACGGGGATAACAGCACCTGCAAGGAGCTCAATGTCAGTGGGATCACCACCGTATCAACCCCCGGGCCGCAAGACCTTCAATTAAACCCTAACTGTGCCACAGGTATCCCTACCAGCCCCAAATCTAATACTCCGGAGGCGGCGATAGCAGCTAAAGGGAAGACCCTAAAACCAACTCGGGCTGGTAAAGGTGGTAGGGGCCCGGGCGGAGTTGTAGCTAAGATACAGGTGACAGAAGCGCTGGGCAGATTTAAGGGACTTTCATAGGCTACAAAGACTGGCACAGGTGCAGGTGCTGCTGTGAGCCCACTGCGTAAGTGGGTTGCATCAAAGTGCAAGGTCAAATCTATAATCTCTAGACTCTCCGTCTCTGGAGATCTCGGTGCTATGGCAGGTGCTACTACTATGACCTCCACTACTGCTGCTGGTGGTCCTGAAGCCCCTAATCCTTTGATTAGCAGCTCACAGGTAGAGTGTGACGGCCGGGACAAGACCTATTACAAGGGTCAGGAATAAGGGAGGCAGTCCAAGCAGTAAGGCACATGCTGGAACCTATCATTACTGTACACACCGCCCCTCTTGGCCCTGCTGCATTGCATTCTGTCACTACTCCATCTATCTCCCTGGCGCCATCTCCTTTACTGTCACCTCTTAAAGAGACAAGAACTAAAAATAACGTAAGCCGCATCCAGTGTGAGGATGGGGAATCCTCACTCTCAGCGATTATGCAGGCACTTGCAATCCAGAAGGCGGAAGCACAGAGCTACTACCAGCAGGCTAAAGCTGACAATACTGAGATAAAACAGGCTCTGTCCGAGGTGACTGCTAAAGTTTCAAATTTAACATCTGAGGTCTCGGACCTCCAACAACAGGTGGCAGCCGTTAAGGAGGTCAATACTTATACAGTAAACTTGGCCAAATCTCAAGACTCTGAACTGCCAGCTATGCAATTTTACGATCGAAGACCTTGAGAACCGGCAGCGACGCCAGAATTTAAGGATTTTTGGAATCCCAGAAGGCAGGGCAGGATCGGACCCAAGCTTTTTTGTTGTCAACTTGTTACAAAAGGCTTTCCCTGACATGACAGACTGGGACATGGATACGCAGGTCCAACATGCGCACAGATTGCCTATATTTCTTGCACAAAGTAGTCAATCTAAGCGTAATTTCGCCAGACCCATTCTTGTATTTTTTGGGAATATTTTGTTGTGTCAAGCAATTCTTTTCAAGGCACGGCCTACAGATCCTGTTAAAGTTGATTCCATGTCCATATTTGTGCGCTCAGACTTGTGCAAATCGACCATGGACAAGCGATGGCAACTTCAACAACTCATAGACCCCTTTAAGGCAGTGTGTATCCAGGTTTTCTTACAGGAACCAGCCCGGTTAAAAATTATAAAGGAGGGTCATTCCTATTTTTTTTTTGTCAATGAACAGGAAGCTAAGCAGGCACTCTCATGGTGGCAGCCAACTCATAAAGACTGACCCTATGATTATGATTGAACAGTGTTTCTAGCTTATATAAAAAGAAGGGGATGGGAGACAACCGATAATTGACAAATGGCCTTGAATTATGCTCGTTCTAAAGTGTTTATATTCATGATGACTTTGTTTGGCATAGGTAGAATGTGTCTTTTCTTAAGGGGGGGTTTCTCTCTTTTTCTCCCGCATACTCCTTGTTTTGCTTATTTTTTGTTTTTTTTGCACTGAAGGTGATTGGCGGTGTGGGCTGGGATGTGGTAGTTCCGGGGGGGGGGGGTTCCTGGTGGGAGGGGTGGCCCCCAAATGCTGTCAGTCAAGGACAGCGAGGATGGGGGGTGATTCCTTTTCTTAGATATGGGGTGGGGTATGTGTGTAGTGTCGGTGGTTTATGGTCTAGGGGGGGGTTGTCAGGGAGGGAGGGGTTTACATAGCCAATATATAAGTATAAGTGCACAAAACAAGCACAGGATCAAGGAAAATTTAGTTCTAGGGACAGAGAGTCATCAAAAGTTTCAAACACTATATAAATGTATGTGCTGGAATGTTGCTGGGCTTAACCAGCCAAGTAAAAGACGCCTGGCAGAGGAAGAATTTAAGGCCTACAAGCCTCAAATAGTTGGACTCACTGAAACTCATTTGGCTTTTAACGACAGAGCTCTTCTTAAACAACTCGGCTATGATATAATTGGGTGCACTTCGCAGACTGTTTCTATTCGTGGAGTGGCCTTCTTAAAATCCAAATTTTGCACCATTTCGGTGCTACACAAGCTGGCTGATAATAAGGAGAGATGGGCAATAGCCCAACTTTTGATCTCAGGTTTGAAGCTGATGATATGTATGGTATATGGCCCCAATCTTGACTCTCCTGAGGTCATCTCTTTCTTGAGTACTGAACTATTGGATTTGGATGGTGACCTTATAGTAATGGGAGACTTTAATTGTATCTTGGATAAAAAAAATTATACTACTAACACGGCCGCACGGGCCCGAATGGTTCAGACAAGGGCAGCCATAGTTGATTTACTTCGTATACATCAAGTAGAGGATGCCTGGAGAACGCCTTTTCCTTCAAAACTAAGGTTACTTTTTTTTCAAATCCGCACAAACAATACTCCAGAATCGACATGACCTTCACTAATCAAAATATGCTAGAAAATTCACATATGATGATATGTCCGAAAGTTACTTCGGACCACAATCCCATCATAATTACTGTACATTTTTTGTTAGAGGAGAAGGAGTCAACAAGGGAATTTTCCTTCCCTAGGCATCTTCTCAGTAATTCAGATTATGTTGCATTCATGCAAGGAACACTAAGGGATTATATTGAGATTAATCTACATTCAACAACCTTGGCAACAGTCTGGGATTGTTTGAAGGCTTATGTTAGAGGTGCAACGCTTCAAAATGTTATTATCAAGCAGAATCGTTCTAACATGGGCCTGTTAGAAGAGGAGCTCTGAGCTAGAGCAGCGGCTTGCTGGAGCAATTGTTTCAAAAGATCATGGCGAATCATGGATTTACTGTCAGCTTATTGAAGTAAGGGCTAAGCTTAGTAGACCAACGGGCTAAGTCATATATTAAGCAAATTAAAGGAACTGATGGGTTAGTGTACATGAAATTTCAAGATATACTAGAGCAATTTAGGTTATTTTATGCAGACCTTTACAGCGACTCGGCCGGCTTTAATCAACATGCAGCCACAGAGTACATCTAAGAAAGCACAATGCCAGTCTTGGATACAGCCCAGTCCGAACAACTTGACAGAGGTGAGGATGTTCAGGAAGTTAATTTAGCAATCAGTGCTCTACCCTCGGGTAAAGCGGTAGGTGACGATACCATCCCCTCAGAAATTTATAAAAATGTTAAAGACATATTGGCCACGGATCTCCTAGAATTGGTTATAATATACTTCAGGGAGGGAATGTCCCCGCCTCTTGAAATATTACTAACCTAATTGTTTTTAAAAAAAAAAGGGAAACCAGTGGAGGCTCATACCGTCCCAATATCTCTAATCAATGCGGACGCTAAGAGTTTTTCGAAACTTCTTGCCACTCGCCTAGCTCCCATGATTCATCTGTTAGCTATTGCTGCATTTGATGTAGCTGGCCAATTAAATCAGCAGATTGGGATGCTGATGCTCAATGCTGGGAGGGCCTTCGACTGAGTTGTTTGGGGGACCTTATGACTGACAATGTCTTCTCTAGGTCTCGGTTGGAGGTTGATCTCAGCAGTACAGAAACTATATAACAATCCCACTGCTGCTATTAGGGTGAATGGTTTATCTTCTACGTTGTTCAATGTGCAAAGGGGAACACAGCAGGGATGTCCGCTCTCCCCACTACTATTTGCTCATTATATTGAGCCATTTATTAGGCACTTGCTTCAAAATACTTCTGTATCCCCAACGTGCTTTAATGATATGGTTTTAAAAGTTACTGCATATGCAGACGATATTGCCGTATACACTACAGAGCATGTGGTCACTATGGCTGTAATTACAGTAGAGGCTAAACATTTTGGGTCGTTTTCCGGCTACAAGTTAAACTTAAATAAAACACAGTCAATCTTAAATTTCGAATTAGAGGCAGCCCCACTCTCGTTACAGATTACCAGAACTGCTACTTATCTTGGAGTCCACCTTAGCTCCCATGTGGACGATATTATTGTTTTAAATTACGAACCTCTACTTAAAAAGGTTACTGCCGATATGCGTAGGTGGCACAATTCTACCACTTACTCTCTTGGGGAGGTGTAATATGATTAAAATGAACATATTACCAACATTTATTGATTTGTTTCATACAATTCCATTAAGGGTTCCTATGTCATTTTTCAAGTGGCTAGATAGTGCGGTCGGCAGCTTTATTTGGGCTATCGGAGGACTAGGAGAGCTCTTAGATATATTAGGTTAACATACCAGTAGGGCGGTTTTAAACTTCCAGACTTTAAAGGTTATTTCTGGGCGGCTTTTGTTAACTAGATTCCGAGTTTACTTAAGGGGCCTGAGGTGGAAAAGATCTGGTTTGCTTATCAGCGCACTGGTGGCCCTAATACCGGGTTTTTATTGTATAAAATGGTGGATCCAAACTTCTATGAAATGGTCTGATTTAAGATAGTTAGACATACAATGCAGGTCTAGCAATACATCTGCAAGGCATACTTAATACCTGACCTGCATGAATGTACCATACTGTGGGGTAACCCGAGATTGACTGACATATTCTCTGACTCAGTCGGGAGAGGGTGGCAACATTGCGGCTTGACTCGCCTTGAGCAGCTATACGATGAGCAAGGTTTTAAATCATTTGCATCACTTAGAGTGGAGTTCGGGGTAGCACAGCATACGTTTTGCAAATATCTTCCAGTTAGGGATTATTTTATTCGAGGAGAGGGCCTAATAGCCCTACCATGTATAACTGAGGTAGTACAGGCAATCTTTCAGACTTCTGGTAGGGGATCTATTGGGAAAGTTTACCAGAGATTCTTAACGGCCACTAAGGATGATGGTTTGCATGTAGTAGCTAAACTCAATCAAATGTTTGTAATTGATATCTTAATAGAGGATCTATATGAATCATTGATTACAATTGATACTGCTTTTATTTCAGCTAATTTGAAACTACAGCAACATAGGATTATGTTTATGTTGTACTACAACCATGAAGTTATATCTAAGTGGACGCCGATTAATATTTCTTCAAGGATACGCTGCCCGAAATGTCAGGAATAAGCCGCTGATCTTCAACACTTGTTCATCACGTGTCAAAAGTTAAATACGTTTTGGGCAGAGGTTACCCTTGTTCTGAGTAATTTAGCAGGTATAGATATTCAACTCACTCCGATAGAAATATTATTGGGGATAATAAATGACTCGCTGGTTTCAATTATTTTAGCTTGCTCCCGTCTGTGCATTGCCAGGGCATGGATCCAGACCACCTGCCCGAAAGTTACTGAATTTTGGGTACTACTTAGGGGGATCTATGAATTAGAACTGGTCTTAGCTAAAGCCAGGGGTCCTAGGTCAAGATTTAAATTTGAAAGGATCTGGTCAAGTCTTCATTGAGATTAGTATAGATAATGCTTATACTATTGAAGTATGCGTTTTAAAATGTTCTTTTCATATTCTTGTACTTATGCGGTTTTTCTTTCCTTTTTTTCCCTTAATATTGTTAGAGCATTTTGTCCCTGGAACTTGAACTTTTATTTGTGTTTTGATGATGGCATTTATCTCTGTTACTCTATTGTGCAATGTCTTGTTTTACTTTTTTGTATGCAACTGATAGCTAAAAAAAAACAAAAGTTAAAGATGTAATACAAAGGCATTTAAAAATGACCATTGGTTTAAAGACTAGCGTTACTTTTCCATCATAGAGAAATGGAGATAGGACGATAAAGATTATCGCTACACAAAAGAGAAGCCGAAAATAAGGAAGTACGGTGGAAGACAGATATGTGAATTTACCGTGAACTTGGGATTGATAAACAAAGAAATAATTAAGGTTGCATGGGAATGTTTTTTAAAATACTCCCGTCTTTGTTTTTTAGATGTGTTCACGCACGATAGGCAGTCTATAAACCTGTGGTAAAAGCTGCTTCCAATAAGTTGAGGTAGGTGCAATAAAGCATCATACAAACAAGTAGAAGGTCCAGCAAATATAGGAAGACTAATTAGACTTTTGTTTAAATAGGACCATGACAGGTGGTTTCACCCTAAATCCAGACAGCAGCCAAAGTTGAGCAAAACCCAATGCGAGCAGGTACAGTGATGCTATAATTGTGAGACAGAAGTAAATAGAATAAAGGTGAAGAAACAGAAAGAGTGATATTTGTATTTTGTTTTGTAGCTTGCACCAATGTGTTATGAGTAAGAAGCCTTGATGAGAGCCCCTTGAGAACCCTTGTGGCTTGAAAAGCATCAGCAATTAAAATAATATGCAATAAGGCTAATATAGAATTCATACTGACGGACACTAAATGGTATAATGTTCCCAGTTCTGAGAATTGATTTGGATTCTTTAGTCACAAAGAAATCAATTTGTGTTGATTAGACTATAAATGATACATTGGTCTAGTGTTATATTCATGTTTGTGATAAATGTTTGTTATGTATACTGTAGTAAATGTTGTGAAAATATATGAATGTTTGTAAACATGTACATTTTTTTTGATATGTGCTTAACTGAAAGGATGTGAAGTCCTTATACAAAAAAAGATAAATGTTTCAAGAGAAAGGTTAAATAAATAACCCAATCACCCAAAAGAATATAGTGTGATTGTTGTAAAAAAGAAATCGCTTGAATTAATTAGGATACCAGGTCCCCCCTTCGTTGTACTTATTATATATGGCCCTTCCTGGTTTCTGTCCTGTGGGCCTTACCCCTTTTTTTCCGCAACTGTCTAAAAGTGGCATTTTCAGAATTGCAATTTAAAATCCAACTTCTCCATTCGTTAGCATTTAAAATGTAAATAACAGAGACATCAAACATGAACTGGGTACCTGTTCCCATTTGGAAATTACACGTATAAAATGTAATAAGGTAACTCTAATGTTATCCTATGGGAGAAATAGATCATGTGGTAGTGAAAAATGAATGTACAAACCTTTCACTACCTGGGCATGTAAAACTCGAGTGCATGTCCTACTTTTTGAATACATTGCATCCTGCCCTCTGGGCAGTCCAGGGCCTACCCTATTAGTGACGTATATGTATTAAAAAGGAATAGTTGGCCTAGCAAAATGTTTATTTCAATAGCAGTTCTGAAACATGTTTACAGGGCTGCCTAAGTGGATGGGACAATCAGTGCTGTATTCCCACTAGTACAGTCTTCTCCTATGAGTAGCTCGTGAACTACTGGTAGCACTCAAGCTACATGTAAGTAGCTCTCCTGTATGAAGCCTGGTGAGTTAAATTAGAAGCTTTTGCTTAACTGAATTAATGTATATCAAAATTGTAAAAATTGTATTTGAGACATACATGTATGCATTTATAGAACTTCAAAGCGGATGTTTGGAGAAAAAAATGGTTGAATTTTCAAAGTATATTTTAACCTCATATTTGAGTGATACATCACATGGTGTTTGGGAGACGTACTAATATTATTTATTGCCCTTGTGCCAGGAAGGTTTTCAGCTGTAACCCATGTAAAAGCATTCAGAGTTGCCAATTTCTTTTTTATGTTGCTGCTAGCAATGCTGCCTGATGCCCTGTATGGTCGCTTGTGCTAAACTTTCATAGAGTGGCCACTAATGTAATCTTGTTTGAAGTAGTCACTTTTACAGCACTACAATACTAATAATATTAGTCACTGGGGACGATTTTCACTGAACATAATTAGCTCTTATTGAAGAAAAGGTTGGAGACCCCTGTACTAGTAGTATTTAATTTGCAAACCCTGGGCATATGTAGTGCCACTTTACTAGGGATTTATAAGTAAATTAAATGTGCCAATTAGGTATAAGCAAATGTTACCATGTTTTTTTTTAAGTTTGAGTTTATTAAAGAACAAAAGGAATAGAACAGAAAATGAAAAAACAGTTAAGATGATGAAGCCATACAGGTTATACAATGAAGAGATAAAATGATAAAGAAATAACAAAGCATATAAGAATAAATGAGAAATTCAATCGAAACTATGCAAATAGAAAAAACAAAGTAAGCATAACAATATTTAAAAACGTAAAAAATTATACAATATATTCCAGCAAATAGTAAATAACAATCAGTTAGAGAAATTAATAAAAGGCAGTGGGAGAATCAAGGTGGTTTTCGTACTTCAGCAGATTTAGTATGAGAGGTGGTGATCGAGGGAGCAAATGAGGATAAATAATTTACCAAAGGAAGCCAAAGGAGATCTCTTTTGATTGCCAGGGAAATGGGAGAGACATAATTAGTATCAAGTCGGTAATGAAAACAAACCGCATTCCACCAAGAGCGAAATGTAACATTACTAGTCTGCTTCCAGTTGGAAGTGATAAGGTGAAAGGTAATAGCTATCAGAAGGTAAATGAGTATGTAATGTGAAGATTGAGGGTAAATAGGAGAGAGAGAACCTAGAAAAATGTGAGTAATGAAAAAGGGGATTTGAATCTGAAAAATCTTTTGGATTTGAGACCATACAAGTTTCCAAAACTGGAGTATAGAAGGACAGTCAAACAGCATATGTTTTAAAACTGCATTAGGGCAGGAGCAAGACCAACACGTAGAGGGAGTGTCTGATGAAAAAGTCGATAAAACCAATGGAGCAAATAAAATTCGGTTTTAAATGAAAAAAAGGGTTTGGGTGATATTAGCAGCTTTAGAGGTTTTATGAAGTTTGGATCATATCTTATCCCAAAAGGGGACTGACCAATCTTGTGAAAGGTCCTTTTCCCAGGCTAGTTCAATCTTAGATTTGGGTCTGACTAATGAAAGTTGAAAAGATTTATAAAGAAATGAAGCAGAGGGAGAATCATCTAATGCAGAGGATATAGGTTGATATAAATTAGGAATATCAATAGTAATAGGAAGGGACTGAAGGTATTCAATAAGAATGGGACAAAGCAAGTTATACTGTGAACGAGAAGAGGAAGATAAAGAGAATTGAGATTGGAGTTCAGAAAAGGATAGAGGCTAATTGTGAGAGAGGAGTTGAGAAATCCATCGCAGGCCTTTAGAATACCATGTCTTCCAGAAAATAGAACGAATCCGAATCTTGAGTTGGTTATTATGCCAAATAGGCTGTACGTGCTTAGAATAGAGAGAGGGATAAGAAGAGGACAAAAAGGGGATAAGGAGTTTACGAGAATGGGAAATAATAGGATTGCGGAAAAAAGTCATAATGGATGTAAAGGATAGAATTTCGCGGAATTCAAAGGGAGTAATAAATGAAGGTTCTATTTTTAGCCAGAGAGGAGGATAAAAAGGAAGAGCAGGTGAGAGCCAACGGGATGCCTATTTCAGGGAAATGGCGCGATGGTAAGCTTTAAAATCAGGGAATCGGAGGCCAGCATTAGATTTATCTTTCTTCAAGGAAGCAAGAGCGATACAAGAGCGTTTACCTTTCCATTAAGCAGAGTAGAATTGATTCTCCTAAAATAATAATCAGGGATATGAAGAGGAATCATGGAGATGGTGTACGGTATAAGAGGTGATGACGTCATTTTCGTTGAGTCGAGACGACCCCACCAAGATAAAAAGAGAGGGTTCCATCGGGTAATGGCAGCATTACATTTCTTAATTATATAGTTAAAGTTTATTTTAAGAGTATCAGACAAGAGAGGAGTAAACCAAATGCCTAAGTATTTGATCTTGGATGGTTGCCACGAAAAAACAGAATGTTCAAAGAGGTGTTTTTGGCAAAGAGGATTTAAAGGTAAAATTTCAAATTTGTCGACATTAAGACGGTATCCAGAAACATCAGAAAAGGAAGAAACCTGTTGCAGGAAAGAAGGAAGAGAAGATTGCGGATCAGAACAGTATAGAAGAATATCATCAGCATAGACCGAAAGTTTAACTTGCTGAGGACCAAAGTGAAAACCGGAAATAGTATCGTCCTGTCGAATCTTGGTGAGAAAAGGTTCTAGGGCTAAAACAAATAATAAGGGAGACAGCGGACATCCTTGTCGAACACCTCTTTGTAGTGCAAAATAATCTGATATGATACCAGTAACAAATATTGTCGCCTGAGGGCCAGAATAGAGTAAGGAGATAACAGAAATAAATTTAGGTGGAAAACTTGCCCTTTTGAGAGCCTGGAACATGAAGTCCCAACTAATCCTATCAAATGCTTTTTCAGTATCTAGAGAAATAGCGGCCAGAGGATGGTTTAGTGAGGATGCCTTACTTAGAATATCGAAAAAGACACGCGAGTTATCGGAAGAGAGTTGTCCTGTAACAAAACCTGATTGTTCAGGGCCAATTAAATTAGGTAAAAAAGGATCCATTCTAAGAGCCAAAACTTTGGCAAGATTTTTGTAATCAGTATTAACCAAAGAAATAGGACGGTAGTTCTGGCACAAGGAATGATCCTTATCTTCTTTAGGAATTAAACAAATCAAGGCTTGTTGAAACGTGACACTCGAAGAACCTGTGTCAAAAAAGGATTGAAATAAAAGTAAAAGCTTTGGTAAAAGAAGTGAAGCGAAATGATTGTAAAATTCAATGGTGAATCCATAAGGACCAGGGGCGTTCTCACGTCGTAACACTGAGACGGCATGAGAGATTTCTGCGAGTGAGATATCAGATTCTAGGGACCCAAAATCCATGTGATCGGAAGGAGGTGAAGGAATAGTTTGAAAGTAGGAGAGAAGATCAGTCGATGTAGGAATGGTTTCCGGAGTGTAAAGTGTTTTATAAAAAGTGACAAACTCATTTAGAATGTCTTTGTCTTTTAATAAGGAAGCACCAGTAGAACCTTTAATAGATTCAATTTTCGTTCGTTCTTTCTGTATTTTCAAATAATTGGCGAGTAGATTCGCCATATTATTCTGACCTCCATAATAACAGGAGTTACATTTTAATAAAAAGTTGGAGGCAGCATCTGTGGTTAATTTATTAAAAGTAAATTTGGCATCAATAAGGTTTTTAAGAGAGGATTCAGTATTGGAGGAATAATAAGTATGTTCAAGTTGTTTGATTTTAGTAAGGAGTTGATTAGATTGAGCTTCCAAGAGCTTTTTCTTTTGCGAGACAAAATTGATGATAAAACCTCTAGAAGCTGTTTGAAAGAATCCCATACCATAACAAAGGGGGAATCAGGGGTATTATTAATCAGAAAGAACTCAGTGGCAAAAGCAGTGAATTTGTACAAAAAGTGGGGTCAAGGAGCAAAGAATTATTGAATCTCCAGCTACCTGGATGGAGGGAAAAGGGAATGACGTCAATATCAACATGAACAGGAGCATGATCTGAAATTATAATAGAGCCAATGTCAGAGTGGATAGCATACTGAGCTAAAGATTTGCTAAGAAAAAGATAGTCAATACGGGATTGTGAGTGATGGGAAGGAGAGTATAAACTATATTCTCTAAGGTCAGGATGACATAATCTCCAGATGTCAACTAGTGCATTATGATGAATAGAAGCAGTGAATTGGGAGTGCATTCTAGATGAGGAGAATTTAACTTTGGAGTGTCTGTCCAGGATAGGGTCAAGAATTTGGTTGCAATCACCACCAAAAATAATATACTCATCATTGAACGTAACCAACTTATCAGAAATGGAAGGCCAAAATGATTTGTCAACACCAGTAGGAGCATAAACATTGAATATAACAATAGGAATTTTATCTATAAGTAATTTAACAATCACCCAGAGACCATCAACATCGCATTCATGAGAAACTGTAGAAACATTTAACTTTTTATGGCATAAAATCACAACTCTGTTTTTCTTACCTGCAGCAGGGGAAATAAATACATGTCTTACCCTACAACGTTTGAGTTTCAAAGCTTCAGTCTCTGATAGATGGGATTCTTGAAGAAGGGCAACATCGGGTTTAAGCCTGGCTAGATGGGATAACACGTGTTGCCTTTTAATTGGGTTATTTAAACCTTTAACCTTCCAAGTAGTAACCCGGAAAGTGATTCAGAGAAAAAATATAAGGAGTAGTATGCTTACTAGTACAAAAAAGAGAAATTGTAGAGAAAAGTGCTAGAATAAAAAAGAAGGAGCTGAAATGTAAAGAGGAAAAAGGAAAAAAGAAGGGAAAAGAGGCAAAGAAAAAGACATAATATAAAAGGGGAAGAACAAAAAAAGTCAAGAAAAACAAGAATGGAAGAAAAGAAGGAGAAAGAAAATAGCGAAACAAGAAGACAGTACATGTCAAATACAGACGACTGAAAGACATACCTACAAATACAAACGAAAAAGCGAGGGTGACGACGCCAAAAGACGACGACGACAGCAGCAAAGGAGACATCACCAAACGTCCGTTAGAATACAATAAGATATTGCTTGGTAGTAGGGACAAACAAGCATTTACAATGCAATGGTCTCGGCTTTATTAAAGCAATTGGCATTGCAAATAGCATTTTTTCATTTCATTTCATAAATGGTATTGTCATTTACAATGGCAATAGGTGAGCATGAGAGAGTATTAGCGGACACAGAGCCACACACACACAGAGCCACACACACACAGAGCCACACACACAGAGAGCCACACACACACACAGAGCCACACACACACACAGCCACACACACTAACACACAGTGCCATACACACACACAAAGACAGAACCACACACAGACAGAGCCACACACAGACAAAGCCACACATACAGACAAAGCCACACACACAGACAGACAAAGACACATACAGACAGACAAAGCCACACACACACACACAAAGCCACAAACACACACAGACAAAGCCACACACACACACAGACAAAGACACAGACAAAGCCACGCACACACACAAAGCCATACACACACACACAGACAAAGCCACACACACACACAGACAAAGCCACACACATACAGACAGAGCCACACACACATAGACAGAGCCACACACACATAGATAGAGCCACACGCACACAGAGAGAGCTCTCTGCCCAGTAACTCCCAAGGGAACAGAGGCACGAAAAACCGGATCACAAGCATGGCACAGAGGCACAAGCAGGGAACAGAGGCACAAGCAGGGCACAGAGGCAAAAAACAAGATCACAAGCAGGGCACAGAGGCACAACAAGCAACGAGGAGGCAGGGGCAGGAGAGCAAGCACAAGCAACGAGGGGGCAGGGCGGCACAGAGGCACAAAAACCAGATCACAAGCAGGGCGTCACAGAGGCACAAAAACCGGATCACAAGCAGGGCACAGAGGCACAACAAGCAAAGAGGGGGCAGGGGGGTACAGAGGCACAAAAACCGGATCAAAGCAGGGCAGGGCACAGAGGTACGAAAACCGGATCACAAGCAGGGCACAGAGGAACAACAAGCAACAAGGGGGCAGGGGCAGGAGAGCAAGCACAAGCAACGAGGGGGCAGGGGGCACAGAGGCACAAAAACCAGATCACAAGCAGGGCACAGAGGCACAACAAGCAGGGAGGGGGCAGTGGCAGGAGAGCAAGCACAAGCAATGAGAGGGCAGCAAGCACAAGCAACGAGGGGGCAGGGGGGCACAGAGGCTCAAAAACTGGATCATAAGCAGGGCAGGGCACAGAGGCACAACAAGCAACGAGGGGGCAGGTGCAGGAGAGCAAGCACAAGCAACGAGGGGGTAGCAAGCACAAGCAACGAGGGGGCAGGACAGCAAGCACAAGCAACGAGGGGGGACAGCAAGCACAAGCAACAAGGGGGGCAGGACAGCAAGCACAAGCAACGAGAGGGGCAGGGGAGCAAGCACAAGCAACGAGGGAGCAGGACAGCAAGCACAAGCAACAAGGGGGGGCAGGACAGCAAGCACGAGCAACGGGGGGCAGGGGAGCAAGCACAAGCAACGAGGGGACAGCACAGCAAGCACAAGCAACGAGGGGGGAGGACAGCAAACACGATCAATGAGGGGGGCAGAACAGCAATCACAGGCAACGAGGGGGTCAGGACAGGAAACACAAGAAACGAGGGGGGCAGCACAGCAAGCACAAGCAATGAGGGGGGCAGGACAGCAAGCACAAGCAAGGAGGGGGCAAGACAGCAAGCACGAGCAATGAGGGGGCAGGACGAGAGGGCAGGACAGCAAGCACGAGCAACGAGGGGGCAGGACAGCAAGCACAAGCAACGAGGGGGCATGACAGCAAGCACAAGCAACGAGGGGGGGCAGGACAGCAAGCACGAGCAACGAGGGGGGCAGGACAGCAAGCACAAGCAACGAGGGGGGTAGGACAGCAAGCACAAGCAGCAAGGGGGGCAGGACAGCAAGCACAAGTAACGAGGGGGGAGCAGGACAGCAAGCACAAGCAACGAGGGGAGGCAGGAGAGCAAGCACGAGCAACGAGGGGGCAGAACAGCAAGCACAAGCAACGAAGGGGGCAGGACAGCAAGCACGAGCAATGAGGGGGCAGGACAGCAAGGGGGGCAGGGCAGCAAGCACAAGCATTGAGGGAGGCAGGAGAGCAAGCACAAGCAATGATGGAGGGCAGGAGAGCAAGCAGAAGCAACGAGGGGGCAGGATAGCAAGCACGAGCAACGAGGGGGTAGGACAGCAAGCACGAGCAACGAGGGCAGCAGGACAGCAAGCACAGCAACGAGGGGGGGCAGGACAGCAAGCACAAGCAACGAGGGAGGGCAGGACAGCAAG
Organism: Lissotriton vulgaris; assembly: GCF_964263255.1. NCBI lineage: Eukaryota > Metazoa > Chordata > Amphibia > Caudata > Salamandridae > Lissotriton > Lissotriton vulgaris. Next base: position 175,578,982 of record NC_141693.1, read on the forward strand.
CACGATCAACGAGGGGGCAGGAAAGCAAGGGGGGCAGGACAGCAAGGACAAGCAACGGGGGGCAGGGGAGCCTCCATTTCTTTGATATTGGAAGAGGATTACCCAGTGGCAGCAAAGGATGATGGATTTTATTATGTAGTCCATAGTCAACCACTGACCAGAGGAATTAAATATATTTTAGCAACATTGGGAGTCAGACAGACACACACATACAGACACAGACAGACACACACACAGACAGACACACACAGACAGACAGACACACACAGACAGACAGACACACACAGACAGACCCAGACAGACAGACAGACACAGACAGACAGACACAGACAGACAGATACAGACACACACAGACAGAGAGACACAGACAGACAGACACAGACAGACAAAGACAAACACAGACAGACACAGACAGACACAGACAGACAAACAGACAGACATAGGCAGACAGACACAGACAGACATAGGCAGACAGACACAGACACACACAGACAGACATAGACAGAGACACACACACAGACAGAGATAGACAGGCAGACAGACAGAGACACACACAGACAGACACACACAGACAGACACAAACAGACACACACAGACAGACACACACAGACAGACACAGTCAGACACACACAGACAGACACACACAGACAGACACACACAGACAGACACACACAGACAGACACACACAGACAGACACACAGACACACAGACAGACAGACAGACACACAGACAGACACACACACAGACAGACACACAGACAGACAGACACACAGACACACAAACAGACAGACACACAGATACACACAGACCGACACACAGACAGACAGACTCTTAGCGTGGCACTCTATGTTCGAAAATGCACCATCTTTTCACTTTTTTAAGTAAACTTTTTGGGTGACATTTGGCACTGCACACATGATCTGGCTCATAGCGCGCGTAGCCATGGTTGCAGCGCACAGAGACCCTCCACTGCCACACACAGAGGAAAAACATTAGAGGGAACATTGCCCACAACTCTTTAACCAGTGACAAGTACCCAAAGTAGCCAAACCATCTCTCCTTTTACCATCCGGATTTGACATACTTTATTGAAAATCAAGACCCAGCTATCTCTATATCTTACAACGATGTTGTCCCTCCAGTAATTCCTTATTTGTTTAGGACTACAGCAGCAGCATGGGCCCTTTCTAAGTATTTTTGGTCCAGCCTGAGTTGATCCCTGCAGGTGCCTAGCTCACTATGGCTGGAATGCCCAACCTGCCACGTTGAAATGTTGGTGGCCAAGATCACTTTTAATCAGGGTGTGCATTATTGTGCAGAGGGAAGTGGTATTGACTATGCTTGCTCTATTTTCCAAGGAGGGCAATCCTTCCAGTGTCGTGACAGTCACTCCTCGCCTCTGTACAGGGAAGATATGTGGCTCTTGAAGTGAGCCAGTTTCGTGCAGCTTTTAAGCTGGAGCATTACTGGTCTGGCTTCTGAGTAAGGTGAGGGTAATTAGCAGGAATGTTCTGTCTGTACAACACGTGCTTTTAACAAGAAATGTGTGCCAAGGAACTATTAGCCAAGAAGGAATTTAAACCATTTTAAGGCTGCCACTTAAGGATGCAGTGAACATACAGCGGTTACTATCCAACTTCTGGCATTTCGTTTTTTGACATTCCCTTTTTTTACAGCACTGGTTTGCAGCCAAGACAGGAGTTGCAAGTCCCATCAGACCTTCGAAGGTGATATCCTGTAAATTCCTGCTCTTAGGGTAGAATAACACAGTTCTGAACATGAATTGGCCAAGCCAACAGATCTGACTTTGTCCGCCAGCCTTTAGGCTTTGGTCATTCTAGGTTTGTTCTGTCATGTTTTGAGCTAAATCTAATTGTTGGGGAAGCTTACTGGAAAAATATTTCTTTGGGTTAAAAAAAAACACTTTACTACAGTATTCCCTAATGCTGAGGGGGACTATGTTCTGGCTGGATGTGCTCCCTGTGAAAGGGCAGCATGCTGTAACTCAAAGTGCAGTCAGTAGGTTTAACAGTATTAACTCTTTCCTTTTTTTCATCTAACTCTTGGGAAGCTACATTTAATTTATAGACACTTAAGAGAGTAGACAGCAACCAGTAGAGCTTTTTCATTCTCTAAACAGGGTATTAGTCAGAGGAATGGATATCCACCGTGGACCTCAGTATGGTCACATGGAACCGAAAAGTGATGAACCATAGACAACATCAATCAATTAATAAAACATTCAATCAATCAGGATTCGTAAAGTGCAGTTAACCACCCAATAGAGTATCCAGGCGCTTGCAGGTCTCTGCGGCTTATTCAAACAGCCAAGTCTTGAGGGCCAATTAGAATTCCGGAAGTGAGGTGATGGTAAAGAGTTGCCTGGGGAGGCTGCACCAGGTCTTTGCTGTGATGTTGGAGAAGCAGCATCCTCCACTTCTTCTTCAGAAGATGCGGGGAGCATGGGCAAGTGAGAGGGAGGGAAAGAATAGTCCTCTCCATTTAAGTTATGGTGGTTATAATTTGTGACATTTGACCTACATTGGAATGCTTGCTATAAGGTATATTCACTTTGAGCCAAGTAATGGTGACCTGGAGTTCCCTTCAGTAGGAAGATAGGGAATATCTCACAGTGCACTACAAGGGTAGTCCTCAAAACAAAAACATCTTTTGATTTGAAAGGGAGTTCAGAGGTCAAATTGCTTTTGTTTGACAGCAGAGTCAGATGATAATTTCAGCTAAGTTGCTTCAGGTGGTACAACCAAAAAATGATATGAATATATTGTTGACCCAGTACCCTTGATGAGGTTAAGCCAGCAAGCAAGCAAGCAAATGGCTATTTATCTCACCGTTCTATTATTCGAGGGAAGTTAGTGGCTGCTTTTTCCATGCAGTATCCCTTCAGGGTCCATTCTGGAAGCAACTAACTAATATAGATCTGATCCTGGACAGCAGGTTTTGTGTTTGGTATTAAATGACAGCCATGGGACAGTGTGGGCCTGTTAGGATAGTCTGCCAGTGGGATGTGGGATGACATCTGATGCTAAAGCACCTTGTAGCCAAAGCGCACAGACATGCGGTGAGGGAAATTGGTTTTACGTGGCATGTCAACAGGGAATACATGTGACTTTAAAGGTGGTGATGCAATAATGAAGATAAAATGAGAAGCTCTGAGTTTTTTGCTTTGATGGGAGGAGTTAGACTTAGGAAAGGAGGGGATAGGCAATTAGGGCGTAAAGTATGGGTGTCCCTCAAGTCCTATTTCCCCATTACCAGCGATACCATTGATGATTTCATTTGTGATGTCATATTTGGAATTGCAGTCAGTCAGATATGAATTATGCTTCCAGCAGCTAGCCATAAATGGCCAATTTTCTGAGAATTTCTGAGATTTGTTTTTAAATATATCTTAATGTTTTACAAACAAAATCATTCCTGCACCTAACAAAGTTTTTCCTATGCAATGACCATTTACATATTAATTGCATGGAAATACCGGCATACAAATAAAAATTACTTTAAATCTCAGTAAAAAAACATATTTCAATGACATCGCTGGTAATGGGTAAAATATATTTAATGGAAAAGTCTAGCACCTTGGAGGAGTTTAATGTCTGCCCATGTTCTAAGTTGAAACTGATTTCTTTCAAAGGAAAAAGGTTTTCTTATGTTTGATTATCTGCTTATGTTTGGTTACCTTCTTATGTTTGGTGGCGTTGGGGTGTTCCTTAGGTATACCAAGGGCAGTATCTTAGCAGTCATACTATTCATCTTTACTTGAATAAAGTCTGAAGGCACCTGTAGTTAGTAGAGCTTGATGTACCTCCAAAAGCATGAGAAATTAGTTCTTTTATTAATGGATAATGTGACAAGGTCAGATGATGTTGTCTACCACCAGCACTATCATCATCACTGTCAATAACTTTATCGGGAGAAATGCATGGAATACCACAGGAGCTGTAGAGTGGAACAACTTTATAAAAGTGGATTATAATACTCACAACACAACACTCTACTGGGAAAAGGTACGTAGTGTGATCAGCTTAAGACCTCATAGGAAATCCTCCGACTCTCTGTTGTAAAGAAACTCTGTCTTCCCCTTCCCTGCACCCTTTTCTTCTCTATTTGTGTAATCAAGCTCTGCCCCTTTGTTTTATCATCTATGGTACAATCCTCATCTGCATCAGTTGGAATGTTGAGATGAGGCAGTTGAGCGGAGGGGATTCTGCCTTGATAGAAGAGTATTGACATTTTCAGCATTTTGCTAATAAAACACTTGCTTTAAACAGTGTTTGCAATTACTTCACTCTGCATTCTTATTCTGGAGCAATGGACCTCTTTCTCAAAATTAGCTTTAGAGGCTCATATGTATTGTTATATCACTGAGTCTGTGGGCTCAATTGTGTGCTTACTCCACACATACTGAAACATGTAAAGGATAACAGGAACGAAATCACTACACATTCTTGTTATTAGTAACACACAGTTCAGCAACCTAAGATAGTTGTAATATGCTTATAAGGAGTGATGTTTCAATGCCAGTAAACGTATTTTCTTACTCCCCTCAGAAAAGTAGGTAATTGAGGGGCATATTATCAAGGGGGTTTATCTCCGCTTTTTTGGCTTTAAAAGCCAAGAAAGCGGAGATAAAATTATCTCCCTATTACCTAGCTGTCGCTAACACCAGTTAGCGACAGCTAGTAGGAGATAGCGACCATCTTGGACCCCACTTTGCATGTCAGTGATATTTATCACTAATGACATGCAAAGTGGGCGTGCCAAGATGTTAGCGACTGAAAACAGTCGCTAACATAGCAATCTCCTATTACCAACTTTTGGAGATATTCGCGCTAAGCGCGAATATCTCCAAAAGCTAACACCTGCCCTGAGCAGTTCTTAGCCATGTTATCCAATGGGAGGTGGATAACATGGCTAAGAGCATTAGCTCGGTAATGCATGAATATCGCGGACTTTTCAGCGATATTCATGCATTTCGGCGATTTTTATCGCATTTGCGATAAACCTTGGTAATACCAAGGTTTATTTGCGGTAAAAATCGCCGCAGCTCAGCGATAATTCAATTTCAATCTATTTTTATTATGTTTTGGCACTCCGAAGAGGTCCACATAAAACAAGATACATAAATACAAATACACATTCTCTAAGTAAAAAGCGACAACTACAACATTTTCCACTAAACAAGATAATCAGCAACACACATCTCCACATTTCACCAAAAAATGGCTAAAAAACCTTTAAAAAAGTTAAAAATATTGAAGCAAAACATTTCATTTGGGGGAGAATACAAGGCCTGTAAAAAAGAATTCACATTAAGGATACCCAATTGTAAGCATATTGGTCTTAACCACTTCAACTGAAGTGTACGCAATGCAGGACATATAAACAGTACGTGAGAACGATCCTGAGTAGACATGTTACAAAAATTACAAATGGATGCGGACCCATACCATTTTGCTAAAAGGATGTTTAAAGGCAGCAAGTCCTGCCTTAAGAGGAACCAAAATCTCCGAACACCATGTGGTAAGTTCCAGGCGACATAGGGTTGAGCAAGCTTCATTGAGTATGTATTGGCAAGGAGGTCACCACCCCTCTTTACTTGTATGGACTTCTTGTCCATCGTGAAGCAGAGATTCCATGAAGCCTGTTTCAAGAGAGATTTTAGCTGGGTAGGAGAGATAGTAAAAAGGGTACCCTCTTCCAATTCAAGAAGTGCCACAGCCTTTCTAATGTTTTTAACAATTTGAGAGTGCTCTTTTAAATTACCCAATAATTCCCTCTTGATAAGGGATCTCAAAGACCCCGTCTCTCCTCCAGCCAGGCTAGCAACCCATTGGACTAGAGCTGACAGGCCCTGCGCCCAACTACTGCGAAGGCTGAATTCAAGTCTACAGGCGGTCACAGAACAGGATGAATTAAGAGAAGTCATAGACCTTAACAGTTTTCCTTCTATCGTCTGTAAAAAACCCCAGTGCTTTAAATCAACCAATTCCATTCCATACAGGAGGGTTGATGGGATTTTTGCCCTAAAGACCTCCAGTAGATAAGCAACATGTCTTCTCCCTGTGGCGGAGTAGAGGGCGCTCAAACATTTGCCTTGGGATAGGGCTTTACGGGAATTATTATCGATATGAGGCTTCTCACTCAGATTAGCAGAAATTATTTTTCCTAAAAAGGTGTATGGCTTGACCACCTCCAAATTCTGACCACCAACTGACCAACCAAAATTCTCTGATTTAGATTTTTTGTTCCCTGCAATACACATAATTTTGCTTTTTGTGGCATTTATCCTCATTTGGTGGGCCTCTGCAAAAAGATGTAAAGCCTGCAGACGATTGGCCAAACCCTTGGGAGTTAAATCTAGGATAAGGATATCGTCTGCATATAGCAGGCAGGAAATAGAAGATCCCCCCACTACCGGGGCTATGCCATCACAAGATGAAAGCGAAGCTGGAAGGTCAGCAATATACAGGGAGAAAAGTATTGGGGCCAGAATACAACCCTGTTTTAATCCATTAATGGAGGGAATAACCCGCGATAAACCCCTTTCTCCACCTTGTAACACTCGGCACCAGGTGTCCGTGTGTAGAGATCGCACCAGATCTAATAGGAGAGGAGGCATACCCAGGTCGAATAGTTTTCTCCACAGCAGGGGACGGTCAACCTTGTTGAATGCTGTGGAGAAATCAATGAAAGCCGCATACACTCCTCCCCCTCGAACTCTTATATATTTATCCGATATAACCTGAAGGGCTGTGAGATTATCCAATGTACCATGCCCCTTACGGAAGCCAGTTTGTTCAAGGGGTAATATCTGGTTCACTTCAACCCAATCAGTAATTAGCAATAGGAGACATTTGGAGAAGACTTTTCCAATGGCATCAAGGAGGGCTATCTGGCGATAGTTCATTGGCTTATCCCTCTCGCCCTTCTTGAATAAAGGAACCAATATGCTCCCTTTCCAAGATGAGGGTACAGTTTTACTAATGAAGCAAGATCTAAACAATGGAAAAAGAATCTTGCTCCATGAGACAGGGTCCTGCTTCAATACCGATATGGGAAGTTCATCGGGCCCCATTGCTCCGGAGGAGCGCATGTCCTTAATGGCCATTTCAATGTTTTTTTCCCAGGGGGAGTCAATAGGAAACTCATCTTCTTTAGTAGTCCCCTTACATTCTACCCCTACGCCATTCCCAGCATACAAGTTAGAGATGAAGGTAACCCATGATGATTCAGCAATGGGAATGGGGAGGGGGCTAACTCTTACTCCACAACCCTCACCAATGAGTGACCAGAATTGTCTAACTTTACCATGAACAGCGGCCTCCCGTAGACTTATCCAGAGTGAGTCTTCTTTTTCTTTTTTCAGTTTCTTCCTAATTCTGCTTCTCCTTCTTTTTAACAGGGATATTTTATTATTTGTTTCAATGGACCTACGCAAAAATTGCTCCCGCACTAATTTATTTATTTCCTTATTTAAAAGGGTAATAGGTCTAGAAACATAAATCCTTTTTACCGAAGAACTAGGCCTTTTGGCTACCAAGATGACATTTTTCATAAAATTCTCAAAGTGGATCAATTCGGAACCCTGCCAATCTTTCAACTCAAGTATTGTTTTAGCTAGAATACACTCCAGGCCCTTCTTGGCCTTAAAATTCCAAAAGCATCTTCCAGAGTCCTTATGAAAGTTAACTATATCACTATTAAGGGACCATGGATCGGAATTAGGAGGTTGTAATGGAAGGCTTATAGTAATCACGTTGTGGTCGCTAAATGATGTTGGAGAGACAGCCAGATCATTCACTAGAGAGAAAATACTATAGTCGGTGATTACATAGTCCAGAATTGACTCACCTTGAGAGGATCTATGAGTATACTTTGCAGGGACATCAGAAGGAAGCCTACCGTTCACTATTATCCCCTCCGCCGCTGAAAGTTGTTCCAGCAACAGCTTCCCTCTCTTATTAGTTTTAATTTTATTGGGAAAGAGGGATTGGGGAATAAGATAGGCTTCTTCTTTAAATTTGTTCCTGAATAACTCTAGACTAGAGTTAGAAACTTTACAATTAAAATCACCTACTAACAACACAAAGGGGGGAGGTTCTAACTCTTTAATCTGTTTGATATATAAGAAGATTTGCTTCAATAAGATGTTAAAACATTCATCGGGGGGATGTAAGCGTTTATTATTACCAGAGAATTATTATTTCCCATGCTGGTTAAACTACAGAGAGTTATCGCCTGAAAAAGGTTACTTCGATCAACATAATGGGTGAAGTTCCACTTTAGTCTATTGGACAGAAGGCAGGCAATTCCCCCTTTTGCATGCCCTTTCTTCGAAGGAGAGGCCACTGCCTCAAGGACAAAATAATCTCTCCCTACACACAATCTACTAGCACACCAAGTCATTAGCATTCAGAGAGAACAAATACTGTAATTTCTCAGGACTATTATTTATCCCGGCGGCATTCCAAGAGAGAACTTTCAAATTACTGCTAAAGATGTTGGAAAAGTTTAGGGTTGTTTGTAGATTTACTAGACAAAGCACCGGGCAGCCAATTCCACCGCTGGTTATCTTCTATTGGGAGGCAATTCTGAATTAACGGGGCAGGCATTACATGCGTCACCAGACGTGTGCTTTTCGAAACCCATATCTTTAAATCATTAAAAGAGGGAGGGGGACCATCTTGATCAGTGTCCTGCGGAGAGAATCTATTATGAGGGAAGTTGTGTCTTCCAGGAGACAAAACAGGTAAGAGATCAATTCCCCTACACTGGAAATTCTCAGCCTGTTGCAATATAAGGTTTACTATAAGTTTGGAGTAAAACTTCACCCTGACATAAGGCGCAGCAACTGTTCCTGATATAGAGGCTAAATCAATATCGTTTGATTGTATTAGTTTTAAACTCTCTATGTCTTTAAAACATTTGAGTAACCATGCTCTATTTAGAGGCAGATCGAAATCAAATAACGATAGAAAATCCACAGTCAATGTATCTACAAAAGCTTCTGGTACTTTTATAGGCAAGTGATGAGGCCATACAACGCCATCACCTGTGGCATGAAAGGCAGGGGCAGAAGGATTAAGAGCCACAGATGCAATAGGAACTGCCCTTGTCATCTCTACTTCGGGGAAAGGGATCGTCAATCCTCCTACATCTAATGGGGGACCTTCCACGGGAGGGATAAAGCAATTGGAAGAGATTTTAATACCTGATGCAGAGGGATTCAAATCATTAGGAGGATGAATGACAGCTTACTGACTCAAGGACCCATTCACAGATTCTCCAGAGATAGGATCATTTGTATCAGGGACTTGGAATCCTCAAAAATTATTTGTCTCTGCCTTTTCTTCCTGTGTCTGCGGATTGGTTTTCTCTTTTTTCCTTTATTCTTTCTGTGTTTTCCAGATTTTACTTTTTCTTCCCCCCCTATCCCCTTGATTTCAGGCCTAAAAATTGGGAATAGCTCTTTTTCAGATTTTGGAGCGGTAATATCAATACTTTCTTCTTCAATTTCAATTTCAAGGACAGAATTCCTTACACAATTAATTGCAAAAAGTGTGGGTACTAAAGATGGCTCATTTTTAAGACTAGCCACAGGTTTATTTTGAACTGAATTAACATTTCCAGCTGGATGATCGCTACTCGTCTCAGGCCCATGCAATCCAGCCTTAGGATCTAGGTCAGGAACCTTTTCGGGAAGCTTTAACAATAAAACATTTAATATCTGAGTCACCGATTCCAAAATACAATCAGCGCTTCCCACAAATTTACCCAATAACAATAAAATAGATGCCAGCAAATGTTCTAATGCAATAAGGGATTCTGAAATCGGGTTTTCAGATTTATCAAAGCCTGGGGGGCCAATGGGATCAATGCCAGATATATTAAGCAGTGGGCTCTTTGAGATGTTATACTGTGAGGAAATGTCTTGTGATTTTAAGGAGGGGGTACTGCTATAGAGCAAAAGACCAGACGGAGTAGCACCCATCAGGGACTTAATCGCTTCGGGTGATTCAGGGTACCATCAGCTAAGTATCGACCACAAAGCTCCAGGTCAATACTCGACAAAAGAGAGTCCCCCTTACTGTTCACCTTTGGCAGTAAACCTCCTATGGGAACATTAGATATAAGCATTTTATGGTTTACGGACACATTATTTTGTTGCCCACCCTCAGAATTGGGAGCAGAATATTTAATGTCACCAGTCATTTCAGGGGGCACTGGGCAGGGCTCCTCAGTAATCGGTGAGCCCGAATGTTCTTCATTCACAGAAAGAGGGACCTTCCTAACCACCGTAAGGGCTGTGCCAGATGGAGAAGCAATGTCAACGGCTTTGTTTGCATCATTTAACATTTCCTTATCCTTGGGTTTTTACCACAATTGCAGCAGCTGGCATTGGCCTTTTAATAACAAATTATTGGCATCCCTGTTTCTAAGGGGGTTGGATCTTGTCTTCATGCAAGACCTTCCCCCCAATAATCTCCCCGAAAGTAACTTTTTAGCCGTTATACTTAAGCGTGGGGAGCAGGGGAAATCGTAACCCCGATGAGAGTAGTTAATCTCAGGTAATCAATAAAAGAATGAATGTATGGAGATAAGTAACGATGAGTACCTGGTCAGAAAAAAAATGTCTATACCGTCATATTTCAACACAACATATAAAATACGGAACAAACAATAATTTCAATATAAATGTAAATAAAAAGGCCCAGCCCAGCCTACTTCAGCCACTGAGGGCCACAGAGGGCCCGCCCTTTGCCCGGGCTTCGCTCCGCGCTTCGTCCCGCGTACGCGGGAAATATGCTGTTTATATACGTGATTAGCTGAGGGCGTGTCAACAGGTAGAGCGGGCCAGGTGTAAGCTATCGGCCTCGCAGGGACTCCTGGATTATCGAGTCAGCGATAAATTTTTGTCTCTAACCAAGCAATAGCGATAATTATCGCTATTGCTTGGTAATATGCCCCTGAGTTGAATACCCCATTAGTTCTTTAAAATGTGCTAGCAGAGAGAGAAAGAGATTATGCAAAAGCACACTTATTAAAGGCCTTTTGGCCCCCTTGAATTGCATGTGCAACTATCTTTCATATAAAACTATTGATTGGTAAAATGCCGAACAAATACACCAATTTTCCAAATAATTTCTAATATCTCCCACATATCTCGTCTTTTCCTGTATGTCATCTCAAACGGCACTCCTTGCTCCCTCAATTACAGAACATCTGCCAATTCTTCAAATTTTGATGCAGGAATATTGCATTCCAAATACAGAAGTACCACATGTTTAATGTAGGAATTCCACATTCTCAATTACTACAAGAGAAATCCGGTGGTAATTCTTTATCTATAAATGAGTAGAAACTTGGGAAATAGAGAGACATCCTATAGCTGGAATACAGTTCAAGTATATTATTGGTGGGAAGGGAATGTCTTCTTCAGTGAAGTTGAAATCCTTTGATTATTGTTGGGAAATTAATGTCCCCTGCATGGTGTACAAGCATGGTGCTGTGCCCTTAGTGCATAACCATGTGTATCTTGTATCCAGTTTTCTTTATTCTGCTAATCTAGAGTGTCAGCAGAAGCCTAGGCCTGTCACTTCATAGTGAACTCCTTGACTTGTCTTGTGACCTGGAAGTGTGCAGCTAGCTGGCTCTAATTGACAGACAGTGGACTAGTGTCCCTTTCGATGGCTTCACAACATGGTGCTGTGATGGCAGCTTACCTTGGTTTGTGAATCCATAGTTGTGACTAGACTTTTTTATCTGTGTCACATGAGTGGAGACTTACTGGCCCACTAGTGTAAAAGTATTCTTCTATGTGCTTACATGTATGCTAGTTTCTAAGATTAGTAGTGTATGCTGTGCATGCTTGTAAATGTAGCCTGTGTGAAATATGCATGGTGTGTTAGTGTGACAGAGTAATGTAGGCCTCTGTGATTCATTTTAAATAAACCAGGACTCGTTCAGTTCACAAGAAGGAGGTGGGGTTAATTTCTCAGACACAGAAAGGTATTGCTAACATTCTAAAAGCTGGTGAGAGGGAGGAGACCTAGTCACTGAAGTGATGGAAGTGGAGACAAGGCACCTTTAGAAATTCAATTAGGACGTTCCCCTTACAAGGAGCTACTGATTCATTTCCATGAACACTGTCATTTGGGAATAGTAGGAGTGAAGAAAAGGTGAGGAAAGGCCCAGCCTTGTTTCCTACCTTAACCACACTCTCAATGAGGCTGATGACAACTAGGTGCAGAAACCTCACATCTCCTTGTGTCAGTTTTAGGTTTCGAACATAGAGCCGAGATAGCATTACCCAAACCTAAGAGTGACCTATTGTCTCAATGGGGAATGAAACCCATTGAGGGACATCATAAATGTGGGACATGCGTGGCCTGTGGGACTACTGTGGAAGGGAAGGAAATCCAACATGGGAATATTAAGTGGAAACACTTAAGTTTCTCAAATTGAAAAACACGAAATGTTGTGTATCTAGTCATCTGCCCATGTAATATGATTTACATAGGCAAGACAACACAACAAGTGAATATGCGCATAACGCAACATAAGTCTAGAATCAAGAATAAAGTGCTTACGGCACCTATGGTGGAGCATTGCATTGAAAATAAACACACTGAAAATGACTTAAAGTGGTCAATTCTATATGTTCTGCAACAGTCTAGACCCATTGGTCATGATAAACTTCTACTAAAAAAAGAGGCCTACCTTATACTTAAGTTTAATAGCGCACTCAGCGGGCTCAACTCGCTTTCTGAAATATCTAGAGTGTGAGCTTTATCTAGTATAGTGCCTCCAAAAGAAAGGGTCGATGGTAATTGCGCGTATGTTTTCATATGTGGTTTAAATTCACCTTTTTTCACATCTAAATGATAGCCTTCTCTAGCGACCCCACTCTAAGATGGCCGCCAAGCAAGTAGCTATAAGTAGGTCTAAAACCATGTTACAACATGGCTGCCAAACTAAGTGAATGAAAGCTTTCTCTAGCGACCCCACTCTAAGATGGCCGCCAAGCAAGTAGCTATAAGTAGGTCCAAAACCATGTTACAACATGGCTGCCAAACTAAGTGAATGAGAGCTAGATGCCGAGTCACAGCTTGTTCAAGTAAGTCTAGAGCTAACATGGGTTTGATTTGCCACCAATATTGCAGTAGCCCCAGAAACCTAATAAAACGCTGTTATTTCCTCTAGGGAAAGCGAGCGCAAATGATAAGGACTGAGGAAAGCGGTGCCTACATGGTTAGAAAGCGTTTACCGCTGCAACCGATTAGAACACGAACAGCCCAAGCGAGGAATCCCTCAGAGCAGGTATGCCGAGTAGAGCAACGAGTGCCATACTCTCTCCGTCTGTGCATAAAAAGCGCGTAAAACGTTATTCTCATTATTTTCAGGCTGTAATACAAGACTGAAAATTAACTCCCATTTGGTGGAAACGTAGGATCACGAGCATGATCCAGTAAGGTATGTTGATAACATATGTGCCCCATTCTGGTCTTAGAAAGTGAGCAAGAACAGGTCATGATACCTGCGTTTGTTTTTAGATCCCGAAAAGAAAAGAAACTCAGTCAGAACTAATACCCTACCCTTGACCGGCGGCTGCTGGTTCAACAGGTAATATGAGGAATCCGAGTTAAATGTAGTTGGAAGCTAAACAACTGTCAGAAATGTAGCTAAAACAAGTTTTATTTTATACACTTGCAGATATCCCGTATTAAGACAGAGCCCTGATGAGAATCCGTAGAGTTGACATACCGGATTCGAAACGCGTTGGCGTAAAAAGATTAGCCATTTATTGGTTGAATGGACTGAATGAATTAATTTGAAGTCTATTTTTCCTTTTTTGAACTGCTACATTCAACTGTAGTTCATTGATTTATGATTGTCATCAAGTTTATACTTTTGACTCTGGTCTTTATGGAATTACGGATGATTTTTTCTTCGTAGTATGAATATTTGAGTGTATATATATCAGAGCAATTCACTTTGTATAATACAACTAGTTATGTGTATGTGTTTGTGTTGTAAATAATCGCGAATTGTAAATAATTGTATATAAGGTGTACAAAACGATAAGGTGTCCCTTTCATACATCAATACTTAAAAAAAGACAAAAAACAAATAAATAATAAAAGGGTTTGAGTGATATACCCGTACGAACCAGGAAGTCTCTTATGGTTTGTTCCCTCAAAAATAGAGGATTTAAGTAAGTGTGTGGCTGGCAATCTGTGTACTTAGTCATGGAAGTGGAGACAAGGCACCTTTAGAAATTCAATTAGGACGTTCCCCTTACAAGGAGCTACTGATTCATTTCCATGAACACTGTCATTTGGGAATAGTAGGAGTGAAGAAAAGGTGAGGAAAGGCCCAGCCTTGTTTCCTACCTTAACCACACTCTCAATGAGGCTGATGACAACTAGGTGCAGAAACCTCACATCTCCTTGTGTCAGTTTTAGGTTTCGAACATAGAGCAGCGGTGGCAGAATGGCGTGTTTTGAGAATCTATATTTATGATCGGATCTTTTGATCTGTGTCTCTAGTGTGAAGGGCTACTGACCCACTTGTGTAAACTTCTATGTGCTTACTTAATTCCTAACACTAAAATCTCAAGTGTATGACGTGCTTGTTTGTGTGTGTAGCCTGTGTGGTACATACATGGTGTGTGAGTGAGCCAAACAAATGGAGGTCTCTGGAATGCATTTTGGATATCTAGCAGTGTATTGCAGGCATCCCTATAGATGGAGGAAGCAAATCTAGTCACTGAAGTGAGGAGAGTGGAGACAAGGCTCCTTTAAAAGTAAATTAGGCATGTTGCTGGCAGAGAGCTACCGATTAGTTTTCATGAACATTAGTATTTGGGCATGGTAGGGCTGAATTGCGGGACCTTTGTGCAAAGTGAAGGAGACCCCATAGGTGGGGTCCAGTTTTTTATGTTTCTCTAAATACACACACAGTTTTGGCTGATGTCAGTCAGGTGCAGAAATCTTCCACCTCCTTGTACCTCTGTTGTTGGTGCTCTAGAATGGAGCCTACTCTATAATTAGAGGCATTACTTTACACAAAGATTGCGTCTGGAGAGCAGCCTGTGAAGGATATTTAAAAGAAGATCTTCCCCAAACCTGTTTTGAAGATGCAGATAGCGGATACACATCTCCTGTCGAAGTTTTCTGTTTAAACTTGGGGCCACAGTACTTACCGTCATATATGGCCAGGGAAGAGAGTGCTCCACAATGTACTAGGATGATTTTCCCAGTCTGTCAGCTCCTAGTCCCTTCTGGCATCCAACGCCTGTAGTATGTAGGTGCCAAGCCTGCTCAGGGTGCAAGAGATGAAGAACTACAACCAGCAGTTCTCTGTCTCCAAAAAATTACTGAGGCCTGGTACAATGAGCTGTGCTGTTTCATGCTTGTGTCAGAAATTCCATGTTGTGCATACGCCTGCACACCTTTAAGCTGCACCCAAGGTTGGCAGCATTTAGGTACCAAGTCTCCTCTGGGATAAAGAGATTTAGAACTGCAGCAAGCAGCTCTCTATCTCCTAAAATAGTCCGAGGCCTAATACCAAGAGTCTGCATGGCACCCCTTACAGCATCTCCCTCATTCTATATCCATGCTGTACATTTGAGACACACAGATCGAGGAGGAAAGAACTGGAAGCTGATGATCAGCAGGGAGCCATGATTACCATTGTCTGCTGGCTGGGTGTGTGTGTGTGCGTATATATATATATATATATATATAGATATTTATATATATATATATATTTTTTTTTTACTGAAAAAACCATAGGTTTCAGGGGCGTTATAGATAGTTGGATATTTCACTCATAGAAATTCCCCCGTTATAGTTAGTTCAGCTAACTATAACTCACGCACCCGCAATGCACTGCTGATGACGTCACATATTACATTACTCATGACATGATCAGTGACATGACTCATGACATCACTGATGACATCTCAAATGACATCACTGATGACATCACTGATGACATCATCCAGTGAATGTGTGTTTTTGCGAAAATTACATATGTTTTATATATATATATCTCAAGGTCGATGGAAGAATAAATGGGTATATAAGTGTCTAAATGGTTGATTTTTTTGTGTAAAATTGATAGTATAACTGACTGATTAAGTGTAACGTAGTGAATACATGGGTTAGTGAGTAATGTTTAAATATGTAAATATCTGTATCAGTCTCTCACTTTGTGTATAAGTGGCTGCATGGGTTGGTGAGTAGCTACATGAGTGTCTATATGGGTTATTAGTTGTTTTTTTGTCTGTATGGTTCAGGAGGGGGTATTACTCAGTGCATAGATGCATGAATGAGTGACTCACTGTTTGTATGTGTTGAAGACAGCATGTGTGCAAGACTGTATGGGTGGATGAGTGTGCGTATGGGTGTGTTGGTGAGTGAATGACTGTCTGAATAGTGTATTTATGAGTAACTACATATGTTTTAAACTAGTATATAGTTCAAGTTCAAGTTCTGACATTTATAAAGCGCACTACTCACCCAGAGGGTCTCAAGGCGCTAGGGGAAGGGGTTCATTATTTGTAGAAAAGCCAGCTTTTAAGTTCTTTTCTGAAGGAGATGTGGTTCTGAGTAAGGAGGAGGTGAGTTGGGAGTGAGTTCCATGTCTTGGCAGCCAGGTAGGAGAAGGATCTGCCACCCATGGTGGATTTCCGGATGCGCGGGACTGTGGCGAGGGCATGATTGGACGATCTAAGTTGACGGGTGGGTTTGTAGAAGGACAGTCGAGTGTTGAGGCATTCGGGTCCTAGATTGTAGAGGGCTTTGTGTACGTGGGTGAGAAGCGGAAAGTAATTCTTTTGTTAACGGGAAGCCAGTGGAGGTCTTTTAGATGTCTGGTGATGTGATCTTGGCGCGGGATGTTTAATATGAGTCTCGCTGACGCGTTTTGGATGCGCTGGAGTTTTTTCAGTGATTTGGCTGTGATTCCGGCGTAGAGTGTGTTACCGTAATCCAGTCGACTTGTGAACAGTGCGTGGGTGACAGTCTTTCTTGTCTCGAGGGGGATCCAGCGGAAGATCTTTTTGAGAATGCGAAGTACGTTGAAGCAGGAAGACGAGACGGTGTTGACTTGTCTGGACATCGAGAGAGAGGAGTCTAGGATGAAGCCAAGGTTACGTGCATGGTCTGTGGGCGTGGGTGCTGCGCCCAGTGCGGAAGGCCACCAGGAGTCGTCCCAAGCTGAGGGGGAAGAACCTAGGATGAGTACCTCCGTTTTGTCTGAGTTGAGTTTTAGGTGGCTATGTTTCATCCATTCGGCTACTTCTTTCATGCCTTCGTGAAGGTTGGTTTTGGCGGTGTTGGGGTCTTTGGTGAGGGAGAGGATTAACTGGGTGTCGTCGGCGTAAGAGGTGATGTTGAGGTTGTGTTGACGCGCGATGGAGGCGAGAGGACTCATGTATACGTTGAAGAGGGTGGGACTGAGTGAGGATCCTTGAGGTACGCCGCAGATGACTTCGGTGGCCTCTGAATAGATTGGGGGAAGTCGGACTCTTTGAGTTCTCCCAGTGAGGAATGAGATGATCCAGTCCAAGGCTTTTCCTAGTATGCCGATGTTGCTGAGTCGATGTATAAGGGTGCTGTGGCAGACTGTGTCAAAAGCGGCGGAAAGGTCAAGTAGGATGAGGGCCACTGTTTCTCCGTTGTCCAGGAGTGCACGGATGTCGTCGGTCGCCGCAATGAGGGCGGTTTCGGTGCTGTGTTTGGTTCGAAATCCTGACTGAGAGGGATCAAAGGAGTTGTTGGATTCAAGGAAGGTGGCGAGTTGGCTGTTGACGGCTTTCTCAATGACTTTGGCCGGGAATGGGAGGAGGGATATGGGTCGGTAGTTTTTAAGTTCAGAAGGGTCTGCTGTGGGTTTCTTCAGAAGGGCGCTGAGTTTGGCGTGTTTCCAGCTTTTTGGGAAGGTGGCAGAGTTGAAAGAGCAGTTGATGACATCACGGAGATGGGGGGCGATGATGGAGTCAGCTTTGTTGAAGATGTGGTGGGGGCAAGGGTCAGTGGGCGAGCCAGAGTGGATTGAGTTCATGAGGCGAATGGTGTCTTCAGTAGTAATTGGGTTCCAGGCGCTGAGGATGTTAGTTGGCGGAATAGGATCAGAGGGGGGTGGGGAGGGTTGATTGCTTGGAGAGTTCTCAAAGTTGTTGTGGATGTCAGCAATTTTGTTGTAGAAGAAGGAGGATAATGCATTGCAGAGGTCTTGGGAGGGAGTGATGTCGTTAGATGCTGCAGTGGGGTTGGTGAATTCTTTGACGATGTTGAAGAGTTCCTTGCTGTTATGAGTGTTGTTGTCGAGACGATCCTTGAATGCTGATTTCTTAGCGGATCGAATCAGTTGGTGGTGTTTGCGGGTGGCTGACTTGAGGGAGGCCATGTTGTCTGAGGTTGGGTTTTTTCTCCATATCTTCTCCAGAGTGCGGCATAGTTTCTTGGATTTTTTAAGGTCATCATTGAACCAGGGAGCCTAGTTGCTGGTTGGATTGATCTGGTGCTTTTTCCGGGGTGCTAATTCGTCAGCACTGTGGGTGATCCATTAGTTGAGTTTGGTGGCCGCTTGGTTTAGGTCCAATGGGAGGGTGGGAGGGTTTTGGTTGAGTGAAGTGAGGAGTTGGTTGGAGCTGATTTTGTTCCAGTTTCTCCGAAGAATAGGATGAGGGCGATTTTGGGTTAGGGAGGTTTTGTAGCTGAAGTGAACGCAGCTGTGGTCCGTCCAGTGGAGAACTGTGGTGCGATCGAAGGAGATGTGCTTGCTGGATGTGAAGATAGGGTCGAGCGTGTGTCCGGCTACATGGGTGGGGGTGTCCACAAGTTGTTTGAGTCCGAGATTGGCCAGGTTGTCCAGAAGGGTGGTGGTGTTGCTGTCAAGTTTGTTGTCAAGGTGGTAGTTGAGGTCTCCTAGAAGAATGTAGTTCTCGGAGGCTAGGGCGTGTGGGCTGACGAAGTCCGTGATGTCATCGCTGAATTGAGTGCGGGTACCTGGAGGCCTGTAGATGAGGGTGCCCCTCAGTGTGGTCCTGGGGTCGGTGAGGATCTAAAAGTGGAGATGTTCGGCTGTTGCAAGATTGTCGTCGGAGCTGGTTGTGATTTTGATGGTGTTCCTGTGGATGATGGCGATGCCTCCTCCTGTTTGATTGAAGCGGTCTTTGCGGATAATCTTGTAAGTGTCCGGAATGGCTATGGCAATGTCTGGAGCTGATGATGAGTTCATCCATGTTTCAGTAAGGAAGGCGATGTCAGGTGACGCAGAGTCGATTAGGTCCCAGAGTTCTGTTGCGTGTCTGTGGACCGAGCGGGTGTTGAGCAGGATACACTTTAGGCGATTAGAATCGGAGTTGTGTTTGGAGGACGTGGAATTGGTGAGGGTCCTGGAGCAGTTAAACTTGCAGGAGAGGCAAGCGAAAGGGCCGTGGGTACGTCCTGGAGTAGCATCGCAGCATTGTGGTGTGCGTCCGGGGTTGAAGGCGAGGAGAGTTGTGGCATCATATGTGATTCTAGAGGAATGGGAGCAGCGGGGGACAGGGGGACAGGCACTGGGCGCGGTCCAGGCGCGGACGGGCGTAGACGGGCTTACCTTTGGCGCACCTTCGGCGCGGCCGTAGCGCGTGGACGCTGCGCGTTGGGACATCTGTCTTAAATGGATAGTGGAGGAGGGAGGGGCGAGGGAGGGACAGCTGGGAGGCCGAGGGCGGGGTGTAGGTCCGAGCAAGGAGGCACCACAACAAACGTGAAAATGAAAATGGCTGCTAGCAAAATAACAAAGTTGGATTGGGCAGTACTACGCTATGCAAGCATGCATTCACAAACAGATAAATAAATAAATTAATCAAGGCACAATGCGGACTCGCTGACTGCACGCTTCACCTATGTCAATTTCTGGAATCCAGCAGCAACAGACAGCAACAAGCATGTTCGAGTGAAATTACTTCAATCAACTCGATTCTGCAGCGCGGCTAATTAATGGCAGCCTACTTTCAAAGTGCGAGCGCTGTGAAGAGGAAGCAAGCAATAAATGCAGCACAGTTTCAAGTTATGAGCAATGCGAGGCAGAATCACTATGAATGCCAGGCGCTATGATATCAGGGCACTAAATGCAGCACAGTTACAATTTAAGAGCAATGCGAGGCAGATTCACTATGAATGCCAGGCGCTACGATGTCAGAGCACTAAATGCAGCACAGTTACAATTTAAGAGCAATGCGAGGCAGAATCACTATGAATGCCAGGCGCTACGATGTCAGAGCACTAAAGCAGCACAGTTACAAATTATGAGCAATGCGAGGCAGAATCACTATGCATGCCAAGCGCTACGATACCACTGCAGACGGGTGGGGAGCTGCGTGGGGGAGCGGCCGTCTCTGGAAGAATCCGGACGGTCACAAAGGAGATGGCGGAGGGTCGGGGCAGTACACTCAGTGGGAGGGAGGGACAGCTGGGAGGCCGAGGGCGGGGTGTAGGTCCGAGCAAGGAGGCACCACAACAAACGTGAAAATGAAAATGGCTGCTAGCAAAATAACAAAGTTGGATTGGGCAGTACTACGCTATGCAAGCATGCATTCACAAACAGATAAATAAATAAATTAATCAAGGCACAATTCGGACTCGCTGACTGCGCGCTTCACCTATGTCAATTTCTGGAATCCGGCAGCAACAGACAGCAACAAGCGTGTTCGAGTGAAATTACTTCATGTTACAAATTACAATATGTGAGTATTGGTGTATATAAGTGAGTTTATGTGAGTGTGAGTGATTGGAAGACTTCCTGTATAAATAAGTATATGTTTCTATAAGTGATTGTTTAAGAGAGTAAGTATGTGTACGCTTCTGTAGAATTAAGTGTGGTGGTGTGTGTATTACTGTATATGCAAGTAAATGGATGTTTGATACTTTGTTTGCATGTAGGACTTTTGGTGAAAGAGTGGATGTGTGTGTAGATCTTGGAATTACTGAATGGGTATGTGGTAACTGGTATTGGTATGCCCATTATTTTGAAAATGTTAGTTTGTATTTTTGAGTGTGTGTATCGAAGGTTATATTAGGGTGAGAGGAGGTCTGCCACTCTATCACAAGGATGATGGCATCACTGATGTCATCAGTGATGTCATTTGAGATGTTATGAGTGATGTCACTGACTATGTCATGAGTGATGTAAAATGTGACGTCATCAGCAGTGCATTGCGGGCGCGCAAGTTATAGTTAGCTGAACTAACTACAATGCGGGAATTTTTATGGTTTTGTACAAGTGAAATGTCCAACTAACTATAACGCCCCTTAAACCTATGGTTTTTTCAGTAAATTTCTAAGCTTTTTTAAATCCTAATTTCTAACTATAACGTCCCTGAAACCTATGTTTCTTTTAGTGAATTTCAAAGGTTTTTTAAATGCTCATTTCTAACTATAACGTGCCTGAAACCTATGTTTTTTTAAGTGAATTGCTAAGGTTTTTAAATCTAGCTAGTTTCTAACTATGCCTACAGAGGTAGGACATGTGAAGAAAAGAAGAAAAAAACACACAGAAAAAAGCAAACGAAATGCAGAAAGAAGCTACAGAAGTCCACACAGATGAAGAAAAGTGCAGGCAGGAGCAAGACATGTGCAGAAAGAACAAAGAAGGGGGCAGAAAGAGACCTCCTTGTAAAATCATCCTGTGCCCACAACTTTTTCAGACGGGTAGTGGTGGTAACGGACTCTGGCTAACCAGGCCTAGAGCCAGTGCTATGCTAAAAGACACTTAGAATACATTGAAAACACCTACATACACTAGGGAACACTATGCGTTGGGGTACCCCTGTAATTAGCATGACCTCCTCTGTAAAGCCCTAGTACATAAGAGGGCAGGGGGATTAAAACTACCTCTAAGTCAGAGGTACAGAAATATGCTACTTTAACTAGTAGTTGTGTTTGCAAAGTGGTGGAGAAAGGGTGCTGGGCATCCAACCAACGCTCAGGAATTCCACTGCGTAGGACTTACAGGATGTACCAGGAGGGATTCTTGGCTCCCAGCAGTGAAGGGGACTGCAATCCCCATCCAAGAGCGTACCAAGGAGTGCATTTGTAGAGTGGTGGGCAAAGTGGGCATGGCCTGGTACGAGTACTTACCAATGACACTGTGTGGGACTGACTGTAGTTAATAGTTTGGGAAGTTAGCCCAGAGGAATTGGTAAGTACTCGTACCAGGCCATGCCCACTTTGCCCACCACTCTACAAACGCACTCCCTGGCACGCTCTTGGATGGCGATTGCAGTCCCCTTCACTGCTGGGGGTCCTTTAGGGGCCAACTAGTCTACATTTTACCTCCAATAAGCCCCACGCAGTGGGATTGGTGAGAAGTAGACAAAGGCCGTGCCCCCTTTCTCCACCACTCTGCAAACGCGCCCCCTGGTGCGTTGTAATTTGGGGGATTAAGTCCCCTTTAATCCTGAGGGTCTCTGGGGTCCAACTAGCCCACCAGGTACCTCCAGTAAGCGCCACAGAGCTGCATTTCAGAGAGGTGTAAAAAGGGGCGTGGCCTGGACCACATCTCTGCAACGCAGACCTGTGGCGCTTACTGGAGGTACCTGGTGGCCTACTTGACCCCCAGGGACACCCAGTATTGAAGGGGAATTAATTCCCTATTGAAAAATGCACCACAGGGTGCGTTTGTAGAGTGTTGCTATGAGGGGGTGGGGCCTCAGGCACGATCGCAGAGTTTTGTATTATTTTTTTTGTAGAAGGTGGGCTGTGTGGTCCTCCTTCTTTTTGCTTTTTTTCGGCCCTGGGGATCCCATATTTAAAAAAAAAAAAAGAATTTGAACAGGAAGGGGGCCGCGTGGGCCCCCCTCCCATGGCAAATTCCAGCCCCGGTGACCCCATCCCCCGGGGCATGGCCACATAAATATTATTTTTTTCTTATGGATGGGGCTGTGTGGCCCCCCTCCTGAGGCCTCTATTGACGCCGGGGACCCCATCCCCCAGGGCCGGCCTTTATTTGTAAAAAGTTTTGGGAGGGTGCGTGTGGCCCCCCTCCCAGGCCACTTCTAGCCCCGAGGACCCCATCCTCGAGGTTGGCCCTCTCCGTTAGGGACCGTGGGGGGAGCCCCAATGCCTCCATGGTCCCGCCGGCTCCCCGCATCCTGCGGGAGCCGGCATTGCTTTTCCACATGGGGAGCTACTGACATGCAGCTCCCCGTGTGAAAAAGCAATCTGCTTTGCTTCACTGAAGCGAGAGCAGGTTTCCCTGCCCTCGCTTCAATGAAACGCAGTTTGCAATGACAGGGTAGGAGCCACGCGGCTCCCGCCCTGTCATTGCAAACAGAGTGACCCGGGGGTAGGCATACGGGACACTCCAGGAGCCGGCCCTGTGGGTGGCAGTCCCCAGGGCCATCATGAGCTCCTGGAGGGGGGCCTGTGTGGCCCCCCTCCCAGCGTGTTTGAATATTAGTGCCCAGGGGAGGTGGCCCACGCAGGTGTATGATATATTTGTTTTAAAAGCCCCGGGGGTTGGCGGTACCCGGGGCTCGAGGGGACCTTGGAGGCCCCCACATATAAAAAAAGCAAAGCCCCGGGGCTGGTGGCCCCCAGGGCTGCAGGGGAGCCGTGAGCCCCCTTACAGATATTTAATGAAATGGATGGCGGTCCCCGGGCTGCTGGGGCCTGCCTAGGCCCCCGCCATTTCATTTTTACATTTCCCCGGGACTTGCCCCACCCGGGGGCTAAATAGTAACAAAGCGCTAAAGCCGGTGCTTCATTTTTTTTTATTTTCGTGGTAGGATCCGTGGATCCTCCGCGACTAATGCTGATTTAAAAAAAATGCTTTTTTTGACCCTTGGGGTCCTTTGGGACCCCCTGAGCAGGCCTAGGGGGTCTGGGTGTTTCAACCCTGCCTCTTTTTCTTGTTTTACACTTTTGTTTCCCTGTTTTCTTGTGCCTCGGTTACCGAGGCACAAGATGGCTGCCAACACTTCCTGGTTTGGAGTGTTGGCAACCAATTAGAATAAAGCTCGTGGTCGGTAGGGTCCACGGATCCTCTGTGCCTCTAAACATCGAAACTTTTATTTTTTGATTTTCTCACCAACTATTGAACAGACTTACACTTTCTGAAACAATGGCTACCTTTATGCCAAATTTGGTGTAATTCCGTTCAGCAGTTCGAGGTGTACCTGTCTCTAAAGTTTACTATGGAAAATGCATTTTTTGACTATTTTTTAATTTCTCAGGAACTACTTAACGGTTTTACACTATTTAAGAAAAAGAGTTCTTTCTGAAAGAAGGTCTACCTTTTTGTCAAATTTGGTGTAATTCCGGTCAGTAGCTCGAGCCGTAGCCGTGTCTAAAGATTCCTATGGGAATTAACATGAAGGAAACACGTTTTGGGACCCCCCTTTATTCTCAGTCCTCCTTGCCGAATCACCCCGAAACTCTCACGATAAGAGCTGACTGGAGCGGGCCATACGTTTGAAAAATTTCGCGAAGATTTGTCAACCGGAGCCAAAGTTATTGGAAAAAGAAAAAAATGCTTTTTGATTATAAACAAGGTCCTAACTATAACTACCTAAGTAGGTAATATCTATATATATATATAACACCACTGCACTTGAGAGGTTTTGTTTGCCTTTTTGCAGCCTACTTCCTCTGTTCCTCACAATATTCCATGCCCGACGCTTTTCAAGGCAACAAACGCCTCTTAATCATGGGCTTACAGAGGCAAAGACGATCTCACCTGTTTCACCATTTCTTTTTATTTGAATTTTGTGAACCGCCCTCAGTGGGCGTGGCTATTGTACTTATGCCCGTAGCATTATGGTTAATATAGTCCAACAGGTAAGTATTATATTCCTTCAGTAGGTTCCATGCCCCTGTACAGTTTATGCAGCTTTGATTATTCTCCTATAGTAGGACGGAATACTGAGAATGCAGGCTTTGATTTGCACAGAAATATTGTGCCGCGTCGGGCATGGAATAATGTGAGGAACAGAGGAAGCAGGCTGCAAAAAGGCAAACAAAACTGGAAGGTATCAGATCATCGTTGTGTGACCTCTCAAGCGCAGTGGTGTTTGTTGAGTATATATATATATGTGACTGTGAACAAGGGCAACCGCCCGAAACGCGTCAGTCTCGTTTGCTGCCTTTGCCTCAATAAAGAAAGAACTTGCCTTGATTTTGGGACTCGTGTCGTCTTCTGTGTCTGGGGCTCCAGATTTCAGTTGTCGTGCTTTGTCTGCATATATATATATGGGATAAAACAGGTGCAGACCTCTTCTCCTTGTAGTAAATTCAAGCTTTTTTAATAAAGCGCCATCACACCGTCAGTCGTGTTAGCAGTGGTGATTTTTGAATGTCAGCAATCATAGAGCGGGTGCTCTCCTCAACGCGTTTCGCTCCGCTGGCGGAGCTTGGTCACAGTATGTATGTATATTACCTACTGGCCTTTGAAACAAAGTCACAGGAGTTCCATACAATATTCAGGTCCTGGGAAAAAGCTGACAGTGGTCAAGATTCAGTTCTATACCCAAGGTCACTGGTGTTTAGACGAGGCTCATTGTTGTGTTGAAGTGCCAATACATGTAAGATTTTTCAAGGTGTGGCAGGCTTTATAATAGGCCTGCCTTTGTAGCTGTACTAGCTTTTTCATGTTTCCCTTTAGCTGAGTTTGCCTTGCTGTCCTGCTGACTATTGCTCATTTTAGGCCTTCTTTTCTCTTTCTTCCTCATAAAGTACAATAATCCATAGGTGACTGCCAGTAGCGACTGGTATTGGAGGAGAGTGGTGGGGCAAGGAGACAATGAAAACATAAAAAGAGGGGGAGAAAAAGAACTCACCTGCCACCTGCTGTCCGTCACATCACTGGTCTTCTGCTCCTCTCGTGGCTTCACTGCAGGCACAGGCTCCCAGAATCCCCTGCGGCCAATCCTGAAGCGGCTCTGATGCATGAGAGCAGCTTCAGAATCAGCCTGAGCGCTGATGATTTGTGCTCCCAGGGAGGCTGAGAGTCTTTGCTTTGCAGTTTCCAACCCAGCAACGCAGCTGGGTTGGAGAGAGCTTCAGTGAGCATGACGGTTTAGCCGGCCTGAGATGGCTGGCCTAACTGGCATGCGCTCTGATAGCAGTGTCCACAATTTCATTTGGTGCTTATCATCTCCCTAGCCCCGCCCCCAAACCTGGAAACAAAATGAAATGCTAATAAACCGAGGTTTGTGGTTGTTTTTTCTTTTATTTTAAGCTTCTGGCTGGAGGGGGGCGACGCTCCTCCGCCAAAGTGGAGGAGCCATCGCTGGTGACAACAGACATTAAATTTAAACTCTAAGTGGCTCTGAGTTCTACTGAATAAAATGTCAGCATCAGTAAACTGCAGACTCGGGTTAAAATCTTGACTCAAGCACTTGACTGAAAATTGTGTAGCATTGTAATGGGCAGCTCGGTTTACTTTCCTACTGTCTAATTATGATCTAGGCAGTCAGAAAGTAAACTGGCCAGTCATTCTTGCTGGCTTCCGAAGGGCTCCAGGAGCCCGTTGGCCAGTCGGAAGTCAGCTAGTAATATCAAGGGTGGGCCTTTGCCCCATTGAGATTACAATGCACGGTTTCCATGCCGGGTGGCCCACATGGAAACCATCCCGGAAAGCATGTTTGGGGGCCCCCGGCAGGGCCTCCTTGTGTGTGTGGCCTCCGGTTGGGGGCAAAGAGGGCACCAATGGTGCCCACCTGTTGATCCCTGCACCATGTGGCAGGCACCTTGAGGTGCCTGCTAAGGGGTGCCGGGATGAACCACACCACCCATTTCCCTATGGGAGCATGCTTTATGACCGGAACGACTGGACAACAATGCACACAACAGCAAAGAACTCTTCAACATCGTCAAAGAGCTCTCCAACCCCAACGCCGGAAACAACAACATCACCCCTTCGCAAGACCTCTGCAACTCCCTCGCCTCCTACTTCCACAACAAGATCGCAGACATACGCAACAGCTTCAGCACTCAACCAACGAACACCACGACCGAACCACCGCCCCCCACCACCACCCTCTGCGCCTGGACTCCGATCAGCACCGAAGACGCCGTCCGCACGATGAACTCCATCCACTCCGGATCTCCGACCGACCCCTGCCCTCACCACGTCTTCAACAAGGCCGACGCTGTCATCGCACCCCACCTTCAGGACATCATCAACACCTCCTTCGACACCGCTACCTTCCCGGAGAGCTGGAAGCACGCCGAACTCAGCGCCCTACTCAAGAAGCCATTGGCCGACCCCACCGACCTCAAGAACTACCGCCCCATCTCGCTGCTCCCGTTTCCTGCAAAAGTCATCGAGAAGACCGTCAACAAGCAGCTGGCCACCTTCATCGAGACAAACGGATCCCTCGACCCCTCGCAGTCTGGCTTCCGGGCCAACCACAGCACCGAGACCGCCCTGATCGCAGCCACCGATGACATCCGAGCGCTGCTCGACAACGGAGAAACAGCGGCCCTCATCCTCCTCGACCTCTCCACGGCCTTCGACACTGTCTGCCACCGTACCCTAGTACAGCGCCTCAGCAACGTCGGAATCCAGGAGAAGGCACTGGAGTGGATCATCTCCTTCCTTGCCGGAAGGACACAGAGAGTACGCCTCCCTCCGTTCAGATCTGAAGCCACCGAAGTCATCTGCGGCGTCCCTCAAGGCTCCTCGCTCAGTCCAACCCTCTTCAACATCTACATGAGCCCCCTCGCAGACATCGCACGCCAGCACAACCTCAACATCATCTCCTACGCCGACGACACCCAGCTGATCCTCTCCCTTACCAAAGACCCCGCCACCGCCAGAGCCAACCTTCACGAAGGGATGAAAGAGGTAGCCGAATGGATGAAGAACAGCCGCCTGAAACTGAACTCAGATAAGACGGAAGTCCTCATCCTGGGATCCTCACCCGCCGCTTGGGACGACTCCTGGAGGCCCCCCGCCCTAGGCAGCGCACCCAAACCAACAGACCACGCACGCAACCTGGGCTTCATCCTGGACTCCTCCCTCTCCATGACCAGACAAGTCAACGCCGTCTCCTCGTCGTGCTTCAACATCCTGCGCATGCTACGTAAGATCTTCCGGTGGATCCCCACCGAGACCCGGAAGACGGTCACCCAGGCCCTCGTCACCAGCCGTCTGGACTACGGCAACACCCTCTACGCCGGAACCACCGCCAAACTCCAGAAGAGACTCCAGCGGATCCAGAACGCCTCAGCACGACTCATCCTGGACATCCCCCGTCGCAGCCACATCTCCGGACACCTGAGAGACCTGCACTGGCTCCCGGTCAACAAGAGAATCACCTTCCGTCTCCTCACCCACGCACACAAAGCCCTACACAGCCAAGGCCCAGGATACCTCAACAGCCGCCTCAACTTCTACGCTCCCAAACGCCAGCTTCGATCGACCAGCCACGCCCTCGCCGCCGTCCCCCGCATCCGTAGAGCCACCACAGGAGGACGGTCCTTCGCCTACCTCGCCGCCAAGACATGGAACTCCCTCCCCACCCACCTCCACCTGACCCAGGACCACCTCGCCTTCAGGAAGCAACTCAAGACCTGTTTGTTCGAGCAGTAGCAGATCCCCTCCCCCAGCGCCTTGAGACCCTCTGGGTAAGTAGTGCGCTATATAAATGCGATGATTGATTGATTGATTGTTATGTCCATTATGCATGCTCCCACAGTGAAATGTAGAAATGCGACCGAACACTGTTCATCGCATCCTAGTTAGCTAGGTGGGACCACCAACCGGGTGTCGGTCGGCCCCAGGACCTAGTCGGTGTCGGGCGGAAGGAATTCCGCCCAACATCGAAATTGGCCACTTAGCATCCCTGTGCTTGAATTTGTAAATATCAAGACATTATGCTTATATGTATTGTAATGATATATTTAAAGTATGCAAGTTATTGATTCAACTATACAGTTTACTGTGTCTCCCACTCCCCCGTAAGGTACACGTCCTTTTTCTCCCTAACTAGGTTTTTGCCACATGTACATCCATTGCATGTTGGCTATTGTAATTGGCTTTATGGACACCTTTTGATGTTTCAACTGCTAAGTAGCATGAATTATTCATTTTGTTTGCTGCCAACTAGCACCATTTAGGATATAAAGCTTCATATTACTCTGAGTTCCCCTCAGACTAAGCCTGAGGCATGGAAAGACCAACTTTTCAAGAGCAGTTAAACACTGACTTCTTTCAGCTGCCTGCTCGGGCTCCCAACACAATGGATGCAAAAATGGCGGTCTTTTTTTCCACTGTTCTTTTGTGTAATGCACCTCATCCCTCTGCCTCTCAGGCCTGCCCCTTTCATTGCGCCAGAGACTTTGTGAACCTTGCTGTCAAGAATGGAATCTATGTTCTGCAATTAGTTTAGAAGCCATTTCCTTCCATAACCACAAAGCCTTGAGCGAATGTGGATTTCAGACACAGTTAACAAGTAGACTATCGAAAGAGTTCCCCACGAGCCAGCCGCAAAGTCAGGCCCTTTCAAGTTTTGAACCACATTCAATAGTTCAGATTCAGCCCCTCAAACGAGTGCATGCTCTGTTTAAGATTTGTACCCCAAAACTGCTGCTCTAAAAGAAGGGATAGTTATTTCTGGCAAGAAACTGTACCTTCCTGAAAGTGATCTTTTTTTTCCAGCTACGCCTGATGTCCATAATACATAGAAGCTGTGTTGCCTTTCGTCTGTAACATCCCCAGACTCTGTACTGTATTGTGAACCATATACTAACCATGTGTGAAATTCGTGTAATTTCCTTTGCAGAAATGATATAAAATTCCCCAAAATTATGCAAAATTACAGAAATCCTGTGGCAGTTATTTAGTGCTAATGGACAGCAAAAACTTAAGGGTGGGCATCTGTTCAAGCAAATGGCGCAGCATGGCGCTGTGGCAAATTTTGCAGTACCAAGCTGCGTCATTTAAAAAATGCAGGGATCCGCCGTATCTGCAAGAATACGGCGTACCCCTGTGTTTTCCCTTGTACTGCAGCTAAATATAGCTGCTAGCAACAACAAAGACACCCTTGCGCCATAATGCAATTGTGCCTGCGTTGCAGGAATGATTGTTTTTGTGCAGGAAGGTGTTCCTTTCTGCACATAAACAGCCAATAATGGCAATTTGCTACTTCTATGTGTGCTGCATTCCGCAGCACACATAGAAGTAGTAAATCGCCTTTATTTAATGATTGTTTTTGTGCAGGAAGAGACACCTTCCTTCCCAAAAGCAACCATTAATTGTGTCTTGCTCTTTTTATGTGTGTAGAATGCAGCACACACAGAAAAAGCAAAAACGAGGAGCAATATAAGTATTTCACCTTGTGGTGCCACTCTAACGCCTGCTTTTGCATGGTGTTAGTTTGTGGAACTGGTTCAGATTTACAGATCCTTGTAAATTATGGGGTAGCATCAAAAAGCAATGGGTATTGCAGTGAAACACCCATATTTACAAAGTGGCTTAACGCCGCTTTGTAAATATGGTGCAGGGCATTGCGCCACCGGAACATCGAAAAAAGCAATGTTGCAGTGGCTCAGTACATATGCCCTTAACCTTTCGTCCATTTAGATTCAAAGACACAATAGATTGAAATTACACATGACATGAACAACAGCTTCTTGTGCTGAGGTAATTTGCATTATTCTAGTGCTAACACAACAGTATTTTTACCCAAACTAAGGGGCAAATTTATCAATATTTCATGTAGCAAGCCACCTTGCTGTGTAAAAGGGCAGGAATTCATCATTTTAACATCACATGACGCATTCCTATCTTTTCATTGCGCTGGCGCACTATGTTCTGCCTAGCGCCAACACAGGCACCCTTGTGCTGTGTTGCAAGGGTGCTTGCATTTCAGAAAGGATTGTTTTTGTGTAGGAAGGGGCACCTTCGTGCACAAAGACAATCCTCTGAGGCATTTTACTCTTTCTATGTGTGCTGCAGAAAGCAGCACGCATAGAAAGAGGGAAAAAACAAGGAGAAATAAAACTATTTCTCCTCGTTACGCCTCCCCTGGGGAGGCGTAGCAGTTTGACACATTACCAGGTCGAAATCTATAGGTGACTGTGTGGGAACACACACACTCCCCTCATGGAACGCCTCTCTGGGACACACTAACGCAAGGCTGCGATTTGTGATGTGTTGCGTTGCTCTGGGAAAATCAAGCCACGCAGGCCTTGAGTGGCTGGATAAATCTGACTTAAAGGTTGCGTCGAACATGTGCTCCCTTGCGCCTCCTTCCGCAATTAACACTATAAATTATAAAGTAAATACATTAATACATAGAACCATTTAATAAATATTAATACAATTATTACTAAATGTTTTAAAATTAAACTACTTCCCATCCTATTCCCCTATAAACCCACAACCCGCTCCTACAAAAATTATACAATTAACATAATTATTAACTAATTAATAATAATTAACAACCAATTAATAGTTAATTAGTAATAAATTAATTTCCACGATTTATACTATCAAATCTAAATTAGATAAATACTAATAAATAAAAAATAAGAAAAATTGTTATAATTAAATTACTTTCCACCCTATTCCTCCATAAACCCACAACCCACTCCTAAAAAAAATAACACAATTCACCTAATTACCATTTAATTAAATAATTAATAAAAATTAACAACCAATTAATAATTAATTATTAATAAATTAATTCCCCAAATTGACACTATAAAATCTAAATTAAATAAATACTAATAAGTAATACAATTCAATGAATTTATTATAATTAAACTACTTCCCACCCTATTCCACTACAAACCCACAACCCGCTCCTAAAACAAATAACACAATAACATAATTACCAATTAATTAATGAATTAATAAAAATTAACAACCAATTAATAATTAGTTAATAGTAAATTAATTCTTACAATCGACACTACAAAATCTAAATTAAATAAATACTAATAAGTGATAAATCTAAATAATTTAATAGAATTACATTACTTCCCACTCTGTTCCCTATAAACCCACAACCCGCTGCAGAACTAAACGCAAAATTTAATTAGCATAAAATGAATCACTACTAAAAATGTAACACATATATTAAAAAGCAAAAGATATACTTATACAAAACATATATCACATACTTTCAAAATACATTCTAAAGAATATAACACTAATTTAAACATCAATATTTTGAACAACGATATTTTTGTAAATGATATTACTAAATTCGATATTTTCAAAAAAGATATTTCTTACCTTAAAGTCAATATTCTTGACCACTATATTCTTGCAGTCGGTATTCCTGTTTCACAATATTTCCAACTCGATATTTGTGTATGTCGATATTTAAAACTCGCTATACTGTCTATGGACCATGTTGGACGACATCAATCAGCACTTCGATACACAAATTCCTCGTTTTCCAGACTACGTGTTACTGAGTCTGCCAAATGCTATCACCTTTCCACTCAAGGCGCACAAGGGGCGACAAATAGCCCAGGCTTTTGGAGCAACTCACCAGAACATTTTAGCACATTGGGGTACAATTAAACTCCCTACACATGTGGGATGGTTACACCGCCCATGGAGAATCCGGGGTATGGAAAGAATATCCTTCTCTCTAGCTAACCAGAGAACCTCCTTTAAAGAGATCTGGGAACCCTTCTTGGCCATACTAACCTCCGAATTTAGGGAACTCACCTGCCCCAAATACCTACGGTTATTACGACTTGCGGAGCCTGCACGGCCTGCAGTAGATGCGGCACCTAACCTGCCATAACTGACCGAGGTGCACACTAAGACCACCTCATGGAAACGATCAGGGAGAGGACCCTTCTCTTTCTTTTTCTTGTACTATACTTCTTGTTCCATTCTTCTGAGGGGGGAGGTGGGAAGCGGGGGGACTGCTATGTTGCCAATAACTCACCCTGTGTTCAGGGTCAACACACGTATTGGTATAACTCTTCATGTTTCAAAATTATAAAGAAATGCAAACATAAAAAGATAAAGCAATTTATTTCATAAAAAGGTAGAAAATGTGCAAAGCTTATCATGTGTGCACATGTACATGTGAAACAAATCCATTGACGGGCTGCACCAAATCACGATTCTCAAGACTCATGTTCTGCAATGCTTAAATGAACGTGACGTGGCCTTAAAGAAGTATAGCTGGAAAGTGCGCGTCACCAATTTTGCCTTTCACACACTTATTTAACCAATTTTGCCTGTCACACACTTATTTAATAAAGTGTTCCATTTCAGTTAACGGCCAAGGTTCTGGCAGAGCACGTAGCGGCTGCTTGTTTGACCCCGAATCCTTTTATTCAGGCCTACTATGCCCAAAAACTGAGGCGGACGCGTCTGCAAGGGATAAGACACCATCCCTGTTTATATCAAATACTTGAGGCCGGTTCCGTCCTCGGAAGAATGACGTTCACGCGTTTGCTGCTGCCCTTCCTCAAATCACATGCGACCTCTTGAACCTTCCATGCTTCCCCAGGCCTCCTCATATCTCGTTACAGCTGGGTATGCTTTCTGTGACAGGAGAGGCGGTAAATTTGGCGTTGTTTATTTTTGCGGAGACATTCCCAGCTTTGATGCCAGAGAGTGTAATTATGGGTGACAAAATCAAACTTCTAAGCTGGGATTTCTAAGAAAGCCCTCTCTGAGTCTGATTTAGAGCGTTTATCTCCTGCCCACGACCTGACCTTGAGGCTTGGTTATATCCGTTTCCTCTTTGAAAGTGGAAGTTTTTCAGTCTACGCTTCTAATCGGCTAGTCTGGTGCACAAACAACGAACACGTGAATTTAACGAGCGTGAACTTCTTTCCAGCCACGTCCCATTGGTCGGATAGTAACAAATTAACTGTAAGAGCCGAGCCAAAGGTCTGATTCGGGTCTAAAAACCAGTGCACGAACCCAGCCCTGAAAATATGTGTTTTGTAAATCATAAAAACAACCCCCACAAAATATGACAAAATCTCTTCAGAGTTCAAAAAAAGTGTATTTCTTTAACTCCACTGAGAAGTATTTATTAAGCAGGGAAGCAGAGATGTATACAGGTTTTATGGATGTACAAATCAGCCAGCAAATGGGTACCTATTTGTCTTTCCTTTTCTTAAGCCTTAAGTTTTACCTTCTATTGCATTCTTCTGCAAATTGTAAAATATAGTCTGGTATTGAAGTGCACTGTTTACATTACAGAAGGTCGAATGCATTCTTTATAGGCATAGGGAGATTAAGTGATTTGCCCAGAATCACATGATGTTGAGCCGACGTGGAGACTCAAACATGTTTCCCGATTTCCATAGTTGGCAGCTCTGGCCCTAACACCACATCCGGGGTAGAGGGAGGGAGACAAAAGACAAATTAAACCTCGGCTCGTTATGGGCTTGAGGTTCCAACAGGATGTTGAGTTGAGTCAAAACAAGGCTTCAGGCTTGAGCCTGGCTCGAGCCCTCAGTGGCTTTCCCACCTCTATACAAAATAGACAAATATGATGAAGAACAATGGAAGAATGACAACATTTGAATATGTTCCAGTCAGTATTAGCAAAATGTGACGTGAGCTCATTGCAGCCCTAGAGAAAATACGGGATTCGTGGTTCTGAGTGAAAAAGATCTTGATGTGCTTTCGAAGAGGTATTCTCATGGATAAAGTATAGATTTATAGTTAGCCCGAGCCCTTCCCTGTATCTGCAATCAAAACATTTATTTTATGTTTTGTTCTTTGCTTATATAGCCCCTGTGACACCACAAGGCCACTTGAAAGCACTGAAAAGAATATTTCGGACAAGTATTTGATGTAGGGAAGACGAGCAGAGGTGTAGGGGAAAGATGAAATGGGGCCCTTCAGAACCTTTCATGCAATTAGTTTAAAAGCTGAGATACAGCAACTGGAAATTCAAAGAGAGGACCCCGGGAAACAGTTGGCTCCGTCTCCATAACAGTTGCAGTTCGGGAAGTGAGTTGTATGTTTTTTGTGCCCCACCTTAAGCATCCAGTCTGCTGGTAGTTTATGAAGAATCTGCTAACAGTTGGACCTGACTACTCATAATTTAATCTACTACATCTAAACTCGAGCAAACACACGGTATGGTTTCCTTAAGAGCACTAGACAAATCAAAAATTTCCAACAAAAACTACTGAAAACACCCCACTAACTTAGGGTTCTAGAGCATCGAATTCGTTGGCTTAAATCACTTAAATGCCTCATATGAGAAAGTAAGCATTAAATAAATGGAATTACAATACAATATGTAACTCTCATGTCCCACATTAATACTAATGCCATAAGTCTCAGTAGTGGAGCAGCCGATTATAATTCATACAAACTGCATAATAATTTCCTTATATTGTTTGACATCTCTCACTTACAAAAGACACAAGTGCTCTGTGTCATGTCCATCATCCAGTGATGTAATAGTCCACAGCAATGAACCAGCCATCACCAACTGAGCAAGCATGGAATAACCAAAGAGATCTGCAATGTGCTGCTAGCCAATGGAAGACTCTATTTAGTTCACCATTGCAGGTCCCAACAAGCTACTTACTACAAAATCTTCTTGACATCTTCCAATGCTAATCAGATATGGAATGATGATATCACCAAAGTCCACCCCAGCACATTTTGCCACTGTGTCGTCCTCCAACCTAAGCATGATCTGGACCATAAACTTTAAACTTTAAACCTCTCTCTATCTTGATACCATATGTAGTTTTGCTCTCACTTGTCAACTGTTGCCTGAATTTTACTTTATAAGCTAGAACTTTAGGTCACTACCAACCCTCCAGGAGTCTACGCACCAGAACTCTATATCTTAAAATGGACCCTTGTGTTATCCGATTGTTCTTTTCTCCCTGTTCATTGTTTATGAAAAAATGCACAATAAAATACTACTGGAATAAAAAAAACATTCTTGGATGGACAGTCCAATGTAGTAACCAGCTACGTGGACTATGATAATAATAAATACCATAAAGAGACCTGCTTATCTTTTGCAACCTAACAGCCTACTGAAAAATATAAACTGTTCTCCATCTCTGACACTTCTTCATCCATCACACTGCTAAGTACTGCATCCGATAGTACAATAATCTCATCTCAGTGGTCATCATGCACAACATGGTAACACTTCACATATAGGTTCAAATCAGACAGAACACTTCCAAATACTCACACTATATGGTGCAGCATGCTTCCTTTGTAGGCAAGTGCGTCCCAACCCCATATACGGGTGTTCAGTGCTGTATAAATGTTGCAATACAATAACACATCCAGGCATCCATCTATGTATCAAATATGAGTATATTGGGGAAGTCTCTTGGTGATTGACAGGACGAAAGAGGGTCATGTCAAAAGTTCAGAATTCAAAGCTAGCTAGAGTTACAATTAGATCTCAATAACCTAAGTATTTTACTAAATTTGAGCTAATTTAATTTGTTTTAGAGTTTTCACTGGAGTTTAATCTTTAGGGAAACCTTCTAGAACTTTAAAAGCCTTACCACTTGAAAAAGAAGTATTAAATAGGGGAATGATATCACAGTGTGAAAGGCTGAATTGAGAGAACAGGTAGGAATATAAGTGAAAAGAGGAAAAAGACAGCTAAGAACTTCAAGTTAAAACATTTTATGGATTAGGCAGAGAGCTTTAAAAGCAATTTGGTTCTTTGTGTGCATGCAGTGAAGAAAGTAGAGTGTTACTAAAACATGGTCTAACTTTAGTAAGCAAAATATAGTCCTGTCATAGTATTCTAAATGTACTGAAGTTTAGTCAGATATTTTGCTTTAGAGCCGTGGAATATGGCAGTACAATGGAGAGTTAATGAAACATTGATGGCAGATATTTGGTGAGTCATCACCAGAAAATGGAAAATGCGGCACAGCAAACACAATTGAATGCAAGTTTTTATAATAGTTTAAACATGAAAATACAGTGTAAGTCTAGAATCATGGAAGACATCAAGATTTCTTACTGATGTTACCGGTGCAGAGCAGGAGCCAATAGGAAACAGCTCTTGGGTATTATCCCATATTTAAGGGCATTGAAGGTTAAAATAATTTTGAATTTACACAGATTTAATTTTAGGTATATCAGAGTCATCCAATTCCAGGCATTTTTCCAGGCTTAGAAGTAACAAATCTCTGTCAAAAAGAAGAGGTGAAGGGAATCAAGAAGATCTATTGAAGGGGTAAGTTCTTTTTCAGGCTGCATCTGATGGAAATGGTCTTATAACACTCTTTAGGTGAATTAATGGCCTATCCAATCTTAACAGCATAGATTTCCATTTTTGCAATGAAATGGGACTGAATTTACGAAGTTGGCGGCAGTTGCACACTTCATGATCCGTATCGTAAAACCTGTGCTAAATAGTCTCCAATCTTTCTAATGTTGCTTTTTCTGTTTTATGTAAGGGGTAAACATATTTGTTTAAAGATTAATTGAAGAGATAAAACATAATCAACTGAAAAATTTACTTTTGGTAGCAGTGTGCCATAGCAGATTAACCTAACCCCCCACCTGCTGCTCCTCCACAACCACTCCTATCTGTTCTGTCTCATTTATGAAGTTTCCTTCTTGGGTATAACACTCTTTAATCATCACACTCAGCTTATTAAAATCAATTGAGCAGTTAAGGAGGTAAAATTCAGTGGGATGATCTCTTTTTAGTAGTACCTTGTAACTTCTATAGGCCTCAGTCAGTTTGTGGTACCTCCTAGCAGCATCTTCTCTTTGATACAGGACTCTACTACTGTGAGCATACTCCCAGCTGTGATTTGTCAATAGTAGAAGTCTATAATTCAGTGGTGGCTCATTGCTATAGGCGTCTGGGCTCTGCCTTCCCTTTTTGCTGACTTCTTTTTTACATCACTCAGTTACTTAGCTAGCCTCAAAGAATAAAAATAAAACTTCAAATTAAAAATAAAATAAGAAAATAGTGTTTATTTCAGTGCCTGGCTATTAGTATGACCCTCACTCCAAGAGTGCCTCAGAGAACAAGCGCGCATATGTGGGCCTCCAAGAATTTCACAGGGCTTCCAAGTACCCAGTCCCCTATCCTTAGTGTTGCTCTGCTGCAGAACTGTCCATTTTGTGTGTTTGTTAGAAATGGGGTCTCTAGTTGGCAGTCGGTTTGCACCCCGTCCAAGTAGGGAGCCTCACTCTAGTCAGGGTAAGTAGGTTACACAGCTAGGATAACCCCTGCTCACCCCCTTGGTAGCTTGGCACGAGCAGTCAGGCTCCTCTTAGAGGGGCAATGTGTAAACCATTTGCACATACAGACACAGTAACACATCGAAAACACTACAAAAGTTTAGAAGAATAACCAATATTTATTTTACTAAAACAAGACAAAACAGCAATAACCCAACATACACAAGTAAAGATATCACTTAAAAATGTTTCAGTAAGTCTAATTCATAGAAATTAATGGTTGTGGGTGTTTTATCACAAATTACATGAGATGCGTCAAAAACAAAGATGATGCGGGCCGCAGGAGATGGAGAGGTGAGGCACTGGAAAACACAGTGATGCATCCGTTCCGTACTACACAAAGGAGGTGATGCTTCGATTCTTTACTGGCAGAGGAGGTGATGCATTGATTGATTACTGGTAGAGGTAGTGATGCGTCGGTTCCTTACTACTAGGCTGGGGAGGTGATGCATTGATTCCTTGCTGACACGGGAGGCGATGAATTTGTTTCTTGCTGACAGGGACGGTCATGCATTGATTCCTTAATGGTAAGGGTGGAGATGCGTCGGGGTCCGGACACGCAGCCTCAGTTCCTTACTGTGGTGCGAAGTTGATGAAAAATCAGTGTGCAGGGAGGATGCATTGAAAACGGATATGCTGCATCAATGCAGCAGCAGCGAAGCAGGTGCTGCATCATTTCCATAGCGGCAAACAAGGGATGCGTCAGAGTCAGAGCGGGTACCATGGACGTTGGTAACATGGAGCTCAAGACTCACGCTGCAGCGATTCTTCCGATGCACTGCGAAGACAAGCTGGGACCTGAGGTGAAACCGTGGACGATGTGCTGATTGGAAACAAGACTTCACGGCAGGCTATGGTGATGCATGGATCTAGGGCTGTGGTGTGTTGATTAAATAGGCACTGGGAGCCGATGCATAGATTTTCATCTTAGATCACCAGATTCTACTTTCAAGGGCCCAGGACCTGGATTTGGCACCGCTTAGCAAGGCAGAACTCTTAGCAGAAGAGCCCAAGCACTGTCAGGTTAAGTCTTTGATGGTCCTGAGACTTCTTAATAGAAGGCAAGCAGGCACACGCCCTTGAACAACCTTGGAAGCAGGATTCAGAAAGGAAAGTCCAGTCGTTTCACAGGGAAACTTCAAAGGTAAGTCTTTGTATTGCACAAGACCCTGTCTTTCCCTGACCTGGCTCCATTGACACTACATAGGTGTGGAGACAGCTTTGTGTGAGGAGAGGCACAGCCCAATTCAAGTGTCAATGTCTACTCCTCCCACCACTCCAGCTCAGTAAAGCCCATCAGCCTGGTGATGTCCCATCAAGATATGCATGGCAAACCTCAGCTCCCTTTGTGTGGCTGTCTAGAGTGAATGCAGAAAAGCCCAACTGTCATCCTCACCCAGACTTAAATTCTACAGACAGACAGAGGCACAGAATGATTAAGCAAGAAAATGCCCACCTTGTGGCATTTTCTAACACACAAATTAAAAACCAACTTCAACAAAAGATTTACTTTTAAAGTGTGAGTTCCGACTGAAACTACAAACTCCAAATCTCTTTCTGCTCTCAATGGGAAATTACACTTAAAAGATATTTCAAGGCAATCCCCTTGTTACCCTATGGGAGAGATAGTTCTTGCAATAGTAAAAAACGAAATTAGCAGTAATTCCCTATTAGAACATGTAAAATATAACAGTACATGTCCTACCTTTAAAATATATTGCACCCTGCCAATGGGGCTGCCTTTGGCCTAACGTAGGGGTCAGTAGCGGCCCGTTGTGGGAGTGCTGCCAGGTGCTGATGTGGGGCGGGTGAGGGTGAGGGTGGGGGTAGTAAACTGCGGAATACAGCCACGCAGAGGTAAGTACATTAACAAATAAATAAAACAAATGTAATTGAATGTGCTGCATCACATTTGGCAATGCAGCGCGCGCAACGAAATTTGTTTTATTTGTTTGTGTACTTACCTATTCTGAAGTTTACTCCCCCCTGCCCCTCCCTCGCCCCACATCAGTGCCCGGCAGCACTTCCACCACGGACCGCTACTGTTCGGGGTGCCTTTCATGTTTTAAACAGGAACGTTTGGGCCTGGCAAGTGGGTGCACTAGCCATGTCGACCTGGCGGTTTAATACTGCATGCACATACGCTGCAGTGGCAGGTCTGAGACTTATTTGCAGGGTTACTCGTGTGGGTGGCACAATCAGTGCTGCAGGCCCACTAGTAGCATTTGATTAACAGGCCCCGGGCCCACATAGTGCACTGTACAAGGGGCTTACTAGTGAATCAAATATGACAATCATGGATAAACTAATCACCAATACAATTTAGACAGAGAACATATGCACTTTGGCACTGTTTAGCAGGGGTAAAGTGCCAATAGTCCTAAAACCAACAAAAACTGGTCAAGTCAAATAGGAGGAAGAATGCAAAAAGATTAGGGCTAACCCTGCAAATATGGCCAGGTCCAACGTGAGTGTAGCAGTGTCACTATACAGAGAAGCCCTGGGTGCATTAGCCTAAAGTCCTGCACTGCGTGGGACTGCACATC
Organism: Lissotriton vulgaris; assembly: GCF_964263255.1. Taxonomy (NCBI): domain Eukaryota; kingdom Metazoa; phylum Chordata; class Amphibia; order Caudata; family Salamandridae; genus Lissotriton; species Lissotriton vulgaris. The sequence goes on from NC_141693.1 coordinate 175,619,751, forward strand.
AAATATGGAAAGAAGGCAGTTCCCTCACCCGTGCCCTACTCCTCAAAGGGTAGGATGGCGGTGGATCAGTGAGTCTTACTGCCCACACCCCACATTTATGACCAGAGGAGAACATGTAGGGTTAAAGCATGACACTGTCATAGTTGTCCAGAGACAAGGAGGCAAGAGAGCAGATAAATGTGGCTGAATCATTTTGAGAATAACAGAAGAATTCTTAACGGTGAGTGGGGCTACTATAAAATACAGCTGTTAGTTTTCTGACCCCTCTCACTGTGAATGTTGAAAAATATCTGTACCTGCCAAGTTAACACTTGTGTTAACTGAGTACTTCAAGACAAAATGTAGTGATTAGTAGTGGTTGTGACTGAGGGGTGGGCATAATCTTGTGTTCCATACCAAGGAATTGGCAGAATTTTGACCACGGCGCGTTGCTCTTTAACACGGAGTTGTGGCAAAATTCGGCCAATCGCCGCATGATGGAATTTTTCTCCTGGGAGGCGCCAGAATTTGCGAGCGAAATTTGTCTACCCCTAGTGCAATTTCATAACGCTGGCAGTCAATGGTATTCAAGTTCAGAGGGCCACCGTTCGAGTAGATTTGCTGCACGCCCTTGTGCAACTCATGGTGCCTTTTCCTCTGATTTCCTGCTACTGATGCTAAATTGCAGCACGAGCAGCACAAGCTTCAAATTTTCCTCCTGTTAGCGGAATTCTGTGGAGTCTCGCTGAGTTTTTGTGCAACTCTGCAGAATTCCATGGAGTGGAATTTCACGATATCCGCTCACCCCTAGTTTTGGCACTAAAGCACCCCATTACCTTGACAACTTCCATCCTATTAAATGTAGACATCTACAGTTAATGATCGGCCTACTACTGGAACAGAAGTGACATTTGAAGATTGTTTTGATCCACAAGATAACAACTTGGAATGGTATGCAAATTAGGTGCACTTGGTCAAATCAGCATTTACTCCATAGATCGAGCAAGTCCCAAAATTACTTACTGTTGCAGGTAGTGCAATTTTCCGTAGCTCTGACAAAATATTATCAGGGTTAGTGCCTAATATCTTGTCTCTTTTGCCAGGCGAAACCAGTGGTTGATTTAAGCCAGTGGCTGCAGGTGGAGCCAACCAGCACTTATTTTTGCGAACTGGGACTTATTTTTAATCACCAGAATTTGATCTAGTGAAAAAGAAAGAAATCTAGTGGTAAAGAAGGAGATAGAAAAAGTTACAAACAATGGTAAAGGGAGAAAGCAGGGATTAAAAAGAACCTGTAAGAGTGACATAAAGGTGCAGACAGTGTATGATGATGGATGGAAGAGGCATAAGATGGAATCAAACCTAGACATCCTGTGAATTCTGAAACAGCGGCAGGATTCTGTGAAAAGCCTTTGCCTCCAGCACTTCTTCTTTTGCAAACTAAGCACTGTGCCAGTTTGCTTTGACATGCTGCGTTGGTCTATTATTCATATGGAACCTACTGTGTGATGGGCAACCTCAGATATTTGGGACACTTGCAGGTCGCACGTTCAAATTCGAGCATGGCCAGCCAAGCTTTTATTAATTAGAGGCACTATTGAGTTGTGAGTTAACAAAACCTTTATAGAGTGAAGAGTAGGAGAGAGAGAAAGAAAGAAAAAGAGAGAGAGAGAAAGAGACTTCTGAGAGTGAATTTGTAAACAGTGGAAGGGGATGAGAGGCTGTTGCATATAACAAGAGGGGAACGAGCATGAGTTGGAAAGAGAGTCAGGGTTTAAAAAGAGTCCATGACAGGTAAATTAAATAATATAAATGATTATTACATATTAATGTATCATTAAAAAAATATTGGCATTGATGTTATCAATATTAACATGAGATACAGAAAGGAAGTTACTTTAGGTGAGAAATCAGAATAGAGAGAATCAGAATAGAGAGATTTACTGGGGAGAGAATGTGAGGATGGAGAAGGACTTTAAGGGCAATAACTGAAGAGGCGTTTAATCTAAGAACTAGAGAAACAGGAGCGAATAGAGTTTCCATGTTAAAATTAGAAGGTGACAGAGGTTCAAGTACATTAAAAAATGAAAGTGAGGACGCGTTCTCGGATATTATCAGAGGCCGACCAGAGTGAGTCTGGGTATTAAAAGGGCCTGAACCTTTTGCAGGGACCATGAATATTTCCAACTTTTTCTTCAAGGGGAAGTGGGAGTTGAAATGCTCCAAGCCACACTCTCAAGAGTATGTTGTGCTTATCTCTGTATGGGGCTGGTTTTGCGTCCCACATGTCTGAAACTTCACCAGCCACCCCTGCATTGAATGTGTGTAGCAACCGCTGAGGATGCGTGTTCTTCCATCAGTGACTCATTTTGCCTGTTACAAGACAGTGCCAGTTTGCTGGAAGTAACTCCATCTCTGATTCTTAGGACTTTCCCAAAGTTAGTATATTCCACTGTTGTTCCCCAATGCTATACTACTATGAGTATGCTTCCAACCATGTCTTCCCTTGCACCAGGACTCTACCAATATTTTACACTCACAGCCCTGGCTCCAAACTACGGCTGATGACGGCTGTTAGCCAGAAACCTGTCCTACGATGCTTGATTCCGGTCCAGGGAAGACATGGCTTGGCAGTTCGGGCAGGACTGTTCCCATGAGGCACATGGTCAAGACTGATTGGCATATGGCCATGTCTGAACTGGGGTGGTGTGGTGAGCAAAATGGATTAAACCCAGATCTGTGACTGGGGGTGAATGTTTTGCCATTGTGCAACATTCCTTCCATCAATTGTTTTTTACAAATTATGAGCCTCATTTATGAAAAGTGATGTATCACTGCGAGAAAACAGTGATGCATCACGTTTCATTGAGCCCTCATTGCGACACCAATGATGCGTCATATTTACAGTATGACGCATCATGTTGCAAGGAGTTACAGATTTGTCAGTATTTCTAACGTATCTGTAGGCGCAAAAATGCCGAATTGCTGGAGTGTGTGACACAAGTGATGCAACTCTAGCAATGGGTCATTACACATGGACAAGTCCCATGTGAAATGTGCCTAAAAGTGGCGCAGTGAAATTTTATAGATTTCGCGGTGTCACTTCTACGACTCTTTCTTGCGCCGAAATGCCCACCCTGCATATATTATACCTGGCGCAGGTATAATGTGGCGAAGGGGTTTACAAAGTGACGTATTTAGGTAGATACATCACTTTGTAAATATGGTGTAAGAATGCAAATTTTTTACACCACTGGTGCGTCACAAAAAGTGATGCACCGGTGGCGTAAAAGTGAAATAAGCCCCTATATGTTTCTATTAGTGACAGCAGTACCCTCTACATGGAGTCAGACTCTGTCAATGTTTGTATGATAGCAACAGGCTACTTCTTGATATTTGACTGCATCCAATACGATTACGTCACCACCATCCTATGTATCATGCTATAAGACAGCACCAATGTGAGTCCGCTCACAGGAGCTCCCACAGCTACTTTCCTCTATTTCATGATGTGGGTATATCCACAGCATTGTAAAACAGTGCAAACGTTTCTGACTGCTGTGAGGTGTTTTGACAGGAAGTGCCTGAGTCGATCCATGTATTTTGAACGTTACACAGTACAATGCCTTCGGCCACTGTTGTCAAAGGAACAGACAGCATCCGCCTGTTTTTACAGTTCCAAAAGCTTAAACGGAGACGCCTAATTTGCCCTAGGTGCATTTTTGTCCTGCTGCAGGATTCCAGCTGTTCGTTATGCCTCGGAGATGCTAATTATGGGCTGATAGAAGGTGTTTGCAACTTTTATGCATATGAACAGTAATTACTTGAGACACGATTCTGGGTCCCAATTGAAGTAACTTCTTAAAGATAGCCAGTTGGTAACTCAAACTCTAGAAGTGAAATTATAAGGATCCAAATGTGTCACAAACGTATCCTGTGTGTGCATAGTGTCAGACTTTGTACACGTTAAATTCGAAAATACAGTGTACAGCAAGTATTGGCAAAGCCAATAGTTCTTGCCTATGGAAAAGCTGTTGGCTTTGCCACCGGTGTGGCTTTCGTTCAACATGGCTGAAAGTTAGTGGGGTAAAGGAGAGTGGAGTGAAGTGTCTGTCATTAAGTGGAGTAAAGTGGTGTGTTATGGAGTGGCATAGAGTGGTGTAGAGTAGAGTTGAGTGGCTTGGAGTGGAGTGCAGTGTCATGGAGGAAGTGGAGTGTCGTAGAGTGGAAGGACGTAGAGTGGAGCAGAGTTGAGTGGCAAACACAGGAGTAGAGTGTCGTGGAGTGGCATAAAGTGTTGTGGAGTTGTATACAGCAGAGTAGCATAAAGGTGTTGCGTACAGGGCCGGACTGGCTGTAGCGAGTACCGGGCATTTCCCCGGTGGACCACCAGGTTTTTGTTACAGAGGGCCTGCAATATCACTCCCCTGTAACAAAAGCTGATGCAGAGTTTTCCACATCCAGCCCCTCCCCACTCCTCCCAGCAGCCGGTCTGACTCAATTGCCAGCGCCAATTTGCATTCCCAGTCTGGCCCTGCTTACGCAGAGTAGAATGTTTTATAGTAGAGCGGAGTAGATTGCCTTAGACTGGAGTGGTATAGAGTGGAGTAGTGTAGGAGAGTAGAATGGCATAGAGGGGATGAGTGTTGTAGAGTGCAATGGTGTAGAGTAGAGTGGAGTAGCATAGAGTATCATAGAGTTGAATGGCCGAGAGTAAAGCAGAGTGGAGTAGAGTGGAGTAGTGTGTTGTAGTATAGACAGGAGTAAAGTGGCATGGAGTGAAGTAGAGTTTTGTAGAGTGGAGTGGCATAGAGTGGAGTAGAGTAGAGTAGCAGAGTGGAGTAGAGATTAATGGAGTAGAGCATCATAGAGTGGAGTATCGGAGAGTGAAGTGTCGTAGAGTGTGGTACAGTGGCCTAAAGTGAACTGGCGTAAAGTACAGTGGTGCAGAGTGGACTGGTATAGAGTACATTGATTTTGAGTAACGTGGTGTTGAGTGCATTGGCCTAGAGTGCAGTGATGTAGAATATAGTGGCTTAGAGTAGAGAGGCTTAGAGTAGAGTCCTGTGGCTTTGAGTGCGGTGTCATAGAGAAGATTGTTTTAAGGTAGTGTGAAATGGCATAGAGTGGTTCAGGGTCGAGTAGAGTGGTACAGTGTAGAATGCAGAGGTGTACAGTAGAGTACAGTCACTTAGAGTGCAGTGGTATGGTGTGCAGTGGTGCCGAATAGATTAGAGTGGCCTAGAGTGATGCAGAGTATAGTGGCCTAGACAGTATTGGCATAGAGTGCTGTAGAGTGGCAAAAAGATTTGTAGTACACTGGCATAGAGTGCAGTGGCATAGAGTTCTGTGGTGCAGAGAAGTATAGAGTGGTATAGAGTGGAGTGACGTAGAGTGTAATGGTGTAGAGTGGTGTAGCATACAGTAACATAGAGTGCAGTGGTGCAGAGTAGAGCGGCATTGAGCTAAGTGGCAGAGAGTGCAGTCTTTCAGAATAGAGTGACATAGAGTGCAGTGGCACAGAGAAGAGTGGCACAATGTAGAGTGGTGCAGAGAGCAGTGGCATAGAGTACATTGGAGCAGAGTAGAATAGCGTGGCATAGAGTGCAGTGACATAGAGCGCAATGGTGTAAAGTGGTGTATAATGCAATGGAGTAGCGTGCAGTGTTGAAGAGTGCAGTGTTGCAGAGTAGAGTGGTGTTGAGTTCAGTAGTGGAGAGTGCAGTGTTGCAGAGTACAATGGCACAGAGTAGAGTGGTGAAGAGTAAAGGGGTGCAGAGGGCAGTGGTATAGAGTACAGTGGTATAGAGTAGAATAGAATGGCATAGCGTGCAGTGGCATAGAGTGCAGTGGCATAGTGGCATAGAATGCATGGGCATAAAGTGTTGCAGAGAGGAGAATAGTGGCATAGAATTCAGTGGTGCAGAGTAGTTGGCATGGAGTGCAGTCATGTAGAGTACATTGGTTTTGAGTAAAGTTTAGCTTAGTTAATTGGCATCGAGTGCAGTGGTTTGGAGTTGAGTAGTATAGAGGGAAGTGGCATAGAGTAGATGCATAGTAGACTGGTATAGAATGGTGCAGCATAAAGTGCAATGGCTTAGAATTCAGTGGCAAAGAGTAAACTGTCATAGAGTGCAGTGGCGTATAGCTGAGTGATGTTGAGTGCATTGGCATGGAGTGCAGTGGTGTAAAGTGCTGCAGAGTAGGGTGGCATAAAGTGTAGTGGTTTAGAGTAGAATAGAGTGATACATAGTTCAATGATGTAGAGTACAATTGCATAGAAAGCAATGGCGTAAAGTGTTACAGAGTGGAGTATAGTGGTGTAGAGTGCAGTGGTGCAGAGAAGATTGGTGCAGAGTGCAGTGGCATATAGTGGTGTAGAGTGCATTGGTTTTGAGTAAATTGGTATAGAGTGCAGTGGTGCAGAGTAGAGTTGAGTGGCGCAGAGTAGAATGATGCTGGAGTGCAGTGGCATAGAGTTGGATGTTTCACAGTAGAGTGGAGTGGAGCATGATAGAGTACTGTGGTGAAGAGTAGAGTAGTGTAAAATGCAGAGTACATTAGAGTGGCGCAGAGTGGATTTACAGAGAGTGCACTGGCAAAGAGTGGAGTGGTACAGAGTAAAATGCATTGGAGTGCAATGGCAAAGAGTGCAGTGGCATAGAGTGGAGTGACGCAGAGTGGAGTGGCTTATAGTTCAGTGTCATAGAGTAGAGTAGAGTGGAGTAGGACAGAGGCGTAGAGATGTTGTAGCATGGAGTGGTGCAGAGTAGAGTGCAGTGTGGAGTGGAGTGGAGTGCTGCAGAGTAGAATGGAGTGGCATAGAGTGAAGAATGCATGGTGCGATACCACACTGCCATTACAGACAACACATCTTTAATTGACATAATCATTACATTTTACAGACATACAGTTTTACTTCTAAATGTATACAGCGCACAAAAAATATTGTGTAGAAATGTCATCACCTAGTGTATTGTGGGGAAGTTGCACACCAGGTCACTGCTCACCCTCCTGCCAGGACTTCAGATCTCAGGGTGATTTGCCCCAGGAAGTGCCAGTGGAGAGGAGCGCAGACTCAAAGGCGCTACATAGCGCTGCATTTTCTCTCGCATTGAGGGAAGCCGCACACCACGTCACTGTAAACCCTCTTGCCAGGACTCCATGTCCCGGGTGATTTGCTAGCAGAGAGGAAGGGGAGGAGTGCTGGCACCAGGACACTACATAGCACCATGCTTTCTCTGGCATCGTGGAAAGACACCCACCAAGTCACTGCTAACTTTCCTTCCAGGACTCCAGGGACCAGGGTGATTTATGCCCACAGGTACCAGGGGGAGGAGCTGCATCCCTGGGAGGAAGATTGTTCTGTCCTTAGCCAATTTTGTGTACATCTAGCTCAGGGTGAGCAAAAGGAAGGCAGTTGATGGCGGGGCTATAGCAGTAGTAGGGAAAGTTAAAAAACCACTGGGCCCTCCCAACACCAGTAATGGGCTCCCAGTGTTTTGACCCCAGTACTTCCAAGCGCAACAATCTCTGGCCCGAAGTAGATGCTCTGAGGTGTATGATAGGTGACCTCACCAGGTTGGTGAAAAAACTGTTAGCAAGGAACCAAAGGGTCTGTATGCACTCCAAATCCCACCCACCCTGACTAGCAACTAAGGGAGGATGTATTTGGCAGAGTACCACTATGCAGAATTCTGCAGAGTTGAACAAAAACTCTGTGAATTCCGCTCCGCAACTCCATTACTGTCTTACCCAAATTAATAAAACAGAAACCTCACATACCTTTGATAAAACAACAAGTGATGTTAGCATGTAAAGGTAAAGTTGTTTTATCAAAGCATTCTGGGTGCAATAGCTAAGACTCCGTTATGTGGCAGAGGTGGAGTTTTTGCATGAATTCCGTGCTTTCAATATAATGTGTAGTGAACAAATCTCCGCAACTTCAGCTAGCAGAGTGGAGCTCATTACCCATGGTTACTAACAACACAGCACCTGAACAACATATAAACAACTACCATCTGAGCATTGAGGGATTCCTCCTATCTCGAATGGAGTAGAGAACATATATTTAGCTAGAGGCCTCAACAACACGGTCAACAGTAGGGAACACATAGACAAACCTACCAAACCATCCAGACAAAACAGAAGTCCTCATCCTAGGCACCTTCCCCTCCGCCTGGGATGACTCTTGGTGGCCAGAGGCCCTTGGAAAAGCACCCATCCCGACGGACCACGCACGGAACCTGGGCGTCATCCTGGATTCCTCACTCTCGATGAACAGACAAGTCAACGCCGTCTCTTCATCTTGCTTCAACATTCTTCGCATGCTCAAAAAAACATTTCGTTGGATCCCCACCGAAACTAGAAAAACAGTCACCCACGCTCTGGTCACGAGCCGTCTGGACTACGGAAAAACCCTCTACGCCGGTACCACCGCAAAACTCCAGAAAAAACTCCAACGCATCCAGAACGCTTCAGCCAGGCTAATACTAGACATCCCGCGTAAAGATCACATCTCTGGACACCTGAAAAACCTCCACTGGCTCCCCGTCAATAAAAGGATTACTTTCCGGCTCCTAACCCACGCACACAAAGCGCTCTACGAAATCGGACCCGAATGCCTCAACACAAGACTGTCCTTCTACACCCCCACCCGCCAGCTACGATCCGCCAACCAAGCCCTTGCCACTGTACCTCGCATCAACAAAACCACCATGGGAGGTAGATCCTTCTCCTACCTGGCAGCTAAAACCTGGAACTCACTTCCCACTCACCTTCGCCTTACTCAGAACCACCTAGCATTCAGAAAGCAACTTAAAACGTGGATATTTGACAAGTAATTCCCCACCCCTCTCCAAGCGCCTTGAGACCCTTTGGGTATGTAGCGCGCTATATAAATTTATTGACTTGACTTGACTTGGATAGGTTTGGGCCTGCTTGACAGCAGAAGATGTAACCACCCCACAGAGTCCCTTTCCAGAAAAATAGCAAGGCATCAGAATGTAACCCAGGACTTCCTGGCGCCTATTGTTTTTCGCAAAATTTATTTATTTATTATTTATTTATTTATTATAGTGTTTTGTATAGCGCGAACAAGACCCGTGGGTATCAGAGCGCTTCACATAAAAGAGCATGTTAAAGATTAACAGATAAAGTCACACTGATCACATCACATAGATATGAGGTAGATAGTCACATCACACATATATGAGGTAGATAATTATAAGGCTTTGGGAGGAGCGTATAGATATATATCCCTCCGTATGAACATTATGCATTAAGAGGTCGGTTAAGGTTAACTTATATCATATCTATTTACGCAACCCAGTATGAGGTAGAAGATTATATGGCTTTTGGATGTGAGATAATATATAAAATCACATTGACATTAGGTAGCCTTAAGTATACAGCTTAGTCTCAGTAGTGATGCCCGCCTCAGTAATGACGCCAGTCTCATATCGTCGAATCCTACAACTTATTCCCGTTGAGGCTCCCCTTTCTGATGGCGTGAATGTTCTGAAGTAGGGCTGCACTTGTTTGTAACGGTGATCAATAAACCTATGTAAGGTATTTACTCATCATGAAGCTCTTCACTTCTCGCTTAAATGTTCCAATATTCTGAATCTTCCTGATGTTTTGAGGGAGTGAGTTCCAGATTCTGGGGGCGGCTCCTGAGAATGCTCTGTCGTAAGTTTTTTTCTGTCTGAAAAAGGCTGGCCCCAGCAGCAACTCCTTGGCACTCCTAGTTGGTCCGTTACCTCCCGATAGCTTAATTATTTTGGCTAGGTATCTTGGCGTGTTGTAGTAGAGCGCTTTATGGGTGATACACGCTATCTTTAGATGTATTCTGGCTTCAAAGGGTAGCCAGTTTAAAGCTTTCAGGTGAGGGGATGTAGGGTCAAGGTTTTCATCTTAGGTGATTCCTAGCGATTTAGCTGAATTGACTAGAGTTGGGGTGCAGTTTAGCGCCGTCACCAGCTTGGTCCATTCCTTTATTTCTGCCTGGCTCCTTGTTGGTGAACTTAGTAGGAACTCTGTTTTGTGGGCGTTTAGTTTCAGATGATTGGAAGTTAACCATTGCAATGCCGTTTTTAAAGTCTCATTCATTAGCTCCATGTCTTCAAGGGAGGCGATCTTTATGTATATCTGCGTGTCATCCGCATATATGTGATAGGATATCTGTGATTTTCTGAGAATTTCTGTAAGAGGTTCGACATACAAGTTAAACAAGTCAGGGGATAGTGTTGATCCTTGTGGAACTCCAATTGAATTAGGGCATCTAGGGGAAATTGATTGGTTGACCAGGAATCGTTGAGTTCTGTTCCGTAAGAAAGACTCGAACCATTTCAGCACATTTCCCGCTAGACCCATCCTGTCCTGCAGCCTGGTCAGTAATGCTTTGTGATTTACTGTGTCAAATGCCGACTACAGGTCCAGGAGAATCAGTAAGCATGCTTGGATTTGGTCTAGGGCCTGTAGCGCATCATCAACAATATGGAGGACCGCTGTTTCCGTGCTATGCCCAGATCTGAATCCTGATTGGCATTCATCTAGTAGGGAGAACTTGGTGATGTGTTGGCTCAGTTGGCACTGCACGCATTTCTCAATTAGTTTGGCCAATATAGGGATGTTGGTTACTGGGCGAAAGTTATTCGGATCTGTTGCATCAGCTGTAGGTTTTTTGATTATGGGAACAACTTGCCCTGTTTTTAGACAGGAGGATCCCTTGTGACAATGATGTGTTTATTATTTTGATCCAGATTGGGACTACAATATGGCTGATTTCTCTTAAGCACTTCCCGGGTAGGGGGTCGTGATAGTGGTTGTTAAGCTTAATTTCGGAGAGCGTTCTGGCGACCTTGTCCTGGTCATATAATTCGAATGTGTCCCAGAATGCCTTGTTTTTTGTCTTGCTACACTCTGTTGTCGAGTCGGAATCGCTCGTAGCCAATGATTGGATGGGAAGGTTAACCGCTGCGCTAGTGAGCTCCACTTACAACGATTTGGCCTTTTCCGTGAAAAATGTTGAGAATTCCTCGCAGCTTAGAGGAGTCTTCGAGTTCTCATGAGCGGTTTTGGCTACTTTATTTGATTGTTGCTTTAGGATTTCAAAGAGTTTCCGCGGTCTGTTTTTGGCACTGCCCAGTTCAGATCTCATATATTCCTTTTTGGAATTGATGACCTTTTTATTATATTGGTTTCTGATGTTTCTGAGGGCTTTCAGCTGCAGTGATGATGGGTGTTGTCTCCATTTTCTTTCGGCCATTCTCAATTGCGCCTGTCTTCGTTCAGTGATCCATTAAACCATGGATTTTTTACCTTCTCCGTGACTCTTTTCAGTTTTAATGGCATGGTGTCATTGACGATGTTCCCGACTGAAGTTATGTAGTGATCTGTCATCTCATTTACATTCTTCAGGTTGCTAGGTGTCTTTAGGTCTCTTTCACAGCTTTTTATGAGTAGCTCAATATTAGCCTCTTTTGTGTCTCAAAACCAATTTTTGAACTTGCAGGATTGGGTGGTCTTGCCCTTTTTCACTACAGGTATCATGAATGTTATGGCGTGGTGATCTGACCAATCACATGGTGTTATTGAGAGGATTGATGTATCCTTGTCTCTTGAAATAATCCAGTCTAACGTTGCTCCTTTCGAATGAGTCGGTTGTGTGCATGCTTGATTGAGGTTTAGCTCGGCGAGGAAGTCTTTAAGCATGTTAACTAGTTTGTCATTGTAGTCTTCCCAATGTAAGTTGAAATCGCCTAGGAATATATTCTTAGCATCAGTGTTAGAGTTGGCCGTTATGATCTCCATTAACTGCTCTGTGAACTTTGCGCTCTCTCCGGGTGGGTGGTAAAACGCATGTAGGTTGTATCTTTGATTAGTTGCTGATCTTATATTAAGACCTAGGTATTCACAAGATTCTAGTGGATCGCATTGTATTTGGTTGACCTCTATATCCGCTCGGTGAATGCAGGCTATCCATCCCCCGGTCGTTTTTAATCTATCTAGTCTCACAATATAATATTGAGGAGGTACTAATAGATCCATTGTTGGCGAAGATGATTCTGAAAGCCATGTTTCTGTAAGGACTGCCAGATCAATTTCCTTGTTGATGATGAGGTCTGCTATGTCTGAAGCATGTTTGGCTGATCGACAATTGAGTAAGAGGCAGGTCAGTGACTTCCCAGAGTTGCTATTTTTCATCTCTTTGGTCTCAGTTATTAGCTGTATTCGATGTAAATTGTTGAGGTCGGGTTTTCTATCATTCTTTATGGATGTTCTATTAGAATCGACTGGTATTGTTTTGATTCTCTCCTCTCTCTTACTGTCCGCGGGTTCATAAGTTAGGAGTAAGGCAAGAGTTTCCTCCTTCGACAAGGACTTTGTTCTATTTGGTCTGTTGTGCCTTTTTGCTAATGGCATGGCCATCTCGTTGCTCTTTCTTTGTGAGGAGTGTACCAGATTTTGTATATGCGTGACCTTGGAGTGAGTGCTCACCGTCATTTCCAGTATTCTTTCAATCGCTTGTAGAGAACTAATTGCGTCTTGTGCCATGTTGCCAACTAGTTTCTGAAGCTCTTTGATATCTTTCTGATTTTTGCGTGACTTCTTAAAAATGACTAATCTGTCTATCCGTGTTCTGCATTTTCCTCTTCTGTTTTTAGGCTGTTCTTAATGTCGCAGTCTTTTTCTTTATATCCACTGTTTGATTGTCTGTTTCGTTTATATTTGAGATGCTGGTAGTGCTATCTGGGTTTTGAGATGTTGGGAGTGTTTTTGTAGGTGACGATCTAAGTGACTCTAGTACTGTGCGAGAAGGAGGTAAAGGGAGGTTGATACCTTCGACCTTATTTGTTTCCTGATTCTCATTGAGTGATTCACTCGAGGTAGATGTGAGTTCCACGCAAGAAATCTCAACATTTGGGAATGGCGTTGACTCCTCCTGTTGGAGTTGGTCCTGTTCATTGTTCTGACAACTAGAAGACCATCCTGTCCTTTCAGTCTCATTCTCCGATATTGTCAGTCCTGTTTCACTTTTATCTCTCGAGTTAATAGCTTGATCCTGGTGACCTCGAGTTCGATTGGCGTCTCTGGTAGTAATATTGTTGTTGACAGGAGTGACTTCTGAAGTGGTCAGATGTAGTTGGTATCTTGAGCTCTCTAGCAACTCTTTTAAGGTTGGGAATACCTTGTCGAACTTATCTAGCTCGCTGTTCGCTGCTTGTATCAGCACTATACCAGTTTTATATATGGTATTGCATAGTTCGGCTTCACATCTTCTTGAGGGTGAGGTCATTATTTTTGTGCCATGAGGGATGTTTTTCGTAGCTTTTATGTTATGCTGTATATTTAAATATGTAAATATCTCTTTCGAGTAATTTTCTTAAGAAGCCGCCTAGAAGTTGCAGTTGTTGATAAGGGTAATAAGACTAGACCTAAATGTGATCTTATTGTGTAAAACTAGCCATTCCAAGATGTCCGCTGTTAAGGTTGATCTTCAGTAGACACATGAGTTCCTCTAATTCCACTATATTTGCTTAGTCCCCTTTCCCTATCCAACGTCAGATTAGATACAGTGTTTGGCTGCTTACTCTCTGTGTCGTGCTTCGTTATTCCCTTTTTGTTTCCTAGTCTTTCCAGTTGTTGTCCCTCTGCTGTCAGTTAAGTTCTCTATGGAAGATAGTCTAATTGACTTAAGCTGCCGCCCTTTTCGAGTCAGGCACGCCGCATCGACTTGTGCAGTATTTCATTTTAAGCATTCTCATGGGATATTCATGATATATTCACCACCTGCTTCGAGTTGTAATGCGGCAGGTCTCCTCCTTTTACCCATTCGTCATCAAGAACAGTCTAATGTCTCAGTGTCCTAAAACGGCCGCCATTTTTTGGGTCAGGCGCGCCGTTTCGAATATATCCCCAGTTATACTCTTCACTATAAAGCCTGTATAAGCATGCAGTCATCACCTGCTTCTAGATGACGTGCGGTGGGTCCCCTCCGTTTTCCACAGTCGTTGTCGAGGGCATTCAAGTGTCGAGGGCATTCAAGTGTATCAGTGTCCTAATGTCCTATGCGGCCGCCATTTTAGGTCAGGCGCGCCGCTCCGAACACTTCCACAACACTTCCACAGTTGCATTTATTTATATCCTTCTCTTCCTGAGGCCGTCACCTGCTTCTAGATGAAGTGCAGTGGGTCCCCTCCGTTTTTCTCGTTGTCAAGGGCATTCAAGTGAATCAGTGTCCTAATGTCCTAAGCGGCCGCCATTTTAGGTCAGGCGCGCCGCTCCGAACACTTCCACAACACTTCCACAGTTGCATTTATTTATATCCTTCTCTTCCTGAGGCCGTCCCCTGCTTCTATATGAAGTGCGATGGGTCCCCTCTGTTTTCCTCATTGTCGAGAGCGTTCACGTGTCCCAATGTCCTAAGCGGCCGCCATTTTAGGGTCAGGCGCGCCGCTCCGAACACTTCCACAACATTTCCCGAGTTGCATTTATTTATCTCCTTCACTTCCTAATGTCGCCACCTACGTCGCATTGTAGAGCGGCTGGTCCCCTCCGGTTCATGAACTCGTCGACGACACTCCTCCTCCGCTCTCAATCCTCGTCGTCTCGCCACCCCTGCCACACCATAGGTCCTCGCTCGTCCCCCGCAGCGATCCGGCGTATTTCCCCGGTGGGCTCTCCTGAGTCGTCACCCTCCTTCATGTGTCCTCAGAGAAACCACCGCCGTCGATCGCCTGGGCAGTCCAGAGGTCCGGTGGGCGGCAGTCACATTGGACCCCCGATTCTCCTCTGCAAAGGTAAGTTGCCGTAAATCCTCGATTCTTCTTTATCCTTTGTGTCCTGGTGTCCAGGAGGGGAGGGTGGGGGTTGTTTCAGCCAGGGTTAATCAGGGATTTAAACTATAAAAAGTTATCCCGAACCCAGGAGCTCTAGCCATGAGCTCTTACATTGCGGCCATGCACATGCAGTCTTGATGTTTTTGAAGTCTATCTAGAAATTTACATTACTAATGTGCCAAAATTAGTTGTATTGAACTACAATTGGTGGATGGAGGGATGGTCGAAAATCTGATAGTCTTGTACACCCGAACCTATCCCCCTGCACTGTCTGTCATACGATTTAAGTGTCATCCAGTAATTGAACCATCAGCACCCGCTATTCTTTGCCCAATTGATTGTTCATCCCAGATTCAACCCTGGGGGAAAATTATTGACTCCCGAGCCTAAGTCTCCCGGTTGATAGGCAACCCACCACAGCTCTATTGAAGTCCTCCTTAAGTATACCCTTGATGTAATGTTTTTATTTAATGGTACTATCAGGAGTGGTGGACTAAACACGCAGGCCTGGGCAGGTCAATGTGGGGGCTCTATCTTCAAGAGAATAGCCAACAATCTACCTAGCAACAGTGCCCGAGAAATTGCCATTCTGATAGCACCCAGCCATTATTTACATGCAGTCACTGAATCAGCACCCAAGATCTCATTAGTTTACTGGAAAGTGGCAGGGGTAAAGAGCAAACTGATTCTGCCACACTGAAATCTTTTCATAGAAGGCTTTGATATCTGTTTATTACAGGAAACCTGGAGTGTAGCACCTGTACATAAGGCATAAGGCTGGGCATGCCAGCTATTGTCTCCCTGCAACTTCAAATAATCCAGGGCGCTCTGCTGGGGGAATGCTGTTTTGGAGTAAGATAGCCCTTTGCTGTGAAAATGTATGACTTACCTCAGAGAGCCCTTATATTCTGTGTGAATCTATTGACAAAGTAAGCAGGGAACCAACATCTGGGCACACCTGCCAACTTAGGGTGAGCAAAGCAAATACAAGGAGATGATGGACGGAGTGCTGAAACTTTTCAGACACTCACCCCAGTCACAGATCAGAAGTTAGGAGTCCTAACTTAAATGCCTTCTGTGAATACCGAAAGTTTTAAAGTTAGGATTTTTCTCAGTTTAGGAGTAGTAAAGTTAGGACTCCTAACTTTAGGATTCCTAAACTGAGAAAAATCCTAACTTTAAGACTTTCTGTATTCACAGAAGGCATTTAGGAGTCCTAAAGTTAGGAGTCCTAACTTTACTACTCCTAAACTGAGAAAAATCCTAACTTTAAGAATTTCGGTGTTCACAGAAGGCTTTTAGGAGGACTCCTAACTTCTGTGAATACCGAAATGATGAAGTGCCTTCTGTGAATACCAAAATGAGTAATTGCCTTCTGTGAATACCAAAATGGTAGTAAGTTTAGGATTTTGTCTTAAGTTAGTTCTGTGAATCGGGCCCGTAGTTCCTTTTCGACAAATGTATTCCTCAATTTATAAAATAAAAGATACCTTGAAGCCCTGTTGACAAGTGAATTTACAGAATCAGTTAAATTTTCCACCTTCATCGTCTTCTGGGGCATTTTTGTCATACCCAAGAAAGATCAGGATCTTTGACTATGTATTTAATGCAAATATTTCAATTTTGCTCAAAGTCAAGGATACATATCGTTTGGCCCTTATCAAAGACAACATAGGGGCTTATTATGATGTTGATGGGACCACCACCAATAGGCACTCTGGGGCGGTCCCACCGACATCCAGGATAGCAGGTCGACCACGCATTATGATGCAGTCGGGTGGACTGCAGCGGTCGGAGGGACACACCAATGCCTCCAACATGCTCAAGGACATTGGTCGGACTCTAATTCCCACAATGAAAATGATGCCTATGCAGGCATAGGCGTAGGGATTATGATGTCTATTTCCCACAGGCTTTCAATGGCGGTGGGACAAAGGGTAAAAAGAATTCTGTTACCGATTTCAGGCACTTGCAATATTTTAATGCAATTTGGGTTATTCAACACTCCAGCTATTTTTCAGCACTTTTTGATAGTATTCTAGTGCCTGATTCACAGAACTCACTTAAGACAAAATCCTAAACTTACTACTTTTGGTATTCACAGAAAATAGGATTTTATCTTAAATTTGTCTTAAGTCTGTCTTAAGACAAACTTAAGACAAAATCCTAACTTCTGTGAATACCAAAAGTAGTAAGATTAGGATTTTGTCTTAAGTTAGTTCTGTGAATCGGGTCCCTTGTTTTCCTAAGACTCCTGCAGGCCAATAGAAACATTAGAATATTTGTTTTTGCACTTTTTGGATTTCAACAGCATCATTCGACTTGTTAGCCTCAGAAGTTGAGTATCTTGCAACAGACTGAATGCTTCTGGTCTTACTATGAATTTGAAGAAGATGCCTAATCAATTAGATTGGCTTTCATGAGCAAATGTTAAGGAGACAAGTTTTTGAGTTTGCAAGCTTTTATTGACAATCCATTAAGAATTTTGCAGATGCAACCCATGTGATATTACTTTATCATACTCAAACATGCTTTGACTAATGCATCTATTCTACGTGAGAGTTCTTGTGGAGACGGATGGCTTTGAAAGGGCTGTTAGGATGGTTCTATTGCAAATATATGATGACAGACTGGACATTCTTCTATTTTATCCATCTCATGTTTTGTCTGACTCTGGATTGAACTATTCAATAATTGAGAAAGAACCCTTTGCTATGAAGATAGCTTCTAATGAAAGGAGGTGCTTATTTATGTGCACCAAGATGCCATTTGAAAATTGAACAATCCATCTATATCGACAGCGTTTGAGAAATCTTCACTGCAAGAGCAAACGTCAAGCTAGGTAAACACTTTTCTTTTCACAATCACCTATCTTCCTGGTTTTGAGAATGTGTTGACATTTGCCATGTCCCATAGGTATTCCAAGTCATCACTTATATTTGACCAGCTGGATGAGGTTAAGATAACTCCAAGAGAGCTAGAGGAGCTGTTTTTAAAGTCTCCTCTAGTTTGATGAAATGAGCTGTACTTTAGTCAGCAAGACATTTTGTATCCTAGTTGCAACATCAAATAATAGATATGAAGAAGATCTGTCATGATTCAGTCCTTTCTGGTCATGGAGTAGTTAAGACTACTTTGGATTTGATGCTGTTTTTCATAGCCTGAGAAAGCAAAAGACACACAATTGATGGACAGAATGCAGAAAAAATTAAACATTCACTCCAAGTCAAGAGATGGATTTAAATCCATTATTCTTTTGACCACCATGCCACCCCAGTTTAGACCTGACCATATGCAAATCAGTCTTGACCCTGTGCCTCATGGGAACATCCAGCCCGAACTGCCAGGCCAGGTCCTTCCTGGACCGGAAACAAGCATCCTAGGGCCGGTTTCGGGGTTTCACCCCTCATCAGCCAGGATAGCTTGATTCCAGTGGCACAGTGAGCCCACGTCTGGGCATACCTGGTGCACTTAGGACGAGAAAGCAAAAGACACACAATTGAAAAGTGGGATGGGTATGCCCAGACGTGGGTCCCCTGCTCACTGTGCCACTGGATTCAAGATAACCTGGCTGAAGAAGGGTGACATACCCTGAAATCGGTTCCAGGATGCTTGTTTCCAGCTCTGGTAGGACCTGGTCTTTCAGTTCGTTCTGGACTGTTCCCATGGGGCACAGGGCCAAGACTGATTTGCATATGGCTGGGTCGAAACTGGGGTGGCGAAGTGGGCAAAAGAACGAAGGATTTAACCCAGATCTTTTGACTGGGAGAGAATGTTTGCATTGTCAACATTCCGTCCATCATTTGTTTGCTGTAACACTTTTTGCCCGAAGTGGGATGGGTATGCCCAGACGTGGGTCCCTTGCTCACTGTGCCACTGGACTCAAGCTAGCCTGGTTGAAGAAGGGTGACATACCCTGAAACTGGTCCCAGGATGCTTATTTCTGGTCCAGGGAGGACCTGGCCTGGCGGTTGGGTGTTAGGGTTTGTGCACAGCAAAGAGCATGTCCCCTCTCATTGCACTAGTGGTCTCTGTAATAGTTCTCTTTAAACATACTACTGAAAGCCTTTCTTGTTATCTCAGCCCCTCCCTAAGACTTCTGTGTATGTTGCTCAATGTATTCACAGGTTTGGACATTGCTGTCTTGTTTGCAAATTGGACCTTGCTTATACCAAGGCTTACTTAGAAAACATTGGACCTTGCTTTTACCAAGGCTTAATTAGAACACTCCTCCCTCGGCCATGTGTTACTTCAACTCATTAGCATAATAACTGAAGCTCTGCACACCTGCACCTGCTTGTGAGAACCACACCCAGTTCTTCGAACCACACCCAGCTCTTCGAACCACACCCAGCCCTGTCTATAAAAGGCAGCCCCTGAGCCTCACCAAGTGCTTGTGCTCGTCTACCTCCCACTTACCTGAGAACAGATCCTTCGGCGCTGGCACGCCTGCTCTCTTCAGACCTTCATTGACTTCAACGGGCGCAGCTTCTGGCTATTCCGTCTTCTGGTTTCCGGCTACTTCTTGCCTCAGCCCCTCTTCTGTCCACTGCAATTGACCTGCAAAAGAGAAAGAGTTCAAGGTTAGACTGATCAGGATCCCTTTTCAGCAACAAGTAAGTGCAAATCCTTTTATTACCTGAAAGAACTTTATCAGCGATTTCTGGATTCATGTAAAGACAATTTGGAACAAGATATCTCCCACAAACTTTGTGGTTCAAACCCTTCGTTACAAGAATACTTTGTGGAACTTTGTGAAATAAACATTGTTTTACATGGAATTTTTTTAAAAATCGAACAGAGGAAACCATTGACAGCAAGGCAAACAGTAAATCAAGGACTTGCACAAATTACCTGCTGTATTTTGATGTAAAAGTACAGTATTTGTTTTATAAAAAGTCTGGAAATGTGTGAAAAGTGAGTTTGCTATTAAGAATTTAGGCTTTAGTTATATTAAGGTGAATGTTAGACGTAGGTAATTCTGATAATAATATTCGTTTAATTTTACAGAAGTTTTACAGTAATAGAAAGCATATCCCAGAACAGTAACACATTCGAAACCTGGAAGCTTGAGACCAGGATCCAAGAGGTACTTTTAGAAGAGAATTTCTAATAAGATTAAGGTTTAGTCAGGAACACATTTAGGGATAGGTTGCACTTATCTGTTTTTTGTTTGTGTTTCATTAGGCACCAGTTTCTACAGAAGTCCAAGAGGGCCGCAGATTTTAGCAGCTCTTTTACAGTGGAAACACAAGAACAGTGTTGTCTCTCTTTTTTTTATTTTATCCACTTTCCCCCTTCCCTTGAGCTTCTAGTTCTTAGTGCACTGTTTTAAAACTAGTGGGCTGGAACAAGCAGTTTCAGGGTGGGGTCGGACTGTCTTCAACCTCCATTAGAACTGAACAGAAACTCAGGTGAGCTGGGCTTTGACATTGGGTCTGGACTGTTCCCATGGGGCACTGGGTCAAGACTGATTTGCATATGGCTGGGTCCAAACTAGGGTGGCATAGTGGGCAAAAGAACAATGGATTTAACCCATATCTTTAGACTGGGGGAGAATGTTTGCATTGTCAGCATTCTGTCCACCATTTGTTTGCTGTAACACTTTTTGCTCGAAGTGGGATTGGTATGCCCAGACGTGGATCCCTTGCTCACTGTGCCACTGGATTCAAGCTAGCCTAGCTGAAGAAGGGTGACATACCCTGAAACCGGTCCCAGGATGCTTGTTTCCAGTCCAGGGAGGACCTGGCCTGGTAGTTCAGTCTGGACTGTTCCCATGGGGCACAGGGTCAAGACTGATTTGCATATGGCTGGGTCCAAACTGGAGTGGCGTAGTGGGCAAAAGAACAATGGATTTAATCCAGATCTTTTGACCTGGGAGAATGTTTGCATTGTCAGCATTTCCTCAGTAACTTGTTTGCTTTAACACTTTTCGCCCAGGTGGGATGGGTATGCTTAGACGTGGGGCCCTTGCTCACTGTGCCACTGGATTCAAGCTAGCCTGGCTGAAGAAGGGTGACATACCCTGAAACCGATCCCAGGATGCTTGTTTCCGGTCCAGGGAGGACCTGGCTTGGCAGTTCGGTGTGGACTGTTACCATGGGACACAGAGTCAAAACTGATTTGCATATGGCTGGGTCCAAACTGGGGTGACGTAGTGGGTAAATGACCAATGGATTTAACCGAGATCTTTTGACTGGGTGAGAATGTTTGCATTGCCAGCATTTCTTCCATCATTTGTTTGGTGTAACACTTTTTGCCCCAAGTGGGCTGGATATGCCCAGACGTGGGACCTTTGCTGACTGTGCCACTGGATGCAAGCTAGCCTGGCTGAAGAAGGGTGAATCACCCTGAAACCGGTCCAAGGATGCTTGTTTCCAGTTCAGGGAGGACGTGGCCTGGCAGTTTGGTCTGGACTGTTCCAATAAGGCACAGGATTAAGACTGATTTTCATATGGCTGGGTCCAAACTGGGGTGGCGTAATGGGCAAAGGAACAATGGAGTCAACCCAGATCTTTTGACTGGGAAGAATGTTTGCATTGTCAGCATTCCGTCCATCATTTGTTTGCTGTAACACATTTTGCCCTAATTGTAATGGATATGCCCAGACGTGGGTCCCATGCTCTCTTTGCCCCTGGATTTAATCTAGCCTGGCTGAAGAAGGGATACATACCCTGAAACCATTCCCAGAATGCTAGTTTCTGGTCCAGGGAGGACTGGCCTGGCAGTTCAGTCTGGACTGTTCCCATGGGGCGCAGGGTCAAGACTGATTTACATATGGCTGGGTCCAAACTGGGGTGGCGTAGTGGGCAAAGGAACGATGGATTCAACCCAGAGCTTTTGACTGGGGGACAATGTTTGCATTGTCAGCATTTAGTCCATCATTTGTTTGCTGTAGCACTTTTCACCCTAAGTGGGATGGGTATGCCCAGACGTGGGTCCCTTGGTCACTGTGCCCCTGGTGGCGTAGTTGGCAAAAAGAACAATGGATTTAACCCAAATCTTTTGACTGGGGGAGAATGTTTGCATTGTCAGCATTCTGTCCATCATTTGTCTGCTATAACACACTTTTCATATCCAGCAGTTCATTTTGATGTTCAAGACTATATCCTTGCCTATCCTATCTGTGCTCAGCAAAAATTCTTATATTTCAAACCATGATGATGTTTCCAAATTATACCTGTGGCTCCTGACCTTGGCATATACTCTTCCATCTTCAGTGAGATAGTGTGTGATAATGGTCACTGTATGCCCTTTTTTGAAAATGGCTCAAATTTTCACCCCTGGGTAAGTTACTGAAATCTGAAGAAATGGCCCACTGTTTTTATCTGAAATTATTATATTGTATGGCTTAGCTCACACTATCATTTATAATAGAGAAACTCAATGTCATTAAAATGTTGGGAAAACTTTGTATAGAGCATTGGGTATTGAACAGCTCTTTCAACTGGTTATCATCCTCAGTCCATTGGGCAAACGTTACAAACTAATACACATCTGTGTTATTTTAATTCCACTCAGACAATTCAGCTTCCCTCTTGTTAAATGCAACATTTTTCTATAATATAGCTACCCACAATGCTAATAAGATTTCACCATTTTTCTTAAGAAAACTAGAAATGTAACACCCAACTCCCTTACAATTCACACTCACAAAAGAAGTTACTTATAGAGTCATCAATATTTCACTGCATATTCATATTTCACTATTTATTGTAAAAAAGTATCAATGTAGAGTTCATATAGTATGCTTAACCTCATAAATAATACAAATCAACTCAATTTTCATTGTTTATCATTTCATTATTTCTTACCCTGCCATCACTGATCTAAATTCCAATTCACTCATACCATACATACTCCATTCAGCAAAGACTAAAAATCAAGAACCAATTTAATCCATGAAATACCACTAACGGTCTTCAACAAATCTTATTTCTTTGGCTCAACATTTTTCAGAGGTATATATTTTAGACATCAAATGTCCATGGGAATCATCATCAAACATAGGACTTCTTGTTCCTTTTCTCTTCATGGTCAATTATATTTTCTATTAACTATATCTTCCCCACTCACTCAATAATAGCATTTGTTTATTTTTCATCTGTTGTAGCCACTGTTATCGTCCTTCCATCACTTATTTATATTGAATCCCTGCTGACGCACCTTTTTGTGAAGCTCGTAAAAACCTCTCACCTTCCTCATGGCACAGAAGGACTAAATCCAATGTGTAACAGGGTAACATAAAATATCTACAAGCAACTGAAAGATGTCATAATCACTAAAATGGGTCCTCATGTTTAGGAATCAAATGAACTCTCACTGATATTTGAGCCTCATGTATTTATTTCTCAGATGACTAAAATGGATGTGCTTAAAGTGGTTCAAACGTCCTCTCCAATCAGCATAAGATATTCCCTATGCATCATAATAATGAGGATACATAATTTCATTTCCACAGAGATACGGTCCCTCATAGCAGGACCTTGAAAATAGCTATAACTATTTTTCTGTGCACAAGGTGTCTGTAACAGATGGTTATTTAAATAAGTTACAGAAGAATGGACGCATTGGGGGCCTATTAGGATGGCGGGCGGACTTTGGTCCACCCACCATCATAGCGGTGTTGGGACCGGCCACCAGTGGTGCGGCGGTCCTGCACCGGCAATTAGGATGCCACCGTAGCAGTGACATCTTCCATTCCCAGCATTGTGGCGGGCGGTGCTCACAGAACCGCCCGCCACAATGCTGGGAATGCCCATCGTGCATTGGCATGCCCAAGGCGACAGGCACCACGCAGAGTATAATGGCGGGCGGATCGCCACCGCCATACCGGCGGTGGCGATCATAGACTCCTTTATTTCTAGAAGTTTGTAATGTTTCTATTCTTAATTAATTTTATGTTAAATTAAATGTGTATTTGCTAATTATGGACAGTTGTAAATGATTACATTTTATTTTATGTATTTGTTTCATTTGTGATATCTAACTTAGACATCATTTTTGTATTATATAATTGTTAATTTCTTAGTGAGTTGTTTGAGTCTGTAGGGCAATAAGGTATGAGGTAATTTAAATAAAAAAATTTATTTGTTTTTAGGGTACATGAAATTGGGAATTATAATTTACATTATTTAATTGATAATTTGTTAGGTAAATTATTGATTGACAAGCATTTAATAATAAACTTTGTAAAATGTATTTCATATTTATTTTTGTTTTCAATTCGATTTGTTCCATTTTAGTACTATTTTAAAAATAGTATTTCTCATGCACATTTTTTTAATTGTGCTTTCAGTTTTTGGGGAGTTTGTTTTTCGGGTAGTAGGGAAAGATGTAATTTTTTAATTAAATGTAGCCATGGCTTTCAGTTGATATCTTTGCTTTATATGAAAAACATTTTCAAACATTTAAAATGTTTAAATGTACTGATTAAAAAATATATATAAATATAGATATGTATATATTATATACACATTTATATTTGTATATATTTTCATTATTTTATGTTGTTAGGCGTTATAATCCTTTTTTTAACATGATTTGGAGTTTGAGGGGTATGATGTAACCTCTCCGAAGAATAACACTTTCCCTGATTTTACTAACGCTGGAGTGGGAATCGTAAATCTAACTTCTCAGAAGTCAAACACTTTCCCTGTTTTTGTTTATGTTGGAGTGAGATTACTAAATCCAGGGCTAGATGTAGGTAGGAAAGATTTACCGATTTTAAATTACCGAATTTTACCGATTCGGTAATTTAAAATCGGTAAATCTATGGGTCCGACATGTAGGTATTTCAGATGTGCTGGAATACCGAATCGGATGAATTTGGTATTTACCGAATCGGTAAATACCGAATCGGTAATGCCCATTCATTCCTATGGGCTTTGAAGCCCACAGGAATGAATGGGCATTACCGATTTGGTATTTACCGATTCGGTAAATACCGAATCACACAAGGGTGCAGGGGGTGTCACTTTGACACCCTCTGGCACCCCCAAAACAGGCACGGGTGCCATGTGGCAGGCATACCTGCCCTAAAGGCAGGTCTGCCTGTCACATGGCATAGGTGTGCATGCACACATGTGCATGCACACCGGTATCGGTATTTTACCATCAAATTGGATTTGATGGTAAAATACCAATTCGTTAAGGCTCCTGGGACTCTGAAGAGTCCCACCTACATATGGGTGGCTCCGACTCGGTAAATTTACCGATTACTTATTTTACCGAATCGGTAAAATTACCGAATCGGTAATTTTACCGATTCGGTAAAATAATGCCCCCTACATACCATTCGCCTATTTACCGATCGGTAACGGCCGAAAATACCGATTTTCGGCCATTACCGACTGACCTACATCGGGCCCCTAGTCCTTCCAAAGTCCTATACCTTTTCTACTGTTGTGTAGATTGAACTGGGAATAGTAAATCTAACCCCTTGGAAGACCACCACTTTCCTTACTGTTACTTGGACTGGAGTGGGAATAGTAAGTCTGACCCATCTGTAGGTCAACACTTTGGACCTCATTATGATTTTGGGAGGACTTAGGTCCACTAAACACCGTTGCAGAAAGGAACTGCCTGACTATTGGTTGGTGGTTCCAACCGCAGAATTAGGATGAGACTGCCCATATGCCAGTAGAAGACATCCATTATACAATGGCAGCAGGTGGAAAAGGTCCGCAGCACAAGCTGCCATTGTTAAAATGGACGTTTTTAAACATCCCTGCACTGTGTAGCAGGCACCTCACTGTGCCTGCCACACAGTGAATGGATGTATAGGGGGGCACCACAGGTAGTAAAGGGCCATTGGAGAGGGGGGCCTACTAGGGGCCCTCAAAGTCACTTTCCTACAGCCTTTCTATGTCAGCCTTTCAAACATGGAAAGGCTGTTGGAAACCGACATTGGAATCCCTGTGGCGGGGCCTAGGTTGGCTCCACCGTTACTCATTGGATTACAGTTTCTCTCAACAGCCGTCTTTGCAATATGGGGGTTGGAGGGTAACTCTTGATGTCGGCCAGAAAACCTCCGACAGTCTGTCAATTGGCTTTCCACCTGATATTGAAATTGGGCCCTTTGTGATTTTACTTAGATTAGTGTGGGGATAATAAATATATTCCCTCAAAAATCCAGCACTTTCTCTACTGTTGCGTAGGTTAGAGTAGGAATATAACCCTGTCTAAGTATACATTTGTTTCTTTTTTGTTTACGTTGGAGTTAGATTATTTGTTTCCGAATGTTATTTATTTTTAATTGTAGTTAATTATATAACATTGTGTATTATTTCAATGTTTTGTTCATTTTATTAAAATGTAATTTCTTTTATACGTTTGACGCCCAACTTTCATTTGTTGCACATGTATCAGCAGAAGTGAAAACATGCATCTTGATGTTTCGCATGCTGAAAAAGTTTCTTTTCCAGCTTCTGCACGGTGCTCAAGTCACAGAGGTCAGGTCACTAATCCTGTCAACGCTGGACTTTGCTAATGCATTATATTCGGGCCTGCTGGAATATCTGATTCTTTACAAAATAATGGGATGACCCATACTAGTCAATGGACCTGGGTAATGCTTGGTATAGAAAACAATGGTCCTAGACTAATTTCCTTAAGGAGGTATTCATTAAGTCAATATCTATGAACATGGTAATGATAGAACTCAAGTTTCATCTTGAGTGTACCCCAATAGTTTCTCAATTCATTGAAGTATATCCTCAAAATGACACAAGCACCATAGATAGCTTCAATAGTGACTGTTTAATATCACAGTTATTATCACATTTCACTGTAGAGAATGTTTCAAAATAAAATAGAGGGTTGCTCCAGGGGGAGTGTGGAAATTTTTATTTATTTTTATTTTACAGAGTTTTATATAGCGCAAACTTGACCCGAATAGGGTATGAGAGCACTTTACATAGCACCAGTTGCATTACATGAGGACACATAAGTAAGGATTGTGCTTGTGAAAGTAGAACAGATGTATAGGAATGGAAACCAGAGAGTAGTTAATACAATCAATTACACATAATAATGTCCTTAGTAAACTGGTAGTGGTTTACAGTAGCACCAGTTTAAATATCGGGCCTGTCTCTCATGGATTAGAAAGTACTTTTCTGGTTCTTGATGTTGTACAGAGTATAATCATCTGTAAAGAAGCAGGAATGTGGTGCAGGAGGGTACAGGCCCAATAGGAGAAATTGTTGACGTTTCGACCCTGGCACATAGAGGGCGGTTTGTATCTTCTGCAGGCCGGTCTTCCTCAGGACGGGGAGAGGGGGCGGGGGGAACAACTTAATGATGCAAAAAGACTTAATTAGAGACTAAGCTAATTAGAGACCAAAAGTAATAACAGAATGGGTGTGTTTCTTTTCCAGCTTCTGCACAATTCTAAAGTTACAGTGGTCAGGTCACTAATCCTTTCAAGGCTGGACTATGCTAATACATCATACTTGGGCCTGCCGGAATATCTGATTTAGCGGTAACATGTTGTGTATAATATAGCGGTCCACCTACTGTATAAAATACCGAAATATACATCAGTATAAGTATTTCAGGAGAGATTCCACTGGCTACCAGTTCGGAAATGTATGCTTACAAAGCACTCTGCCTGACACACCGAGCCCTCCACAATAAAGGGACTCCGTACCTGAACAAAAGAATTAGGAAATTCAGCCCTTGGAGACCCCTGTGCTGTAGCAATGCTATACTAATTGTGATTCCTTGCTACAATAGGCAACTGAGGGGAGGTTCTTCCCTCATTGTCAAGGCAGCCGGTATATGGAATCAACTGCCTGAACAGATGGGGGCTACACACATGCACACACATATTTATATATGTAGGAAACATAGGTGTACATGGTTTGTTCAGCTTTGTAGGAACATGGGCACATCGCATTGTTTGGAGGCACTTAGAAATTAGAAAACTGAAACACATCAGCCAATTGTCTTTGCCGTATAAAGATATTTAGTTTCAATGTGGTGCCTATGGAATAGGTTTTTGTAATGGTTGGTCTAGAGTGTAGTGGTCTATCATTTGCACTGCTGATTGCTACGCCACTATTTTTAAATTTTGGATTATCACGAATTGCGGTGTCATTATTTATTACATGTTTTAGACAAGATTGTAATATTTGTGCATCTTAATGTTATTGAAACGATCACAGTAGGGAGAAACGTAGGCAAGTCTTAATCTTTTCAATGTCCTTGTAATGGGCGATGTTCTTAAATTATTTATGCCTGTAACTATTGTGAACGTTTTAATGTATTTTTATGGCCCCGGGCCGCAACAAAGAATAATACCTTATTAACTAGTTGAGTGCGGTTATGTCACACTGGAATGAGACCTAAAACCCTGAAAACATTGGATTGGCATGGTCTACTCAAGCAACGTGGCAGTCCCCCTTTAACGCATCCCAGGATTCTCTGGAGGTCATTTGTTGTTAGCCCTTTTTGTTAATTCTGAGGAAGTACCTGTGATTTTTTAATGATTTTAATTTTAAAATCTATTTATTTTGTACTTTGCACTCTTATGGTCATTTGACCCAAAAAAAAACTAAAATATATATTACTTATTAAAACTATTTATATATTACTTATTACTTATATATTACTTTTTAAAACTATTTTGACACAATATTGGGTAGTTTACAAAGAAAATATGTACATTTTTTATTTTTGTAGACTGTATTTTTTACATGACATTCATGTTCAATATTTTTGTTTTTGATATTCGGTCATACAACCTGAAGAAGAAATAACAGCTTTGACAAGAGATAGTTCTTAAGATGGTGTGCTCAGCACATGGACAAAACCGTTCTAGCAACTGTATGCTTGCAGCAGCCTAGAGGAGTGTCCCATGGGCTATTCAGAGCTCTGAACATGTATGGTGGCAGCATTATCTCAGACTTCAATGATGGAAGGCTTCTTATTCACTTCTCAACTGAGTGACACAATTTACTGAATGTGAGTGTGGTCAACCCAGATAATGAACCCATTCCAAGGTAGTGGAGCACAGGACTGGAATCCCATTTCAAGATAAAGCAGTATCCCTTTCCTATGATACTGGTTCTTTGTAGGCCATTTTAAGGCAGCAGCTATGCATAAAGGATGTGTTGAATCACATTTGTTCTGTTATTTTGTTGCATTATTCATCCCCATCAAGGCATTTTTACCTCAGAAGTTTGCTTCTTGCAGCTGAAATATTTATTGGATATTCTTCCGGATGTTCTCATCATTACTTTCCTTTGCAGCTGTTAACTTCTATTTGTAGCAGAGTAGGGACTGCTTACTATGGTTACCCCCACTTTTTGCTGGTGTTTCACTGTTTTTCGACTTTAGTCTGGCTGGGGCCCTGCTATCCAGAACTCCAGCCTAGCTGCATCCTCTCTAAATTGATTGCATGTACTATGGGTACACTCCAGTTTGGTTATTGGGGTACCCTTGTGATTCCCTAGTATATGGTACACTAGGTACTATGGGCATAGATACAGCTGAGGCCTACTAGGGGCTGAATCATGTATTATGCCACACCTGGGAAGCCTTTTTAAAATGACACCACAGGACTGTTACTGCAGCCTGGGTAAGTTGGTGCATGCACTACTTGCTAAGATATAGGTTACCTATATCTACCTTTAATCACTGACACATATAAACCCATCAGTCACTCCTATGGCAGGCCTTATCAATCCAGAAGGCAGAGTGCTTGGTTTTGTTTGAGAGGGTACCCATGCATGAGCTGGGCCCCTCTGCAGCTTTCGGAGCCTGTTCTCTGAGGCTGTTCCATGATGCAGCCAGACCACATACTCTTAAGTGCATTATAACCATGCTGTAAATGCTAACTTTTGATTGGCTGCAAGGAAACATGCCGTGTTTGTTGTCAAACACTTTGGAATCCTACCCCCGCCAGTCCAACCGGTTTGCAGGGCCTGACCGGTTTGCAGGGCCATACTGGACAGTTTTGCCTGGTCTGGCGTGAAACTGGACAAAGGAAATGGGTGTAGTCACCCCTCTTTCCAAACCCTCCCATAGGTGGGTCCCCAGAGTATGTCCAACCCCCTTTCTTAGTATAAGTAAGGGACCCCTGGCGACAGGACTTTAGATTACACCTGGATGAACCTCTAAAACTGAATCCTGGAACTTTGACGCTCTACTAAAGACAAGAAGATGGAAGAATCTCCCTTGGGGTCAAGGAGTGACTCCCCTGCTCAAGCAGGCACCAAAGTAGCATCCTGCCGGTCTGCATTTCTGAAGCTCCCGCCGGACTCTGAAGTACTTGCGACACAGGAGGAGGATTCCCAGACTTCTCAGAGTCCGACCCGAGTCCCAAGCAAAGCCCTCATGAGTGACATGGAACCGGAACTCCTGGACACCTTGCACATTTGCTAGTACATCAACTTCTCGACATCTCATGAGGTTGTGCTTTGGGTTACTCATAGCCCAACCCCCGGGCACCATCTGTACAGAAGATTGTGGGCCTACACTCCACGAGTGTTCCGTAGGCCTGCTTCTTACATTTCCGCTTGAGGCTCCTTTGCGATCCCAGGTTCGCGAAGGCATCTCTGATTTTCCTTGGGCTTCCTTGGTTGCTCCTGATGTGTCCCTCAGACCTTGCTGGTCTGCACCGAAGCATTTCTTTTATTTCTGCGTGGGTTGCTGTTGCCAAGGCTTGTTGGGTCCAATCCTGGCCCAACTCCGCAGCACTCAACATCCTTTGTAGGACAGCTCGAATCAAGCACCTGGTTGTCATCAACGCCTCCTGGTCCTAGTGGCTGAAGAGTCAAGCTTCACCTCTTTCACCTGAAATCACCCGACATCTGTGGGCATTCGACAATCGTGCCCCTGGTCACTGGCTAGTGACCCAGACTTTGTCCCCTCTGCTTTCAGGTTCTTCTCATCTTTGATCCAGGCTTGGATCACTCCAGACACTTTCCACTTCTTCAGCAGCAGCACTTTGAAGCAGATCGCCATTGAAAACGACAACAAAACCGGACACCAAAAGACACTGATGCACCCGGCTTCCCTGGGTGAGGTAACTCAAATACTACGATGCTCCTGTGAGTGTTGGCTCTAGAACCCCTTAAGTCTAAAGGGGTTTGCTCAAAGTCCTCCTCTAAGTGGCCTTTATCTGTAAATTTCTAACAGTGACTTTCCCCATAGAAGTTAATGGTGATTTGCGGCTGTTTTTAAACAATTAACGCGTCCCCCATGGGTCCCCTGTGTCACTATTTTGGGTGGTTCCTGGTGGCCCCAGCGGTTCTACTGGCTTTAGGCCTTGTATCTAATCAAGTCGTGGTTCTTATACCCCTTACTTAATATATGGTTTGGTACGCCCCTAGGGCTCAACGTATATTGTGCACATTTCTGTGTGTTATTAAGTTTACTGAATGTAATTTTGCCTCTAGCCTCATAAAGAGACTAGTGGGATGTGTTAGAATAAATACATATATTTTATATACATACCTGGTGTGTTTCTCCTTTCATTTGGTCATTCACAAGATTATAGACTGGTAAACAAACTTCTTTACATTTCTCCAAAACTTAGCCTGAAGGCTGTTCGCCACAGCTACCACTAGGATAGCTTTCTATAAAGGTTGTCTTTAACCTACCATCAATAAAGGTCATTTACACTGGTGCAAGGTGCCCACTAAAATAGTGGACATCATTTGCCAGGCCAACTTCTCACACTATTTATGTCCCTTAAAAACAGTGCTTAATGTAAGCCAGTGGTTTCCCATGCTCAGCACTAGCACTTAACTGTCAACACTGGCATCCATTACAATCTGCCACATGGTGGTGCTGTTTGTCTAATTTAGAGATTAGCAAAACAAAAGTTATTTAGTAATTCAATATGTATTTAACATTTATAATACTAACCACCCAAGTCTTTATTATAGCTTTGGGGGCTGAAATCTTTTGAATTGTTACAATTGTAGGGGTGTGATGGTTGGTAGTTGTATTGGTGCTGTCTTTGGCAGTGCTGGTAGAGGTAATATATGATGCAAGCTCCAATGGCCACTTGACAATGGCCCTGCACTTATTTTTTCCAAATAAAGCACTGCTTGTAAAGATACTTTTGACATATTTTACATATACTATTATGTGCATGGTGGCACAGTGGTTCCTGATAAGATATTCTCTTTCTTCATACTATCTATAGGAATACTCAAACAACCATACCATGTCTAGTCTTTGAACAGCTGCAGCAGATGCTTTCCACAGTCCTTACAATGATGAATATGAAAAGCATCTGCATTCCGAAGGCTAGCATGAGAAATTCTTGTGTGGTCCAGCACTGTCAAGGCCCGGTGTATGTAATTAAATTAATGGTAGTTGTATTAAGAACTTGCCTGTAAAAATTCTTGAAAACAACTTTTGCAGAAGGAGTAAAATGTATGTGTGTCGCATCTGCCTACCACAGAAACCTGCAGCCTGCCATGCACACAGGATTCCCTTCTGAAGAAGTTGCTTTTATGAGCGCTCAGGGTCCGGGTAATATAATTACCTTAATGTAGAGCATCAGTGTTGGTGTTATTTTTTCTTTGGTCGATTAACCATTAATTTGGCTTCGGGGCGAAGAATAAAATTGCCAAATGTTGTCCATATTCAGATTCACCTAATGATTCAACTCTACTTGTACAATATGTACCTAATGCCATTTCAAGGTCAATGGACCAAAGAAATGCATATATAAAAAAAAAGAATGAACAAACATACCTCCTCTCTGCTTCCTCACCGCGTCTCACCTCCGTAGTCCCTCACTTCAGCCAGAACAGGAAACACACTCTTGCTCCTTTAAGCTAATCACAACGCTACAATGCAGCATTGTGATTGGTCTGAGCACCATGGTTCGGCTCTCAGCGTGGGACTGGCTCTGCCCAGGCGAGAACACGTAAAGTGTGCATAAATGTTTGGCCGGCCTGAGACGGCTGGCCAAACATTCATGTGCACTTACAGAGTGTACCCCCATTTTTCTCCCTGCTCTGAGAGCAGAGCTGCCCCACCCTGCAATGCTGCTGCAGCAGAACAAAATAAAATGATAATAAAATCAAGGTATTATCATTATATTTTTCCTTTATTTCACTGCTGCAAAGCAGTGGGGCGACGCTCCTCCGCCTTAGTGGAGGAGCCAGCACTGCTTCTACTGCAAGATGGGGGTCTGTCTGGCACTGCTTGATGAAGAATAAAGAATTGTCCCCGTCAAGTAGAAAGTGATTTTTTTGTTTTTATATGCACAAGGTTTAATATCACTGTTAATAATTGCAACTTTAAAAAAACAATCTAGCAAAAATGCAAGATGGCTATTCTTAATGTCTGGCCACGTTTCTTTTACACACTCACATCAAATACTTTCCTGTGTCATTTTACAACCCCCCACACCTCAAGTAAGTTTATGAACATTATTTATAAATGTCCAAAATTGACATATTAGTGATAAATTATTGAAATAATGTTTTACTTTATAAATTTAAAAATATTATTATATCTTAAAACGACACCAAAATGTCAAAAATCCTTATATGATTTATTTTACTATCACTGATATATGTATTCCTTCCCTAAAACCTCCATTTTTCTCACTTGTGTATTAGTGAAAGGAACCAATCAATAAAATGCAATCCAACAAAAGAAAGTAATACTGAATACCCAAAAATGCTAACACTCTGGCCCTAATTACGATTCCAGTTGGACAAGCATCCCACCAGCATCAATGTGGTAAAGGGACTGGCCCGCCCACCTATTTAATATCCGACCACTGTGGAGGTGGTCGGAAACATGCCTTTTGGCATTGAGGATTGTGCAGCCCGGAAAAAGGCTGCAGCCCAAGCCCAATGCCAAAAGTCATGTTTTTAAACATCCCTGCACCCTGTGGCAGGCTTCTCACAGAGCCTGCCACATGGGGCATGGATGTTTGTGGCCTCATAGCGGAGGCCGCGGAGCGACGGGGACCTTGTTAGGGGCCCCCAAAGTTCGTATCCAACAGTCCTTCAATGGCGGTCGGACCGTCATTGAAAGGCTGTTGGAAAGGGCCATTGTAATACCTACTGGGGTGCCTGAGCAGCCATCGCCCTCACTGTAGGGATTACATTTTGACAGCAGAGTCGAAGGGCTCCTTGAGCACATTGGAACAGCAGCTGTCGGTCCCTCACCCATGTGGCCGGACCGACCACATTGTAATGCGGCGGTCTGACCCCTGCTTCAGATGTCGCTGGGACTGACACCGACATGCCGTCGGTGACAGTCCCGCCGACATCCTAAATGAGCCCCTCTATATTTATATTAGGTGAGCCCCCAAATAAGCTCAGTAAATGGACCTTTCAGGAGCAACATAGAACCGGAATGACTTAATTCCTAAAATGTCCCTCAACAACAGAAGATATGAATCACAACAAAGTCTTTAGATATTTTTAAACAGTCTCTGTTAACATGACATCCAATATAAGAAAGAGTTCGTTCACGGTCTTTTCTTCTTTTGCAGAATCCACAAAGTTTATATCCAGAACCAAAGTTGTGGAATACAAATGCAGGATGGTAGATTATAGCCAGAATTATTTATATGCAGGCATCTTACCAAATTAAAATATCAGTCAGCTGTTGGTAAATGCTTTTTGTGCCCCGTATTTCCAAAGAGGATGAAACTGGTGTCAGACAACACCTGAAGAGCAGGCCAGGAAAAACACAAGGGCACCTATCCAAATGGTAGCAGAGTTCATCAGCAGCATGACTGAAGACAAAGAGGTTCGGCAAGCTAAGGTAGTCAAGAAATTGAGGTAAGTATCAGCCCCAAACACATTTTACTACAGGCCCCAACAGGTTCCAGAGTGTGGCTTTTGCGCTACAGCACCCTCGGCCTTTTTCCGCACTTCCTGGAGGTTGGTTGCGCCACACGCCAGAACATGGACACGCTGCTGCAACCATGACAGGTTCATACCAATCAAATATTTTACCTTCGGAACTTCATAATTTTTATGGAGCTCAAAATCCTCCAGTGTGACAGGCCTGATTATGTATCCTACAAAGTTGCATCAACTTTGGTTCTCTTTGCCACGATGTCCCACTGGTAGGTCAGGAAGTCTTGGTACAGCTTTTTGTGTGCAGCTCCTCTGATACACTTCTAAGTCCTCCAGGACCTCAGGGACAACACTTATGGCCAGAACTTACTCCAGCAGATATCACAAGCAAGGCCCAGACCACGTCCAGTAGGAAATGGTCAACTGGTACCATTAGGAAAAAGGACTTTTACACATTTTCAGGTGCCTGTGGCCATACAGGTGATCATTCAACTGATCCTTGGAATCCACTTCTTTGTCCCGAGTACAAGAGAGGGTTGTTCCAGTCCTACAGGTCACCTTGCAGGTCATAGACAGCAGGTCCAGTCCTCCTTTTATCTTCAGAGGTCCAGAGAGTGTCCTCCTGTGGAGGGTGCTTCGAGCTGTCTAATTTATGTTTAACTTTAGCCATTGGTTGATGGTTACTCCTGGACACTCCCTAAACAATGAAACACTCCTGGTTCCACCCCATATGTCCTTTATAGGCTGATAGGGATCAATTTCAACACACTTACTCTATCCTGTCAATAGCCCTAAGCCATTTTTCTTCTCGGACCAATTTTCGTAACTCATTAAGGTCAAAAATATTCTCCAGGGGCTTCAAGCAGGGAAAAGCTAGTTTCCTAAATCCACATTATTAAAATTATTTTTTATTTGTTTTCTACACTGAATAACATTTTTTTTTATTTTTATTTTTTATTTACCACGAACATCAAATACACAGCTCCAGGCCTACAACCTCATGGGCCGGCCGCATTAGACACTTGCCACATAAACAATGAGCACTTTAGTACACAGCCTATCAGCCGACAACCCGGGGGTCCGGCGGCGTGTTTCTCATAAAAAAACTAACAAGTAGATAGTTAACCAAGTCACAAGGGCTGGGTTCGGTCGTCGTGCGCGTTTTCATTTTCTATTCAACAATTCTTCTCCCCAGCCTCGCTCCCCTTTGCCACACTACCAGAGTTCCGGTCAAGTGCGTTCATGTCATAACTATACTAAAACTAAACCCCAACTAGGCTGTTGGCCCTGTCCCGCCACCCCCCCTTCCCCTTCCCTTCAACCTCCACGGGTACCTGTGGTGTGTTTGTCCAAGTGACATCTAGATCTAACTTCCTGATGTGCCTGTGCCTAGGTTTATACTTAAAGAATGTCTACGCCTCACTCGAGTCCACCCATCCGGGATGCCTATCCCTGTCGCAGTGTCCCCGCTAGATCAGGTGGAGGCTGTGCGATCTCAAACCCATCCTACTCGTCTAACCAATGCCCATCCTGTTCCATTCATCCAACGCGCTCAATGACACATCATCTGGATCATGTGCACAACCTTCCTCTCCAACCAACCGAGGCCCAACCTCCCATTTACTGTTTGCATGTGTCATCCAGCAGTGTGCTACGACTCTCTTTGCCATTAGCATCCCCATATCCGTGAGTCTGCGGAGTGCCACCGGGAGCCGCCTGGAGTTGCCAATGAGTGTCAAGCCTGGTTCCGGGGACATGTCTACCTCCAGTATTTTGCTCATTTCGGAGAAAATATCTCGCCAGTACAACTGGATACCGGGGCAAGTCCATGCCAAATGAATGAAGTCATCGTCAGCGGCATGACAGCGTTCACAGTCCGCTGATGCCCGCAGACCATATCTGTGGAGTCTCTCCGGGGTGTATTACACCCTCTGCAGGAACTTGAAGTGTATCAATCTATGTCTGCCGTTAAGCAATATTCGCTTCATACTTTCGCAGCAGTACCGCCACGTTGCATCATCTAGCGTGATGGCGGGTAGGTCTCTTTGCCAGGCCAAGCTTGCTTTCATGAGCTGGTGTTCGCCTTGTGTCCTAGCCTCCCTGTACAGGTTCGTGAGAAGCTTCCGAGGCTCCTCAGCCTTGATGACATATGACAACTCAAGAACCTCAGGGGGTTCTGCCATGTCCGGGCCTAGCATGTCCGAGAGTGCGCTCCGCGTCCTGTGAAACTGGAAACGCTGCAGCATAGATACTTCCCTGCTATCGCCGCCCACCTGATCCCAGGTTTTGGCCACGCCGTTTAGAAAGAGGTCGCCTGCTCTATGGAGATCTAGTCTCGCCAACTCTCTGATGACACCTTTTTCTGCCATGGGCGGCAGCCAGAGCATCCACTCCAGCGGCATATCTGGAGAGTATAGTAGCGCTCCTCCCTGACGTTGCAAGAGTGAGTGCCAAGCGCGGTTGGTGGCAGTAATGGAGTATAACACTCCTATTCTACGGTCTAGGGGCGTGCAGATCGTGGCTGGGAGAGGTCGCGGGTGCGCGAAAAGTCTCTCCATTCATACATGCGGAATCATTTTGTCTCCGTGAATCCATGTGTGTAGGTGCGATGCCTGAGCCGTTCGATAGTAAAGTTCAATATCTGGGGCCGCAAGGCCTCCCAGGTTGTAAGGCAAAGTGAGCGTAGACCATTTGACCCTTGGTTGCTTTCCCACCCACGCCAAGCTGATCATGAGGCTCGTTAGCCTCTGAAAGAAGGCATTGGATAGCACAATTGGGAGGGCATTAAAGAGGAACAGGAACCGCGGCAACACTACCATCTTCATGATGGCTATGCGGCCCATCAGAGTGAGCGGCAATTTACTCCAGATCGCTATATCATCTTCCAGTTTGCGGACCGCTCTGCCGTAGTTTTGACTAATGAGTAGGTCTGGGTCTGTATGTATTTGTATGCCAAGGAACCTAATCGTGTCTTCTGACCATTGGAGTGGGTACTCTGTCTCCACCTGTCTAGTCACGGGCGTTAGGGGAAGCACAATAGATTTTGCCCAGTTGACTTTGAGTCCAGAAAGCGCGCCAAAGCGTACCACCTCTCTCAGCAGCGGGGGGAGGTTCCTCGCTGGATCGTGCACATATAGCAACGTGTCATCCGCATACATGGACACCACTATTTTGTAGGTCGGGAACCGTATGCCCTCATGTCCGTGATATTCTCTCATAGCACAAGCCAGAGGCTCCGCCATCAGTGCATATAACAAGGGGGATAGGGGGCACCCCTGGCGGGTTCCCCTGCCAATATAGAGAGCTTCCGAGACCGCATTACCGACTCGCACTCTGGCCGTGGGCCCTTTATAAAGAGCGCCCACCATTTGCAGGAAGGGCTCCCCAAGTCCCATCCGACGTAGTACCTGGATCAGAAACGGCCACTCAACCGAGTCGAACGCCTTCTCCATATCCAGGAAGATGGCTGCGGCTGTCAAGTCCTGCTTAACATGTTGGATCCTTCCTAGCACCGTCCGTATGTTGTACGTTAAGTTCCTGCTAGGTATAAACCCTGCTTGCTCTGGGGCTAATAATTCTGGAGCCAGCAATGCTAATCTGGTAGCCAGAACTTTAGCGTAGAGCTTTGTGTCAACGTTCAGCAGAGACAGAGGTCGGTATGATCCGCATTCGTCTTGTGTCTTTCCAGGCTTCAGTATGGTGACTATCATTGCTTCTCTCATGGAGCTCGGCATGCTACCCTGAATGCAAATTTCGCTCATCAGTGTGGAAATATGCGGCATTAACTGCTCCTGAAAGGTTTTATAGAAGTCTACGGTCAGACCGTCCGTGCCGGGCGCGCTACCAGAGCGCATTGAGTTCAGCGGGTCACTAATTTCATCAAGTTGTATAGGGTACATCAGGAATTCCCTTTGTGA
This sequence comes from Lissotriton vulgaris, assembly GCF_964263255.1. Lineage (NCBI taxonomy): Eukaryota > Metazoa > Chordata > Amphibia > Caudata > Salamandridae > Lissotriton > Lissotriton vulgaris. The sequence goes on from NC_141693.1 coordinate 175,658,280, forward strand.
GTTAGGGAGGAATGGAAGCTGTATGTGCTCCAAGTAATCTAAAATTTCAGTTGTCATTTCCCCACACTTCGAGGAGTATAATGCCGAGTAATAATCTCTAAAGATCGTTGCTATATCTGCCTCATCCGTGACTCTTTGGCCATCCGCCAACTTCAATTCCGAGACCAGTGGTTTCCCTCTCTTACCTTTAAGAATGTTAGCCAGCACTGAGCCAGGTCTCTCTCCCTCTCCATATGTGCGGGCCGTGGCATATTTGCCCAGATGTTTAATTTCCCTGTCTGCTTTGTCATGAAACTCCATCAGAAGGCGTTTGATACTCTCCTCCGTGGCGTCATCCGGGAAAGTACGCTGCAGCTCCTCAAGGGCTTGCAGCTGGTTTTCTAGTTCCGCCAGTCTACCTCTAATCGCTTTCAGGACACTGGAGTGCTTAGACATCGCAATGCCCCGTATGTAGACTTTAAATGCCTCCCACACGGTCTGAAAGTCCTCCACTGATCCAACGTTCTTTTCCAAGAATACTTCGATCGACTCTGCAAGTTCTCCACGAAAAAGGGGGTCTAGTAGCGAGTACGGTGGAAAGCGCCATGTAAAGGGGGGGATTTTCCTCACTGGGGCCTCCATTACCAGTAGTATGGGGGAATGGTCTGACAGCGTGCGTGGCAACACTTTGCAATGTTTAATACTGCGATTAATCCTCGAGGTGGCGGACCAATAGTCAATTCTAGTGTGTACTCCGTGATAGGCCGAGTAGTGTGTGTACCCTCGCGGGCCCGAATTTCTGCTTCTCCACACATCCTCCATGTCTAACACTAGGAGTCTAGCTACTAACATCTGTGCAGCTGTCGACGGTCCGCGAGGTGGGCCCGTAGTTCTATCCAAATCCGGATTGAGTGTCAGGTTAAAGTCCCCACCCCATATTATGTGGGGCATGTCATATGTACCTATTTTAACAGCTAGTGTTTCGTAGAATTCTGGGGTGTCAAATTGGGACCGTATACGTTGACTACCAGCAAGTCCAGCCCCCTTCCCCTGCATGACGCTATTATGTATCTGCCCTCCGGGTCTGCGCTTAGCATTTGAATCTGTAGTTTCGAATCCGGGTTAACCCATGTGATAACCCCCCTGGCGTGAGTGGTGAACCCGGCTGCTGCTATGTTACCCTCGAGGCCTCTACTGTGCAGCATCCTGCTTGATAATGGCAAATGTGTTTCCTGCAGCAATGCTATGTCTGTACTGTGTCTTTTTAGGTAGCCTATCAAGTTTTCTGAAGTCGTTCAGCCCCCGGACATTCCAAGTAAGGGCGCAAACCGTGGCTAGCGGCGCATGGTCTTGTACTCTCGGTAAACCAGTCATGTCAGGGTGAGGCACATAGTATGAGAGGCGCCTGACAGATGGAAGTGGACCCAATCAGCACTGCAACCCAGGAGGCAGGGTGTGTCACAAACTCGGGTCAATTTATAGTAAACAATTTGTGTCCCTGGAGGTAAGGGAGAAGGTGCAGTCGTCCTGAAACAGTAAAAAATCCCGCTTCCCATAAGATCTCCCCCCCTCCCATAGCCGACCAACCCCAACTCGGCTTAGCATGAAAAACCATTCCCCCCCTGAACTTTCCAAACAACCCAAGTAGACCCTCGCGGGACCCATTTGTGCATACAGCGCCAAAGCAGAGGTCGCCATAAAAAGTGCCAATAGCAATTTCATGCCAAATTGTCTCTCACTGACGCTCCTAGCGCCAGCACCACATCAGTATCCTTCAAAGAAAGCAAAAAATCAATTATCGAGAGGGCCGCACGCCGCAGCCCCCTGAACTTGTGCGGCCCAACCTCCCCCCCATCCCACCCCGGGCACTGTGCAGTCTAACTAAGCACCAAATTGTCACTCGTATGCCCACTCAGTGATTGCTACTGACTGTTACTTGCATGCGTAAAGTAGGAGACAACTTGGACCGATCTCACCATGTCTCCAAGGACTCCCCAGCTCTCATTCACTCCTTGAGTCAGCTCCACTCTCCATCGCTCATCGCACAGAAGACTCAGCTCAGTAAGTTCCGGCTCTCCTCAGATTCTCAGGTCGCACCGCAGTCCTGCAACTGTCAGTGTAACGACGAGTATGCAGTGATCCTATTCCTGCTCGTCCAGGCCGCTGGCGATTACCTGGTCACCAGTCTGGCTTCTAGGGCTGCTTCTTTGCTCCTTGGTCCATGTTTTCAGTGATTGTTGGAGGTCTTTCGGATCCGTGAAGAAGTGAGAGTGACCCTGTCGGTTGATGCGTAGCCTCGCCGGATACAGCATGGCATAATCCAGCCCTAAGTCTCGGAGTTGCTGTTTATATGTAGCAAAGTGCCTGCGTTCCTCCTGCACCTTTGCCGTGAAGTCCGGGTATAGGGAGATGTTCACCCCTCGAATTGCAGCTTCCCCTTCTCCCTGGCCACACTTAACGCAGGTTCTCTGTCTCTGTAGTTAAGGAGTTTTGCGATAATTGGTCTTGGGGGAGCTCCCGGGCACGGACGCGGGCCCAGCGAGCGTTGCGCCCTCTCAACTATGAACGTGGGCGAGAAGATATTGTCTCCCAGCAGCGTGGTGAGCAGCATCTCCACAAATAGCTCCATCTTCCCGGTTTGCGTCGTCTCCGAAACACCTGTGATGCATATGTTAGAGCGTTGGGAACGGGCTTCCAAGTCCTCTGATTTATCCTGTATTACCTGAAGGAGCTTGCCAATTTGTTTACGGTCTTTATCTAGTTCCATTTGCGCTTCCTCCACTTCGGTCAGGCGCCTTTCTGACATGTCCGATCTCTCGGCGTGCTTGTCCACCCTCTCGGACATCCGATCCATACGATACGTGAGGGCATCTATCTTCGTGCCTATCGACGCCATACTGTCCTGCAGGCCTTTCTCCATAGTGACCAACAGCTCCTTAATGCCTGAGTAGATTGAGCCCTCCGGCCCCCCGTCCCCATGCGGAGACTCAGGCTTCTGCGACTCTGGGGCCTTTGTACGCCGCTGTTCAAATGGGAGCTTGGACTGTGTCTTGTCTCCTTTGCCCATGGTGCCCCGACTCACCGCTATGTGTAGTGCTACTCCGTTTACTGCTCTGAACCAGTGTCCACGTGATCTGCTCGGTGCTTGCCTTCCGCCAGTCTTCTCCGCTGAAGTTGGCAGGGTCCCTCCGCGTTCTCAGTGAGAGGGCCACTCTTAGCCACCACAGGTGCAGTGCCAATGGTTGTTCCCCGCAATCGCACAAGTCTCCCGCAACGACCGCCAGTGGCTTTTCCTCCAGGGCTCAGGCAGATACAGGAGAGCGAGGGCAGGGGTCAGTGTTCTTCCCGATGAGGGCCCCGGACGTCCAAAGTGCTCTCAGGGAGGTCACTACCATCGTGTAGGGACCTCTGACATATCCCGCTCCGTAGCACACATATGGAACGGCCATATGCCAGGGCCGGCACCCTGAGCTCCCCTGTTGCTCAATACAGTTTGTGGGAGCAGGCGGTCCGCTTCCGGGTTAATGCGCCCGAATGAGGGGAGTGGGGGGGGGGGCGACCACCGGCAGCCCCAGGATTCAACAGGCCTCCCCAGATGGCAGAAATCGGTGGGTCCCTGTTAATCTTCCGGATGGGTGGGGGAGGGGGGAGGGGCGGAGTGTGGGCCCAGGCCTGCCCGAAGCCACTCTGACGCCCGCTACTATGACCGTCCGCTTCCCTGGCTTACCAGCCACCACTGGGCCTCGCTGCACTCCGGTGTTTCCCGGGCCAGTAGCTCCGCTCCTGCGGAAAGCCTCGCAACTCGCGCCCGCAGACGTGCATGCAGCACCGAGGCTCCGCGGCTTATCGTTTCACTGCAACTATGACCGCTCTTCTTCTCTTCTAGGGCTCAGATCTCCACGCGGCAGCCAAGTCTTAGCAATCGGGGCTTTCGGAGGCAGCGCCCAACTTTCAGGAGTCTCGGGGTGTTGCTGCAGTACGTCTCCCCTGGTCTCTGTCTCGCGGCTTAAGCCGCACGCAAGGTGACGCCCACCGGGCGCCGCGTCAAGCGAGTCCGCGGCTTCGCGGCCTCGGGTGTCGGAGGGAGGGCCAGCATGTATCGCGGTCCCGGGCAGTCGGGAATGTGCGCAAATCACTGAAAGTGTGGCTCCGAGTCTCCGGTTGTCATGCCCCAGCTTCGATTGTGCCCCTGCCTCGTAGATTCAGGATAATTAACGGATATTGAAGGTGCTGGCGCGGAGCTCCGCACTTAAGTGTCCACCATCTACGCTGGCAAGCTCCGCCCCCACACTGAATAACATTTATAATACATTACTCAAAAACAGTCTGTCGAGATTATCCTGCTAGATACCTGCCAGTGAGAGTAGATTTTAGGGCTAGTCGCAGGAGGAACATGCTGATTTGAAATTCACACGTATACCACTTTTAAAAAGCAAGCATCCTACCTTCTGTTCAAAAAGGTAACCCTTAGGGGTGACTTTTTGAGAACTAAAAGCATGATTTGCATGCTTTTCAAAAATGTTCCTTTGATCTTGACAACAGGTTTTTTAGTCAGCAACACTTACTCTACAGATGGTAGGCCTGCAGCCATGTTTTACAAGCCAGCCGTGTGGATGGCATCATAGGTGCTGGAGCACACATGTGGGGCATTTAATAACCAGGTTCTTGGTGTATTTTCTACACCATATATTAGCGATTATAGGTATATTAAAAATGCCAATCAGCGATAAGACAATATAGCCAATTGTAACGTGGAAGCATGGCTCCTTTACTCCTGTTTAGCAGCGATAAAGTAAAAAGAGATCAAAATCCCCCTAAAATAGTATCCAGAAAAGGTACAACAATATGGACTGATCAAGAAGGAAAGAGGGCTATATGAACCATATGGAGCATTTTTTAATTTTTTAAACACAGTATACTTTGAAGGAAGCAACAGACACATTTTTATAATATATAAAAAAAAAATTACCTTGCAGCCTAAATGGACTCCAACCCATGTTGACAGTCCACCTGAAGGACTTCCTCTCCCCGCATGTATCGCTGGAATAATAAAGACAGCGAACCCCTGCCTACTCAAGTCGTCTCTGGACCTTTTTTCCTGGAACATGCAGATTTCGTGCTGATTGATAAAGGAACCCCAATCGGGGTTCTCCAGTTTGAATGTTAGACCTTCTATGTTCCAGGCAAGTATTTTCAAGCTTGGGGTATGCCCTGTAGCAACCTGTATGGGGGGATCAGAGGTTAAGCTGTCTGGAACAGACTCTCCTTGCGGGAGAGGGTTTAGGTTGGGTTTAAGTGCGTCTCTATTTAATGAAGGAGATTTGCCGTCACTTGAGACTATTTTATTTAGGTGCATGCCTGCACGGGAATTCTCTGTACTCGGTGTACCTTCATCCTCCTAGTTCAGATTATCCTTGGGTGGGGTGCTTTTCCCAGTCTCAATAGGTTGTATTGTTGCCCTATGGAGTGTTAAAGGGTCACTCATAAGGACGATCCCATTTGTCTTTATAGTACACATACAAGGTTGGGCTTTATCTTGTAAAGGGGCTCCCACTTTCGTTAGTCAGTCAACTGCTTTGAGGGGGCTGAACCAGTTGTTCACTGGAATGTTAAAGAATAGTGGAAAAGATTGTGCCTGCAAGGGTATAGGGGGTTGGGTGTTCTGGATCGATGCTCACTTCGAGTGGTATGCTCCTCTCGACTTTTGTGGATGTTGGTGCGAGGGGAAGAAATAACCTAGGGGCAGTAATTTAACCGAGCTCCCAGGTATAACAAAGAAATGGTCTTAAAGATCATTGACAATCCCCGTTCCTAAAATTAATGATGACACAGGCACCAAAGATGTCCCCACCTGATGGATTCCCCCCTCTTGCCTGCTTGTTGGTCTGCCCCTTACACCAATGGAGGTGCTTTCTGAGGGCCCTCCCACCGCTCCTGCTTTAGTCTTTTCCTTCAGTACTCCCTGTCCAAGTTCTTGGCCCTGCATGGTGTTACCTTTCTTTGCCCCATTTGGGCTACAATGATGCCTTCCCTCCTTCTCCTGATTGTTGCATTATTTTAGTGGGGATGGCGTTATTGGCTTCTGCGTTCAGGAGGTAGGTACTTAAGTGTGATAACGTGTTGGCTGGTAGCTTGTCTTTCAAAATTGCCTCAACCCTGTCAACCCAACATTCTACTAATTTTGCGGGACTGTCAACCCGACCCCTTAGGTTTTTCAATTCATCTCTTACAATAGACCTGACTTGAACCTGCAAGTCTACAACCATGTCCATGACCCATGCTGGCTGTTCTGGGTCTCCATTCGTTGTGGGACTACTGCCATTGGCCCTTATAGGGGTCAGAGTCACGGGAGCTGGGACTTTTCTTTTTTGGGCCCTCTTGGTGTGATGGCTTTGACTTTCCCTGTTTTTGGGCTGCCCCCTCCTGGATGTATAACGTCCATTCTCCTTTCTGTAGAAGGTTCTACATCGCTTAAGACAAGTTCCTGTTCCATAATTGGGAGTGAGTGTGTTGCATCAAGGGGGCTTAAAGGTGCAGCAAGATTAGGTGTAAGTGATAGTCACCTTTCCATTAATTCTATCTCATCTGCGACTACGCTAATGGCTCTCTGTAGCATGCAAGCTGTAGATGTCTGTTTGATGGAAGAATCCGGCTGTACAGGGGCGACATTTTCCTTTACCGCCCTGACTCACCTACCCATGGTTTCTAGTAACTCAGTTTAATTGCCGGGAGAAAGTAAACAGAAAGCCTTAAGTCACTGACCTTGTTGAAGTTTACAGAGACAGTCCTGATCTCGTTCCAAGATTTGGCGGGGTGGCCCAGCCCGGCCTCCTCCGGCCTCTAACGGGCTCAGATGGACCCGCCCTTGGTCCAGGCTTCGTCTGGGCACGTCCTGCGTGCGTCCCACGCCACGTGGGGAGGCAGCGCTTTATGCACGATGGCAACGCTTCCCCGTCACACGCGGCGGCTGCAGGGAAAGTTGTTGCACCCTGGGGGCTGTAGTCCTCTCCCAGGCTGTAGGGGCGGTGCACGGATATGAAGCTGCCTGGCCCAGTGTTCCTGTGATCCTGGTCTCGGCAGGGGTCTCTTACTTCTGGCAGCCTCCTCGTTGGTGTCAGGCACTGGGCAAAAGGTAAGGCGGCAAAGAAAATCTCCCGCGCCACAGGGGGGGGAGTCAGAGCTTTATGCGTGATAGCCACGCCTCCCCCTCACTCGCGTCAGCTGCAGGGAAAGTTGTTGCACCCTGGGGGCTGTCGTCCTCTCCGAGGTTGTAGGGGCGGTGCACCAGTATGAAGCTGCCTGGCCCGGCGTTCCTGTGATCCCGGTCTCGGCAGGGGTCTCTTACTTCTGGCAGCCTCCTCGTTGGTGTCAGGCACTGGGCAAACGGTGAGGCGGCAAAAAAAATCTTTTCATGGTGAACATGCAAAGTAAACACCCTGGTTTTTTCTTCTTTTGTGAGAACAACACATCAGCAAACACTAAAATAAGTAGCAAATTCTGCGGCAATAAGTATTTTAAATAATGTCCCTTCAATTTTGAGCATTTTATGCGCTTTAATATTCAAGTTCACTCAAAGTTAGAAGTGTTAGTCTCTCAGGAACTTGTCTAACATCATTCTTTTTACTGCTGCCTTAGATGCTATGTTACTCTGAATAAGGTGGATAGGATATTCATGATGCTTGAGACGGGTTTTGACCAAAGTACACCAAACCATAAATACAAGACTTACATTTCAGACATGAGTGTAGAAGCTGCTAAATTTAAAGAAAGTTTATTACCAACATGGAAAGAATTGTAGCTCAACATACTAAACCCCTTGTCGTTGTTCCATGGCCAACAGCTTCCTATGCAAGTCAGGGAAGGCCAGTGCAGATCATCATGGATGTCATGGATCACCACACCTGCTTCTTTTGTAGGAAGGACCTTCCAAGTTTTTGTAGCGCCTGAGGAGTGTCCACTGTTGAAAGTCCAGCAATCTTTTCTGATAGTGGAGGTTTGCGGCTCCTATGGACCCCCTGCTGTCTCATTTCCTTGGCAAAATCCTTCGAGATCCTTTTCTTGGATGTATGACGTTACCACGCATACCATTACCATGCATACCGTTACAATGCGGTATTTACAACGCATACCATTACAACGCATAACGCTTTGAGGTGCTGGACAGTGGTAAGTATAATTTTATATTCCAACTCCAGTCCCCGTGGATACTAGGGAAGGTGTTGGATATAAAATTAAACTTATTCCCTATCCTAGAGCGCTCCCCAGCGCAATGCGTTGTAATGGTATGCGTGGTAATGCCTGCGTTGTAAGTGTAGTGCGTGGTAAAAAATGCGTGGTAACAGTTGTACACCCCTTTTCTTCTATGTATATATCAAGACAGTAATCTTTCAGACTTAGCGTGCTGCATAAATTATGCAAAAGAGGAAGCAGGGAATGTTCTGTAGTTCCCAGGTTTAGGTGGGGAGCAGGTCCTTGGTATGAAGCACACTAAAAGGCCCCAACACTCTGAATCTGCTCACGTCAATTATCTGTTTTTCTAGGAGAGTTTTGAAGCATTTGTTTAGTACAGTGCCATCCATGCCATGCTGGGGAATTGTAAAGCCTTTTGCCATTTTTGCAGCAAAGTGCCATCCACATTGATATGAAAAATGACACCACTCCAGGCAGAGTAATACAGCTTTGGATTGGTAAAATACCATCCAAGCCAACCTGAAAATATCAGTTTAAATATAACATGTTAAACTAAAAAAACAATTACATTTAAGAGCTATAGTTATTTGAAGCAACAATAACTTTTAGCGGGATGAATCTGAAAATCAATCTGACAATGTGGAACTGCCAGTCAGGTCCTCCTGATGCTCTGGAGTTCTTGAGTATTTTTGTCAAAAACATTTTAATTGCAGACACGGAAAGGGGCTTTGTCATTTTCTCGAAGAAAAAGGCAGTGGCAGCTCCTCCGCTCATGTGACCAACTGCTTTTAGCAGTGGAAATGACGGGAAAAAAAACTGATAATAACTGGACGTTATTATCATATTATTTATTCCTGTGTCTTTGTGGGGTGGGACTGTTCTGCTCTCAGAGCAGGGGAAGGAGTGATGACTCTCTGTAAAGTGAGCATGACTGTTTGACCAGCCCTCTTGGTACAGCCAAACAGTCATGCACACTTTGCATGTTTTCCATGCATGCTGCATTAAAGCCTGCATGAAGAACCGGCCCAAGCCAAATTCTTCATATGAACGCTGAACCATGGCACTCAGACCAATCACAATGCAGCATTACAACGTTGTGATTGGTCAGGGAAGTCTGATTGCTTCCTCTTTCGGCTGGAGTAGAGGGACAAAGACGAGGGACGACGCTGTGAGACGCGAGGAGGTAAGTTTTCTTTTTTTTATCTCCCCCACCCCTCACCTGCCCTGCCACCCCCGATCATGCCTGCCGCTACTGGAAAAATGCAAACTTTTTTATGTCTTCAACTTTCAGGCTTCAGCAGAACTAACATACCTGTTATGGCCGACTCAGCCTCCATCTTGGTCAGCCAAAAATTGCAGCTTAGTCCTGGTCTACTGCAAACATTTATTTATATTTGGTGCTGAAGATACTCTAATATGATAAAATTGATTGACGAGTTTTAATGTAGTTTTGGGGAAATTTTCTAATGTTTATACACAGCTGAAAGAGTTAACACATTGATGTAGGTTTTTTGTGAGCTACATCCAGCAGGTGATTGTCTTATCGTTTGAAGTGCAAAATTGTCCACGACTAATAATAATAATCCTCTTTAAAACTAAATCAATTTTGGAAGGGTGTGATTTATGCTCAAAATAGGATGCAACACATGTTTAGATTGGTTTCTGTTATGAGCTGTGTTAATAAAAGGGATGCAACATTCTGTTATGCGCTGTGTTAAGAAAAAAGATGCAATGGAGTGGTAAAATGGTAGATAGTGAATAGTTAAGTGATAGATTACATGTTTGAATGTTGTGTTAATAGGTTTCCATTAATGGAGAGATTTGAATTAGAAATTAGGGATTTTAGAGTTCAGAAAGCATACATTGGGTAGTGTTAGAAGTATTATTTAAACATACCACTCCCCACTCCTCCAGGAATTCCCACAATAAAATCAGTGTGGAGTATCGAAAACAATTTCTTCTCCCATGTCTTGAGGTTGAGGGGCCTGAGAGAACCACCACCTGTTTCACTGTGCCCTTCAAGCGAGGGAACATACTGTACCCCATAGATTATTCCAACGTGAGGAAAGCCATACCACAAACCACATAAATGTGATGGGGTTGTTCAATAGTCAGTCTTGGGGGGTCAAATAACAAGTTACACAGTGCCCACCCTCACCAATCCTAATTATCTCATCCAACTTAACAGTTAACTTATTTTCTACACATTTAGGGGATCTGGTAAAAGACATTTTGATTAAAAAAACCCTACTGAAGTGGGAGTGTGGCTGCTATGTGAAGTGAGAGTGGTAAATGGTTTGTGTCTTTAGGATAGTAGTTTTTGTAGTGTGTGGTGCAGGTGAGATTTGTAAGTTGGTACAGTGCAGCTGTGTATGTTGATGTATGCCATCTGAAAATGTGTCTGACATTGCTGTAGTGCATTGTGATGCTCCTCCCCCCAACTCTGATGACAGACAACTCCACATATGACAGACAGATGTACACCATATCAATGTTGACGGTATATTGTCTGCCAACAGTGGACTGGGCAATAAACAATTAAGTACTAAGAATCAGCCCACTTACTCTGACAGGAGGGACAGCAGTCCTTCAGCACAAACGTTAAATACGGCGGATGGTATTCCATCGGCACGAGGGGTGGATACGTTCTTCCATGACGGCCCGTGCTCCAAACTCAGAGAGAGAAAAATGAAAAGGAGAAAAAAGGAGGAAGAAAAAGATGGACAAACAGTGACAAAGGCGGAAAGCAGTAATGACACAGAACCTGCAAGAGGGCGATAATGAGGCAAAATGTGTCCGGTGACCGATTAAACTAGCATCAGGTGGAATCAAGACTACACAGCCTTGGTATTTGGCACTCTGGTCTTACAATAACTCTGGCCACAGTTTTTTCAGCAAATCTTTGGGCCCTGCCACTTATTCATTTACAAATGAAGCATTGGCCAAAACTCTTACTGAAGTTACCAATCTGCTACACACTGCACATGACATTTCCTTTTGCTGACCTTTTACTCTACTTTTTGTGGCCTTGAAATACGACATTACTTTCTTTACCTTACAGGTCAATTGACCCGGATTGGCCTACATTTTTAAAGATGATTCAACCATATTTGGCATTTTAACTTTCAGTTTTGTTTTTAAGATTCGCTCCTATCTCTGCATATACCAGTAGGAAACAAAATGAGGGGTTGTACACACAAACAAAGACGTGTATTCCGGAACACGGTTCGGTAATTGGAGTTAAACCTCAATCGTTCTTTCTTAATCTGTTCAAAGGGAAACCTTCTGTATACATTACATAGTGCAGGGAAAAGCCACAAACCAAGGGGAGAGGAGCTGAGATATAGGAAGTCATGTGACTCATTGGATTCTGCCGTCTTACAAGGAGGGAAGAAGTCACAAAACAAGATCTGATACTCCACCACTGATTTCAAGTAGGCCAACAACAGCGAGCAATCCTCAATATTGAACGCCACCAAGAGATACAAGATGAAGGGGATTAAAAGGTTTTTGGATCCCCTGCTTGATCGTGGTCATGGAACACACAAGATTGTCCCTGGAGATTTTGCCGCTCTATGAAAAAATGAAGGTCACACCTTGAACAACTCACCCTTCCTGGCATTGACACACACAATCTCACACACAGAAAAAGAAAAAAAAACACACAGTGCGCACAAGTAAACTGAATGTCATGTTCTCCTACTATATACCACGTGTATCTCTTTCACACACAAGGGAGTAATTGACCTACGAACTCAATAGAAGCGAAAATAGTTTAATATAAACATCACTTTATCAGCCAACACATTTGAGTCATGAACATTTCACTGTCACTGTATAAATAAGAGGTGTAGCTTGTATTACTTTTATAACAGTTTTTCTTATTTAAATATGTAATAATGACATACAAAACTATTACCTTTTAAAAAAAAGAAATAATGCCAAGCATTGTTTACCGAGTGGCAGCACGCTGAGAGTTGTTTCAGCATAATGATTACGTTTACATGTTCTCTGAGAAACTAACACCCTGGCAAAAACACAGTCACACTGGAATGAAATGGTTCCCGTGGATGAAAGGACTTTGCCGCCCATGATCTCCTGCCAACCCAAGGAAATATATGGGTGTGCCAGGTTGTAGGACCAGCCCTGAAAGCACATCTTTTTTTAATAAGGCATATGAAAAGGGTACTAGGCTAGATTGTGAAACATGTCTTAATTGTACATGGCAGGGTTTATTCAAAACAACACTATTTGGCAGGCAAGGTAATGTGTTAAGGGCTGGTACCTCACACCATTTCATTAAATCTCTGTTTTGGTGGTATCTACGAAATGCATAAACACATTGGGAAGGTTATCCTGACAGCTAAGACACAATATCAACCTCACGGATCAATTATGAGGTCTATGTAGATAATATACCCACTTTATTGGCAGACCGAAATTGAGGCACACATTGCATTGCAATTAGTGCGTAGTACAAGGCTTATTTATTTTCCAAGTTTAAATAAGGTCTAGTTATAGTAGCTAACAGAAGATATGTTGTACTAAGGGTTATTATGTTGGGACAGGAATGCTCCCTGCATGGTGTACAGTCGTGTATCCCTGCCCTGAGTGCCCATCTAAGAGTATCTGGTTTGATTTTGGCCCTATTCTCATGATAATCCAGCATGTGTGTGAGGGCAACACCGGTCTCTTAACATGAAACAGGTCCTGCACTTGACTTGTGTTCAAAGGAGTGCACAGAGGGTGCTCTCAATGGTTAGAAAGTGGACTGCAGTCTCTATTATTGGTTTAGAACGCTTCACAGTGGTGGCAGCATACCATGTGTTATGAATCTGTAGTTGTGCCCAGACCTTCTTATCTGTGTCATGGGCCCTTAGGACTACTGACTCCTGGGCACTGCCATTTGGTAGTTTGTAGTGGTGAAGGGGGGTGGGGGGGTATACAGTCTCTGTTCTTGAGTAGGAAGGCCAGCTTGTTGTCTCTTTTCCTGACCACTGATCAGTGATGCTGTTAAGAAATATCTACAGATTGCCCCCATGTCTTTGGGCTTCTGTTGTGGGTGCGCCAACTTGTAGATGCCTCTGCTGCGAGGAGCCTCAATCTACAAAATGTCTGATTCTTGAAGACTCAAAAAAGGGAGTTAGGTCCTTAGTGGGACAGAAGGAAAAGCTGGACCGATTATAAATTCAGACATACATAGAATGCTTCCCTTCATATATTATTTCATGTTTATGATTTTATAGAGACCAAAATAAAAAGTTAATTGAATCTGGTCAGGTGTATTTATTTTACCTTTCACTTATTATTAATGGAGAAAAAACTCTCATTTGAAATCAAATTTCATAGGCAGAGAGAGAAAAAGACACAACATACATAACACACTTATAGTTCCATTACTTGATCACAGTACATTACAAACATTTATATTCACAAAACATTACCTACACTTATTAAACAAAAAATGATATCAAAAATCACATTCAACAAACATTTACAAAGCATAATATTTCAACACTTTACGGTATATTTCTTTGTTTTTGGAAATCACAATTTTCGAATACCCATACAGTAATTTACAAAGAGCCTTGACATTTATATCATATACTTAAACACCATAGGATGTGTTATTGTAGCTCTTTCCTAAATTGGCCGACGCGTTTCAGGTTCAAGTCCTGTGTCCCCAAACCATCATCAGGGCTGTGTTAGTCTGTTGAGAATGCAACAAGACATACAGATTTAATTATTGCTCTGGCGCCTCAAGTTATCCGTATCAACTATTTTTGAAAAAACTAGTCTGACCCATACCTGTGTACTCCTAGTAGGGGCATTAAAGGTCACTTCAATCGACTCAGTGCTAGTGGCACTAGATGTCCACTCTCATTCGGTAAGCTGTTCTGCATAAAATATTAATACAGCAATGTCGGTGCAAATACAAATTAAAGGAACATTTATCATTATTGCATTGCTATCATCGCGTTCTCTAAGATTCATGTTTAATTTCTCCATTCCGCTCGTGATCACGGAGCGTGTTGTGAATAGTGAGTGCAAAAATCAACATTTGTAACGGACTACAAGTCCCAGAACGTTTAACAAATAGTTGATACGGATAACTTGAGGCGCCAGAGCAATAATTAAATCTGTATGTCTTGTTGCATTCTCAACAGACTAACACAGCCCTGATGATGGTTTGGGGACACAGGACTTGAACCTGAAACGTGTCGGCCAATTTAGGAAAGAGCTAAAATAACACATCCTATGGTGTTTAAGTATATGATATAAATGTCAAGGCTCTTTGTAAATTACTGTATGGGTATTCGAAAATTGTGATTTCCAAAAACAAAGAAATATACCGTAAAGTGTTGAAATATTATGCTTTGTAAATGTTTGTTGAATGTGATTTTTGATATAATTTTTTGATTAATAAATAGTAAATAGTGTAGGTAATGTTTTGTGAATATAAATGTTTGTAATGCACTGTGATCAAGTAATGGAACTATAAGTGTGTTATGTATGTTGTGTCTTTTTCTCTCTCTGCCTATGAAATTTGATTTCAAATGAGAGTTTTTTCTACATTATTAATAAGTGAAAGGTAAAATAAATACACCTGACCAGATTCAATTAACTTTTTATTTTGGTCTCTATAAAATCATAAACATGAAATAATATATGAAGGGAAGCATTCTATGATTCTTGAAGACAGCATTGAAAGGACACATGAATGGAGAACCGACCCAAACTGGCTCTAAAAATGCAGACACAGTATACTTATCCCCTGCCTGCTGTATGTATATAAAAGTGTGGGTTGCTAACCACTCATTGTTCCAGTTCCAAATTCTCTTGGACCACGAATGGCGATGCCCCTTTCTGCATATTACCCAGAGGACTGCTGGGCAACCAGAGCAAGTGTCCGCCTGACAGCCCACTTCCCTGAGACAGAGGGGACATTACCTAGAGTCCAACTTGGAAGAAAGCTGTGTCTCCCTGTTCTGAAGTGCCTGGAAGGGGATCTGCCTGAGATGAAGAGGGAAGGAATGATACAACACTGTAGGGGATCCCACTACCAGAGAAAGCAAAACTCAGTTGACCTGATGTGTGTGTCCCTCTGCCCAAAAGACTCTCAAAACAGAGACATCAGCATACTCCTGAACTGAGGAGTCATCTCTCAAGCTTGCAGTATCCCATGTCATGGCACTGTCCTGAACTGTGCATGAAATGGACTACAATGCTGTGATTTCTGTAGTGGCAGGACTGTGGCACTGTTTGATATATGTCCAAGCAGGCTGTGCCACTGTGACTCTGAATGTGGCCAGCCCTGTAGCACTGCCCGGAAGTGTGCCCCAAGTAGACAGCACCACTGTGATTCTTTTTTTTAAGTTTGATTTATTGAGAAAAAAGAATAAAAAAGGGGGGGAATAAGGGAAGGGGGGGTGAGAGGAGAAGAGTTACAATAAGTGGATGGGAGAAATAAGGAATATAATAATAATACAAACATCATAAAAAGTAAGCATTACAAGCATGAAGAATTATGAACACATCATAAGAGTCCTAATACATTAGATAAAACATACTATATTGAGATTTAAGAAGTATAATGATCAAATAATAAGGTAGAAACAGGAATAAGAAAATCACGGGGCTTGCAAACTTCAACAGTTTCAGGGTCAAGAGATAAATGAACAGGGGCAGAGGAAGAGAGGTATGTTACTAAAGGGAGCCAAATCAGATCACGTTTGATAGCTAGGGAGATGGGAGATACATAGTTGGTGTCTAAACGATGATTAAAACAAATTGCATTCCACCAAGATTGATATGAAATATTTGCAGCCTGTTTCCAGTTAGATGTGACAATATGAAAAGCAACAGCAATGAAAAGGTCAAGTAGAGGGTAGTGGTTGGGAGAATGAGGAAGGTTTGATGAGAGGGATCCAAGAAATACTAGTGAGGGTGAGAAGGGGACCTGAAAATGGAAAATATTTTGTATTTGCCGCCAAACAAGTAGCCAGAATTGGTAAGTAGGGGGGCATTCAAACAACATGTGTTTAAGGTCAGCAGAGAGGCAGGGACAAGACCAACAAGTAGAGGGAGTGTCTGGTGAGAAGCGGGACAGAGCCAGTGGAGTAAATAAAGTTCTGTGATAAATGAAAAATAAAGTTTGAGTGGTGTTAGCAGCTCTAGAGGTCTTATGAAGTTTAGTCCAAATTTTATCCCAAAGAAGTACAGGCCAATTCTGAGAAAAGTCTAACTCCCATGCAAGTTCAATGCGAGACTTCACTCTATCAGTAGTAAAACGGAAAGAATTATATAGGGCGGATGCAGAAGGAGAAGTCTCCAGTAAAAGGGAGGTGGATTTGCGATCCAAAGGAACATCATTAGATGGTGGAAGAGATTGAAGATAGGAGAGCAAGACTGGATAGAGGGAATTGTATTGCGAACGGGTAGAAGCAGGCAAGGAGAAAAGAGATTCAAGATCCTTGAAGGAGAGAGGTGTACCTTGAGAAAGTAATTGAGAAATCCAACATAATCCTCGAGAGTGCCAAGTTTTCCAAAAAATGGTACGATTACGGATTTTTAGAAGAGTGTTATTCCAAATCGGCTGGTCGTGTATGGAGAGGAGTGACGGATAGGATGAAGATAAGTAGGGAGAGAGAAGCTGACGAGAATGTGAAAGAATAGGCGAGCGAAAACGGGTTAAAGAAGATGTAAAGGATAAGAATTCACGGAAGGTAAAAGGAGAAATAAAAGAAGATTCCATGCTTAGCCAGACAGGAGGATAATGAGGTAAGATAGACGAAAACCAACGAGTCGACTGCTTTAGAGAGAAAACACGATGATACTGTTTGAAATCCGGAAAACGTACTCCAGAGTGAGCTTTGTCTTTATGCAAAGAAGCAAGAGCTATTCGAGGATGTTTACCGTTCCATAGGAACTTCAGTAATAAAGAGTCAATCTTCTTGAAGAAGGAAATAGGAATGTGTAAAGGAAGCATAGAAATAGTATAGAGAAGCAAGGGAGATAACATCATCTTTATAGAATTGAGGCGGCCCCACCAGGACAAAAAGAACGGATGCCAGCGGGTAATAGCTGCGTCCATTTTCTTGTAAATGTAATCAAAATTTAATTTGAGAGTATCAGATAGAAGAGGAGCAAACCAAACCCCTAGGTATTTGATTTTAGATGGTTGCCATAAGAAACCTGTAGAAGCAAAGAGATGTTTCTGACAAAGAGGATTCAAAGGTAAAATCTCACATTTGTCGGCATTCAAGCGGTATCCGGAAACTGCAGAGAATGAAGAGACCTGTTGAAGAAAGAAGGGAATGGAGGTGGCAGGGTCAGAACAATAAAAAAGAATATCATCGGCATAAACCGAGAGTTTGACTTGTTGGGGACCAAAATGAAAACCAGAGATAGTATCATCTAAGCGAATCTTAGTAAGGAAAGGTTCTAAGGCTAAAACAAAAAGTAAAGGAGATAAGGGGCAACCTTGACGAACCCCTCTATGTAAAGAAAAATAATCCGAGGACATCCCATTAACAAAAATAGAGGCCTGAGGGTCAGAATAAAGCAAAGAATTAATAGAAATGAATTTAGGGGGAATACCAATCCAACGTAAAGCCTGAAACATGAAGTCCCACCCTATCCGATCGAAAGCTTTCTCCGCATCAAGAGAAATAGCTGCAAAGGGAAGAGTCAAGGAAGAAGAATTGCTAAGGATATTAAGAAAAACCCAGGAGTTATCAGAGGAGAGACGTCCTTTGACAAAGCCAGATTGTTCTGGACCAATTAAATCAGGCAAAAGGGGATCCATACGAAGTGCTAATATTTTTGCTAGAATTTTGTCATCAGTGTTAACCAAAGATATTGGTCTATAATTTTTGCACAGGGAGTGAACTTTATCCTCTTTTGGAATTAAGCAAATTAAGGCTTGTTGGAAAGAACCGCTAGAGGAACCGGCAGCGGAGAAAGATTGAAATAAGAGTAAGAGTTTGGGAAGAAGAAGAGAGGCAAAGTGGCTATAAAATTCAATAGCAAACCCATCAGGACCTGGAGATTTACCGTGACAAAGTTTGGACACAGCATGAGAGATTTCAGGAAGTGAAATGTCTTGTTCTAAAGCATGAAAGTCAACATTTGAAACCGAGGGAGAGGGAAGAGAGTGAAAGTAAGAAAGAAGATCATCAGACGTTGGAACCTGTTCTGGGGTATATAGAGTATCGTAAAATTTGGCAAATTCAGAAAGAATATCTTTATCCTTAAATGTGGATTCACCGGAAGAGGTCTTGATAGATTTAATTTTTGTACGTTCCTTACGAATCTTTAAGTAATTGGCTAGAAGTTTCCCCATCTTTTTCTTACCCCCATAATATCTAGAATTACATTTTAGCAAAATGTTAGAGGCAGCATCTGTTGTGAATTTGTTAAAAGAAATGTTTGCGTCAACAAGAGCTGTAAGAGAGTTATCAGATTTGGAAGCATAATAAGCAAGTTCTAAAGCTTTAATATCAGCCAAAATTTTCTCCGACTTGGCCTCTCAAAATTTCTTCCGTCTAGACACAAAATTAATAATAAAACCCCTAGAGGCTGCTTTGAATGAATCCCAAACCATAACAAAAGGGGAGTCAGGGGTTTGATTTAAAAGAAAAAATTCCTTGGCAAAGGCAGTGAATTCGGTACAAAAGGAAGGTTCCAAAAGTAAAGCATTCTTAAATCGCCACCTGCCTGAGTGAGGAGAGAATGGGAGTAGGTCAAAGACTACAAAAACTGGGGCATGGTCGGAAAGTAAGATGGAGCCAATTTCAGAACGGATAGCATGTTGGGACAGGGATTTACTAAGAAAAATGTGGTCAATGCGGGATTGGGATTGATGAGGGGGGAGAAGAAACTGTACTCTCTAACATCTGGGTTGCATAGTCTCCAAATATCAACTAAGGCATTATTTTGAAAGGAGTTCACAAACTGTGTGTGCATTCTAGAGGGAACAAAAGTGACCTTCGAGTGACGGTCCAGAAAGGAATCAACAACCTGGTTACAGTCTCCGTCGAGGGGTATGTAATCTCCAGGAAGGGAGGACAACTTAGAAGAGATAGTAGGCCAAAAGGATCTATCAATCCCAGTAGGAGCATATACATTAAAGAGGGTGAGTGGGATGTTATCGATGAGTAAATTAACGATGAGCCAACGGCCATCAACATCACATTCATGAGTAATCGAGGAAACATTTAACTTTTTATGTATCAAAAGTACAACACCATTCTTCCTAGAACTGGTAGTAGAACAAAAAACATTACCCAGCCAACAACGTTGAAGTTTCAAAACTTCTGGTTCAGCAAGATGAGTCTCTTGAAGAAGAGCAATTTCAGTTTTAAGTCTTGCTAAATGTGAGAGAACCCTCTGTCTTTTGATGGGATTCGTTAATCCCTTAACGTTCCATGTCGTTACACGGAATGTAACAATTTAGAAAAACAACTGAGTGCAACATGCATAGTAATGCATAATAAATACAATGAAGAAAAAATGAGAAGAATGGAGGAAAAAGTAGAGCACATGTGATAGAAAAAGGAATAAATTACAGAAGAAAGAAAGGAAAAGAGAAGGAGAGACCAGGAGGAAAGTAAAGAAGAGTGTAAGAGTAAGAGATAAAGTAGAAGGGCAAGAACAGAGATGAACAAAGAGACAGTACAAGTCCGAAACGGACGACTGAGAGACATACTTACGAAAATGAAAAGACCCAAAACAGGGATGGGGATGGTGGTGGCGGGAGATGACGACGACAACAACCAGAGCTGGCAACCAACCATTAGTATTTGGAAATCCAATTGGCATGTCGGAAACAACAGGAAGCATCAAGATGGGATTGACGGGGGAAATATCTAAAGGAATGAGAGAAACATTAGGAAATAATGTAGAGATCCACAGTGAAACATGACTTGACTAAGAATAATAGTATATAAAACAGTAGAATGATTTAATAAACACTCATAATAACAAGGAATGGCAAATAATACAGAACAAAGCAACATCAAGGAAGAAAAGCAGAACCAACAATCAAACAAGATCAGAAAAATGACAGACAGCAGACAACAAGGCTTTTCAGCCAGGCCTGGAAGTATCCAAGACATCCGGATTCTTTTGACGAATGAAGGCTTGCAGGACTGCAGGATCTTCATACGTGATTGTTCTGTCTTTGTACGTAACCTTGAAGAGACAGGGGTGTAAGAGACCGTATCTAGCATTAAGAGTTCTTAACTGAGGTCTCAGGTTCAAGAACTTTTTCCTCCGATCTGCGGTGGCTTTGGAGACATCCTGTGAAAGATAGAGACGGTGACCTTCCCAGATGATTTGCTTCTTGAGCTTGGCGGCTGAGAGGACCTGGAGGAGGTCGGTATATTGCAAAAACAGCATGATAACACCTCTAGGCTTGGTAGCAACTTTAGGGCCAAGACGATGTGCTCGCGGAATGTTAATGGTGGATAAGGCTGGAGTGTCTAGTATTTTCGCAAGGAAAGATTGGAAAAAGATGGTAGGGTTGGACCCTTCTGTGAGTTCTAGAAGGCCGTATAAGCGTAGGTTGTTTCTGCGATTTCTATTTTCCAAATCCTCGGTTTGACGCCCGAGTAGAAGGATTTCAGCCTCTATGGAAGGAATGCGGGAGCAAGTAGAGTGTAAAGAATCCGAGGACTGTTCCAAGGTCGTGACACGTGAATCCAAAGATGTCCATTTCTCTTGCATGGCCTGCATGTTTTTTGTGGTGGCTTCCATAAAGGGCTTGAAGGCACGTAGCTCCTCCAGAATGAGGTCCATAGAGGAAGATGAAGAGTTATTCCCAGGAGATGGCGGATCCTTCTTCAGACGCTTGGATGAAGTCAAGGAAGATTGCGTCTTACCTCCATTCTGAGCTTTAGGAATGGCCCCATGGGCCGAGTCAGACTTCGAGGATTTGCTTTCCTCCATTTCCTGGGTAGGAGAGTCGGAATCAGAACCAGCAGGAAATTTCGGTAAAGGAGTGAGCTTCAGAGTACGGAGGACACACTGGCAGTGTAACCAGGCGCTTTACAAATTCAGAAATAATAATAGTTTCCCCATATAAGGCGATCAGAACAGAGAAGCAAAAATAAGAAGCTGGTGTAAAATAAGAAAACTCCTCAACATCAAGCTTGTGATGGCCAGTGATAACACTAGGTAGGAGAAATAAAGCACAGAAGCGAAGCCAATCAAAAACGTAGTATTGGAGGCAATTGGTGAAGTGAAACTTCCTGACGAGGTGCCTCAGTGCATAATACAACAGAAGCACAAATTAGTGATGAAAAAGCGTTGTAGGAATATAGCATATAACAAAGTTCATATAGGCGAAGAGGAGAGGTCGGTGAAAGTTGACAGTTTGCACAGTAGCTCCAAAATGACCGTCAGACGCGTCACTGGCAAAGCATAAGAGAGAGGATGTCTCAAAGAAAGCCAGAAGCAAAGACAATAAATATCACCATTGAGGGTCAATGCTGCAGAGGGCTTCAGCCAAGCAGGAGAGAATGAGGACAAGCATGTGTGTGAACAGACCATCCGCCGCTGAAATCTACCTTTGGTGCACAAAATGGTGACTGGAGCTTGGAAATAAGGCCTCACACAACTTGCGCAGAAAATGGTGGCTGGAGTCGCGAGAGTGAGACCCCAGCTTGACTTGCACAGAAAACCTTAAAATTGGGAGACTTCCTGACAAGACATTGTAAAGCACAGCATAATAGAAGCACAATTGAAGTGCTGAAGAGCGCTGCTGAAAAGGTCTAATAGTGGTTGCTGAAAGAATGCAATTTAGCCTTATGAGTCTCAAAATGCCTCAGAGAGCAGCACAAATGGGGTTTGAAGAAAAGGGCGCCTCCAAGAAAGCCAATTGCAGAGTCATTAAGGCTTACCATGAAGCGTAGCGCTGTAGAGGCTGTCAGGCGAGCAGAGGAGAGTCAGCAGAGGCATATGTGTGAAGAAAGCCGGCCGGCCGTCGCTGGAGTTCGCAGCCGGCACTCAAAATGGTGGCTGCAGCCGCGTAGCAGAGACTCCTTGATTACCTCGTCGCAGGTCCGCAAAACCGGGAATTAGTGAGGGCGCTAGGCTCTCCTCACGTTCCGGTGCGCGGGACAATGTTCATTGCGCAAGTAATCGTGATTCAAAGTGCCCGTTTGTGGAGACGGGAAAAGGCTGGTGACGGAGAGCACAATATTGAGTACAGTGAGCCACCGCAGTAGAATATTGCCTGTATATTGTAGTGTTTAGTATCTCATTTTAAAATGTTTAAAGTCTTTTTTTTCAAATACATGTATTGGGTTAGATCATGGGTACTCACAAACTTTCTCTCGGGGGCCAGATTTACAGTGTGGTTTGTGGCCGAGGGCCGCACCGGTGGGGGCAGGGTCAGAGGGGGAGGGGGCTGGGCTAAAGCAAAAAAAAATTGTGACCATGAGGTTGAACACAGGTCCCTGCAGCAGACGCCTTCGTCCACTGAGACACCAGACCCAGCATACACGCATCTCTCTCTCTCTCTCTCTCTCGCTCCCTCCATCTCCCTCTCTCCCTCCGTCTCCCTCCCTCCCTCTCCCTCCGTCTGTCTCCCTCTCCATCTCCCTCTATGTCTCCCTCCTCTGTCTCCCCCCACTGCCTCCCTCCCTCTGTCTCCCTCCCTCTGCCTCCCTCCCTCTGTCTCTCTCCCTCTGTCTCTCTCCCTCTGTCTCTCTCCCTCTGTCTCCCTCCCTCTGTCTCCCTCCCTCCTCTGTCGCCGTCTTCCCTCTGTCACCCTCTTCCCTCTGTCACCCTCCTCCCTCTGTTTCCCTCTCTCTGTCCCCCTCTCTCTGTCTCCCTCCTCTGTCGCACTCCCTCCTCCCTCTGTCGCCCTCCTCCCTCTGTCTGTCTCTCTATGGCGCCCTCCTCCCTTTGTCTCCCTCTCTGTCTCCCTCTGTCTCCGTCCCCCTCTGTCTCTGTTTCCCTCTGTTTCCATCCCCCTGTGTCTCCCTCCTTCCGTCTCCCTCCCTCTGTCTCCCTCCCTGTCTCTCTCTCTCCCTCTTTCTCCCTCCCTCTGTCTCCCTCAGTCTCAACCTCCGTCTCTCCCTCTGTCACCCTTCCTGTCTCCGTCTCCCTTCCTCTCTGCCTCCCTCGCTCTGTCTCTCTCTGTCTCCCGTCCTCTCCCTCCCTCTGTCTCCCTCCCTCCCTCTGTCTCCCTCCCTGTCTCCCTCCCTTCCTCTGTCTCCCTCCCTGTCTCCCTCTCCCTCTGTCTCCCTCTCTCTCTGCCTCCCTCTCTCTCAGTCTCTCTCTGTCTCCCTTCCTCTCCCTCCCTCTGTCTCCCTCCCCCCTCTGTCACCCTCCCTCCTTCTGTCACCCTCCCTCTGTCACGCCCCCTCCCTCTCCCTCCCTCACCCTCCATGGCTGCCAAGGTTTCAGATTGATATGCGTGACATTTTCATAGTTTCAGTGTAATTATGAGTGACATTTCCACAAATATGAGTGACACTTCCTCACAAACATAATCAAGCACTGAAGACGAGGGAAACGTATACATATCAGACATTACACCTATTTGAACGAGAGAAGAGGCAAGAAGGTCTTAAAAGTACTGCATAGCACCAAAAATGAAAGAGCACCGTGGGACCCAACTGTAATAAACAGGATGTGAGAGGCCATACATCCTGCAATTGAGCCTCATGTTCCATTATTCTCTGCCCACCTCACTCCAGGGTATGCCATATCTGAATGCGTGTGTGATTTTTCTGTATTATAAATACACAGGAATAAGTGTTTTATGTTTTTTTAAGAAGACTCAAGCTTGGAGTTAATGTAAATTATCCCTGCTGCATGGATAATGACGAATGCAGCGCAGGAGTGTAATCCTCTGAAGCTAGGAGAAAGGATTCTCTGACTGTCACCACTGCTTGGGAACGATTTGTTCTATGCGTTTAGCCTGGCACCATGACCTCGTCTTTCTGTTCCCTAGAGGGAGACCCTCATCTGCAAAAAGGACAGTAGGAAAGTAATATCTGCCAAGCCAAGCAGGCCGAGATTCCAGTTCAAAGACAGTGGTGTGTGTAATATGGCGCTACAAGTGTCCAGATAGCCAGTTGGCACGTTAACTGAAAGGGGGGACACCCAATATCGTTTGAGTTGCTGGTGAATAGATGCGTGTGACAACCAAATCCAATCTTAAGTATTCCTCCTTCTGCAATCCGAGTTTTTTTCCCTATACCCCAACGTGCTATTTAAGCTGAGTCCTGCAAAGGAGGGTTCGAGTTGGAGGAACATTATGCCATTGCAGGGGAGGCAATGAGGGAAATGCGAAGAACTCACGAAGGAAGCAAGAGATCTGTGAAGGTGTACCTCTGTCACCCCGCCCTGTGTGTGTCAGCCCGGGCTGAGACAGCTTCCTCAGTGAGCACACAGACAGCCGCGCCCCAGTACTTCACAGGTCCGTAAAAGACCATTTACATGTTAATGAGGCTTTGTTGTACTTCACTCCCCTGCAGCTCCTCTGACAATCACTGAAATACCCCTCTCCGGCCCCCAGAGAGCAGAGTCTCTTGAGTCCACGCTGCTGCGGCGTTATTTGCTAACACAATTTAAAAAAAACATTTTAAAACATGGGTGTCTACAAGGTCCGCGGGCCGCCCAGGAAGGCTTGCCGGGCCGCTGGCGGCCCGCGGGCCATACTATGAGTACCCCTGGGTTAGACAATCAGTTTTTGCGCAGCTGGTTGATTGTTGAGTTTCAAGATTAAAGAACTCCCATACGACCTTCCTGAGAAGCCTGACTCCTCACCATCATTACCACTGAGTGTCAAGTGCTGAAGAGGTGCAGAGTCATAGCAGAACAGAAAACAGGACAGCCGAGGCAAATGACCCAGGTCCAGTGGCTGTGGTCCAGCATCCTGCGATAGCACTATGGCCACCCGAACGGGTACTAACAGGTTATACTTGGGGTATAAATGTGGTTTCAGTCAAAAGTGAACACCGTGGCTTTAGTTACATCTTTTTTTTTTACAAAAACCTATTATTTGTTTATCACGTACCTCTGTATTTAATGTTATTTTATTGAAACAAGTTTCACTGGGGATAAGTTAGTAACATTGTTTAGAGAAGATGTGCATTTCATCGGACTTTTTAGGTTGATAGTTACAAGAAACATACCTGTTGGTATTTTATTGATGCAGAAGCTCTGTCCTTTTGTCCCTGTTGATTTGCATTAAAGTGAATGCCTGGCTTTGGTGCTCAAACAAATGAGCAAACATAAAGGGTATAATTTTATTAATAATATAATATTTTTGGTGGCGACATAATACATTTGGGAATTGTGGCGATTTCCATCTGCACAAAATACAGAGGCTCTGCTGCCCTTTCATGAACCATGCAGGAAAGAATAGGAGTTCTGTCTCATGATTTTCTCATGGAAATTATGGTAAGGGCTCCTGAACCTAGAACAAAGATATTTATATTTCTATAAATTCACAAACATCTTCCTTAGACATGAAAGTTGGAGTTCTAGATTCAAGATTCAAGATTCAAGATTCAACAAAGCTTTATTCAGTTGTGAAAAAACAGCCATAAAAGCACAATATATTAACAGATACATTAAAAATACAATTAAAAAGATGTAGTCAACATGATAAAATATCAGAAAGATAACAGATTCAAAATTAGCACCAGACAGTTCTCTTGAGCTTCCATCATTTTAAGAGCAGACAGATCATTTTCTTGGGGTATAACTCCTAGCAAGAGAGCTACAGTGTAAAATGTATAAAGTGCTAAGTGAATAAACAGAAAAATGACATTATTCTTAAAAAACAGGAAATTAAAAACAAGGTTAAAATTCAGTAGACCAGTGTTAGTGGAAAACACAACCAGGACTCGCGTTTAAAAGTTACAGAGAATATCAAGATAGAAAGGGGGCAGCCCATGCTATTTGTTAGTTATTCCATGTTCTGTCTATGTTTAACAACCAGCTTCAGGAATTTTGCTATCTGTATGGCAAAAGGTTCAGCGTCTAGAAATTGAAGAGCGAGGAATGCCGGGCGGCACCTGCGTAAGCCAAAGACTTTTAAAAGCGGTATTACCCACTGTTTCCTCAGATCCTGATAAAATTTAGAGAAAATCGTTGCATTAATCGTCGTTTGAGGAGAAACTTCATCACAAGGACAAAGTTTTAACAGTTTTTCCCAGGTGTTAATTTTTGGAAAAGTGACCAGGTGATGAAAGATGTTTAGTCTGAACCTAGTTAGCAAGAATCTATCGGATTCGTAACCCGAAAGATTGTAAGTTAGATAGGGCTGAACCGCCAAAGTTGTTTGAATTTGCAGTGAGTGTTGCACTGTGACTTTGCAAACCTCGCTAGACAGTCCAAGAGATTCTAAAAGAGCCAGGCAGATTTTTTAAACTGTTTTCTCTGTATTACGGTGATTAAGGTGGGGGAATGATAATATTGTAACATGCCAAGGTCGCCGAGGAATTTCTTAATATAAGCGATCCAGGCAATCTTTTGGGCCTTATCTAGGGAAATACAATCCTCTATGAACCCCTGGCACAGAGAAGTTTCGCTAGACGACCAAATGCGATGCCATAAGAGAAGGGGTTGGATCCTAATCAAGTCTGTTATATAAGGTAAACCGACTTCCAGATGACATGCTTAGGTCGAAGTACCCCGCGGGAGTGCCAATAGGAATCTCAGAAAGATGTTTTCTATCCTTTGTACCTCCTCGATCTTGGCGTATCCCCAAACGCCAGCCCCGTACGTCACACTGGATATACATTTTGCCCTGTAGATTTCCAAGAGTTCTAGCGTAGGACATCTACCCAATTTGTTCGCAGAGTTTGCTAGGGCAGCTGTTGTCCTCGTAAATGTAAGTTTTCTGGATTCGATGGCATACTTCCAGGAACTTTTGTGGTCAAATACAATGCCTAAATAAGGATACGTAGTTGTGCTCTCTAATTTTTGATTCTCAATGTACATGACCTTAATGTTCTTGCTTTTAATCCTCGAACCAGCAGACAGATCAAACGTTTTTTTAATGTTAATTTTCAGGTCGAGGTTTGCCATGAAGGTATAGTATTTCACGATAGCACGCTGTAATTCCATGGGGGTACGGACTAAGATTACAGCGTTGTCCGCATAGAGTAAAACCGGTATAGGGCGATTGTTTATCTTGGGCAGGTCCTGGGACCCTTTTATCATGGCTTTTTCCAGGCCATTAGTATATAGATTAAATAGAAAAGGGGCCAGGACGCAGCCCTGCCTTACCCCGCGACCCACTCTGAACGACTTTGTAAGCTCCCCCCCAGGACGTATCTGACTGTAGCTGTGGCGTCAGAGTAGAGTTCACGTAAGAAAGTTAAAAGTGAATTCTCAATTCCCATGTCCGCTAAGGTACTCCACAGTTTGTTGTGGTTGACGCAGTCAAAAGCTGCTGAAAGATCAACATATGCCATATACGGTGCCCCCCTTTTAGCTTTTACATATTTGCCTATAATTAGGGATAAATTAAGGGCTTGCTCTGTTGTTCCCAAGCCCTCACGAAACCCAAATTGCAGATCGGAAAGAACTTTGTTGTCTAATGCCCACTCTTGGAGGCGCTCTAAAATAACGCGGCCAGCCATTTTTCCCAGTGAGTCCAGCAGGGAAATAGGCCGGTAGCAAGATGGGCACAAGAATTGATTGGGACCACGAGTGATTGAGACCCAGGGCACAGGACGCTTGAAGGACCCTAGTTAGAATTGGCGACCATAGATCCTTGTTAAAAGTAAAAAGATCGATTGGAGCCCCGTCGGGTCCTGGTGCTTTACCATTTTTACTGGCCATCAGGGCAAGCTCCACCTCCTCATGGGAAACATGAATAGACAACGAGAAAGGTGTTAAATTTAACCCAGCTGCAATTGGCTGTGTTGCGGTTAGTGGAAGGCTGAATATCCGCTCAAAATAGTCAACCCAGAGCTGTTCATCAATCGCAACGTCAATACTGGGATTAGCCGTTGTGTCTGATAGAAATGGGTACTTCACAACCTTCCAGAAGGCGGCGCTGTCCCTCAGGGTACATGATCTATGCAGTTGGTCCCAGAGGTTTTTTTTCAAAGTGTTCTTCCTACATTTTAAGGCCTGCTTATAGTTCTTCCTGAGGGCTGCAATTGCCTTAGTATCTCTGTCCTTTTTGTTTAAGGCTACTTTTAGGTTCTGATAGGCTTTGGTGCAAGAACTATCAAACCAACCCTTAGTTTTAACGTTGCCAGTATTTATTTTTACAAATAGGATTTCCTTTATTGCTAACAATAATTTAGAAAAATGTGCCAAATGCCCTCATTGGTGGTGGTTGGGTCAAGGCATTTATCGATCGCCGGTCTTAGGTTTGAGATCAGTCTTGCTGTGATACTCAGCGGATCCACTTTTTCCCACCTTAATGAATCGCCATTTATTCTGTCTAATGTTAGATTGTTTTGGCCGAGGGTCATCTTGATATTAAACCTCTCACGTTTCTTAGTGGTTTTTAGGGTAATACTGTTTGGGTAGTGGTCGCTGATGGTGATGTCACGGGTTTTACACTTAAGTAGTTCTTTTCCCGCTATCACAGAGATGAAAATGAAGTTGATTGCACTTGGCCTGCCTCTACCATTAAAAGTAGGTGTAACAGGTATAGGAGGGTACAGCAAATCATTAACAAGGGCAAGATCTAGGCCACACATGGTTTCGTTCAGGCAAAGCGTGACTGGAGCATGGGGAAAATGGGTAACCAGGTCGCCGTTTTCATCAGTGATACCACAGACTGCATTTGAGCTCTGAATACAAAGAGTTTGATTAAAATCCCCACCCCATATTATTACCAACTCTTTATGTAGCTTATTAGATACGTCCTGGACGCAGGAATATATTTCCTTTATAACTTTAATTTAATCGTCCATAGGGAGGTTATTATAAAAATTCACAATTAGTAGGGCGTTGGTGTTATTCTGGTGGAGGATAAGTATTTGGAAATTTAAGTCCAATCTAATGGGAACTATGCTTGTGAATTGAAGGATATTAGATACAAAAATATTAAGTCCTCCTTTTGCTCTGCCAGAAATAGAAGGTATTGCAGGAGAGAAATACGTCTTGTAACCATCAATGTGTAATTCGAATGGCGCCCATGTTTAGTGTAGGCATAAAATACTAAATTTGTGAACGAAATCCATCCAGATGTCATTCACAACCTTTGCACGAAGACCAGCAACGTTCCAGAATAGTATTTTTTAGGGATGGGTCGTCCTTGTTTATTACAGGTTTGAGATCCATTCCCATAATTTCCTTATGGTAGCTGATCTGGGTAATATTAACGGGATCTTCGTTATTAGCAGCACCAGGTTTATCCGGATTATCTAGGCATACACAGGGGGTAGATATGGTGGTCGTGGTGTTAAAAGACAGACCCTCCGACTGAAGTCAGTCCACCCTTTCCAGTTCGGAGAGATTATCAAAGTAATTAAAAGTTGGTATGTTGTATCTAATTCTAGTTCCTTCCACCAGTTTGGCGTTTACTGAACCCCTGTAGCGGTTGTTTGCCGGCAAAGGGATGGGTTGGGGATAAAAATAACTCAGATCCCTAGTGCGGATTTCACTCCCACCAAATTGGGCAGGCCAGTGACATATGTGTTGGACCACCCGCCTGTCCCTGAAGTTGATAACAATACAGTCTCCAGGGAAATCCTTTCTTCTATGGCCCAGCCAGCTTAGCCTTCTAGCAAAAAGTATTTCCCCTGGTGTATCAAAAGGGAGGGGCCTATTCTTGTTTAGCCAGTATGCGGCTTTATTTCTTAGCTCAGGGTAGGATTCTGATTTTTCTTGGGGCAGCTCCGGGACGCCTACTAGGACTACGGTGTATGGTGCTGATTGTGGGGTAAGTCAATGTGTGAAAATAACCTCTTTGGTTTAGTAGTCAGGGAAGAGTCCTTGGCTACACAGATGTTATTATCTGGCAATCCCGGAGGATCTGAGACATTGAGCTTGGGGGCCTCCCCTATTTCCGAGTCCTTAGCTTCAGCCGCCCTCAGGGCCCCCTGTAAAGGATTACCCGTGCTTTCAGTGTTCCTAGTTGTTTGAACAGCTAGGGGCCTACAATCATGTGATGGCTGGGTAGTTTTGTTAGGACCAGTTTTTTGGGCTCTAGGGTGCAACTGAGAATCCGTAGTCTTTGTATGTGTGCTATTAGTTTGTTGCCCTGGAGTAATAGGGCTGTTTTTTATTACTTGCTCCAGACCATCTATTTTTTCGCCTATGCGTTTTACCCTTTCCAAAAGTGGAGCCAATAAGGATTTCATAAGAATTTCGATTTTATCCAGGAGACCCTCGTTAGGTAAGGGAAAGGGTGGGAAAGTAACTGGCTTTTCTATGTTTGAAACATAGGGACCCCTGTCCTTAATTGATGTAAATGCAATGTCGGGAACGTTGTTATTAGCATTTTTCCCTTTTGTTACATTATGTTTAATAGTAACTTTCTTCTGCTTGTTGACACCTGCTTTCCCCTTAACCTTTGTTACAGTTAAACTTTCCCTATCAATGTGGTTTAACTTTCGCCTAGCCTTCTGTCCTCTAGTTGTTACCCACGAGTCGTCATTATTCATACTCAGGGACGAGGCAGAAAGCAAGATTAAACTTAATGGCATGTCACAGGGTCCGATACCTATGGGGTCCTCTACCTGGAGAGATGAATCAGGAGAAGTCTCATTTAGGAAAGGAGTGGGAGTCATAGATAGCCTTGTTTGTAAGGGCGTGGACTCAGGTGACAGATTGACCATTGTAGGGGCAGTAACCTGGGTTATTGGAGTATGATGAGCCCTTGGCAGGGCAACAAAAGATGGCGCCAGTATCGAGTCCTGAGAGTTAATAGTGAACATCGATACATTAGTGGATGGCAAAGCTGGAAGGGAACCAGCAGGGAGTGAAAGGCGGCGGTCTGTATTTTCAATGGGGTTAGCTACCACCACGATGGTTTTCTGCAGCATACGATCTATTGCTGTCAAACTGGGTAGCGGAGTATTTGGGGCTGATTTTTGCTTTGGGACAGGTACAGGTAACACAGGATTAATCTTCCCCATTTTTTACCACAACGTATACGGGAGTTAGTATTATTGGCGCACGTGCTACGGTCTACACAGAGGCTAGCAAATACAACTCTGTGAGAATTCCCTCAATAAAAAGTACTAGAAGATAAAACTAATTTTCCTATATACGACAATAGGTTATATATGTATTGAATTACTCCTATTACATTGATTACTAGGTCACAGGAAACCTACCAAAAGTAACAAGTGTAACAGTCCTATACAAGCAGCAGATCACAAGACTTAGAGGGGTGGCCCTACCCGACCACTCCCGGCCACTAACGGCCACAAACGGTCCCGACCTTGTCCCGGGCTTCTCCCATGCGCGTCCCGCGCGCGTCCTCACGGGGCGAGGGACCTGGCGAGTCTTTATGCGCCTCCTGGCGCGGTCACTGGTCACGTCGGCGTGCCCCAAAGGATCCTGGGGCTTGTAGGCAGGAGGTGGGCCAGCGTAGCAAAGCCCGGCCGGTCGTTCGGTGTGCAGGGGGGGCAGAGCCAAGCCCGGCTGCAGGGAAGAAACAGCAGACACAACAAGTGGCGGAAAGAAAGGAGCAGCCCCAAGAATAGCGTCTAGCAAGCACCGGGGGACTTGGCCCCTGACGAGTCTTTATGCGCCTCCTGGCGCGGTCACTGGTCACGTCGGCGTCTACCAAAGGATCCTGAGGCTTGTAGGCAGGAGGTGGACCGGCAGAGCAAAGCCCGGCCGGTCGTTCGGTGTGCAGGGGGGGCGGAGCCAAGCCCGGCCGCAGGGAAGAAACAGCGGACACAACAAGTGGCGGAAAGCAAGGAGAAGCCCCAAGAATAGTGTCTAGCAAGCACGGCGGGACTCAGCCCCTGACGAGTCTTTATGCGCCTCCTGGCGCAGTCACTGGTCACGTCGGCGTGCCCCAAACGATCCTGGGGCTTGTAGGCAGGAGGTGGACCGGCAGAGCAAAGCCCGGCCGGTCGTTCGTCATTTATTTTCTCAGTGTACTTTTATAGCTTCACTACAGAGTTCTTATGAAGAACTAGAGCACTAACATTCTAAATTCAAGACAAAATTGAGGCTGATCGCCATTTAGCTGAAATAGAAGCAGCTAGATGTAAAGAATTTCCTAGAGAAATAAAGGAGGGTTGATGTGTTAATGCAGATATGAAACCAACAGGGCAACAAAATAGAAAGAGCCATTAAAAATGTGAAGGGAGTATGGATTTATAGTCATTTATGTATAATATACTTTAATGGGCTCTAAATAGATACCGAAAGAGATCTCTGCCTATGTCCTACATCTCCTTTCCACATCTGTTACCTCAGAGTATGCATCCTCTCTCTTGCTCAATGTCTCCATAATTATAATTTTTGGTAAACATAGAGGTTTTTCTCCCTCCATTTAAATGCGATGAAGTCGATTTTCAGAGGTGCAGGAGCGTATTTGCATGCTGTTCTCATATTTAAAAATGAATAGATATGTGATCATATACATGAAAATCAAATGTGGCTTGGACATTTAATTTTTCTTTTTACTTTTGCCACATCGTTTTAGCGGTAGATAATTTTCCTTGCATGAATATGCAATATGCAATTTCACAACAAGCACAACTGCCAGCACACATACCATCTACTCTGGCTCTTGGTACAGCCACAGATGCACCTCTTTAAATAGAATTACACCTTGATGCAGTAACAGTCTACAAGCCAGTTACCCTTCCAATGACAAGTTGACTGTTCCTGTAAGGAAATTATAAACACATATAAATATTTATCTTTATAATCGGTACATAATTAAATAATGCCATTTCACTCCGTATAACTTGTAAAATACTACATTCAAAGGTAATTGATTGAAGTATATTTTGAAAATACATAACTACTATCTAAAGCAGAGTCAAAACTGTAAGAGACTACACCATTTTCACAACTTGCAACAGGAACTTGTGACAGCAAAGGTAAGAAACATTTTTAAATACACATTCAGTCTTCTGCATAGGAAAGAGAATGATTTCAAAACTGTCTTATACAGCAGCTCTTCTCCTGCTGCAGGAACATTTCCGTGAGCTGGGTGAGCAATCTACTTCTCTATTAGAACTATGTGATCTTCACGGGCAGCTCTTAAGGAAGGCTATCATTCGTCTGGATAGATATCGACCAGCTGAGAGCCAATCAAAATGCAGTATTTTGGTAGCATACAATGTCAATACGAAACAATACTTCATTCTCTCTCTACAAAACAGTAAACCTCACATATCTCAGCAGTTCGTCAGCTATTTCGAGGATTCTAGACTATGGTTTACTATAAGGAAACCTTGTTCATCCTTCTCAGGCCTAGATCATGACAGACTCTTGCCGACCACCAGATGACCTTAAAACGTGTTTTATCTGTCGTATTAACAAAGATTGTCAATTCAGCTGCTTCTCTTCTGCATGACCGCCTAGATTTTCTTTTGTGGGAGCCTGAATCATTCATCCAAGTATATTCATTCATTCATTGTCAACTTTATTTCGGCAACATATTGCCATAAAAGGTACAAAGAAGCATTACATTTAAAACGAATAAAAATAGAACAATAAGAACATTAGAAACCAATTTATAAAACGAGGACCAGCCTCATACTTAGTAACATTATTACTGTAATACATTTGCGATTTAACAGTTATTATACATCCCGAGTTGATAGGTGCCTTCTCTTGTGCCAGACTATTCCCAGGTATTTAGCTGTTGCAAAAACTATGGGCCCAGATAAGCCACTTTTGAAAACAGTATATGCATGCAGACAACGGGAGAACCCCAGGTTTTTACACACCGGGACAATCCATTACCTCCTAGTCTGCACTTAAGCATTACAAAAGAACAATATATGCAATTCAGTTTCCTGCTCTAATTTACACCCTGGGCAATGATTCGGCGAGGACTCAGACCATTTACTGGTATAAGCTCGAATCGGCAGACTGCCATACCTCCATTGAAGATATAATTTCCTTAAAATAATTGGAAATATAACATCTAAGACGAGTTCGAACCTATAGATGTCCTTAGCCTTTAAAAATGATTCCGTTAAGGTGTCCAGGCCTGTTCTTTGTGAATGTTCAGCAAGTTTGCTTTCATGGTACAGTGTGACAGTTTGCCTCCGTGTGATCCTAGAGCAAGATGACAGTGGATCAGACCATAAGATGAGTAGGCCTAAACTCCCTAGTTCATTCTTTATGTAATTTAGCCATGGAATTTTCCCGGCATTTGGAAGGGTAAGGATTTCCTGCAATTCTGACCTATAATTGAGTAACTCTGGTACTGACTATAACCAACGCCAAAATGTTAAAGGCCGTAGGCCGAGATCTTCATCAAGGGGTCTCAAACCCAAATCAAGCCTCATTGGCAATAAGGGGGTGCTAGGAGGAAGTGATAAAAGCTGTTTGATAAATTTGTTCTCTGTTGCTACCATGTCACGTTTATACGCATAGCCCCAGAGTTCGCTTCCATACATAACCGCAGCCCTTGCCTGTGCTCTATAGATCTCTAGCGAGGGACCAACCGGCTTGGAGGAAGATTTATTTTTACTCACAAGCTTGATAATTCCTCCAGCTATTTGGGCCAGCTTTAGTTGGGATTTCTCCTGGTGGTGCCCCCAGGTCATCTTTTCATTTAGGGTGATCCCCAGGTACTCAAAGGTTCTGACCCTTTCTAGCCTATTAGGACCTATATATGGATTAGGGCGAGTTTTAGGTGGTGGATTGAAAACCATATATTTGGTTTTCAATGCATTAATTTCTAGGCCATGGTCTTGGCAGAATGCCTCGAAACCATCGAGGACTCGCTGTATCCCCATTGGGGACTTGGACAGCAGCAGGGTGTCGTCTGCGAACATGATCGCCGGCACCCTGCTGCCTGCAAGTTTGGGGGCATCACTATTTTCAACCCCATTCAAATGGGCGATGACACCGTTGACAAAGAAGCAGAACAGGGTCGGTGCTAGTACACAACCCTGCCTAACCCCCCTGTCAACGGGGAATCTGTTCGATAAAGTTCCCTCCCTGCCGCATCTGACCTGAGCGTAGCTATCTGTGTGTAATCTGATAACTATATTTAAGAGATGTTGCGGGACCCCCAGGTTAGAAAGCACGGACCAGAGTTTCCTATGGGGTACAAGATCAAATGCCGCTCGGAGGTCAATAAATACAGTATAGAGGCTGCCACCCTCCAACTGTACCGTTTTCCAGAATAAGAGCGCATGACGGAAAACTTGATCTATAGTAGATACTTTGTTCCTGAACCCGGCTTGATAAGGGCTCAGAACAGGGTGATCTGACATCCATTCCAGTAGGTGATTCAATATCAGCCTTGCGAAAATCTTTTGTGGGACGTCGATTAAGCTAATGGGCCTATAGTTGGCTGGGAGCAGAGGAGAACCCTTCTTGAAGATGGGAACAATCTCCGCCCCAGCCAAGTAGTAGGCACCGACATCCCTCCTAGGATTGCATTGAATACCACCTGCAGATAAGGAGCCCACACCGTGGGTTTGTGTTTGAATAAATCACCTGGAAGTTTATCTAACCCTGGGGCTTTTTCTGCGGAGAGTCTAGAAATTGCTGCCCCAACCTCCGCCGTGGTGAATTTTTCCGACTCAAAAGGTGGCATAGGGGTGGAACCTGCCACTAGATCTGCTTGGTCCCCCGACTGATCTATATCAGCCTGGACATACAAGGATCGAAAATGGGCCTCCCACACACTAGGTGCAATGTTGGCCTCAACTGCTGGAATGGGATCAGCAGAGCCATTTTTGCCAATCTGCCAGAATTTCCGGGCGTCTCTAGATTTGAGAGCACCCATCATGTCCATCCAGTTGTCGTTGTCCCATTCGATCTTGGCGTTATGGATAAGATGTTTGTACTCCTTCCTCTTAACCCTAATCAATGCAGTGTTATTATGTTGCTTCATGGCCTCTAGTAGGTCAGCTTTGGCCTTCCTACAGGCAGCGTTACACCATGAAGCACACATCCCCTTGCCTTTCCTTACCCTCTGTACTGGGTTCAATACCTCAGCTAAGGTCCCACTCAGCTCCAGGTGAATGTCCCCCAATTCTCTATAACTCTCTGCCGATGGGAGTTGCTGGATAAGATTTTCAACTTTTTGTAGGACTGGGACAGTCTTCGCGTATAACCTCTGAATATCTTTTGGGTTTCCTATAATTTTGGGCCATCTCACTCTGCGCCTGTTACTAGCTAGGATCATGCTCGGCTCCATGAGATCATCGCCCCCCTGAGTGGGAATAGTAACACCCGGCACCGCAAATTTTAAAATCAGCGCGTTGTGGTCCCTTTCATCTCGGGGGGTTACATTGAAGTCCACAACTCTGACCCAGTCGCACGTTTCCACAAGGATATAGTCCAGGCGGGAATTGTGCTCCGGTTTGTTGAAGGTCAGTTTAGGAGGGATATCTCCACTTGCCCGGCCATTACAGGCCCTCAAATAATTTGCTATGGTCCAACACATAATTTGGGTGGCTAATGGTGTCCAGGACATCACTGGAGGGCCTACCAGAGGAGGAATTCCCCTTTGGTCATCCTCCTCCATGGTTGCGCCCTCCAGAAATGATGGGAGTAGCTCAAATTGACAGTTGAAGTCGCCCCCAACCACGTACGGGGTGCCTTGAGGGATGGAGCTCAGGAACAGTGCTAATTCCTCCATTGTGCCCGAGACCTTTGCTACGCCCACTGGTCTTGAGTAGACGTTGACCAATGCCAGTTTAACGGCGTTTGGCCACTCCAGGAGTACACATTGGACGTCCTCAGAGTTGGTTTCAAAGGACCTCGCCTTACACCCCAGATGGGAGCCCACCCAGATGAGTAGCCCACCAGACGGGCGTCCCCCCTCCCCATTTTGCTGAGATTGAAAATGTGGCAAAACCCGTACGCCAATGATCTTCCCTAGCCCATGTCTCCTGGAAAAGGCAGACATCTTGTGCATCTATAAATGACCCCCAGTCCGGGGAGTCAAGTTTATTAGCCAGTCCCGCCACATTCCAGGAAACAATAGAGATGGAACCCATATCGCCCAGATCTTTATTAATGCAGTTGTTTGGCCCAGTTACAGCTGATACAGGAAAATCCTGAGTGACCTGGGAACAATTCTGGTCACAGGGGATAATACTCCTGTCGTTGGGACTGGGGGTAAATTTCTCACATGCCCCGGCTATAGAAAGTGGTCCGTTGTCAACATCTCGAGCCCCATCTTTGCTCGAACCACTAATAGTAGATTCCCCTATACCTCGGGTACAATTAGGCCGAACTAGACTAATGCACTGCTGCAGATTAACCCTACCCCTACTACCATGTCAGTCGACCATGTCCAGGCAACTGAATCTATTGTGGTGCAAAAATTCACTATAAGGGCTGAGGTGATGGGGAGGGATCCAGTCGCCTCTTCCGCGGGCTCTTGGTGGCGGCCTTGGCCAGTCACCCCTGCAAGGTCTTCTCAGTGTTACCCAAGACCAGCCCTCATCCATCTCATCCCCAAACCGCTCAAATTTGTCAGGATAGAAGAATGACAGTGGAAAAGAATGTATAGAGGTGTCTGGTGAAGCCAAAGGCCAGTTACAGATATGGGCCACCATCCTCGGGTCCCTAAAATGTATCAGGACACAGTCACCAGTGGTATTTTTCCTAGTCGAACCCACCCATGGTACTCCTCTGACTAGCATAATTTCATTGTTGACCCCAAGGGGAAGAGGTCTGTATTTGTTTAACGAACTAAGGACCTTATTTTTCAGGGCTTTAAAAGTTTCGTTAACAGAAGTGGAAAGCTTGGGAACTCCGGTTAAAATGACCACAAACGGGGCTGCCTCAGGGGGAAGGTGGATAGCTCGCTTATTACTATGGGGTTTACCATTTGGGGGGATTTGTCCCTCTGTCACCACGGTCCTTGTTGTGCCCAAAGATGGGTTACTAGAAGGGATGCGAGGAGGGCGGGTTGGGAAGATGGAAGTGGAATACTCGAGGTAGGGGGGACTACAGGAGGAATTGGCACAACTGCGATTTCAGCCACATGGTTATTAGCCGACTCCCCCTGTTTGTGATTGACCACATTAAGGTAATCCGCGGTAGCCCCTATTGCTTCTTCTATTCTTATAAGCCTAGACTCCATTTGCGAGAATCTAACTTCAAGCAAGTGAATTAGAGACTCAAGCAGACTGCCCAAATTGTTATGCTCACCTAAGTCTTCACCCACCCCTCGTAGACCATTAGCTGATGTTAAACTAAGTGAGAGTTCTGGGTGGTTAGGAACCTGTGTGTTAGCCTGGATATTAGTATCTAAAGGTATGGGCTCACCTTCATGCCTCCCTTTCTTATTATCTGAGGGATTGTGATGTTTAGGGACCTTCGCCTTTTTTCCCCCCGATGTGTGCGGCCCATGCTTCCTTTTAGGAATTGCTCCTTCTCTATGCCCTTGGTGGGATTGATTGTGTAACCCAACATTCTCATTTACAAATGGTATAACTACAGTGCTTGATGGTGGGACTAGCTCCGAGATGACGGAAATGTTCAAAGGGGAGTCCCTCGGTTGAACCGCAGTATTTCCAAGATTCGATGGAGTAATAATTGATACGTTAGCCTCCACAGGAAGTTCCCGTCTAGCGGGGGTTAAAGCTTTAGCAATATGGCCTAGGGAGGAGCGCTTGGCGTTCTCAATTCCCTGAGAGAGTCTTCGCTCAAGGGTGGCAATTTCATGAGTCAAAAGGGAATTAGCTCTGATGATGAAATTAGCCATTGCGCCAACTGTATGTACAGCAGAGTTAGCCGCTTTACTCCTGGTTTCTCGCCCCGCCATCTTATAATCGAATGGGCAAAGTCCCAGTTCAGGATCAGAGTCAGATCTTACCCCTTTATAGTGGCTGGGTCGATGTCCTGGTGTAGAAACCAAGAGGGGGGGCCCAGTCCGGTCTCAATCGGGCTACAACGGGCCCGCCCTTGGCCCGGGCTTCG
Organism: Lissotriton vulgaris; assembly: GCF_964263255.1. Taxonomy (NCBI): domain Eukaryota; kingdom Metazoa; phylum Chordata; class Amphibia; order Caudata; family Salamandridae; genus Lissotriton; species Lissotriton vulgaris. Next base: position 175,697,484 of record NC_141693.1, read on the forward strand.
CCCGGCGCTCGTCCGCGTGCGTTCCGCGTACGCGGTTATGACCAGGGCTATATAGGAGGAGGTGGGGCGGGAAGAGGCTCCAGCTGCGGCGAGTGGCAAGCCGCTTGGAATGCTGGGCCTCGCAGTCACACACCCGTAAGCTCTCTCCTGCAACCTGCCCAAGGTGTCCTCTCCGGTAGATGCGGTCAAATCCCGAAGTCAGGTCCTAGCAGTTTAAGGAACAAGGGGATTCCAATGTCAGCCCCACGCAGCAAACACAGCAACAGTCACGGCTGGCGAATGGCTCCCGCGGAGCGGGGGCAGTGAGCCGTGATAAGCTAGAGGGAGGCGGGGCGGGAAGAGGCTCCAGCTGCGGCGAGTGGCAAGCCGCTTGGAATGCTGGGCCTCGCAGTCCCACACCCGTAAGCTCTCTCCTACAACCTGGGCCCCAAGGTGTCCTCTCCGGTAGATGTGGCCAAATCCCGAAGTCAGGTCCCAGCAGTTTAAGGAACAAGGGGATTCCAATGTCAACCCCACGCCGCAAACACAGCAATAGTCACGGCTGGCGAACGGCTCCCGCGGAGCGGGGCCGTGAGCCGTGATAAGCTGCAGGGAGGCGGGGCGGGAAGAGGCTCCAGCTGTGGCGAGTGGCAAGGCGCTTGGAATGCTGGGCCTCGCAGCCCCACACCCAAAAAGCTCTCTCCTGCAACTTGGGCCCCAAGGTGTCCTCTCCAGTAGATGATGCCAAATCCCGAAGTCAGGTCCCAGCAGTTTAAGGAACAAGGGGATTCCAATGTCAACCCTTCGCAGCAAACACAGCAACAGTCACGGCCGGTGAACGGCTCCCGCGGAGCGGGGGCCGTGAGCCGTGATAAGCTGCAGGGAGGCGGGCGCGAAGAGGCTCCAGCTGCGGCGAGTGGCAAGCCGCTTGGAATGCTGGGCCTCGCAGTCCCACACCTGTAAGCTCTCTCCTGCAACCTGGGCCCCAAGATGTCCTCTCCGGTAGATGCGGCCAAATCCCGAAGTCAGGTCCCAGCAGTTTAAGGAACAAGGGGATTCCAATGTCAACCCCACGCAGCAAACACAGCAACAGTCACGGCTGGTGAACGGCTCCCGCGGAGCAGGGGCCGTGAGCCATGATAAGCTGCAGGGAGGCGGGGTGGGAAGAGGCTCCAGCTGCGGCAAGTGGCAAGCCGCTTGGAATGCTGGGCCTCGCAGCCCCACACCCGTAAGCTCTCTCCTGCAACCTGGGCCCCAAGATGTTCTCTCCAGTAGATGTGGCCAAATCCCGGAGTCAGGTCCCAGCAGTTTAAGGAACAAGGGGATTCCAATGTCAACCCCACGCAGCAAACACAGCAACAGTCACAGCTGGCGAACGCCTCCCGCGGAGCGGGGGCCGTGAGCTGTGATAAGCTGCAGGGAGGCGGGGCGGGAAAAGGCTCCAGCTGCGGCGAGTGGCAAGCCGCTTGGAATGCTGGGCCTCGCAGTCCCACACCCGTAAGATCTCTCCTGCAACCTGGGCCCCAAGGTGTCCTCTCCAGTAGATGTGGCCAAATCCCGAAGTCAGGTCCCAGCAGTTTAAGGAACAAGGGGATTCCAATGTTAACCCCACGCAGCAAACACAGCAACAGTCACGGCTGGCAAACGGCTCCCGCGGAGCGAGGGCCGTGAGCCATGATAAGCTAGAGGGAGGCGGGGCGGGAAGAGGCTCCAGCTGCGGCGAGTGGCAAGCCGATTGGAATGCTGGGCCTCGCAGTCAAACACCCGTAAGCTCTCTCCTGCAACCTGGGCCCCAAGGTGTCCTCTCCGGTAGATGCGGCCAAATCCCGTAGTCAGGTCCCAGCAGTTTAAGGAACATAGGGATTCCAATGTCAACCCCACGCAGCAAACACAGCAACAGTCACGGCTGGCGAACGTATATATGTAAGTAAAAAGACCAAAGGGGCATATTACCAAGCAATAGCGATAATTATCGCTATTGCCTGGTTAGAGACAAAAATTTACCGCTGAGTTGCGGCGATTTTTACCGCAAATAAACCTTGGTATTACCAAGGTTTATCGCAAATGCGATAAAAATCGCCGCAACGCATTAATATCGCTGAAAAGTCAGCGATATTCATGCATTACCGAGCTAATGCTCTTAGCCATGTTATCCACCTCCCATTGGATAACATTGCTAAGAACTGCTCAGGGCAGGTGTTAGCTTTTGGAGATATTCGCGCTTTGCGCGAATATTTCCAAAAGTTGGTAATAGGAGATAGCGATGTTAGTGACTGTTTGCAGTAGCTAACATCTTGGCACGCCCACTTTGCATGTCATTAATGATAAATATTACTGACATGCAAAGTGGGGCCCAAGATGGTCGCTATCTCCTACTAGCTGTCGCTAACTGGTGTTAGCGACAGCTAAGTAATAGGGAGATAATTTTATCTCAGCTTTCTTGGCTTTTAAAGCCAAAAAAAGCGGAGATAAACCCCCTTGATAATATGCCCCAAAGTTCCTTGAACCAGCAGTGCACTTCTCGGAAGGAAATCACACAGCATAGATGGGACTGGACCCCTCGTGTTTATAGTTGCATCATGCGCCTTCATTTCATATCTAATACCTCTTCTTTCCCTTTCCAGTAGAAATAAATAGTGACAAAACGCTCATATGTGCAGATCCTCCTACCGCCAGCGCTTTACAAAATCCCTGATTGATTGATTGACTGATTGATACTGGATGCTGCACATAAGCATTTAAACTTAATTCCAAAATAATTTATAAAATATGTCTGTGCATTGATATGTAATGATTGAACTACAGAGGTCTCTAGCTCTTGTTAAAACATACTGTGTTGTGACTTGCATGATTACTCTTTTATCTTCTATAATGGAGTATCCCATCAGCCATGCTTCTTTATCCATTAGAATGGCATTGTGAATCTTCCAGGAACTGGTATGGATATTTTCCCTCTTTCGATTTTTTTAGAAACTAAGAAATCTATAATTTTTAGCTTCTGTGTTTTAACCAATATTGATTAGCTGGCTGATTAACATGTTTATGTGAAAAGAACGTTAAGGTTTTAATGAATCCACAAAAAATTATACTACCTGCCTCGATTCCCTACCGACCCTTTACTCTGTCTTCACACATTTCACACTAGGATGGAGGACGCTAAATATAACCCCCTGGATGCAGTATACTTTTTCTTTTGTCTAATTATAAAACTGTTTACCAAGTCTTCTCTAGATGTAACCCTAAACGAAGGAACTTGTTTCCTGAAAAAACAGGACTTGCCCAATGATGTTTCCACAGCTGTTCTTTCATAGAATGCCTGGGAGAAGCAGGATGTTTTTAGACTTGTCCATGTTATTTTCCAGCTCTCCTGGTACATCCTTTGCCCACCTCGGGAAAAAAAGATATCAGCGCACTACTAAGGACACCACATTACTTGATCGCACCCTGATGCAACGCGAGAGGCTGACAGAGAATACCATCCCTGCAACCTCTTTGTTTCTGTTATAGTTAGCATTTTTGCGACATTGGCAGTGGTTTAAGAAGCAAAGGCTGTTGGACTGATTGGCTGATTCTTCTAAAGGCAATGCTCTTCCAGACCTATCCTCTCTTCTCTTATTTTTTATCACCCAGTCTTCATTCTTCATTCAGAACATCAAAGATTCGTGGAGGCAAATTTGCGAACAGCAAACATTGGCAAAGTCAATCGGTCTAGTTCTAGCTCGCTAAAAGAAAAAAAGCAGGCAAGCTTCAGTGCACATAGACGATGTGTTCTGCCTCCCTCTGTACCCTGCTGCATGGCACCACAAGCTCTGGAAATTGAAAATAAATAAAGCACAGACATAGAAGGCACCGAAAGCGGCTGATTGCACAGAGACGAGACACAAATAATCTGTGAACATTTGTGCATGTCTGTGTTTACATGTGTTAGCACATTAGAGTAAAATCCCGTTGCTTTAACATTTCTTTACAAGTGAATGTTTGTACAGACGTGGGCCCAGTGCTCTGTGTCCCATAAGACTTGATCTGTTCCTCAGAGCTGCCACAAAATCAATAACAAGATCAACCACAATAGCAGGAATCACAGATATAGCCAAAACTGGCTACACAGCATGGAAAACAAGTACAACAAAAGCAGCAGCACAGCAGGGAAACATCCTTGAGTTCAGTTGCACCCCATGAGAAATAAAAGATGAATGTAATGCTTGAATTAATCCCATGCACAAGTGATTAATCTGGGCCACACTGAAGTTATTTTTTTTACTCACTATCCCCCTACAGATAGGGGTCAGTCATATGTAAATTAACATTATTCCTGCTCCTATACAAACAGGCCATCCCAAAATGGTTTTACCTGGTTAGGCGGTCATCATTGAGATACTCCTTTTGTCCTATGGCACTGTTGCTCGGATATGTGAGTTTACCTTAAATAAATGAAAAAACATGAGGCATTTGGCAAAACAGAAACAAGTTGGTTTAATTAAATGCTGGGGTCGGGAGAGCCTTGACAGAGTGTCTGCTCAAAGTCTCTCGGTGTACAAAGTTTTAGCCACTGTTGTATACAGTTCATGAGGTACAATAAAACAATTTTCTACATTCCAAAAAGCATCTCAGTTGTAAATCAACAAGTGTGGCCATCTTTAAAAGACACAGATGGCTCTTGACCTTGGGAAGAACTAGGTTGGGCCAGTGGGTGTGTGTCCAGATGTCCGGCATGAGGAGCATGTGATTACTGCGTGTGGTGTGCATGTCGTGTTCTGATTGGTTGAGTGTCTCTCCATGTGGCACCCAGCTTTGTGGTATGTTGGTGAATGCTAGCCCTTGGCCAAACGTATTTTATTGGGGCCAATTCCCTCGGACCTGTTTGTGGTGCAACTATCTATCTATGGGATCGGTCATGGTTTTCCCTGGGAGTGCATTTATTTTTAGGTTAAGAGAGACCCCACCTGTGACCTGGTATTCGATAGGCGTGAGTGTGGGTTGCAGGACTTGTCTAACCACGTATCTCTGACTCGGGGTTGATGCTGAGGCCACCTTGGGTGAATCCGACTGCAATGATACGAGTTCATTAGAACTCCGTAACCTAATATGGTAGTCATTGGTATAATTTCTATTGACATACTTAACAGTGTGCATAAAGTTGTCATAACACACATTGACATTGTTCTTACTGGTAAAATTGACACGGTTAAGTTTGCCATAACGTACATCAACATTGTTTTTATTAGCAACAGTATCTTCATTTGTGCATGGATTTTGACATACATTGGTCTCAGTATTGCCGGTGTCGGTGCCATTGTGCGGGTGCAGCTTACGACATACATTGATATTATATTGACTGGTATTGGCATGGTCCTATGGGCACAGTTTATAGCACTCATTGATATTGTCTTTATTGGTATTGCCACTCTCAGGCATGTACATATCATGGTTTTCATAGACATCGTATTCACCCATTCCAACAGAGCAAAGCGCAAGGGACTAATTTTTGTATATACCCTTTGCACCTAGAGCATACTAAGAAAAGCAAACTAGCATTGGAAAGCCAATAAGACCTGCTTTAAACTGCTAACTTATATAAACACAGGCTTGTACTAATTTGCATAGAATTTTTTTCCTTGTTTCTGTAAAACCACCTCTTTCTGTGGCTTCTATGACTGTGCTTCCTATATATGTGCTCAGCTTTTTTATTCCCCAAGCGTGAAGTGCTATGCAGCACATTGCAAAGATATGCAGAGTCTTTGAACATGTGTGTACATGTGTGTACACCTGTGCTTGAATGCATTAGCACGTAGAAACAGACCTATTGTCTTTGCCAATGTGTTTTTTGTTATGTAACATTTTCTGGAATAATCTGATAAATGTATAAATGTGAAATATAAGGAAGTGTTCGAATTCGCTGTGTTGTATTTAATAACTTTATTGAGTTGTTGCCTATTGTCCTATCCTCTGTATTTACCTCATGTATGTAGTGAGAGCATTAAGCAAAGCTAGTGTTAAGAAACAGAAAGATTGCCTATTTTTAATTAAACATTGGTTTCATCGCTATGTATTAATCATGCATGCTCCTTCCTTCACATACTGAATTGTTTTTTATTTACTGCACCTTTTGCACAATATACGAATGATATTATGGGAGGTAAGTTAGCTGCACAGATAAGAGTAATACATGCATGTTAAAAACCTTTAGGTTTAGGTTTAAGATTTTCTATTATTCAAATCTGCTTGTAAATTAACCCATGGCATAAGTATTCAGAAACCCAGTTTTACTACTAAATATTGACACCAACAATATCATGGTACAAGAATATCAAGGACACAATATCGAGGAACTAAACATCAAAGGTAAGTCCATATGGTGAAGTATAGATTTACTATTCCTAACTCCACATCTACATACCTTGAAGATATATGTCCCAGGTAGGTACATACATGTGGAGTCAAGTCTAGAAAAACTAGGGGGCATATTACCAACAACTAGCGATAATTTTTGTCTCTAACTTGTTTAGAGACAAACATTATCGCCGCACATCGGCGATTTTTATCGCAGATAAACCTTGCTATTAGCAAGGTTTATCGCAAATGCGATAAAAAACGGCCGCAATGCATGAATATCGCTGAAAAGTCAGCGATATTCATGCATTATCGAGCAAATGCTCTTAGCCATGTTATCCACCTCCTATTGGATAACATGGCTAAGAACTGCTCAGGGCAGGTGTTAGCTTTTGGAGATATTCGCGCTTAGCGCGAATATCTCCAAAAGTTGGTAATAGGAGATAGCGATGTTAGGGACTGTTTCCAGTCGCTAACATCTTGGCACGCCCACTTTGCATGTCATTAGTGATAAATATCACTGACATGCAAAGCGGGGCCCAAGATGGTCGCTATCTCCTATTAGCTGTCACTAACTGGTGTTAGCGACAGCTTGGTAATAGGGAGATAATTTTATCTCCGCTTTCTTGGCTTTTAAAGCCAAAAAAGCGGAGATAAACCCCCTTGATAATATGCCCCTAGGTTTACTAATCTGTCGATATTTTATTTTCGACATTCTGTCCTCGATATTGTGCCCCATTGAGGCTAGGTTATTGTATTTATAATTGCATTCTTCGCTCGGGTTGTAAAGCAAAGCATTAATCTCTCTGACCGGTGCCTAATTCCCCAAGGTTTGGAGAAAATGTACAACTTTTGGGGATTTCTGGATCTATGCCCCTTCTCCTACATTCTTCAATTACGAGAGTATTCGTCTACCAATGCCCATCCCAGATTACAATTTACTACTGTCTCTGTCCTACTAATGTAATTGGACATGTTTGCTTATACTGACCTCTAGTGTATTTTAATTCTGCTTTAATTATACTTTTGGTATGCAAATTGAGAATTTTGATAAATTGATTTGCTTGCTCACATAGGTTGAACAGGTACACAAATATTTTGGAGAAATGTGGCTCCTTTTTTAGATTTGTATCACCTACTCCTATGCCAACAAGCACTGGCAAAGCCAATAGGTCTTGCCTATGCAAAAACTATTTTCTTTTTCAGTGTCATCGTCTTTTAGTCATAATGTATAGCAGCACGGTGAATGTTCCTCATGACTGAAAATCAGTCAAAAAGCAATGTGATCCAGCTAGATAAGAGTTTTTCTCAGAACGGTTTGCCTTAGTCAGGTACAAACTAAGCGGGCTATCAGATTCGCCCCTACCTTCTGCAATTCAGAATGGAGTTCAAAACCTAGCTGATCGGTTAATTCATTCCTTCTCACTGGATTACCTCATAGACCTTAGTCTATGAATAGCTTTGAGCATATGGTTATCGCTCCCATGAAAATGTACTTCCTTTACATATACTTCAACAACTTATCAGGAGTATTATGCACTATAAAAATATTCATAACTCAAGATACGTAGTAGTGGTGATTTGTATAGAGTAGTAATTTCTAGAGTGCTAGTCTTTGCTCTGTAAAAAAAACCTAAGAACAAATGAAAGCAAAATAAATGTTGACATGTATAGCGGAATATTCTTTATTTTTGCGTGCCAAACATACAACCAAAGTCAGGTATGACACAACCTTCTGCTAATGGAAAGACTCTACCATATGCTAATGGACATTGCATTAGCAGATTTACATCCACGTAGTAATGGGTCTGGCATTAACATGTTAATGAGCCTCTCGTTGACGTTAGCACCACCTACTAGTAATGGGCCTGTCATTTAGATTTCACCTTCCAATGCTAATGGACCTGCCATTTGGACTCCCTCTCCCCCACCCTCAATGTTAATGGCCTGGTATTCGCACCTACATGCCCAGGACAATGATTCCCTGCTCCCTTCCTTCCCAGAGCAAGGATACATTGCACCACTTACCTCTCCCTTCCCTTGCTCTTAAAATACACAGAGAAAGCCTTTCTTTGTGATCGTTTGTAGGTACAAGGACAGCTAAGGGACAGCCCACCTTCTAGCAGAGAGTCACTGACAGCAGTTACATTGACACCGAAAACTTGTCAATAGATTGTAAACATAGGGGTAGATTAGGATCGCGGTTTTCCCGCATCCTCCGGGCCAGCGGAAGCCACCGCCGGCCCGGAGGATGCGGGAAAACCGCTGCTGAGCCACAAAAGACCCACCGCCATATTAGGATGGCGGGGGGTCTGGAAATCTGTCCGCAGCTCTTCCGCAGCGGTCGCCTTACGACCGCGGCGGAAAAGCTTTAACATGGCTGGCGGTGTCTATCAGACACCGCCAGCCATATTAGCATGGTGCAAGATGTATGCTTTTCCGCCGTGGAAAAGCATACGGACCTTCACTTTGGGGGCCCGTTGCGGGCCCCCTGGGTGAAGGGGGGTGGGGGATGCACATGGGGATGCCTATGGTACCCCCCTGCATTTGCGTGAACAACGCTGCCTGCCGCTTTGTGCATGCAAATGCACAACTTACATTTTTAACATTGCGGCGGATGCTGCCTGAAGCAGTACCTGCCGCAATGTTAAATATACAGGCTGTGACCGCCAGGGGGGCGATCACATTCTAATTTGCACGGAGGGATCGCTGCTTCCCCTGCGGATGGTCCCTCCTACTCTATGGTCGCGGACGGACTCAGGTCCGTCCGCCATCATAATCGGCCCCATAGTGCGCTGGCAGAATACTCTTGCATTTGTAAATTGTATGCACTGCATGTTTTTTATAGTACACAGCATACTCATGCACCCATTATGATGAAACTAATTTTATAAATTGTTCCCTTAATATACAAGCTAGTGCTATGGATAATAAACCATTTGAAAAATAAATCATTTAACATCCCGATTAGGAAAAGTCCTTACATTAAATAATGATTCTTAAAAACTATTGTACTTTTTATAATTGTGTTTTTTTAAAGTATTACTAATTGACTGAGAGATCCTAACTTAGGCCCTGATTACAATGACGGTCCAACTGCCATCGTCGCTGGCAGGTGACTGCCCGACAATGAGTCAGCGGTCCCACCTGTCCTGTTATGATCGGGCCGCCGGGCAGGCGGTCAGTAATTGCCTTTTCCTACTGTGGCTTGTGCTTCAGCCCAGGAAAAGGGCTGCAGCACAAGCGCAGTATGAAAATGCACTTTGTGCAATCGATGCATCGTGATGCCTGGCATAAGGTGCATGGATGTGTGAGGGGTACTACATGTGTCCCCCGGACCACTTAGAAATTGCCCACAGTGGATTTGGGCTCTGCTTGGGGCCACCAAAGCACTTTTTCAGCTGCTTTTTCATGGTGTTCCAGTCAGAAACAGACATCCTAATCCCTACAATGGTGCCTCCATTGTATGGATAGGAATCCAACCACTGCTCCGATGGGATCCTAGATCCTGTCGGAGGCAGCGGTCTTCCCTACAACAGCAAATGGTCTGACCGCAGGTATCATAATCGGTTGGACCGAAGGGCTGTCAGCTGGTCAGACCAACAGGCTGTTGGTGGCGTTCCAACCGTCATCCAAATGAGGCCTCAGAGTTTAATGTTAATGGTGGGGAATTTCAGTCTGTTTCTCTTAGGAAAGTGGAGATAATTTTACCACCAAATTCTAGTACTGATGTAGCTTCTTTGTTGCAGAATTTTTCCATTACCACCAAACAAGGCCCTCATTATGAATGGCCAGTGAAGGTTGTGTGATATTTAATGCATCTGAATGAAATCTGAAACTGCAGGGGTCAGAATTAATTGAGTGATCTAATAACTCCTCTTATTAGTTTTTGGCAGGAATATTAGGATTTTGGTGCCTATTGCAGCAAAATCAGCACCATCTGGTAATTACTTGGCATAATTCAACTACTAAATTCTGGCAGAGTTGACCTGTCGAAATTTAACAGGATATGTAAACTTTCTTGCAGTAACTACCGAGAGTGATAACTTTTGCAAAAGCTATAATTCCTATACAGGTTTAGTGCAGGAGTCAGTAAACAGAGGAGCAGATATAATGAGAAATCGGGCCCTTGGTGATCAGAGGATGAATGTAGTTCCTTAAGAGATCATCTAGATGTGCCTCTGCCCTTACTATAAGCATAGTTGAAAGCAGGCCAATATGAATTAGCCTACTTGTAATCTCTGACCCGCAAGCCACAATGTAGCTTAAGGCCGTACTGTGGAGTCTGGCAGAGATAAGGTGTAGTGCCCACGAGCGCTCTAGAATATATGGTTCCGCGAGGGCATACACTACTTTCCAGGAGCCTCAGGGTATGCTATCAAACAGGCAATGAAAACCTGGTCAAGGGTTGACTTTAAGCTGCTGGTAGCCTGGGCTTTGCCAGATACAGCAAGGCATCCAGTCCCCAGTTTTTAGGTTTAGCCTACACAGCGCTTTTGCTGTTCTTGTTAAATCTCTTGTAAACAAAAACAAATGGACTCAGAGCCCACCCATTACATATGATTGGTTAGCTTTGACCTGCTCCTCTCCTTTGGCTTCCTCCTGAGGCTTTGCTTGTGTCCCCGCCATGGAGCATGGACAAAGTGAAGCTTCCTGTCTGCAGCTAGTGTTCTTCCCTTTCTCTCATCTCGCAGTCCTCCCGCTGTCCTTTCTGTTTATCCAGCCCTGCTCTGCTCCTGCTTTATGTTCTTTGTTCCACAACCTCCTCCCTTGTGTTGCGCGCCCCCACAAATTCCCCCATGCCATTTTAAGATACATCCGACAGCATCATGCAACATGTAAAAAAAATTGACAAAGCCAATAAATCTTGCAGAAGCTAAAGCTATTGACTTTGCCAGTGCTTGTTGGGACAGCATTTGGTGTGGGCTAGTACTAAGCAACATCACAGGGAGATTCCTTTTTCCAGTTGGCAGCAAGGAGAAATGCAGCTATTTTGACTTTCTGGGATCCCATTCAGCAGGAAGAACGATGATGCACAACTTGCCTCCCAAGGGGCATTATAAAAGGGAATGGGGAGGGGTACCCATTTAGTAGATGATGTATAAAAGCAAAAAAATATACATGTATTGGAAAAAAATATTGACGGTGAAAGATAATTGTCTGCAGTATCTTTATTTTTACACAGGTCAAGCACACATGGACATTTACAGCTGCAGGCCAGCGTTAGATTTATTTTATATTTTAAGTTCTCTATTTAGGTCTCACAAAAGACCACTTATTCACAATATCAAAAACCTACAGTGGGCTTTGTGCCAGCCCATTGCTTACCCTTGGTTGTCTTTCTTGTCACTTTCATTTGCTTGCTACCAATTTCATGGTTTTCCTTCCTCTTTAGGTCGAGCCTGGAATTCGCATCCGAAGGATGCGGTCCAGGTGGAGAACTATAGCTAGCTGACTCGGGGGAATGAAGGACAAGAAAGTGCCACGCGCTTCTCTCCGACCGGATTTAACTGCGTGCACGCGCACCCACATTCACGCATGCGCACAGCCACACGCATACCCACATTCACGCATGCGCACAGCCACTCGCATACACAGCCACACGCATACACAGGCACACACACCCACCCCCTCCCCCCCACAGTCACACACACACACGCATACACACAGACTCCAAGACACATACACACACGCACGCTCACACACATACACAGCCCCCCGCCGCCGCACGCGCGCACACACATGCCCCCTCCCTCACAGCTCAGCAATAAAGCAAAGCCCCACTCACCGGCTTCCTTGGTGCGGCGGCGGCTCTCCTCTCATCGGCAGCTGCAGGGCCCGGCAGCAGGACTCTTCCTCCCTCCTTCGGCACCGGGGCGCAGGGTAGGCTCCTGCCTGCTCCGGTGCTCCAAACAGCCACGGCTCTTCCGTGGGAGGCGGGGTAGGCTCCCACCCTCCTACTTCCTGTTTCCGGTTGTCCCGCCCGGCCTGCCTGACTTCCTGGTCGCAGGCCGGTGGCGATGTTCTGGTGTAAATAGAGTTTGGTTTCTTTTGTATTAAAAGTTGGATGAGATGCAGAGTGCCACCCAGACTCTACCATATTTTATTGTGCTACTGTTACATACACCCCAAGGGCTAGTCCTGGTCGGAGGGGGTAAATAAATGCTGGAGTGACCGCACTAGGCACTCCGTCTGTAACACTCAGCAATGCTGGAGTGACCGCTCTAGGCACTCCGTCTGTAACACTAAGCAATGCTGGAGTGACCGCTCTAGACACTCCGTCTGTAACACTCAGCAGGTGTCGTGGCTTTTGTTTCACTGTATATCGGCAATTGCAGCCTACCTTCCAGTGACAGTCGAAGGTACGAGGGCTCCACGGAGTGTCTGAAAAAATCATTTCAGTGCGAGACAAGACTCGGGGTTTAAGCAGGTGAAAAGCTGATTTCTAAATATTGTTTGTAGTCTCTTTTACACCTTTGTACAAAAAGTAGTTTTTTCAGTATTTTTGCAGAGAAACTAGGAGGATATACTGTATGATACACAATAACCGTTCCCTTTTCTGCTGCAGGGATGCGTGCTTTGCTTTATATTGTAAACTGTTCCTCTAGGACCTCTAGGTGTGTACAATGCAGCAACACAAGCGAGTTCATTGTGCTCCCATATTAACACGGATTACGGTTGAAGCCACTCCCTCTGGGGAGGGGCGCGCACACTGTTGAGTACGGTAGCTCCAGCAGCAGTGAGGGAGGCTCAAGCATTGAGCCCCACGGCTTTGGTTGCACTTCCTGTTTAACACCGTGGGTGAGGAAATGGTGCTTAACCCCTTCGGTGCTCATGACGGAACGGTACCGTCATGAGCGTCAGTTGGCCTGTGCTTATGACGGAACCGTTCCGTCATGAGTCCGTTGGCCCAATAGAACCTTCAGCACAGCACGAAAATTTGCGCCGCGCTGAAGGGATTAACCTGCACATTCTATTATGGACATTTCCGTGAATCCGGCTCCAGGCTCTCCGTCCCGGCCACGGTGAGTGTGGCTGGCTGGCGTGGCGCTCTCGGTTCATTTGTGGCGGGTGTACCGTGCCCCTTCTCTGACCTAGCAGCCCCGGAGGCTTCACCTGCTCCCAGCCGCCCTCACCTGCTGGTGCATTTTATGCTCCGGTGGCTGTTGTTGGGGTGGCTGCATTGGCAGCCGAGAGCGAGCAGCTGGCACCGAGGAAACCAGCTGTGCATACTTTGTTTTTTTTTACTTTGTATTGTAGTTTTTATTTTTCCATTGCGTGCGCAATGCCCTAAGTACAGCCATTGGTGTTATTATCTGTATATGCAGAAAACGTGTGGTTTGCTAGTCTGTCTACCACCCGCTACGGAGCAACCACAGATCCCTGCGTGTGCCCGTTGTATAAGAAACCCTTCTGTGGACAGCTGACCTTTTCAGTGTTGTCTCCGTGCCTTTGAGCCTGCCTAGCACACATCCACGCTTGTTTGTGTTTTGAAGCGTTACCACCATCCACTCATGTGCATCTTCAGAACTTGACCTGGCACAGACCCCAGCCTCACTATCCTCCCTTTGTTTATTGTCAGTGTGAGTGAGGTGTTTAAGATGGCTGGAGGCAGTGCTGGGCCAGGTTAGCGTCAGCAACCACAGCC